>NC_136758.1:10030200-11460200 GCF_936440315.1 Barbus barbus
GCAAAGTTGTAGTTAATGGTTTGTTAATAGCGAGAATTGGACATTAAAATAAAGTGTGAACATGAAAATTTAATAGAAAATATTACTTCATAATACGTTATATTACTAATAATACTTTATTCTAACAGAGGGGATACAACTTGTTAGATATATGCCTATTTTAAAAAAAAAATTATTCTTACTGTTAAAACTAAGGACTAACTGAATAAAGAATTGTTAATTTAATAAAATAACTGCAATTAATGTTGTGACTTAAATATGACCGTAAACAATAATATGTATAAAACTTAAAAAATAGGGTGTCAAAAAATATTTTAAAATATTCATATATTTCATAAACTTCGGCAACTCTAAGAAATAATGATTTTTTTTCCCCCCACTGACCCCCAAATATCCCCTATTGCTAGAAATCATTGTTTTTAAAATTATATTTCCCCCATATTGGTTCATAAACATGGGAATCCTGTGCATGCATTTCTTATAATTTGCACCATGTCTTACAACAGAAACACATTCAAATTTATTATGGTAACAGATGGAGATATGTACATCAAATATGACGTGTGATATCAACCTCAGTATGGCCACCAGCTGAAATGGTGAAGGTCCATCACTCGGTGTCTCCATTATGAACATTTCACACAGCACTCAAAGATATTTGACACAGCACTCAAAGACATCTTAATAATCCCCCATTAGGAGCATAAATGTCTCTGCTGATCATGAGTTAAATATAAAAAAATCCCTTTTGCTATTCTCACTGCATAAACACACAATCTTGATATGTTAAAAAAGATACAGGATATTTGAGATTCACCACACATTTTAAAATCCCCTGCAAAAGTATGCAAATTCTTCTAGTAATGTGTCATTAATTCTTCAAAACTTCAAAGCATCAAACAAACAAGTCTGCTGAGAAGTCTTAAAACAACTTACAGTGGGTGGGGACAGGGCGTTACTCTCATGCAAGAACTCCTCCAGGGTGACCATTTCGCTGCCAGGAGAGGACGGCCGATGAGAAGTGGGCCGCTGGGAAGAACGTGAAGCAGATGGGGCATCAGAGAGAAGGGTGGAGCTTCGAGGAATCAGAGACGACTTACTGAGACGTGAACCTTCATGTCCCAGTCCGACAACATCATCGCTGGACAGACTGACAGATCGGCCCTGCAGGCAGTCCAGAGAACCTGAAGGAAGCCAGGAAATTAAAGTGTGAACTGTAAACTTTAAGAGTGTGAGATGTCATAAAAATATGCACATTAAAAGATAGCTAATGGAGGTTTGTCTGTCAACAGTGCTATTCACACAGTAAGTATAATCATAGCCAGTCATTTCTGCATTTACTCACAAACATCACCGTGATGTAATGGCCTTCTGAATCAACATCCGACTTGACAAGGAGAAATTGGCCTCTACTAAGTGCTGCTGGGCTTTTACTTGACACTTTGGTAATGAAATCAATTTTACTGTAGTCTGAACGATTTGATGTGTGAGGTTTTGCGATGCTAAGGTGTTCAGAGCATTTATAAACATGTTGCTATGTTGTTTTTAAGGTGTCATCGGTGGCAACTAGTTACTATGGCATTGCTAGGTGGTTGCTTACTGGCCCAACTCAAAAGAGACCATATATCCATCCATATATCCACTTAGTAGTGGCTTTGCAATGCCACTACTAAGTGCTGAAGTCAACCTGATGTTACGGGTATGTCCCAATCTCAAATTCTTCATATGAGCAATAGTAATACCCTTGAAATGACAAGGAGTGAGCATAATGAGTGTACTAAATGTGCACTTGTAGTTTCTTAACAGTAAATCATAAGAGTATTTTCAGAATGTGTTCACATTATTCCTGGTTCGCTTAGCATTCACAAGAACCAAGGGGCTTTTATAACGTACATTTCTGCTGAACATCCAAAACAATACGCTTATTGTATATGCGTACATATCATGGTACTTTTACTAGCAGAGAACTTGTGAAGAGCTTATAAAATGTGTCAAAACAGCAGTAGAAATTCCTCTGTCATCCAAACAAACAAAGATCTGCTGCAAAGAGTTGTGGTTCAGACGACTGAACTTGACTATAGCGAGAAAAAAACAGGTCTTCTTCCTAGCCAAATGTGAACACACCCTCAAAAACCGCAAGCAACACATTTTTGAGTCTAAAGAGTTCACACATCACTAATAGCTCTCACCATTATGAAGAGATCTCTCATTAATGACAGAAATAATGCAAGATGTTTATAATTAAAAGCACATCTTTTTATCTTTAGTTAGCAAGCACCACGAATCACACTGCCACACCAGTCATTGTGAGAGAAAATTGAGCTACCAAATGAGTAAACCATCTCAAAGGTCATTATAACGGAATCCTCACATAGTCAGACCCTTGACTAAATGGCAAAAGGACTGGCCCACAGCTTATTCTGGTCAACAAACACCCACTCAAGAGAAAGACAGCATGTAAAGTTGCTAACCAATTATATGAGTTTTTATGTTCCATTTGTACTGATTGGTTAATCTGAAATATACCCTAGAGTTTGGTGTTGGTAAGATTTTTTTTGTTTTTATCTTTTTGAAAGAAGTCTTTTATGCTCACCAAGGCTAAACATATGCTAAATTGTTATTGCTAAATACAAATAAAACAGTAACATTTTGAAATATTAGTACAATTTAAAATAATATTATATGTATATTATATTATAATATTATATTACATAATATGTTTAATATTTTTGTGGAAACCGTGATATTTTTTTTCAGGATTCTTTGATGATTACATGCATCCTTGATGATTAAAAGCATTGATTTCTTTATAAATAAAATCTTACAGAGTCCAAACTTTCGAACAGCAGTATTATACCACAATATAGACCAACATAAAAAAAATTCAATGGCTTAAATAATGAATAACTATTTAAATAATTAAACTAATATTTGATCAATTTAAATAATTTATGATAAAATAATGCTTGCTCAACAACAGAGCTGCCTCTGCAAATTAATTTCTGCAAATGTTCTTGTAAAGACGTTTGTTTTACTCTGAGAAACAATTACTGTCTCAATAGTACTTGAGAGAGAGAGTGTGTGTGGGGGTGGCAGTTTCCATAGCAGGCTAACGAAGTGGCATTGCATGCATACGTAATAGACCACACACACACACAGACACACCTTTGGAGCTGATAGGAGAATTGCTGCTGGAGGTGAATTCAGCAGAGCTGGGCCGGTGGCCTGTAGAGGGGGGCACATAAAGAAATAAAGCGAGGCTGTTGAGGCAACATGTATTGATTTAGTTAATTCTCTTACCTGTGTTTCCATGGACACCGCTCCCAAAGCCAGCATCTGGGGAATGATGGCGCAAGTCTTCCTCTGAGACCAATCCTGCAAATAAGAGTGTCGTCCAACAATGAGGCACTGAATATATCAGTATATATACAGCACTCTTAAGTTTATCCCTCCTTCAACATTTCATAAAGACATTTGTTTAATTAGTACCACTAATTATTATTATCATCATCTTTATTTCAAACAATTCCGTTTCCCTTTTAAAGATGTTCTCCTGAGGACAGTGTCATTAAGGGACATGACGGGCCTTTGGCTACTGTAGTCTTCCTGTGTGCGTTTGTACGAACATGACTGCTTGTTTACACCGTGCGGATATCTGAGAAAGCTCGAAGCACTTGAAAATAAACATTAATTGAGAACGAACGCTTTTTTATTACGCTGACAGTGACTTGATGAAATGAGCTTCGGGCTTTTTGGCTGGGAGGTGAGTCACTGAGAGGGTCAGTGGTGTTTAAAGCTGAAGCCCTCATGTGTACATGGTGCTACATTACACATTATAAACTTGCTAACGGCTACACAAACCAATGCAGCATGAAAAACACAACAAAATCACTTAATGAAAACTTCTGCACTTAAATATGGTAAAAGTAGAAAGGTTGAGTTGAGTGAGTAGGTAGGGCCATTAACTGTGAACGCCCACCCATAATTTAACTTTATGACTAGAAATCGGTTTAAAAACTTGGCTAGACTGATGCCGCTTTAAGCTCCATCCATGGCCTTCTATTGATTACCAAAAGAAATTATTTCCACTCATCCCTCAAATTGAAAAATGAATGGTGTTTATAGTAGTACAACTGCAACTCCCAAAGCAGACGTTCATCTAGCTAGAAAGATAGTCCCATTTCAAAAGACAGCTTTACAGCTCTTAAATAAACTTTTTTGACTGAAAAATCCAAAGAGTTTGAAAACAAAATTATAAACTTCTCATTTTTTAAGCTTTTGTTGTATATTGTACATTTCTGTTCAAATTTGGGGTCAGTAGGTCTTTAAGAATTTAAAGTGCCCCTATTATGGAGTTTTGAAAATTACCTTCCATGCTAAACACAGCTCTAAGTGAATGAAAACATCCTGCAAAGTTTTAAATCTGAAAGTCCACCGTGTAAAAAGTTATTTATCGTCTCTCAAAAGAAAGGGTCGACTCTGAATCATTAAAACAAGTCGTTTTTAAAACAAATCCCAAGCTGTTTCACGTTGACGTCAACATGAAACATTAGCATATTGCCCGCCCTCTTGTTGGTCTTTTCAAGTTGGTCAGAATGAAAATGCAAATTCATTCTTTGCCACTAGGTGCCGCTTTTGGAGCGGTAAAAAAAACGCTGCTTTATCAGGCATGATGAAACGAAAAATGAGACCAATCGGACCAATCACCGCAGATTACCATCATGCAAAGGAGGGGTTTGCAAAAATTAATCGTTAAACAAATCATTTGGGAGTCGTTAAGCAATTAAGGTAAAAATAAATGCATATTATAAGACAATGAAAGTGTTTTTTGATTTTACACACATCAACCTGTTGTTGGGGACTCCCAAAACCAAAATATGAACATTTCATTGCCCATAATAGGGGCACTTTAAAAGCTTTATTCAGCAGGGATGTATTAAAATGATCAAAAGTGACAGTAAAGGCGTTAATAAACAAACAAAATATGATACTTCGACTAAATAGTATTTTTAAACTTTCTATTCACCAAAGAATTCCGAAAAAAATGTATATAAAAAAAGCATCAAGTAGAACAACGGTTTTCAACATTTTTGATAACACTAATGTTTCCTGAGCTGCAAATGAGCATATTAGGATGATTTCTGAAGGATCATGTGACACTGTAATGCCTTCTGATAATTCAACTTTGGCATCACAGGAATAAAATTGAACACAAACCAATAAATCATAAAGTGCCTCTAAGGAGGAGGAAATTTACTAGCGTACATTGCAGAATGAACATGGTCTGTCATTTGAGGCTCAAGGCTGCTGACATGTAATCTACTAAACGGCATAATTTAGCATTACCCTTTGGCCTGCGTCCCGGCCGCATGCTGGAGGACGACGTGTAGCCTGGTGCACTGTGGGAGTTGCGGCTCAGTGGAGTTGAACAGGTGGCTCCTGGCTCTCGGCCCTGCCACCGGATCAGTTCTTCGTACCCGTTCATGCTCTCACTACCGCCCCCTACTGAGCGATAGCCCTCTCTGCCTCTGGACCCTCCACTATCGTTCAACACTTTAAAAATAAAATTCAAGAGAAAAGGTCAGTGTCTCTGAGTGCATACAGAGCATGTGCAGGGCAAGCACTGCTGCTGGGATTCAGTGACGCTGTAGGCAGCTGCGTAAGAGAAGGTGTTGGGTCAAAAGCACAAGCATGTGTTAGTAAAATGAATCAACTCCAAAAAACACTTAAGCAGGACACCAGTGACAGTTTTAGACAGTTACAAGTTCAATACAAGTCAAGTTCTGTCAGCAGCATCTGTGATTCATACTCATGGTTTCCGTTATACTCCTACATTTGACATTTATGGGGCATGCAAAACTGTGTTATGTGAGATGCAGAGTTGTCAAATTGTCTTATGATTCATATAAATATTTTTTTTCAGACAATTATATTCAACATCCAAAAGTCACTGGATTTTTAGGCTTTACATTGCCATGCAAGAGTCGAAAGATTGTACAACAACTTGAATAAGTGATTGAATGAGTGATTCTATCATATCTTCTTAGGAATAGTTCACCCTAAAATTAAAATTTGATCATCTTTTACCCTCATGTTGTTCCAAACCTGTATGAATTTCGCTATGCTGAAAACAAAAGCTATTTTGAAGAATGTTTGTAACTAAACAGTTTCTGTTCCCCAATGACTTAAATAGTATTTTTCCCTAATATGGAAGCCAATTACTACCAGTTTTGGTTAGCAAAATTCTTCAGATTATCTTCTTTTGTGTTCAAACCTCATACAAGTTTGGGACAACATTAGGGTAAGTAAATGATAATAGAATTTTCATTTTTTGGGGGGTGAACTATCCTTTTAAGTCTTGTGGCTATACTTTCGACATAAAATATAGCCAGAAGTGCCCATTTAAACATACATTCTGGCGCAATCTCTTGCCCCATAGACACAGACATTACTGTAAACATGAATTTTGTTTGCTTTGACAAATTGAGGAACAAGTCATATTCATTTTTTAATGAACTGACATCATGCCACAGATGCTATCGATAGAATTTAACTTGTATTGAACCCGAAACATTCCTTTAAGCTTGACCGCTGTGGCCAAACTAAAACACCAGCTGGTGCTCCACGAGATTCTCTTTATTAGAGTCATGCTGAAAACGATCCCTCACATGATTTTTAAAAGGAAAAAGTAGTTACTATATCTGCCTGAAAAATCATCAAAAGTAGTTCTACATAATTTGGGGGCTTTTAACGACTTTAAATGACTTAAATAGGAAGGGAAATGTCTGTATTGACATCATGACTCAATGTACCAGAGTACAATTACATAGAGCAATAGCAGACCTGTTATTTTTTTTACAATTGGTAGGACACATTTCTCAAAACTTTTTCAAACCAGACTTAAATGTGCATGGTCTATATGAGCAGCTTTGCTCAGTGTATCCAAGTGCATGTGCTAGTTCTCCAAACCAACTTTCAAATTGGCATAGCACTTATTTACACATTCACTAAGCACTAAAACTACAAAACACTTCAAATTGTTATCGTTCTTGCATAACTAGCAAATATAATACATCGATATTTTAGTACTGTAGAAATATAGCAAACTGCTGTCTTTTTCAGTTTTGTATTCTGTCGGGTTTTGAACTTCGGTTTAATAAAGAATTTGTAAGCATGTGCAAAAATTGGTTTGTCTTCACTGTGTGAAGTTTTGTGAATGACCTACTGATGAGTCCTAGTGTACTACATCTCAGTGTGTCAGAGTAGATATGCTAACCGCTAAGCTGTGACTGAATTCCCTTTTCTTTCTAATGACAGAAATGAGAAGGGGAAATATCACAAGCTAAACTTAACATGCATTGTCTATTTGAGCATCATAACTCTATTTGAGCCTACATAACTGTTGAGCCTTTTTCCCCTTTTGATGACAAAAATGAGATGGGAAATGCCAGACTCAAACAAGCAATGTGTGTGTATGTGCACCATATCTCAACGTGCCAACTGCTAAGCTATTCTGCATCTTTTTTTTAAACATACAATACAAAAATTGGATGGGGAGATACAAAAATCTCCCTGCAAAAATAGTCCACGCACAAAAATTTGAGAGTTGTGAACATCCGTTCCACATCAAACAGTTCACAGGATGTGCAAGCGTTGAGGTTTTCCTTCTGCATGACGCACAAAACTTGTAACCCTACCTTCAGAACTTTCTAAACAGGAAAATGATACAATATCTTCATGCAAATCTAAATATTTTACTCTTATTAAAGCAGCTGGATAATTAAGATACCTTGTGCTGTCTTAAGAATGGTGATTAAGGGACACATCCCCACCCCCAGGAATGGATTCATGTGCCCTGCATAAAAAGGCTAAGGTATAAATCAGTGCATCTCAGCCAAGTCTATCTCATTTACAAACGAACCCCCTTAACATAAATTGGACAGTCGCATGCACATAACACACAGTGGACGTACAGAGAGAAATGTTAAAAATGCAAAAAACACATGGACACTAGTTGCTGGATATAAGTAAAATATTGCAGAGCAAACGTTAAGCAATGCACGTTCACAAGCCACACATCATAATCTTTCATCTAGAGGTATCTGATGAAGTTGTCGCCTCCGTCTGCCTTCCTCCTTCAAATCTCTCTCTGTATTCATGCACATAATTTGATTACTATTGACTGCAGGCAGCAACTGTGGTCACCTCAGCCCACCTTACTCAGTGTGAGCAATATCACACACACATTTCTCATGGCAAGCGCAAAGCTGGCTGCATCTCGCTCTGTTTAATACACATTACTTACTGCAGGGTTGCATTAAGAGTCCCACAGCCCGGTCCCTGAGTCCCCAGAGCATTTATATGAGTTGCAAGGTGTGTGTTGTGCGTATGTATGCGTGTTTCTTCATTTTGATTTAGCGCTGTGAGTCTGTGGTGGTGAGAGTGAGAGGAAAATCTATTTCTGAGTGTTTTTCCTTTAGCGTTTAGCTCAGAGTGTTCATTGGCTGGCTAGTAAGTGTAGCTTGATGTTTTTTAAATAGAAAAATAATGAATAATGGTATATGGGAAGAGTAATGATGAGGTAAGCAGCTGTTATGGCCACTGTGATGATGATGATTGAAAGGATGAAGTGTTAGAAATGGCCGATATGCGAAAAGGGCTCGGTGGGGGAGCAGGGAACGATGTTGTCAGATGAGGACCAGAAGCGTAGGCGTCTGGTAATGGATCGTCGAGAGTGCGGTGGTGTCCCCTGAACGCGCATTTTCTCCTGGCTCTTGCTCCTGAGAAAGCGGAAACGCTTCGCTGCTGGAGGGGCTGGAGTGTGTGAGGGTTAATGTACAGACAGATACACAGACAAGGAGAGAGTTGGGTCAGTGGAAGAGAAGAAATGATGATTCAGAGAATAAAAAATGGTTACATTTATGATTCATGAAGAACGAAGCCCCCGAGGTTCCCTTTGAAGACTATTTTGGCCATGCAATATAGCGTGAAACTTGGGAAAGTATTATTACTTGGAAAGCTGAGAAATGATAGACTGAAATTGGGCATTTACAACGGGATTATTTCATTGAGTGGACGTCAGGAGGAAAAACAGGTTGTAATTACAGTAACCCTGAAAAAAAGTTGCATGGCGCCCCTTAGTGGAAAAGACAGATAGCTGAAGCACAATACAGCTAGTATACGCCAAATAAAATGTGTTTGAATGAAAGTGTTCCAACTTTTTTGAGCTGATTTGAGATTTTAGTGCAGACCTGAGGATGTTCAGTTGGTGTGAAAGCTGTTTTCTGAACTCATTTAGGGGCCAAGACTCTGAAAGTCACTTGAAAATGGGCATCTAGAATATGATTCATATGGACTCAATTTGCAATCAATACTACAGCAATTTGAGCTAATTTACCATCACTATCCCTTATTGATGATGCCACTTATCTATTATGGTATAATTTCTAAATCAAAAATAATGCAGTTGAGATTTAAAGGGATAGTTCACACACAAATGTTGTCATTATTTACTTATCCTCATGTCGTTCCAAACCTGTTTGACTTTCTTTTGTCTATGGAACATAAAAGATATTTTTTAAGAATGTTGGTAACCAAAAAGTTCTGTCTTCCATTTTATAAGAGGGAAAAAAAGACATTTAAGAATTTTCTCAAAATATCTTCTCTTATGTTCCACAGAGAGAGTCAAATTACGGAATTTTATTTTTTTGGTCAACCATTCCAATAAATAATATTGGGATGGAATCAATCATTGTGTTACTTCATGTGAGGCCTCAGTTCAACCCTGTGACAGCAGCACTCACCTCGGCCGTTGAGAGCAGGTGAAAGGGTTGGGGACTGTATATGATTCTCCTCTGTGGAGTGATTGTTTATGGAGTCCACACTGAGACGTGACTGTCTGGGGGGCAGCGGTGGAGGGGGAAGGGGTGGTGCGCTCTCAGGACAGTCTATACATGTGGGGATCTCCGGCAAAGGGATGTCTGGAGCGCTTCGGATTCTCTCGCGTGGAGCGTCAATTCGTTCTCGTTGACTGTCTTTCTTAGGTTTGATGAATTTCGCTATAGCTTTGGCTCCAGCCCAGTGCCGACTCCTGTGTTAGAGAAAAAAATGTCACAATTTTATTTTGTATTAAAAGTTCATAGTAAAAAGGAGTTAAACTTGACAAATAGGCCTAGAAGTACAGTCTATTCAGTCCTGATCAGTTTAGATTCCACAGATGGACTCACTTTTTAGGAGTCGGGTCGTAGAACTTATACTGGTCCATGATCTTCTCCTCTAATTTCTCCTTCTGTCGCCGTAAAGAATTCAGCTTATCACTGTAAAAGAAAACAAGAAAAATTAAAAGCATGGCATTAGGACATTTTGACCACAAGTTTCTTGATTAGTTTCCCAACAGGTTTTCTTAGATACCCAATCTCAATCAAGTACCCCAGATAATAAATATATTCATCTGAAGTAGTTTTGAGAGAATTAGCAACAGATTTTTTTTATTCATGTACTATGATATATATCTAAGACTATCGAATATGTTGGGGACTTGGTTCTATATAGCAGTTGTTGACTGGATGAAGTCAGATATGAATGCGTCAAGAAAGGTCCAGTTATGACATTGATGAAACAGTATGAGGTCAAAAAATAAAAAATAAAATAAACCTGCACAGATGAATCATTCACAAAGTATATGGTCCAAAAAAGTAAGAAAAATAAAATGCATGCATGCATTTAGAAAACAGACCCAAATCAAAGCATGACATTCATCACAAAGAGCTATTTTAATCAACTAATAATTTCATTTGTAATTTCTGTTTTATAGCTTCAACAGAGCAAGATCATATACTTTACTAGGATCATATACCTAGTACCGACCGGGGTTAGAAATCATTGATTATAAATGATATGATGACACACTGCTCACATGTATTGTTTCTGTTCTTCGTGGTAATGTTCTTTGCTCTCCATGGTTCTCTCCAGCAGGGTCTGATTTTGTTGGCTGAGCATCTGGATCTGACTGAGAAGATGATGGTTTTCCTCTTCCAAGTTTCCTTTCAAACGGGTTAGCAGCTAAATTGAGAGAAAGAAAGATATCTTAGTGCTAGCTGCTAAAAATAATCAATTTCAAGGCCTGGGATCAATATCTAGTCTCGTCTGTGATGGTATAACACATCACAGGCATAATAGTCTTGGGTTCTGTGAAGAAACAAATTGTGTATCTAGTTTCAGTTAACTCCTTTTATAAGGTCTCTCTCACCTCACAGTGGTTGTCCAGCTTGGTCATTGAGATGTCCAGGCCCTGATGCTGCTCTTTCAGTTGGTCGTAACGCGCCTGCCAGCGATTCAGTTCCAGCTGGGACTCATTCAGAGAGGTCTTCAGTTCTTTGGTCTGCAGTTGCAGGCTGTCATACTCCTGCCTCAGCTGCATGTGCGTCTGTGTCAGTCTGCAGGTACATAATCAGAGGCTTAGATAGTATCATTTCATGTATTTAACATATTATAACATTTGCCATCAATTGTACATGTTGATTATTTTATGTAAATAATATTTCTAAAATACAAAGGGCAAAACAGGGCTAAAGGCACACCTTACAGGGACCGTTCACCCCAAAATGAAAATTCTGTCATTAATTACTCACCCTCATGTCGTTCCAAACCCAAGTCCTTCATTCATCTTCAGAACACAAATTAAGTTATTTTTGATATTTTGATGTTCAAAGCCCAGAAAGGTAGCAAGGACATCGATAAAATAGTCCATGTGACATCAGTGGTTCAACCGTGATTTAAGCAACGAGAATACTTTTGGTATGCAAAGAAAACTATTATACTGTACATTTCTGTGCCTTGAACGTGGTAGTTGCATTGTTGTCTATGCAGGATCAGAAAGAAAACCAGAAAGCTCTCGGATTTCATCAAAAAATATCTTAATTTGTGTTCTAAAGATGAAGGAAGGTCTTAGGAGTTTGCAACTACATCTTTGGGTGAATTATCCTTTTAAGAAAAGGGTGCTTTTCACTACTCCCATAGTGCATAATTGTAGATTTTTTTTTCTTTTTGAACACTGATGGAGCTACAGATTTTCTGTGAAAATAAACCATAAAAGGGGTTTGTTTCACTTTAAAATATTACAAATGTATGGAGGTGGCCACACAAGAGACAAAATAAACTCACCAGTATTTATACAAAATGCATATAATATAATACATGAAGAAGACAATCAATAAATTAAAATACGATCATTTTGAAAATGACAGAAACAGAATTATTTAAAAATAGTAAAGATTCTAAATGGATTAAAGGAGATCTCAATATAGCTTCACGGTAGTAACAATACATACATCTGATATTTTATTTTATGATATGATTAATATCATATATTTTTTAAATATGATGATTATCTCAGGAGGTTGAACTTAATAAATGATATTTACCATCTGAATTTAATTATGTCAGCCAGCTATTTATTATAACGTTAATCACTGTGCCTTAAGGTGAATTTTTGTGCCATCTAGTGGTTTAAAGGAGAAGAAAGTCATTTGCACCATTTACCCAGGTGAGCCTTTAGCCGCTATTGTATTGTACCCTATAGTTTAAAAATTATTTTGTGTATGTGCATATTATATTTTATAACAAATGAACAATGCCAATAATAATTTATAATTAACTGTGATGATATGATAACTGAAATACTGTGCGTGCATACATAAAAGTTGTTACTTCTGCTCTATAGTGTTGTAGTCTATTCCAGTCAGCAGAGGGCAGTACATATTTAGCATAAATCCATCACCTCAGCCTCTTGCATGTTTTCAACTTGAAACTGACTACTTGGGTGTGTTTTGTTGATAAAAAAAAGAGTCTCTAACCTGTCTACTTCTTCTCTCAAACTGCGGTTCTCTCCCAGGATAAGAGTGTTCTTGTGAATTTCCTCTCCCAGACTCTCTCTGTCCCTGTGTAGAGACGCCTCCAGTGCTTCCATAGCGTCCTTCTGCTTCAGGAGAACCGTGTATCTGTTCAACACAAACACACACATGCAGTGATTCGAACTACACTTTTCCCTAAAACAGATTCAAGTCAAATGATTCAAGAGCATAAGGAAGCACATTCTGATTAAAACTCATGTAGAGCAGGATTTCCCCTCTGCTCTTCCAGGAAGTGAAAATATGCTATATTTAATTTGATGTAATTGTCAAAATCCATCTTGACAAAGTCCATTGGGGGGGGTTTACATTCACAATTCCCTAGGGGGTTATGATTGAACTGACAATGCCAAATTAAATAATGTACTAAAAAACAATATATAAGATATGATTATTATTATATTTTGTTTGACAATTTTAATGTGCATGTGTGACGTGCCAAGGTTTTTTTTTTATTTTTTTTTTACTTTTGAACCAGAAAAAGTGCCTCAGAATTTTCTGTTTATTTTCCATCACTTCTCCAAATTCAATTCCTCCGTGACAGTTTTAATTATTTCTGGAGATGTTACATTATTTATTGAAAGGTTAACATGACTTAAAATCATAGGGGGTATTTCAAGTAAATAATTCAAGCCACAGGGGTTTCAGCTTACAAAAAACCTTGGGAACCTGCTTCATATTCCAACACTCCTCCAAAAACAGTTGTGTTGTAAATGGATGGTGGTAATTTACATAAATAAAGTAATTAGTAAATTGAGTTTGTGTGACATGTGGAGTGCTGGACATGGACGCTGAGGCTGGCGGGCATTACAGCTGATTGGGGCCCTGACAGCCATCTGCTGAACCCCTCAGCTGAGCCCCCAGAGACACACTACTGCATTATTCATGAGGTAGAGATAAAAGAGCCAAGGGGAGACTACAAAACTACATTAAGGCAAACAGAACCATGTTTTTCTTGTCTCTAACAAAAAGACACAACTTTCCACATTGCACCATGGAAAAATGAGTGTGACAGGCACGTGTGAGAGGATTTGTGTGTTTTAGAGCAGGTTGTGCTCAATGTTTAATGTGTGCGGATAAAAATAAGGGACATTTTCCACTGTGGCCCACCAGATTCCCAGTGGAGCGGTTTATTTAGCAACACCACTGAAATCCAAACATTCAAAAACTACATTGCAGGACAAGTCGGGCCTTTTTACTATTATACTATTTTATACTATTATACTATTTTACTATTATACTATTTTTTACAAGAACTAAACAGACTGTTCCTTGCTAGTAAAGTGATATTCCCAAAATTGAACATTCTATCATTCAATTTTTATTTTTGGGTGAACTATCCCTTTAAATGTCCTCCATCTCTCAACGTCTCCGTCACTGTCAGCGGTCCTAATGGTATGAGGGTCATTGTGGCGTCTCCGCTTAGACCAGACACAGTTCATTACTCTATTGTTACCCAACCTCCTTAGGCAGACACAAAGATATATAAGCTGCCACCTATGGAGGGGTCAATAACTCAACAGAGGTCACCTACTGTGTCAAATACTACAGGAAATAAGGCTAAATGTGAAGGATTCTTTTTGGATATGTTCACTATTCATTTTGACAATGCCACCTGATAATGGCATACTTCTTAAAGGGATAGTTCACCCAAAAATGAAAATAACTCACCCTAATGTCGTTCCAAATCCGTAAGACCTTCGTTCATCTTCAGAACACAAATTAAGATATTTTTTATGAAAACGACATGACGGTGAGTAATTAATAACAGAATTCTCATTTTTGGGTGAACTTTTAAAGTAGTAGGTGATATACAATATATTTCACATACAGGCATAATGCTATCATTTTTTTGAAGTAGAGCTGTATGGCAGATGAATGCATATTTAGAGGACTGACTGAGTTGGAAAGGAACTGACTTGCTCTCCAGTGTGCGGTGTTCTTGCTCCAGAGCTCTCTGGTTGCCCTTCAGTTCCGCGTGTCGGGCCATTAGCTGCTCATACTCAGTCGCCTGCCTTTCGTGCACAGCAAGCAGGCGCTCGTGGTCCTGCGTGACCCGGTCGCGGGCCGCACACGCCTCCTCGCGCTGTTTCTGAAGAGACTCGGCCTCTGACTCCAGAGTTTGCAGCTGGGCCTGTAAAGCTCCGTACTGAGCCATGAGAGATGAGCTCTGGGAGCTTAGTGTCGAATTTTCCACCTGAACACAACATAAAAGTCAGAATTGGACATTTATTGATTCTGTTTTGTATATTTGTTCACATTAAAATGTTCACATTAAATACAAATAAAAATATATATGGTAAAAAAGGTATTTAATTCTTCGTCTAATCTCAGATAAAATCAAATCAAAATAAAACAAAGAGGTTATTTAACTCCCTCTTTTTTTCTGATAATAAAATAAAACTAAATTAACTAAACTAAACACAAAAAGTTTTTTTTTATTCCTTGTAGTCAGGAAACTCAGTGTTTTGGAATGACATGACTGAGTAACTAACAATTTTATTTTTGGGTGAACAATCCCTTATAACTTGAAAAGCAACTGCCTTTCTTGCTGTATGGGTCAAAGGTGAACAGCTGAACATGCTGTTCTCATTCTGGAAACGTCAATCCCCCCTCAACAGCATCACACCTGCCATTTATTTAGTCCTTAAGGTCACATAATTGCTTTCTCGTGTCACTTACACAAGCAAAAATACAGAAGAGGCTTCCTAACCTGTTCTTATGGTATCTGTGGCCCTTCTAAGCAGTGGCAGTGTTTCTATATCTGACTATGTCAGATATTTTTGGAGATTAAAAAGTACTGATCAGCTGTACAATCTCAAGAGGCTTAATGGACCATGTGCAGGAGAATTTCCAAATTTGTAAATGCCAAATTCAGATAATTACATTGTCGTTACAGACCATTATTCACAATTAATGACTTATCTTTGGCTATGTGCATTACCTATATTGTATCTATTCGTAATTTGTTTGTTAGAGGATATGTTAATTTTCAAACAACTACTAGAAGGCATATGTTAGAAAAGCAAGACATGGTGAAAACACAATGTTTTTGTACCTGCAGTTTAGCAGTCTCTCTATGAAGAGAGGTGTTGTGCTCTTGTAAGGACGCTGCCTGTTTCTGCAGAGCTAGTGTTTGTGCGTTGAGCTGTGCATTCTGGGAACCTAACTGCTTTAGCTGCTCCTTCAGAAGATTTTTCTCTGCCTGCAGGGCAGCATTCTGGGGAGGTCACAGTTGGATAATGTTAATAGACAAACAAACTAGTGAGCATTCAAAGTCTTCAAGTTTAATTTAAAGAAAAATCCACAAGGCTGAAAATAAATCTGCTGTCTTACATTCTTCTCAACATCGATTAGTCGGTCCTTCTGCTTGAGCAGTTCGGCTGTGGTCTCCCTATGCTCAGTCTCCCACTTCTCTTTATTTGGGCTCGATCTAACCTGCCCCAACGACTGCTGGGAGATCTCAGAGTGAGCCGCCTCTTCCTCTTGCCTTTGCTTGAGGGCCTCCAGGTTCTTTTTCACCTGGTGAGGACAGATCAGAACAAAATTGTGTCTCACATTAGTTGTAACAATTCAGAGACCTCCTTTCGCTTTCTCCCCAGCTTTCTTTGTTTTGTTTTGAAGTACATGCATGTTTGAAGTTTGAGAAAGCGTGAACATACAGAGCTGAGTTCAGTGCGAAGTTGCTGGTTTAAGCTGCTGCTCTCCTCCAGCCGAGACTCCAGGCCCTGGATCTTCTCCTCTCTCAGCTCCAGAGTCTTCTTAAGAGCCGACTCAAACTTTGTCTCCAGGATCTTATATTTACTGAAGGATGAGAAAGTGGAATGTCAGTATATTACAATGTTTGTGAGCATCAGAATCTGATAAATCAAATTCAAGAAGTCATTAATCATTACATCAGCCTTAGCAATAAACTGTTTGTTTTTTTCATGACCCTTGTTTCAGATATATAACAAACTCTAAACAAAGAATTAAAATGAAATAAACATATAACATTATAAATTACTGTGTGAAAATGGGTAACATGAATTTTTACACATATTATGACTGTCCCTTAGTTGTGGCATAGTCCTCTAATGAAGCTTTTTCTATCAAGGTAATTTCTAATTAAGCTGTAATCTTGCATAGATGACAAACATAAAAATATTGAACTGTGTATCTTTAGGATAGATTAAAACGCTAGCAATAAAACTAGCTTTAGTAAGACAACGTAGGTCATTTAAAAAATTTTTTGAAAAAAATTAAAATGCCATTTCCACCACAGAACAAATGCTGATTTGAGATCGGAGTGAAATTTAATTTTTTTTAAATAATGAAAAAGAGAATTTTCACTGTTGGATAATATCAGCAGACAAATAAACTAGTGAGTATTTTAAGGAAGCTTTTAAGAAAAGGGCTGAAAATGTCCATAGTATTATTTACGTACTATTATAGTATTTATTAGTAGCATTTTAAATTGGCTTTTAATTGTATTTTCAGTTTTCATTTTGTTTTACTAATTTTGTTATAAGATTTTTTCACTTTTATTACTTTTAGTTTTTTTGTTGTCACTCATTTTAATACTTTAACTTCAACTTTTCATTTTCTAAGCTTTTTCATCTAATTCTGTATTTATATTTTATATTATTTCAGCTTACAACAAACTTATTATAATAGTTTTAGTTAACAATATCAACACTGCAATAGCTAAAAGGAACTATTTAATATCATTCATAATAGAAACATGCATGCACACACACATGTGGCTGTTAGTAGTAAACGTCTTCAAACATTAAGTGATTAGCGACAGCTAGCATTTTATGACACTATTAGCTGGTGAGAAATGTTTCAGCACACATTCAGTCGCGATGTCTCTTTTGATCTAACTTACAAATACATGTCACTTGTCACACTCACTGCAATAAAGGGTTAGAGGTGGGGGAGAGTGGGAGTGAGTCTACTTCCTTGTAGAGAAAGATGAATACTTCACTACTGAACCCTCGACAGGGAACATTCCAGTGAAAACTAATCAAACTGGAGTCAGGCCTGTTATTATTTCATACTGTGGCCTCAATATAAAAGAAATGATTATAAACACACCACTGCACACAGCAAACCTCCTTCTGACCACAATAATTTAAAGAGCTTAAAACACTGCAACACACTAAAGATAGCATGCACTTTGACTCCGATTATAAGGCAATGAACAGTGTTGGGGAAACACTACTTTTCAAAATGTTATTGCATAACTCTCCTAATAAAACTCATTTATTACATAGGAGGTAGTACGTCAGTTTTACATTAGACTTTCTCACTTTTTGTTTATAATGTACATCCAAAATGTAATGTGTTACTTTATCCTCACTTATAAAAATTAGTCTAATGTATGCATGTTACTCATGACGTGTTAATCCCAACACTTTCCGCAAGAGGAAATCAGACAGAGTGGAGACAAGTGGTGATGGTGGTCCAGTATTTGAGACCGAAACAAATACATCTACATCTTTACCAAACACCTGACCTGCTACACCTTTCAGAGGGCAGCGTTCACACAAAACAAACAAGACACTATAGGATTTTTTAACACTTTGTACTTACAAACTAGCAATGAACTCTAAACCTGATAAAAGATATGACTGATCATTTTCTTAATAACAAATCTCACTCACTTGTCTTCACAGCTGTGTTCTTCCTGTAAGAGTTTCTCTCGGTTCAAGCCGATCTTCTCCAGCTCGTGGCTCAGCTTCTCCAGTTCATTACACTGCTGCTGCACCCTCAGTTTCTCGTTCACCAGCTCCTGCTCAACAAAATATGACCAAATGTTTCATTAATGTCAGAATTTGATCTTCCAGTAAATAGACATAATTGGTCTATGGTGACAAATGACAGACTTCAATCATTTAGTCCACCTAAATCCTGCCCCCTATTTTAACATTTTTACTCGATGGTTACACCACTTGACATTTTAAAGTCATTTAATGTCAACTTTTCTTGAAAATAGTATTTTTTTTTTTCCAAAACCATATGAATACAACGACAAAGTAATTTCAAATAACATTTTTGAAAGATTTTGGTAACATTTTAGTATAGGGACCAATTCTAACTATTAACTAGTTTCTTTAATAAGCAACAAGCATGTCTATTATTAACATATTGGCTGTTTATTAGTACTTATGCAGCACCTATTTTGCATGAACATATTCTACATCCCTAATCCTACCCAATACCTGAACTTAGTTTGTTAATAGCAAGAATTGGACCTTAAAATAAAATGTTTTTTTTATCCCTTATGGACTATCTTATATGTAATTGACTCATTCTAAATGTGTCATACCTCTCTTAGTGTGGCCAGAGTCTTCTTGTCTATGGTGACCTGTTTCTGCAGGTCTTTGTTCTCTCTCTCCTGCTCTTTAAGTCTCCCTGCAGCCTCTTTAAGGCGGCCCAACTCTTTATTGAGAGCAGTGCTTTCTTTCTCCATGCTGGCCAGCCTGAGGCAGTTCTCTTCCAGCGCTGTCTCCTTCACCTCCAACTGCTGCCTCAACCTACGCGTCTCCTTCTCCAGCTGCTTCTTCTCCTTCTCCACCTGGCCCAATTCCTGCTCCATTCCTATCTTCTCTTTCTCCACTGCTTCCGCCCATGACACCGTCTGCCTCAACCCCTCTAACTCTCGCCGCAGATCTTTCATCTTCGCCTCATTCTGCTTCAGCTCACCCTCTAGACCCTGAATCTTGGTGGCGCTGTTGTCCAGGGTCTGCTGGAGCCGTTGGTTTTCCTGACTCAGACTGCTGCAGTTTTTCTCCAGTCTTTCACTTCTCTTGGCCTGGCAGCGGAGCTCCTCCAGCGTGCGGCACATATCCTTGTGTTCCCGCTCTAGTTCGGCATGTTCCTGCTGTAGTTGAGCCAGGCGAGCGGTGGCTGGCCGCAGGGTCTCCAAGACACGTCGCTGCTCCAGGTTCTCCTCCTCAAGTTGCTGGTGATCCTTCTCCAGAACAGCCAAGCGCAGGCTGGCATTCTGCGCAGTGTCAGCCAGCTTCTTCAGCCGCCGATTGTCTTGTTCCAGAGTCACGTTCTCACGCTCCAGGGCCTCGGCGCGTTCACTGCCAATCTTCAAGGAGGCAGCTTCCCTCTGTAACTGTTCTCGGACTCTCTCCAGACGTGTTACCTCCCTTTCCAACTCCTCACAGCGCTCTCCTCGTTCACGAAGAGAGTCGACCTCTTTAGTCGCCTGCCGTTTCTCAGCCTCCAGATGAGCCAGTTTACTGCCTGTTTCAGAGATGGTCTGGTGGAGAACACGGTTTTCTGTCTCCACCTCCCTCACACGAGCCTCGCTGTTCACCTGAGCACGTTTCCTGAGGGAGTTTACGGCTTGGGTCAAGTGCTCTTTCTCCTGCTCCAACTCTGAGATCTAATAGGCCACACACACATACAAATAAACAACATTTATGAATGAATAATTCATATAATGTTCTGATCATCACAATTTTTCTTTCTTTAAATGTTTACCTGTCTGTCTTTATCTGCCTGGATTGTCTCTAGAGTTTTTTCCAGTCTCTGTTTGTCCTTTAGCAGCTCCTCTCCAAGGCTCTCCATGTCCTGAGTTGTCTGTTTCTCCTGGTCCAACTGGGACTGCAGACATTCCAACTAAAACACACAACGCAGAAGAGATCTCATCAGCATTCAATATCCTGGCTCTCAGTAAATATTTAAAGGAAATGCAGAAATTTGATGTACCTTCTTGCTGAGGCTCTGATTCCCTCTTTCCAGGTCCAGTGCATGCAGCTGACCTTCTTCCATATTAATGGAGGCCTCTCTCAACTCCTGGATGGTGCTCTGAAGACATTGGTTCTCCTTCTCCAGCTTCAACAGTCGGCTGGATGCGGTCTCGTTCAGCTCAAACACAAATGACTTGCGGGCTGTAATAGTGGATGACCAAAAAACAATGTAGCTCTCCATTACATATTTACCAGACCAGATGAGGGGCATCAACCAAAGATTGTGCCTTTTTACTGGAAGCACACCAGCTCCAAGATCTATCAATAATTCATTATAATTGAAAATAAATAAATAATGGTATATTAAGTTAGATATTAAATCCCTGGTTGTTAACATAGTATGAGATTTTGAACCCCCCTGTAAAGGTATTAAATTAGCTATTAGCAAACCTTTTGTACTCTTCAGATCTCAAAAACGGGTTCTTTATATTATCAACTATATATTTAACTATAAATATTTATCAACTATAATCTTTATATTCTTTTTTTTTATATGGTGTTTGAACTTTTTTTATATGGTGTTTGTACACAACCACACTATATTGATAAAAATCCACGCAGTGCTTTTTTTTTTTTTTTTATCCCCACAATAAAACCACAATCGTAACCACTTTTTCAGAGGAAGCCGTTCATAGATTCGGGGCAAAGTGACGTCAGTTTGCCCAGGCCCCTCCCATGACTGTTTTAGTATAGACATGCCCTGAGTAAGCTGTAAACAGTCTGCCATTGTTTTGACGCTGGAGCAGATGTAGACAAGAATGTCTCCTAAGCGATTGAGGTGTTTTGTTGTTGGATGTAATAATGAACAGCAGTCGTCATTTTGTTTTTGAAGGGAATGCTCCCTCGATCTACATAAATGTGTTTATGTTTGCACGATTAGTTTTACATCAGACTGCTTTGTAAACAAGGGTCAGTAAAAAAGTAGATTTTGCAAAAAAGTTGTTTGTGAAAGATGGATCGGTACCAGCTGTTCGTGATAGCTTCATCATCAGAAGTAGTGAGTAAACGTTTTTATTTATGAATATTTGCAAATCGCCTTTCCTAATAATGTGCTAGATAGCAAGCTCCATGACAAATGCAGCTAAAATTAACAGTCTCACACCGTGTCTACACCGGATGCAACAAACATACTGTAGAACTCATTATAATCAGTGATGCTGTCTACACTGGATGCGGTGACCGACAAATCCCCGAGATTGAGAGAGGAATGCTGCCTCATTCTATTTGTGACGTACTGACACAAAGTTCAAATGATTTGCAGTGGTTGCTTTGTCTCGTTCACTCCACTACATTAAGGTTGCCTTTGTAGAGGGTTTGTAAAGGTGATTGTTAATGACTAATAAGTCATTTACAAATGTATTTTAAATCGTTTTTTGGCAGTTATAACTCCATGAATAAGAATGGTGACTTTAGCAAGAAGAAGAGAGAAGGGTGGGGTGAGCAGTAGCTCATTATCATTTAAAGGAACATGCACTGAAACGGGTCACTGTGAACAACGCGGTTTTTGACAAGGTAAAAAGGATGTTGTTTTATACTACCATTGAGAAATTTTAACCAAAGTATGTTATTTTATAGACTTTATGAAGACCCTAAATATCCATACCATCTTGTGGAAAATGGGCATCTGATGGCACCTTTAATTCTTTGTATATATTGTATTGTATTGATGTATTTAGTATTTATACTCATTTGAGATCTGAGCAGTCTGAGTGGCAAACATCCAGCAGGCAGATGCTGAGTGGTGCATTACCATTGAAACAATATGTATACACACCTAATGGCTTACAAACAGCCTGAGGCTAGAGATATTTCAGGAACCAGTTTTTTTTTTTCTTCCCCAAGTCAACATTGACTTAATGCTATTCAACTCCAAAAATCTCCCATTTGTGCCTGATTAATGTTTTTAGAAACTTCACGTTCAAAAGCTCTATTAGTAGCAAATGAGCGTTTATTCACTTTGCATGAACAAAAGGCCAAGATTCTCTGTTGGCAATATATTTGCATTGGGATGGGTTCTTAAACAAGCAACAAACAGAAAATAGGCCATCAGCACATGACCCAAATTTCACTCTTCATGCTGTGTTTTCTAAACCAGTCTGTGTTGGGGTTAGCATTAAAAACACAAATTCTAAGTTCAAGAGTAAAGAGACTGTCTCAGAAGGTTTTAAACTGAGTTTCTGTGTGAAAGCGCTGTGGTGGACTCACCCTCATTGCCCTCATTGTTCTTGGACAATTGCTCCAGTTCCCAGCCAAGGTGAGCAGACTCATTCATGCTTTGCTTCTGAGAGATCTCCAGCAACATGTTCTCCTCCAGCAACTCCTCTAGACGTTTCTTATCACTGTCCCTGTCCTAAACCACATACAAAACAGGAAAAATCATATGCTTAGTGCTGGAAAAAGAGTACTCATTCAGAGATTCAATGTGCTGTTTTGAAAAAGCAAAAAGCAAAGAGCTTTTTCAAAGAATTTTTTTTGAAAACGTTTGGTAAGGTTGCTAGTAAATGTGAAAAGGCTTTAAAGTAAAATAAGTCAACAATATGACTTTACATAATGCATGCTCCCACCCAAAGTTGACAGAACAATGGCATTCTTGTGGTCAATTCCAAAGAAGCCTAAAGTATCAAGTATCAAAGTTACCACATACTTTGGAAATGAATCAACTAGGTCTACAGCATGTTTTATTACCCCTACATTACAAAACAATAAGATGTATCAAGGATAGTTTCAAAATCACATTGTGAATCAGAACCAATTTAAATTGTAAGGTGTTAAACCTTCTCAACACAGACGCATAAAATAATTTCCCTTAACACTTACAATTTCCATATCGTGCAATTTGGAGCGTAGCTGGAGGTTCTCTTTCTCAAGTTCGTGTAGTTTGTCACAGCGCCCCCTGGCCCCAGCAAGCTGCTCCTCCAGCATGGACTTTGTCTCCAGCAGGGTCATATTGTCCTCTCTTAGCTCCTGTGCACAAAAGAGAGACGAGAGAGAAAAATGAAGAGATGGACAAAAAGAAAAGATCAAAAGGAATAGAGAGGATGATGACAGCAGACTGAGAGAGTCAGGAGGCTGTCAGTGACAGCTCAGGGCCTCAGCGGACACCTGAGGCTTTATATCTGAGAAATAAAAGCAGCAGGAGCCCTCAGCATGCAGCTGTACATCAGTCGCTTTACAAAGAAACCAACCCTTCTGATTTTTTCCAGGTAATGACAGAGATGTCCGGCTCTGTTTTTTATACAATGCTGAAGTCATTAAAATGTTAAAATGTAATGTAGGTTGGTGAGTGGTTACCTCTACGCGTGTCTTGTAAAAATGGACATCATTTAGCTTCTCTTTGAAGCGAGTCAGTTCGGTTTCCAGGCGATCCACTTTTCCAGCACGTTCCCTCAGAACATCCACCTCATCACGGTACACCCGCACCGAACGTGCCTCTGCCAGCAGCTGCATGTTCTACTCACACACAAATACAACAGATGACTAATTGTTTGCTGAAGCTTCAGTAAAGTGTTTCACGGTTTGAGTCAACCATGTGAAGTGTAAGAAATGTAAGAAAACAAAGAGTTTTGATATGATACCTCCTGCTTGAGTTTCTGGATCTCTGCATCTAGGCACTCAATCTCGTTCTTGGCATCTATCAACTGCTCGGTCTTCTCTTCTCTGTAGAGAGCAAATACACAGGAGTAAACCCTTACAACACTGATAGGCTGCACTAGTGGACGACCATATAGCCAAGGCCAAATATTGGCTGATTGTGAGCATCGGCTGATAAGTTTTTCTGTTTGGCTGCTAAGTGTCAGAAACAAGACTTTTATTTTGACAGCACTGAGGCTGTCAATGAAGTTTGAAACCCAAATAAAAACAATGTAAAACAAAAATTAGTAACTGTACAGAACACACTTACAACTCTTGGCGGGAGCGCCGGAGTTTGGCCTTTGTGTCGGCCAGCTCCACAGCTAAATGCTGACGATCTTCTTTAGACAGTAGGGTGATGGGGGATAGAGATGTGTGCTCAGAGCTGGGAAAGCCCAAGAGACTGGATGGCTGCTGGGACTGAAGATAGTCCCTCTCCTGGGTCAGCTCTATGATCACCTAAGGACACAAAACAGGCCTGTCAGCAACTAATCAGTGATGATCAATGTCTTGAGGAAGTTTAGTACAACTTCCTAATAAATAGATGATTGTCATTGCTGCTGTTAAGATCAGCTTACCTCAGCAGACTCATCTCGCTCGTCTATGAGTTTGCGAAGGTGAAAGGCCATGGTCCGAGACAGAGGGTCCAACTGCTCAGCTGGGATCTCCCCGACCTCCATCCACTGCAGGTCCAGGACATTCTCCTGGTTGTGAGTTACCTGCAATCAAAAGGGATTTTGCACCTCAAACACATGCTCCATTTATGATATACATAAGAAGATACTGGCTGAAAAATTAGGGAAGCTCACTTCTTGAATGTGCGTCACGATGGCGGCCTGTGTTTCAATGTCAAGCAGCTTGATCTTCTCAATCATTTCTTCTTTACGATCACACTGTTGGAAGAAATGAAGAGAGTGAGGAAAAACAGAAGGGATGGAAAAAGAAGGGGAAAGGGATTAGGAGAGGATTGGAAAGGCAAAAAGAAAGGGGAAGAGGAAGGGGAAGCGAAGGGAAGGGAAGGGAATGGGAAGAGGACGAGGAAAGAACCAGAAAAGGAAGAGGAATGAATTGAAAAGGGAAGATGAAGAAAGTAGGGAAAAGGAAAGATGAGAAAGAAGAGGAAGGGAAAAGTATGGAGAAGGGGAAAGTTGAAGGAAAAGAAAAGCAAACAGGAAGAGAAAAGGAAACGGAAAGAAAAGGAAATGGGAGGAGAACGAAAAGGGGAAATGAAAAGGGAAAAGGAAGAGGAATAAGGAAAGAGGAAGGAACAGGAAAGGGAAGGAGGATGAAGATGAGGAAAAGATAGGAAAAAGGAGAAAGGTGAAGGAACAAAAGGGAAGAGGAAGCAGAAGGGGAAGAGGAAATTAGGAATTGTAAGAGAAGAGATACAGATGGGAAAAGGAAAGGGAAGAGGACGAGTAAAGATAAGCAGAGGAGAGTTACAGTCTAAGTCTACCATAGATGTTGTACAATCCAGACCACATAAAGAATAAAACTATTCTGTCTTTTTATGAAATCAACATTGCCCATGAATTCATTAGTATGCCTTAATGCTGATTAGTCAAATAAACTGCTGGTACAGATGAAAGAGTGGGAATTAAATCAGAGACTGAGCCCCTCTTTGAACAAAAGAATGCAGGAGATACTTTCAGACGGGATAAAGACTGAGTTGTGTGCCTCGTGACTGGAATACTGTGAGAGGAAGTTATGGTGCAGGATTAGACCAGCTCAAAGAGACTCTGAACAGAAAGCAAATCAGCAGGCAAATGTTACGCTGTGAAGTTTAAGGCTTTAAATCAATGTGAGCTGTTCATTATCTATTCACAGAACAAGAAAAACCAGCTAGAGAGGGGGCTAAAAGTGTAAAAGTAGGAAGAAATAGGCCTGCGCAGAACAGACATGTGAGGACCAATCCTCAGGAAAAGGAGGAGACAGAAAAATATGTTGGCAAATCCAACCCAATAATCTGTGCTGACTTCTCTGAGACATATCTGCATGAATGCTTTATTTTGTAGCACAATGAGCGTGTGTTAATTTTTCTCTGGAAAAGCAGAGGCATGCCTGGGCATGGTGATCATATTCCTACATTGGTCTTAAAATGTGGGCTGGGGATCTCTGCTGGTTCAATCAGTTTACCTGAACAGCACAGCCAAGCACCAGCAACAACAGTCTCTTCACCTCCTCCATGCTTTTACCTGAGGGAATGAAATGGTTAGAAATCACAAGAACTGAAAGCAAGATACTATAAATAATCCAACAGAAATTAAAAAAACAAACATTAATTTTAGCTAAAAAGAGGAAGTTGACATCAAAACTTTAGCAGACACCCCTAGTTAAGCCATATATATATATTTTTTTAATTAAATAATCTGTTATGGTCCCACATTCCTTAACAACAAACCTGTTTACATATTGATTTCAGTGTTGCTGTTGTTAGCTAAAAATAAAATTGTTCATGTCAACGGAAATAAAGCAAATAAAATTAAATAAAAAAAAATCTAAAATTTACTTGAACTTAAATGAAAAAGTTGTCTTGGCAACTAAAATATTTTACAACACTATTAAAATAATATTTTAATATTTTATAATACTAGTGCTAAAACGACTAAAACTAAAACTGAAATAAAAATAAATATTTAAAAAGAAAAAAATTATAAAAATGACAAAAGCCACTACCAAAGTTACCAAAAAAGTAAAACTTAAAAATGAGAACAAAATATAAAAATATAAAAAAAAGCCAATTAAAAATATTAATAAATATTATAATAGTAAATAAATAATACTAAAATAACACTGATTGGTTTATTATTGGAACTGAGATACCAGTGACTGGTATCAAACTCAAAATGTGGGCATCAATCCAACCCTTAATGCTTAATAATTTTACAATTGTAACAATCTTATTAGTTATGGTATTTTGAAGGAAACTATGTTTACCATGGTATAAGAGAACTGTATAAAAGAAGTCTTTCTTTCCAGTCAAACCTCACAGCTAAAGGGTCTGCCATCACCGTTTAAATATCGCTCTAGCAGTTTGAATATTAACAAAATATTCAATTTCACCCGAGCCATACACCTTGGAGGGAGGATGTGAGAAAGATATTCTCTTTCTTCAACCATTAAATTAAACAAACATTCACATGCAGTCATTGTTTTCGTACCATTTAAAACTGAGGAGACACAGCATTACAAAGCACACCAAATCTTTCACAATTACACAAACCCTTTGAGATAAAGTTATTTTTAATGACTTTTTTGAAGCTTGTGTCTGTGTGTTGGTGAGTTTGTTTGCATCTGGCAGTCTTAGGCTAATAAATACTCTGGAGAGAATGGATTGGGTGTGGGGGTGCCGTCGCCATAGCGACCGTTTGTTGCTCAAAGCCACCCCACCCTACAGCGTACCCCCTTTACACACACAGCAGAGGAGGAGCCGTGGGGAGAACACTCTATTGTCCGTTACAAGTGAAGCTTAATGTAAAAACACAAACATACGAAAGCTAAACGTTGCACAGGTAACAAAAGATATAAAACACATACACCAGCACACACAAAACCCATCCAGAAACATGTAAAGCCTTACTGACATCTGTGAAGGGGAAATATATTCATAATACAGCCAATTGTTCCTGACAACATTACTTCTTAGCATTTCATGACCAGAATGTGGTCACAAGTAGCCTATTGAACAAATATGTGCTGACGTAAACTAATACAGCACCCAGGAGAAACATGGAATCTCAGACTGTTTTGATAACCTATCACAAGCAGAAAAAGACACCATAGTTATGATAAGGGTTATTTTTTGTATATGCAAAAGCATTATAACTCATCAACCATGAGGAGAGAAGGAAATCTTGCCTATGCACATTTATAAATGGCAACCTGCGGATCAGAATCACACCTCAATATAACAAAGGCTTGTTATGCATCTCTTCTTGACAGTCTATTGTACCATGTGTATTTTGTAATAGACGTACAGAAGTGATCAGGTGTCAGGGTCACCTAATATGAAAGCAATTTCAATACAAACCTTACAGTAAAAATAGAAGTCCATCACATTTTAAACAAGTAGTGATATCTCTACAACATTCGGCCATTGTCAAATATATTGTGCTAAATTCAGCATTTTTTCTAAATCTCATGTCATTTTATATTAGTGCCGTCAAACGATTAATCGCAATTAATCACATCCAAAATAAAAGTTTTTGTTTACATAATATACGCGTGTATACTGTGTATATTTATTATGCATTCATAAATACAAACATATGCGTGTATATATTTAAGAAAAATGTTGTTTATATATTAAATATATTTATATATAATATAAAATATAATCATATGAATATATAAGTGTAGAAACTTAAATATTTTCAAAATATATACTGTATGTGTGTGTATTTATATATACACACGTAATAAATATACACAGTACACACACATATATAATGTAAACAAATACTTTTATTTTGGATGCGATTAATTGTTTGACAGCACAATTTTATATCTTTAATTTTAAATATTTTATTACTTGATTCTGATTGCAAGCATTCCAGCATTCTACACAGTCAAATTTTTTGTATAAAGACTCAAAAAAAAAAAAAAAACTATATAATTGACGATAGCTCCAGACATGATTTCCAACATAGCTGTTCTCTACTGTCAACAGCAGGATCCAAAGTCAGCGCTCAGACCTGGGCTTGGTCCCAAAAAGCTTCCTCCGGCCTTCCTCCTTTCCTCCTGCCATTACAAGGTCCACAACACGCGTTTCCTTCCCTGAACCCTGTCCGCGCACCCCGTATCAGAAGGTGAGAGGGTGTTTATGAAGGCTGGAGTGTGTGTGTGAGGTGATGAATGAGGAGGTTTGTTCAACAGGGTGTACGTTTTGCTTTGGGGCACAGTTAAACGTGGTAGTAGGTGATTATAGTGACTATAATGAAGATACAGCAACTGATACAAATAGAAAGAAAATTTAAGTATGCTGAAAGTGGGGTGATTCTACAGAGTGAGTGCTGTAATATACATGTGTGTAAAAAAAGAGCAATGATAAGAAGCAATGAATAGCTGATGCTAACTTTTATTATACATTAATACAAACATTCTCTAATCAAAAACCCAGTAGGTTTATTAAATTTATTCCTTTTTTCCAATTTCTTCTTGCACATTTTGATGAAAACAAATGATATGAAAGTAAAATTATTTATTCTCTCATGACATTCTTTCTCCAGGTTACGAATCAACCCGATTACGATCATATTTCCCCCTTTTAAAACAGTGAACTATTTAATAAATAAAAAAACATTTTTGTCATAAAGGCATGATCACCTTTTCAAGGAGTTAAAGTATTCCTTTATCCCTTTATTATGTCTTGTTAGGTTTTTACGGAATAATCTTAACGTCAACCCTGTTACCATGATTTTGTTAGTAAAGTATTGAAAAATGTATTTTGTAGAAACACCAGCAATAAATTATTTTTCTAAAAATGAACCTTACATATTTTTTTAATCTTATAGGCCTAATTTCCAACTAAACTATAAAACCATCAACCCTGTTACCATCGATTCTGTTAGCTTTATGAGGGTATACAGTACAGTATGTATCCTAACATGCATTCCAGTTTTATTTCTTATATATTTTTATTATTTTAACAAATCATTTAATTTAGCTTGAGATGGCACAGTGCATTTTCTTAATACATTATATGTCTGAAAGAATTTAAAAGTTCAATTAAAATTCACTGGAAACAATACTATATTGACAAAACAAGTGAGCTCCCTTTTTGCGAAAGAACAACAGATTTTATTTGAAATTAGTGACAAGCCGGACAAACTACTAGCTAGGCAATTAAGGAAGCAACAAAATTCACCCGTTTTGTAGATTTATCTAGTGGCTTATTTACAATATATGAGCAATACCTGATAATGGGTCCTTGGCGATGGCCAACACATTGGGCAAGTTCATGAGGATGAGCTGCTGAAGATGCTCCTGAGAGAAAACAGAAAAAATTCTCATTGTAAACAGGTAGACCACTGTGATGGCACCCTAAATATTTGACCTGTGTAAAAAGACAACAGTGAATGGCGAAGGTTCAAGATGGCAGCCAGCCCAGGAGATGGATGGGTGTCAATATTTGGGGCGAGGACCTAAAACAGGGTCACTGGTAACGTGGGAACAGGAAACTCCTTACAAACAGACAGGCAGGAAATCAAACTGGAAAAGGGAAACATTAGCGGTCCTAGACAAGGCATGTCTTGGGTGGGGAACATCAAATTCCAGCATACGGGCAAAATATGAGCTGTATTTAAAAAAAAAAAAAAAAAAAAAAAACAACAATTCAAAAGAAAAAAGTGCCATCCAGAATTGAGGGCATAACTGTCTAGATATGCAGGACTGCATATATCCCCATGTAGAAAATGGACTTGACTTCAGGCACAATGGCCTCCAGGGTAACTAAGCTCAGCAAAGTACACAAAGGACAAGACCAAACAGGTCCAATTGACCAAACCCTTCATTCCAAAACACACTTAGATGAGAACACTGAAATCACTGATAGAATTACATACCTGATTTATTGTTTCTGTGCAACTGACAAGAAACTATCTCTCAGAATCATTTCTGAAAGCTTTCCCACAGATCATGAGGGGAATCCATATATGTATATAAGCTTTTTTTCCACATAAAAAAAAATTACATTTTATTTTACACATTACATTACTTGTATATTACACACATTTTCCTACTATTCCATAATGACAAAAAAATAGTCCAAGTTTTAAAAACACATGTAGATTTTTTCCTTTGTGGTTCTTCTGGCTGTTTTTGAACGGAAAAAAAATCTTGCCTAAACCAGCCTGATTATACAGGCCTGATTAGACAGGCAGCCCAACTACTCAATCTGCAAAATATGTAGTTCTGCACAACCCCAGGTACAACAAACTGAAGCAATGCTGTAAGCAAACGGACACACACGCTCACCCAAATGCACGGCTACACAGCTAATGAGAAAATGTGCTATCCCATTTGACATCATCAATCCTGGACCCCCTGCTGACAACTCCATCTCCTTCTCAGAGGAGTGACTCCCAGGGGAGGTCTTTGTGTGCAGAGACCAACGGAGACACGACCCTCATCCAGTATAACAGAGCCAGCCCAGCTGAGGCCGGGGCCAGACCACACTGCCTTTGTCAAAACAGAGGCCTGCGAGCATTCCTTTCTTTACTGCTGTCTTCTCAAACATGCTCATTCACAAACACTGAGAATACTTCAAAAGTAACGAACCCAAAACTCTCTTTTATATTCGACTTTGTCCATAAGTATGTAGAGCGCTGCAGCCAGGACTTTCAATACATCAATTTGAATATTTTCTAGTGATAAACAGGTTAACTGGCTGACAAATTCTTTGAACTGTTATGAGATACATGACAAGAGAACTTGTATCTTTTTATATTATGGACATCATAATTGGAACAAACCCTATTCTTGATTCATTTAAATATAGGCCTATGCAAGCAGAAATTATATTTGCAAACTATGATGGAGGGATCTTCAGAGAATAATGACTTAAATTCAGACTTTAAATGATCATTAGCTAGTCTGCACTGATATAAAATTTTGCCAATATAAATGATTCATTATTTTTAAAGCTGATAACTGACCAATATTAAAATTCTGTAAAATTTTGTTGTTTAAATGAACAAGAAATATGATGAGTTATTCAAATGTTACAGTCATTGGCAATATTAAATTATTAGTCTTAATATGTCAATATTAATATTAATATGAACTAATAATTTTTTAAGGTTTAGATGGTGATGGCAAAGGTAATATAAAATAACGTACATGTACAATTAAATATCAAATACTGGACAATAAATATTTCCAACATCAAACGATACTAACATATTACAAAAATGTCTAATGTTGAACAAAAACAATATTGTACCAACTAGGGATGCACCGAAATTAAAATTCTTGGCTGAAGCCGGAGACAAACAAAATGAAACACAGAGCTAAAGGCCGAATACGGAACACAGTTTTTCACATCCCCCCCCCCCCCCATGTAGACCTATTTTGCCATTTTTTTCACTATTGCATAAATGTGCTTTTTACTGTTTTGTCCTGCTTTTCAAATAAAAAAAATCAATTACAAAACAACAATTTAAATTTTTTTTTTACATTCTATCATACATCATACCAACAAAGGACAATTTAACTTAAACTTGAGTTTTGTTGAATCAGGCATGTACTTTTTACTGTACAAATAAATGTAGCCTTGCCGAGCAGAAGAGACTTCTTTTAAAACATAATATATTCGGTGCATCCCTAGTACCAACATATCATCCTTAAAGTGTGGTCATATTCGCTAAATTTTGTCATCTACTTTCAGCAAAATTTTGTGGGCAAAAGTAATCTTTTGTATATTATCACACAGAAATCACTTTCAACTTTCTGTTCAAGACCACCTTTTACCCAGAGCAAAATCTTCCTGTGGAAATCTTTTGCCCTCTCATGAAACTCCAGATCAAATTCCTGATTATCAAATCAACTTGAAAAGGATTGAAATGAATTTTGCTGTGGAAATACACTGAACAACAGTAAAAGTGATGCACCTGTAAACATATTGACTATTTTTAGAATTTACTTTGTCCTTTAAAGAGTTCAAGAGCCATGTACACCATAGAGTAACATTGTTTGGAAATGCGCAGCATCAACATTCTGCTAAACTTCGCTTTTTAATGTATACAAAAGAAATAAAGTCACACAGATTTGTAATAATATTTGTGTAAGAGTTTTCCTTTTTGGTGAACTACTCATTTCAGAAATTCACTCTAGTCCAAGTCTATTATATTGCAATGAATTTATACATCGCTGTTACATCATCGCTGTTACATTGCATATCAACATGTAAAAAACCCTAATGTTTATTTCTTTTCACTAAACGCAAGACAAACCTTAAAATCCACTTGAGTAGACTTGTCCTGCTTTTTCATGGCCACTGATGCAAGACCACTTCTGAGATAACTATGCACAATGGAACAAGCAAAGCACTCTGGGAAGAAACCTAAGTGTTTCTGACTGACAGCCAGTCTGGTGTGTATAATTACATAAAGGAGCATGTTTCAAACTGAGAGGGGGAAAAATTCTCTTCACGGTGTTTGATTCGACAGCTGCACTGCGACGGGGTGTGTACAGTAGTGTCATGTTAAGCGTTCTCCCCATAAACACCTCAATCTTTAATTGCCAGTTAACCTGATCATTTCTGCGCTGCTAAATTCAAGCAGGCTAATTACTAGATTTGAGTCATATGCAAGACGAGGAGGCTTTCTTGGCAGCGTTAATATCTGGTTTCAACTAACAGCTGAGGATGGAAAAAAATTAAGAAGGATCAGTTAACGCTTCTTTTCTGACAGAGACGGGCTTAGGGAACTTAAGGGGCTTACACCATTTCAGATGCATTACGACTATAGAAACTACTGCAAATGCACACAACAAAACAGGGAAGAACTGTTGTGTGAAATGTAATGTCATCACAAAGATAACTTTTCATCATAGCAGATAATAACAAGACAACACCGGCCTGGGCCTGCAATTGCACCATTACCGAAAACTACCTTGCCTGAAGTAAATTATTGATGGGCATGTATCTTATACCAATGCCATATCACAATGCCAACTAGGCGTTTGTTAAAAGACTCACACATTCTCCTCTAAAATGGAGAAAACGCAAAGCAAAAAGCCAATTTTGATTTCATACTGAGGAAATATGGGAGTGTTGGTTTTGCCAACCTCCTAAACCTCACTCAGTATTCAAGCGACATTTTCCACTGTAAAATCAGGACAAAAAAGACAACCTCAGCACCTTCATGCTTTATTACGCCACAAGAAATGGTGGTTTGGCATGTGTCTCATGAAGTCATTGTGCAACTGGTCAGAATAATTGGAAAGTTTCATAGAAACTTTCCTGAGGTCATTTCCTCTGTTACTGTGTGGAACAATGCCTGAACGGTAAAGTAGGACAGGAGATCTTTGGCTCTGGGCCTGTTTTCACTGAGGTACACACTGGTATCTGCCCAAACCCTGCTGGGTTCAGCATTACAGGCCAGAGCGGTCAACACACGATCATTATCTATATACTGGGAGCGGCATTCAGAATGTTTTTCACTCAAATCAATCTAAACAACATGAAAACAAAATTAACCTCATTTACTTTCTTAATAAATGTTCTTGCTCTTATTGTCCATGTTTCATCAGTGCATGTTATTTTACAGAAAAATAAATATAGGCTAGGCCTACGTTCTACGTTATCCGTTGGACATTCTCTCATGAACGCGCATACAACAGTTAGATAGAGATTATGGTTTATAAAGTTTTAAATATGGATATTTTCTTGCACAAATGCAGCGATTCACTTCAGAAGGCCTTTGTTAACCCCCGGAGCCATGTGGAGTAATTTTATGATGGATGGATGCATTTTTAAGTGCTTCAAAACCTCAACCCCCATTCACTGCCATTATAAAGACTGGAAGAGCCAGGTCATTTTTTTAATGTAACTCCGACTGTATTAGTTTGAAGGAAGAAAATCATATACACATAGGATGGCTTGAGGGTGAGTAAATCATGGGGTATTTTTCATTTTTGAAAAATACATTTTTTCATTTTCACTACTCCTTTAAGTTATGTTATGCACTACTGTACAAAGGATTGGAGTCAGTAAGATTTTTTTTAAAGAAACTGCTAATTTTATTCAGCAAAAATGCATTAAATTGATCAAAAATGACAGTCAAGACTTTTATATTGTTATAAAAAAATCTATTTAAAATAAATGCTGCTGTTTTTAACTTTCTATTCTATTCTACTCTATTCTATTCTGTGATGAGACACGTTAAGCCTCAGCATAATAGAATGATTTCTGAAGGATCATGTGACACTGAAGGCAGGTGTAATGATGCTGAAAATTATGATTTATTAACACAGAAAACCGTTGTTTTAAATAATAATATCCCAGTATTAGAATTTCTCTTGTATTTTTTGTTAAAATAAAAGTTGGCTCGCTGAGCACATGGGGAAAAAAAACATCTGAACGGTTGTGTATATTTTAGAGTAATTATCAAAAATATTTGACATTTAGTGCAATTCTTAAAGGACTCGGTCCATGAAATCTGGGACTCTTCATCTGAGATGAAAGGATGGAGGGAGAAAAGGGCTGTGGGGGTGGGGGGAGACAGCAACGGGACTGCTCTCCAGTAGTAATAATCAATAGCACAGCAGTGATGGAGCTCTGGCATCGACACATTACTGCCAAGAATGCTTCCCCTACTGACTTCTGTGGAGCAGCAAAGCTCCTAGTGCCTCCAAAAACATCAAGCTTCATTAACAGATTCTCATCTGCCGAATTAGACAATATCAGAAACCAAATTGGTCTCAGACTGTGAGCATGTTATTTTGGATTAGAAATTCAAGTAAATATTTGGATTGATGGTATAAATTCAGAGCAAAATGACCGTTCATGTTTATCGCAATACAAACATGACTAGAATAGGCCAAGCTCAGATGAATAGAAATGAGTAACAGGAGTATTCAGTGCTATTGTGTTCCATTCTGAGACTACGGCCAGCACAGATACAGGAATGAGGAAACACAAGAGTACTCCACACAAGAAACCAGAGAATCTTAGAGACGGTCCCTGCTACTGGTCAATAAACAAACTTACACAGAAGGTTTATTTCACTAAAGCATGAACTTGTTTTCAGATTGAAAATCAGTTTTATCTATTTCGAAAATCTGAACAAATCCTGCATTTTGCAGCATAACAGTGCAACCATTCAATAATAATTGCATATTTGCATTTTTTTTTTAATTAAAAGAAATTTACATTGAGTTTTATTTTTATTTGTTTACATTTGATTTGTGTGTTATTTTATATGAAAACTAGTAGTAGCGATAAACGTGATATTTAAAAAAAAAGAATTGATATAATTTTTATACATGTGATAATACTGAAAATAATTTGTTAGATTTGACTGCCAACTTTTTTTTATTTTATTTCTATAGGTAGTGATAATATCGGAATTGTTAATTGTCTTTGCAACTGGGAAAAAGTGAGTTTAATTTTCTAATCTTACACTGGAGAAAAGTGAGACAAACGCATAGTAACAATTGCCACAAGTAGGCTATACTGTTCCCAAATAGGGGCTGATCAATGGTCATGGTGGTTCTCTTCTTAAGGGGCAGTCGTGGCCTAATGGATAGAGAGTTGGACTTGTAACCTGAAGGTTGTGGGTTCGAGTCTCAGGTATTGGCAGGGATTGTAGGTGGGAGGGGGAGTGATAACCAACACTCTCTCCACCCTCAATACCACGACTGAGGTGACACCCTTGAGCAAGGCACCGAACCCCCAACTGCTCCCTGAGCGCCGCAGCATTGGCTGCCCACTGCTCCGGATGTATGTTCACTACTGTGTGTACACTTGGATAGGTTAAATGCAGAGCACAAATTTTGAGTATGGGTCACCATACTTGGCCATACACCACTTCCCTTTTTTCAGATGAGATCTTCTATGTTACAGTGACCCATATTGCAGTTGTGCCTGAGGGCTCTTCAATTAATATGCAATGTAGAAGCCCACAAATGATCAATATCTAATTCACCAGACCAGGTCATGCCACATGTTCACCCAGGGCTGTGGTGAACATGCTAATATACAAAGTGTCTATGTCTATTTATGCCTGTTTGTGTTATTGAAAGTGAAGGTCAATTTCACCAAAATTGTGGCTCCATTTCGGTCTCTACTCAGTGGACCAGTGTTCTATATTCACTCTAGTGTGGAGTAAACCACACGCTGACTACAGTTTTGTGCATGAACAAACACCCACGTTAGCCAGACTTAAAATAAGCCCAATCCATAGTTCCTGTCAAAACACAGCAGGCAATATTAGAATCTTGACAGTTCTTTATATTGTCAGAATGCCATGTTTTAAAAAGCTCCAAAAATACTGAGTACAGACATAAATATACTGATGCAAAAATGTTTTAAACCTAAGCAACAACTACACTGTATGAGATATATGATACACAATATGGTATCATATCGGTTATGATATTACAGATTGTTTTCGACAGATACATCGCCAGAAAGAATTTTTGCCAGAAGATCAATTTACGTCATTTCATCACAAGGTCAAAAAATGAATATTCATGGATGAATCATTCACAATAAGATGTACACTGAAAAAAGTGCACAAGGCATGTCATTACTCTAAAGAAGTTGTTATACTTGATCTAACTCAAAACATTCTGTCTAGCCATCAGTGTTATGTAAAAAGTTTGGTTGATTTAAATTAAAAGTAAGTCTTGTTAGTGTAAAGTAAATACATTTCTGTAAACTAAATTAAAAATATTGGTTCCCATTGTCACGTGACTTCTGAACTCGGCATGGAAAAACGGGAATCAAGAAAATTGGTAAGTAATTTTAAACATACGTTTGGGCGTATTATTAACATTATACATGTATGATTTCATAAAATATTATGTTGTACTGTTGTTTTACATAGTTTGAACATAGTTTAGTATTACTAGTTTGACGGCGCTAACTCGGCTAGAAGGTTTACAAGTTTCCCTCATCACGATGTTAAACCGAGTGGAAATAAAATAATAATAATACAAGTAAACTGCTTGAGGTGAGATGGCTTGATATTGAAACGTAGTATAAAGACTGTTTCGGGTATGCTGGAGTGCGATACTGTATAAAGTACATGCACGCTTCAGACGCTTTGTATGGACTTAACGTTGTTATGAAGCTTTATTATTATGATTTTTATTGATTTATTATGAAGCTCGCGTTCGCAAGGTATTCACTCTGCTTACTTGTATGGTCTCTCATTTATGATTAATGTTAACACATAACGTTAGCTTTACATGAAGGCCCAAACACATCTTTAGTGACGTGCCTAAACACTTATTTTAACGTATCGCGTCAACCATCATACCCGGTAAAGAAGTCGTCTGTTTACTTTTATGTGAGCCAGTTTTGTTATTTCTCTTTGTCTTTTTACAGTATTTTTTTTCAGAAGTCTATTTTCTGTTTCTCTCTCTTACAGATTAATGCAGAATTTTTGCGCATCACGACCTTACCTTTACCATCGAGATTTATGGCCTCTTTGGACAGACAGAGCTCTCAGCTTCTCCAGGTTATTAGGAGCAAAGGTGGAGTCCTCCGTGAAAAAACTAAGGACACTATTAAAGTTATGGATCAGGTATTGGTTGCATGCGAACAAAATTGCTTGTGGCACTCAATTTAGTAGTGTTTTGGTCTAATAAAAACAATACATCTTGAACATCTTGTAGAGTCTGGACATAGACATCAGAAGAGAGTGCCTGCTGAAGAGCCTGATCATGTACCTTGGTGAAGATGCAAGCTATCTGATCAAAGCATACCAGGTAATGTAGACAATGCAAACTACTGAAATTTTCTCCAACCATGTTTGCCTTAAAGTTATATTTCACTACCAAATCAACATTTCCCCATGTTTTACTCGCCCTCAAGACATTCTAACTGAATATGGTTATATTCTTGAAGAACAATACAGGCAAAGTTATAATCCTACGTATCATTTTACTTCCAAGCGGTAGAATGGGAGTGAATTGTTGACTTTTTGAAGCTTCAAATAGTGCATCCATCGATCAAAGAACTGCTCGATACGGCTCTGTGGTCTTAAAGGTCTTCTCAAGCCTTGAGGGTGAGTAAAACGTGGGGAAATTTTGATTTGGTAGTGACATATCGCTTTAAATTAGTTCAAGTAATTGTGTTATCATTTACACATCAGCCTGTGTGACTTTCTTCCACAGAACACAAAATAATATATTATATATATATATATAATAATATATTATAATATATATTTCAAAGCCAAAGAGAGTGTAAAAGTACATCTTCACCCAAAAATTGTCATCACTTACTCTACTCTTGTAATAAACCGTACAATTTTTTTTTTTACGCTGAACACAAATGAAGATATTTTAATGAAAGTTTGCAACAGACGTTTGGGCTCTACATTGACCTCCATAGTAGGACAGTTAACTAAATTTTGTAATCAATTTTCAGATGAAGGGGTGTGTTTTTTTTTTGTTTTCTTCCACAGTCCCTCAATTACTCTCTGTTCTTGTATGTTTTTAGGCTGACCAGAGGGAGGATGCGGAGAGAGAATTTGAAAAGACCACCATGGCTTTTTTTGTGATCCGTGAAAGTGATGCTCTTAGTCATGCACATTTCCATTGTTATTGACTGTGGAAGTACTAAATGAGTAGCCCTCTGTTGCATGTGCCTGTGCCATGATGTTTGGACTCATTTATGCACTGAACCTAAAATATCCTGAAGGACTCAAATATACCTTTGAGGCCTTTCAAAAAATAATCATGGACATAGAGAGTAAGCAGATGAGCCGAAGGGTGCAGAACCTCTCTTCAAACCTGCAGGAGTAAATTTGTTTCCTTTGACCCAGCTACAATGTTCTGCTGATGGTAAATTTCTTTGAAGATGTTGGACTGTATAAAGCCTTTTATACAAAGTTAACTGTACTACTGTTTACTAAACCTGATTTGTTTTATCTTGGTTAAGTTGTTTTATCATCTAGGGTTAGTTAAATAGTTTACCCAAAAATGAAAATTCTTATGTGGTTTACTCATCCTTAAGCTATTAAAGTATTTAACTTTAAATTTGGTTCAGAGACATCTTATGACAATTATGAGAGAAGTTTCATTTTTGGGTAAACTATTTCATGAAGGTGAAAAGACGATTTTTTTTTTCTTTCTACCATTGGCTAATTTGGTAGGCGTTTTATTAAAAGTGTTTGGTTTTACACTGCCCATTTTAAACCAGTTTTTGGGCCAAACTTGTTTTAACTTCAGAAGAATTCTAAAGGTTTGATTGTGTAGTCAGTTCTGATTGACTGTTCATGGAAAGATTGCATTTTCTCTTCGAAATCATAACTGATTCTTATGGTGAATTTACATTGTATCCAGTGTGTCCAGGGCTCGCAAAATCGCTAGCCCGAATTCCCGGGGCTATTGTGTTTTCCAGTCGGGCTACCAAAATGTATCACTGCCCTGCCCGACAGGCTACCTTAAATACAGGGCTCCCACGCAATGTTCCCTCTAAGCTGAGTGCACGCGCAACCGCACTCTTCTTCCACCTCGGCCGCGTCTTAAATCGTCTCGGTAACCACCGCTAACACGTTACGTGATCCCGACAGCCTTACAGACACAGCGTGTTTATGCGCTCTGTCTGCACCGCCTTGCTCGCTCCCGCGGTTACGCGCGCAAACTGCACACTGCTGCTCAGCACCTACCTATAGCTACTATTAAGCTAGGCTACATGTTTCTGAAACCCCCATCACCCGGCCAAACGCCAGGTAAAAAAGAGAAGGCAAGGAAGAGAAAATCACCAGAGGAATTGAGGGAAAGCGAAAGGGAATATGAAAAGAAAAGGCAGAGAAATTTTCAGCCCCAGTGGCGAGACCGCTGGAATTGGCTGGAGTACGATCAAGAAAAAAAAGAGGTTTACTGTGACCTCTGCAGATCAATGCCCACATATGCAGACAAGTAAGTTAGAGAAAAGTTAACGTGTATGAAACCTATGGTATGAACATAATATAATGAATTGCTGTGTGACTACGGAGAATGAATCCTATGCAATAGGTTTATTTGCACTTGTTTCATGTTTTTGCACAGTTTTGCTGCACTTTGCACTAAACCTACCTTAAAAAAAAAAAAGTTATTCATGTTGTTCAAGCAAACTGTTCTTTTTCGTGATTATTGGGATCAATACCCGACGCGTTGACCTGGGGCAGTGGTTTTGATAGTTGGGCCAGTGAACTTCAAAAGACACTGGCCCTCAAATTTCCCTTATTGTCTACCCCTGTTTGGTTAGATGTAAAGTAAAATAATTAAGTTAATACAAAGAGAGAACATTAAGACAAAGTATAATTTGAGATTTCATTAAACTTTATTTGATTCAAAGATACTTTTTGCTTTGGCTAAGCAATGGATAGTTAATTCTTTTCAAAGTAAAAATTTAAATTTGATAAAAAGTAAAGTAATTAGATGTAACCAGTTGACGCAACATTTTTACTTTGATCCAATGAAACACTTTTTTCAGTGTATAACAATCATCTACAAAAACAGAATTTATTTCATTTTTTTATTTTTCAAAACACTAATAATCTGATCACGTAAATGTAATATTTAGAAAATTGCAATATCTTTAATATCCATATTTTCATTCAGTATATGCCAACTTGAAGCATTAAAAATAACTCATTTTTAGTTTGCAGTGTTTCATTTTTATTTGAACACTGCCCAATAACCAGTATTTTGTGTATCCCTTTGAAGGACATTTCGATGGAATTCTGTTGTTCTTCGTGTTTAGAACTGAACCTTTGGTTCTTTTTCCCCCAACACACAATATGGCTGTTCCAGTCACATTGTTTCTGATGTAGGATGTGCAATTTGAGTCCCTATTCAGCCTTCTATTGGAAGAATGTGGGGGAGTCATAAAAGCTGGAAACCACATAAAGACCAAGACATCAACTAGTGTCCAAACAGAGGAGCATTAATATCAGCAGCTAACAAGTGAGCAAACTGTACACAAAGAGTCCAGGTGAGCACTGCTGCCATGTGACACATCAGTCAGAAGTCATATAGCCACTTCCTGTTATCCTGAAATCTCACAGTCTTTGTGATACCTCCACAAAGCACTGTAAGATCACAAAGAACAGCAAAGCATAACGCATACTGTATTCAGGTAGGTAACTTTTTAAACCCAAGAAAACAGAACTTCAGAATGGAAAACCTCATTTCTACAGGCTCTGGTGTGGACACAAGCTTTCACTTCCTATTGACTCTGAGGGCAACAGCAGGGACAGAAGGGAGAGAGAGGGGCATTCCAGACTCCCTGGCAACTCTAATTGACCTAGAGTGCCACACTACCTCCCTCTTGCCCCCAATTCTCCATTAAATAAAAGCAGCCTAGTGGAACCTCCCCCCACTTCTGTCCCATTCCAGAGAGGTAGAGTGACCACCACAGCAGCTGGATCAAATCTGAGTAGATGTTCAGATGCTGGGATCTCTGTCTCCAAGCAGCCTAGACTAACAATACACCCCAGCGGAGGAGAAAGAGACTTATTGGCTTGCCCAAAAGGATCTTGGTTACAGGGGATTCAATCATTACCTTTTAAAGACAGCTTGATCTTTGACCAGAGGCCTACGGAGGCGATGTTTGCTACATGTGTCACATTTGGAAGCAACAGATGTCCATCAAAGACACATGGAAGGCTAGAACTGCTCCATATGGCAGCTAATAAATAGAGAAACCTTCAGTCTGGAGTTATCTGGAGCAAAAACAAGGAACAACAATACAGACACAGAAACAAAAATCTGCCCTAAAACAATACAGGCTCAGCCATGACCTCATATACGCAAAAAAAAGCATCATATAAAATGAGCACTATGTCCATAAACAACTACAGGATGATGATGCATAAAGTATAACGCCAACAAAAAAGTAGGGTGCAAAACTTAGGGTTGTTGTCTTGTAATAATGATTAACTTTGTTTACTGTTGATGAGGAATATCCAGAAGAAAATACTACTTATTTAGCTAGTTTGTCAAACACCTACATTTCCCATAATTCTCTGAGGTGGCACATGAATGATAACATACACAGATTAAGTGTCAATTACACACCTAACATCATGTCCTAATATATATCTTCCATGTTAATCAGGGGTTTGCCCTGCCATGACTGCGACAACACTCTAGTTGCACTAGGAAAACCATTAATAGCATGCTGTGTAGCGAAGCATCATGGAGGTGATGAAATTCAAAGTACAATGTGTACACTTAATTGTTAAGCATTGCAAGTTAAGAAACTGCAAACAGAAGGTATATATTTTGACTGGCGGTAAACTGCAATTGCATCATTCCCCATTTTTGCATTGAATGTGGACAAACAAACTGCTTGTTGCCAGAATCTTGTTGCATCATACCTGGTCAGAACACAGTGTAATATGTCTCCTTTGCTCTTAATTTTGTTGCATTAGCACTAAAAATGCAAGTGAAAAAGAAAATAACTCATCATAATTACAACTTCCAGGAAATTCCACAAACAAGCTGTGCCTGTGCCAAAGTCTGCTGTAGCAAATTTTCCTCTCTACTAGCTTGGAAATCTTTGGGCAAGTAAATGAACAAGTCACTTTTTGTGTACTTTGTATCTTGTAACTGTTCAGTGCTGGCAGAGATGAGAAAGAGAGGCAGAGAATATGGGATGGAGAGGTTATGAGAATAAAAGAAGCTTTAAAGCCGTCCAGGAGGCTTTGTTTTTGGGTTTCCCACAGCAGCCGGTCTCTGGAGGGGGTTTCCTGTGTTCATCGACAAACACACATGCCTTATAAAGGTAATGAACAAGAGAGAGTATGTTCATGTGTGTCAGAGAAATACTGAAGTGAAGCATATCATGCAGAAATTAAACAGTGAGAGGCAAAGATGCCTCTAGGGCTGCACATGCATATGGCAAAAGGGAAACTGTACACCTCTGGGAATGGCCATGTCATCTCTACTGTACGCAAGCAAACAGTAGAACAAAGAGCTAGCAGGCTAACTCAAAGAGACACCTCCCTTCTTTCAGAGCCATGGTGAAACCTCTAAAAACCCACAAGTGTGTTGAACGCCAATTCAACACACAGCTATCCTCATTTACAGGGCTTGCGTGAGGGTTATTCACAAATTCTACAAATGAGTCTTAACCACATCCTTTAAGACAGCTATGGCAGCGAACTGAATCAAACCGTGAAGATTGTACATGTAGCAATAGTGAAGAGGGGGTTTTGCTTTTACAATATTGCATATGGACCTGAGGAATGCAACCACTTACAGACCAGTGGGGAACTATCAAACTAAAAAGATAGGCTGGCTAAAAAGAGCAGGTCAAGGGGGCAGCCCTCAAACCTAATTCAGAAACTAAAACAGTTGGCACGTCACTGTCTAAGACAAAATTTCAGCCAGAACTGTGAGAAATATTTTCAAATGAACCAATTAGATTCAAATTCTAAAACAAACCAGCTTTGGATGGATGTTCTAACATGATGTTATGCGTTGTTGCGGTCCACTGCGGTTCATTAGGCAAGGGCCCTGGGCAGATCAGGGGCCCGGCAAGGCCACAGATCATGTTCCAGCTCTGAGAAGAGTCGCCTTACAGAAGCTCATGCTCACAACGACTTGCTCTCCAGACAATAGGCAGGGAGGAACCAGCATACTACCCCTCCCCCAGAGGTCCATTGTTTCCACTGTCTGTAGCCCTGATCTCTGTGGTGGGATGCTTTCGGGTTAGCAAACACCAATTCATTTTAGAGACAATCTAATTGGGGAGAGCAGAAAGTGTGACACTGGGACTGTGAACCACAACCTACAGTCCGAACGGATTATTATACATTCTCAATTCCTTGATAAAACTAGGGCAAATCTGGTCAGTGTAGATTAAATCACCCAGTGTTAGGGTTTAGGCTTAAACCTAAATCTAGGCTAAGCTGAGAGAATGTATTCATATTGGCATTTGGCACTGGAGATCTGGAATCTCTTTCATAACCAAAAGCGAGACAGACATTCGCCTCGTGTGCAAATATTTACAGAGTTCAGATCACAAGCCATTAGAAAGTCATTCCAGTGCCTATTATTGATCTGTGGGTGTTCAGACTTAAGAGGATGTTGTTTTTGATCTACCCAGGCTGCAATAGTCCATGTGCCAGAAACAGAGTGATCACATGTCCAAAGATAACCAATTAAGGTCATCTTTAGTCACTCCCACAATCTTGACAAATCTGGTTTAAACACAATGCCTGGGTATGTTAGGTAGTTGCCAGGGTCTTGCTAATCTACTGCTAAGATGTTCTGACACAACTTTTCCACAAAAATGGTACTTGTGCCAGTTCCTGGTTGGGGTGATTTGGAAGTGAACCTGCATTTCCACTGACTTGAGAAGCAACAAATGCTTTGTACTTCATGTGACTACATAAACAGTCTAGAAGGTTTTTCGATTTTAAATATTCTTGCTGGTATTCATATTTGAAACTTTCCACTCTCTATTCTCCAATGCAATTGGTTCCTGGTTCTGACATGGCTCAGTTTTCATTTAATGGAAGTCTAAGAGATTTGGTTGCAAATCGTATTGTTCATCAGGCAAATAAAAATGTAAGTCTTAAGGCTAAGCAAAGTAAGCACACCTCTCCTTAATAAGCCTAATGATTTCAGCTGTCATTCATGTTTCTATCATAAACAGGGTGGAACAAAAATGCACCAAAGTTTAATACTTACGGCTTACGGGTGATGAAATAGTACAAGCAGTAGAAAAAGGGCAAGACTTGCCTTAGCAAACACCCCTAATTAATCACTAAAATCGTATGCATCTTCCTTTATCACACTCACTTCCTGTGCTGCTGCCGCATGAACATGCTCAGACAATGTGTTGTTTTACCCTTCATGTCAACAACCATTTCCCAGTTTATAGATCTTTTTAGAAATGTATAACATTGTTCGACTTGTTCACATGAGCATAAAAGACCAGTCTACAGCTGCCCGCTTATCTCACTGGCCTTCTGGGCCATTTCTGTACACAGTGGCTGAAACCACTGTTGACATTCAGACACAATGTAGTTTATAGCTGAGAGAGAAAACACTTTGCAAAAAGAGAGAATGTCAGTTCATCTCAGATTTCGGTGTTGATCGCGAATAGAATGCTCCTGTTATTTCTGCAAATCAATCCAAATTGATGGAATGAGGAAGACAACAAATTGATTAGTTCTATTCATGAATGGTATATTGTCACTAATATTGATTGTGATTATGCAACAATATAGATATTTACCATTGACTATTGGTAGTCAATAGTGTGGTTGGTGTTAGTATTAGGGATGCACAATATGAAAAATTTTAACCGATACGATAACCGATAATTAAGTCCTTCTCATGGTCGATGCCGATAATTTCATATTTTTATATTATAATTTTCATATAATCTGCAGTTTGTGCACCCAGGAAAATACAAAATCTAAGATTTGCTGATTAAACTGATATTTTAGCTCTGGCCTAACTATAGGAAACATCAGTCCTGACTCTTCAAATGTTTTTTTTTATTTTTGTGTAAGGCACCACAATACTTTGTAACAGAAATGGTTTGACAGAATTATGACAGAACTATGGTTTATCTGCAATTAACAACTCATTAACAACAAATTTATATTCAAATATTTCATGCATAAAGAAATGCATCTATTCAACATTTTTAGTGCATGAGGATGAGAAAGTTATATAGTCTTTAAGCAGTGTTGGGAGTAAGGCGTTACAAAAGTAATGCATTACAGTAACGTATTACTTTTTGCTGTAACGCAGTAGTGTAAGGCATTACTAATCAATTTTCAGTAATATTTTACTCGGTACATGTTCAGTAACGCTTGCATTACAACACACTTTTAGCCCCCAATTATTATTATTATTATTTTAAATTTAATTTAAAGTCGGGCTCCTACTTTTTTATGTCCCTAGGGCCGGGCTTCGGGCCAATATTCACGTCACAGTTCAGACGCGGCCGGGCCTCGGGCCTGTTTTAGGCTTCTCCTAATCTTTATATTTTAGACATCCATCAATTATTGATGAAAAAAAATTGCCACGCTGGTGGAAACAACATGAGTCCGTGCTGCCGTGACTGTCAAGAGCGACTCGACGGTGTTTAGTGTCCCGAGGCAGCAGCGAGCCGTCAGCACAGCTGAAGAGTTCTGCTTCAAATACACACAATAAAGCAAAAGCCCCAGCAAAAGTAATTACCATGAATGTGTCCGGGGGAAATAGTAAGGATTCGCCATCTCCTCGTTAGACGCGCCTTTAGAGAGAAGTGAATCTTCACGGATAACGATTGTATTAAATAGTTTTTGTTTTCATTTTTATTTATTTTGTTAAGTAGCAATTTAAAGCTTTCTTTAGATATATTTATCATGCCTGTGAGGCATGTATTTCGGTTCATTTTTGTGAATGAATGACAGTCGCGCATCACAGATCAGATTTCATTTATCACCTGAGGAGAGTAAGTCGAGCTGACTGACAAGAGTGAGGTGAAAAAGACAAGACGATGGCAGAAGAGTTTCAAAACGAAATGTAAAAGCGCCTGTTTTAAAAATATTTTTGGATTTTGAAAAGCCTGTTGACCAGCCATTTATCTAAGGTGATATTGGAAGTCTATTTATTTATTTTTTAAACATTCGTTTCTCATTTAGCCTACTTGGTTCCACAGTATTTGCTGATTTTTATTTAATTTAAACTGTGATATTTTCCCCATTATTTTACATCAAGGTGTATGCAGTCCGTGCCTCAAAACTTTCCATCTCACTAATAAATGAATTGAATTCAAGCAATTGATGCCGAAATAAGTTAATTTAAAAGTGAAAATAAAATACGCACGGTGCTTTTACAAGCTATTTAAGCAAAGGAAAGTGAGAAAACTCAAGTGAACTAAAAAAAAAAACAACTGCTTGACGACGAATTGCCACTAATTTAAAAGTGAAAATAAAACGCGCACAGAGCTTACAAGCTATTTAAAACCGAAGGAAAACGAGGAAAAGAGAGAAAACTCAAACGACGTCCATATAAAGAAGATGAATCTCAGATAAATCAGACTGATTGATTGATTTACCAGCAAGCATACTTTATCGGATTTAATTTATTTATCGGAGCAATAAAAATTACGTCATTTTCTCTCATATCGGTCGATAATTTATCGGTTCGATAAATATCGTGCATCCCTAGTTAGTATCTAGTGTTCGTATCTCTCTCACTGATGGTTTTTGAAAATGATTTTAACAATGGTGTCACAGGTCACATTTAAAAAATGTAGCAGAAGTCAATCCCAACAATGTAAACTGGTGCAGCAGAAGTATTTGTGAAATGTTTTTGGAAGTAGGCTAACCTTTACTTTTCAATTCCACTTGAAAAAATTACACACCTTATGTTGGTGTGCTACAAAATGTTTTTGATTATCAGCCAGCTTCAATGATGTGTCAAATAAGGCAACACATTTTCATAGCAGACCCAAAAGTGATGCTATGTTGCATCTGAATGCAAATTTATTGATAAAAAAGATACATGCATATTACTTGTGCACATACTGCTAGGAGCACAGCAAGTCTCAACCTGAACTGATGCCAAATTTATTGCACTGTTGTTTACATGTTACTATGTTTGTAACTTGATATATTGGTTCAGTCATTGTCATTTAAAAGTTAAATTCATTCTATAGTATAATATAATAAATTAATTGTCCTCTTGTTAAAGGAACTTTAAAGAAAATTCCTTATCAAGCCATGTAGTCACCACGTAATATTTCTGGGTAATAAATTAGTAAATTACAGATTTGTAGATGGTAAACTTCAGCTAACTGTAACATTGAGTCACCTGATTCAGTGCTGACACCTCATTTTTTATCAGTGTGTTATATACTTGGGGCCCAGGTTGTCTGTGAGGGATCACTATAGCTTAGAAGGACATAAGTGAGAAGATACATAACAGAGTTAATGACCCAACTCCTAAATCATTAGAAGAAAACAAATAGGCCTAATTTGAAGCAAGAGAACTTAATGCATGACAAAAGCATTTCCTCTGGCTATTAGCCTAATGTGTTTAGGACTGCATTTCAGGGGGTCCTGAGGGTTACAGTTCTCACATTACAGTGACCCTTCCCCCATCTAGACCCCCTTATGTGGGTCTCAGGAGGAGCGATTAACACGGGATAAAACAACACATCTGGTTCGGTTCAGCAGAGCGCTGACCCACATCAGATGCTCAAATGTTGCCTTTCTGAAGTCCATTTCCGGGGTCACATAGGATAGTTTCTCTTGGGCTGAGACTGAGCACTTAGTGTGTGTCTTGGACAAGCTACATGAGGAGACTGCTGGCCAGTTTCAAACAAACCACAAACAACTCAAAGTGTGTATTCAGTGCAAAGAATATTAACGAAGAAGCTGAGTTTTACCAGGCTGACTCAAGATATCTGACTGAGAGACCCTGTTCTAGATAAAGTGCTTGGTTAAAATGCTTTTTATGCCAAGGTGAGGGCACTTCTGTATGAACACAAACTTCTCAGTTACTTATTACTGAGCCCATTGGGTGACCTAAAAAAAAAACCACTAAGTTGAGCTCCACCCAAGCCAAATATGTGGTTAAGGGGGCCTTCCATCACTGGAGGAGTGTGCACTGTGGATGATTACAACATTCTGACACTGCCAAAATCTTGCACAATACATAATAACACTAATCAGTAAGAGGCTATTTTAATATCTCGGCTACCTACTGCAGTGTGTTCATTTAAAACTGTACAAAGAAAAGACCTGTTGGATGGCAAAAGTAGGGCAGGGCAAAAATACAAGACTATAACCATCACAGATACTCCTCCCTCATATTCCCCCATTATTTACAGTGTCCTAACCATGACAAATAATCCTATCATTTAAAATGATAAAGTGATAAGCAAGAAAACAGTACCCATGTATCTTAACAATAAACAACAAACATGAATCCCACTTGGTTAGGATCTAATGCTAAACTTTTACACCCCAGCATTGAATATTTGGTTACATCCTTGAAAGTGTTGGGAAAAAAGAACAATCTACAGAAATAAAATGAGTGAACCAAAGATTTATTTACATTTTATTTCGTAAACAAGTGTGAGCAGAAAACCAAGACAATTCCCAGCAACTGACACACAATCAGTCTTCTTTTTCTAAGTTGGGATGGAAAGCAGTGAGGTCTGAGCAGGAATGCTTCTGAGACGCTCTGCCAAGAGAAAAGGGGGTCAGATGTGGCAAACACTTACTCAGATGGTGGGACGCTGCCCAGAACCAACCAAACCAATCAAAAGATTTCAACTCCCAAAACCAACAACATGAGAACAGTTTTCTGTGAGACCAGAAATTATGAGTCAATGCTACATTTTCTCTAATATGGTGTTGAGAAAGACCTTGTCCTTTCATGTCTGCCTGTTTTCTTCACAATAATTACTATGATTATGACTACAGTCTCTCGTAAAAACTTTCAACCTCTTATAGACCACCTTCAACTGAGGTCTTGCAAACCATTCTCACTCCTATATTATCCCAACTAACATCCATATAAAATACTTTCTAAAAATGTGTTCACAAAACACACTGGTGTGATATATACAAAGATTTTAAAATCTGATATTTAAATATTGTTAATACTAATAATTCAATAATTGTGTTCATGTTATGGTCAGTAAATGGCCAATATTAAAATTATTCACTATTTTGTCTAAATAAATAAACATAATTGAATTACAATACTACTCAAATAAACAGTTTTAATGTCATTAGTGAATTTAGGCATCATAAGATTATAATGCACACAGTAAGAAACTGGATATTGATTATAAAATGTACTAAACAGAACATTTCAAATGTTACTAAATTGTCATTTATAAAAATTATAATGTTTTTAAGTTTAGCTTTGGGATGATGTTACGTAAAAAAAAAAAAAAAAAAAAAAAATTTCAAATGTAAATTTCAAATATTGGCTGATATATATTTGGGCGATATCTATTGATACATTTTTTTTTTTAATTATAACTGATATCATCACGCATCCCTAGAATGTCTGATGGATGAGTGAGGAGGGTCAACTAGGCCAACAACCAACTGACCAGTAATGGAGGTAAGCTAGTAGATTTTTCTTTGCTTTTAAATGTTTTTAGTTCAAATATCAATAGGAAACATCTCTGATTGGTGGCTGGCAGATATGATGCTAAACCAGCTAAATTATACCCAGTGACCCACAAACTAGCTGATTTAGATTATACATATATTTACACATCCCTTACTGGCTGCCTTCACATAATAATTAGGATCAGAATTTTAAACAGGCTTGACGTAACGGAATCTCTTCTATGCAGATAAAAATAAGGCGCCCCGCTACCCACAATTTCAGCCACATCTGCAGACAGGTTTAATCCCCATTACACCGGAATCACCACCTTATATCTGCAGAGACCAGCTGCTGTCTGGCATTTAATACAATCACACACATACACAATACTGTAGTGATCAGGAAGTACTTCTCCCGTTGCAACAGGACATGGAGGAAGAGATCTCACCTGGTAGTAGTTTTTGATGTGTCGGATGACAGTGTTGAGGTTCTGTATTCTCAGGTTGACATCATTGTTGACTTGTTTGTTGACTCGCTGATTCATGGGGCTTGGGTCTCTGTGGACCAAAAGCAACAAGAGTACATTTGAAAATCTCACATAAGCAATTTTTTAATGGCTGGGCAGGATCTTTGACTATCATTCAACAACCTAGTTAATTAGTGAGGTCGACTAGTTTACTTTTTAACTGTTTGGTGAACCCAATTACACATGATTTCTTCAAGATCAGTTGACTAGTCATTCAAATAACCCACCCTGAGACTGCGCTACAAATAGGCCTAATCATTATCAATCACTTTCATAAACTGAGCTGTATTTTATTAATTTTTACTTTCATTTTTCAAGTAATAAATATCTTGGTTCATATTTTTAATTTGGTTAACAATACAAAGCGTTGTGTATTGCAGTTTCGTGACTTTCTCTTTTATTCTATTCTTTATCGATATATCATGAATTACTCCACCTGGCAACATTTGGAATCTCTCATGTCTCTTTCCAAATGAAACATATCTCTCTCACTATTTTCACAGGTAAATATTCATTCTAATTCATATTTAGTTGAATGTTTCCAAAACAAACAAAAAGCATTCTGAATGATCTGTCATTTTAATACTGAAAACTTGATTTATAAGATACATAGCCATAGTTGTGCACATCAATATTTGCATCAATATATCGTTGCATTATACTTTGGTACATTGCATTACTTTATTTTGCATAAAGATTTTTTTTTCTTGCATTACAAATAAATCCTTGTTCTGAATAAACTATATCCTTTACATCAACAAAAAATTCCAAGTTATTCTTATATAACAAGTAATTAGGTTTTCATATCACTGGACTGGATCACTGGATGTAAAGGTTGAAGCCAGTAAGCGGCTCCTGGTTTGGCAGAGACAGTTCTGAGGTCCTACATAGACTCTGTTTGTGCGATCCTCATTTACATTTGTTTTGTGAGAATGGCATGCAAATTCTGCCAGCTTGGCCCACAAATTCCCGCTTGCAAGTGAAAGAACCTTAAAAGATCAGGGTCAGTTTTCTTTTTTCCTCTGCTGTCTGGCTCAACTGTTTTCTATTGCCTGAAGCCAAGAGCACTACATTGAGTTTCACTTTTTGTGGCATTTTATGAGCATGGATATTGCAACTGACAGCGTGGTTGGAAAAACAATGATTCTTTAGTAAAAGTCAAGGGAAGACTGATAGGGTGCATGCAGAGGACATCTGCCAGATGGGACGCGTTAGCATAACAGCAATGGTGTTACCGCTTACCTGGTGAACGAATACACTGTCAAGGCTATCGGTTTGCTACAGGCATACGGGTGTAGGCACATTAAAAATTGATGTGGGTGAGGAGAAAGGAGCCCTCATGTGTACGTTGCCCTCAACATTCCACATCTCCACTCATTTGTAATGGTTCCGTGGAAATACACTGGACACCTGAGTATGTGAGTCTTCATACTAACGATGTACAAGATTTATTATTATTTTATTATCTTTTAAGCTCACATATATGCTAGGTAATTTTTAGGTTGCAAAACTATAATCAGCTAGGTAATTAGTAAATAAATAATTAGTCTGGTTTTGTGTTCACTTGACCCTGATCAGATGTTTCTTTATATTATTTCCTTAGACCCATCTTACTAATATTTCTTAGGATGAACTTATAGAAAAACTGGGCTAGTGTTAATTTATATAGTATTATAGATTTTACTTCATATTTTCAACTTTAAGTTTTTGTTTCTTTGTTTTACTATTAGTCATTTTAATACTTAATTATTTTTTTAATAAACATTTTATTTCCGCTAGCTGCCAAGGCATGTTTTTTCCTCATCCTTACATCGACATGAAATGGAAATAGTGATTATCTTTTCTTCTCCATTACCATGCATATGCAAGTGAAACATTCTCAAAATGAGAAAAATTGCTAACTGTTGCAATCTCATATAAATAAATGGAAGTGAGGAGTTATTGCCCAGTCCTTGCATCAATAGACATACCATAAAAAGACACTGTTGTGAGGGGACATTAATGTTTACATTAAAAAATGTGCATGATAAATAATTTATAATGAACACTACAATATTGCATTAAAATCATAAGCTTTGATTTAATGCTGACTTACTGAATCAATTCAGAAAAAAATATGTCACGTTAGGAAAGCAGAACGGGTTCCAAATGCCATTTCATGATGACTTTAAGGGAACAAGAGGAATACAACTGATGCAGTCAGTGACATGACACACAGAGAACATGACACCAGGGTACAATAATCTATTGAGGACAGCGACAAGAGTGTCTGAGCACAGCTAATACAGTACATGTGTCATCCTCCCATCAGACATACCCCCCACCCCCATTTATAGAGGAAATATTTCCTTTGTCTGAAGAGGTCTAGTGTTTAAGCCCCTGATTAAGGCAGAGAGGGCGGCAAAGCTTCTCGAGTAAAAGTAGGTTAAAGGACAATGCTGATGCAGTGGCTTCAAGAAGTCGAAAACAGTGTTTTATAAAGCTCAATCGGATGCATAAACTCTAGGTGTCAAAATGTGTAATGAGCTGCTTTGCATGATGCAAATACTCTCAAAAGAAGAGATTTCCTTGTTCATTAGTAAGACTCACACGCGACAGTGCTGCTGCCTAGTCACCTGTTAGCTGAGGTTATAGCTTGAGCTAACCGAAACTTCCGTGGCCTAACATTTAGTCAGACGCGGCTGAAATTTATACTGCATGCTTGCAAACTGATGTTACACATGACCTTAAAACTCTTGGCAAAGTACAGCCCCAAATCAGCCGGAGACCCTTTATTAACACACTAATTATGGAAGAGGAACAAAACTGATGGAGCGTGAAGATTCGGATTGAGTGTCTGCACAGTTGGATGGCAGGCAGGATAGGATGTGGTTACTAATGAAAAAAAGATAAGCCCATAACAGCTGCTACATTATAGCATGTAGGCACAGGCACACACACAAATAACACACACAGTTCTGTGTCTGTCACTCACATGTGTGTCATTATCTTATGGAGGAAGACACCATCCACTAAATCCATGAACATGGAGAGCTTGTCTTCTGAACTGGACCCAAGGGGTCCAAAAGTCTTGACCTGTAAAAAAAAAAATAAAGAAATCAAATAAAGTAGGTAGTCATATCATGACAGGATGCACGCACAGCTGCACAAGCATCCTTTCTGTTTCAGAACTGAACTGCAGAGTGCACAAACTTTTACATTTTTCCTCTTAAGACCCAAGAAGAAAGTTTTAGGAAAAAAATCTTTTTTTCATGTCTTTAAATTGTTTAGAGCATTTAGAATAATGTAAAAAAAAAAAAAAAAAAAAAAAGGTATTTCATTCATAAAGTTATGCTAACATCGGGACTCAATTTCTTTGAAAAACTAAAAAGACATGAATGAACATGGATGGGCAAAAACAATTGATTTTTAAAATCACCAATACATTTTTAATTTAAGATTTTTGTTTTTAACCAAACTTTGTGTAAAGATGATTCTCAACTATGTTATAACAGAATGATTCGATATACCTTTTTTCTTTATGCAAAATGTGTGTAAAATGGCCATAAACGGGTTCTCTCATCATATACAATGTATCTATAAATTAAATCTAATTTGCATACTAATGTGTTTTGGGGCAACATGTAGAAAAAAAGTCTAATAATGGGAGTAATAATTGACCAGATTTTCATAATAATATATAATATTTCATAGAATATTGAAACATTATTTCTTTCCCTATTCATTTGTTATGTCTCCCAAAATGCGTAATAAACATGTTTTTAGTCCCGGTGTAGACCAAGGAGAGGGGGTGGTCGTGGTGAAACATCCAATCATTTGATATCTCTGAAAAGCCCTGAATGTGCTCTATACAGGACATCCAGACTTAAAACTGTGGCATGTATAGTCTCAGAGAAATTCACTAAAATATAATGTCCTCATATGAGGCCACAGGGTCTTAAGAGGTTAAACAGAAATACTTGTAAGATCGTTTTTATTAAATACTAAGTAAATATTGTTTGTCAAACAGTCTGTGTTCAACTCTAACTGTCCTCCAATTACTGTGTGTGTGTTTATGTTTCTTTCGCTGTTATAGAGCAGGGGTGTCCAAACTCAGTCCTTGAGGGCCGGTGTCCTGCCGGAGTTTAGCTCCAACCCTAATTAAACACACATGAAGCAGCTAATCAGCTCTTACTAGGCATACTAGAATCTTCCTTGCAGGTGTGTTGAAGCTAAACTCTGCAGGACACCGGCCCTCCAGGACCGAGTTTGGACAGCCCTGTTATAGAGTATCATGGAACAGCACACGTCAACATGGGAGTGTTGATGATTGTCTAATGTGGGTTAAGATGGTGACGTATGAGTAGGAAACACAGTGGTCAAAGAAAGCACAGCCATACAGGACACAGAGGTCAAGGTAAGGGGGTCAGAGGAAGTTCCGCAGGTTTCGCCAAACCCTGTCAAGTGTCATTAAAGTCTTTGTGTAGAATGAAGTAGTATGCATGCACACAAAAAAGTACTAATGTACCTAGTGGGATTTATTTAAAAAAATAAATAATAATAATAATAATAATAATAAATCATTTGTTATATCAAATTAAAAAACAAAATAAATCTATAGTAAGTACAACTATTAATTTCAAAACGTACCTTACATAAGTAGAGAAAAAATATAGAATAAAATATGAACAAAATAAAATGAACAAACAAACAAATACAACTTTTAGCACTTTGTTATATGTATTAAAATATAGATTAAAAAAATAACAAAATGTTGCAATAAAGTTTAAGCATCATTTTAATACGCTCATAAACTAAATGAAAAGCATGTTAGTCTCTTTCCAGTAGGTTTGAGACAAACATAAAGCATCCAGCCCACATTAGTGTTGCTCAGGTTTGCACTGGCCGTTGCTAAACAAACTACAAAACGCAAATACAAACTCCGCGCACACAGCAGGTGCCATCATGTCTGTGACTTACCCAAACCACAAGCGGCGAATCCATGAAGTTAGACATGAGTTCAGACACTGTAATATCCATTTTGGGGGGGAAACAACACAAAAACACCCACGAAAGAGTAACAAATTGTTTGCAACTGAAGGTGCGTCTAAAGAAATAAATAAAAAGTAATAAGTGCGTCGGATTCCTCTAAGGCTTTATGTCCTCCACATTACTGTTCGCAGCAGAACAATGCAGGGGACGCCAATCAAATCCATTCTGGAAATAAAAAGACATCCTTTCAGATAAAAGTTTTAAAACTTTTAAATTACTTGCAATCCCAATAGAGAAAGGTTACGGCTTCATAAAAAATAAAACGCTGCGGACTTGCCCGATTAAAGTTCAACTTCTCTCCATTTACTCTCAACGATTGCTGGAGTTACTTTGTCGCCGCGCATTCAACCTGCACGCGCACGAACAGCACAGGAGAGCGACGTGCTCAACAACCAATCAGCTGCGCGGATCCACAGGCGGGTGCTAGTAAACCGACCAATAGCAGGCTTGTGAGTACTGAGTTTCATTCAAAATGACGTAACCAACAGACCAAACTGTTGTCGGGACAACTACTCCTCAACGGTGCGACTCGACGGCACCCTCAGCAGGTAAAACGTATGTTTTTTTTATTTTGAAAATGTACACTTTGTTTCGCACACTTCCGTGCATTTATGAATCTTCTACCTTTAAAATGATCCACTTTGGACGCTCGAAGCACTGATTTATAAAGGTCATGAATCAGGAGCGTCATGTTCCCCTCAGGTTTTTAGTCAAAAAAAGTTTAAATGCAACTTAAAAAAAAACTATAATACTTTTTGTCGTTGGTTCATCGATTACTGTAGATTTAATAATCGTTTTTGAATCCAAAATATGTAATTTACGTTTAATTCGTGCACAACATAATCTGTATTTACTAATTTTCAGAGATGGGCACAAATACATCAAAAGGTATTTAAAATAAAAATACAAAATACTGTGTGAGAAAATGTATTTAAATACAAATACCACGACAATATATAAATGATATGGAGAAAGTTCAATCGATTTACACTTTATATCATCGCCAACATATTGTCATATCGCTATAGCAAGCATTAATACTTAAAGTTTAATGAACACATTTGACTAACTAGTTGATAAAACCAAAATCTCACCAAAAAAAAAAAATACTACTATAATTTTTTACCCAAGTTTCTGAGTTGTGCAGGCCATAAACTTTTTCCCCACAAAAGCAAGATCACCTTGTTCTAATGTTAAAGTCATGCACATAGTAATTCAATAGCCATTTCAAGCATTTTGTATGTTTTATACACCGCAAAACAGCACGTATTTGACTGAAAATCCAGAATCGTCAACAAGCTAACTATAAAGATATCACTGTGACTGTTTGTATAGTTGTCAACAAATGGGATGCTACATTTTATTCAAAATGAAATATATTTGGCTTCAATAAGATTTTCCCAGAAAACCTGGCATCCTCCACGATTCCTATTCAGTCCAACAGCAAAGCACTTGAATGCGACAAGCTTGTAACCAGGACTTCTGAAACTGGATGTAGGAAATTTTGATAGCACGAAGGCAGTATTATTCCTTATTTCCTTACAGGAATCCAGAAAATTTCATTACCCAATTCTAGATGACATCATACAGCTGCAAATCAGCAGTCTAATAAAGAGGTTGATTGGCAAAAAGTATTTTATGTATTTTGAAAATACAGAAATACTATGACTTAATGTATTTAAATACAAAATACATTAGATTTTTTCAAAGGTATTTTGTATGTCAAATACGTATTTTAAATACATTTGAAATACTGCCCATCCCTGCTAATTTTATTGCTAAGTAGTAGTAGTAGTGTAGTGTAGTGTAAATGTTACTCCATGAATTTCATGAAGTGTAAACATAATTTTCTTACATAACCTTTTTACTCAGCCCAACAGTGTCTTCTACAGGACAAGAGCAGTATGTTTTAATATTAACTTTAAATAACATTTTACTTAGTGAAGTTAATTCAACTTTACCTGATCAGACTGCGTAATACTTAATAGGAAAGTAAATAAGACTCAGACATAAACACACACTACAAGTCCTTAAACAGACAACAATGGGCAATGGTTACTGCAAACAGATGGTTTATTGATTTTCATATTCCTAAAATGAGTCATACCCACTGATCTATATGCTGTTCTGATCTTTCAACTTGTTATTTGTGATTTTGCATTGAACATACAGATATAAAAGGAGAGGAGAGAATGGAGGCATATTAGTTTAAAGGGAGTTCATTCTAACTTAGACTTCAGTGTGTTTAAACCAAAAAAGAGAGAGAGAGAGAGAGAAAGATTTGGAGGTCCAAGATGTAATGGCCAAAAAAAAAACACCATCTTAATAAAGCACCAGGCTGACCCTTGCAAAAAAATGACTCTGTAAACATATTCATATCCAAAAAAAAAAAAACAGTGAGATGAAATGTAACTATTGTTAAAAATGTTTCTGCAATTTAAAAAAAAAGAAAAGAAAAGAAAAAGAAAAAGAAAATATGCACAAAAAAAAAAGTACTTGTTTTAGCTTGCAGTGCCTGGCAGAAACAGTATGGATATATACTTCCATGTTAATATGATACTGAAAATAATTAAATTACTTTTTTAATATAACATTTCAAAAACTTGTGATAAAAACTATAAGTATGTATAATGAATATTTAATTAGCATGATCTGAAAATGGGCATTCAGTTTAAATGTATTTAGCAAGTTATTATTATTATGTTACAGGTAAAAATGTCCCTTTACCATTATTTCTACATTCATATTTGTATGACACACTATTCTCCATGTATTCAAACATTCATTGGCTACCAAGTTTAATTTATACTGCATTACCCAAGCTGTACACATCACTTTCAAAATGTAATCATTGTTATGATGATGTGAGAGATACATTTTAATGTTTTTTTTCTGTCCTTTGCATTTATAATGTGACTAATACTGGGGAACCTGAGTTATGAGAGGGTAAAACTCTTAATCTTAAAGATATAGCACCATATTAAATAAATATATCAGTTCATACTTTGCAAAAGCATTCAACACAGTTAAGGTTTTGGAAAAAAAAAAGCTACCTCTCTCATCTTTGTATTCTCTTTAGTACCATGGCTGTACTTCTTAATGCATTCATACATAATGTCATTAATATGTTCACATTTGAATATAATATTATTATAATATTAATATTCATATGTTTGTTGGAATAATGAAAAATACAACACCTAAACAGAATACAAGTACACTAAACACTGTGCTTATTGCATATAGTGCATGTTAACGCAATAGCGTACAGTGTTAAACACCTTCATCATCACACCTCCTGCTAGCTGATGGCCATTTACAAAAAGAAACACCTCTCCAATGTCAACCTCTATTTAAATTCTATAAGTTCCGATGCAAAGAGCACAGTATTACATTTGAAACCATTTTAAAGGAATAAGGCAGATTAACAAAACTAAGCATGTTATTTATAGTCAAAATACATACTGAAGCATGCCTAGAAGAAACTCAACACATAAAAAAATCAACACAAGAAGAAATCCTTTTTTCTTACAAATAATTTTGGTTAAATTTGATCGGTTCCTGTGCTTTTATTTGTATACTGAGTGAATGTGGTATGTGACTCTAGTATCGGAAAAATACAACAAAACATAAAAAAGGACACGTGTGGACATTAGCAACACTTCATTAGCTTAGATACAGGCAGCAGGGTAATCTACATTTCATATAGCTAAATTCTTACAAATTAATATAATGTTTAAAAAAAAATGGTGTTATAAATCTGTTCCATTTCACCTGTGTCACATTCTGTCCAGGGGTTTATTTCTTCTTAGCGAACAGACTAAACCTCTTCTCCTTCTCCTTCTTGGTTGAGGGAACCTCTAGAGTAGAGGAGGAAGGTGGGGGTAGGCTTTGTGCCTTCACTCCTGATGGCCCTGCAACTGGTTCTTCTGTCACAGCTTGTGCTGCTTGTACTATAGCATGAGTCCAGTTCTGGAGTTCCTCCTGTGGTCAAAAAACATACATCATTAATGTTGTTTACTGGCAAGATTATATTATCTAATAAGGAACTAATTAAAAGAAGCAGTCAATAGCGCACCTCATCTTTACACTGGAACAGATATTCACTTCCATCTTCAAGTCTGCAAATGGAAGAAGGATAAAACAAGTAAGTCCTATATGTAATATATAAAACAATAAGTAAATACATTTTTATTTAAAAATTAATATCAAATTGATGACCAAGACCCTTACTGGAGTTTGAACACCTGCTTCTTTTTCTTATAGTTAGTCAAGATCTCGCAAGAAGCACTGGTGAGGTTCAGGGGTTCCTCGCCATGGTAGGTGACACTGTGACTAAAGCTCTTGGCGTCCTTGTAAGCAGAGAGCTGCCCAGGTTTGAGCACACAGTAAATGTTGTTCCAGGACCTGAGACAAGAGATGAGAAGGTGGATTGTTTTAAATTAAGTTCACTATTAAAATGATGGCTACTTTTGATTTAGCCCAGGTCACCGTTATATTCTGGTCAATAGCTTGGTTACTTTAATGTGTCTCTAGACAACAGCTAACCTGTTGGATGCCTTCTTATTAGGTCCCTCCATCTCATGTTTGCGGGATAGAGCTCCCTCCATCAAGACTGGTTGAACTTGTGAAGATTCAGTGGGAAGCGTGGCAGCTTTTTCTATCTCCTTGGTAACCTGGATAGATGTGGAAGGGTCCAGCTCCAGTGAGCCACTTTCCTGCATCTCTGAGATTAAAGGCACAGTGGAGTCCCCCGCTGTGCCATCAACACCCATGGAACTTGGCTCTATTACTGCTAAACCAGACTGAAGATCACAAAAGAACAAAGTTTGGGTACAGATTCAAACAAGTATTACAGGTATTAATTTAACAAACATTTGCAGAACAAAAAGTACAATTATATTTTAGGGTATTGTATGCTGTATCTGCAATAGGAGATGACAACATGAAATGTGAAAGAATATCTGATAAGAAGAATGTTGTTAATGAAGAGAAAGATGATGATATTCCTACAAAAACTTGAACTCACCAGAGACTGTTCTTCTGTGGTGTAGAGTTGTGAAGACTCCTCTGCAAACCCGGTGTCTTCTCTCCTAATGTCAAAGTTTGAATGTCAAATTTTAGTATGGAATATGGCGTTAGGGTAGTGCAGTGTTACCCAGATTGTATATATATAGGCCTACCTGCTGTCTTTTTCTGCCTCTTGTCTGTACTGTTCCATGTCCTGTTGTTGTTCCCGAATTTCCCACAACTCCAACTACAACAGATTATTAATAGTCAGTGAGTGGTGCCTGTCAATGCAAACAATTCACATAATTTGAGGTATCATTGAGTTTACTATGTCAAAGTTTAAACACATACTGTTGTAAGACGTTCCAGGGCTGAGAAACGCTCTTCCCATGTAGCAGTGGATTTCTCGAAGGCTTCATGTCTCTTGAGCAGTTTTTCAACCTCATCCACTGTCTCACCAAGATCCCTACTGGCCACGTATGGCTCCTGGGCAATCAGCCAGGCCTCTGCTACAGATGCATCCCTGGCAAACTGACATACCTCCAACACTAGAAGGAGATATATTTATAAGCAGCTGTAATATGCAGTAATGTGTATGTTTGTGTGTCTTTTCATGTGTGCTTGTTGACATTTGTGGACTTACAAACTCTAAGCAAGTCCCATCTTTCATCCCATTTGAGCATCATCTCTTTCCTCTTCTCTACCAGTTGCATCAGCTTCTCTTTAATCTGTAAGCACAAGAAGTGTACATGAAAATGGATGCCTTTCCAGATACTTTGTTGTGGCTTCACCTGCTACCTTCCATGTCTGATTACCTCTGCAGAGTCCTTATGCTTGCGTTCCATGAGGGCCCTGCCCAGCTCCACACACTGATTAAACTTTGGCCCACGCGTCTCAATTTCAGCACGGATCCCTTGGTGATACTTAATCAGGAGCTCCACTGAGGAGACATCTCTTCATTGGACAACAAGAAACAAATTTCATCACAAAAAGGAACATGGACATCTCTACTGTGATGATTACAATGATACATTTTCATACCGTGGCTTTTCCTGTGTCTCTATCTGCTGAATGATGCTTTCCATCCAGGCCAGCAGGTCTCTCACCATGGTGAAGAAGCGGAATTTGTCCGCAGTATCCTCCAGCTGTTTCCTTCTGCCTGCGCAAGCAGCTAGCAGACCATTCCAGACCTCCACTACCTCTTTTTCAGTTGCTTGAATAGCAGTGGCCTGATCTCCTGCATACTGGGCATATAGTCTAGTTGCGGTCTCCTGGAACTGTTTCACCTGCAAGAAAAGAGATATGAAAAATCCCTAACTTTTTGAGATAAATACGTACAAGCCAGAGATGAAAACATGAAACCTATTATGACAACTACTTGATCATGTAATGTGTTTTCCTTGCCTGTTTGCCAAGGGAGCTGATGGCCCTTTCAAATGCAGCATGCATTCGGTGGAAGGACTCTGCTTTGCTGAAGTCTTCTCCCAGATCCTCAGGAAGCTCGTTCTTCTTCTCTTCAATCTGAGCGACCAGCTCCTTCCCATCATCAAAATACCTGACCAAATTCAAAGAATATTTGAGATAACTTTCCAGTCTAATTCTGTACCCCTTACAACACTTCACACCAGTGAAGATAGTTAAATAATTAGAATCTTGTTCCACCATAGGCTTGTTTTTATGTGAGATACAGTGAGTCAGTAGGAATAATGTAATCTTATAAAAGCACTGCACTCTTTAGTGACATTTAATCTATTTAATTATTTTATACTTACTTAAGCAGGTCATAGGAGGCTGTAAGGAGCTGGGCACGAGTGTCGATGAGCTCCAGCAAATCTGCCCAACTCTCATTGACTCCATCCTTCCACTCCGCTAGGGTTGCTGCCTCACTGTGGCCTGCTTCGATCAGATCATCTATGATCCCGTTCACAGTGTCTACACGTTCTTGACCCACTGTCCCTGTCTCCCGTGCAAACTCCCTGAACTTATCTCGCAGGATCTAAAATATTGATGGAATCAGGAAAATATTGATTGTAATTATATTTACCTAAAATATAAGTATGACTGAATATGCAAAGTTGTGTATTTCACATGTCAAGACATGCTTTTGTGTGAGAGACAGTAATTGTGCTTTGTTTGGGGGCAAGTTCCTATTTACCGTCACATGGTCAAGATCTTGGCCCATCTCTTGTGAAGAGGCCACCACATCACGCTCTGCAATCCACTGCTCAAGAGCCTCCACTTCACGACTAAGCAAGAAATGATGATATGTGTGGTCCAGCTTCTTTTTGCGGTCCTCTGCCAGCTCCTTCAGTCCAGCATACTGCTTGTCAACTTGTCCTTGTCTCCGGATGATGGCCTCACTTCACATACAGACAAATAACAATTAATCTTTGTTATGGAGTGTTTTTAACCTACATTGAGGTGCCTCAAGATTTAGTTCAGCTAAGCCCACTTATCTGAATATACAATACATTGTGTAAAAACACGCAATTAGCCTAATATACCCATCTGGGTGCTCTTCAGTCAGCATTTTCTGGGCACGGTCTGCCAGCTGCTGGATGGAGTGTGCATAGTCATCCACTACCTGCTTCAGAAGCAGGTGTCGCTTCAGCATGATCATAGCACTCTGTTCATCCTACAACCCAGAGAGATTAATTGTCAGAGACAGTTTTAGTATGGCTTTTCATTGTACACAAATTTTGGAGCCAGCACAGAGTTGGCATAACTTGGCATTTTGAAGATTTTGTTTAAGACAAGCAACATAAAACAACAATACTGTTATTCTGTACACTCTACCTTGGCCTTCTCATCAGCAATCATGTAGAGTTCTTGTTCCCCTATCCAGGCCTCAGCCTCATCTGCATCATTGTAATACTGCTGGGCCTCATTAGAGCCATATAGCCGTGTTCTTCGTTTGGCCATCTCATCCTGCAGCTTTTCCCACACATCCTGAAGCTTCTTCATCTCCTCAGACATGTGTTCTTCTTCTGGACTACCCTCTGCTGCTGCCACCATTCGGCGACCACGCTCTAACACTTCATCAATGCGTGGCTGGTGACCGTCAATCTCTTTTTGAAGAGACTGTGCAGGATATGAAAGGATTATATTAAAGGGGTGGATGATGTATATGAAAGGAGGCATGATCACACGGTGAACATAATAGAAATGACTCCCCATACAAGTTGAAATAGACCATAGATGGAGAAAGACCATGTTGTGAAGTCATGTTGTGTTCTACCAAACTGGATAATTAGGAATGATTTATGGATGTAAGTGGAAAAAATGAAAAACTCACTTGGTTCTTCTTGAGCAGAAGTTGGACAGTCTGAAGATTGTTGCCGTGTTCTTCTGACATTGCCATTGGTAACCTCTCGTTAACCCAGAGCTGAGGAGAGCAAATAAAAATTTTTATGTAAGAATTCTTTAGTAAGAAAGACTGACAAAAGCTAATGATGCATTCTGAGAAGCTGTAATGCTAGACATGCACATACTATCTCATCTGCAAGATCTCTGAAGAACTGATGCACTGCCTTAGCGGCCTCCAGCTTGCCCCTGCGTTGGGCGAGAGGTGTGAGGAGCTTCTGGAAGTCCCTCTGAAGTGTCTGCTGCTCAATTTCAAGCTCAGGTTGGTCCTCTCTAAGAGAAGCGTGTTGCTGTACAGCTTCTTGGAGTTCTTCAAGCTCCCGTGCACGATCCCGAACTTGATTCTCTGTCATCTAGGGGAGAATAGGGCAAATTTAAGCAGTATTCTATAAATTACCACCAAATATGGAAAGACAAAGCACAGACCATAGTTGGCTTCATTTGAGGTACTCTACTGAATTGTAGTAGACACAAAACAATGAAAAAGTAACAAATTTAATGTCACACCTGATGTTTCTTCAGTAAGATGTTGGCACTAGTAAGATCCTTAACTTCTTCTTCCACATCACCCTGGAGCTGCTGCTGCGATTTTGCCAACCATTTCTTCAGGTCAGCAAGGCTCTGATCAAACAGCTCAGAACGGTTTGCATCAAAAAGCAGCCGAGCCTTCTCCTGTGTGGTGCTCTCCAGCTTATCCCATAGTTCATGAAGCTTAGCAAGACGATCGGTGACAATGGGCTCAAACTCAGGCTTGGATTCCATCAATTCCTGTCCCTCCTAATATGAGCATGGTTCAAAGTACATATAATTTTTTTCAGTCATTTCAACATATTGATAATAGCGCTTCAACAGAATCTTATATTGTTTAATAACAAATTAGAGTTCAAGGTAAGTCTGTCTTTAAATGATTAAATGATTAAAAGTTATTGTAAAAATGTTTCCCATATGAAAATTTGATGTTTTTCTTTTTTTTTCTTTGGAAACCCAACTGCTGTGCTTTATTATAGTACATATAAAGTTGCTATATACCTTATCAATATTATGTAGCCAATCCTTGTTGGATGCTAGTTCTGCCATGAAGGCCTGGTGTTTTTGCCATTTGCTATGGAGGTTACGAGCCTCATCATATGATGTATCCTGTGCAGTCAGCATTTTCTCATTTATCCATAGTGTAAGCTAAAACAGAGAAGTAAATGTACATTGAATGAGAGAAAAAGTCACAAAGAACTTTACATTAGAAACAAATCTGTGAGATCTTGCATATGAACATTTTGAGTAAAGCATTACTCACATCCTGGGTGTTTTGAAGGAAGTGCTGAAGTTCCCTGTTGTCCTTCAGTTTCCCTGAGACTTCCTTGGCTTTTTTTCGATTCTTGTTGTACCTGAAGACATATACACATAAATACATGTGTTATTTATTGGTTGGTATCTAGTGCAAATTGGTGTAAGAACTTTATATGGTTAAATGTGAATACTGGCTGAGATTGAAATGGCTTTTCTTTACTCCTCCATTTTCTCACTGCAGAGAGAACACTTTAAAAAAGCAACATAAGCCAATGGATTACGTATACTTTCACAAAGAGATCAATACCCATCAGGGCAGGCTCCCATCTTGAGTAACTACAGACTGCCTGGGCTAATAGGGAAATGCAGGCCACTCCTTTACAATATAATTCTTTTCTCACTCACTGCCCATTCAACACAAATAAAGCACAAATGCATGGGTGCATTAACATGAACTTTGAGGAGAAACCTATGATTGCTTTCTGAATTACACTGACATTGTGGGTAGACAACAGTCAATTATTTGATGTAAATGTTCTTGTCGTTCCATTTTATTTACAGGTCCAGAGTTTAAGTGACAAGCAAAATTATTAACCTTTGCATTAACTTTTCGTATGTAGGGTCATGTGGGATGCTGGAGCCTATTGAACTGAAAATCCTTGTATACTTTTACTGTCTAATTAAGCATAGAATTTGGATTGTTCATATGCTAGGTCAAAGAGGAATGTTATATGTAAATTATGTTGTATGTTTGACCTTAAATGTTAAATAGTTTAAATAATATTAAAAACAAACCTATCTTCAATAGAGCCCATCTTGTCTTTGACCCTTTCTGAGTAAAGGTTTCCACTGTCCACCAGCCTCTGACCAGTCTCCAGTGTGCTGAGTATCTTCTCCTCATTAGCATCCATGGTGGTAACAAAGTCCTCATGTTTCTTCAGGGCCTTCTCTGCTCCATCCAGAGTGTCAGGCTTGTCTACGTGGGCTAGAGTGTATTCCTTTTTAAAAAGTACAGGAAAAAGTCACAGACAGAGAAATAGCAAATTAAAAGGGAGAAACAATATTATGGAACTGCAATTAAAGGTTATTGGCAAAGAATATTAAACAGGTAGCAATATTGGCAAGGTTTGGGTTTCCCAAAATGTCTGTTTTCATTACAAGGTTCATCAGATGAAAACTGTATTTATGTATACCTGGTTATTTAAGATGGCCTCAGCCTGCTTGGCATCCCTCATGAACTGTTGGAAGCCGAGACCCTGATCTAGGAAGCTCTTGCGGCTGTCCCACATTTTGTGCAGCTCATCCCATCCCTTATCAAGACCATCCAGCCTCTGCTCTAGCTGCTGGTACTGAGGATCATCTTCTTGGCCCTGAATGACAGCTGCTCCTGTGTCCCTCACACAGTGGTAGTCTTCTTCATGGCCATCCATATCAGCCCTCACAGCATCATGGAGACTCAGGAAATGCTCAGCCTCTGGTAAACCATCAGGCATATCTTCAGATGCAACAGCCTTCTGTGTCTTGAACAGCCAGGCTTGAAAATCATCCATGTCCTGTAGGAATGTCTGCAGCTTGCTGACCTCCCCAAGAGAGTCTTCACGGTTTTTCAGCGTGCGTTTCAAGTTGTCCCATGCTGCATCCAACTCTTCCTGTCTTGCAAGTATATCAGAAGCATGTTCTGGGTGGTCCTTCACAAGCTTCTGGGCCTCATTACGCAGGAAATCCAACTTATCTTGGATGGCAGCAAGGTCTCTTTCCATGCCAAAGAGCTTTCTCTGAATGGTAATGACTGCAGCCAGGTCATTCCCAAGGTCCTGTGTTGACTCAATGACCTGTGTCTTCTCTTTTATCCATGATTCCGTCTCATCACATTCAATAGCATAGTTATGTAGGCTGAGGGCTGAATCTACTTTGTGTTTCTTATCCTCTACCATTGCTTTAAAAGCTTCCCATCTATGAGAAGATATAAAAGGGAACATTACAGATTAATAAAGTATTTTTCATTAGAACTGGCTTTCACATCCAGGATTATAACTCTTACCTTCTGTTGAGACGAGTTTGACAGTCTTTCACTTGTTTTGTTTGTGGATGTCTGCTGTCTTCAAGTTGTTTGGCTGCTTTATTGACATTATCAACCCGAGCCTGCATATTACCCATTTCCTGAGCAAGGATGCTTAGCCTGCAAACAAACAGAACATTTTATAAAAGTGGCATAAATTGGAATAGTTTCCCAGTTTATGAAACACACTTAAAGTACTGTCTCTGGGTTCATAAACCCAATAGCAATACCTGTTTTGTACAACTTCTAGATCTTCCAAATTCTCTGGTGTCTCCAGCCCAACCAGCCAGGTCTCCTTCTGGCCCATCCAGAGCTCACAAGCGTCTGTCTCACTGAAGATTGTGTAAAGAGCCATGGTGTCATCTAGCTTCTTCTGCCTCAGGTCTGAGAGGGTCAAAAGCTCAATATACATATCCCGGATATCGTTCAGACGCCCCTGGATGTCTGGTGTGTTCCTTAATTCCTCAGGAAGTGCATTGACCTGCTTAGATAGAGCGTCAATGGTGGCTCCGTTCTTAGTGGCCTCATGTCTCAAGTCACGATGTTTCTTGAGCAGTCGCTGTGTTGTGTACTCATCATGTCCAACGTCATCACTGCTCATCTGCCGCATAGCATCAACCAGCCAGGCTTTGAGGTCATCAGCATCACCCTGAAACTGGAAGAAGCATTGGGTGTCTTGCAGATTCTGTTTACGGAAGGCAGCCAGTTCCTCCAGCTGCTGCCACTGATTTCGCACATCATCCATGCGCTGCTGCACTTTGGGGGACCCCAAGTGCTTGGCCTGAATCATGCTCTCTCCCTCATCCATCACCTGCTTCAAGTTGTCCTGTCTGGCAGCAAACTCATCCTCAAAGACGCTGTGTTTGCTCTGCAGTATCAGCACACTGGTCAGGTCCTTACCATAGTCAAGTGAGGAGAAGATGTGCTCCTTTTCCCGAATCCAGCTCTCCAACTCTGCAATTTCCCATAAAAAGTTCCAAAGTCGTCGTGACTGCTCAAGTCGGGCTTTCCTCTGAGCTGCCAGAGCACACAACTCCTGGTAACACAGGTCCAAGTGTTGTACCCGATCACGGATCACTTGTGGGTCACATGGTTTATAACCTAGAAAATTAAAAGCAGAAAAGTAAAATAACAATGTCACAATTGCAACAAAAAAGACTACAGAGAGTGCTTCACATCTATTACATAAGGATTCTACTGTACTCACTGTCACCATTGGCAAATTTAAGAGCAGCTGCATTGGCTGATCGAACTCTTTCTGCCTGCACTGCTATATCAGCTTCTAGCAATGAATGTTTCTGCAACAAGTCTTCCACTTCCAATAAGTGTTTTCCAAAGTCTGGGGACAAGAGTCGGCTCTGAAGAAAAAATGTCACATAAGAAGATTGATCATGTGGTTTTGCTTCAATTACAAATCGTTACAGTTACAGTTACAATGCAACCATAATATTCAAGCAAAGCATATAAATCAAGCAAATTTATAATTTACAAATTGGTCCTTCATACTTTCATTTCATCCATCCAGCTGATGATGTGGAGCATCTCCTGGAAGATTCTCTGAAGGGTAAGGTTCTTGTCTAGACGACCTCTACGAGCTTTCAGGAGCTCCTGCAGGTAGTCCCACAGCCTCAAGATATTGTCTTTTCTAGCATCAATGCGTTTAGCATCATGGTATCGTTCTGCTTCCAGTTCTTTAGACAGAGCCACCAGTGCCTGAACGCGTTCTTCATATGCAGAAATGTCTGTCTCTATTGCATCATGTTTCTTCTTAGCTGCTTCCACTGCTGGTAAGTCATAGCCAAAGTTGTCCTTTAAAGTAGAAAGCAAAATAATGATTATTATTAATTTCAATCTTCAGGTGTTGGCAACCATGAAATAATGGGTATTTAAATAAATAAAGGCTCTCTGCACCTTTCATCTTTTAGATGAAGGCTGTGGATTGTGAGTTACCTGTGTAACCAGTCTCTGATTCTCTTGAAGCCAGGTCTCTCTCATAGCTGCCTTTCTGTCAAAGCGGCGAGCCATCTGCTCCAACTTCTCCTGCCTAATGAGTTCATCTCTTAGGACCCGCTCACGGTCATGTTCTGCCTTCTCCAACCGCTCCCATGCCTAAGAACACAACAACGCACACTCAAACATCTCAGAGCCTCTCAGACTACTGGATTTACAATTATGTTCAAACTTTGTCACTGTCCTACAGAACATTTACACGATGTGGTTGAGACAAACTGGTGTGGTTCATAACAATGTTTCTCATGAATTTATTGATATAACTGTGCTTATTGTGCACCCTATTTAAAGTCAGATATGGGATATTTCTACTTGACCTCACCAGATAACCACCATATTCTATTGTTCAAAGCTTACAAGATAAAAAGTCAAAGACTGTTTTGCAGATTTAGGTTCAGATATTAGGTTATCTTCAAAGTTTGACTTCAAGTGGCATTTAAATCAATGCAGCATTAACCTTAGCATCTTACCTTGTTGATATCAGACACCAGTGCACCCTCTTTTGGTGTGTAGACTCTCTGATTGTTGGCCCTCATTCTGCTCTGGATGGTAAACAGCAGTACTTCCAAGTTGCCTTTCTCCTGGAATCTGAAGAGTTAGAGTTAAAAAGTTGGTTGTTTAGCAGTTGGTTGCTTACTATAAAAATAGAGATCATAAATAGACTGAATTACTTAGGAGGTTTCTCCACGGTACGGTAAGAGTTGAAAGCCTGAAGTTGCTGTTGGACACCTGTAAGGGAGTTAGCAAGCTTGCGGTTGTTCAGCACAATAATGGTTTGCTCAATCCATGTTAGCAGGTCTGATGACAATGTCTCATACTTCTCAATCATCTTCTCTGTTTCAATGGCCTGGTCTAGCACCTGTAGAATATGAATATAGATCAATGCAAATGTCCTCTTGCATTAAACACATAAAATTCACATGGGTGCGGACTGGCTCAAATTTTGCACCTTGCCAACTCGCTTTCCCTCAACTGCCAGAGCTTTCATCTTGGAGAAGTAGTGGTAAAATGCAACAACGTATGTGATTATGGACTTCTCATCTGGGTTCTCAGTGAATACATCTGTAAACAATACCAATATAATGATGTTTTCTCTAAAATAGGAGGATAATTATTATATGTTTGGCTTAATAGTTACTTGCCCTCTGGGTCCAGGAGCTTGGTGACACCAAGCTTTTTTTCAGCTACATTAAAGGCCTGTTGAAGGTTGTGAGTGGGATTGGACCTCTGTAGATTGCCATAGTCCACCAGATCTGGCCTGATGGAGTGAAATGAAGAGGTTATTTGGTACATATCTATTTTTGTATTGATATGATAGTATGAAGAGGAACAGGATCAGTTTCATTTCTCAGTGGTTCCTCAGGAGGTTTGATTTAAGTGTCAACTTTTTATTAATTGTAAAATTAATAACATGATCTTGGAGGATGAATGTTCATATTAAAATCTCAGATTTTTGATTGCAGATATTGGTATCTTGGCAAATCCCAACACAGTTTGTGATTGGAAGTGGTACATATGAGATTCTAAGAAATGTAATCTAAATTCTTTGGAAAATCTAAGAAACATGATATTTAAGCAAAGGTCTAGAGTTTCTCTCCATTTAGAAGGCTCATATGATGCGATTTCATGTTTTTCCTTTCTCTTTGGAGTGTTACAAGCTGATACATAGATAATATCCCTGAAGGTGCAAAGACTAAAGTCTCAAAACCAAAGAGATATTCTTTATCAAAGTTAAGACTCTGCCACGCCCCCCTAAAACGGCTCATTCAAACAAGCCCCCACATGTCTACGTCACGGTGTGGAAATATTTGCGTAATGCCGCCCAAATGTTCACGCAAAGAAAGAAGGCGTGGTTTCAGTAACCACAGTAGTGTTGATGCAGCCATGTCAGGGAGACAAAGCACTTTATTTGGCCTTCCGAAAGTAGATGTATTTAGGAATCTTTAAGATTACTTACAACAGAACAGCAATGCATTTTATGGATGACCCTTTCGTAAACCTAGGAGAGGAGGTAATTCTGACTTTGCTATGACAATCTGGCGCTTCTGAATCTTAATCAGTGACTGTTATCCATATGAGCACATCTGCTCAGTGTATCACTGCATGTCTCCTAACCACTAAACAATATCTCCACAAGCTATCTTTTGTTTTAATATTTACTTTTTGTCTTGATTTTTTTTTTCTATTTATCACCTGTGTTTGTGAATGAGAGCGTTGAAAGCCATGCCATCTTTCCAGCTTGTGGTGAAATTGGTGATGTTTACATTGGGGTACCTGCAGAGACAAATGACATCAGACAAATCTGAAACCACAGATTTCTCATAAAAATAGAGGATTTGCTGTCAGCTTCATTACAACTAAAGTATGACAACTGTTGTCCTACCCTGCAGTCTTCATCTGGCACCAGAGGAGCAATGCATCTTTGGCCGAGCGGGTCTCTTGCCGGCCTGTCTGGTCAGCTTGTCCTGTCTCTACTATAATGTCTTGAATCTGTATGAGGAAAGAATGAACAAAAACTTAAATGAATCCCACATGTGCATTTAAACTATATGCATGCCTCTTTCTGTCACTCGTACTGTTTTTCTATCAACTAGACATTCCTTTTATTTTGAAGCATTAAAAGCAGTAAATTCTCATATCGGTTGACATTTCATGTACTCTAAATCTCACATTATTCAAAAGAGCTACTGTATGTATTGCATCCATTCTTAGATATGCAGAGGCATTGCTACTTTATTTAGATTCTGACTTTTTATATCTCAATAGTTTGCAAATCGCTGTGGGAAGCAGGCAGAATAAAAAGCAGTCAACAATTCCTGTTCTGTTTTTTTCCTTTCATTTTTAAAGGTCTGAATTATGTAGCAGACTACATTGTTTGAAGTAGCTGGGCTAAAAATATCCTGCTATCAAAATGAGAGATTTAAAAATAAATATAAGCTTTTCCAATCAGCCAAACAAATGTTAGCTTTTCTTATCAGCCAAAGACACAATACAAAATCTCTGCTATAGGTCCACTGTATTATCAGAAAGTCTGGATTGTTCTGTGTGTATTATAGCATGAGAAATGTTTTGTTTTAGTTTTTAACATCTAAACTTTCCTTATTGTTCGGTTTAAATTATACTTAAGAGGCACAGAATCAATAGAGTGGTCAAAAAAGTACAGAAGAATAATGGGGCTGACCTGGAAGCGAAGAATGATGGTCCAGATAAGGCCTAGGATGAGCCGGTGGTTCCCATCTACAATATCATGTGATCCCATGTTCTCCAAGTGCACCCTCTGTTCCTTTAGAAATTGTAGAGCTTTGTCCACATTCTCCAGACAGTGAATGCGCATTCGGCCCTTGGTTGGCTTGGGCTGAATGGTGGAAAAAGATGGAGAGTCAAAGATATTATGGAATGACTTCAGTAAATGACAATTAATGCTTGTGCCATGGTGTGAACAAATCAAGGCTTGATGCTGTTACACATTAAACACATTTAATTGAACTTACCAGTCTCTCCCCTGACAGAACCTCCAGTAGTTTGATGAGCATTCTCCCATCCCGAAGGTCTAAATAGAGATCTGAGATTCGGCAGTTTACTCTGGCTAATATTGAATTCACCCATTTTGTGAAGGTTTTCTTCTGGACAGCCTCTCGCTCATCTAGATTTGACAGCAAGAGAAAAACATTCAGCTATTCTGATGTGGCATAGTTTTACATCTGCTGTTTTATTTGCAGGGAAAATAAAGTGGATTTAAGCAATTTAAATTAATTAAATGAATCTCAGAAATTAATCAGAATCAAAATAATAAAATAAGAAATAATATTTTGAATAAATAAGGCCTATTTGAAGGACCATTTTTTTCACAGTGACTATAATGGCAATTAGGCATTTCCATTTTGATTTCAGCTTAAATGAAATTTACAGTATAATAAATACTGTCATGATGTATACTCCGAATTGTGCAATAATGTTCAAATGTTTTGAATAATACCATTACTGTAGATGTTCTTAATTGTCAGTGTACTCCATTGTACTGAAAATAATGTTACAATGCATAAAATATTAATGGCCTTAAAAACAGGCTTCATTTTTATGATTTCTTGACAGTTTTCATGAGATTCACCCATTTAGATTGAGAATAGACATATACGGAATGCATTATGTAATAAAATAGATAAACATAGGTGTGAATTGCACAAATACCCCAAAGCCATATTTTTTTTACATCTTACACGCAAACCCAAAAAGCCCTCTTTGAAAATCCAAAAAGACAGTTTATATTGTCAGTCCTATATTGATTAATCTACATGTATGTGTATTCTTTAAAGTGTATTGTTGTGTATGTCCAAATGTTTTGCTGAGCAAATCTTCTGCAGCACCACGTTTATTTAGGTTTCTACCACAAAAAGAACAAAATTGTGCATTCTTAATGATGCGTTTTATAAATGATTCAGATCCTATGGCTGCAGGAAACTGGAAAGATGGAGGGATGGAAAAGACAAAAAGAGAGGTAGGAAAAACAGAGTGAGTGAGAGAGGAGTTTGAAAAAGACGTTATAAAATATTAGAATGTGAAGCGGGTGGAGAAAGGATGCATTCTTTTAAGCCAATCTATTACCTTCCCATTTATGCATAAACTACAGCTAAACCTTCTATGACTTGTTCCTCTTCTTGTTTCAGCCTTGAATCAGACTCAACCTTCTCAGGTCTTGGTCTGGACTTGGATTAGAATTAACTGATCTTGACTACAACACTGTTAAATTACCCTGAAGTTCATTCTCTGAATGGAAAAACTACAATATGAAAGCATGTCTTCTCCATCTGGCTCACAAAACAATGAAAAAATAATGAACATTCAAATGTGTAATGCATGATGTCTGAACTATTTTTGAGCATGGGCAGGAACAATCCTTCAGAGGTATTATGATTAGTGAGTGTTATACCAAATGTTAGTTCTGTACAACAGACATGAAAATACACATTTTTTTAAAGCTGTTTAAAAGGCATGGATTTTCAAATGGATTATGGCTTTAAAAATAAAAATACTTGATTAGAACAATGTTAGGTCAAAAGCATATTCTTTGGCAGTACATCTGTATTCTGTAGAACAGTGGTTCTCCATGAAGTACCCCCAGCACTGCACATTTTGTATGTCTTCCTATATCTGACACACCCACGTCAGGTCTTGCAGTCTCCACTAATGAGCTGATGAGTTGAATTGATGAGGGAGACATACAAAATGTGCAGGGCTGGGGGTACTCCACGCAGGACAGGTTTGAGAACCACTGCTACAGAGAGAGACAAAATAGCTTTCATTTTGCCATAAACATTTAAGTTTGAAATGTCATACAAATCCTTAAAGTTTCATATTATTAATGTTAGGCTTAATGTTTCCATGCAACTTTATTCATAAGCCAACAATTGCTTAGCAAATAAGCCAACAAATGTCTTTATGTTGGCATGTAAAAAAAAATATTATTGATTTTCTGGTAACTTCAAGCATGTATTTTATGTAATAACATCTAAATAAAATGTTTTTATTCAAGTCAAAAATATAATTTTTAAATGAATGAATCGACCTAAATTCAAGGATTATTATAAAATGTTTGGTAAATGTTTTAGGCAATCTCTTGAGCCGTGAATGTCATGTGGCTAATTACCCTGGAGCCAAAGGAAAATGCTGTCACAACAACAGTGACTGGCAATCAGTCCCAATAAGCCCTTCATCTTATTATCATGAAAGGTAAAACATCTACTGCAATATAATGAAATATAAATACATGTTGCTTGTGAATGAATGATTAAATAAATATATATATATATATATATAAATAAATGTCAAATTTGATCAGCTGTCAATGGACTTTGTTTGTTTGTTTTGTGTCCAGATGGTGCAAGTATAGCATCTACCACCCAGAGTTTGGAGACCATGCTAACCAGGCAAATCTTGACTTATTGGGTTACACACACACACAAAAAATAAGAGAGCTAAACTTGGCAACATTACAAATTTCATGATCAAACTACTGCCAAATGATCCCACTTCCTGTCCACACTTTGTACAGCAAGACTGTAGTCTAACCTCTACTAAATGAATCTCTCTCTCTCCATTAGAACAGCAGTGAGTCTAAATAGAATTTGTGTCACCAGGGTCCTGCTGATCTCTGATATTCTCTCCAGCTCACATGAAAGGTCTGTGAAATAGACCTTTCGTGTGAAGGCCCCCCCCCCCCCCCAGATTGGGTCTTTACCAACACAAAGACACAAGTAACAGAGAGCTTTGTGACAGAAGGACACACACAAAGCAATAGATTCAGACGCAATGCAAACAGTGCTTTCCCATTTATCACCTGCAGCCATGATGGAGGCAGTTTGGATGATCTTTATGATGTTCTTGTTCTTAGATATGGCTTGAGTCCCTCCTTCAATATAAATATTTATGATTTTTCACCCATTTTATGGTCCATCAGAACAAAACTGCTCAGTTTGAGATAAAACTCATGTCTTAGGTACTTGCAACTACATTTCTCATGATTGCAACTTTATAGTCACCAACTGTGACTATATTTCACAATTGTGACTTTAGATCTTACAGTGTGACTTCACATCTCGCAGTGTTACTATATTTCTTATTTTAAACTTTACCTCACAATTACTTAGTTTTTTTTATTTATTCTAAAACGGGTTTCCATAAAAACCATAACCCTAAGAATGAGCATTAGAAGTAGTAATGCATGCCAAACACCATTAACTAGAGCAGTAGAAAAGTAGTATGCAAACTAGTCTGTCTATTTCTCTTTACACTACCAAGGTTTAATCCCTTCTATTCATTTTGTACATGTAAATATTTGTGATATTTATAGAACAAAATAACTATGAACTCTTTCTGTTCCACAGCATTAAAAAACACTCTCATCAGAGAGAAAGAGGAAGCTCAGTTTTACGCAAATTAACAGTGACAGTCAACTTCTCTCTAAAAATAAACAGAGCTGCCAGGAGAGAATAAGTGAGGTAGGAGACCTCGATGCTGAATACCCCAAATCAGAGAAAAATAAATTTTCCTGTAAGAGGTAGGAATAGCTGAAGACAATAAGTAGATGGTCTGCTTTGTAATTCAGCTAGAAAAAGATTGATGTGGTGGGAGGCAAGAAGTATTTTTTCCATTATTTTTTACTGAATGGCCTTTTTATGAGTTTTCCATTAAATATTTATAGGGAACGCAGTGAGCAATTGGGGCGTATATACAGCATAAATAATGAAATTATTAAATACTGCACATAAAAAGACAAACCAGTTCCCACAGCACCCCACAGAAAACAATCTAGCATACCACCTTAACACCCTTCCCATTCTGGATCTCTACCTAATAACTCCCCTGTGGCAGGGTGGAGGGTATGCCAGGAAAGACTGCCCCCTCTTTGAGGATGGGAGAAAAAAAAACTCCAGCAGGATACTACCTTGCAGGTGTCTGAACCGCCCATCCAGGATGGAGTTGTTAAAGCAGATGTTGGAAGCACTGTAGCTCAGCCAGCGTGCTCGTTTCATACTCCGGGACGGGGAAAGCGGGCAAGATGGTGAGGATCGTGGAGGCGAGGGCCGATGGCCCCTCGGGGTGCAGACGGAAGAGGATGATGAGGTTAAGGAAACTGAAGTAAGAGTCATGGGCGCTTCTTTAGGTGTGATGCCCAGTAAAGTTCCGTTCCTCTCCGGCAGGTGCTCGGGTTCCCGAATGTGGGGACTTTTAGTTTTGCCCCCTCTGCTCTGGGCCCTGTAAACCGGCGGGGTGCTCCTGCTCCGACTGCCTGGTGCATTGGTCCGGGTCGGGACTTCTTTTACCGTGGTATATTGCCGGCTGCTGACTTCTCGAACGACTGGGGTAGGGCGGTTCGCGATGGTCTCTCTGCTGGTCTTCACGCTGAGTTTGACCTCCCTCAGCCGGGTCTGGCCCACGGGCACCGCGCGACACAAACAGGGGCTGCTCATCCTCACCACGCTAAATCAATACGCAAGGCCAGGAAAGAGCAAGACAAACAGGACACTCTTCTTCCCTCCTTCTGTCTCGAGTCCTGTTATCTTCTCCCTCTTCCTCTTGCCCGCCCTCCCTCCCTCCCTCCCTCTCTTTCTCCTTCCCGCCCTCACTCACTCTTCACTTAGCAGTGATGCTGTTGTGCCTCTCCCCGGCAGCACATGAAGTGGTTCTCCAGCACCCCAGCCATGCATATAATATGCCCCCATTCCTGTCCGCCCTACAACACACACACTCATCTAAAATTTCATCAAATGGATGTGCATGTGTTTGTGTATGTTTTTGATTTGTTACAAATACAATGTGACTGTAACAGACTGTAAGTGCAAGCATAAGCGATTTAGACCCTGATGTAAATACAAACTACAAATGTATTAATGACTGTGCACTCAAAGTGTACTTAGTATACTCAGAGGGATGCATGTCTGTTCAGAAGCCGTAAATCAACGGTGAAGAATGGGAGCCACTTCTCTCTCTCGCTCTCCCTCCCTCCCTCCCTCACTTTTTAACTCTCTCTAATTGCATTACAGAAAGAGCAAAGCACAGACACACCGACAGAACACATCACACTCCCCCTGGCTCAGCAACATACACTTGGCTTAAAGAAGCAGGCCGAGTTTGAGTACACATTGCTAATGCATTTCAAAAAAGAAAAACACCTAGCCTTAAATAAAAAAACAACTTATTCTCACAAAATTAAATGCATGACATAAAAGTTTTAATTTATATAACATTTCAGTATATTTTAGTTTACATAACTGCTCACCAGTACACTTTAACAAATATAACACAACCATGTTTCAAAGTAATTATGAAAATATAAAGATATATTTCTATCCTACATGAGTGGAGAAAAAACACCTTAAATTTCAGCTAACTGCATTTAATAAAAATTGTAACTATAGTACATTTTCATTTAATTGCAATTATCCTGCAGTTAAAAGAATAGTTCACCAAAAAATTGAACTTTGTTGTTAATTTACTCACCCTCAGGCCAGCCAAGATATAGATGTAGGTACTTTTTTCTTTATTCAAACAGTAAAGAAGATTTTTTAGCTGAAACCGTTTGTCCTTAGCGATTCATAAAATGCAAGTCACTTTGAGAATCAAAAAAGGTATATCGGGCAACAACAAAATGAACACCTGTGGCTCCTGACAATATATGAAGTGAAACAATTGTTCTGTGAAAGAAACTGAACATTATTTACAGCATTACCTGTAATCCATAGCCTCAGGAAAATGGTCAAGAGAGATGTACTGTTTGCGAATGAATCATTCTTTTTAACCAGATCTTTTTGGTGAACTATTTGAACCAGTTCACCAAATCGGACTGAGCCATCTGAAACAGTTCAAGGCTCGAGCAGCACAGATTTACAAGTTAATGAATCACCAAGGACCATGGTTTCAGCAATAAATCTTCTTTACTGTTCTGCTGAAGAGAAATCTTGGATGGCCTGAGGTTGAGTAAATTAACAACAAAATTTCATCTTTGGGTGAACTACTGTATCTCTTTAATTGTCAGAAAACTTTACATTCAGTTCACACTTGTATATTGATTCATGCCTTTTTTAATACATCCCATTCTCCAAACTGTGTGTCCTGCCTTTTGTAATGTTTTGTGGAGAAAAGAGCATGTACTTGCTCCTTTATGTAAAATGACCATCAAAACTATGACATCTCATATCTCTAGAAGTATTTAGTGTAGATATGCATAGCTATAGAGCAATATTCTGTTACAGTAGATGTTAATGTTAAAATTTGCAAAAGGAGAAATGTGCCAAATTGGATGCAAAAATTGGATACTCTGTTAATGCAGTCAAAGAGGTCTTTCCGTGAGGCTTTGACTTGGGCCAATAAGCAACCTCTAAACAATGCCTCAGAAACCACTTGGAACACCTGAGCAACCACACAGCATCGTGAAGCACCACTCACGTTTTCTTCTGAAAAAATGTATGATAGTGTACTGTCATTCAAACAGTTTTCATAACTGTCCTATGTGGATTACCCAGTCCCTGGAAAGGGTCTTGTAAGTCTGGTCATGAAATTGCTATTTAAAACTTGCTGTCTCTGAGAGCAGGAGACCCCACAGGTGTACCAAAAATTACAAGCTCCTGCAACCATCCTGGAGATCTAAGCTATGGGCACAGACGGGCAGGGCAGCTGTCCAGCTCAGTCATACCGAGGCATGCTGGGTATGTGCAAATGATCCTGGCTGATCAAGGGGGGCAGGAGAGGATAGGGTTCAGCTGCCTGTACGTCTGTATATGTATTTGCACATTTGTGGGCTCTGTATATCTAAGCCAAAGCAATATGTGCTCAGTTTGGAAGTTGGGAAGTCGTGGCCTAATGGTTAGAGAGTCGGACTCGTAATCCAAAGTTTGCTGGTTCGAGTCTCGGGCCGGCAGGGATTGTAGGTGGGGGGAGTGAATGTCCAGCGCTCTCTCCACCCTCAATACCATGACTGAGGTGCCCTTGAGCAAGGCACCAAACCCCCAACTGCTCCCCGGGCACCGCAGCATAAAATGGCTGCCCACTGCTCCGGGTGTGTGTTCGCGGTGTGTGTGTGTTCACTGCTGTGTATGTGCACGTTGGATGGGTTAAATGCAGCGCACGAATTCCGAGTATGGGTCACCATACTTGGCAGTATCTCACTTCACTTTTATGTCACTTGAGACGACTCACCTGCAAGCGCTTTAATGCGTGAGCGCTCAAACAGTCTGGCCGAGGTGTTGTCGTTGTCGAGCTCTTCGTCAGACAGTTCGAAGCGGGTGTTGATGCGGCTGTACTGCTGAGTGATTTCAGCATTGTCAAAGTCTGTGGTGGAGGTCACAGTTGCCATCGAGATGAAGAGGAATGAGAGGGACCAAACACCTCAGCGTGCCACAGGAAGACAAGACAGTGGAATGCCAGAGATGGATGATCTGAAAGGTGAGAGATGGAGGAAGTGTTTAAGTGCACATTTATCTTTTTCAGATTTTGCACTGAAGTGAACATTATACATTTTGAAATTTATGTTTGCATCACACTATATTTAGATACTTGTACCTAAGGGACTGTTCACACAAAAAATGCAAAACATGGGCAGTGGAATGGGAAAAAAGGCAACCTGAGGTCCTGAGGCAACTTGAGAAGTCTGTTTTTAAAACATTTTGTGATGTGCAAGAAACTGGAAAAGACGCAACTGCAATGGTCCAACATAATCGTCTAGCGCATGTTTAAATAGAAAAACATTGAAGTACAAGAATGCAAAAACGTGATCTGTGTGAACAGCCCCTTAATCTGTCCCACATACCATGATTATATAAGCCTATTTATATACAGTGCTGGCCAAAATGATTAGAACACTAGTATTTTCGCCAACTAAACAATGTTTTTTTGTCAGTTATTTCTAGCTTTTGCTGTAGTGTGTCATTAGGAAATATCAGTTTACATTTCCAAACAATCATTTTGCCATTAATTGTAATAATCCAGTGAGATTTTTGTCTGACAACAGCCAGTGCTCCACACAGAGATCTGATCTAATCATCATTCAGTCTGTCTGGAATAACAAGAAGAAACAGAACAAACTGAAACAGACTAAATCCAGAAGAACTGTGGCAATGTCTCCAAGATGCTTCAAGAGACCTACCTGCAAAGCTACAGTACTATTAAACGTTTTAGGCACTTGTGTAAAAAATGCTGTCAAAAATAATGTCATAAATAGATTTTCTTTATCAATTAACTTCTATTAACTGAATTAAAGCAACATTTAAAGTTTTAGAATTTTGAAAATGTCAAAATAAGAAATGATAAAGATTCTGCATTCTTGCTTACATTGAAGCAAAAGATGCTCTTTGGAACATTTTTAAATTGTGCTGATAACATGATCATCAGGTCTTGTTCATTTGAGCTCAGGAGCTGCTGCCATTAAAAAAGGGGAAGAGAGAGAAGCTTATAAGAAATGATTCAGTTGAATAATTACATTAAAATTCTAATTTTCACTCAAATTGTATATTAATATAACTTGTGATGAAAAAAAGGGTTTTAATTAGAAAAACACAATGTTCACAAGTGGTCTCAGATTCACACAAATATATGTGGGAAGCATGAATGGTAGAATAATTTATGAAAGTAGATGACAATTTAAAACTCTACAGAGGACATGTGCAAATTTGTGGTGGAACTTACAGTATGTCAAAAACTGACTCTTGTAGTTGCCCATCTTCCTATCATTACCTGCCTCTGCTTGTCCCTGTCTATAAGTAATAAATAATACAATTAATAAAAGTATACCTGTTTTCCTTATAGAATGGTTCTCTACACCCTCAAGATTCCAAAGGCCGCCATTTTCAGCACATGTCCTCTAACCGTCACTCTTACGAGGGTGTGTATTTGCGTGTGCTACTGTGGACTGGCGGGTGAAGGTTAGCCGCTAAGATAGTTCTATCTTTGTGAGGCATGTTGCTCATGTGTAGTCTTATCACCCTAAACGGGGCTGGGCAACCCCTTTGGGTTAAAGAATGTAAAGAGCACCCTTCACAAATTTTCCTACTTTGTCACGCGCTACGTGATCAGATATTTGCTTGCGTGTTTCGTCTCACAGTCAGATAATTAGGGGGGAAAATCCTTGCTAAACATTAGCAGTGAACTTCTTGAGACAATCCAATGCTTCTGCTCTAGTTCGCTCCAAATATCTAGGCCACTGAAAAGCACTGGACCAAATGAATTTCACCTACTATTTGTAGTTAGTGTAGTCAGGGTTAGTGTACTATAAAAATGCTAGGCATCAGTTGTGCAATATACAAAATGAAAATAAATGACACAATCAACATCTGGCTCAAGAACTGAGTGAAGAAGCGAATCTAACAGGTGTCAGAAAGAGTGGTGATGGTGGTTTTCACTCTTTTTCTCTCTCCCTCTCTGTATCAGGCCAGCGCAGGGGGGATGTTATCAAAGAACTATTCTCCACCCACCAGCGGGAAACCCGTTATCACAAGAGGCACAACTTTGCTGCTCTCTCTGCAATATGCTCACGTGCACACATACAGTTCATTACAAAGTATCTACTATCTCAACCGAAAAAGAGAGACAGTAGAGACTGCTTTGAAACAATTCTTCACCTAAAAAAAGATAATCATGTCATGTCATTCCAAACCCTTATGACATTCTTTCTTATATAGAACACAAAAGAAGAAAGTTTGAAGAATATTGATGCTGCTCTTTTCCATAGTGTAAATTTATAGTAACCATGCTTTCAAACTCCAAAAATGACAAGTAGCCCTTAATAAGTGATTTGATTTCATTATGATAGCTTTGCATGAGTAATAGACCAAAATTTAATTTGTTGTTCACTGAAAAACATACTCTGCAGTAGCTCTTAAATCTCATTTGCAGCTGTGCATGCTTTATTTATTTTTTCCATTTTTGTGTGAACCATTTAAATAACGACATATGCTACATTACTGAATCTGTTCAATTTTAGGTCATTAACATTATATTTGGCAATAAAACTGTAATTGAAATTCTATAAGAGCTGTATCTCTAGCTAATAATATCTATCACTGCCATGATAATGTCACAGTGTGTTTACTCTCAAATTCTGCAACCAAAGCTTCGAGGGTGGCTATCTACTGTCCAGGAAGCCGACACAGCGGGTTATTTTTCACATGTGTGAGGGGAGAGGCCACACTTAGGTGTGGTATGAATCATGACGCACTGTGTGTTCCATGTTACTGTAGAAGCAGCTGGAGCCTGGCACTATGGCACAAGAGTATTCTGTGTTTAAATGAAATTAAGGAAAGTAAATTGTGGGTATAAACACCACCTTGAAGAAATAAGTTTACCCTGAAACTGAAATTATGTCATTAATTATTCACACTCATATCTGCTAAACCCGTATGACTTTCTTTCATCTGTAAAACACAAAAAGAGATGTTTCAAGGAATGTTCACGCTGCTCCTTTCCATACGAAGAACACAAAAAAGGCTGACATGATTTTAATGCTTGAATAAACTGTTCCGTTAAAGATGCAGCAAGTTCAGTTCAGGCAAGCAGAGCATGCAATTAACAGACAGAATAACACAAACTATTCCTGGAATGAACTTTATGGTCATATTATGAAGTTCTGGGCAGTAAGTAATAGTGTTTACACCACAGCGGTTCTCCCTATAAGGTGAGCTTGAAACAGTTCACAGAATTGTATTATTTCAAAGGCTTAGTGACAGCTGTTTTTCTTTTACTAATGCTGTGAAACAGCTTTCTTCTGATTAAACTTACATGACAAGCTGGTTTGTTTCTGGTCCAATGTGGTCTACCAGTTTGGACAAGGTTGACTCAGCTAATGACCAGCTTGGACCTCATTTAGAGTCGCTCAGAGTCAAATTTATGATCATATGAAAGATGAGAGCTGATAGTTATCAAATGAAGAGAATTTAACTGTCATATTTCTCAAGTTCTCATAGTGAAAAGCAGATAATTATGTAGGAAAATTTACAGTTCTTACATATTTGCATTGGTCTGTATCCAGTATGTTTTCTCCAGGGGCTTTTTTTTATCTGTACTGATCACACATAGAGTTCAGTGCTCAACAAGTCACTGCACTTCTCATAAGAGTGCAATACTTTTACAAAAAGAACTATAGGCTAATTAAACGTGTCATGTTACACATAGAGACATACAAATACATATGTGATTAAAACAAAACCAGAAACAAACTGTTCTGATACATCTAATATCAAATGACATTGGGAAGCCCACACTGAAGACAGGCTCTCTAAAACTATGAGTTTCAAATGTAACAGTAAACTTACCTAAACAACTGAAAAGCAGTACGGGAGAGTGACACGCTTCTTTGTCGATGTCTTTAGAATAAAGTCCGTTATTTGAAGGGCAGTAATAATCCCATGAGCGGCGCTGAGGTCTAGGTCACGGTGGGGGAGAGCTGCTGCAGGGGCAGGGTCGCTCATTCTCCTCAGCCGCTGTTTGACCCACCCAAAGTGTTAAAAATAAAGCAGACCAGCGGAGCGGAGCGGAGGGGACGCGCATTCCTGTCAAGAGTCACTGACTTTAAATGGTGTTCCCCACCCTTCCACTGCCCGCCTCTACTGCAATATCACAACCCCTGTATAAATGAAAAAAACAAAACAATTATTTACAGTTCACTATAGACAGGGAATTGTGCCAGTATGGAGGTCATAAAGACACGTTGTTATTTTACACGTTGAACACCTGTTGCTTGTCTGCGGTTTAGTTCTCAAAAAAAATAAAAAATTCTACTAAACATTTTGTTTACGTACTATACCGTTTTATTTTTTGCAATTAAAATTATTGTAGTCTTGCTTAAATTACTGTAGTCTTGCTTTAATCTAGCTACATTTGTTATATAATTTAAAATTGATAATTTTATACATACACTTTCCAATGCAAAATAACCCTTGGTTGGTGATGTCACAGATGTACTGATCTTTTTTATTTCAAGTAAGGACTTAAAGAAATAAAGAGGGAATTTAAGGGGATTTAGGTGAGTAAAGAAAAATAAAATGTTTTTTTTTAAACCTATAACTATCTTTTCAAACAATATTTTTATTTCAATAAATGTATCTGTCTTAATAAATCCCAACCACACTAGAGTCAAAGCCACATGTTTTACCTAAACGAGTCTTTTTCTTGAATGCACTTATAAGGCTTCCTGGAAACCATGCAAAGCCTTGCAACTAGCTTAGGACATACTAGCAATGTGTTAAAAATGCTAACAGTGTTAAAACATGCTAGCAACATGCTAAAATGTGTTAGCAGTCTTTTAAAACATTTTCTGGACATTAGCTAAATTATTACATCAGAAATATAATTTACTAAACTGATTTGCTGTGGTTCCTTTTGAGTGTAATGAGGTCACATGGGGTCTGAAGTGGTCCTGGTTGAAATTTCATTTGTTTTTCTGTTTTCATCTGACTTTCTTTCTGTCTATCTGACAATAAAACATTTAAACCTCTAGCTTTGTAAAAGCCAACATCAAAGTTTGTCATCATACTTCATCTACTTGGGAACAATACTACAAACAACTGTATTCTCTTGCATACTATTAACACATTATGTAATGACTACAAATACATTATAGGCTACTATAGCTACATCACATTGATAAATAAATACATTTGGATAGATTGTGTCAAACTCTTTACACAGACAGTCTTTCTGTGTTTTCTGTTTTTAGAAATATTTGATTAATTCTTAAATTACTCAATTTGATCGTCTTTAATTACTTGATTAATTTGAATGCTAAAATTATACTTACACTTGCCTCACCTGTTTACCATTTTTTAGGCTTGTGTAGGATCTGGGTAGGATTTATGTTTTAAAAGTTACATCAGATCACCACCAGAAGTCATCATCGCACCACTAATGGCCTGAGAAATCATCTTTTGGGCTTACCGCTTCATTCAAGTAACCAAGTTATTTACGCTACCGTTTTTTTTTTAGGCCTAGTTCATGTAAAATGAATTGTTTAGTATTGTCTGATTTCCTTTGTTTTCTCATCTCACATTTCTGCATCTCTTATATGCATATATATATATATATATATATATATATATATATATATATATATATAACTTGCCCCTTTTAGACTTTTGTACTGCGTTAAGCTAACTGAGACTTGCACTTGCATATCATTGCTCCTTTGTTGATTTTGATTGCTTCCATTGTCCTCATTTTTAAGTCACTTTGGATATATATTAATCCTATTAGAACTATTAATGCGTAATATTTTATATATAAAACATATATTACCGTTCGCATGTTATCTAAAGTCATGTATGCTACACACTTTCCCTTACAAGTTAATTCGGTCCCCATGTGGTCAAGGCCTTGCACTTAAACTTTTAAATACTAAAATAAAGACTGAAAACAAGAAACATATGAAAAAAGCCAAATGTATTTAATAAAAATATGTTCTGGTTCATAAATTAAATGTCATTAAGATTATGGAAGCTCTTCCACAGAAACATAAAAAACAGTAAAAATGAAGAGAATATTTTAAAACATAAATGATCAATTATTTTACATTTAGATAATAGATTACATAATATAGAAGACATTTACAGTATATTAAAACAATGTGATGTAATTAAAAAAAGAAATATCCTTCATTTATACAGTATACTTTTTTGTTTCAGCGGCAACAATGTTTTACAGATCAGCTAAGTTACAAATAAAACCACTGGTCTTGTATCATTCTACGGTGCTTGAGCAAAGACCCTCTTGACCACTATGCCAAAATGTAATGGCTTTAATGCAAATCCAAATATTTGTATTATCTATACACTGTAGAAGGTGTAACAGTTCATGTTTAAAATTATTAACTTTTGTTTGCATTTCATTACACAGAAATTTAAAAGAATATTTTGCATGCACATTTTACAAAAATAAAAAATACTCAATAACAGTTTTATGATAGTCAATCTATCCCATTTCAGTCAATATAGAACTTTCAGTTACACAGAAATTGCATGAAAATTGCACAAACAAAAGTGAAAATGGCTGAAAAACTATACTACCAGCAAACAACCCATAAAAAAGAAAGGAATTGGACATGTTTATGAAAGGCACTGTACTGTATATTACAGAATAATGCTCAAAAAGTCTCTACAGCTGATGTCAAGTTCAAGTTTTACATACTAGTTCTTTCTGATAGTAGCTTAAGACAATTCTATACATTAAAAGAATACTGTAATACAGTTGATTGTTTTATATGAATATCCTTCATTACAAATAACAGAGCTGTGCATAGTTTAGTCTATATCAAATGATAATCAAATAATAACTATATATATGAAAAAATAGCTTTGGGATTTTACTTTGATCAGTCAAAGTATTATAATCTTTTTACAATAATTAATACTTTGGCACATGGGGGCAAAGTTATCTAATAACAACAATAAAGACAATAAAATAAGGCAAGATAATGTGTTATACAATATAATCATACCATCAGTGCTATGTGAAAAAGAATCAAGTAAAGAGCAAGAACATGAGGTGCAAATCTTAGCAAAAACCTTCAGGGTTTTAGTGTAAGTGCTTGCTTGTTGCTACATGTGTAACCTGATTTGTCATAAAGAGAAGAACGAATCGAGGTCTGCTATGACAGCTGCTTGCTTCCTAGACACTGTATTCAGCAGTCTAGGAGCCAAGGACGGGCTTCCCAAATCCACCTATAGGGGGAGACACAGGAAACAATGAGGAATTTGCAAATGCTAATTTATAAACTGATACACGATGAAGGAAAGTATACAAGGGCAAGCTATCTTACTTGTAACAAGTAGATGACAGTGACAAGCTCTCGACTGTCACGCTGGCTGGGTTGAAGGATCCACGCACTGGGTAGAATCTCACCACGAATAGTATCCATACTGGGACGTGGCATTGTCTCCTCAAATACAGACTGCATGGCCAGCACCCACATATCATCCTAAAGAAAAGAGGACAGATCAAAATGGTGTGTGATTAAGGCAAGGTATTTTGAATAAAGCTAGTCATAGAATAGAGTGTAAAGAACACCTGTTTAGATTCTGTACTGAGGCAGCAGAAGTCCCGCGGCTGCTTAAGCTGGCAGTTGGATACGTCCGTCAAAAGATAGACTTGATTGAAGAGAAAGACAAGACTAAGCAATACAATCAGTAAAGGTACATTTTGCTTTTGCCTGCATTTGAAGATAAGTTATAATCATTATATCTTACCTATTAAAGGGGACATATTATGCAAAATTCACTGTTATAAGGTGTTTGAACACAGTTGTATGGCTACAGTGTGTGAAAACAACCAGCCAATAATGTTAAAAATCCACCAACTCATTTTTTTATAAAACCAACAAATCATGAACAGTCTCTCCAAAAGAGCCGTCTCAGATTCTCCCTCCGCTCACGTCACCAAGGGGAAAAAGTCCCGTCCATTTTTGACGCTCTCTGCCCTATTAGCATAAACACAGCCCTGAGTGAGAAGCTGCGGTCCGCAATTACTGGAGTTATATACAATGTCAGCGCCAAAGAGACTTTACAAGTGTGTTTTGGGATGCACTAATAAACATAGGAGTCGCCATAATCTCCCCTCATCTGAGCCGAGGACACTGTGGTTAAATTTCATTTTCTAAGGAAATATCCTATATGTTTAGGAATCAATACCAACGCTTCGTGCGCGAATGTCAGCTCCAGACAAAGTAAGTATCACGCGTTTGTTTTCCAAATTGCCCTTCTGAAAGAGCCTCTGCCTGTTTTCACTGATGCTGCCTTCAAGTGCTACCAGAATGATCTTAAATAGGAATGTGGTAGTTAAAAGTTGCATATGAAAGCAATGAGAGTTGATCGCTTGAAGTTGTCGAGCTCATAATCAGAACTTATAAAGTTTGTGATAGCATGAGACCAGCTATGTTGTTATTTTTGCTCCCCGTCTGTGTAATTTAATGTGACACAGCGCGAAACCAGACTACTTTTTTCCTCAATGGAAAGCATATTTACACTGTCTGAATCGTTCCCTGTACCCTATATAGTGCAGACCATTCACCGTACAGAAAATACTAATTCTGTGAACAAGTGACCGATTTCAGCCACGGCTTCAGTGTTATAGTGTAGGGGGCGGGCGCCTTTAAGCCTACTATTTACTGTACAATTTTTTTAATCCTTTAAGATAACGTAATTACGTAATGATCTAAAAAACAGAGACAAGGCAGACTGTGCAACATGTACAGTGTTCAATAACTCTTCTCTTCTCGCATGCGTCGTGGTACTCTCATGAATGGCAGCGGACATAATGCAGAGTAGAAGTAGGGCTGCATGATTAAATCGCATGCTATTGTCATGTGCATCTCGTCAGTAAAGCCAGTTCTTTGATTAGCGGTAAATCTCCATCACCTGCTTTCAGATGGAGCGGCATTTAATACACGGAGCCATAGTTCGCTGACAAGCGATGCAAAATCGCGTTCATAATCGCTGATCAGTCGCATTCAGCTGCTTATTAGTGAACTACGGCTCCATCTATGGCATCTATGCAGGGTCAGAAAGCTCTTGGATTTCATCAAAAATATCTTAATTTGTGTTCTGAAGATAAACAAAGGTCTTACAGGATCGGAACGAGGGTGAGTAATTAATGACAATTTTCATTATTGGGTGAACTGTCCCTTTAAGAATTTCTGCTCTGATTTGTGATCTTTGGCCTTCATTTATGGAAAGGCCACTTAAGACTTGAAGAAACCACGTACTGGTTCTTCAGTGCACATGAGCCTTCGGAGCAGTCACATTGTAGCAGTGTGACCCTAATTTTCTGATTCATCGCAAAGACCATTAATTGCCCGTCAGTGAACATGTGACACTAAATGATCAAAGACTCACGATTTTACTCCTAAGACAACAGAAACCCCTTAAAATCCCAGAGATTTGTCTGATTGCAAAATCATATATTGTGCACTGAGCTTTACCTAGTTGTGTGCTTTCGTCCAGTGGTCGTGTCCAGGCAGATTTAATAGACTCGTGGTACAAATGAGTCTTTGAGTGATCTCGAACTATAGGCCACAGACTGGCCAAAGGTCTCTCCAGCTCTACTGCTCCAAGAAACCCATGAGCTGAGGGTCTGGATGTAGCCTTGTGAAAGACTTGAACGCCTCTCTCCACACCTTGATGCCTGGTGAGAAATGGAACGTGAGGACGGAATACTTCTAAGAGGTTTATACCTGCAAAATACGCAAATTAGTGCACCTCCAACCAGCAGCTGCCTTCCCAGCCAGCAGATTCCTCGCATCACCACCAGAGGCCAAATATACCTAAAACAAACAAGCAAGTCTTTGAAGCATTTGATATCGAAATGCTCTTGCATATTTTGAAACGTGAAAGTAGCATACTTCTGAAATAGCACTGGCAAGAGTACAGTCTGCGATATCCTGATATGAAGTTGATATAGATGAAGGAGAGCCAAAGGAGGGAGTGCGCTGTCGAGCACAGGGAGGAGATGATGGAGTGGAGGAGGACTCAGGCTCATATCCAGTGACCGATGTCTCCAGACTGATATCTGGAGAGAATAAGAGATCTGATTTAGTGGATTCGAAGCATGGCCATTGGGTTTTCAATTGTTTATGGGTTATCGCTCACCCTGGACTGACAGCCATCTACGATGAGCTTTTGAAGTCTGCAACGGGATCACCGGAGGTCGAGTCCTTACTTTGAATTCTGAGACTCCGTTTACCTGGGGAATGAGGTGAAGAGATTGAAAAATAGCATTTTAAAATTAAACTATCATGGAAGCATGTTAAACTGCTTAGTGTGGTTCCTTACCTGTATTAATGGTGAGGTAATGTCTTTCAGTATGGCAGCATTGCTGCTGTTGTACCCTGAAGTGGGCCCTGAGGAAAGACTCAGGTTCGAACCACTACATAAAGTACTGTTACTAATGCGTGTGCGAAACCGCAGGTCATCCTACATAAGACACAGGGAAAGAAATCACAAAACTATTTCAAAGCAGCAAAGGTTGATTATTCTTGATTCTTACAAGTTTTAAAATGATCAAGTTTCACTGACCTTCACTGCCTGTGAGAGAGCTTGCTGCTGTAGTCTTATCTTCTCCTGTTCGGTCCTCTCACGGAGTCGGTCTCGTGCACGTGCAATCTCTGCTCTTGCCTCTTCACGTGCTCGACTGTAGTCACGCAATAGAAGCTCAATGTCAGATGGACATTGACCCTCTCTTCTTGGTGGATCAGGAACTCTGTGGAAGAGCATCCGGTTCAGTATGTAGAATTCTAGAATATTACAAAGAAATTTAACTTCCAAATCACCTGCTGGTTTCGACAATCTCTTGTCTGAGCTGCTGTAGATATTTCCTTCGTCTGCTTGGCAGGTCTGAAACTCTTTGAGATTGCTCCTCATAATTTATAGGGATCCGATGCTTACTGGGACTGAGGCTCCGAGCCCGACGGCACATCTGGAGACGGGCTTCTCTGTCTTTTCTCAAACTTTCAATGCTCTTCCTGTGCCTGATGACAGAATAGAATTCTATTTATAACAAGCTCTGAAAACTAAGAGTGTTTTCACACTATTTTCACACATAAAAATGCCCATATTATTCGGGGTCTAAACCACAGGTTTTATTGCTTGTTAATGACGATGTAGGAGAAGGCAGCAAAATCCATAGTGTTGGTCATCTCAGTTTTGTACAACGGCTTTTGAACATTTGGTTTGGTTTCCCATGTGTCAACACAGAAATGTGCTTGGTTCTATATGGTCAAATATGTTGCAAATGTTTGTGAAGAACATCAACTTCTGCTGTAGGCATTCACATCATCCAAACGCACCAAATTCTGATCACAAACAAACCTGGGTACACAAAGTGCTAGTGTGAAAACACCCTAAATGTAATTCCAAAAAAATAAATAAAAATAAATAAATAAAAAAACTTTAAAGGGGTCATGAACTGAGAAATCAAAATTCTCTTGATCTTTTGACATGTAAGAGGTCATTGTGTTATGAAAACTTTCTGCAAGTCTCAGAACTCGAAACTTTCTTGTTAGTCTAAAAACAGCTTATATTGAAGCCAATCTGTCAAAATGACAGGTTGTGGAATGTTTCACTTTATGATGTAATAGTGTGGCTAAACACCGATTCCGCAGAAGAACATCAACGCCTGCTTCTACATCACTGCCTGTTAAGCCCCGCCCACCGATTCACGCAGTAGGTAAATGAGAAGAGCGGCAAACGCAGGTCTATGCAGAAAACAATGCTGAACTTTATTTGTAATGAAGTGCCAGACCACATCGGTAAGAACTTGGTCCTTTGTTCACTGTATTTTACAGAGGATTAATTTACAAACAAAGCACAATTTGACACAGATTGAAAATAAAATACAGTGCTGTGCCAACTACATTGGATCTGACAGTAATGTTGCACAACACAAGTGAGAGTAACCGTTTTTATTACGTGGTCACTATTGCTTTGTCTATTATTACAGATTGTTTGATGTGTACTGAGTATTTTTGCATTTTTAACCTAAATCACAGAAGCGTCCCTCTATGAAGGATGTAGGCTGTCAAACATACACAACTGTTAGCCAATCACAGCAGTGGGTGTTTACAATCTGTCACGCCTATTCAAACAGAGCGTTCTGATGAGAACAAAGCAGAACAGAAAATAACTGTAAAACTCTTGATAACATTATAAGTGGACTTCAGAGAACAGTACAAAATAAACAAAGGCAGTTCAAGACCCCTTTAAATATTGTACAAACTTTGTAATACTTCAAATAAAATGTAATCGCAGGTTATACAGACCTGTTAAGGAGCTCCTGTTTGTTACAGGCTGAAGATGCCTCTTTAGAACCAGACTTGAGAATTTTAAGCAAAGTGTCTGTTTCCCCTTGGCCATAATGCAGCTTGGCCTCTGTGAGTTCAACAGTCAGCTGATGGGGGCTCAGATCCATATGTACAGAGGCTAAAACCCGCTCACGTTCTTTCCTCAGCTTCTCAATTTCTTGTGCTCTCCTGTCTGTTTTCTCTGATGGCTCTTGCCAGTTACTGGGGCTGAGCTTTGTGAAGTGCAGTCCAGTTGGTCTGTGAATTCTACTAAGAGTTGATGGTGGCTGCTGATTAATGCCAGACCAGTCAGTAAATTTGTTGTGGATGGGCAGATCATCAGGGATCCACTGATGTTCTTTGAGCGTGCTGGGTTCTGCCAGAGGATTGATGCTGACCAGAACATCTGTGTTGCACTCGCTTGGCACCAGAGACATCATGTCATCTTCCTGCTGTTGCACAGTACTTTGTTTTGAATGATTCCAACTCTTTATTATATAGCCAGAAGATATGTGACTCAAATGACTGTTCACAGTTGACAAATGAGGTCTTTCTAGGTTTTCCATTTTAGATTGTCTGACGTTATCCGAGGAGGATGCAAGTTGGACACCAATGGTGCTGCTTGGAGGGGAGAGGGCCATTCTTTGTGGCTGAGATAGGGAATGGTTAATAGTGGGTTTACGTATTACCCTGTCTTCAACTTCATGAGAATATTCATGCCTCTCATTTTTCATGCATTTGCTGTGGGGACAGATGCTATTTGAGAAGTCATCAGATCCACCTAGATTTGGACAACTAAGGTCACTCAGGTTATAGGTCACAGATGACACCGATGTAGATGCTGCTCTTGCATTTTTACTGTGAAGGATACAAAGGTTCTCCTGATCTAGTACCTTATTCTCATGGTTGGACATTTTATGACCTTTCAATGGCTCGTTGTATACATTTGAGTACTGATTCTCTTGTCCCTCGGTTTTAAGGTTTGTTGAAGCCTGGGTTGTTTTTACTTGTCTTTGCTGGGTGTATCTTGCAGCCTTCACTGTAAGGATAGGGGAGCATGCACGATCCATAAGCATAATTTGTTTATTAAAGCAATTCCTTAGGTCTACATTTCTGTGATAAGTCTGCTTCTCCTCTTGCTTCATATGCGAGCATTTTGCTCCAAGGTAGCTGGATGAAGGTAGCTTCTTACAGGAATTATCTACTGTGTTTCCTTCAAATGCTTCCAAAGTGGGAGCATCAAGATTTGGCACAAGAGTCTCTAATGAAAGAACCTTTTGGGGAGGAATCAGAAAATTTTGACTCTCTGTCACCTTTAAACTTTTGGGATGTAAATCAGGCAGGCTTTTAATCCTTTCATAGGCCTGTTCCCTTTCACATTTATTCTTCAAGATCTTGGCATCGACATCAAGCTGGGACACATTACAAATATCTGAGCCAATAACTTTAACAATAACATTTACTTCATGGGCTGTAGCATTTGTTGACCTTGGAGCGTTCTCTGTCTGTACCCCAATGTCCAGTGAAGTTTGTGTACAACAGTCCCTCTTGTAGTTACTGCCAGATGAAACCTGGAAACAGTGTTTAGGCTGGTCATATTTTGGTGGCTTTTCCCCTGTTCGCATACACTGTATGTTCCCCAGAAGATCAGAGGTGTTGTGTATCAGGTCAGAGAGATGTTCCGACATGTTCTGCAGACTTGTCCATGTGGTTGGGGCACCATTCCCTGGTTTGGAGACTGGTGTCTGGGTGCTGCTTCTTCTGTGACGGCTCTTTCTTTTAAGGTCCTTATTAACCTCAATGGTTTGTGTGCCTTGATCACACCTGCTTGGACTTAGATGTTCCTGAGATTCATGCTCAGAGGAGTAGACCAGCACTATTTCGTCAACTTGACCTGAACTGTGGCGTAATTCTTCTGAGGCACCATTGTAAGAGTCACATTTCAAAGCTGTTAAGGTCTGCTTATTTGAACTGCTAGATGAATAAGAGCCTGCCTTAATCAGAGGTTCAGAAGAAATTTGATCTCTAGAATATTCATTACTACTCAGTGTGCTAGAGAGGCCTTTATGATTTACATAAGCGCTCAAATGAGAACTGAAAGGGGAGTCCTGAATATTTAGGCCATTGTCTACACTACAGCACCTCGTCATATTCTTATTGGAACTATTGAGTGGAGAGTGTTTGCAGGATAAATTAGCAGCACTTCCAAAGGCCTGCTTTTTGTGGACTGTTGTGTTAACCACCACAGTAGCTCTTGAATGAATAAATGGGTTAATATCACTTGAAGCAAAATGTATTGCAGAATCTCTCGTCTGTGGGACAGTCTCCTTAAATGGCTGAGCATGGTCTTCCACATGAACTGAAATCTCCTCGGAAGAAGCGTTCTTCCTTAAAGTAATGTCTTTATCACACTTTGATTCCGTCTTCTCTATCTTTAGCATTTCTTGAGTAGAACCATGATCTTGTTGACATGCAGTTTTCTCAATCTCAGATTCGCTATGTATGGTAAGTATCTCTCTAGGCTGCTGGGTGTATCTCTGTCTTGATTGTGCTTCTAATGATCTTGGACTAATTGCTGAAGTTAAAGGAATGCCTTCTTCACCAAGTGGAGAACTTTTGTATTTGCCAAGAGCATTTTGACTGGTAGGAAGCAGGTTTGCTTGAGAAGCAGGTTTGGTACGAGACACATGACTTTTAGATGTGGTACTTTCATCCAAAGATAAATCAGGTGCAGAATCAGTGGATGAACTTGGAGGTGCTATAAAGTGGGCCTTCCTGTGTCGCTTTTGTTTTCCTTTCCGTCTGTCATCATTACCATTGCCATGTTTTGTAGCATTTGCTGATGTGACATGTTCTGCTCGGTCTGTAGATTTATACGTGTTATTATAATATTCCTTTGTGTTTTGACTGCAGCGAGTTTGTTTTGCATTGTGATATACCTCAACAGATTTACCAGGCTCTCGTTTTTGCATACACGCTGACTGGTGATTTTTAGGCATATTTGGCACTTGATTTTTCAGTTGTTGGTTATAACAACTTTGCATTCCTTTGATGCTGCCATCATTATACTGAGATGTAACCACCATTTCCATTTGATTACTTGTGTTGATTGACTGATTCTCTGATTGTGGCTCCTTGTCGATTTTTCCAGTATCACAGGGTTTAAGCAAATTGTGCATTTGTATTCTTTGTGGTGCCTGGCTTAAATCTGAAATGGTGGCGTCTTTTCTTAAATCTTCAGAGTAACCGCTGAGTATGTGCTCCACAGGTCTTTCTTTGTCTTTATCACAATTACTACTGATAGTGGCACTTTCCAAGGAAAGTTTAGTACAAGTTTTATCTTGGCTGACACAACCATTAGGTTTTCCAAGATTTCTTGGGCCAAATTCATAAAATGCAAGATTGCTTGAAGGCCGGGCTTCAGAAGTTGGGTAATTGCCATCCACTGCTGATTGGTAATCTTCCATACTTGATATTGAGGAGTTATATGAACATGTCTTTTTATTTTGTGCCTCCATGGTTTGCTGAAAAGTATCAGCCACATATTCGGAGTGTCCACCTGAGACCGTATGTTTCACTGTTGCTTCAGAGGACAATGACACCGGAGGAATTTTGCATTTACTGGACTTTGCTGGAGTTGAGACATTCATAAGACAGTTTTCACTTGGTGAGCACAAAGTTTCATTCAAAAGTCTTGAATGTCCATGAGATAGTGGTTTATCATCACAATTGTGCATTTCCTGAGAGATCAGTGCACTTTCATTTAGATTTGTTTTGTTGTCAACTATCTGTGCATTCTGGTGCAAGTACTGATTTACTTTCTGAAATTTCTCCAACCCGTTTGTCAGCTTAAGAGATAAAGTATCTTGTGCATACATGTAGGGAAGCAGTGGTTTTAATACTGTGACTCTATCACCCTCTAAAATCCCTTCACTGACGCAATTTTTCCTTTGAACAGGGTTTGAAGCATCAACATAATCCTTTCTCAGTTGGGTGCAGACAATAATGTTCTCTCTTGATGTATTCACATCAATAATAGTTTCTTTGACACAAGACACTGATTCACTGGTTTTTAGTTCACCTGTGCTCTGTTCCTCTATAGTGCAGTATAGTACTGATTCCATGTTATCACTGACATAGCCACATTTTGGACTTTCTTGTTCAACTTTCTTCTCTTTCATCCTTATAATATGCTCTTCTGTGCCACTGGAGTTCAAGACTGCATGATCCTTCAAAGTCAAAGAATGTCTTGGTTCTGTTTGTGCATTGCCGTTATTCAGGTGCACAGTAGAGTTGTCTTTATGAATCTCTGATTTTGACATACATGAGAAAGTCTGGGAACTATTACTCTCACCATGTCCAGCCTGAGTACTTTCATAATTAAATTCATTTTTGTTTGTTTTGGACTTCAAATTATCCAGTTTAGCTGAAGAAGTATTTTCTTTCTTTGTGTTTGGCTCTTGATCTTCACTGTAGTCTTCTCTTAGAGACATCATAAAATGTTCTTCCACCACCTCTGATATTTTATCATTAATTGCAGAGTCGCTCATCTGAAAATATCTGTTATTGGCCTTTCTCGCCACAATCTGGCCTGCATCTTTTCCATCCTCTTTACTGTTGTCAACAATGTTTTTAATCTCTGGACTCCTAGAGGATTTCAGGCTAGTACAATTTGTTTGTGTCAGCCCACTATCGCATACACTACTGTCATTTCTAAAAGTATTAACGTGATCTTTACTGATTAAAGTCTTGTGATCATCACTAGCTAATGGTGTATTTTTTATTTTTTTGCCCTCTAGCTCTTGATCAGAGTTTTCCACCATATCGGGTGTAAGCCAGTTTTCCAAAAGTGATCTCTTTTTTACAGATTCTGCATTGGTAGTTGAACAAGCAGACGACTGTCCCTGATCTATATTTAAAAGTGCAGTCTCAGAGTGTGAAACATATTCATCACTTTTCTTTGGAAGCTTCATATTTCCCACAAAGCCTGCATGAGGGTCGTTCATTTTGCATGCTCCAGTGACTGGCTCATTCTCCAACTTTACACCAAAGTGTTCGTCATCTCTGCCAAATCTATTAACTTCTCTGCCATGCTTGTCTGATTGTTTGATCGTCAATGCATAATCTTTGGTATCTGTTGTGCAATCCATTTCTGTGCACTGTTCCGTATAGAAGTACTTATTTTCTTCATCACAGTGTTCAATGGTTTTGCCATTGGCAGTGCTTGCATTGTTGTGTGATTCATTTAGAATCTGTGCTGCTTCAGAATTTTTAACTTCTGGATCTCGTGTATTGTCACATGTTGAAACCTGATAACCTACTGTCAGGTTTAAGTTTGCCTTCAGAGAACAATCCTCAGGGTACACTGGGGATGATGATGGCTCCTCTCTAACATGTAAATCTTCCCTACTAGAGTTAACTGGGAAGCAAGTGGTATTTATTGAGATCTCACCTGCTTTGGAACAAGAGTTGATCAGCAATGATTCAGTCACAGTGGGATTCAGTGGTTCATATTCAGTGGTTGGGGTATTTGGGTCTGCTTCCCCATCTAAAGAGTCTGTAGAATCGCAGACTGTGTGAGTTGTATATGGTCCTGCATTGGTAGTCGGTTCCTTAAAATAGATCTCCTGCCCTGGGATAAAACTGAGATCACTCTCTAACAACAGGGTATTTTCAAAGGATGTGTCATTTTGTTCTTCAAGTGTTGCATTTCCGTCCTGAGTGGAGTCAGAATGAGGTGAGCTCTGGCTTTCTGAGGCATTCATGTTGTGTGACAGATCTAGACTTGTAGAGCTTTGGGATCTACTGCTCTCTATTAGTGTGTGTGGATCTTGTTTGATCAAGTGTCCTGAAGCCCTGATGATTCTGGGACTGTCTGCTGCATCAGTAGATGACCAAGCATCAGTAAGAGCAAGTGGATTCTCTGTTTCTCTCATACTTGCACCACTACAAGGTCTTGATTCAGATGCTAGACAAGAGATGTGTGAAGAGTCTCTAGCCATGCCTTGGCCATTCTCCGTTTTCAACTTCTGACTACCATTAAGGCTCCAGAAAACCTCTGCAGGTACATCTTTGGATATTCTCATCTGCTCTTTATGGCCAATTGCCAGAGAGCTGCATGAAGCCGGTATTGTAGGGGTAGTTAAGTGGCTTGGAACTTTTTTAAACCTCAGCATTGGTCTGGCAGTCACATGCTTCCCACTGCTCTCCATAACAAGAGAATCTTGAGACATCTTACTGTCTTCACTCTCAGCATCACTGGAATCACATTCCTCCTGCTTAAGTTGCTCAGCCAGAACTGTAGCATAAGCTGATGACAGTGAATCCAATGAGAAGATACTATCACAATCTGAAGATCCGTTGGGATCCTCCCAACCACCGTGTTCCACCCATCCAGCTGTTTCTTTTTGCACTGCAACCCATTGCTTGGTACTCGTTAGAACTTCTGCACTACGCCAGTGTCTCTGTTGCTTATATTTTAGTGAGTTAAGCTGCTCCAAACTTTCATAAGACATTGTGGGCTTGATAGGACACTTTTCCTGTTTTTGCTCAAAGTCTTTCACAGTCTTGTTTTTGTTTGATTTGTCATTAAGTTGACTTATCATTTTGTTCACAGATTTCACACTTCTATGTCCCCGTGAGCCTGATGGTGGTTTGCGGAAAACTTTTGTCAAAGCACTTCTGATCCCAGAGCCAACGGAGTGGGAAAAAACCTTGCGAATGGTCTCTAAACCTTTATTTCCACCTTGAGACAGAGTCTTTGTTCCCTTCACAGAACTTTTCTGTTTTATTATTGGTAATACTTTTCTAGTGGCTTTGGTGGTTGAATCCAGACAATTCTTGTCTTGGTCACTTGTGCTTTTTTTGACAATCAAGCTTGAGGAGGCAGTTTTTAATTTTGTGGCTTCAGTTGAACTATCAACTTTTAAGGGACTTTTGATGCTGTCAGAAAAACTGGCAAAACTTGAGGATCCTTGGTCATATCTTGAGGGCATTGTATTTGAACGTTTTCTAATCTTTTGATCTCTGAGACATTCATCAGATTCCCATTTAGTGGCACAAGCAAAACCAGATAGAGATGCTGTAAACTCAGAAGATCTATTCCTTTTGAGGAACTGGCTGTTTGGAAAAAAAGGAAAAAAAATATATATATATTTAAAAGTAAAAACAATCCACTGTTCTTGGTGTTATTGAAATAATCATTTTAAATAACAATGTAATCTAAACATGAATAAAACCTTTTTCGGTAAGATTTACTACTTCATTCTTTAGACCAGGTAAACTCCAAAACATGCACAGCGGATCTCATTCACTTAGAATTGCATTGTTGTATTTATTTTTGCATGCAAATGAGAACTGTTCACAAAAAAAATTCTGCCTAACACTTGGGGTTTGTTCTAAACATTGCTCTAATATTAATAAATCTAAATGATTATAAATGAGTGATCGCATGCAAAAGGTTAGCAATTTGCATTAAACACACATACATCATCTCCATATAAGGGCTTTCCGCACAACCCTTCCTTTAGAGCCTTTCGTCACTCTCAGCAAATGATTACACCCACCTGAAAATGGGAGTGTGCTGCGGGTACAGTCGGGACAGCAGATCAGCAGAAAATGAATGCCTTCGTAAAGTCATTGGACGTCCCCTGGACTTTGAGAGGTATCCCAGATCTGGAGATGAGGCTTCATCGCCCCCTTCAAGAAGCTCTTTTTCTAGCCTCTGCAGCTCTCGCTTCGCCTCCAACAGATGGCGCTTTCGTGCAATCTTCTCCAGTTGGTAATGTAACCTTTTACGGCGCACACGGTTCTCAGCTCTGCGCAATGCATGGTGCTTCAGCAGTTCCTCCTGCACCACTCTTTTCCTGTCACCCATTAAAGGTGATGGTGGGACTCTTTCAGCACTGCCTTGCTCCTCAGTCATCTGACATGATAATCCACTATGAAGTATGAGATCTGTCTGAACCCCTGACTCCAACGTTCCCTTTTCCCTGTGGGCTTCAAGCCATTGCTTTTCTTGCAAGATCCACCGCTTGACTTTAGATGCAAAAGAAACCAGAGTTTAGAGGATGGCAAGGCAAGGCTTTATATTTGAAATTTGGACAATTTCTTGTTGTCAGGTATTCAATATATATTCATTTGTTTTAAGCTTTGTTTAAAACTGTATATGTGCTGCCAAAATAAATAATATCTCAGTACAAAGTGTGTAAAATATACCCAATGTTTTAATCCATTTTTTAAAAGCCTACATTTTAGGAAAAATAAAGTTACATACTGAAGAGCATTTTATATATTTTAAACCTTTCTGAATGCTAAACATGCATTTGAATACTACTCACTCTCAGTATGCTGCTGTCGGAGATGTGCCTGCTCTCTTTCCAGATCTCTCTCCGCTCTTTTCTGCTCCATCTGAATCTCCTCTCGTAGACACTCTATGTACCACTGCTGTTCCTCTAGTCGCTGTCTGGGAGCAGTCCCATTGCCGTTCTCATGACAATCTCCTCCTGCAACCCTGAGCACACAACAAACAAACTCATTGATGCAGATACAGTATATGTCCACTAGTTCTGAAAAATTAGAAACAAAAGATTTAAAGAAAATTACAATAACACAGCAAAGAAACTAGTTTACTTCCATCCCTTTTTTCTTTTGTTGTCTGCACACTCACTATAGTAACCAAGCAACACCACATAAACAACAGTTTCTCCAGAGGGCTCATTACCAGTTAAACATTTAGAAACACCATGAACTTGTACAATATATCTATGGTTCAAAAATGTACTGCTCTTGAATGAACAAAACATCTACCTTATGTCAGAACTGGATGAGTTGAGCTCTGTAGAGTTGTAGACCAGACCTCCATCATGGGTCTGCATAGATAAAAAATGTAATAAAAATATACATATGTACAGTCATGGCCAAAAATATCGGCACCCTTGGTAAATATGATCAAAGGCGGCTATGAAAATGAATCTGCATTGTTAATCCTTTTGATCATTTATTTTTTTTTAATTCACAAAAATCTAACCTTTCATCGGATAATAAGAATTTAATATGGGAGGAAATATCATTAAGAAATAAATGCTTTTCTCAAATACACGTTGGACACAATTATTGGCACCCCTAGACATTCTTATGAGTAAAATATCTCTGAATTATATTCCCATTCATATTCACAATTTTGAGCACTCCAGGGTGATTATGAACATGATATTATCCAGCCATGGCTTCCTGTTTCACAGAAATATAAATAGGAGGGAAAACAAAGCCCAAATTCCCTTAATCATCCATCACAATGAGAAAAACCAAAGAATATATTTCTGATGTGCTGCAAAAGATAACGATGCTTCACAAATTAGTGAAGAGGCTTTAAGAAAAGAGCTAGAGCAGTGAAAATTCCCATTTCCACCATCAGGGCAATAATTAAGAATTTCAAATCAACAGAAAATGTTACGAAACTGCTTATAATTCAAGCAATTTTCAGTAACAAATTTTGAGCATTATTTTTTTTAATGTAGTACCTTTATATATAAAAAATAAAAAAATTATGGTATGTAACAATGATGTCTAATCATAATGTTTAATGAGTAAATTATAACAATTGTCAGTTTTGGGTGAATTGACCCTTTGAAAAAGTCTCTTTTGACAGCTTAAAAGGTCTAAAACACAATTCATACTTAATGCCATGTCTGAATGCCATAGTACTAGTTGCAAAATATCAAAACAAGTTGCATTCACAAACAAGCGATGTTATTCCATTTTCCAGAACTAACTTGAATTTTCTGAGCCATTTTTACAAATACTTTTAGCCATCTAATCTCAAGGTCATTTTAGTGGACACATGCATTGCAAAGCATGGACTGTACCCGTCTTCTCTCCCTCAGAATAGCCGCCTCTGCAGGGTGGTTGAACCTGAACTTATGGAGTCCTCCCAAGGTAATCACTGCACCTTAAATAGAGAATGTGCAATGACACATCAGGATACTCCCAGTAATGTAAATATATTAATTTGTTTGGTTTATTTTGATTTACATGAATAGAGTATAATGGGTTGTATTTTGAACGTTTCATTTACCTTGTGCAAGTCTGCAGGGCTCCTTGATCTCTCTTTCATTGACCATGCAGATGTTCCCCGAGACCGGCTTCAGAGTCACCGCCCCGCTGTTATTCTCAATCTCGCAGGAGGAACCTTCTGGCAAAACTGAGGAATTGAGGTGCAAGATAATCACTACTGTCCACAAAAAATACACTGCTAAACAGGACTTTTTGTATATATGCGTCCCTGACCACCTCTGAAAGTGGTTTGAGTGATGGGACCACAAGATGCTTTAGATCCCATTTACACTAGTACAGAGTGCTGCAATAATGACATAGTTTTGTAGGCCAACCCAACAAGATGTTTCCATTGGCTTTTGGATTACTGCAGAAAATAAGCTCTGAGACAAACAAATATTTATTATACTTACATGTTTTGTTTATCATGATAATCTTCACAACAACTTGAAAAAATGAATATAGTCGCCAGAAGTCAAATGTTAAATGTAGCCTATAAATTAACAACACCACTGTTACATGACTTCAGCGTCACCACCACTAAGCTTCTGACAACTCAGAATTTGAGCTTCTGACTATCAGACTTCATTTTTACTGAAATTCTGAGTTAGAATAAATTTGAATAAGTGTGCAAGAGAATGCTCATAAACACAAGGAGGCTGTGGAAGTGAAATAAGTAGATGGGTGATGACCTCTGTAGTCCTATTTAGCCACTTGTTAGCATCCATCTTTTTTAAGACAAGTAAAAGCTTTTTTTTAAATGTCACAAGGGGTCGTAGAATAAAATGTGAAAATGTGTTATTCTTGTATTAACTGCAGATGTTATTTCAGGCATTTAACTAAACATCCATTCAAAAAACCCAATGATTTTGGGACGATGGAACTGGAAGTGCTAAAATTGCTAAATTGTTTCTGGTTTTTGTGTCATCCCTGCAGCACTATTTAATGCTGCTATTAAAAGATGTAAATAGACCATAGTACTTAAAGATGCTGAGATGAATGAGATACCTATGCGAGGCTCTTCCAGATTGTCATCCTGTGGCCCGATTCTTGTTACCCCTTCCTGTAACACCAAAATATAACAAACATTAACAGAAGTCAATAAGAGGATTTAGTCCAAAATAAAACATTTTCTTCTTCCATGTCTTATTTTTTGTTCCTTATACACCTCAAAGCCAAGCAAAGGATTTGTCTACTGTTTATGAAGGATAAAATACGTGCTTATATAAGCCCGGACACATGGGTGCACAATCATTCCCAGGTGGCTTTAGCTTTTAAAGCAAGGAAACTGCTGAAATTGCACAGCTTTAAGCCTTTTACGGGCTATCAGGACTAACCTCTTAGCACAGATTTACGTAAACTGAGTAACTCTCACTAAAATGTTCCTGCACAATCACAAGTATGAAAGAGGAAAGTGAAAAGAAGAGGAGGGAATGTCTGGACCACATGACCAAAGCTCTGGGCTGTTTTACCTTCCTGCGAGAGGTATCAAGAGTTTTGCACACAGAACAAGAGTAGAAAAGATAGAAGAGAAGTGAAGGGAGAATCTATTGGAGGGAAAAGAGAAAGAATCATAAGTTAATGACCCGAAAGGACAAAGGATTTTGTAGAGAGAGGACTAGCTAAAGATTATTGGGATGTGACAGGAAAAAGCAATGTATTGCATATAACTAGCTGAATAATTCTACCCGAAGGTGGTAGATGGTGACCCCTGTGCTAAGGACGTCTGGCTCTAGAGCGATGAGGTGGGGCAAGAGCGAGTGAATGAGGACTCCTGCTCTGTCTTGGTTAATGTCCACACTGTAGCGCTCCAACAGGGCTCGCTTATCATGCCAACTGTCAGACCAGTCTTTAGTCAGCTGCTCCACCTGCAGAGGAAACATGAGCGACTGAAAATTAGCAGGTGAAGCGTTAACTGAATAAAAATAAAAAATAAAAAACTGAATTCTGCAGAAAAAAGTAAAATCATTCTAAAGAGGTCCACACTACAGTTTACACAACTGTTCAAAAGTCTGGAGACTGATCAAAAGTGACAGTAAATACATTTGTAATGTCATGTAAAGATTTCTATTTCAAATAAATACTGTTCTTTTGAACTTCCTATTCAAAGAATCCTGAAAAAAAAAGTCCAGTTTCCACAGAAATATTAAGCAGCATATTTGAATGATTTCTGAAGGATCATGTGACACTGAAGACACGTAATGGCTGCTGAAAATTCATCTTTGCCAAATGCATTACTATACATTTTAAAATGAGCTTTAATAATGTAAAGTCATGAGCCTTAAATATAAGAATTATGAGAATGAAGACTTAATTATGAGAATCAAAGTCATAATTGATATAGTCACATTGTGTAATATGAGTCACAATTATGTTGCTATTGTAAGATAAACAGCAAAATTTACAAGATATAAAGTCACATTGTGAAATATAACTGCAAGATAGAGACAAGTATAAGTAGTCGCAATTGCGAGATTTAAAGTAAAATTGTGAGTAATTACAAGAAACCAAGCTGCAATCATAATATACTGTATAAAGTCTCATTGCAAGACATGAAATGCAACCTTGGTGAGTGTAAGAGACTTCTTTCAAAAACAAAAAATCTTATACCGGTCCCAACCTTTTAACAAGCAGTGTACATAAATAAGCTTCTACAGAACTAGCTCAGAATTAATATCAGACTCCAGTATTTCATGTAGGTGGACTAACCTTCAGTTCATTCTGTAGGACTATATCAGACAAGCTACCTTCTCTCTCATCACTGAGAGATGGACTGGGATTCCTTTGCTGTGGATGGAAAAGACAATTATCAGTCACTTTTGCGCAACTTTTTATATGAATATGGAAGTCATTGGCTTTGTAACACAATGTCCCAACCAGGAACCTGACAAGTGTCCATTCCATTTGAATCCTAACCAGCTGCAACAGTAAACAGCACAAGACAACAAGACTTGGTTTCTGTTACTGTTAATGGTGCAAAGTAGTCCTGCCCTCATTGAAATCTCAGTTGTCAAATTCTCACTTCATATAGCTCATTAGTAAACTTCAGATATGTTCTAAATGGCTTGTAATATTGGTGTAATTACTTGACACCCAAAATCTATGTTATATTTAGTCAGTTTGAGCTGTTTAAGTCTGGTACCATTTCAAAGCTGAGCAGCATGGTCTTCAGACGATCAATTTCCTCTCGCAGTTCTCTGATCAACCTCACATTGGCATCCTGAGATAAAACAAAATGTTTTATTTTAATTTCATTAACATAATGTTCTGTTGATGGCGGTACAGCAAGTTCTACAGATGGTTGGACACATCTGAACACACCTCATTGACTCTTGGCTTGTTGACGATGTTCCTGGCGTGAGCTGCATAGCGGAGGGTGCTCAGAGTCTCATTGTAGCTGCTGCTGGATGGTGAGACAGCTGGAGGAAAATTTAATCTCAGAATCAACTCCACTAGCACTGAAACCAATGCAGCAACCACCAAATATTCACTCTGAATGGCTTACTTGCAATCATGATGGTTTTGGAGTTGCCGCCCAGACTGTCTTTGAGAAGCCAGGTGAGGACAGAGTCCCTGTAGGGAATGAAGCATTGTCTGCGCCCGCTGCCCGACAGAGAGCTGGACTGACTACCCACAGTGCTCCCTTCACCCTCACTGAGCACACTGTTAATGCTCTGACTGCTGCTGAACATCTGAGAGTTCTGGGCTAGAAAAACAAAGTGCAAAGTCATGACAAGGAAGATAAGAGAGGATAGTAAGAATAAAGAAGGCCAGTGCCTACCAAGAGCGGAAATGACAATGCCAAGGGTGACAAGAGATTTGTTGATGTTGGCGCCTTCTGTTATTCTGTCTCTGCAGTATTGAGGGTCGGCTCGTTCGCTGACACAGCACAAAGAGTGATATTTCAAGCCAAGTTAGCACTTTACAGTTCACCATTATGTGATCGACCACCAGAGGGCAACTTGGCCACATATCATTGTTTCATGTCAGTGAAAGCAGTTTTCTAGATTTTAAACTAGGAGACTTTGGTTTAAGTTTAAACTAAGACACTAACCTGCCAGCCAGGTCCACCAAGTTGATCTTGCTCACTATTTCTGAGGGAAGGTTATTTTCTAGAATAGCCTATAAAAAGAAAACAATATTTTCACAAGAATATTAGCATTCAAACGTTTGGGGCCAGCAAGATTATAGTTAATGTTTTAGAAAGAAGCCTCTTATGCTTATCAAGACTGGATTTATTTGGTCAAAAATACAGTAAAAACAGTAAGGTAACACTTTAGAATAGGGACCAAATTTTACTATTAACTAGTTGCTTATTAGCATATTGCCTGTTTATTAGTACTTATAAAGCACATACTCTGCATGACCATATTCTACATCCATAATCAATACCTAAACTTAACAACTACCTTACTAACTATTAATAAGCAGCAAATTAGGAGTTTACTGAGAAAAAAGTCGTAGTTAATGGTTTGTTAATTACGAGAATTGGACCTTAAAATAGTTAGGACCTTAAAATAGTAAGTGTGACCAACAGTAAAACTGTGTAATATTATTACAATTCAAGATAACTTGTTTCCATGCCATTAAAATATCATTTATTCCTGTGATGGATATGCTGATTTAGTGCCCAAAAAACATTTCTTATTATTATCTATTTTGAAAAGTTGTGCTGATTAATATTTTTTGTGGAAACCATGATTTTTGCATGATCAATATTGTTCAAAAGAACAGCATTTACTAGAAATAGAAATCTTTTATAACGTCATAAAAGTGTTGACTGTTACTTTTGATCAATTTAATCCATCTTTGCTGAATAAAAGTACTAATTTCTTTAGGAAAAAAAATCCTACTGACCCCAAACTGTACAAAATCGGTAATGAAAAGGTGATTTCACTACATTTTTGGCATATGGATAATAAAGCAAAATATCTAGTGTGACTAGCAGCCATTTAGTTACACAAAAAATGCAGTTTGTGATAAAAAAATAAATAAATAAAAAAAAAGACTGATGAGAGATCTTCTGTTGCTATGAATTGAATGAGATTCAAACCTGTGTGTACTGAATGGAAAAGATGGCATGAGATCGACTGCTAGCGTCATGGACATGTGTAGCAGCTGTGATGCGGTTAGCGATGCCCTCCTCAAGCAGATCCACTGCTTGTTTGTAGTCAGTCACAACATGCTGAGAGAGACCTAAGATAAACAACATAATAGCATCATCATCCTTTCCATGATTTGAGTCACCCTGCTAGAGAATAGAAATGGAACAATATCAGGAAGAGATGATGCTAAATCATCTTTCTGTATGTAAAGTGGCCTGTGGTGCTAAAACATTTATTAATTGATCTTTTAGAGTGTAATTGCGCTTGTGTTTAGTCACAGTTGATGTGTGCATTTCTGTACATTTAGTTGTTAGGTTTTAAATTACAAGATATTTTAGTATTTGGACACTTTTTTGTTGTCCAACTGGTTGATAATCTGTCAGGAATGAACAGAATTGTTACAAATAAAAAACAAAATGTATATATTTTGGTAGTCAATGCTAAGAATTTTACATATTTTAAGCGTCTCAAGTGTCCAAATACGTTTTGAGGTCACTGTGTTTACATGTGTGAGAAACACATCTCGGTCAATACACAATGCCTCTGTACTGAGCTTCCAGCAGCCACATGGAAGTGAGGTCACTTCCTTTGCTGCACTGGGTTTTCTCCTAATAAACACAATGACTGGATGTTGGACAAGAAGGGAGATAGAGAGAGAGAGAGCAAAAGAAAGTGGAGGAGCAGATACAGTCATGCACAAGCACAAGCTGTGGTGAGAATTGAGTTACAAATGCAAACAGTCAGGAACGAATAACTTATGTACACAATTACCTCTTTAATAATAATACACAACCATTCATCAAATGTTATAACAAAGTGAGTGCTTTCCTCATGTTGTCATTAGTACTGGTTACACAAGGTAATTTGGCTTGGGCTTCACCAGACCTCTTTCTACAACAAATCAGCATGAAGGGCATTTTACGTTTGCTTTTGTGAACACTCACCCTGCACATAGGGCCCCTTTTCTGGGTGTTCTCGAACCCTTAGGGGTTCTGGCTTCTTCTGCTCCGCACCTCTCAGCAGATCACGCACACGCTCATTATAGATCTCTAAAAAACTGAGATGGAAAATGAGGTTGTGATTTACTTTTGCTTACAGGCATACTTCTTGCTTCATTCTCAGGATAGGCTTGCTGATACTGTTGCGAAAGAGTCAAAGAAAAAGCCTTCTCACCTTATTTCAACTCTACAGCTCTGTCCATCTGCAGACTCAACTCCTGACCTAAACAGACCCTTTAACAAAGGGTAAAATATAGGCTTATTTAGTAAGAAAATATTCATTGGAGGTAACCCCATTGTCATGTACTCAAATCATTTACTCACCCAAAACCATACAATATTCATTAATCTTCAAAACACATCTGAAGTCATATTTGATGAAACCGGAGAGATTTCTGTTCCTCCATTGAAAGTCAATGCAACCCAAAATTTGATGCTTCAAAAATCTCAAAGGACATCATAAAATTAATCCAGAAGATTCAAGAAGTTTAATCTAGGGCCCTATGAAATTCATTTTATTTTTCCCAAATTCCATTTTTTTCGTTTTAACGTTTCTGGATTCCCGTTTTAATTCTTCTAAACCCTGTTTTAATGGTTCAATTAAATTGTATTAATCAAAAAGCATGTCTAATTAATTAAAATCATGAAACTTACACAATTTAACAGCAATTTATTAAACGTTTAACAAAAATAAAATAGAAGTTTATTTTATTTTTTACCAAATTCTGTTTTCCATAAATTTTCTGAATTCCATTTAAATGGTTTAATTAAAGTTTATTAAATCAAAAGCATCTCTAAATAATTGATTTTATAATTGTATTTTTTTTTTTCTTTCGGAAATACTGTGTTATGCATTTAAATTTTTCTTTAGTATGTGTGTAGTAAATGAAACCTGCACCATTTATTCATAGAGACATGGAGAACGGGATCCATAATTAAATAGTATTTTGTGACTTAATATTCACAGACACTAGATCATATGGTGTTTTGATTTAAGTGTACTGACCTATTTTTGATTTATTCATCCACAGTTTGGCAAATTCCTTGACATTCTTCATTATACAGTAAATTCTATTTTTATGACTAGATTTCTCGATTCCGACTGCGTTTTCCGCATCGCGGAAATAAAATGGCCCTAGGTTTAATTCAAGTCTTCCAAAAAGACACAACCAGTGTTTTATGATCATTAAATCATCATACATACAAAGATCATATCAAATATGTTAAGCACAAACTTGACCATACTCACTTGATGCATATATATCTGTTTAAATTGATTGTGTTTCTTCAGAATTAAACTTCTCAAGTTTACGGTTACAATGTCTTTATGAACTTTTTGAGATATCAAAATGTGGTAGTGTAGATTTTCAGTTGAGGGACAAAAATCATGAAAGTCTTATGGCTTTGGACCGCAATGATGGGGAGTAACTGATGACAGAATGAAATTTTTTGGGTGAACTATCCCTTAAATGCCAGTGACTTACTTGACAGATCCTTGGTGTCAGTCCAATAGAGTCCTGCACAGATAAGGAGGACACATAATATTTAGGTTGAAATAGTCCTTCACCATTATCTTTATTTCATACAAGTAGTTACTCACTGGAGTGCCCATCATGGTGTAAGTTTTCCCTGAGCCCGTCTGTCCATACGCAAACAGACACACGTTATACCCCTCTGAAGCTCCAGACAGGACACACACACCCAGGTCTTGAAACACCTACAGGAGGAGAAAGCACACAAATTTTAAGAAATTTTTTTTTTATTGTAATCTCTACTAATAAGTCTAATGTTTTGACACACAGGTGACATTCTTGCTCTGTGCTCTTTGAATAGGTTTATTGACAGAATTTGATTGTTGATCTGTGTTTATTTGAGAGAAAGAGAGCGAGCCTGTTCTCTGAAGACCTACTGCTCTCTCACCAGCCCCACTTGGACTGCTTTATTTTCCTCTTTCTGATCCTTCAGTCTATTTTTCTTCAGAATAATATAACCCATGTGTCTTAACGAAATCGCTTTGAAAGAAAGAATGTTCCACTACGCTGGCATTTACCCTGTGTTTGTATTACACTTCATCTTGGCTACGACACTGGCTTGACGCATGTCTGGTGAGGGCAAAGTTCTCAATCAACTTTGCTGTTTCTGAAGAGTAGTGATGCATCAAAATTGCAGCAACCAAAAATATTCGGCTAAAACAGCAAACAAAAAAAAGCTTTTGGTTTTAGCCGAAATAGTTTTGGAGGGCCGAAACCACTGACCGAAACAGTAACGTTTAATTAGCTTTTCCAATATTGCATTTTGACTGTGTCAGCGTCTCTTTCATGCACATAGTGTGGACACACTTCATCGTGACCAAAAATGACATTACAGTAGCAATATGTAAAATATCGACAGGCGGTTCATTGCCAAATAACATGATTATGACTGGTTTCATTTATCACTTGAGAACACAACACAGAGTTCAATTACCCAAATTTAATTTTATTATTTTCGGTTTCCTTTTTTTGGCAAAATAAAAACTTAAATTTTGGTTTTAGTAAAAAATGTTGGTGCATCACTATTTTTCAGAGGCAAGCATCGCTATTACTATTGCTCATAGTAGGGTTGGGGTTTTCTTTAAAGTGTACACAATTGTAATACTGATCCTTAAACAGTAGATTCCAAAAAATATTACAATACAATAAAGATACACGAAATACAATAAACAAAAATTTAAAGGAATAGTTCAACTAATATTATGTCATCATTAATACATTTGTGAAATATTATTTTTAGACTGATCTTTTCAATGAACCGGTTTATTTATCGGTTGGTCTGAATGATTAATTCACAAATGTTTTCCTTGATACTGTCAACAGACCTCTGGAGGGGAGGATTATTATGCATTGCCTGGGTGACACATGTGGACACTTTTACGGTAATTTTATTTCCCATTCAGTGTAACTTTACATTATTCAGATTCCTCCATTTACGTTCCACAGAAAATCATACCGGTTTGGAGCAACATGAGGGTTTTGGGGTGAACTATGCCTGTAAGACTATCTGACACTCTGGACATGTAAGAAAACAACCCCTGTTATAGTAGAGTAACTGTGTAGATGGGTAATAAAAGAGGAATTGTAGATCTCAAAGAAAAAGCATGTACACATTATAATAATGTTTAACAGCTAACACACGAGAAACAAAGCAAAATCTATAAGATTGGCCACTAAATGGCACTGTATATGTTCTTCAAACAGCCTTGCCGTCATGCCAACTGTTAAAGAAGTTATTAATAGCCAAAAAAAGAAAGAAAAACAGTTTAATGCTCAACTGCCAAACGATTGTTTTTCATACACCTTTGTCTATCTTCATGAACTTTCAAAAGCATTACAAAAACTAAACGCATAAAAGACAATCTTTCTTATTGTGTACTACAGGTGTGGGAGAGGGAAAGTAATTTGACCTTCACGTCCATTGAAAACCCAGTGAGTCAGCAAAACAAGAGACTCTCTTAGGGTATTGTAACCCAGGTATGTATTTGGCTGAGATGAGAAGAGTCCTGGGGCTGTTGTGGTCTCTGTGAAGGGTGTGAATAGAGGCTAATTGGGATGCTGTCTGCAGGGAGAGCGGATCAGCACCTAGCAGCCGCTTCTGTCGGACTCTCTCTAATTAGCCTGAGCTCTGAGCTTCTTCAGCTTGAAAGAATCAGTGAGGGAGCTTGTTAGAGGAGTCCATCTTAACTCCCTCTCCACTGAACTCTGCTCATGTAAGATGCTTTTTTTCACGGTCACAGCACGTTCTTTTAATTTGCTCTCCCTGTCACCGCTGGACTTTTGCCAGAGCGCTCTCTAACAACTTAAATGTGTTTAGGGTGGGTAGTAGTGAAATGGCACACCGTACACGACAAGTAATTTGTCTAACTTCACTAAAAGCTAAATTTGTTCACTTTTGCTAACACTTTATAAACATTTAGAAGCACCATCAAAAAAGTAGGAGTTTTCAGAGAAGGTAAAGATATACAGTGACATCTGATATACAGTTTTCTGAGCGAAAACATCTGAAGCACACGCAGAAGTCACACGGCATGTCAGTACTAAACTCTTTCACAACTTATTGCGCTTAAACTGTCAAGTTTATGTTAAAAACACACACAAAAACACCCGGTTATGTCTGTGAAGGTAAAAAGCTGGGAAAGAAATCGCATGTTTATATTAGATTTGTGTGGCGTCAGTGTAATAAACAGTCAATAAATCCACTGCTCTCTTGTCTCCTCTGAGGATGGGATGTTCTGTGCTCATCAGTGCAGCCGAAAACAGAACAGTTAGGATGCTTTACTTGAACTTTCACCATGACGTTAGAACTGGTACACTGCTGTCCTTTGCAAAAAAACAATGGTGGGTGGGTGGAAACGTGCAGATTAAGGGGCAGTAATATTATAATAAGATCAGCTTTCTACGGCACGGGGGGAGCGAAATCCGATGCACTCATTATTTCACAAGGTTGCAGAAAAAGGCTTACCAAAAAAAGTTGCTGGGTTGTTCTTTTTCTTGTTTCCTGGGTTGGTAGATGCACCAAGGACCCATTTAAATGCACTTAAATGCAGAAAAAGTCAGATTTTCATAATATGTCACCATTAAAAAAAACAAAAAAACAAATCTCTCTCTACTTCAGTTGCTTTATGCCACATTCACACTGTTGTTTTTACAGAAACCACTCAATATGACCACATAATAATAATAATAATAATTGAATTAAATCCCCCTCTATTATTATGTTAGTGCATGAAATTATGAATGTGCACAGCCATGGGAAACCTTGGACAAAAGCATCTTATGTTTGCTTTCCTCCTTTTCCCTCCTCATACCACAAACAAAAACAATTGGACTTTTGGTCACAATGCAAGAGGAAAGCTGAATATAGAGTTGATTCTGGACAGGAAGTTGTCCAGAAGGTTAGTGCTTCGGGCAACGTGATCCCAAAGACCCCTATGAGGAGACGCACGATCAGGGAGGGGCAAACCCAAAAGTGGGGCAGTGGAAAGGAAGAGTCAAGGGAGATGACGTCTTTCAATAACAAACAACACTATCGTGGGTATGGTCTTGGCTTCTCGGTTAAAGGGTTTAAACGCCATGGTCAAAGATGTAGTAAAAGAGAGGCTAAAAGCAGAATGCTTCAAGATGAATTATTCAAGCAGAAAATAGGGATGGATACGAAAGGAGAGAAACTCCATTAATAAACTGTTAGTGCGTAATACACCCACTTTAAAATCTTAAGGCCTGTAATCAGTGTGTGGAGCGCTACAGTGGGGAAAGGCTCTTTAATGTGGCTTTTTTAATAGCCACCTTGTTTCTTGTGAGATATCATGGGGAGTGCCAACTGAAGCCCATCCAAGGCAAAGGCTGTCCCAGACCACAGACCAATATGTCAGTTCCTCTTGCATATACAGTTCAGGGACAAAATACTGAAACACATGGTTTACATTGCAGGAACTTGAGGAATCACACAAATATCAACAAAACATATGAAATCAAAAAGTCAATATTAAAAAACGTATAGAAAATGTACTCTACCATATCAGATGTATGACTGTGCAATTCCATTTTGCTTTAAAATAAATTAATACTTTTATTCAGCAGTAAATTGATCAAAAGCGACAGTAAAGACATAATAAAGAATATTTCTTGAGCACCAAATCATTATATTAGAATGATTTCTGAAGGATCATATCATGTGACACTGAAGACTCACTGCAAAAAAATGGCATTTCTTACTTAGTCAAAATATCTAAATTCTTAATTCAAGATACTTTTACTAGATAAGCAAAATGACTTAAGATATTTAGTCTCGTTTCCAGGGGGGGGGGGGGGGAGAGAAAAGAACTAAATTAAGTGCATTTTGCTTAAAACAAGTAAAATGATCTGCCAGTGGGGTAAGTAACATTCTTAAAACAAGAGTATTTTACCCCACTGGCAGATCATTTTACTTGTTACCCCCCCCCCCTGGAAACGAGACTAAATATCTTAAGTCATTTTGCTTATCTAATATCTAGTAAAAGTATCTTGAATTAAGAATTCTTAGATATATTGACTAGAAACAAGACAAAAATACTAAGTAAGATAAGCCATTTTTTGCAGTGCTGGAGTTATGATGCTGAACATTTAGCTTGCTATCACAGGAATACATTCTATTTTAAAATACATTAAAATACAAAAAGGTTGCTTTCAAATGTAATACTCTGTTACTGTTTTTACTATATTTATGATGCAGTCTTAGTGAGTATAAGAGGCTTCTTTCAAAAGCATTTAAAAACAATTACCATCCTTAAACTTTTGAACAGTATTAATATAAGTAATAAATATTACAAATTTCAAATATAAAATCTAGATCAACAATACAAAACCAAAAATGCAAAATGTTAACAAATGATCATTTTAGAGCAGCTTGGATATTGTGCTAAATATCTCCTTTTATGATCCACACACACACACACACACACACACACACAAAAAAGAAGTCATTCATGTTTGGAACAACATAAGGCTAAATATAATGAGTAAACAAGTAAAGAGTCTCACTAAAACTGTGTTATTGTTGCTAACATATAGTAGAAGTCCCAAATAATGTATGTGACCTTCAAACCTGGTAATAAATACAACTAGATTTAGTGATAGTTTCATGTTATGATTTTGAGATCCTGCATGCTTTTGGCTGCATGTGACTGTAGGGAAAGCTGGGTTAAAGGGGTGGTGGGGTGGACTGTGGGAGAAAGAGAACCACACAGAGCTGATTGGCAGGGGTTCAACTCGCTTCTCGTTTGTCATACTTTCACAGACATTATGTGGGTCAAATTTTCAAGGGGAGGGAAAGAGGTCAGAGGATTCTGAGGGCTACACAGAAACAGCCTACAGAAAACGAATGAGCTAAAGAATGAGAGAGAGAGAGTGAGAGACTGGACTGGAGTTTCTGCAGGAATTCCAAGACACCAACTGTTGCTGCAATTAGCCGATGAGCCAATAGGAGGCTAAACTACAGGATAAAAAAAAAAAAAAAAAAAAAAAAAGACTAAACCAGTGGAGCTTTTCCCCCAATCTCCTCCTCCAATCCCACTCTAGTAAAAGGCCGTATCGCAGCTGGTCTTATTAGGGTAAATGACTTTCACAGCCTTTTAAAGCCCACCCTATAGTAATGGAGAGGTACATAAAGCCTACTAAAAAGTTTGGAATCTGTAAGATTTTTCTCTAATGATATATTAATATATATGTTTTCTATTTTAATATATTTTAAAATGTAATTTACTTCTGTGATGGCAAAGCTGAATTTTTAGCATCATTACTCCAGTCCTCAGTATCACACGATCCTTCAGAAATCATTCTAATATGCTGAATTGGAGCTCAAGAAACATTTCTTATTAACATTTGTGTTGCTTTATATTCAAAGATTCCTGAAAGGAATTCATGATTCATTATTAAGTTCAAAAGACACGTGTTCATTTCTGCGTCACTGAAAAAAACGATTTTACTGTGTGTAAAGATGCTTTGTGGAGATTTTCTTCACGCCACTGACACAGAAACCCAGAAATACCAAAAGCATAATAAAGTCATGCACTGTATCCAAAAGAAAAAGAGGGAGGAGGGGAGAGAGAGAGTGATAATGAGAAAGAGGAAGGGTAAAAACACAAAGCTGACTTCACTTGGAAAAGAAAACCAGCATTGTGCTCCAGCTCTGGACCAATGACGTCCTCTCAGTGCAATCTGTCTATGAAAGATCATTTACTAAAGCAGCTGTGCTGCTGGCAAGAGAGGGGCTGACTCTCTCAAACAATGTCATTACTTCAAGCTGTGAAAATCTAAGAAAATCAAATCAACTGAAATACAAGAGTTTTAAAGGGCACATATGTTCAAGATGAATTGAATTAAATGTGACATTTTGAAGTAGAAAGACTGAAACATTATTTTCTTGTAAAACATACTCCAATAATCTTTGTTTTATTTAAAGGGATAGTTCACGCAAAAATTAAAATTCTGTCATTAATTAGTCTCACGTCGTTCCAAACCTGTAAGACCTTCGTTCATCTTCGGAACACAAGTCGAGATATTTTTGATGAAATCTGAGAGCTTTCACCCTGCATAGGCAGCAATGCAACTGAAATGTTTGCAGGCCCAGAAACAAGAATACTTTTTTGTGTGCAAAGAAAACAAAAATAACTTTATTCAACAATTCTTCTCTTCCAAATCACGTATTCCGCCATTATAGAGAGCATCACGACGCATGCAAGAAGAATTGTTGAATAAAGTTTTTATTTTAGTTTTCTTTACACACAAAAAAAGTATTCTAGCAGTTTGTAAAATTACGGTTGAACCACTGATGTCACATGAACTATTTTATTGATGTCCTTAATACGTTTCTGGGTCTGGAAACGTCTGGAAACATCAGTTGTGTTGCTGTCTATGCAGGGTCAAAGATCTCTCAGATTTCATAAAAATTAGCTTAATATGTGTTCCAAAGATGAATGAAGGTCTTACAGGTTTGGAAGGACATGAGGGTGAGTAATTAATGACAAAATTTTCATTTTTGGGTGAACTATCCCTTTGGAACTATTTATTTTTACTACCGGAGTGCACATACATTTTGCTTAAAAGTCAGCATGAAATAGAAATTCACCTTACATATTTTCTAAATGCATGTTACTGATCTCATTGTGAGAAATTAAGTTTTTATTTATTTTTTTTAGCTGGACCTTCCAATCATTTAGTCTGCATAAACCCTGCCCCTGCAATCAACTGCAAGCTCATATTAAGATCAACATTGACATTGGTTCAACTGGTTCATTAAAAAGAACTAACTCAGAATGATTCACAAATGGTTATTTTGTTACAAAAGTATGCAATAAAAGCTTTATGGATGGTTTAGATGCTGTTTAATCCAATACACAATAATGCATTCAGGATGTGATCCAACCTTGCATTCATAACAACTGGCTTCCATTACCCATCTTTATCTATTCTGCTCCAAGACCTGATCCATCTCTCCAAGCCCACAACCACCAATCTTTTAGCCACTAAAAAAAAATACATACATACATATATATATATATATATATATTCCCACATGCACAGAGAGAAGCGCAGGGAGGGGCAGCTGACTTCTAAAGGGGAAGAGTGGGGGAGAAGTTGGAGAGAAGGAGCGCGGCTGGTTTCCCCTCCACTGAGGAGTCTCTGGAGACCCCACAGGAAGGAGAGGCTCCAGTCTCATTCTATTGCTTGCAGCCACAGAGAACAGCAGTTCACAGGAAGATCCAATTAAAGAGCAAAATGTGAGACTTCATGAGACTCATTTCCCTAAAAAACAATTAAACTAAATTGGATAAAACGATTCACATGTCAGCAACGTGTGTATTCAGGCTGAAAACTGCACAGTGGCAAACATAATATTAAATTAATTATCTTTAATAAAAATAAAAAAAAGATGAAAGAGAGCTGAACAGAGAAAAGCATTTATCCTGACTGTAATGTGGTCTCTTACTCGTGCAAATATTTACATGCTAACCAAAGCTTAATTCAAAATGCCACAGTTTCTAGAGTTATTGGTATTACATTAAAACTGCGGTAACTTTGCATCAGCTATTAATGTTATTACAAAATTTGAGTCTGTGAAATAAAAGACCGGTTTCACTCACATATTTCTGAGTGAACTAGAATACTGAATGAAAAAAGAGGCCTTAACACACCCCCTCGCTATCACTAGCTCACAGCAAACTGACTTTTTGAGGGAAATGGTTCAAGGATGTTTGTCTCCAACCTCAAACTGACGTCACCAGAGAAGAAACATCAATCCAGAGGGGAAGCATATTTTCAGATTTTCATTAAATTTATAAAGACAAACATATTTTGTCCTGTGAATTAACTTTTATGGATGAATTGATCACCACAAGACTAGTAATGTACAATAAAAGCCCAAAGTGTACTTTGATTTTTACAATTTTGACATAAACCTCCCGCAGGACTCCAAAAAGAGGTCAGTTTCTTTCTCTCTGACCAGACTTTGCTGCAGGCCGCCCAAGGAATGCAAGCTCCAGGCTTCTGCCGTAAAGCTCTGACTGGGCAAAATTGAAAGAGAGGAAGTGAGAGAAGAGAAAGAAAAGTGTTGTGCAGACAAGGTCATCCTCTGTACGTGGGCCATCACAGCTCAGTCTTTCATACAGTATGGACAAAGACACTCTGAAGGGAACACCAGGGCGTGACTGAGGAGGAGATTCACTGACAAAGGAAAGATATAGCTCACTTGTTTAACTTAACTTTGTTAACTGCGAGATCCGTGCTTGTTGGTCTGAAGTTTGAGAGAACTTGTGGTTTTTGCTGCAGTCCAGCAGTATTCAATTAGTTTCAATTATTGTTGAATCAATGAAATCTCATTGTTTCGATATCCCACTCTACAAAATATCTTATGATTGGCTGTAATTCTAACAATTCCCCTTTAGAAAGGACGGAGAAGATGTGAAAGTTTGAGTTAAGACCCGTTCACATACCAAGCATGAAAACAATGAAGGTTACTAAAGCTATAAAGTTTTAATAGTCATTCTAATTCTATGAGAATAGCAGCCACACCACAACTACACAACTATAACGGCACAGATGAATTATATAACTTAAATCACTTTCAGAAATTTTTTTTCTAGCCAATGAATGATAAAAACATTGACAGCCAATCAGAAACCACCTGAGTTACTGTATATACTGTAACTGCAGCACACTCTTATAATAAACAGTAGTAATATACTATATATAAAAGTAATATATAGTTATTTTACAAGCACTAAAGCCTTCACAACTACATGTGCGCACTTGTATAGAGTATGTTTCTGACCCTAAACATCCATCCAACTTTGCACACCCACATACAGGTTAAAATAAAAGAAATCTCAGACTATGTAGGGAGGGAATACTCCCTTCACAGAGATGATGTAATATCTTCTACTCTGAGCAGTGTTTTGATTCTGCTGAGGGATAATATTTCCTCAGACCTTTTCCTGGTGGGTCAAAGGTTTTGATTACGCTTTCATGCTGCAGTCCTCCGATTGTCATGCACCAGCCTCCACCCAGGACACAGTAGATACACAATCTCATCAGTGTAATATCAACATCAGTGCAGAATCTGCAGATACACTAAACATGCATTAAAGTGGAAGCTCACCTCCTCTTGTGATGCATAGTTGGGAGCTGCTGGATCCACGGACCAGTAGCAGAAATCAAACCCAAACTCCATTAACTTCTCCCTGGAGTCAGGCAGACCCTCTGATCGCCCGTCCAAACGTCCTTCCAACTACATTGAGAAAAAAAAAGGAGATAAATGGAAGACAGTTAGCAAAATAAACTAGATTTTTATTTTACATTTCCTAAGATTGGTGCTTCTTCCCTGCCACAGTGCCATTCTGTGGTTTGCCTACCCTAGTATAATGCATTGTTGGAGAAATTAAGGAACCACATACATGATGTTAATGTCACAATCAGCATCACAGGTCATGGTGTAATAACTTCTGCTAATTAATCGATTTGAGATCAAATTGATGTCAGATTATTGATTTAAACAGGGCTTGACAGTAACACCCGCCAAATGCGGGTGGATTTCAGCTGTGGCGGGTAACGTGGTCACTCCTACTAGCCACTTCGGCAGGTTGAATTTTATATGCCCTACTACAGTAACAGAGCTCGACATTCATGCTTGTAGATTTTTTGAAAGGGCAAGTGAAAGAAGAGAATTTTTCTTGCCCGACAAGACAATCTGATTAAAAATTAAAACATAAAATTAGGGAAGCACCGAAATTTCGGCGAGAATGATTCTGATTTTACATTGTGTAAACGGTGATTGATAATGGATAATAAACAGTAACAAGGTTGAAGCTCACGCAGCCTGTCTATGTGAGAGAATTAGTTTCACACATGAAGACGGTCCTCATAGAGCTATTTATTATAGAGCTATAGAGTTATTTATGCCGCTTTATAGGCCTTGAACTGATAAACACACACTTGAATGTGTCAAAATGCGCATCTTTGCAAGTATCCTCATAAACACAGTAGGTCTTAAGTGAAAGCAAACAGCTGAGGAAGAAAACACATGTGTAACAGTATATTGGATCCGGGCAGCTCTTAAAGTGACAGCAGTCTAAAATTCCTGCTGTCTGTCATGTTAATCAAACAAAAGAGAAAAAGATACTTTTTTACTTTTGTAACTTTAATAAGAAGAAATATATATTTAATTTACACAGTGAAGAATATGCAGTGTTTTTATACATTTGACTACTTTATACAATGTATGTAGCATTTCTTATTTATTTGTTCTCCTGTAGTTTTTTTGTCCCATTGCTGGTAATTAGTTTCTTATTTTTTTAGTGTTCTGTGATATTGACACTGGTGACAAGAATTATGAAATTTCTATAGTATCAAAAATGTTGATGTTATAAAGACCTTATTTAAAGCAAAAATAATTATTGTGATCTATATCGTTACCATGAAATAAAATGACTCATATTGTGATATAAAATTCTGGTCATATCGCCCACCCCTACCCCTGTCTAACTTAAAAACATAGAATGAAATTTGTTAACTTGCTTATTTTACATTATATATTGAAGTCAATATGTTATACTAACAAGAACATATGCTTCTTAACAGAGCTGTAGTTCTGAACACAAATTTGTGATGCTGTCTGTGAATTTTCGTTGGAGCTATAGTTTCGGGAAACACTAAATCGTTGAACTATGTTGTTAACAACCATGTGGTTAACAATCCCTCTGGGATTCCCCTGTTTTTAGTGCATTTCTATAAGGTTGCTTGCTGCTAGGTGGATTGATGTTTCTGCTTAGGGTTAGTGGTTTGTTGAAATCCTCAAATATGAGTAGTGTTATTTAACAACTTCACTAAAACATAAATCATATTACATCACACAACTACTCACTGGCGCCAGTGATATCATGTTTTCTGTTGAAATGATTGAAGACATTTCACATACAGTGGGGCAAATAAGTATTTGATACACTGCAGATTTTTCAAGTTTTCCCACTTACAAAGTATGGAGAGATCTGTAATTTTCATCGTAGGTACACCTCAACTGTGAGAGACAGAATATTTTTTTAAAACTCCAGAAAATCACATTGCATGATTTTTGAATAATTTCCATTTTATTGCATGAAATAAGTATTTGATACAATAGAAAAATAGAACTTAATATTTGGTACAGAAACCTTTGTTTACAATTAGAGAGGTCAGACGTTTCCTGTAGTTCTTGAACAGGTTTGCCCACACTGCAGCAGGGATTTTGGCCCACTCCTCCATACAGGTCTTCTCCAGATCTTTCAGGTTTTGGGGCTGTCACTGGGCATGGAGTTTCAGCTCCCTCCATAGATTTTCTATAGTGTTCAGGTCTGAAGACTGGCTAGGCCACTCCAGGACCTTGAAATGCTTCTTACGGAGCCACTCCTTAGTTGCCCTTGCTGTGCGTTTGGGGTCATTGTCATGCTGGAAGACCCAGCCACGACCCATCTTCAATGCTCTTACTGAGGGAAGGATTCAAGATTCAAGATTTTTATTTGTCACATACACAATTATACAGAGTATAACCAGCAGTGAAATGTAAGGAGGTTGTTGCCCAAAATCTTGTGATACATGGCCCCATCCATCCTCCCCTCAATACGGTGCAGTGGTCCTGTCCCCTTTGCAGAAATGCACCCCTAAAGCATGATGTTTCCACCCCCATGCTTCACGGTTGGGATGGTGTTCTTGGGATTGTACTCATCCTCCTTCTTCGTCCAAACACAGCGAGTGGAATTTATACCACAAAAAAGTTATATTTTGGTCTCATCTGACCACATGACCTTCTCCCATGCCTCCTCTGGATCATCCAGATGGTCTTTGGCAAACTTCAGACGGGCCTGGACATGTGCTGTCTTGAGCAGGGGGACCTTGCGCGCGCTGCAGGATTTTAATCCATGACAGTGTAGTGTGTTACTAATGGTAACAGTTGAGACTGTGGTCCCAGCTCTCTTCAGGTCAGTGACCAGGTCCTCCCATGTAATTCTAGGCTGATCCCTCACCTTTCTCAGGATCACTGATACTCCACAAGGCGAGACCTTGCATGGAGCCCCAGTCCGAGGGAGATTGACAGTCATCTTGAATTTCTTCCATTTTCTAATAATTACGCCAAGAGTTGTTGCCTTCTCACCAAGCCGTTTGCCTATTGTCCTGTAGCCCATCCCAGCCTTGTGCAGGTCTACAATTTTGTCCCTAGTGTCCTTAGACAGCTCTTTAGTCTTGCCCATAGTGGAGAGGTTTGAGTCTGATTGATTGAGTGTGTGAACAGGTGTCTTTTATACAGGTAACAAGTTCAAATAGGTGCAATTAATACAGTTAACGAGTGGAGGATAGGAGGGCTTCTTAAAGACAAACTAACAGGTCTGTGAGAGCCAGAATTCTTGCTGGTTGGTAGGTGATCAAATACTTATTTCATGCAATAAAATGGAAATTAATTATTCAAAAATCATACAATGTGATTTTCTGGATTTAAAAAAAAATATTCTCTCACTGTTGAGGTGTACCTACGATGAAAATTACAGATCTCGCCATTCTTTGTATGTGGGAAAACTTGAAAAATCGGCAGTGTATCAAATACTTATTTGCCCCACTGTACTTAGTTATCCACCCAGCCAAATTGTATATTACACCGATTTTCTTATACAACACTCGTAACAGAATCATAATGAAGGGTTATCAGCTTTCTCATTAAGTGCTTTCACAAAATACATTAGACTTTATTGAGAAAAGTGATTTTCCACTGAAAATCTATTTAGCCCATTTAATTAGTTACTGGGAGACCAGCCCTTTATGTCCTCAATTTTTCCACTAATAATGTTACAGCACACTGATGCCAAGAAGCAAGGCTGTGAGCCTGTAGCTTACGCCTGGGAAACTCTTTAGTGGGCTCAAAAGCAACAATTAGGAAGTAGTTAGGCTGGGAGACAAATGACTTGAGTGTCCGAACATGACCCGACACGTTACGGCCCGTCAGCGTAAGTTATTTCCCAGATCTCAGCAAACAGAGATCATGTATATCTCAGCTCATTATTCGCCCAGTCAAACAGATCTTCACGGCACAGTGTGTGCATTTGGAGGAGCGTGCAGAAACCTGCCCGGGCATTGCCAACCCGTCACCCAGACAACGTTACATTTGTGGCTCTGGTGTGTAATTATTCACACAATTGCAATCCCGCAGCTGACTTAATGATCTCACAATATGGCCCACAGCTTCACTAATGAGCCCCAATATTGCGCTCAGCACCGTTATATTTAGGCTCAACAGTAATACACAAAATCAGATCTAATAATATGACCATGCTCCAATTGGCCTGAATTCCTGAAACATTATGAAACTGGAGTACTTTATTAGAAGTACTATATTTATTAGTACTTTACTATTTTAACTGTCCCAAAAGCATTGTAACCAATATTAAAAAACATTATATTTCAATGGCAATCATATATTTTTAAGTGTGGCTTAAACATCCAAATATTTTATAGAACCACTTCTCAAAGTAGTGGCCAAAGATTTAGCATTCATTCACTCGTCTTGGATCCTCTAAAATTGCACTTAAAAAGATAGGCCTAACTTAGCCCCTTTTTTTGTTTACTCGCTCTCATGTTGTTCCAAACCTGTATAATGCAGCATTTTTAGTTATCTAAAAGTATTACAAATCATTTTCATTACGACAATAAATTAAAATATACATATGAGGTGAAAAACCTGAAGTTAAACTTAAGTGAAAATTGGAAATGTTTCTTGACCAACAATTAAAATGTTGAATTTTACACACTAAAATTACTACAAGTAAAACTTAAAATAAACTGAAGAAATACTTGTAAATAAAGATATTTTAAAAAATAAAAATGACAAAAGCACGCTTGTCTTCATGTCAGCCCATCTTTTCCCTTGAAAACCATCTTACTTTCTTTAAAATACTGGTGGAAAGGAAGTCTTTATCTTGCTCTCGTGCTCACAGCAGGTGACCAGATGTGGCTTCTACCATTTCATTAATCAAGTGCTGAATGCACGGGAGTATTTCTTGCTTCAGAAGTAAGAATGCGTCTATACATTTGCGACACACAGTTACATTAAAAGCCATTTCAGATACATTCTTTTGAAATAGATTTTTATTTGTAACCGTGTAAAAGTCTTTACTGTCCCTTTTGATCAAAGTAAAGCATCCTTGCTGAATAAAAGTATTAATTTCTTCAAAAGAAAAAACTATTTTACCGATCCCAAACTTTTGAACAATAGTATTTATTTTAGTACTGTCAAAATTAACACATTAACGCAGGCGATTATTTTTTTCCAGTTTAATGGTGTTAAAATTATTTAATGCAGGGGTGGAGCCAGGGTTGGCCACCCCACTCACAACTGCTGCTTGTCTCTTTTTCTTGACAACAATTGCGTTTATTTAGATGCGGAACATCTTTACGACAACATCAAAAAGGAGACTTTTCAGACGCACACTCCACTTCACCTCAGCGACAGGCGCTAGTTAAACAAGTGCAGAAATAGTGAACTGCGGTCATATGACAGGCCATATGTCAGTAAAAACTAATCTTCCTGTCCTGTCAGCAGTCTTCAATTGCATGCACAAAACAGTGGCGAGCTGAAGCCTGTATAATTTCATATTAAAGGAACACTCCACTTTTTTTGGAAATAGGCTGATTTTACAACTCCCCTAGAGTTAAACAGTTGAGTTTTACCGTTTTACCGTAAGTTTCTTGATTATTACGCCGGAATGAGAGTATAGTTCCTAGCCATATCCTAGCCAATTGTTTTAGCGATTGACAGTACTAATATATATATTTTTGGCCTGTAGTGCTTGTAGTCATCACCACACTATTTGGTCCAGAAGCAGAGAACATCCCACCAATTAGGTTTGGAAGCTCTCATTTAGTCGAGAATGAGTTGTGGGATGATTTCAGAAAGTGTAAGGTAAGTGTGCTGATTGTTTAGGTTTTTGGGATTTTCATGTGTAAAGAGGAAGGTGATAATGGCATGTTGCTTCTGCAATCAAATATGTTTATGTTTTTCACAAACAGAATAAATAAACAAGTGAATAACCAGCAGGAAGAGAATAATTTTCACTATCAACTTCCTGTTGCTGAGATACTGCCATCTAACCCTGACACTGCCTCCTCTTTGAACTCTTACAATGTCAGCAACTGCCAATTTAAAAAAGGTACTTTCTGGCACCATCATTTAAAAGATTCAACAAAATATTTCATAAATATTACATATGAACTAATATTTAAACAAAAATGGACCTACTTTCACATTTCGGACCCTCACCACTTTGTCTTCCACTTGTACAGCTAATCGTCCTCCATCCAGACTCTCCCTGCAGAACAAAAACAAACAGACTGATATTCAAGACACTGCACAGAGCACTGCCAAGTAAACATTTACAGATCAACCATATTCATTTTTTTTTGGACAACTAGTGCCTTATTAAACGTTCATGAATCTTAAAACAGGCTAAAGGTTAATTAATTAGAGAACATGTGAGAGTGTGTAGAATAACAAGTTACCAGGGTCAGAAAATAACCAAAGCTTGAGGGGGAAATGCCATTTAAAGTGTCAAATTTGACCTAGTTATTTGAAATATGCAGGCAAAAATGCCCGTGTTGAATTCCTTTATTTTTTGCACTAGTGTTCAAATGTTTGGAGCCAGCTTGATTTTTTTTTAAAGACATTTTTCAGCAAGGATGGATCAAACTGATCAAAACTGACAGCATAGACATTTACAATGTTACAAAAGATTTCTATTTCAAATAAATGCTGCTCTTTTAAACATTCTATTCATCAAAGAATTCTGAAAAAAATGTAAGTACAAATATAAGTAAATTTTTCCCCTAAGATAACAGACTTCTTAATTGATATTTTACTTTTTTGTTTTTATATTGCATGGTTTGATTCGCTCCAGGTTAACGATAAACCTTCTACAATCCTCAGAGGTATGTTTATTTGGCTGTGATCATATCCAGGCCCATATTCAGACAGGGCAGTGGAGTGAGAGGCCGGGGGTCTGGAGGATTCTGCTGCGCCGCATGAGAAGGTCAGATTCAAATGAAAACAGACGGCTTAAAACTCCTCCATGAGCCGCACAACTGAGCTGAAGCAGGTGTGTGTGTGAGCGTGCAGGATGTGTGTGTCAGTGTGTGAGAGAGCAGCGAGGACAGCTGTGCAATCTCTCCAGTATCGGGTTCCAGATAAAACTGATGCAAGAGAATGAAATCCAGTGTAGGAGCACGGCTGTGTACAGATCTAAACTCTGACAATGTGCGCAGGCCGGGGAAGGCCTTGTTTATCTAAACTTCATCTCACAGCGTGTCATTTTTCAATGTTAAAATACGTTTTCCTATTTAGTTTAATGTGCAACTAAGTAAGCCATTCGTACAGTATGTGGACTTTCACACTGTGGCTCTGAGGTGCTTTCAAAACACTGTCAACGTCAACTTCTGGTTCAACCAATGGTGTGGGTTTGGGGCGGGACTACCTGTTTGTTGTTGATGGCATTTTTTTAGGACTAAAAACGAAGTGAAAAAGTATAAATTGATGAGAATCAAGAAGTTCAGGTCCACCATGGGATGTGTTAAACTTAAATATTAATAATAATATTGTTATTTATTTATTTTTGCTACTTAATATTTTTTGGAACCTGTGATACACTATCATTCAAAAGCTTGGGGTATTAAAGAAAAATAAATATTAATTAATTAATAAAAAATTAACTAAATTAAATTGATCAAAAGTGTTAAAGATATTTACAATGCTGTAAAAAGATTTCTATTCCAAATAAGTGTTGCTCTTTTGCATGTTTTTATTCGTCAAAGAATCCTGAAAAAATATGCATCATGATTTCCACAAAAATATTTTTTCCAACATTTTTAATAAAACAATTATCAATAATTTAGTACTAATAATAGCTGGCAAATAATAAGCACCCAATACAGCATATTAAAATGATTTCTGATGGATCATGTGACACTGAACACTGGAGTAATGATGTTGCAAAATCAGCTTTCCATCACAGGAACAAATTACTAATTGAAACATAATTGAAAACAGATTTTTTCTTATTGTAATACTATTAATTGTAATAATTTACACTAAATGATTTTAATCAAATACATTCAACTGAAAATTTTCTAATCAAAAATAGTAATTACTCCAAACTTTTGACCAGTAGTGTATATGAACCGAATACAAATTTTATATGAAAAATGACTACATTAACTTTGAGAATGGGTTCCTTTGACTCGGTTTTAATTTTAACCAGTAAGAACACCCTAGAAACCATCCAAAACACCTTAGCAACTGCACAGATGCACTAAAAACAATTAGGAACATCTAATCAACCATTCACAATACCCTAGTATCATGGCAAGTTTTGCATAATTTTTTTATTTGAAAATGTACAAAATCAACCTATTTTCCGCTGATAATGCAGCAGATGTTACACACCTTTAAGCAATGGACCTTCCCACTGAGTGCTCAGCGTTATAAAGCTCTTAGCTTGTGTAGTACCATGTGGGTCTGTTTCACTGTGCCAATGATGAATGGAGGCCTTACCCACAACACCCTGCTTTGCCTGTCACTGTGCGTGTGTGTACATACTTTTGCCTAGAAACGGTGCATTTTATATCATAATAAGTGAAAAGAAAAAAATAACTCTCGTTATGAGAACATGTTTACAAACTTGGATTTCTGTGCCATTCCCTCACAATCCCTGGCATCTGCAGCAGCTAAAACTCTGTTGAACTCAAACAGAAGTCACGCTTTTTTGACAAAAGCACAAAGTGCATAAAGTCACATATTTACTATGCGCATACTCATAAAACCAAGGGCTGCCTGCCATCTTCATTTGCACAATAGAGACGGACAGCCATGAAGTTGTCCTTTGTGATGCACACTTCAGGGAGACTCTTTAAATGTCAAGGCTAGCAGCTCCGGCCAAACACACGCCATCTGGGAGGAGTTTCTTTACCGCCCTGTCCAGCACCCACATACTGTAGTAATTTGGCTAATGCTGGAGGGTGGGGCAATGGACTCTCATGAGGCAAACTCTGTGTACAGGATACCCCCCTTTTTAAAAAGTTAAAGCAAAACACATCCATTCGATTTTACTGATGCAACACATTTGCAATGCAATTCTGTCAAATTAACACAAACAAGACATTATAATTCTAAAGTACTGTCAGTTCCTTTAGGGGAAGGGGTTTTAAGGGGATTCAAGGAGATTTTTGGAGATCATAGTACATTTATCGAGCACCAAAACAGCGTTGCTCAATACAACTTCATATGCACTGCTTATGCATCATCTTCATGGATGCACTGCTTATGCATTATATATTTAATGCATGCTTATGCGTTATTTTTGAATATGCGATCATTCATTTTTTAATCTCTAGATTGACGCGTTAAAAGTTTAAATTACTTGCATATATAGTGCATCAAATAGATTTGCAATATAATGAGATGTGTAAATGCAGAGAGCTCGCGCAATAGTTTTATTGAACGGCAGTTTATTTGTTTCAGTCGGCGCAGGTCTATTCCCAGGCATAGCAACAGCGCCAACAACTCAACGCTGTTTATAAACTCCTTATGACTCTATTCATTGGTATCGTGCACTTTTACAGATAATTGATGCAATATAAGATTCATGAAAGCTTATCGTACCTGGAGTTCAGCGGACGGACTCGAATCGCGACTTTCACGTTTGCCATTAGTTTGACACCGGGCGGAGGGAAACGATGAATTGAAGTTCAGCTGTCCGTTAGAGTCCATTTATTAAACCCCTCCAGAGCACTGAATTATTCCGAGCAGAGTGAGGAAACCGTTTCATGTTATTGATATCGTCTAGACAATCACAGAGAACAGCATAAAGCCGCGGCCGCAGTTGAACTGCGCTGAAGCTTCCTGGCGTCTCTACTGGAGGGGAGCTTACGAATCCTACTATGGCGAAGGCATCGCTCATGAATATTAAGAAGGCAGGATGACGTTTGTTCTAAATTCTTTCTGATTTGCTGAACGAATCTTTAATTTTGAATAAGGCGGGGCTCAAATATTAATTAGGATGTTTTTACTGGTCAATCTGGGAAGCAACGTCAGTATGTCTTTAATATTCATGAGCCAAGCCATCGCCATGCCATAGTAGGAAACTTTGGAAAAAGAAACAAAGGCGAAGTGTTCGCCTGAAGGCACGCATTAACTACATATCTCTGCTTTATTATAATCTCGTGTAATCCAATTAGGACAATTGTTTTTCCGCTATTAAAAACATACACGAATGTTCAAAATGTTGGGCTCAGTCAAATGTATGTTACTAAAATACATTTACTCAGCAAGGACGCGTGAAACCTTACAGACATTATCTATGGCAAATAAATGCTTTATTATTATTATTATTATTAAGCAGCACAAATGTTTTCAAGATTGAAAAAAAAAAATGTTTCTAGAGCATCAAATTTGCATATTAGAATGATTTCCGAGGGATCATGGGACACCTGAAAAGTGGAGCACTTTAGCTTTGCTATCACAGGAGTAATTCATTACACGGCATTATTTCTACAGGGAAAAATGAATATCTATAGAAATTTCCCTGATTTCTCCATTATTATTTTTTTCATTTCCATTTTTAAAAATGGTCAATTCCCATTAAATTTGTCAAAAGTGCAGCCTTGCATATTAGAGTCCAGCTAAGCTATAAATCTAACAGATGAAAGACATTCACAAAATTACATTTTATTACATTAGATAGGTTTAGCATTAAAGAGATGAAAACATTGTCCAACATTAACAAAGTGCAAATATTCCGCAAATATAGACTAAGAAATGCATACAGACAGACAGACAGACACTCACAACCAACCAACAAGCAGAAAACATTCACATACACTTAAAACAAATAAATAGGATTTTATAAAGACAAGAAAGCACAGTGAATGGTCTTTATCTTTTTCTACTGTAAGGCAGTACAGGTAAAAACTGGCAAAGTCCTGCTAAAATTTCCCCACAAAATGTGTTTTAAGGTATATAATCTATCAATGACTGGTTAATCAACTCAACATGTTTAAGCAGCAAATACTTTCCTTGCAACTAACAATAAATCAGACTTTAAAATATTTTTAAAATCATATATATTGCAGGTTTAAACATTCTTTTGTTCAAATATGCATCACTCATCTGTTAATACAATAGTGTTTGGCTGGGATTCATGTGTACAGTTGGTAATGTAGACTCATGTGCCCACCTAGTGGTCATTGAGAGACCTGCAGTATGTCCCTGTGGTTTTGCAGTGAAGGCAATGGGAACTGGGTGGCCAGAGAGAGCTGCTGAAACTTCTCTACTGTCTCCTACAAGAGCAAATGAGAAAAGCCATCAGAGAGTGATTTGTGAGAATTCCTGCCTCAAAATGGAATGTTTTGCCTTCTCTAAAATGAGTTAACACACATCACATGTAAGAAGCAAATACCTCAGGCCAAGATAACGCTGACAACTTTGGCCAGTTAGTTCCCACTTCCTCCTCTCCTAAAAGACCCCTCTCTATTAGCTGTCTTATCAGGAACAGGTAGTCAGTTCTCTGGGATATTAAAGGATAAAACACAATTTAATCACTTCACCAGTGTTGTTACTGTTCATACAGAATAAGTGTTATATTTACAAGCAAACCGCAACAAAATCATCAAGGTTTGATCAGCGGATTTACCTCACTATCTGTGGCACTAAAAATGGCAGTCAAAGTGGGTTCACTGAGGAGAAGGTGCAGAGGTGGAGAGGGAGTCTGAGACCAGAGAACTAGAAACTTTTCCAGAAGAGCAGGTCTCTTGTTGCCCTCGGCTGAGGAGACAAGTGGCAGCTCCCCAGATACTGAACATGGAAACAAATCCAAACAGACACAATACGATATTAATCATGTTCAGCACTGACTTCATGTACTCTTCTCAATTTTCCATTAATTGCACTCTCACCAAGTTTGCAGGCAAGCTGAACAGTACAACGCAACAACATCTGCCCAACCACCGGGGAGAGGAGCTAGAAAAAGACCAGGACAAAGGAGAGATTGTGTAAGTAAAGTAAACAGTTAAAATAATGTATTAAAAACACTGAATGATGTGGACTATAAAGTTTTGAATCAAGTACGCTGAAGGGGTTCTGATTACTTTTCTGCATCCAAGTGTTTGTTCCACTCTGTCCAGCAGAGACTCAATCTGATGAACAGTGTAAACCTCGTCAGATCTAGGTCCTACAGCAACACTTAGAGCCTCCTGAAACATGAGACAACATGGTTTGTGATCTGACTCACATTTGAAAATGACCCTAAATTACCAGTTTGCTCATTGCTTTCTTGTTACAACTGTTGTTATTAGTAGTAAGACAGATTTTAACGGTTTAAAATAATGAAAATGGTTTTAAATAGCTTTAATTTTAATATACAATAATACTTCTGATAATGGTGTCTTAGAATTTAAAAAAACGTTTCGCTAAGTTTATTTTCAGCAATGTCTCATTTCTTCACAATTAAATTATATTTTGTAAAAATCACAATCAGCAATCCACCAGTCTTCAATGAATCTGTTTTAACTAGTTTGTACAACTTTTCTGACACCCAATTAGCAATAAATCACCTTTATTTCAATCAAGACTTCTGATCCAAGTGGAACTTTATGGGTGCAGTCTGAAACACAAGAGGACCCAGCACTAAGCCCTGAGGTACTCTTCTGGACCTGTTGACTCCTGCTCGATCCCTCGCCCTCTTCAGCATTCAAACTGACAGATGAGGGCACGCTCTTCATCACCCTCTCAAACGCACTCTTCCACTCCCTCTTCAGCAGTGCTGAGGGATATATTCAATCAGGAATATTTAAAATCATTGTTTAAAAAAAAACATGCTACAAAAAGTATTGGAGCATTTGCCATTTTAAAATGTCACTAAAATTAGGCTTCATTACTTGTGATGTTGGCGGATAGCCAGCTGCAAGCCTTTTCTGTAGCCAAACGAGTGGTGATGCTCTCAGCAGTTGTCAGGACCTAAACCACACCAAAAAATATTAATCCTATCGGAAACTAAATAAATGAACTTTAAGGCTTTTTTCTAAAATTAATCAGGAAATGAGATTACAAAAAAAATTATTCTGTACAACACTGTACACCCAAGACAAACAGTGTTTGAGCATTGCAACAGGATTTTAAATGGACTTAATTGATAAATAGAAACTGTTTTACTCACAGAAGGAGATGTTTCCAGAGGAAGTAGTACTCTGACAGCTCCAGGGGCATTTTCAGTGCAGAACCTATCATGAGAGGATGTGACCGAGGACAACTAGTTTAAAACATGTCCAACAACATGATATATATGTAATGAGAGAAGAGAGCTGCTGACCTGGTTGCTGTCTCTAGAGCCTGCATGCCTGCGTCACACAGCTGAGCACAGATAGAATCATTTAACTTGGCCGTGTTGACACCCTCCAAACCCAAACTATCTCTGAGAGTTTTCTCTCCACCCTTCACGAGTTCCAACACAAGCGTAGCCCTACCACACACAGAGTTATGAAAATATGAAATTATGAAAAGCCAATTAATTGATTTTTTTCACTGACTAACATACAGAAAAAGCCAAAAAACTGACTAAATGCTGAGAGACTGACTTGATGTGTTTGACGCAGTTGGAACCCACTCTCTCAGCAACAAACTCTACAGTCCGTTTGAGAGATGGGGGCTGGTTGTGAAAGAAGGCCTGTTCCAGGTCAACCTATGGAAAAACATGAATAGCCACACATGGATGACATGCCCTTAATTCTTCTACAGATGGAAGGCATTTTGCTGGCAGCGTACCTGAAGTTTCTGCTGTGAACGGGTGGTGGAAGGTCCCCTCAGTTCTGCAGACGTGGGGGTGATCTTGCGAATTAAGCCTCCGCTTTTGGATGTACTACCAGCCACAAAAGCAGCAAGAAGTTTACGAAACTCCCCTGCCAAAAGAATGACATAAAGACACATCCATCACCCTCAACTGGAATCTACTCCAACCGAAGCTTGGTAAAATACATAATTTTAAGCCACATTTTTCCCCAAACAGTTCACTCTCACCTAAATATGGACAGCAAGTGTAGAGAAGCTGTTGATCCACTAACAGGAGGGTGTCCTGAAAAGTAAATATACAGTATTATACACATTGTGAACTCAGAAAAAAGGAAAGATAAATAAGCACTTCTTTTCTTCCTTAAAAGGAAAAAGTTAAATGTATCCAGAGCAATGTATCCAGAGCACTCACCAGCCCTTGAGAGCTTGTAATATTCTCCAGTTCCTTAATGTCTTCCTTTAGATCTGTGCTAAAGAAGAGATCTTCAGGGAAGATAGGGATCTAAAAGAGAGACAGTTACAGAAAGATTTGACAGGTTCATAACTCATCTCTTTGTCCAGGCTGCAAAATTTGGTCAATTGTGATGATAAATAATTATCACCTCATAACGCATTATAAAAGCTGCTCATCTTCAACAGTAAATAATTAAGTCATTTTTAACCCGTGTTCAGCTGCTCTTTACCAAACTCAGACCTCTTTCAGTTAGCAGAAGCGAAAAAGAACCCAGTTACCCTTCCATTTACACCTGCTTTTACTCTAAAAGTAGATTCAGATCACTATTTAGGTGCATTTTGGATACATTTTGGGGGAAAAAAAGTATATTTTTGGACTTTATAATAAATAACGGCATGGAGTGATGTGTAATGAGTAGTATTGACCTATTATCCGTGCCAATATTAAGCATTTTTATGTAGTATCGGTCATTTTCAAAAGCGATTTGCCATTAAAATAATTTAAAAGCACTTAAAGAAAGTTTTTGTAAGAGCCCTTGTTCTTAATTTTGACATTAATTTTCATTTTTTACCAAACATACATGTCGATTCAAAATATCAGTCCACTTGATCTGTAATAATCGGCATGGGAATCGGCCCTGAAAAACACATATCTGTTGACCCCTAGTCATAAGTAAATTTGTCCAACTGTACACACAGTTGAGGTCTCCGTCTACAACAGTTTTTGCAGAGTAGCAATAGCTTTAACCCTGGTGTCAAATTTTCAAAAATCAGCAGTGTCTCTACTCGTTCAAACATTTACGGTCACACCACCCATTTTTATTTCAGCTTATATGTCTTTTATTAGATAACGGTGTTCTGCTGTTTCGCACATTTAAGTATTTTTTACACAATTTCAAATCAATTTTGGAGCCTCACTTGAGATATCTCACCTGGAAGAGCCAGCCCAAAACTGCCACCATGAGCAGCTGATTCATGTAACACAGCTCCCCTCCTCGACCCAATACCATCCTCCTGACACAAACACATAACCATAATTAACAACACAATCACACACAGAGATCATCTTTGACCTATATGTCATTAACTCACTTGTAGATCTGGAGCAGAAGGCACAGAGCAGTCCTGTAAAAAGGAAGAAATGGGCCGACGTAATCCAGCATGGACAGGAACTCCACTATCCAGGGCACTGTCAGAATGGTGCGTCTCCGATTCACTGAACTCCTCAACACCGCACACACATCCAGCACTGGAGAACTCTGACAATATACGTATATAAAAACAAATCAGGTTGTGAAACATACTAACTTCTAGGAAAAATAAAATCTTGCCCTCATACAATCCTTACCTTGCTCCGCAGAGTGATTGCAGTATCCTGTATGTCTCTTGATGGCAGCTCAGAGGTCTGGTAAGGCAGGAAAGAGATGAAGCCCAAGAACTTGGCCAGAAGTCGAGCTGTGAGAAGCACAGAGGAGAAACGCTGCTTCTCATCCTAAAACAAAGACCACAGATATGCGTTTTAAACCCATTCAAGCCTCTGATTACTGTAGAGCATGTGAATATTTTGCTTTCTGCTCTAACCTGCTGCTCCATGTCTCCATCACCTGTCTCCTCTCCCCGGGAAGGGCTGGCGTCTGGACCAAGGATGGACACATCATCTAGCTTCAGCAGCTGCTGACACAGACCATCTTTCAGATGCTGGTTTAGCTGACAGCTAGAATAAAGATGACAGGAATTAGAGCCAAGCACCAAAACACAATGAATCCATTAATTCAAAATGAAAGTCTTGAGACTTTAATCTATTATTATTAGCTTTGACATGTCACTATACTCCTAAAAGCTGACAAAATGTACTTTAAGCAGGTATACACTAGTGTTTAGGGTCAGTAAACTTTTTTAAAGAAATTAATACTTATATAAGCAAAAAAAAATTTGTTTCCACAAAAATATTAATGATAAAAAATAAGAAATGTTTCTTGAGATCATGTGACACTGATGACTACAGTAATGACTTCACATGAATAAATAACAAAAAAAAATTAAAGCTGTCTTAAATTGTAATAACATTTCACAATATTACAGTGACGATATTTTTAATTAAATGTAGCTCTGGTGAGTATTTCCATTGCTTTTGCCAGCATTTCACCAAGCTGTGATTTTTCTGTGCTGTTATGTAAACTATTTGCTGTTTAAACAAAGAGATACGCACTTTGATTAGTCCTACGCACTTCCTGTTTCAAAAAAAAAAAAAAGTCAACAGGAAATTAAACTGCACTCAAATTTCAAAACGTTCAAGGCCTATGACAACATTTACCAGCTGGCTGTTTGAAGGAAGCACTTGAAGAACTCCTGATGACCAGGAAAGGATGGTGGAGGGCAGGGACCAATGAGTCCTTGAGGCTGGACCAGACGCTGCTGCAGGCGTTTCAGACGACCTAGGCTGTCTGCTCCCAGCATGCCGAGCAGATCAGCATCAGGGGCATCACTGGAGGAGCCCAGCACACAAGGGCCTTTGCACATCTAGAGAAGAAACAGAAAGAATATAAAACAGCCAAACAGAAGATAAGTAGAAATGTGAGAATCAGCCATTGTGGCTCACCTGGATCAGCTGTTTCTGGAAGAGTCGAGCAAAGTGAGAATGGCTTCCTGCTGCTGTGAGTTGACTGACCATCATTCTGCGAGTAAAAATAAAAAAAAATTACAATATGAATAACAAAAAAAATTATTTAGGGAGGATATGTATATCATACCAAGAGCATAAAATGTCCATTAAAAAAGAAAAAAAGAAAAGAAAAAAAAAAAAAAAAGAGTCACCTGACTCTACTGCCTAATGCAGCCTCAAAATCCCAGCCAGGTTCCTTATGAGAGTCCTCCCATTCTCTGAGAAAACCATAAAAGACATCCCTACAAAAGCAGAAAGCATAACATGAAACATATCAAACTGATAAACGGACAGAAACTTCACATATATTTGAAAAATATTAATGGTCTGCAGTGTACCTTTGCTTTTTAAAGGTATGGAAGGCCCTGTCACTGCTAAAATTGGAGCGATTGTCTGTGGCGGGCTGGAACGGGACTGAATGAACGAACAAAGGTGGACTGGGGAGCACCTGAGGAAGTGAGGGGATTATTCAGTGTGAGCTTTCAAAGGTAATTTATTGGTTGCTTTTAAACTAATGCTTACTTTAGCTGTGCAGTTGTCCTGAGCTTGTGCCAGACGATCTTTCAGTGATGAGGAGAAAGTCCCGACTCTCTCATTCTCAGACAGAAGCCGTAGCGTGCATTTGTCCAGGTGTGAAACCAACCTGACAAACAGAGAAGACAGAAAGTCAGACACTCTGACACCAATCTGAGAGAGCAGTAATTAAACAGTAATCAGACTTACTCAAACTGATTCTCCAACACCCTCACAGAAAAATACACACAGTTGTGGACAGTTCCCAGGTAAGCTTTCTCCAAAACATCTGCATGACCATAAATGAACAGCAAACAGATCAAATTCAGCATCATAGACCTTGAGCAGTGTAGCGAAAAATAGATTTTTGACAGGAATGGAACTAAGGTTGTAAGGGACAGAAGAACTGCGTTCAATGGATTGTACTGTTGTTTAACAACATACCAATTTTTCAGCTGATGAAAGTTGTGAAAATTATGGGTTTGCGTCTAATCTCTCTAAGGTTTATTATTCATACTTAAGATTTTCATTCTCAAACCTAGAATAAATATCTAACAAGCACAGTGATGCAATTATGTAGCATATATTTTTTTAAATCCACACTTTAAAATCCATAAACTCCACTAATGAACCCATTCAATATGACTATACAACAACAAGATAAATATACTTATTAACCATATTATTACTATTCTTAATTATAACAACTTTATAATTGTATATTAAAGAATTAAATAATTAACATTGATTAGTATAATAGTATTAGCTATAGTAATAGTATTAGTAGCAAAATATTACTTATAATTGCAATAATACCATTTACTGTAAAATACACTGAGTTTAAGAAATTTACTTTGTAGAACAGTACAATTTAAAAAAGATGACAAACGCTGATCATAAATGTTATAAAGAATAGCTTCCAGCACAGAATAATTTATGAATAATGCATTTTTTAAAGCTGTACTCTCCTGCTGATAGCATGATTATGAAAAATCATGCTGAAGAAATGTCATAAGGATGAGTTAACATTTAAGTGTTGTCAAAAAGCTTAAAGGATTAAATAAACTCTAACTTACTGACAGTGTGTGATCAAACTCACCTGGGCTGTCTTCACAGACATGGATTCCTTCCTCCCCAGATTCAGAGACAGACACACCACGAGATGTCAAGAGCTGCAGCACGAAGAACAGCTCCAGGAAGACACAAGGAACCAGGTTCTCTAGAGGCAAAACACATTAAACTTTAAAACAGAACAGACTTCATCTTATACTACAGTTCAAAAGTTTAGGTCAAGACATTTATGTTTTTGAAAAAAAGTCTCTTTAGCTTACTAAGGCTGCAATTATTTAATCAGAAACACGGGGGGGAGGAACAGTAATATTCTGAAATTACAATTTAATTTATATATTTATATATATATATATATATATTAGAAGGTCATTTATTCCTGTGATGGCAAAGCAGAATTTTGCATCCCTGCTGAATAAAATCATTAATTTCTTTAAAAACAAACAAACAAAAAAACACTGAACCCAATATTTTGAACCGTAGATGTATATTCCTTTCAGTCATAACTGATTTTCCCACAAAAAAAGTAAGAATCAAACTTTGATCAACCGTAAAAGATTACAGCTGTATACAGCACCCTCTGGAGGCCATTCACCTGAAATGCAGGTACAATACAGCTCTGCTAAGAGATCCAGCTCTGATTTCTGAGTCACTTTGTCAGGATCAGGGCAAGGTGACTGAGGGTCAGGGGTCACTTTCGACCCCTGTCTGTGCACTACTTTGGTTGGGGTACAGATGGCGGGTGTGCTTTTCAGTGGGGAGCTGGTCTGCTGGGCAAGTTTAGACCTAGAGAAGACAAGAGGACAATTAGTGACAAACACAGGGATATCGTTCGAACTAAATCTTAGAGCCCCAACATACCTTTCTCTCCTAAGCAACTCTCTCTCTTCTTGCAGACTGTGAGGACTGCTAGCGGTCAGTTTGGCCCTGGCGCTCTCTGGTATGGTAGGGGGACTGGCAGGCAGGCTGAGTGGGGTGGATATGAAGCAGCTCTTAGGTTTGGAGTTAGGCCGCTCTGCACTTACAGGGGTTGGGTTGATTCTCCGTGAAGGTTTGGTTGCTCTGGAAAAGCAGGAGAAAAGTTTAGTTTTATCTTTCATATTACATTTATCATGAAATTGCAATGAATGCACATACATACAACTAATTAGAACAAAAATGTGAAAAATTAAAATACAGATAGAATCTAAACTCTCTCTATTTTAATTTTGTCAAAGTCAATGCCATGAGATCATTTTTTAAATTAATATGTTTTAAAATATATTAAAATGAGAATGAACCAGAAATAGCATTCTTCTTCTGCAGATTCTGAAAAAAAAAAAATGTAGTGCAGTTTTTATTTAGTTCACTAAGAACTGACTAAATTGTTCAAATCAATCATTTATTATAAACACTGCAAATATTCTATGAAAAGAATTGTCCATTTTGATTTTATGGTGACTCTAAATATACAATTCATACATAAAATGACTTGAATACACCTATACTATAATGAACATGTTAATTTGTGATTCATTGTAATTTAAAATTTTAATATTTTAGGGGACATAATATAAAAATGTCAGGGTGATGCAACTGTCCTGATTGTATGATGAAGAAAAATGCAATATTAAATATACATTAAATATATATACTGTGTATATAAACATTTATGTACTGTGTATATGCCATAATATTTATATTACGTAATGTGTGTGTATGTGTATATAAATATATATTTATACACACAGACACCATTACATAATATAAATATAATGTCATATTTTTTCTAATATTTCAAAGAGAAAAATGTGTTTAAAAGAACCATATCACTGCTTATTAATATTTGAAAAACTTAAAAGAAATGATGCAAAAACATGCAGGAAACTAAGATATCAAAAAGCAGAAAATTACATGATTGCAAGGACCCCTGCAGATCCTCATATATATACGCACACACACATATATATATTTATATGTATGAAGAGTTCTTTTGCAAAAACGGATAACTCCGTTTTTAACCATTTTCAAAAATCATGTTTTATCACTGTGCATTTCAATTAATCTCAAACAAACTACAGTTGGGTTATTTTAACTAGGTTTTAACTAACACAAAAACATTATAACATAACAAAATTTTAAAAACTTTTTTTTTCCTGTTTTTGGAAATAAACTCTTCATATATCTATCTATATATATATCTATCTATCTATATATACACACATACATATACATTTACAAATGTGACCCTGGACCACAAAACCAGTCTTAAGTCGCTGGGGTATATTTGTAGCACTAGCCAAAAATACATTGTATGGGTCAAAATGATCAATGTTTCTTTTATGCCAAAAAGCATTAGGACATTAAGTAAAGATCGTGTTCCATTAAAAATTTTTGTACATTTCCTACTATAAATATATCAAAACTCAATTTTTGATTAGTAATGTGCGAAAAACTGACGCTTATGACTAGTTTTGTGGTCCAGGGTCACATATATAAATACACGCATTCACATTTAGTAAACACTTATCCAAAGTGGTGATGATAGAAGCAATCAAAACCAAAAAAAGAGCTATATATATATATATATATATATATATATATATATATATATATATATATTTATTTTTTTTGCGTGTGAGCAAGTGAATGTGTATGTATAAATGAGAATTTACATAGAAGCTTCTTTCAACTGGTATAAAGGTTTTTTTTTTTTTTACATTTGAAACCAACATTAATACATTTCCAAGATATTGAAACGTGTTTTCAACTAGATTTTTTTTGCCCCCCGTAATATTAGTCACTGACTCCTCACTTACACTGGTGAAGACTGGGCGGCACCCACTGGAGGAAAGTCTTCCAAATTATTGAAGTTGAGCTGCACCTGTGTTGGGGGTGACACTGGTTCAATCCTCCCCACACCTCTGCTCCTCCGTCCTCCTCCTTCCTCCGACACAGCGCCGCGAGTTCCCGTCTGACGGCCGGGCGCACCCCCCCCAAACCCCCCACTCCTCCTGCGGCCTCTGTGCTGCTGTGCGGAGTGGCTGTGCTGCGTCTCTGGGGGTGACGTCATGAAGTCCCCAAGACTGGAGCGCTGGGCAGAGCGGCGCTCAGAGGGGGTGTTGCGGGGAGCAGGGCTCCACACAGAGCTGAAGGAAGGGCTACTGAGGGCACTGACGCCACTCAAACAATGAGAGCCGTTAAATGGGGTCTCCTGCTCACTCCTCCCGCCCACTGGGGACACAGACGGGGCAGGAGAGAAGAGCTGGACTCGGCTGGCGCTGCGTGGACCCTGAACTGGCGTGGATTTTTTGCCTCTCCGATCAGAAGAGTCCTGAGTCCTGACTGATCTGGAGGTGCTGGGGGTCTTGGCAGGTGTGGTGGGACCATGGGTCAAAGTCTGACTGCTCTGATCCCGCAAAAAATTCAAAAGGAAAGGCACAAACTCCTCTTTGCTGAACTTGAATGGAAAGTTTTGGGATTCACAAACCTGGCAAGACAAAAAGAAACATCAAAATTAAGTCATGATCCAAGCCACTAGCTACATTTGAATTGAATACATTTAAAGTACAGACGAAATTTTAGTTATGAAATAACGTATTAAATTATCTGGAAAAGCAAGTAAATTCTCAGCAATAGAAATACATAATTTAAAATTTAGAATTTAAATTTAAAATGTAAAGTATCCATTTGAATTTCTTAACTAAATCATAATTGTATGTTTATGTAATCACAATAAATAAAACAAAATGCAAATTTTATGACACTTTATGTATGAAATAATAAACCTCAAACAAGTTACTTGTGTCCAAAGCAAAAAGAACAATTTGAGATTAATTTGGATTTTTTTGTGTACGAAATCTCCTGACTTCATACCATTTATCAGTGTTGTTATCATTAACTGAAACTAAAACTTAAAATTTGAAATAAAATAAATAAAAATGTTAAATAAAAAAAAATTAAAATGCCTAAACTAAAGGAAAAGTTAGAACTAACTAAAATAAGTTTAATAAAACAACTAAAACTGAAATAAAGTTAAATGGAAATTAATAAAAATGACAAAGTACATAAACTCACTAAAACGAAATTTGGAAATACAAAAATACCAACAAAAAAAATAATAATCAAAATACAGTATTAATAAATACTATAAATAATACTAAAACATCGCTGTATATATACATATATATAAAGCTTAGCTATTATTCTAACACAAAAATTAATTCACAATTATCTTAGTAGCAACTTGGAAGGTTTTGTGTATTAAATATTTACTTCCCCTAAAACCTGTTTTTAATTTTCCACCAAAAACAAACTTGTTGATGACAACGTTCCTGCCGTTCTGTGGCGTTAACAGTTATCGTCTAAAAGAGAAACTGTAAATATCCACCGCTAAACTAAAGCGACTCGTTAGTGTTTGTTTGCTAACGCAGCTATAGATTAGCAGACTGTATTTCAGGAAATGAATCCCTCTTCCACTCCGCCACGCAGCGACAGTGAGGCTCTACAGCATGTGCTCGGTGTAAACTCTTACGTGTTGTCCTCTGAGCCACAGCACGGCCTCCATCAACTCCGCTTTACCGAGCAGTAACGATTCCAAAACAGCCGCCATTCTGCTCTCAGTATCACGCGAGTGACGTGCCTCGTGTCAGGGGCGGGATTGGCTGAGCGCTGCAGCGCGCGCAAACCTCAACGACACCGGCGATGTGGACAGCACTTCAAAATAAAAGTTCACATGTGGTTGTACCTTTTATTTGATTATTGAATAAAACTGTTAAAAAAGAGGGTGTTGGTAAAAAATAGAAAATGTTTGTTTTCATTTATTTGAATTTAGTTTTGTGATACAAGAAAAAAAATATATATTTTTCTAATAAACATATTCAGACGTATACGTTTAAAGATACAGACTTAACCTTTTAATTTGTGCTAAAAATACGTTCTGTAACTCTTTTTAAAAGGTTTTGCGTTTTTAAGATTTTTAAGAGTACAGAACAAACACATTGCCATATTTAATTCTCAGATTGTGATTTCATTGAATTAAATGTGTTATGGAACAACCTATTGAGCAGCATGTACATTTATCCTCACCTAGCCTAATTTTCATTTGCAAAAAAAATAATTATGTGGTTTTTACTGAAATCATCACTGTATTAAGAGCTGTTCAGTAATTATGTCAATTTACCTCAATCCAAAAGACTAACTGGGAAATTATATTTAGTTTAGTGAGTAGAATCAGCTGTGATCTAACATTAGGTTAAGAGATTGTGTTTTGTTTTAAAATATTTATAGCAAACTGTATTTAGCAAGTTGTTAGCAACCTACACTTTCAGAAAACATGGTGACTGTGTAATTTATGCTGTAGAAATCCTAGCAGTCTAAGTAATGTTAACCCTCTCTTCAAGTGGATGCTATCATGACTCAAAAGCTGCTTTAAAACCTATAAACAGTAAATTAGAAAGTGTTACTTCTCTTGAAGTTTAATTTAACCTTATCATGGTGACTCTGAAGTGGTAATTCTCTTCTGGCTTTTAGGACTGTAAACTGAACAGTTTTATGTGCTGCAATAAGTACAACAGAACAATGCTGTTACCTATATTGGTCCCTACTTATTTCTCTATAATGTTATTAAGACCTACAAAAGGAACAGCTTGTGTAGTAAACAAAACAAAATTAGACAATTACTGCCACATTCTCTCTATGGAAAACTGGAAACCTGTTATTCTTTACAGACAGAACCATGCAGACCATCAACAAACATTAAGAATAATCTTAATAAGCTCTGCTTGTTTGCACATGCACAGGTGTGCCTTCCCTACCTGTATTTGTGTGTCTGATTGGCTACAACTTCTTGTCTGTACATTGTGTAAACGTCTAAATCAATTTGTTTAGGGAATATTTACATGGTAAACTATCTATAACTGCGTAGGAAGTTTACAATAAATACTAGGAGTATGGGTGTTCCCTGTGATTGCACTAAAAAGAAGTAAAGCTATTATAATAGAACATATAATAATAGAAGTGGAGTTAACAGGCCTTTGCTTGTCCAAACGAGGACACAGGCTTCCCTCCCCCCTTGAGAAATTATAAACCTGCTCTTTTCTCTCAACAGCCTCAGGCATTTAGAAGTGTACCACTGGAGTCTTTATGCACATAATGCACAATGTCAACTCACTTATCAAATATACAATAGAGGGGAAACAGTGATTGAAGGGCAATTAAAGTCCACTCAATACATTCCAGCATATCTCTACTGTAGACAACTAATACACTGCTAATCTGTCCAATTCACCCAAATATGAAAATTTTCTCCCCCTCCACTTTTTCCAAACTTACATGAGTTTCTTTCTTCTGTTGAACACAGAAGAAGATATTTTGAAGAATGTTGTTAACCAAACAGTTGACAGTAGCCAGTAACTTCCATATATGAAAAAAAGTACTATGGACGTCAATGGGTGCCGTCAACTGTTTGGCTGTGATGACAGAATCTAATTTTTGGGTGAACTATCCCTTTAAGGTTCTTGAGCTGAGAAATTTTATTATTTTTTTTAATAATACTCTGTAAAAAAAACAACAACAAAACAAACTTAAATTGACATTTGGAGCCTTCTGGAGAACATCTAAGCACCCTTCCAAAAAAGGCCAGTTTTCTGACGAACTAATAAGATAAAATGCATAAGCATAAATTCCTACAAGAAATATTTATTTATTGATGTAACAATATTTTTAAATATATTTATTAATATATTATCATATATTTTTAGTAATATTCATTGTTTAAAAATACTCATATTTAATTTATCTCTAACATTTAAATAGTTAAAGTACAACTGTACGTTGTTCGATGGGCGTTGAGTGACAGTCGGGGGGTCCAATAGAACAGAAGTATTTTCCCAGCAGCTCCAGTGGGCGTGTCTAATGGGGCTCGGCGTGTGTGTCTCTGTTAGTGCAGCTGTAGTATTTACAGCCCCGCTGCCCTTCCCACGAGAATGCAGTTATTGTCATTTACATTGTTTTCCAAAAGGTTGCTTTATAGCAACAACTCCGTTTACGTAATCCTGCTGTGACTGTCTCTATCGTAGTATTTGCATTAGTGTCGTGCAGCGAGCAGAGGAAAGAGTCACGCGAGTAATGCCGTCTACGATGGAGGGCTCTTCGGGGGAAGGTGACCTGTTTACCGTCAAACACGAGCTCAGAAACGGTAAATGAACGCCGGGCAGGCTGCCCTGCGCTTATATTTAAGAAACAACGCTTATTTATAAATAATGTTTTCGTTATATAGTGGAAGAGACGGCTTTAATGTTAGCTGGTCGGCTAGTGTAAAAGCATGAATAAATGCTATTAGTAGCCTATATTAATATATTGATGTCTGTATCACAAATGATCCTCCAGCCTGGAGTACTTTGAGGTTAGAGGATGTTTTGCATGTGCGATTGCATAATTCACATTCATAACCGCAGTTGCACTTAAGTGCACTTGCATTTCAGTGCATGTAGTGTTTGAAACATTTGAAAGAAATCAAATTGACATTGAAGAAGAGGATTGTATTGTATGGAATTAATTGCATTTATTATATGTCAGTGGTTTCAGTAGTTGCTCAGTCATGACATGGCCTTGAGTCCAACGAAACCCAATTACTGGAGCTAATTTAATCTCTAGGGCCCTGATGTTGTCTTTGTATAGTAATGAAGTTACCAGGTTTGTGTCCTCACTTGCCCGTCTTAGTAAATGCTTAGTAGGCACATTCCATCAGTATGGTACAGTACTTTGTTGTCTTATGACTTTTTTAGATGCACCAATGCCACATTTTTGTTGTGAGACCTATTAGATATGTTTGATAAATTATAATGCAACATAAAATTAAGCTAACATGAGAAACTACTTCTAGAAACTAGAACCAAACAAACTGTTCAAAGTATTTTTAATTCTTAACTAGTTTTTCATGACAGAAAATACATTTTTATCTTTGTTCCACGTTCTTAGCACAACCATGTTACCGCACTATTACAGAAAATGTATAATTTCTTAAAATTGTATAAAAAAAAAAATAATTTTTCTACAACATGATTGGATGTAATCGCATTCCATTTTCACAAATTTTAGTACGACTGCATTCGTTAACTAAATAATTCAACTCTGTTATCCAAGTTTTTGTAAGAAAAAAATTATAAACCAAACATAACTGTATTTCGACAAATTTTCATAACAAAAACTTTGAAGAAAAACCTAAAGAAAGCATAGTGAGTAAAACAGCTCATAAAAATTTATTTTAACCTGAAGTTGACCATCAACCACTTTCTGAAGGTTAAGAACCTTCTTTCTCTGACCATTTTTTAGCGTTTCAGGCCTTATTTTTTACTATATCAATGAAAATCGCCAATATTTATTTTGCCATCTTGACACAGATCTCATGTCTAGAGATCTGTTTTGACTTGTGCATCATGTCATAAAAATGAGTTCCAACTACTGAAGTATCGGCCAGGCCAAATTAACAGCAGTGGTTATTCCATGTGGTTATTAATAGCATTTCCAAAAGAGAGATTTATGAATAGATCACATTTTCTATTATCAAGAAATATTGAATATTGTTCTGCAGTCATTAAATTGTATTTTGTGGTTCAGCCATTAGAAAGCCATATCAGTCGACCACAAGTCTCAAGTATTTAAGCTGCTTATCCAGATTCAAATATTAGACTCTGAGCATTACTGTATCACTAATGCAGGTCAATGCGGGTGATCAGTTTACAGGCACGTAATTGTTTCTGGCTAGTTATGATTAACAAAATGTGTAACATAAGAATGAAGAACTAAAGACTAGAAGGCGGTCACCTGATAAGGCTCACCTAAGAAAGCCCAATAGGGACCAGCTTCTTTCCATTAACGCTTTTGGATCCCGAGTGGAGAAAGTCAGGGTTTGGAAGCATAATAATAAACATGGTAGTTCCCATGGCCTCTCTAGTGCTTGCACACACCTTAAATAAGCTGCTCGATATCTAGTCAGAGGATGTGGTAACAGAATATGTTTTTTTTCCCCCTTCTAAAATCAGATAATTTGCAAAGAAGGAGAAAGATCATGATTTTGTGTGAGATGCAGTGCTACTGTAATTGAGGGTAACAGCAGGAATGTGTTCACTTCACTGGTCACGCTCATTGGTGTCTACTGCATAAAACAAGTGACCTTACTTCAGGCTGCATGCTACCGTGTAAACATATACCACACATATGCTCGCATTCGTCTATGTCTCATTCATGAATGCTGTTTTGTTTCCTCTGAATCATCAGGCTCTTCATATTTATGAGCAGGCCCACACATAATCTGCACCTGCAGAACTCGGATTTCTGCAGAATTTGAATGCATTTAATTCATAGTTCTGCCTCTTGGTTATTTACATTACTGTTCAACGTTTTTTTTATATATATATATATATATAAGAAGTCTCCTATGCTCACCAAGTCTGCATTTATTTAATAATTGAATATATTTGTATATATAATTTATATATATTTAATAAATATAAATTATATACAAGTATAAATGTTTTTTTTAATATACATATGTGTATTTATATATACATAATAAATATACACAGTACTACACACACATAGTATGTAAACAAACTTTTATTTTGAATGTGATTAATCATGATTAATCATTTTGCAGCCCTAGTTCTTTTCAAATTCTTTAAAGATTAGAAATTTCCAAAGAACATCACATTTGTAATAGAAGTCTTTTTTTAACATGATAAAAGTCTATGCTGGCACTTTTGAGCAATTTAATGGATCCTTGCTAAATAAAGATATTAATTGGTTAAAAAAAAAAAAAATTACTGACCCCAAAAATGTGAATGGTAGTTTTTTTTTGGCCTGATTTCATAATGCTTTCACTGTTGTTTTAGCGTGTTTAAATATTTAAAGTCAGTGCAGAAAATGCATAAAAAAGATTCCATCTGGACCTTTTTATAAGCTGCATGCTGTATACAAACAGCTGGAGGCTCATCTCCAAGGGTTCACCATTTTGAACACATTTTCTGTTTTCACTGTTGTGAGAAAGTGGCAAAGGTTCAAGTAACCAAAGTTTAAAAGGTTTACAGGAGGTTTTCTTGTATGTAATCTAAGTGAAGAACACGATTTCTTGGCCGTGTGACCAGATGGATGTGTTTAAATCTTTCCCCAGCCAATCTGACGGGTCACGTGGAGCGAGTGGGCATTGAGAACTTTGAGCTGCTGAAAGTGCTGGGAACAGGAGGTCAGTGACAGTTCAAGTATGTGTTCTTTGCTTATCTTTGTTCCTACTCCACTAACAAATCGTTCTTCTCCTCTGGGCAGCCTACGGCAAGGTGTTCTTGGTTCGCAAGGTGAGCGGCCATGATTCGGGTAAACTCTATGCCATGAAGGTGTTGAAAAAGGCCACTATTGTGCAGAAGGCGAAGACGGCAGAGCACACACGCACAGAGAGACAGGTCCTCGAGCATATCAGACAGTCTCCTTTCCTGGTTACACTCCATTATGCCTTCCAGACAGACACCAAATTGCATCTCATTTTAGGTATGCTCTCTCCTCTCTCTTGTGGATTGCAAAAATTCAAACTGTTTTATGCTTCAATTTTACTTCTGCTTTTAAAAGAGTGTGACCTGTGCAGATTGAGTAATTCCTCTGCATTCTTGCTCACCAGTATTGTTATAGTGAACTATGGGTATGTTCCTGTTGTCTACTAGTGCTCTGTCAAGCAGACTTTATAAGGTTTTGGCCATCAAGTGTGATTCAGTCATAGGGAGCATTTAGTCAGTCTGACTGCAGAAAGCTTAGTGAGCAATTATACACCGATATCTCACTTCACAGGAAGTGGGCAGGGAAATTTACCCATCAGTCATTGTGCACAATCTCCGGCGTTTTTATTCAGCTTAATTAACCTCAGAAGTGGTTGCTGGGCAGTGCGAGAGTATAAAGTGCAGAAGATGTGACTGTTAGAATACCATTATTATTATGTTTCATAACAGGTACATGCGTAAAAATGTTGACCTCTTTTTAAGAAATGTATAATATCGTTGATTTTTATAGAAAATACACATACAATACACTACTGTTGCAAAGTTTGGGGATTTGTGTAATGTTTTTGAAAGAAGGGTCAAATGTTCAACAAGGCTGCATTTATTTAAATAAAAATACAGTTAAAAACAGTAATATTGTGAAATAGTATTATTTTATATACATATATATATTTTAAAATGTTGTGTATTCCTGTGATAACAAAGCTGAATTTTCAGCATCATTACTCCAGTCTTTAGTGTCACATGATCCTTCAGAAATAATTTTTATATGCTGATTTGATCCTCAAGAAACATTTTTTTCCTCTTCATTTTACTGATCCCAAACAGCAGTGTATAATTTATTACATTAAATTAAATAATTTGGATGAATATATAAGTAATTGATGATTTTTGTTTGTACATTATCACGCTTGAAACCCTTCCTTTGTGTGACTCAGGTGTTGTTTGATGGAGCTGTAGGACATTTGAAATAAAGTGAACTTTTACACATCCCCTCTCAAGTGTGTAGAGACCCTGTGAATTGTAACGCAGTTAATGTGCTTTAATAATGAAAAGCGGAAGCCTGTATACCACTACAGGAACTCTTGGTTTTGTGGTAATGCTTGGAGCCGATGGTGTCAGTGTCAGCATTAAAGCAGGATTTTGCACAATACCAGGTGCATAAGAAATATAAAAGTGTGTTTGACCAGTTGCAATTTTGTTTTATATACCTTCAATTGCAGACTATGTGAATGGAGGTGAGCTCTTCACACACTTGGTCCAAAGAGTTCGCTTTAAAGAACAAGAGGTTACCTTGTACAGCGGGGAGATTGTACTAGCACTGGAGCACTTGCATAAGGTAAAATTGCTGCAAAAATTGCACACTTATTTTCACTCTTCATTTCCTTTGCAATCTGACTGAACGGCGCCTCATTTCGAGAGAATAGTGAAAGTAATTCCTTCCTTTACTCAGAAGGTACTTCTCCTCTCTCCTGCCTGCTCAGATCAATTCCTCACTCAGTTAACCAGGCCAGGGCAAATTTATCTCGAAGGCTGTTTACAAAAAGAGGACGAAAAGGGTTTTTAATGCATGCTTGTTCTGTGCATAGCAGCCATTATTCAGAGAGAAGAGAGTTGCCCTGGAGGCATTGCAGCATTTGTAGGAAGGACCTTGACAGTGAGATTAACATTGTTTTGGTTCAGTCAAATTTTTTTGTCATTGCCTATTATGTTGCCATTTATTAAAGTATTGGTGCATTTCCCAGGTGAATGGCTGCATTTAATGACCCCAGACAAGTTAAGGTTGTGAATACAACATTTGAGCAAATTCTTTTGGCAAGGATGACAAAAAAATGTGGTGAATTATGACACGAAAAGTGCAGTATTTGGTCACACGTCTAAACATAAGAGCTTATTCGTTCCTTTGTGTTTTTCAGCTGGGAATCGTCTACAGAGACCTAAAACTTGAGAATATACTTCTTGATTCAAACGGTCACATCGTGTTGACGGACTTTGGCCTTAGTAAGGAGTTCCATGAGGTGAGTGTGTTACTCTACATATTTTTCTCCTTTGATAAATTATTTTTGTACTTTGGATTCCTGTCAGTTATCCATATTTTATTAAACCATTAATGATTAAAATTACTGTGCTTGTTTACAAACATCAAAATGGCTAAAGTAATTTGTAACTTTAAATCTCTCTCTCTCTCTCTCTCTCTCTCTCTCTCTCTCTATATATATATATATATATATGCATGCATACATGCATACATGCAGTGCCGTGAAAAGGTTTTTGCCCCCTTCCTGTTTTTTTTTTTTTGTTTTTTTGCATATTTGTCAGAAGATTTGGATCATCAAACTAATTTTAATATTACACAAAGATGACCTGTGTGTAAATAAAAGGCAGTTTTGAAATAATGATTTAATTTATTAAATATAATAACTGGTTGTGCCACCTTTGGCAGCAACAACTGCAATCAAGTTTTTGCGATAACTGGCAATGAGTCTTTCACATTGCTGTGGAGGAATTTGGCCCACTCTTCTTTGCAGAATTGTTTTAATTCAGCCACACTGGAGGGTTTTCAAGCGTGAATGGACTGTTTAAGGTCATGTCACAGCATCTCAGTCGGATTTAAGTCCGCACTTTGATTGTTTGAATTATGAACACTTACCCTAATTGAGGCAAGTGCAAGTGCCTCAATTAAGGTCAGTGTTCATGATTCAACAATAAGAAAGAGACTGGGAAAAAACAGCATCCATGGGAGAGTTCCAAGGCAAAAGCCACTGCTGACCAAAAAGAACACAAAGGCTCGTCTCGCATTTGCCAAAAAATATCTTGATTATCCCCAAGACTTTTGGGCAAATATTCTGTGGACTGATGAGACAAAAGTTGAACTTCTTGGAAGGTGTGTGTCCTGTTGTGTGTCAAACATGGTGGTGGTAGTTTGATGGTCTGGGGCTGCTTTACAGCTTCAGGACCTGGATAACTTGCCATAATTGATGGAACCATGAATTCTGCACCCTATCAGAAAATCCTGAAGGAGAATGTCTGACCATCAGCTTGTGACCTCAAGCTCAAGCACACTTGGGTTATGCAGCAGGACAATGATCCCAACACACCAGCAAGTCCACCTCTGAATGGCTAAAGAAAAACAAAATTAAGGTTTTTGAGTGGCCAAGTCAATATCTGGACTTAAATCCAACTGAGATGCTGTGGCATGACCTTAAAAAATCCTTTCATGCTTGAAAACCCTCCAATGTGCCTGAATTAAAACAATTTTGCAAAGAAGAGTGGGCCAAAATGTATCCACAGCAATGTGAAAGGCTCATTGCCAGTTATTGCAAACACTTGATTGCAGTTGTTGCTGCAAAGGGTGGCACAACCAGTTTTTATATTTGGGGCAATTACTTTTTCACGTAGGGCCAGACAGGTTTGGACAGCTTTTTTCCCTTAATAAATGAAAGCATTATTTCAAAACTGTTTTGTATTTACTCAGGTTATCTTTATGGAATATCAAAATTTGTTTGATCTGAATCTTATTGTTATTGCGCAGAATGCAGGTTTAAAAATTTGTTAGTTTCAGCTTTTCAGCTGGAGTTTGTCCACGTATCCACAGATTTTCAGTGTGGAAGTGAAAATGGGAGAAATAATTTTCAGACATAAACAGTGCAGATTAATTCATGAGATAAGGCTGCATCCTAGCACAGTCTTCCTACTTCATAGCAGTTCATATTAACTGCATGATTCTTTTTCATATAATTCTGGATCAAATTATTTATAATTCTGGTTATTGAAAAGCATGCTATGGGCAAAACATCACAGATACAGATAAGTTCCATGCGGTTTGCAAAAAGAGCTCGTTGGTCGCATCTGCAGCAGCATATACACCACAAAACCATGTGCTCAACCTGTGCAAACAAACGTATGTGGGAGCCATCAGATAAGTTGTTGTCTAGCCAAGGAAAAAAGGCTGAATAAGCTTTACAACCACTTAAAGAAAATTACCAACCATTGTCCTGCATCATAAGTGCTACATTTAAAGTGAATATTGCAGTAAATTACATACATATGATTTACACACAGCACAAATGGCATTTAGTCTTAGCCTCAACAGCCTCTAAGTGCAGTAATTAATCATTCTAGAATGAAGAATCATGTTTCGATGCATAGGTTTACATTTCAGTTTTAACTTTTAAAACACTGTGTTGCAATTAATGCACTACGAGTGAAAGGGGGTCAGTAAGATATTTTTGAAGGAAATCAATACTTTTATTTAGCAAGGATGCATTAAATTGATCAAAAGTGACAGTAAAGACAATTCACCATTCCGACACAGTTAGCTAATGGTCTAATCCGATTCAATGATCTATGCTAAGCTAAGCTAAAAGTGCTACAGCCAGATCCGGAGATCGGTTGAATGGATTCAAAAACGGTAAAACTCAACTGTTTAACTCTAGAGGAGTTGTAAAATGAGCCTATTTTCAAAAAAAGGTGGCGTGTTCCTTTAAAACATTTGAAGAAATGAACTGTTATTAAATGTTGATGGTTATTTATATATTAGTTTCTTTGTAAGTGATGACCCATTGAAGGGGTGTTTCTTCTCAGATGGTCGGCTCCGTGGGTTTGCCCAATAGAAATAGGTTTTGCCGGAACAAATATTTAGAGGGAACATTGTGTTAGGGTGACATTCCAGTTTAGGAACTACTGGGAGGGTTAAAGGATATTTGATTAGACCAGCCAGCAACAAGTGTTTAATATTTAACAGCTGTTGTTGTCATGATATTTGCAATATCGCAATACTGAGTGTTCTTTATAAAAAACAACCAGGCTTCCACTTTTCTGAATTTTTGTTATGGGTGTTTGAGAAATGTTGAAAGATCTGTATTATGAGAGTTCTTGTTGCGTTGTTGTGTAGGGTTTTAGCATTCGTCTTTGAGAAGTGCATCTATAACAAATGATTGTTTATTCTCGGGGACCACCCAATATCCTGCACGTCCTGCCCTGTCAGGGATGCTCTGTTTGATGTTTCAATAGTTCACACTGAACCTCTCTCCGTCCCATGGATGCAATTACAGCGCAAGGCTGTTTACTCAATGCTGTAATCGCTTATCATGCATGTTTTGGTGTTCTTTGTTAACTTTTTGTTTTTCTCAGTTTGACCTTTGTTGTACTAGCTAACAACCCATTTCAGCCAGAAGTTTTTTTTACAAGTGTGGTTTGAAAACACGCCTGTGACTATTAAGACTTTACAGAGAACATATAAACCGGCGAGCACAAAACGAGTAAATTCATCCGACAGAAATGTGCTGATTATGAGATGCATAAAAATAAAAGCAATTAATAAATGAACGCAGGAACTTTAATTATAAAAGCCATGTGCTTGTAACGGTAAACATGTGGCAAGAATGTTAAATGCACATAGGATATTAAAGAAGATTGTTCCAGATGTTTTCATGTATTTCATTCCGCAAATATGCCGCATAATTCAGAAAGCAGTTTTGCCCAATTTAGAAAGCACAGATGGCGTTTAGTCTTAGCCTCAACAGCCTCTAAGTGCAGTAATTAATCATTCTAGAATGAAGAATAATGTTTCAATGCATAGGTTTACATTTCATTTCATTTTTAACTTTTAAAATACTTTGTTGCAATTGATACACTACGAGTGAAAAGGGGGTTAGTAAGATTTTTTTTGAAGGAAATTAATACTTTTATTTAGCAAGAATACATAAAATGTATTAAAAGTGACAGTAAAGACAATTATAATGTTACAGAAGATTTCTGTTTCAAATAAATGCTGTTCTTTTTAACTTTCTATGCATCAAAGAATCATTGATAATAAGAAACATTGATAATAAGAAGAAATTTTCTTGAGCAGCAAATCAACATATGAGAATGATTTCTGGAGGATCATGTGACACTGAAGGCTGGAGTAATGGCTGCTGGAAAATCAGCTTTGCCTTCACAAGAATATATTATAATACCTTTTAAAATATATGAAAACAGTTATATATTGTAATACTTTCAAAATATTTAAGTTTTTACTATATTGTTGATCAAATAAATGCAGCCTTGATGAGTATAAAACTTCTTTCAAAAAACATGCATTATAAAAATCTTACCAACCCAAAACCTTTGAACAGTAGTGTATATATGTGAATAATTTTGACCATTACTGCAAAGCCAGCTCATTATGTTTCTGGTCTCTGGCCTACGAGTTTGAATGTTTTTTTTTGTCTGACCAAATGTAATCTTTCTTTTTAATACCAATGTATTTTTTATTGATAATAAAGTAGTAAACAAAGAAATTCTCAAAACTGATTGGTCCATTGTTAGTGAACATTCTGTGTCAATGCTTCCACTGTCAGTAGTGTAAGACATATGACAACTGGCATATGGTAGATTGAGAATTTTGGGTTGAGTAAACACGCTGATGTATTGAATCGTGACTTTTATTTGATATGCAGCGTATCATGAGGTAATTGCTGATACCCTGCCCTAAACCAAACATTCACACATCTGTGTTTCTGAAGGAAAATCATTTCTGAATGCTACAAAGACAATTGTGGAAACTGAAACTGTAGAAGAAACTTTAGGAAATTTGGAAGCAAGGGAGATATAGGTTTTTGCAAACAGTAAAATAAACCCTTTTGGTCTTGTAGGTAGAGAGGGCTTATTCCATCTGTGGAACTATTGAGTACATGGCTCCTGAGATTGTAGCAGGAGGAGAGTCAGGACATGACAAGGTAAAGTGAATCGCTTATCCGCCCATTCACCACATTTTTAAGGGCTGTTTAATTACGCATGTAATTTTCTTAAATTCTACACAGCAGCTTAAAGTTTGACTTTGAAAAAAGTGATTAATTAATTTTTGCACTAATCAGCATACATTTGAATGTGCTTTTGGGAATATATCCCTTGTGTTGTTCTCCTGCAGGCAGTGGACTGGTGGAGTATGGGAGTTCTGATGTATGAGCTGTTGACCGGAGGCTCTCCTTTCACTGTCGATGGCGATGAGAACTCTCATTCTGACATTGCCGAGTAAGACCAGCATACACACACTTAGAGCTGTATTGTCTGTATGGGAGTAAGGAATTTAATTATTCTGATCCCTCTTAGCAACTCTGGTTCCATTAATGATTCTTTAAAAGGATAGTTCACCCAAAAATGAAAATACTTGCCCTCGTGTTGTTCCAAACCCATATGACCTATTTTCTTCTGTGTAAACAACAGAAAATACTTTTGAAGAATGTTGGTAGCTATACGGTTTCAGTTCCTATTGACTTTCGTTGTATTGAAAGGAAGTCACTGGGTACCAATACTGTTTGTTATGAACACACATTGTCATATGAACAGATATGATCAGTCAACTAAACTATTAGAGTACCATGAGCCTTACATACAGATAACAAGAATAGTTTTTTTTGTTGTTTTTTTTTGGGGGGGGGGGGTAATTTTGAATCTGACATGACTAAATTTGGTGGCTCATAGAAGTAATTTGTTCAGGATTCAGACTTGAACAGATCTGAAACTTCAAAAATTAATTTTATTTTTGATTTCTTCTTTTGAATTCTTGTTTTGAATAATAACTAGTTCTCGGTTTCCAACTCTAATTCTCTGCACGCCTTTATGTGGTTAAACACCAGTTCTCTTTTTATTATCTAGAAGTCTGTCTTGCTTTGAAATCATGAGTTGACTGTTTGATTTAGATCAGTATGTTCACAAAATATCATTGAATTATCTTCTTAAAGCTGCACTCATTTTTTTTTTTTTTTTTAACCCTTCTTGGTTTTATTATAATTCCAATACAAATCTGAAGGAAGGGTACAGTTGTTGTTTTTTTTTCTTTTTTATTTATTCTCTCTCTTTGCCCAATAGGAGAATTATGAAAAAGGATCCTCCATTCCCTAAAGACATGGGGCCTCTGGCCAAAGACATTATCCAGCGATTGCTAATAAGAGACCCAAAGAAGAGGCTGGGCTCCGGGCCCTCAGGGGCCCAGAATGTGAAAAGCCATCCATTTTACCAGGCAAGACAAAAATGAATAATTGACTTTTTTTTTAGTAGAAAAGAATAATTATTTCCCTAGTCATTTCATTGGCATTTTAAAGTTAATTCACCATCTAAAATGTTTGACTATGGTTGATCTAGAAAATGAACTGGGAGGATCTAGCTGCTAAGAAGGTTCCGGCTCCGTTTAAGCCTGTAATTCGTGATGAGCTGGATGTTAGCAACTTTGCTGAGGAGTTTACAGAGATGGACCCAACATACTCCCCGGCAGCACTTCCAAACAACTGTGACCGCATCTTCCAGGTAGTAGAATTAACAACTAATTTGATTACAACTAATTACTCACTCTCTGGTCATCCAAAATATAGATGGCTTTTTTTCTTGGGTAGAACAGTAAAGAAGATTTTTAGCTTAAACCATGGTGCTTGTTGATTCATAAAATGCATGTCAACAGCTGCCCGTCTTTGAGAATAAAAAAAGCATGTCATGCAGCACAAAATTGATTCCCATGGCTCCTGACGATATATTGAGATCTTATGAAGCGCAACTATCGGTCTGTGCAAGAAAACTGAACTTTATTTAAAACATTATTACCTTTAATCTATAGCATCGGTCAAACGGGGAAGCACAATTCTTTTCCTCTAACTGGTTCAGTTCATTTACGTAATCATTCAATGTCATAACGTATACGCAATTATATTAAGTTATATTATATTAATTATTATATTATTATTAGTTATGTTATTATGATGGAAAAGCTGAATTTTTACAGCAGCAATTACTCCTGTTTTTACATGATCCTTCAGAAAACATTGTCATGTGCTGATTGCAAGAAGCATTTCTTATTATTTTCAATGTTGAAAATAGTTGTGCTGCTTAATATTTTTCTGGAAACTGATGCATTGTTTTTTAGAATTATTTGATGAATATAATTATTTTTTAAGTATAATTCTAAATTAATTGTAAGTCTTTTCTGCCACTTTTGATCAAATGAATGCATACTTGCTGCATGCATGCGTTAGCTTCTTTCAATGAAAATCTTACCGACCCCAAATTTTGAATGGTAGTGTATTTTATGGAAATGTACTCAAAATTCACTCAAAAAAGTGCAGCTTTTGAAGCAGAATTGTCCCAAACGTACCAAATATCATCTGATTTGTTTTCCAGGCCAATATATCAGTTTTTCACTAATGTCATCCAATGTGTGATGTACCTAAAACAATATTGATTCACACGGAGCATTTATTTATGACACTGAGAATGAATTTCTGCACACGAGTGGACATTTGATGTTGCTTTAGAATATAATTGTTCAGTTAACCCTCCATTATTAGTAAGCAGGAAGTACCGAAGTGGATATGGGCAAGTCAGCCTTTATAATGATCACTTGCGCAACATGAGCCCGGCTGTCTATGTTGGTATTCAGATGAATTAGAGAGCTGTTTGGAGATGTAATTATGGTGATATGGAGATGGATTCAAGCATCAGATGTGAATGACTATTTTTGATGCCGCTTGATCCATAACGTTGCCTATAGCATGATGCCAGCTGAAATGGGAGGCTGCGAAAGAGATGGTGTCTATGATTGCCTTCTGAATCCTTCAGTCTGGCGGATCAATGCCGCCATTAAACGGCTCTGTCATGGAATAAAAGGTCGGCGTCTGCGAGAACAACCATGTCTGGCTCAATTACTCCTTCAACCTTTGATTACCAACTTCATCTAGGCTTTTCTAAGCGTTCGCCTTTCATGTGCCCTGGAATTTTGATCCTTCGTAATTCTCGGGCGGTACAATTGCAGCGACGTCTGCAATGATAACTTACGAAGCGCTCCACAGCACACACACACATGCATAGCCGTATATAAACCCAGCCACCCACTCAAACTCCTCACAAACTGAAATTAAGCTGCATTAGAGGACTGTGATAATTTGAAAAGCAGGGCAATCAAATACCTTGGCTTAGCAATTAAAAGCATTTCAACCATTCATCTCCTCATCCTTCCGTCCAGCCATCCTCTCATCCATCCAGCCAACCACTCCTCCTCCCATGTAGCACACAGCTGCAGTCTGGCCGTGCAAGTGGGACATGGGCTGTCGGAGGCTTTATTTAGATAGGCGCACATGATGCAGTTGTCGCAAACAATGTGACTGGAGTCCCACAGCATGAAGGATTTGCAGAAATGCAAAAGGCCTTGGTGTTTGAGTTCTGTCAGTCTCCCTGAAACTTCCTCTACATTAGTTCCCTCTTCTGTTATTGAGTGTGTTTATAGATGTTTGTATCTGCAGGGCTATTCCTTCATGGCTCCCTCCATCCTGTTTAAGAGAAACGCGGTGATGGACGACACAGCTCAGCTGTGCGGTGGGTCAGAGAGGCCGGGGTCTGCCGCTGTTGCCCGTAGCGCTATGATGAAGGTCAGTCTGCATATTGCTGCTTTGTAAAACATCACAACATTTAAAGTTGAAGTATGTCATTTTTTTCAGTGTTAAAATACTGTTACACCAGGTGGATGCTGCACACTGGTGGTGGACGAGGAGACACCACCCCTCACAATGTAGAGCGCTTTGAGTGCTTAGAAAAAAGCAGAAAAGCGCTATATAAATGTAATGAATTATTATTATTATTATTATTATTCTTGTTTAAAAACAGCTAGATGGAGTGCAGTGGTATTTAGCAGAAATGGCACATAAATGCGCATAAACTCTAATAAAATGTTGCTGATGTACACTGTCAACTGAAGATGTCTATTCTGCCCCCAGATCCATCTGATCGGTCTCTTTTTTTCAAATTGAACTTCTGCACTGCTTGTCAATGTTGGACTATTTTAAATTTGAAAATGTCTTTAGAACATTGTGTTCATGGGCGTGATGCACTAAAAAATCCAACGACATCCATCTCTTGTGTGTACGTAGACCAGAAATTAAAAATAGTAGCGCAAAATTTAAAAACCTGACATTTTATGCCCTAATTTATACCCTTCTCCAGAAGTGTCAGAAACAATCAAGAGCAGCTGGATTTTCTTTGCTTTTCTAAAAGATGTACTCTGCAGACATACTGCAACATTTACAACCAAAGCTCCCTTCACAGTCCATCCAGACCATTTATCAAAATAAATCAGCAAAAACTGACCATAAGCACAATAACATATGACCTTTGCAGCAGTTTCAGATTTATCATGAACTTGATTCTGATAAATGTTGATAAATGTTTGAAATTCAACAAAATATAGAGGCTAGCCAATCAAAACGGGCTAATTTACTTGGAAACAAATGAACTAATTCTAAGTGTCAGGTCATGTGAAAGTATGTTACATTTGTTTTGGTGCAAGAAACCTTGATTAACATTGTAAGTGGATTTTATCTGACCTCTAAACTTCTAACGAACTGACTGTAGGACTCTCCGTTCTACATGAACTATGAGATGGACCTGAGGGAGAATGCTCTGGGAGAGGGAAGCTTCTCCATCTGCAGACAGTGCACTCACAAAAAGACTGGACAGAAATACGCTGTAAAGATCGTCAGTAAAAGGTACTAGCTATGCAGCCTGCTAACAGAGTTTTTTGGATGTATTTAAAGTTCAGTTAAATTATGTAGGCTAATATTCGTGGAAGTAATTTGTAGTTTACTGTTCTGAAGAATGGAGGCACAGACGCAGAAAGAGATCGCTGCTCTCAAACTGTGTGATGGACACCCCAACATAGTCAAGCTACATGAGATCTACCACGACCAGGTAAGACTGTGTTTGAGACTGAAACCTAGAGCTCATGTGCACATCAAAGCCTCATTCTCTCAATGAACTGGACTAGCCTGAATAAGTTTGAACTCTCTTTGTCCTCACACCTGCCCCAGATTTAATTCCCTCCTGTTCATAAACTGTCCCCTTCCTTTTCTTTGTACTTCGTCTCAATTACAGTCCAGTCTTTATCAGATGCAGCACAAAAGAAGGTTAAAACTAACTGGAGAAATAACACCATGGTTGGTTTACATTACAACAACATCAAATTGGTCCTTTTTACTTATTTAATAAATCCTAAAGAGAAAACATAGATTTACATTTCCTGCAGGGCAATAAAAAAATAGAAGTGCATCTGCTTTGCCAAAGAAAGTCAATGGGAGACTAAAAATAGACAACATAAAACATAGATTACGAAGACAGCTTGTACAGTAAACACTGTAATAAAGTTTGTTTTAGAATTACAAAAATTATTATATTTATGATATTAAAAATTATGATATTGAAATTATAATAAAAAGAATATATATATATGTATGTTATTTGTATTATTTTTTTATTTTGTGTGTGTGCCAGATATCCTGATCCATCGCCCTACTATTCATTATTATGATAAGCTTGAGTCAGTTGGGCACCTCTTCAGATCTGTAAAATGTGTATGTGTGTGCGTGCCCACTTGCCAATTGGAGGTTATCAGCCCCCATCCTCTGTACCCAGTGCCGTGCCCCAGATGAAAAGCAAAGCCGCCCTGCCCGGTCAGGGTCTTTGTTCCTCTATACCAGAGATAATGAGAGATATTAGCTTGCTCTTTTTCATTTGCCTCTCTTTCTTCTTTCGTGCACACACACACACACACACACACACTTGCACACTCATACACTCTTTTCTATCTCATCCCACCCACGTACGGCACGCAAACACTTGTTCTGCCGTTCACTTATTCACACTCATTCAGCGTATAATGAGACTGAAGTCCATTTATTAAATCATCTTGAATCTGAACCTTTGCCAGGTGATTTTTCCAGCTCGTTCTGAGTTCAAAGGCAGCATTCCCTCTGACTTTCTTCCTGTCATTAAATGTACGTCTCCACCAGGATAGAAGGCTTTGCGTTTCATAATAGATTATCTGTCTGTGTAATTGCGATCATATACTGTTCCATGTGGTTATTCTTGCAAATAATGTATTTCTTTGTGGTCCCTAATTTTATATTTAGTTTTATGCTCAGTGCTGGTCCTAGAGTTCTGGGGGCCTAGAGCAAAGCTTTGTCAAGGGTTCCCTGTCAGTGCATCCAAAATGTCTTCAATTTAATCTGTACTTTCAGAGCAGTTTCACTGCCAACAAACAACAGAGAGTTAAAACAGTCAGTAGTACAATAAAAAAATAATTATAAACAAAAGATACACAATAAACAATTTAGCCTACTAAAAATACTAGCCTACAACAGCAGGATTAGCTGTCACTTTAAAACTGAATGAAGACTGAGATTTAATATACTGATAAGCATTCAGCTACTTTCTCAACTGTTCACTTACAGTAAGAAAAACTGATTGCATTTCAAATCTGTGTAAAGCAATATTATAAGCATCTTCTGAGTTTGTCACACCACAGAAAAAGATTTGTATTTTAAAGAGAACCAGTTCGAAGAGAGCATAGTTTGCTTTTTGGGTTAAAATAATTTCTTGGTATAAAATTTGAATGGTATGACAATTAGATTAGACTGTACAGAAATTGAAATCTACATGCTAATACACATTATACTCATAGTCACGCAATGCTGATGTTGTTAACATTAATAATTTGAGAATAAAGTATAACAATAATGATAATTTGCACAGTTTAATGTGATATGAGCTAACCGATCTTTAGATTTAATCACTGCTGGTAGTGTGATTTATGGTATGCTTTTTTCCTCATTTGGTCAGAACAAACGTGGCAGACTTGTTACTTGCATGTTCAGATGACAATATAAGCTTAAAGTTCTTATTTGGGTCATATATTCCAAGACATAGGCTAGAATCTGTGATTACTACGTACAGGATTCACACCGGTGCGGTGACTGACAGCTACACATTCACCTCAAAACATTAGTTTCATCCACGCTGGAGCCGTACCAGAGCACAACCCACTCAATGAAGATAATTCCGCAAGTGACTACAAGGTTTTCAAAGAGATGACGACAAAGAGGCAAAACTTACGGACTGCAGCTTTAAATAGCTTATACTTGTCTGTGTTTCCCTTTTGCTCTTTCGCAGCTCAATACTCATTTAATTCTTGTGTAGTATTGAGCACATACAGCAGGAGACTGTATATTACAACAGTCCTGTTACATGATTTGACTGGTTTGGATGTTACGTGGCATTGTGTCATAATTGTTGGACGCCAAAATTAAAACTAATATTTTGTTAATCACACAGTAGTACTAGTCATTAAAGTCTCATGAAACTCCCCTGTTTTAGCACTGGTCGTTCACACCTCAGATTTGAAAAATACTCCAGAAATGGGCGTGTAAAACTGGAAAAGTGGGAGTGTAGAGGGTGGGAATAGGGGAGAAAACAGCCAATAAAGCACAGACCTACAACACATTATACAGACAAATTATTATTAAAATATGAGCAGAGAAAGAAAGAAAAAAACCATCAACAACGGAGATGGGGGCCACCTTGATATATTTTAAAAATATAATAATGATAATGAACTCTCAAGAAATCTTATCATTAGAGGCTAACGACTATCATGAACAATTTCAATATGTTTTGATAAATTATTATTTGAAATAAATAAGCAGAGATACTGGAATATATGAAAAATGAAGCACATTTAAAAGTTCAAATAATATTTTCACTTTTACCAGCACTACAGTCTCAGAACAAATGACACGCATCAGTTTAAAACAGAAAGAATAAAGGCATAGTTACTTTTTGTTTACTCTTCTTTTAATTTTCAGTCTGTATTTTTGTTTACTGTGTATCACAATAATCCGTCATGTCATCGCGTTCATGATTGATGTTCCACTCTATCAGTGCCCTTATTTGGGCATTTTTTGTTTGAAGAAGACATGATATGTGCGCATACATGGTGCTGGTTAAAATTTGGAGCACAAGAGAATATGAAATATGTTCACAAACTCTGGTCCGGATATGAACTATGATCGGTGCAGAGAGTGTTGTTAAACTCATCATGGTGTTTGCGCAGGAACTGCTCTCTCATGCATGCTCCACGTGTTTGTTAAATATAAAATATTGTTACAGTCATGTTTACAGAGGTAAACTGACAGCACGGAAGCTCGTTCATGAGATTTGAATTCTCTGCTGTAAGACGACATCATGCATAATACAGCGCAGTGATTAGATCATAAGACTTCATTCTCATAAATAATACTGAGAAGAGCTCAGAAAACTAATGACGTAGACGCGTACTCTCCAGCCACGACAGCCAATCACCACTGCAAATTAACTCGTATACGTCACTTTAGATGTTGGTTCAACTTGGCTGTGCAATTAAATCAAATTTGATCATCATGCGCATCTCATCAATAAAGCTGGTTCAGTGATTAGCAGTAAATCGCCATCACCTGCTTTCAAATTGAGCGGGAATTACTACACAGAGCCGTAGTTCAACAACAAGCTAGGCAATTTCGTGTTCGCCTTCGATTATGAACACGAAATTGCCTAGCTTGTAAGTGAATTACGGTTCTGTGTAGTAATTCCTGCTCCATTTGAAAGCAGGTGATGGCGATTAACTACTAATAAAGAAACCGGTTTAACTGACTAGATGCGCATGATAATCGAATTCGATTAATTGCACAACCCTAGTTCAACTTTGCTTTTTGAACCGGAAGAACGAAATTGTTCCAAAAATGAACAAATAACCACTTTTCGCTTAATAATTGACATAATGAGTGCTATTTTTGTTTTCACCGATGTGCAACCTGTTCATATATGTTAACATCTCAAAACATGTGTTTTATGACCCTTTAAATCATCCTTGAGAGTGTGAACTTTGTGCATAGGGAAGATCGGCACTGCCTATGCTTCTATTATTATGTGGATTGATAAGAAAGTGTCAGTAAATTATTGGAAAGAGGAGAAATTTGTTGTGTTTGAGGCCAGACTCGAACCCTACTGCTCACATGAGCACCAAGGCTCAGATTTACTGGAGCATATGCGATAACCACTGCGTCGTGACGCTGAATGACTTGAGCTCTCTAACACTTAGTATTGTTAACTTAAACTAAAAATATAACCATAAAAATACATTTTAATAAATAAAATAAAATAAACATTTACTGAAATAAGTTTTAAATAACTTATTTCTGCTAGTTGAAAGGCAATCATTTCTCATTTTCATTTAATTTATCTGAAAGCATTAAAAAAATAAAAAATAAAAGGAATAAATAAAAATTAATACAAACTATATAGAGTAGCTAAAACTAAAAAGTGAATAGGGAAAATATAAAAATAAAATCTAGTTCAAAATATTAACAAACCTATAATAGTATATCAATGATATTAAAATAAAACTACTTTGTTTGTGTAGCTACACGCATATCTTGTTCTGGAGCTCCTGCAAGGTGGAGAGTTGCTGGAGAGGATCAGAAGGAAGCAGCACTTCAGCGAGACGGAGGCCAGCCGCATCATGCGCAGACTGGTGTCTGCCGTCAGCCACATGCATGATGTTGGTGTGGTGCACAGGGACCTCAAACCAGAGGTACAGCATGCCACAACACATCCACTGTCATTTATCTCAAATGTACAACCCACATGTCACAGCACTCCAGGCCGATGGGCCCCAAAGTACAGGTTGGGCAGAACTCTACATAGTAGTTAGGCCTCAGGATTGACAATTCTCTCTTAATTAAAAGGAAACTTGTTCAAGAAACATCTGCCTTGTAAAGTTTATGTTCCTCAATTTTGCTTGTATTTCAGTTTGATGAACAGTGAACTAGTAAACATTTGTGTTGGTAAACTAATAAGGTTTAATTTGCTTTATTTTTCTGACTGTGTAATGGAGTTTTCTTTAATCTCTTTTCTCTTTGTAGAATTTGCTCTTCACTGATGACACTGAGAATTCAGAGATAAAAGTGATTGACTTTGGCTTTGCACGGCTCAAACCCCTTGACAATCAGCTCCTGAAGACCCCCTGCTTCACTCTTCAGTACGCTGCACCGGAAATCCTCAAATATGATGGTTACGATGAGTCCTGTGACCTCTGGAGTTTAGGAGTTATTTTGGTAAGGCCAATATTCATACTGCACATAATGCCTACAGTATGTAAGTATGCAAGTACTAGGAAGGGTTATTTTTGTATTTTTTTTTCTAGATTGCTCATATTTATGCATTACCAAGATGGCTGCTGAGTGCTAAATGAGTGTGAGTGTGAAAAAAATCCATATCGGTCAACCACTAACCTCTGCAGGGAAGCCCAGGGTTTGAAACTAATTTTATGGAGAAGAGAAACTAATTTTTCAGCCTTTTTTAATGGAAATAAAACACCTGAATGGTGCATTTTGTATGAATATGAGTGCTTTCTCCTGTTTCTGCAAATATGTGATTCTGTATCCACACAAGCTTTTATCCTCCTTCATGTAGATGTATAAATGCTCCGTTTGGATATGAATCCATGTCTTGCTGTTTCTGACACTTATTCACTTGAACACCAACCAAAATAAACAAACTATCAAGCCTTTCTAAAACAGCTTAGCATTGCTGATCGGAGTCTTCCCGACTACCCTTAAGCAGAGATTTTTCCAGCTAGGACTTCATTGAGAGAAAGATGAGCGGCGATAGCGAGATGGATCCAGGGGGAGATGTCCATATAGCTGAGTTATTTTTGTGGCACTCTGTACTGGGGAGCAGGACCTGGCTGGGGGGAGAACAGAGTAGCGCAGCAGAGTTTGACGTGATGATATCTGACAGGCTGTGAGCTGAGAATCCCTGGAGCTCTGCACAGTATGAAGAGAGACCACAGTGCTGAGAAAGACAAGAGCTTTGTAACTTATTTAGCTGTGCACTTTTTTTCCATTTACTTTTCATAACAATTATCTCGAATTTATTGATATAGCACAAAAAAAAAGTTGATCAGGGTTGTTGTGCTCAAACAAATGGAAATTACACATTACATTTGTCCAGCACACAATGACCGTTACATTGTGACAATGTCCAGCTACAATAAATAAGTCTTAAGGCACAATTTGAATGTATTGATGAGAACACAATGAAGTGTGGCTATTTTCTAACCTCGGCACCAATAGAAAAGGCACAATTATCTTTAAACATAAAGCACCACGAATGAGTAAGGAGCAGCTGGTTAGCACATTTAAGAGATCTATAGGTGTGATGGAAACTGCAAAGATCAGAGTAACATGGTTCTATTACACTTACAACTTTAAAAGCATAACAAAACTGTATACTGTGTCCGTAGAAGAAATATGGTCCCTCTTGATGGTGACAGTCAGACGCTCACTGATTGTCCTGTTCAAGAAAAGAAAGATTTTTGTTTGGTAATGGCTCCAAGCTAGAAGATTAATCTCTTCAAAACAGCTTTAATATGTTGATAGATGATGATGTGTGATTTTATATTTTCTTTCTAGGGTGATACTGTAACATTATTTCCAGGGACTGAAGACAAATAAATCCTTTGGCTAATTTTTGCATATTTACAGTAATGTTTGTTAACGTGAACTGTCCCAACATTTAAACATCATCTTGGCAATCAAAAAAGGATTTAAAATTTTAATCCATTATACATCCATAATGTGACATTTCTTATCACAATAAATGTAAGACCGGGCTTGATTTTATTAATCAGGAATTGATTGGATCAAAAAGAGTGTTTATAGTCAATTGGGGAGGACTACAGTGTTTCCCTCAAAAGCACAGTCCTGGTGACATCTTCAAAACAGGAAGTTGTCTCAGAGGTGGACCAAATGATAACTTTTTCATGAAAGATTACTAAAATTTTTCTTTGGAATAATGCATACTAATGGTTTGTGCACAATAAAACCAAGAACATTTATTTGGAAAATAAATTTGACTTTAAAATGATGGTACAGCTCTGTATCATTTGCATAACAGTAAAGGTAATTTCATGTATTTTTTTCTTAATGAATCGCATATGAAGAAAAAAAATTGGTCCTAAGATAGAACCTTGAGGTACCCTGCATTAAGGTGCACTTGTGTTTTTTATTTTGTTGCAGTACACCATGCTATCTGGCCAGGTCCCGTTTCAGTGCCATGGGAAGAGTCTAATGCACACAAGTGCAGAAGAGATTATGAGGAAGATCAAACAAGGAGACTTCTCTTTCGAAGGTGAAGCCTGGAGGAATGTGTCCAATCAGGCCAAAGATCTGATACAAGGTAAGACACAGCTGAAGATGTTTAGAGACCGTTTTGCAGTGATTTAAATTGGAATGCATTTGTTAAAACTAAAATGTGCCTGACCTACTCATGGTTCAGAGCTGCTGACGGTGGACCCTGACAAGCGGATAAAAATGTGTGGCCTACGCTATAATGCCTGGCTGCAGGATGACAGTCAGCTTTCTTCCAACCCTCTTATGACCCCTGACATCCTGGGATCTTCTACCATATCAGTGCACACCTGTGTCAAAGCCACCTTCAATGTAAGAAAGAGAAAAAAAACAGAAGGATGCTAGAAAATAAAGATTACAACGTAACATAATACTGTTATTGTCTTCCCCAGGCCTTTAATAAGTGTAAGCGGGAGGGCTTCCGACTCCAGACGGTTGACAAGGCTCCTTTGGCCAAACGCAGAAAGATGAAGAAGACCAGCACCAGCACAGAGACCCGCAGCAGCTCCAGCGAGAGCACACACTCATCATCCTCTTCCTCCCAGTCTCAGGATAAGATGCCACCAGATGGAGAGACAGCCATTATTCCCCAGTTCTCTGTGAGCACACCTCTCACTCTAGGCCCTGATGATGAGCCCTCTCAAGGCGAACCCCAGGCTGCCTTCACATTTACAGAGTAAACCCATCTGAGAGTCGGACAACAGGATAGGTTACGTAATTAGGATACATAATTATCCCACCGTTCTTTCTCCTCACGCTCTGGCAAGGCCATACAACTCCAGAATTTGCATGCGGGGACCAACTCAAATCCATCACTAGCAATAGATGCATACCATGAGTGCTGAAGACTGAGCTTGAGTAAACTTCTGGCTCAAGTCCTGCATGGCGAAACTTCACTGCATCCAGTCCAGTGTCTCAAACAGGAGGGTGAACTTCACTTTTAGGAGCATCAAACCTTCCACTGATGGTGAAAAAAGGAAAGTCTGCTTCTGCAGTGTCCTGAAAGACCAGGCACTTTGCTTTGGGCAAAAAAAAGGAAAGGGATATGTATTTTAAAATAATATAAATAGAATTTATTAAATTTAATACAATTTAGTTTATATAGATTTCTCTCAAATTTGGTATATGATACATATTTGGTATATACCAATTTGTCAAATATAACAGCTCCATTTGTGCTGGGAGCTTTGTGGTATTGATTCACATATCTAGCTTTGATCTTTGACTTCTTCCAAAAGATTTTACTGAAGTAGCAACAATTAGGTGTTAATAGTTTCCATGGAAGCATTTCATTGTAAAATTCTTGTTAGTTACCCTTGGGGAGGTAAAAAAAAGATGGCTTGTTTCATATTTACATGTTTGAAATTTCTGTTGAGATCCTTTCCTCAGGTTATTTATTTGTTCTTTTAAACTTGAATTATTTTTTTAAGAGACTGAAGGTGCAGTCACATTTACTCTTGCTCGAAGAAATTTTGTGGGCGAAATCCAGTTATATCAATAGGAATCTGCGCATTTAGAAAGTTTGCAAAGGTGCAAAACATTTCTCTAGGCAGATTTTGCATCATGTTCAGTTTTTTTTCGTGCAAATTTGATGACCAGAAGAAGATGCAGTTTGGTCTAAAAGTGACTTCTTTGTGAGGATTGCTTTGTGCATTGCTAATATCTACAGTAGACAATGGAAGTTTTTTGGTTTATCACTGAAATTTCACTAATGTGACCATGTCTTAAATGAGAGAACTCTAGAGGTGTTGCTTTGGGTGTTGCTTTACTCAAAGTTTTATGCCTGAGTGTAAGTTCAAGCTGAGAATCTGCTTATTTAAAGTCAACGTAAAATCAAAATGGACTCATTTAAAATTTTTAATGCACCAGATTTTATTGTGAACAGTGACAAACCAAAATGTAACTTTCTTTTCGATCACTTAGGCCTCTCAGGCTATTGGATAATGCTAACCAGTAGCTAAATGGCTCTTTTGCCACAGTTTTAGCAAACTTGCATTCAATCTGGCTGCATTCTGCTCTGTAATGCTGCTACTTTTCATGCTTCAATCAGTTTCAGATGGATGGACTCGTGTCCCTCCCTACATTTTTGTCTTGTTATACTGTTTTCCTAGAGAATGCATCACGTGAGAGAAAGAAAATGGGTTTTGATTCATGCTGACTTTAAGCGTCTGCAAAACCTAATGACATGCTTATCTTAAAGAAGATAACCATGACTGCAGGGCTACATTTTAGCCCGAAATGAAGTTATACGCTAACTAAAAGACATCTGTGGTTTCCTGTTTGATGGTGGCATGTTGTGTTTTTGGCCCTGTGTTAGAGGAATGATGCTTAAAGACGTGCTGCGGCAGAGTCTGTGGTGTTTAAAACGATGTGCTTGCATTTTTTCTTCTTAGCATCATCTGTTTCACAAGCCTCTGAGGTTTTGTGACAATGAAGTGAAATGTTACAGGACTCAAGTTCATATTTTCAGGAGCTTTTGCACTCAGCCTGGACTCTTGAGTCCAAATCCAGATTTGTCTGGACTTGGGTACTACACTGATAAAAATAAAAAGGAGTCCAAAAGTTTTTTTCCTCTGTTCTATGGTAGCAATGCCATAGAGGAACCATTTTGGGTTCTTTCAGTGAAGAGTTCCTAATATAACATGTTTCTTTCGAAGTGTGAAGAACATTTAATAATCTGAAAAACCTTTTTCCACTTGGTTCCATGGCTGTTAAAGGTTCCTCGATGACAATACAGAACCTTTCATTTTAAGTGTGTACAACACTGCTGAGCTGATTATGTGGTTCTCGGTGTTTGTGTTATCTAGCTGGTGGTGGCATTTTTACAGTTGAAAGGAACGTTTTTATCTTTAGCCTGAACGACCATCTGTATTATTCAGAGCATTTTGCTGTGATGGCTGACATTTCATATCTTTCAAGCACTACAAAACTATTTGAAAGGCACTTGAACTCTACATTGCTATGCAAAAGTTATTTTCTTTTTTTCCTCTTATGTTTCTGTTCATATCTTGAAAGACCTTTATGCATTATAAAATACTGAATCTAAACAGTGCCTCATGAGTGCAAACATAACTGCCATTTTTAGGGACAGACGCAAGACTCTGGTCTCTAAGTAAATCATGCATTCCGCTTCCTGTGCACTAATCGAGATGAGACATCCCATCATTGAACTTTTAAATAGCGAGGGCTGGATTGGGACCCAGCGGCGGGTACGCACCGACGAACACACACACACATCAAACACACATAAACTGGTGCTCCTGCCCACTCGAACCCGTGCAAAGGACAAGCGCAATAAGAACTGCAGGAGCTCAGCTCACTTTCATGTGTCTGAAAGCCGATGCATTCACCCTTTTCCCCATCACTGTTCTCCCTGAAGCTCCCTCATTACTGCCACCTCCTTTTATTTGGGTGTATTAATAGAACGGGAATGAGGGGAGGCAGAGAGAGTCCTACATTGAACTCTCCTTGGGGACTGATGCTTTATTGGATGGTTTGTCGTGCTGCTGTTTGTCCCACTGGCTCCCTGCATCCAATCGCACAAACATGGAGCTTGTTTTAAGGTTTGATACGTTTTTTGGGGTTTTTCCTCGTTTTAGCTGATATGAGATTAAAGGCCAGACGTGGGTTTTCGTTTCGCGTTTATAAAAGCGTAGTGAGCATCGGCCCTTAAACTGAACGCACTCCTTTGATCTGTGCACTCCATTTGTGTTGCCCTATTTCAGTGCTCTTGGGTGCTTGTAAATTGTGTTGTCTGCTGGTGAAATGTAACCAAGGGGCCCGTGTGCTTGTATCTGTGATAGCACCGGGTGTGGGAGGCTCATCTGCTCGTGGAGATGGGTTGATTTAGACTTTTTAAGATATACCTTGTTTTTAAAGGGGCTGTGGATTTGAAGTTGGAGAGTTGAGTTCACCCATTCTCTGAAAATTCTGTCATTTATTCACCCTCCAAAGTTGTTCCAAACCTGTATAAGTGTCTTTATTCTGTTGAGCATAAAATATATTTTGAAGAATGCTGGTAATCAAACATTTGATGGTAGCCATTGGCTTGTATAGTATGGGAAAAATGCTATAGAAGTCAATGGCTACTGTCAACTGTTTGTGTTCAACAGACAAAAGAATGTCAGACAGGTTTGGAAGTGTAGGGTGAGGACGTGATGACAGGATTTTCACTTTCACTTTAATTAAACTATCACTTTAATGTTGGAATGTACTATAAATGGATTTGTTGAATTGCATGGAAACTTGTTCCCATTCTGTTTCATGATATCTTTAGTAGAATTGCCTTGTTCTAGAGGTGGCTATGCTTTAGATGTTAAAGTCAAACTTTGAAAGTTCAAAACTGTCATTTGAAACTTAAAAAAAGCAAGTAGCCTGTACATTTTTACATTGACTAAAAAAAGTGGCTGGGGTAGTTGATCAAGAACTTGATGATCAAGAACTTTTGTTTAAAAAAAAAAAAAAAGTTTTAGGTTAAAATAAAAATGTTTGATATGCATATCAGTGGTTATCAATCAGACAGCCTCAGTGGCCTATAGATGTGGAAAAGTCATGCAAATTAAGAGCATTTTATAACTCCATGGGCATTTCAATAATAAAATTCAAAATATTTGATCTGCTAAAAAATTAGTACAAATATTTGTAAAAATCCTTTTCCTTGATCAAGCTTGAACAGCTGGAAAGGTCATGGGGCCTTAAATTGTTGTGGACATTTGGGGGTCTTGGAGTCAAGAATCTTGAGAATAACTTTGACTGTATTATATATTAATTATATCAAATTATATCAAGATTTTCTTTTTGTTCACTTCAGTAGTACTGAAAAATAAATTTTTAAAAGTACAAAAAGAGCATGTAATTAGATTTTTCAAAGAAACAATGTTGTTTAAAATAGTTTTAGATTGTGTAGCACATCATACTGCTGAGCACTGAAATTTGTGTCAATACCCAGCCCTAACAAGAAGTGTTTATTAAGCAGAAAATCAACATATTAGAATGATTTCTGAAGGATCATGTGATGCTGGAGTAATGGATTCTGAAAATTCAGCTTTGCCATAACAGAAATGAATTACATTTTAAAATGTATTCAAATACACTATATTGCCAAAAGTATTGAGTCACCCCCTTCTAATGAACATGGTGTTTGGTGATGAGTTTTTGGCTCAGAAGTCTGCATATAAAGTCACACCAGAGGTGTTCAGCTGGGATCAGGACTTGGCTTTCTGCAGACCAGTCAAGTTCTTCCACACTGACTGAATCAATCATGTCTTTTTGAACCGTGTCTTATACACAGAGGCACTGTCATGTTAGAATAGAAAAGGGTCCTGTCCAAACTGTTGCTATAAAATTAGAAGCAAACAATTCCCTAGAATATCATTATATGCTTAAACATTAAGATTTGTACTCATAGAAATTACTCAAGTAGTCAAACATGTTCATTAGAAGGGGGTGATCTTGCTTTAAATGTTAAGAATATTTAACACAAATCTTACTAACCCCAAACTTCTGAATGGTAGTGTATATAGCCAGGCTGTATGCTAAATCTTTGGCTAACGTGACTGGACAAACAGTTTTTTGAAGTTTGTTGTCCCTGTCACAAAGCTTTTATTCAAAAACCTTGAAGTTGCATTAAATATTTATACAGTGTTGGAAAATAGCTTTCGACAGTTTTAAATGAATTGCGTAACATTTTGAATGGATTATGTAAAACGAAAACAAACTCTGTACATTGTTTTGATGCAAGTGTCTCCTCCGACGAACACTGTCCTGTTTCCTTTCTGAAAGTATCCATGCATGCGATGCCTTGGATGTTTGAGTCTCCGCTCAGTCTAAATCTATAGAAAGGGGGTTTTAGAATTGAATAAATTACATATCTGTTTTATTTTACCAAAGTCGTCATTTGTAGCAGTGAAACTTAATGCAAAATCACAGCCTTTTTCAACATACACCAAGCTTTAATCTTTAAAAATCTGTTGATTTGGTTCGGTTCTTGTCCATGTGCTTCCGTCTTCCAGCTGTTCCTGCTGTGAAGCACATTTATAAATGTAATTCTGTTGGTTTTGAGTCATATTAAGCAGCATAAATTACTAGCACAATCCTATGATTTCATTTTTTTTTCTTTTCTGTCTGATGTAGAAATGGACCATGTATACCTTAATTGCACTTTCCACAAAGCCACCAAAAAAGCATAATGCAAAATTGACATCATATGCGTTCTTGCTGTCTATGGGCTTATGGGTTTGATAATGTAACTGTCAATAATATTCGTGTGGTGTTGCAGCAAATTCGCATATTGTGATCATGATGATCTAAAAACATCTAAAATTGAAGTGTCTTGCAATGCCGCTTAGTTTTGAAATATGTATTTTTGCATTTTATTGTCCAGTTGGTGTAGCACAAGTTGCATTAAATTGCAAAGGGAATTTTGGATTTAAAGGGTTTTGTAAACATTCACAGACTCTCTTCCTCCTGGTGTGCAACCAAACGCTGCCACCAAGAGGCGCTCTTTACACAGTTTTAAGTTTGTGTTGATGATCATTGATTATGGGATGTATATAAGAGCTCTAGACTCTGTGTTAGTCTTCACTGTGCACTAGATGTTTCATATTTAGCCATTACATGGAGATAGATTTCAACATGAGAAAAAAAAAAAGGTGTTTATCTAGCTGGGCTAGAGTTTTTCCTCATATTAATTTAATATAATTAAATTATTAAACTATAACGCTTAAAAGCACTAAAATAAAGTCCTATTTATAGTGAGTTTTAATGCTAAGTATGTGTTTTGTAAGTGATAAGCCATATACTCCACCACACAGTATGACGCTGAACCCTGTTGATGTGTTCATTGCTTTGTTTTCAAGATTGTTCTTTTGAAATAATATGGAAAGTTGATATTTTCAAGGATCGCGTGCTTCTATCAGTCCATTGTGTTGATACAAATGCGAATTGGAGTGTCTTGCATGAGTGTTTTAGTCTCAGATGAGTTGAATCAACCTTGTCTGTGTGATGTCAGAAAGTACGCTCCTTTTATTAACTGGTCTTGTTAGCAGCTGTTTTCCTGTTTGTTTTGTGATTTCAAAATATGTTTGAGGTGTTTATTAAAAAAAAAATTAAGGGCTTTAAAGTTTTGAATACATATCTTATTGAACGAGAGTAATATCATTTAAATTGTCACAAATGGAATAAAACCTCTAAATTCACAACGATGCTCTTGTATTGTGTGCATTTATTCTGACGTTTTGGTAGGAACAAAAACAGTTTTCTATGTTTTCAGTTTACATTATGTTCTGAGTGGCTACAATAATGTTTTATTCAAATATTCTTGCTTTACTAAAGAAAAAAAAATGAAAAAGAGAGAAAAAAAACTAGTTTGAATACCATGAATATTATTAAGCCTTTGATTGTAATGTTTGGTTTATTTTCACTGATTTAATTTAGTTTCACTTAAAATTTTCAAGACTCATGTAATTCTTTTTTTATTATATATTAAATATTATATAAGTGTATATATTATATATTAAAATATAACATTGATATCCCCAGACACTTCCTCGGGCACACACACACCCACAGATTCGCTTTAATGACTTTTGTTCACATAATGTACATATTTTCATGAGACATTGCATTTCTTTCAAAAGACAACACCATAATAATAACAATGTCGGAAAATTGGGAAATATGAAATGTTTTGCCATTTATATGTTTAACATGATTATTATTATTATCATCATGGTGATGTCTTTTGGTGGCTATTATATATTAAGAATCAGACTAATATATAGAAGAAGCAGAAGAATATGAGTCAGACCATTGTATTGTATCTTTCAAAAGACAACACTGCTAAAAAAAACATGTTATATTAACGTTTTAACAAACCATGCCAGAGTGACTGAATTTAGTATATATTTTTATGGTTGAACAATTCTCATGTACATCAAAAGATATATCAACGCATCAGAACTTGCCAGTAATAAGATTATTTTTTTCAAAAAAGTAAAAAAAATAAAATGAAAAAAGAATCAAGATCATTATATAACTAAATAGATTTAACCAAATTTACTAGATTCAAACCAGTGAAGCACAGATCCATCATTTGAAGTGCTGATTTGAGCACAGATGGGTGTATCTGGGTAACAAGCTCCAAAATGCACTGATCAGGGCAGAAAGGGCTTGGGGTCAAAGGTGGGAGGTGTTGAAGAGTCAATGGCGGGAAATACAGGAATTCTGCACGGGGCCTACATCTATTGTCTCCCCCAAATTTTGACCAGGCTGCCCTGGCGAGCAATGATGGGACTTTTTCTTTTCTTCTCCAGCTCGGTCCCGGGGCCCTTCCCTCCTGTCTGCCTGGCATTCTACTGGGCCACCAGAGAAGCTGCTTTAGAGACGGGGCCGCCCGCTCCTGGGTGGCCTCTTGTGCAGGGGGCTGCAAAGGGGTGGAGACGATGTCTTATTAATTGACTGGGTGTCTTGGAAGGAGTGTAGGAATTTGGCTGCGGGAGAAAAAGGAGAGGAAGGACTGCCTAGCAGCTTAGCCTGGACCTCCTACTCAATCATAAATGTCAACTCGATATTTACATTCCTGGGGGAAAAAATGGAAGCGGTGCTAGCAAGTGCAAAAGTCAATGTCTCAATACTATGGTGTTGTGGATGGTTGCTAGGGCGTTGCTGAGTGGTTGCTAAGGTGTTTTGAGTGGTTTTCAGCATGCTGCTATGCAGCTGTTAGGCGGTTCTGAGTGGTTGTGTTCTGAGAGGTTAATTATGAGCCCAAGCCCAAGTTTCTGATTTCCACCACCAACACCCAAAAAATGCTTTGTCAGGTGAAAATCTTAAATACAGGCACTTAGAATATACTGTGACAGTGCCATGGTACAGTGTTGGAATAAGTAAAAAAAATATATATATATATATACTAATCTACATGCCATGTTCTTAGAAATGTACTCTTGAAGTTCATGTTATTTATTTTGTGGTTGTGAACAATTTAAATGGAAAACACAATAGAATAAAAAGACTGAATACACAGTTTGTTTGTTTTTTTAAAATAGAAAACAACACAGAATAAAAAATAAAATAGAACAAAAAAAAGTTTTTAACAAAAACTTAAAATGATTCCTGTGTGTTTCTGCATGTTGGTCGCACCACATGTGAATCAAATGTTTATAAAATTTCAACACAATTTATTAATTGTAATCTTTTTATAATGATTAAATATTATGCCAAACTAGTTGAAAAGTTTTCTTTTCATGAATTTCATCCTTTTTAATCATTTTTGTCTACATTATGATATCTGTATATACACTACCATTTAAAAATTTGGACCAGTAAGTTTTTTTTCAAAGAAGTTATTACTGTTATTCAGCAAGGATGTATTAAATTAGGCTATTCAAAAGTCATTTATGTTACAAAAGATTTCTATTTCAAATAAATACTTAAATTCCTTTGAAATTTAAATTTACCAAAGAATCCTAAAAATGATTATTAGTTTTACATAAATAAAATATAAATGCTTTAAATAAATGCACTGGTCACACTTTATTTTTTTTGTTGTTGTTGCCATTTTCACCTTTATTATAATAGGACAGATCAGAGCTGTGGGAGAGAGATAGTGGGGCAGGATCAGAATGTTAGGATTCGAACTCGGGACACCCATAGTGCAATGGCGCTGTATGTCAATGCGGGACGCACTTTATTTTAAGGTCCAATTCTCGCCATTAACAAACCATTAACTACGACATTCGCCTTTAATAAACTCCTAATTTGCTTCTTATTAATAATTAGTAAGGTAAATGTTTAAGTTTAGGTATTGGGTAGGATTAGGGATGCAGAATATGATCATGCAGAATATGTGCTTTCTAATAATGTTATTAATAGGCATGCTAATAAGCAATTAATTAATAGTGAGATTTGGTCCCTATGCTAAAGTCTTACCAATGCACAAATCTTACAGACCCTAAAATTGAACAGTTATAGTTGTATGACCCTGATATTTAACTTAATGTAATTACATAAAAAATAAAAAAACATATCAAGTAAGATATGTATTTAAGTCTCTATCTGTATGAATTACATTTTTAATTGTATTTTGACCAATAAAATACTAAATACGTTTCTTTTTGTGTGTTGTTCAAATTCCTACCCCTAGTGATGCTTGCCTTTTTTCATATTCACAAGTTTGGACTAAAAAAATAGTCAAACCACTGTCATAAACCTACCTTGTGTGACAGTGATTTGAATAGAAGCAGCAGAGGTTTCCGTGGAGCGGGCTGTGGGAAAGGCCCGTTCAGGTTGGAGTGCTCCTGGAGGCTCTGAATGGGCCTGCTGTGGCTGAGTGTGTCTGTGGGATGTGATTGAGTGGGATGTTCTCAGGGTACGGCAGGAGGGACAGACGAGGGGGAGGTGTGTAGAAGTGCAGGAGCTACCAATGTGGTCTCCCCCTCCCCAGCCTTCACCATCAGTATCCAGAGCTGTAATCCCGTTACATGTGTCCCCATTAGCTCCGACGGGAGCCTCTATTGTCTCCCTGTGAGTCGGTCGGAGTCACCGTCCGGGCCTCGCCGTGTTTGCTCTAGCTTCCCACACCCAGCTGTCCCCATGGCAATCCCACACACACAAACACACACTAATGGCTCATCTGTGGGTCGCAGGGTGAGGAGTGAGGTGAAACAGGGCTTGGCAAGAGTCAGAGTTTGTAGAAATAGAGGACTATGCATTTACTGACCTTTTACTTATGCAAGGGATAATATCAAAGATTTGTGATGCCGCTCTCAACAGCTCTGTGTGAGATTTTTATGATTAACTGTACACAATCCCACTTTTTCACAGCTACAGGTTTGCGTTTTGAAACTAATGAAGTTAACAAAATGATTTAGTCTAGCAGAGCCATATAGGAAACTGCCTGAAGGGAATGTGCATATGACATAAAATTGTACTTTTATTCACGAGACCTAGTAATACCATGGTATTCTTTGAAGAATATTTTACTATGCAGATTTCACAGTTCATTTTTCTTATATGAATCCTTTATTTTGTGAGAATGACCTGCTGACTACATTTTTCCCACTACTTTCAAAATAAATGAATTAAAAGGATGCAAATATCAGTTAAAATGGTTTAAGATTTACAGAAATACACTACCTTTCAAAAAACATAAATTGGGGTCGGTATGATTTCCTTTGAAATAAATTAATACTTTACTACTTCAGCAAGTTTTACATAAGCGTTTGTTTCAAATAAATGCTGTTCTTTTGAAAATTCTATTCATGAAATCATTCTGAAAAAAAAAAATTAAGCAACACAACTGTTTTCAACACTGAAAATAAGAAGACACTTTTCTATTTCACCAAATCAGCATATTCTGATTATTCCTGAAGGATCATGTGACACTAAAGACTGGAGATTGCTGAAAATCCAGCTTTGCCTTCACAGGAATAAATTACATTTAATATATATTCAAATAGAAAACAGTTCTTTTAAACTGCGATAATATTTCACAATATGATTGTTTTTACTGTATTTTTTTAATCAAATAAATGCAGCTTTGAATGCAGCAGAAGACATTTCTTTCAAATACAAAAAAAATTTCTGAATGGTCTGTATATATAATATATATACAGCGCTCATGAAGAAAGTGAAGTTTGTAGATTGTTTGGGTTTGTCTCCTCTGTCCACCCTACAGATCCATCATGCCGTTGACGGAAAGCTAGACAGACAAAGCTGACCCAGGCCTGGTCTCCACAACCCCCCTGCGCTTCCTGTGCCTTCAACACAAAGCCTGCACTCATGCAGACACACAGCAAAGTATCTAAAGAGTTTCACATTGCTTTGTTTTTCTTGACTATAGATAAATATTCCAAAAAAGCAATGCATGCATTGATGCAGCCCATTGTTTTTTTTGTTTTTTTTTAGAAGCATGATACAGTATCAGTGAGGACAGCAGCGTGCGTAAATCTATTGTGCTTTCAGCCTCTCTTTATGTCTCTGTGCATGTGGATTTGAGTGTCTACCCAACTGGAATGAATATATTAGCCATGTAATTTGAGGTCAACAATTTCACTGATCCATGCCAAGCACTCTGGTGTTGTTTTAAGGAGTTTGGCCCTCTGGAGAACATGACGGCTAAATCTAAAAATATTATTATAGATTATTACAGTGTGCATTTGATGAGGCCTAGAACCTTTTATGCAACAAATTTGACTGACAAATCTGAAAATTAAAATTTGTTGTTGTTGTTCCAAACCTGAATGGCTTTCTTTCATCTTTGCAACACAAAAGAAGATATTTTGAAGAATGTTGGTAATGTTGGTCCCATTAACTTCTAGTGTATGGACAAAAAATACAATGGAAGTCAATGTTATCAACATTCTTCAAAATATCTTCCTGCATACAGGTTTGGAACAATATGTGGGTGAATAAATAATGATAGACTTTTCATTTTTGGGTGAACTATTAAGTGCCATTTAGAGGGAAAGTTAATCAACATTGATTAGCAAGAGTGTTTGGGGCTCACCAAACTTCACTGGAGTTTGTTTATTGTGACTGTGCGTGCGTGTGTGTGTGTTTCAGCGATATGTGTGTGTGTCTGTGCCCTCTGTGATCTGAAGTACTTTCCGGTTACCATGACAATAGTGCTCCTGAGGGTTCGGAGAACAATCACCTGTGAGTTGCTTCGCTGGCCGTTGAGGTCTGTGCAGCCTCTGAGAACAATTACGCCACTATACTATATATATATTTTTGAAATGAACGAGCATCGCGCAAAAAGATTATTTTTTTCAATGAACGACCACAGCAACATAAAATTAGCAGAACTGTAGTACATTGTGCTTTTCACAGACGGGAACCAATCAAATAACACATCATGAACTGACATTTTTGTATTTGCACGGAACAATTTATTCTGTTCACAATCACTTAAAACAACACGCCGCTGAAGTTCTGTTCACCATTCACTTCTGCTCAGACCCCTTTTGCATCACGTAATAAATGCCACGCACTTTTTGCAAATGACCAATTACTCTCTTGAACAGTCACCCTTCACTTTGACAAAACTGGACGGCGCTCAACGCCTGTCTATGGGGCTTGTTGAGACCCAGTCTCTGGCCCCTAAATGCTGGGCTGAGGGTCTCTCTCTTCTGACCTCATTTGCAATGCTAATGGTCAGGAGACAGCTGCCATCTTACATGGAACATGGCCTCTCAGAATTTCCCAAAGGGGGGAAAGAGGAATAAAAAAACAAAGGCAGCCGATAAATGGGTTTGCCTATTATTCCCCAGGCCTTGTGTGCACTGGGTCCTTGAGAACATGAATTTGAATGACAGTCAGCGAGAGAGACAGAGAACGGCGCGGTAAAAAGCAAAGATGTCAGTATGAATCTATAATATCTAAAAACAAAACACTGAAAAGTATGATTTTTAAAAGCGTGCGAGTTGAGCTCATCCGCAGAATGCTGTTTTAACAATAGCAAACAGAGAGAGCTCTTAATTTAGCCCTCATTCTCTCAGTCACTCAGCCCCGCTCCCATGCAGACTATAAGTGTCTCTGTGAGTGATTGCGCGAGCTCTCGCCGAGTGGAGAACACTCGTGGATATTGTAGCGAATATGACGCATATGTGCATATCTGTCAGAATGGCTTTGTGATATCAGCGGTGGAAATATCTCTATTTACTTCTGCTCATCAGAATTAGAGGCAGCTACGATACTCCAGCTGAAGGTTAATGGCTCAATGCGCCTCGTGCCGCTTTTGCTAAACTCTTTTTCTTTGGCTTTAAAGGATGTCCAGTCATACAATGAGTGGCACATAACCTCTTGCAATCAACAAAATAGTGATTTGTTACCTCTGTGTTGTCACTGATACTGGTTATGATTTGTGTTATCATCACAACAGGAATATGAAGTTGCTGTTTTGTAAAATACATTCTTAATTGAATATCATTTCAGATATGTAGATAGCCTATGTGTTTGTAAAATAAACACATTCAATTAGGCATCTTAATATGCCTACTTTCCTACTTTATGGTAAAAAAGTATTATGTCCGAATTCACATTTCTCATAAAACTGTAGCCCCTGTAAGTTCCCAGATGAGCAAATTGAGAATCCAATGGACACTTTATTATCCCATGAGGCATTTTAGTATGCCATGCACAAGTCCTTCAGGAGAGAAGTTGTGAATGGCAATGAAGTGATGCAAATAAAGTCACTTGATAATGACAACATGACATACTTTTTTAACGGTCGAGAAGAAAGTACCTATTCAAAAGAATACTAATTCAGAGAATATGAGATTTTGGAGGTTTTTTTTCCACATTGTTTCATCGGCTGATATGGTGCTTGGAGTAAATACTGACACCTGTTGGAGTGGATGCAGCATTACACAAATATTACACGAATACTGTTTTCACAGGTATGTTTGTCACATGATAATTTAACAAAAAATCCACAAACATGACATACTTTTATGGTTCTTGTGGTTGATATGCTTCTTGGAGTTTTTACTGGCACCTATGGGTGTGGATGCAGCATTAGACAAATATTCACTAATATTCCTGTATGTTTGTCACATAATAATAATAATAATAATAAAAATCCACACCATGACATACTTTTTAAATGGTTGATAAGAAAGGACATATTCAAAAGAACACTAATTCAGAGAGTATGTGATTTTAGACACAGCCTTATGATTTTTTTGTTTTTGTTTCATCGGCTGATATGGTTCTTGGCATTTATACTGGCACCTATTGGTGTGGATGCAGTATTTCACAAATATTTACTAATATTCTTTTCACAGGTATGATAATTAATTATTATTTTTTTAAATCACAAAATATCTGTTATAGGGAGTACTATTTGGCTAGTCATGTGATCTCAATATGGCTGCCTCCGAGAGGTGACAAAAAAATAATAATAAATAAATAAAAATTATTTTTAAGGCCACTGAGACTTCATCACATGTGACTACAATGTCAACATATTTGGCAATTAGTACTAATAATTTCAGTAGGTACAACATTTTTAATGTGAAAAATTTGCACTTTTAAAGACAAACATGTTTGCAATCCATTTTTCTTCTGTAATGTGATAATTTGTAATAATAAAAAAAAAATGAACAGGGTCAGTTCTAATTTAATGTTTCATATAGGTACCATTGAATTTCTGGGATGAAACTGTAGAAATATCCAAATGTTGAAAAGACACGTCCAGCCAGTCATAACGATGGCTACTGCTCTGTGTGTGAGTGTGTGGAGATGAGGATGTATGCAGGGGCCATAGGAAGTAAGAGCCTCTCTTCACAACTCTTTCATTATTGTTACAATTACACTAGCTCTCTTCAGTGCCTGCACTCTTCCCTCTTTATAATGTTTGCTCAGCCTGCAATTGGGAAATGAGGTGGAAAACGGTGTGTGCGGCTATAACAGTGGGAGTGAGTGTGCGTGTCCTGGCTATTGATACCACAAGTTAAAGAGAAAGTCTGGAGATGCCAAGCGCAAAACACAAGAATGTTTAATTTAAAGACTTTCTGCCCTCGTGGGGGTCTCTCTCTCTCCCTTCCCACCCTGTGGGTGTCACAGCCATAATCTAACCCCGGTACAGCACCGCCCAGATCATTATAGACTCTGATCTGGAGTCAGAGAAAGGGGGAATTAGCTTGGAACACAATCCCAGTGACCTTTGTGACCCCGGCACAAAGCCAGAGCTGTTGGGGGTCCCAGCAGCCTAAACCACTCCATATGTCCGGACAAAACTGTTACAATGGCCAACACAAAGGAAACACAGTGGGAGGGACAGACTTTCTGTGTGTGTGTCTCAGAGGAATTATTTAATGTTCTACTCGTGTATTTGATCATAACTCTTGGAGATTAATTACTAGCATTATGAACCTATATACAGTGCCCTCCAAAAGTGTTGGAACAGTAAAGATAAAATTACTCTGTTTGCTCTGGAGTCAAGAAATCTGTACATATGATTAAAAGATGAATATGACACAAAACTACAAATTGCCACATTTTATTATTGGGTGATTCAACACATAGATGTTTTACTAGCTGAGAAGTTCAGCACTTTTAGAGTTCATCCCTCTATCTGATGTGAGCATAAGTATTGTAACAGTTGCCTCACAGGTCTTTCTAAGTGATCAGCTGTGTCCTGTTGCATTCATTCTTCAGATATTAAAAGCAGGGAATGTGTCGTATCAGTTATATCCATTACTTTCCCTGTAGCTTTCCTGCTGTGTGGATGTTAAGTAGCTCTTTGTGTGTGTTAAGAGTAGGGATATCCTACGTCCATCCACATCTCCTGCACACTACATACTGCATACTAAAACACACTGTAGAAGAGAAAATGACACAGAGATGATATCGGGATGGTTGTATCAATTTTCAGCAGACGTGTCTGGGAGATTAGAAGGTAGTATGATACTCTGTGCAGTTGCCCATGGATTTTTTTGGTCAGTCTGGGTGTTAAAAGTATGGTAATGTCCATCTATTGTCTTCCCAATACACATTTCTTTTGAATGCAATGCTGCAATGTAAAACAAAACATTTAGCCAGTCTAAGCACTTGTATATCGAAATTATGATTCTCTTTCCCCTCTTAAATTTTTTTTTATCATGGTGTTTATTTTGTGTGCTGTAAAAATCATAGTACTGCAGTGATGCACTATATGTATGTTAATAATAATATACATGGGATTTTCTTTAAATAGTGGAGTCTTTCTGTCATTGTTTAATATGGCATACTGCTCTCTGTATACTATTTATAATTTTTGTGTTAAAAAATGTACCGATCCCTGCACATGACGTGCAAAATAATAAAAGTAATAATAATAATAATAATAAAAAGTTCCTCTGACTTACTAATGTGTGGCCATGGTATACAAATTTGTTCCCTCATTTTAGTTATGGCCACCTTGTATTAATATGTTCCCTCGTTTTAATTTAAATCTAATATACTAGTAAACTAGTACGCAGTTCCATAAATATGCAACAATGAGTTTTAAACAGCAGTATGCTGTCACATGATATGGCACTGAATATTTCATGCAAATGATGTCTATGTATCATTAATTATCGGTAACACTTTATTTTGATAGTCCACTTTAGACATTCTACTAATAGTATAACTTTGCAACTACATGTCAACTAGCTGTCAGAGTATTAGAAGACTGTCTGCTTAATATCTTCTAACACTTTATTTTGATTTATTATTATACAATTTTATAAAAAAATTATCTTGATTTAACTCTTAGTAGTTTCATACAAGCTGAGCTCACTGCATATATATATATATATATTAGCGCTGTCAAACGATTAATCGTGATTAACTGCATCCAAAATAAAAGTATGTGTGTGTACTGTGTATATTTATTATGTATATATAAACATAAACACATGCATGTATATATTTAAGACAAGTATGTTATGTTTATATATTAAACATATTATATTATATATTATTTATATATAATATAAAATGATATATAAGTGTAATACATGTAAATATTTTCAAAATATATACTGTATGTGTGTGTATTTATTTATACATAATTAATATACACAGTACACACACATATATTATGTGAACGGAAATATTTATTTTGGATGCGACTAATCGCAATTAATCATTTGAGAGCACTAATATATATATTTGAAATTCACTATTAAAAATATGGTAACAATGCTTCAGTGGGATGGGATAATGGCTGTATATTTGACTTCTTACAACCATGTATGAAATATGCCATGAAGTGATAACAACTTGAACCACCAAAATTGTACTGATAACCATTATAATACTGAAGGGACAATATAAAATCACATGATGAATCAGAATTCATCGTGGCCTGTCTAAACATGCTCCTACTGTATATAGATGCTGCACAGGCACAGGGTCACACAAACAAATACAACACACCATTAAGGTAACACATGACACACAAGTAATGGAATAAACCTTAACTAATTATTAGAAAATGTAACACAAAACAATCTAATGTACATTACTAAAACCAAAATAGGAAAAAACTAAACAATTTAAATAAAACAATCATATTTGATGTCACACGCAGGGACTTCTGGGAATGTCCTCTTATATAGTTTTCCCCAGTAAATTCTATGATAATTCATGGATTTTACTTCCAGAAGCTGTACAAACTCCAAACATCTTTTATAATGTTTGCTATACATAATTTTTTTAAACTTTTTATGATGTTACCAAGTTACTGCAGCTTATTAAAGCATCAAAAACATTAATATCAATGGTTCAATGAATGAAACCAGAGAGTTACCATGGTAATTTAGTCTCTTAGTCATTGATTAGCTCCTACAGGATCGAAATGGGCTTCTCTGCACAAGACCGTCTTACGCTTCAGTGTCTAAATAGCACATCAACTTATACCCTTAATATTATATCTGCTTCATAATTACGCCAATAGAGCAGTCCCTGTTTACCCTTTCCTCTTCCATTTCTCTCTCGCTTTCTCTCGTCTCTCCTCTTCTACCCTTTCTTATTAGAAGGCCCCCAGCTGTGTGTCGGATAGGATCAGAGGCTGCCTCTATTAGCCTGGTCCATTTGTTGAGCGATTGAATCGCTCTCATCCCTCTTCTCTAGTATGGCCTCTAACCCTCTCTCTCTACCTTAGCCTGCCAGAAGGGCCTCTCAGCACTCAAAACACAATGGAGCCTGATAGAGGCCGTCTCCCTGAGGCAAACCAAATGCAAGGTGACTGTATGTGTGTGTGAGAGAGAGAGAGAGAGAGAGAGAGAGACAGATGAAACATATGATTCCATGTCTACTGTTTTATTTCAAGATACCATGCAGAAGTGTGTTTCTAGGTGATTGCCCGAGCTGTTGTTCTCTTACTATCCAGCAGGTGGCATACTTGCACAAGCACAGAGGCCCAAGCGCCCTTCCCCCACCTTCTGTGTCCTTTCTACCACACTTTTTGAGTCCTATGGGTACCACAAGTATCCTCATCTCCAAGCTGTCTACTCTTCAGAAGTCATACAGTTACCGTACGTCCAGATGGGCATCGCTCTCTTGCAGTCTTTCCATCTTTCTACTCCAGTGCATGAAGTGGTTCAAAGGCTTTAAGAGAAGCACACCTGTTTCTAAACTATTGAAGAAACTGGATTTTACACGCTGAATGTCACTTCCACAGCACTGAGCTGTCAACATCAGTTGTAAATTCGAACGTCGGTGGGTGTGTTTGTGCTGCTGAGATGTTTCTCATTTACCCGAGGAGACTTGAAGTTGGTTTGAAGACTTCAGGGAAAAGAGCTTGTCTTTACTATGCCCCCACCCTAACCCATATTCACATCCTCTCATATTCTGACCTGCACTCAAGAGAAACGTCTCTGCTTGAGGAGGGATGGCAGTCAGTGAGGTGTTCTGCATGGTTGCATCTGAATGTCCCTTTTTTCCAGTTTTGAGAGGCTCACTTGACCGCCCCTTTCTGGCACACTGAGAGATGTAGGAGAGAGGTTAGAGAGCTGCTTAAAGCTGTCAGTCACATGCTCGCTGACTCCATTGGGGCCTGTTGGGAGTCAACCGAACTACTTCCTGAACTGCTCAACGCATGACCTTATAAAACAGTGGAGGTGTGCAACCTAAAAAAGAACCTGTTCAGATATTGCCATGGATTACTAGTGTTAAATGCAAATAATGAAATGCGACTGACATATTGGTGGTGTATTGGTGCATAGTTAAGGTTGGCAAATCAATATATATTTTAAATAAAGCTTCCCATATTCCAACACATTCTGGGTCTTATGTTGTTGATGTTCAAGGCCATGCTTCAAATCAAGCCCAATTTAAGCTAAAACATAAAAATGCAAGGTAAAAAAAACAACCTAGACAACATTAAACAGGTTCACTTGTCACGAGAACAAATATAGTTGGGCCCCAATGTGTTTTTCCCCAGTCGGCTATCAATATAATAATAATAATAATAATAATAATAATAATAATTGTATACTTGTTTTAATATTGTATAATTTAATATACTATTTAATATAATTCAAATGAATAATAGTGCAATTCTCAATACCATTTTTTATTATATTAATAATTTACTGAAATAATACATTGGGACACAATCTGTGTTTATCCACTAATTATAATAATACTAATATTTATTAATAATAGCAATTATTGAGGATATTAATAAAAATACATTAGCATTTTTAAGGGCATGTTTCTTTACTTTTGTACCCTTTTTACATTTCTGTGGTTCTCAGAAGTGGAAGTTGTCGTAGTTAGATAAACGTCTATAGTGGTTAGCAAAAACTACAACAAATATAATTTTTGCGAATTTTTAAGACTTTCCAAAGATATAAAATATAAAAAAATGGAGTGTTACAGTGGTCAGAAGACAGAAAGATGTCAAATTTGCTGTCACTTCCTTTTATTAGAAATACTTAGAAAAAATTACTTTCTGTAGTTTAACACCAATGTTATATGACATATATTAAAACTGAAAATATAAAAAAAACAGATATCTGATCATTGTTTATTATTATGTAGAATTATGATAACTGTGGAAATGTGCCCTTACAGTCTGTGTGAAGCATCCATTTCTCTCTTATCCAATGTCAAATAGCATTTCTCTTTCTTTTGTTTTGGTATTTCAGAAAATACAAATGGACAATGCTGTTTTATTCAAAACAGAAATGTCATTTAGATACATATCCATTTTCATTGCTTTGCGCTTTTAGATTTAGACAGATGTTTCTTTTTTTCCTGAAATCCGTCCTTGTTGTTCTTGGCTCGGCTGTGAATGAGGTCTCTTCCTCTGCGGTGCCCTTTGATCGTGGCCGTTTGTTCTGGCAGACTCCATCTCCATGGAGATGAAGGAAAAACTCGGGTTTCTGAGCACAAAAATAAACCTACCTGGCCTTGCCTGAAACCTCTCCTTTAATTGATTCTATGCTCCATGTAAATATACTTCTGCACTAATGGATCCTATGTTTTGTGTACATTATGCTGTAAATCTGTTAATTCTCTGTCTGCTGTGGCCCTGTAACCTTCATAGCACAAAAAACGAAATCTTTTATTTCAATCTATAGAAGCACTGGCCTTGGAGAGCAATACTTAAGGATTCTTTTCTGTCACTTGTCAAGGCCTGGCTCGGCCTTGACCCATATCACCATTACGGATGCTTGGCCTTTGTTTGAGCAAAGGCTTTTATTTTTCCACCAGTCTCCATCGCACTGATGATAGCAGACTTGGATTCGGAAGTAATTTACAGTTGATTGTGCTCCAGCCACTCGGTTCAGGAATTGAATGGTTTACATGTCTATGTTCCTTTTTTCATTGTGCTGGTCCGTGTAGGCTGGTAATTTGTCTACTTTTCACACCTCGGGTTCATCATCATGTGCTTTTTCATGAATGCTCAGAAAAAGAAAAGGCTGCATTCCTTCAGGAGCTTGGAGAAAACAAGTCCCCATAAAAGCTGGCAAAAACAAGTCTTCATAGAGTGTATGTGGACGTACAGTTTCGTCTGAGCTTGAGGATTCAAGTACCAATTAACCCTCTGAATCAACCTGAATCTACATTTTTATTGCCATCACACTAGATGGAACGCACGACACTTGTGGGAGGCCAGATATCATGTTGTGTAATGCAAAAGTTGCTTCACGATCAGTCTTGGAGTTTAGAGGTGACACTTAACCTTCTCCTTTGGTAATTCGGTTCACGGCATCATTGACTCGGACCACGGATGGTGTCAAAACCATCTCTGAAACTTTTAAATTGCACCTTCAACTGGCCTTTGTCAACTCCTCAGCTAATTCTGATTGTGATTTGGTGTGGCTGAGGGGCGGATGGATGTGGGTGTCGCCGACGGAAAAAGACAATACAATTAAATGATTAACGCGCAACAGGGCCACCGACAATTAAAACTATTATGGAAATTAAAATGACATTATGTCACAGCGGAGAGTTGATGATACCCGTGTCGTCTTTTTAAAAGCAATTTTCATAATTCCAATAATTGAAATCATAGCATATTCATTCATTTACCGGGTGAGGGGGGCTAAGAGCGGCCACTAATGAAACCCAATCATTAGCATCCAAACAAAGTAATTGGCTAGTCCTTTATCTTCGGAAATAGGTGACAAGGCACAATCACCCCCCTCCATCAGAATGCAAAAACAAGTAATTAAACCGCAGACAAAGATGAGCCCAGCTCGCTGTTCATGCACCGTGCACGTTTGAAAACAGCACTGATTGCCTTGATTAGAGACCTTACTGTATCCTCTGATTTTGTTTATGGTTATACTTTTAGGGATGGGGTGCAACGGGGTTGGGAAGGGATGCATTTGCGTACGGGAAGGTGCGAGCGCTATCCTTATGCTTCCTTGTGAAGCCCTGGAAATGCACGTTGAATGCTCTCATTAACTCTGTATGCTTGGTGTAGGGAACGAGATCAACAGTTGCATGTTTTATTATTTTACATGGCTCATTCTGACAGGTCAGTCGTGTATTTGTGGGATCAGATATTTTCTAATATTCATTGCCAACTAGTAACATTGTACGTCCGGTTAACTGCCATTGGCTGAAAGGCCTTTTAATAGGTACTCTCTGATTAGAAAACCTATTTAATTCATGAAATGTGTGTTTGTGTCTTAATCATGCATATTCATATCTTTTAATGTATTTTACGTATTGTGAAATTATATATTTCTTGTTCTTTAACTGCCATAGTAGCTGAGGATACTGTTAGCCTGTTAGTCTTCTAGTTTATTAAATCTCATATTAACGTTGATCATTTGGCAAGACATGCAAATAACAAAATGCAAAATTATAAAATTTTAATAAATGCCCATAAAATAAGGATAAATTTGTGCCTGTATGCATAAGAAATGATAGCCTATCTATGCTACAATTACAAACAGCTATCTCTGGCTAGCAGTCAGAGCTAGATTATAGTCCATTACTGATTTTAGACTGCATTATGAAAACTGTAGTAATGTAATCTAGGTTAGCTACTCATTTAATATCAAATGATATTAGCATGATAAGACGCATTAAACCAGGTTTTCCCAAACTGGGCTTAATGTAAGAACTCCAGTAGGTTTGCGAGCTGATTATAATTAATGAAATCGTAAAAATGTAAATAAAATAAAAATAATTTATAAACTTGAACACTAAAAACTAGAAATTAAATTTATTTACTTGCATGTCAATGTGACCATTAAGAGACAGCGAAATGTAACACATGCAAATGTATTGTTAAATGATTGAAATATTAGCTTCCTCGGAGACATTTCAAGTAAGTAATTCATGTCAAAGGGGTTTGGCTGACAAAAACATTTGGGAATCCCTTTGTTTCATACATGGCCTAATTGCTTGAGAGTTGCTTCCACCCCAAAGCAAAAGCATGGATTGTAATTTTTTACATGGCCATTATATATTGTGAATATGTTCAAAGCTAAATGGTAGGATTTTTCGAAAGGAAAATTTAAAAGAGAAAAAAAGAAGAATTACTGAGAATCAATAATTTATTAATGATTTATTTCATACACCATTATGTGAATAATATGCAATCATGTAATTCATAAAAAGTAACTGTAATCTGATTATGAGCATAATGTACTGAGTCGATTTGTTCTACCCTGTCAGATTTTGCTACGTCCCATTAAAACAGTAGGTGGTACAATTCGACAACGAAAATGCTACCTGTCATTTATGGTTTATTAATGTCTACACCTACCCCAACCTAAACCTACCCTTACAGTTATGCATATAGGATAAAATGTCAGGACACTGGTTGTTCATTACACCAATGTTACTTTAATGTGTCTTGTATCACTGTGAGCCATCTTTGGAATTCGTAAATATAACAAAAGGCTGGAATGCACTACACAAATTTTGCACACATTTCCCCCCTCCGATTTATAATGTGGACGAGTCAACGCTAGTTGCTGAAATTCAGAGCCACTCTGCAGATTTTGGGCAGTCAGAGTTGACAGATTTCATAGAACATTGCTTAGGATATGATGGATAGCTTCAGACTTTCATTTTATAGAGTTGGAGGATTTCAAACATGTTTGATATTTTAAGCCAATTTTAGGACATTTATTGTTTTCTTTTGTAAAGTGTCTCCTGGCAATGAGTTGCATGTTTTTGTGTGGTATTATGTGAGTTTGTTGTTTTCTCAATGGCTTAAAATAATCTGGTAGTGTGTGACCCTCAGTCGTTTAGTATTTGATACCCAGTGTTTCTCTGTAATGATTTAAAATCCATGTAGCGTATTGTAGCCTTATAGAGACAGTTCACCCAAAAATGAAAATTACCCCATAATTTACTCACTCTCAAGCCATCCTAGGTGTATATGACTTTATTCTTTCAGACGAATACAATCGGAGTTCAATTAAAAATATAGTTCTGGCTCTTACAAGCTTTATAATGGTAATAAATGGGTGATATTCAATAGTACAATAGAAGTTCAATAAACTGCTCCAATTCAGGAAAGTGCTCCACACAGCTGTGTGTGTGGGGGGGTGGTGGGGGGGGGGGGTTGTTAATAAAGGCCTCCTAAAGTGAATCGATGCGTATTTGTAAGAAAAACATCCAAATTTGAAACTTTATAAACCATAATTTCTTGCTTCCACTAACTGGTATATGCGTTCACGAGGGGGGGCGTTCCAGCCAGATGACGTAGGGCATAGGCGTAGCATACCTAAAAGAGAAAAGTGGCTGTCGAATTGTGATCTGATATGTTTCAGAAAGCAACAATGCTAGCTGCAGACATTACTCTAATCTTAAATCCCACAGGATCCTTCAGAAATCATTTTAATATGCTGATTTGGTGCTTAAGAAACTCTATTGTCAATGTTGAAAACAGTTCTTAGTATTTTTGAGGAAACTATGATACATTTTTTTCAAGATTCTTTGATGGAAAGTTCAAAAGAACAGCATATATTTGAGAAAGAGATATTTTATAACTTAATAAATGTCTTCAATGTCACTTTTGATCAACTGAATGCATACTTGCATAATAGCATTAATTTGAGTTTGCATTGCTAGTGTTGTATTCATATACTTGCATGGAGTACCTTTTGGGCCGCTTATCTGTTCCTACTTTCCAGTTAAAGAGCTTGGGTGTCTCTCACAGAATGACTGACACATATAAGAGGCTTGATGAGGCCCAGGGTTAAGGGGACAGGCAGAGAAGAAAGAGTGAGGGGCTTGAGGAAGACATCGGTAGGAAAATGCAGCCATGGATATCAGGAGTCTTGAGAGAATGAGCTGCTCAAACTCACCCTTTTACCTTCCACCCCCTCCTGACTTTCTTCAGTGGGGCATTTTTCCTGGCCTGCACCCTGAGGCCCATTATCCAACCCTTCCGAGGGAGAGAGTCAACAACATAATGCAAGAGGCCTGACACAAAGCACCTCCCAACAACAGGACCCCCTTTTTCTCATTAACACCCTCCCTTACTCCTTCTCCTACATCCTCACCTTGAGCTTCCCTTTTCCCATCCTCTTCAGACCCATCCTCGTGTAACCTTGTGCTCCATCGAGAGCTTTTTTTCCATCCTGTGAAGTTGTAGAGAGGTTTCTTGGAACTCGCTGGTGGGAGAAAGCACCTTGTGCTCCTTCCTTTCCTTCTCAAATTCATCAGCTTTTCTGATCGAGCCACCTTGATTTTTTTGATGACCCCAATGGGTTAATATCAGACCTTTCTAATTCCTGTCCTGCTGCTTTTTTTTCCTGTTCTTTGTGCCTACTTGCAGATGGGAAAAATGTCCTTGGGTGTCTTTTTTCTTCAGGTTGGACAGGAGAATTGATTTACGTTTGTACACACTTGATCTGACCCTGTGGCCGGTAGTGAGCCTGTGTGTGTGTGTCTGTGTGTGTGTGTGTGTGTGTGTGTGTGTCTCGGTTGGTGCTGATGGTCCTATTACCAGTGTGTTCTCCCCCACCTCACTATACGGCGCTGTGGAATGACCCCGGCCACGAATAAATGCAATAGAAAGAAAGGAACAGAAATTCTTTTTCCACCCTCCAATGGACGAACGAGACTGAGGGCAGAGGCGAGAGAGAGACAGAAAGAAAGAGGAGTGTTGAGCATACTAACATGGCTGAGGGGACATTCACAGGCAGCGTTTTTGGGATTGAGCACCAAAAAATAGAAATCAGAAGCATCAGGCTCATTCAATCATACTTCCCTTGGATTTGAGAGCCAAATGGATTCTGAATGCAACTTCCAAAAAATTATTTGTATCTTTGGTAATTAAGTTAGTATGATTAATGTTGGTAATAAAAAAGTGTTTGTCAGAACACAATGACAGAAATCACAGTTATATTTTATTTTAAGGTGTCCTTGTTAGAGTGTAATTATACATTTAAGTACTGAGTAATATTAATTACCTATATGTACTTACTATATGGTTAGGGTTAGGATTAGGGTTTGGCTTAGGGTTACTTGCATGTAATTGTGCATAATTAATTGCTATTATAATAATAAGTACATGTAACGTGTAACAAGGACACCTTAAGTGTTACCGAAGTGTTTCAATGTTAACGAAATCACATATTCATATAAATTTGGTCAATCTAAATGTGTTTTGATTTTACTGAAAATTCTGTATGTAATTAGATGTTATCCATACCACAAAAGTTTGGGGTTGGTAAAAGGTTTTGAAAGAAGTCTCTAGCGTTCAATGAGACTGCATTTATTTGATAAAAAACAGCAAAACATTCTTTTTGTCAAATATTGTGACAATACGTTTTTTAAATTTGAATAAAATGAAAACTAAAAGAATTTCAAATCACATGAGCCAAAATTTTATTTACAGTAGAAAAAAGATAAGTTTTTAAAATTTTATGCAAAAAAATGAGCTCATTTCAAATTTGATGGTCTCATAATAGTTGGGACGGGGTAATGTTTACCATGGCAGTTTGAATACGTCTGGGGATCGAGGTTATGAGTTTCTTAAGTTTTGGTGTTGGAATTTGGTCCCATTCTTGTGTGATATAGGTTTCCAGCTGCTGAAGAGTTCGTGGTCATCTTTGACGTATTTTTCGTTTAATGATGTGCCAAATGTTCTCTATAGGTGAAACCCTAGGTGCAGGTAGGCCAATTCAGCACCCAGACTCTTCTACTACGAAGCCATGCTGTTGTAATAGCTGCAGTATGTGGTTTTACATTGTCCTGCTGAAATACACAAGGCCTTCCCTGAAACAGACATCGTCTGGAGGGGAGCATATTTTGCTCTAAAACCTTTATTTACCTTTCAGCATTCATAGTGCCTTCCAAAACATGCTAGTTGCCCATACCGTATGCACTTATGCACCCCCATACCATCAGAGATGCTGGCTTTTGAACTGAACACTGATAACACGCTGGAAGGTCTCCCTCCTCTTTAGCCCGGAAGATACGGCGTACTTGATTTCCAACAAGAATGTCAAATTTGGACTTTTCCACTTTAAAACAGTCCATTTTAAAGGAGCCTTGGCCCACAGGACACGACGGCACTTCTTGACCATGTTCACATATGGCTTCTTTTTTGCATGATAGAGATTAAGTTGGCATCTGCAGATGGCACGGCATATTGTGTTTACCGACAGTGGTTTCTGGAAGTATTCCTGGGCCCATTTAGTAATGTCAATGACAGAATCATGCCGATGAGTGATGCAGTGTCATCTCAGGGCCCTAAGACCACGGGCATCCAACAAAGGTCTTCGGCCTTGCCCCTTACACACAGAGATTTCTCCAGTTTCACTGAATATTTTGATGATGTAATGCAATGTAGAGGATGAGATTTGCAAAGCCTTTGCAATTTGACGTTGAGGAACATTGTTTTTAAAGTATTCCACAATCTTTTTACTCACTCTTTCACAGATTGGAGAGCCTCTGCCCATCTTTACTTCTGAGAGACTCTGCCTCTCTACGGCAGCCGTTTTATGACTAATCATGTTACAGACCTGATGTCAGTTAACTTAATTAGTTGCTAGATGTTCTCCCAGCTGAATCTTTTCAAAATTTCTTGCTTTTTCAGCCCTTTGTTGCCCTCCAGCTAACATTTTGGAGACCTGTAGCAGACATCAAATTTGAAATGAGCTCATTTAGTGGATAAAAGTGTAAACATCTCAGTTTAAACATTTGTTATGTTATCTTTGTTCTATTGAGAATAAAATATTGATTCAAGTGGTTTGAAAATCTTCTAGTTTTAAAAAACGTCCTAGCATTTCTGGAATTCAGGTTGTAGTCATAACAGCATTTATTTGAGATAGAAATCCTTTGTTACATTAAATCATTCTTGCTGAATCAAAGTATGAATTTCTTTTAAAGAAAAAAATCTTACTGACCCTGAACTTTTGAATGCATATATCTCATCATAAGATCTTTTTTTTTTAATCTCCCTTGCCTTACAAGTTACAATATTTCACACTAAAAAGTACTAACGTGTACTTTTTAAATGATAATTTATGGTGTCGCTACATCGGTCATCATCACCCTCCTCTCTGAATCCTATTTAAGTCCTTCTGAAAACCTATTATCATGAAACACCTGACATTGTATGCTGGGAGAAACAACACATCACCATAATGGAGAGAGACAAAGGGTCGTACGTTCCTCATACCTGCATGAGTGAATGCTTTTTAATTGCTGGTGATTTTCACTTGTTGGTGTTTTGCACACCTGAAACAAACTCCGAAAAGTCACCAAAGAGCCGCGCTGAGAGAAAACGAGCGGAAAGAGAAAAGGGAGGCTAAAAGAATGTGTTTGATTGCAGCTAGTGCTAGTTATGGTTTAGTTGGTAGTGTTAAGCAGTTGGTCCATTGTGTTCTTTGTGCATTGCTGAGTGTTGCAGCTATTGAAGTGCAAGAGAGAGGGGAAAATGCGTGCACTGACATTCTCTAATCAAATACAGCAATCAAACCAGCATTACACCATTTACAATCCCTTTTAATTTATAATCAAAAATTGAGCGGGAGAGGGAGTCGGGAGGGAGAGGGAGAAGAAGAGAATGACAGACACAGGCAGGTCATTACATCTCTCTTTACAGGGCCGATGAGAGCAATGCAGAATTAATCAGTGGCCATTAGACTGTATTTACTCACCACTGCAGGGGTTGTGATCAGACCTACACTTCCACTAACCCTCCCTCTCCGTCTGTCACTGGATCTTTTTCTCTTTGCTGTGGTGCCTGTGATGGACAGATGTATACTTCTCCTTGACCTTTCTGATGGAGGTCAGTTCAGAGGCAGATAAATTGTGTTTTGAACATAATGATATATGAGCATGTGCACTTTACCACAGAATGCAGCTTCTGTTCCAAAACCAACTTAGAAAGCATTCTGAGGCACTACCGATCATACCACAAAGGCTGTTCCAAAAGGTAGGAATTTTGCTTTATTTGAATTTTATTAGTGCTGTCAAACGATTAATCGTGATTAATCGCATCCAAAATAAAAGTGTTTGTTTGCATAATATGTTTGTGTTCTGTGTATATTTATTATGTATATATAAATACACACACATACAGTATATATGTTGAAACTATTTACATGTATATTGATATTCATATAATTTATATTAGAAATAAATATATTTAATATATAAAAATAACATATTTTTCTGAAATATATACATGCATTATGAATCTTATGAATCTCTATCTGCAACAGACTTACATTTACACATTTACATTTATTCATTTAGCTGACGCTTTTATCCAAAGCGACTTACAATTGCTATATATGTCAGAGGTCGCACGCCTCTGGAGCAACTAGGGGTTAAGTGTCTTGCTCAGGGACACATTGGTGTCTCACAGTGGATTGGAACCCGGGTCTCTCACACCAAAGGCATGTGTCTTATCCACTGCGCCACCCCACCTCAGCACTTCAGCACTTCAGCACTTCAGCAGACACTTTTCATAATTTCGTTTATACTTAATGTTAGCTGATTCTTCATGTGCTAAAAGTTTTAATTAAAGCTTTTAAAGAGATTAAAAGCTTTTTTTTAAAGAGATTTAAAAGCTTATTTTTGGGTAATTTTTTCACCCCAAAATTTAAATTCTGCCATTAATTATTCATATTGTTCCAAACCCGTAAGAAGTTCATCTTAAGAACACAAATTAAGAACTTTGTGACATTGCATAGACAGCAATGCAACTGAAACGTTCCCAGGCCCAGAAAGGTAATAAGGACTTTGTTAAAATAGTCGATGTGACATCAGTGGTTCAACCGTAATGTTATGTAGCTACGAGAATACTTTTTGTGCGCAAAGAAAACTAAAAAATACCACCTTTATTCAACGATTTCTTCTCTTCCTTGTGAGCATGCATACACATCTATGATTAGAATATCATGTTGTTAGCTTAGCAACATTATAACATTATAACTCTATTGGAATCAACTGAGAATCAAACTTCCTGTAAACTGTAAAGAATGCTAAATAGCGTGTTCCAATCAGTTATGAGAGTCCATTTCACTTAGAAGGCAGCTTACCTATATAGGCCATAAACATCAAGACAGCTCACTATTATTTGAAACAAAGCAACTATATGTGCCAAATGTAAGGAAATACTTACAAAATATTTGTTAAATGGGTTTTTAAAGCAGTGCCACTTCTTTCCTTTTGTGTTGAGTAGGTGTGTGTGCATGTGTGTGCGTTGATGTCAACCCCATCAAGCATAGTGCAGGAAGCGAGACAGGTCGACTCTCTCTTAAATCACCTCCTTTAATCTCGGCCGTGGGCTCCTCTGACCTGTGTTAGCTCAGGCCAAACAGAGCCGAGTACATTTTCTCTCCACAAATCAACCCTCATTCCTGTTACTCTGGAGCTGGACAGGATACTGAACTCAGAGACATCCTGTGGTCCGCGGATATACTTTCTAATCTCTACAGTGTTTAGAGGCTCAGACGTTATATAAGTCTAATTTCTGATCCGTGTGCAGGAGAGTTCAGCGGGTGAATCGCCACTTGAAAGGACTGGCACTGCTTTATGGCATGAAACCTCTTTAAACTCCTGATAGCAGCACAAAAGAGTCACTGCCACACTCTCTGCGGCCGATAGGAGCAAACAGTTAATGATATTTGCTCAAGATTATCAGCCTCCCTCCAGTAAACCGGCGAGAGAGAGCGAAAGAAAGACGGGGAATGGCTTTGTTGTATAGATGTTTGTAGGGTGTGACTGTGGCCATAAGGAATGTCACCTTTAGGGTGAATTATTGGGCAGTTATTTTGTGGTAGTTTAGTTCACCAAGAGGTAATGCTAGAAGGTGATTGAAGACGGAATATGTTTTTAAAAATGATTTATGTTTTTATATTTGTAAAGTGCTATTAATTAAGAAGAAACCCCATGAGAAATATCACACAGTGAACTGTGTGAAACACGAATTGAGGGTCAAATTGTACATGAGTGTTTAGTTGTTTCTGGCTAGAGCTGAAGGATAGCCAGAATGCCATGCTGCTCCGATCCTTCGTTGTCTTAGCAACCCGTAAGTATCTAAAGGAGGGATCAGTGCACTGGGTTGAATGGCACGCAAGGGTGAAAAACTCTGCAATTAAAAGCAATGGAAGTGACAATTAATATTGTGAGTGCGCAAATAGAGTGCTATGCCCTTTCGAGAATGCTCAACGCTCACCCCATGCTCGACTTAGCGCTTTTCTCCTCTTAAAATCCTCCCTGAAGACCTCTCCACTCTTCCACTTGGTGAAATGATGCTGCATGTTCTTTTCTCCGCTTGCATACTGTAGACAGACATGGCTGGTGCTCAGGAGAGGCAACTCAAGTGGGAACTTATCTCAAGCATATAAGAAAGAGTTAATCGTTGTCAGAGTTAAAGCTTGGGATGACCTCTAACATAAACCTTCATTTGGGTCAAACACGTTTCTACTGTCAGCTTTTTACTGAAGGTAAAGCTTTCCATGTCTGGTACCCTACATAAGGTGTAATGTGTAGTCAGCTGATCGTTACTAAGAAACAAACTCTGAGAGGTTTCACATGTTGAGAATTATTTTGTGATGCTCTATTGCTAGTTACTAGGATGGGTCACACTGGTTGACTTGTTGACAAGTTCAGCAAGCAATTTGCTGGAAAATCAAGCTCAAAATTAAATCTTGAGGTGTCACACAATAAGTCAAAGCAACACTGATACAATCCACCTTTACAGTATTTAAAGCTTCTGGAGCTCATTACTAAAATAGTATATTTTAAAGGGGTCATGAAATGAGAAACTGGTCATAGTGATATAAAAACATTCTATAAGTTATTCTAAAAACAGCTTATATTGAAGCCAATCTGCCAAAACAACAAGTTTTGGAATTTGGCAATTTATGATGTAATAGTGTGACTAAACACCTCCTCCTCAGAAGATGATCAACGCTTGATTCTACATCGCTGCCTGTTTAGCCCTGCCCACCAATTTGCGCCCATAAAGGTAAATGACAAGAGCGGCAAGTGCAGCTCTACGCTGAATAAAAAACTTTATATGATGAACTTTATTTCTAATGATGTGCCAGGCTGCATCAGTAAGAACTTGGTCCTTTTTTGAAAGATTGAATCTAAAATTGATGCTGTGCTAACTATATTGGATCCGACAGTAATGTCACAACACACAAATGTGAGTAACTGTTTTCATTACGTTATCACAATCGCCTTGTCTGTTATTGCAGATAGTTTGATATGTAGAGTATTAATGCATTTTTACCCTAAATCACTGCAGCATCCATCTGTGAAGGATGTAGGCTGTAAAACATACACAACTTTTTAGCCAATCATAGCAGTGTGCATTTATTTTTCGAGTCTACAATCCGCCATGCCTATTCAAACAGAGCGTTCTGATGAGGGGGGTCAAAAACAGGACTGAAAATAACCTATTACTTCTGAACTATGATGTTTTTTGATGTAAAATTCTTGATAACATTATAAGTGGATCTCAGAGAATAGTATAAATTAATAAAAAAGGCAGTTCATGACTCATATAAAAAATATACTAAATTATTATGTTTACTGAGACTTATGCAGAAATGCATAGGCATAAGTCATTCACAATTAACAAACTTGGGTGGTTTGGGTACATTTTTCATGTATTTTCTTGTATTGATATTTTTAACAACGTGGTTTAATTAGCATGCAAACAGCAAGGTATATCTTGCTATTATGACTAGCTGACTGTATACCATCCCCCACAACTACTTAACAATGTTTAGCTTGTCAGTTAATAACTGACTAGTCAGTTAGTGAGGCTGACTAGATTGTGTAGATTTTTTTCTGATTCTGTATATTTTAGTATTGATATATTTTAGTAGCTGTGCTTCAATTAGCATGCTGTTACTTGAGCTATTAAAGTGTCCAATCCTGCTCATGGAGGGATAATGTCCTGCAGATTTTAGCTCCAACCTGCTTCTATGCACTTCTCTGAAAATGTCTAGTAATCAAAAAACCTTGATTAGCTGGTTCAGGTGTGTTTAATTAGTATTGGAGAGAAACTCTAGTATGTTTCTATGACAACGATGCACTAAAAACAAAAGTTTTCCCTTTGTGTTTTGGACAAGTTTTGCATACAGACAACAAAGTGGTCAAAACCATCCCCGTTCACATGGGTCCACAAAAACAACTTAAACACTGTTTTATGCATGCCAGGCCAGTGAAGAAACACTATGTTCTTGTGCACATACAAATTCCTGCACTGAATTCACTTTCACACGTCATCGTTACCTTTTCAAAAACTTGCACTTTGAGACCTATTTTCAAAAGTGTGCATTTTAGGCCCCAAAATGCTGATGGTGGATGAAAATGTTGTTTGGCGCATCCCTGTATAAAATAAATATAAAATGCACATAAACTATTCATTTGAAAAGAGACTATTTATTTTAAAAAGGGGCCATGGAGTGAAACAAGAGACATAAAACTAGCATAGCTATCTATGAAATAAGATTCAAATATTCAACCAGACCATTTAGTTCATGTATTCTCAATTTTCCCAAAAACATACCATTTAAAACATATTCCACAGTTTCTATGTTACGTGCTGCTGCATGAAGTGTTGAGATACATCAAATTTCTCAGCTCAGGCTTTTGATGTGGTAATTTCTCTTGATGTACTTCTAGGTGTGGGCGTGTTTGTATATGAGTTTCAGGCATGTAGATTCACGCCATTGAGAAGCTGGCAGGTGTGTGCCACATAAAGCCGGCTGCAGACAGCATAGTGCACGGATCCTGAAGAACCACAGCTGATTCCTGCTGGAATGTATAATTTTCTCATTTCCCTCACAAGCAGTTGGCCCTTCGCAAATTAGCGCGGGGCTCTGACCCCGACGTTGCACGCGGAGGGAGCGAGGAGACGGCGTAATGCGCGACATACGGGATTTCAATCAGACACGCTCTCTTTCACACCCATCAAATCATCTCCATATACATAATTCATACACCTGTGAAGGGATGTGCTCTCTTTCCCCACTTCTGCAACATGAAGAGTATGATTACAGATTAATCTGCGTGGTTTGCCGTCATAAGAAAATAGTCCTCTTCTTTTATAGTTTCTTGGGATTTACTCAACAGTTCTATGAGCATTTTCAGTCATTTGGGCAGTAGGCTCTGTTTTAAGTCTTCTTGACATGAGATGCCCATTTTTAGCTTTTGTACTCAAATGTGGAAGAGGAGTTTGAAGTGCAAAAAGTTTGAAAATTACCATAGAAGTATGGGCCATATGTCTCATTTGTGATATTCCAAGTCATTTAAACTTATACAATAGCTGTGTATGGAAAAGACCAAAATTTAAGTCGTATGAGTTGAACCTTAAGTTGTATGGTCCACTTTTACACTCTTAGAAATAAAAGTTATTTATTGGCATTGATGGTTCCACAAAGAACCTTTATACCATGGAACCTTATAAGGTTTTTTTTTATAGTGGTAATCAGATTTTTTAAAAATTCTTTGAACTAAGAAACAATGGTTCTTTTAAGAACTGTTCAGGTTCTTTGAGGAACCAAAAAAGGTTCTTCTATGACAGGGGTGTCAAACTCAATTCCTGGAAGGCCACAGCCCTGCAGAGTTCAGCTCCAACCCTAATTAAACACACCTGATCCAGATAATCAAGTCCTTCAGGCTCAATTGAAAACTACATGGTTTGTGTGTTGGAGCAGGGTTGGAACTAAACTCTGCAGAGCTGCGGTTTGACACCCCTGTTCTGTGGCATCACTGCAAAACCCCCTTTAGGAAACCTTAATTTTAAGTGTGTATGGTGGTTTTGCATCATTTTTTAAGCTTGACAGCTCTTGTCCATATTTATTTACATTGTAAAGAGTAGCCATTACAATCTTTTAAATTTTTCCTTTAGGGAAAGAAAGTGACATGGGTGAGGGTAAATGACGACAGAATTTTGGGTGGAGAAATGGTAGTAGAGCACAGGCTACAGGGCAAAGGCGGGTGGTCAGAGGCTCGCCTGTCACTTCAACAGTAGAAAGTTAATGAATAATTAGATTAAGCAGTAGACATGCTCTAACTTAAACCTCTAAGTCTTGCCATTGTCTGTTCTGCTGTGGATTGGATGTATATTGGTTGGCTAATCTTGACATGATAATGCTAATCATGTCTTTTGTCGTACGAGTAGGCACCTGATGGACAGTCAGGCTTTTGTGCATTCAAACAACATTAACAATGCTGAAAAGCCATCTTACAAAACTCATCGATTTGTAAAGGAAATTGTTCTCAAACCAAAATATACTCTGAAATACACATAAAGGAAGTTCTTTTTAGAGAAAAACTGTAAATACTTATGTGCAAATCCCAAAAAAAGAGTATATTTATTCTTTTTGCTATTAATTAGGTTCAGTTAAACATGGATATCGTAAGCATTTTGTATTCCATACACAAAAAAGTCCACTGACTTTTTTTTTATCAACATCAATATTTTAGAAACATTTTTTAGTGTTAGTAGGAAAAATATGAGTCATCATTTCTGAATTTTAAAAAGTCCAGTACTTTCTTAATTAATATAATTAAAATGATGAAATAATGATCAAAACGCTGTTTAAAAACAGCAGGAAATGTTTCAAAAACCATAGATGTCAATGTGACCAAACAACCCAGTCTTTTTATTTCTATCCTTGAGACCTGTAATGTGTTAGCTACTTGCTTTGGCTTAGTCTACTTTTATAAATACAAAGGAGAAAAGCTTTTTACAGTGCATCTCCATAAAAATGTCGAGGCACGAAAGGCGAATCCAACAAAACAAATCGTCAGCCATGGCAGAGGTCGGCGTTTTGCTTGAGAATGAGCCCCTCGCGCATATTGAAATCTTTCAAACGACATCCTTAGGTGAACTTGAGTCTGTGGCCATCTGTATGCCTGTGTTTGTTCAAACATGCATTTGCGCGTTTCCGTTGGAGAGCGCGGCCGAGTCTGTGGATGCCAGCGGCAGCCCTCCCGCTCTCAAAGCCGAGAAAACAGCCATTCTCGGAGCAATCAGAGCCCTGCCTGCAGGATCCCAGCCAAACCTCTCATCCTTAGTCTACTCGAGAGCTGCTTTAATTAACCATCATACCACAGATGGGATCGATTTTAACCCCCCCGCTCTTCGGGTCGCACTCATTCTTTCTCTCCTTCTCCACCAACCTTACATGCCTTTCTCAACCCCCTTCTCTAAAGTCTTTCACCTAGCTCTCCTCCTCTGCCTCTCATCTCGTGGCCCTTCTTCTCTATGCTCCTCTCTCCCTCTTTCTCTCTCTCTGTCTCTCTCTCTCTCGCTTTTCTGTCTCCTGCTCTCCACTCTCCTGTACACAAGTCACATAATTGAACTGGAATAGAGCCAGACTCGGCCCCCCTCCTCCTAAGGGCTGCCTGTTTCCCTGCATCCCTTGGCCTCACCTGCTCAATACCTTATTAGTGTCAGGATCTGTGGAGAGCCATTGCGGATTAACTAGAGAGATATGAGATTGATTTCTGCCCCTTGCAGATGAAATTGGGTTCGGTCCTCGTATCCGTAGGTGTACGCTCGCATGTGTGTGCGACGCGTGCGCTCTCCGCGTACAAAAGAGAGCGTGATGTGTTTTTTTTCTGTGCTCAGGAGCATTTCTTTAGCGAGGAAAATGAAAGCCAGCTAATTAACTATCTAGAAGCCCACATGTGTCTCAGTGTCTCTATTCTAATTTCTTCTCCTCTGCAGCCCTTGGTTTTCCCTCCATCTTGCGCAGAGACCCCCTCCGGCCCGTCCGCCTCTGAAATTCTAATCTCAACTCTAATCTGCAAGCAATCGCAAGCAGAAATGACCTGTTGTGGCACATGCTTGTCTCGGCCTCGGCGTAAATAGCGTGCTATTGATTATTCATGGGTCCTGTGTGTCTCCTGCACGGCTCGGCATGTCAAGGAGTTTAACAGGAGTTGCCTATTGAGGGAGAGATTAAGGTCTCTTGTGTAAATGGGCGGCTGTGCGGTGTGGAGAGAGAAGGCGGGGTGGTAATGACAGGTCTGTATGTGTAAGGTAGTGCTGTTGGGGTGGTATCAGCTGGGCCGTGTCTCTGTGTGTAAATACTAGGGGGTCAGGGCTCTTGCACAAAGAGCTTCGCCTGATCCCCAGATTCAACTGGGTGGTTGACACAATGAATGTTAATGGATTGTTTTTTATGCGGCGGGACACATTCATCTGCTTGTCTTCATTTGTGTAATAGCTCCAGCGGTACTGTTTTCGATGTGCAAGGTGTTGCACTGAATGTATAACACTCAAGGCAAAGCTGTCTAGCCTATAATCTATGAGTTTCAGTCTACAGAATATTCCAAAATGTCTGTCATTTGAGATTGATACCTTTACATGGTCATGCAACATATCTGCAAATTATTAGTGTTGTGGTACTGAAAGTCTGAATCCAAGACCATCATTTTTATGACTTGTGAATGCTAGCTCATTCAAGTCCAAATCCAGTCTTGTCTGGACTCGAGTACTACAACACAAACATCATTTAGACCATCATCACTATTGTTCATACTTAAGGTCAGTTCACAACATGTATGAGAACTACAACTCATATAGCTTTAAAAATTGGTCTAATTCTAAGAGAATAGTGAAGTCCACACCGCAACTATAATTGGATATGTTTGATGTATGCACCAATGTTTCCAGGTCCAGAAATAATAGTGTCCAGGACACCTGGCGCCTGGAGACCGTAGTGTACATCGCTCTGCTTAATGTGTGCAATAAAAAGCTCTCATAAACAGCTGTTAAAGATAGCATTCTTACTAGAGGCTTGGGCCCAGAAATGGTATTCTTTACATCATGACTTAACAAGTGGAAAGGTTACACTTTATTTTAAGGTGTCCTTGTTACAGTGTAATTATACATTTAAGTACTGAATAATATTAATTATCTACATGGTTAGGATTAGGGTTACTTGCATGTAATTATGCATAATTTATTGTTATTATAATAGTAAGTACATGTAACTTCTAACAAGGACACCTTAGAATAAAGTGCTACCATTTTTTAAACCTGACAACCAATCCGAAGCCATCTGCCTTTGAATAAACCATTGGTGTGAGCTATAGTTTTCGTTATAGTTAACATTCTTTAATGTGAACAGCCTTTTAGGGTTAACAAACAAAACCTTAAACTTTGATGCATACCACATTCTGCCCTTGAACGATAACTAAAATTGTGTGGCTTGTTGAGCTGTTACTTTTGAAAGTGACTGGACACATCTTTTTGCTTCTAACAGGTGAAACAAACCCACAGACTTTATGTGATTTATTTATGATTTATGTTGGGACTAGACTATGCTTTTTTGGACTTGGGCCAGTAAATAACCACATATCAACACCCTGGCAACTACCCAAAACACCCTACCATTGTATAGCTAGTTTTAAACCACCACTTTTTTGGGGAGAAAATGTAAACATTTGCTTTTAAACTAGAAGACCTTGATAGAGGTGAAGCTGGTTCATACAAATGTTATCAGTTTCCCTTAACAAAAGTTATTCACTTTACTGACTCTTCACAGAAAATACACTTAACTGAATAAAATGAGAAAATAAATGAGACATCTAGTGATATGGATAATGCCTTTCTGCAGGTGATCACATCACACTATGACTCTTGTGTGTGTGCGTGTGTGTTTGTTAGGCAGTTTCTGACCTCAAAACACAGAGTCCAAGCTTATTGTGGTGTAATTTCCTCATCCAAAGGCTGGAGTGTTTGTGTCAGAGTGAGGCCTCTGTGTGATTGCCTCTCCGTCACCAGTGTAAACCGAGGATAATGCTACGGCCACCTTTCCCGCTGCAAAAACGAGATCAACACAATCCAATTTCTCTCTCTGTGCAAAAATGGAATAATTTGAAAGAATGGAGTCGCCAAGACCAGCGCCTGGGATCCAGGGGGAAGATAAAGCGCTGTTAAAAAACAGCCATTACGAGAGGTGTTTCAGGACAACAGAACCCCCAAGTCGACAATAGATGGGAAGTGGCTTCCAAAACATCAAGTGAGAGAAAGCCACGGGTAAATTGAGGTGTCTAACTAGCAATCTAGCCCAAAACAGCTCTGCCGAGACATGCGGAAACATATTTTATGTGGATTACAGACGCAGCAAGATGAGGTTTCCATGCCACGAGAGAAACGTGCAATGCGCTGTTTTGCATTTCAGCAGCTACAAGCTTCAGGAATCCAGGAGAATGTCATGTTGAAGTTACGCTTCTCCGTGTGCGATTACTAAAAATATCCCATTTTGTTTCGAAGCAGCTGGGCTCCAAAGCATCTCAAGTGCTTCGGAATCAGGTTTGTGTCTTCGCATGACAAAAACATCAACCAGTGGGGGGAAAAAAGTTTGAAAAGCTCTCGAAAAGTCACCAGTTCCAAGCTACGGTTGAGCTCCTAATTGCTTTCAGGTGTCTTCCTCTCAATGCACAGTGACTCTGCCACCAGAAAGAGGGCAAAAGTGATTTGTGTAGATGCTGGCGTTGCAGGAGGCCGGAGTGAAGCTGGGATGGGTTGGAGTAATCAGGATGGGGAACACACCCCCACCTCTCGCCTATGTGTGTCAGACGGGCCCACTCTGATGAATGGACCCTAGATTAGAGCTCACACAGGGCAGGCGCAGGCCTCAGGTGTGCAACCTAATGCATCGATGTTCAAGAGCGTATTTGTGTTGGAGCGTGAGTGTAGGTGTACATTCTCTTTGAAAAGCTCGCTTTTTGTAAGGTGGAAAGACTCCTTGCAGCATGTTTTCGCAAGGTCACAATATGAGTTGCGTGACTCTTGTCGATAACGTGAGAGCCAATTGTACCATTTCCTGCGTGACTAATACATTTCCTTAACGGGAAAACTTGTAAATAATTACTAAATCATGACATAAGTTGTCAAGTGTTTTGTGTTTGGCAAGAAAACACAATTCAACTGCTTGAGAGGATAATATACAAATGTCCACCTCCACATAGTCAACCACAACAGCCCTTACGTCTCATATTTATGATTTTCAATGGCACAGATGCACTCCTGGCTGAACGTGAGAGAGTATGTGTAAGTATGGGATGCAGGGATCTAAGGCCGTCCAGCAGGGGGGGTTGGCAGTCAGCGGAGAGGGCCAATGGCTGAGGCTGTGTGGCTAAGTGTCTCATCAGCATCCTACTCATGTTCCAGGCCCACGCTCTAACTGCGCCCTGACTTGATTGTAATTGCCTGAATTCGGCTCCCGCTGCTCCATCCTGGCAATATAACTGCTACATTTTAACCCCAGCAAGCCTAGATACTGCCACACAGCCCTTTGGCTGTTTGGAAGGATGTTATATTTGACTCCGCTTGGGCAGCATCTGTGCATATATGGTCAAAGGTTACTAAATATATTGCCTTTCATTTCAATTTGAATTGCGCTCGAGAATGGGGACAAATTAGCTTTTATGTCCCCCTCGATTATTTTAGTTTAAATATTTATCTTTAATTTTGTTCCAGTAGCTGGTAGAGCACGGCACTAGTAAAGGTCATGGGTTTGAATTCCAGGATAAACGTATTCTAATGGATGAACATTTTGGTCAATTTTGTAGCATTTTAGTAATTAAAAAATTAAGACTTGCAAATTTGATTTGGATCTGGATTGTGATGCATGTAATTTTTTATATTTTTCTGATCAATTTCACAGATGCCTTCTAGTAAAATGTGTATGAGTCTGGCTGCAAATCATTTGCCAAACCCTTGGCAAATAATAATAATATATATATTATTATTTTATTTTATTTTTTTATTTTTTTGTCCGCAAATGGTCCTTGTGGGATTTTCCGGAATATGCTCAGTGACTTTCATATTATGTAATTTTGTTTCTTATATTTGTTTATAGTTGCCTGTATTCTATTCTATTCTATTCTATTCTGTTTCTCTCTCTAGATCTATCTATCTGTCTAACTTGTTGATTTTATAACTATTTGGTTTATACTTTATTTTAAGGACCAATTCTCCTTAACTATAGTGGCTTAATAGCATGCATACTAGCATATTGGCTGTTTATTAGTACTTATTGAGCACATAATAATGCCTTATTCTGCATGACCATATTCTAAATCCCTTAACTCAACCCAATACCTACACTTAACATCTACCTTATTATCTATTAATAAGCAGCAAATTTGGAGTTTATTGAGGAAAAACTCTTAATTATGAATATGTGTTCCCTAATCTTAAGTGTTGCCACTATTGGTTATGTATTTATTCTTTGATGGTGATTATGTTGATTAATTTCTTTTAATTGTATGTGTTACAATATTTTTCAAAATACTACATTATTGTTAGAAAGGTGTGGGCTCTGTGGTTGTACATCTTGTCATTGGGATGCAATAATAAAGTCAGATTCCTATCTGTTAACTATAAAAAAAAAAAAAATCTTGCCTGTTGTACTTTCTTGATGCACAAGTCAGTCAAATGCTCATTACCAAGACATCGTTTAATGAAATGCCTTGCTGATTTACCTACATTCCATTAAAACTTGGAAAATCAAAAAGTACATCCAGACACCTCTTGAAGTAGATGCATTGTACCAGCATGAGCGTGTGACTTCCTGCTGCATGGCAGGAAGCGTGCGGGCTCAGACCGGCAGGGTTAACTTCAGAACTCCCCTGTGGAGCTCCTCTCTCTGTGATAATAGTTGCTCGCGTAATGAAGAGCAGCCTGCTAGCCAACAGGTGGTCCTTTTTAAAGAGCCTAGCCACTGCACTCAGGACGGAAAAAAAGCTGCCATGCTAAAATGTGTCAGAATCTAATGTTCCGCAGAATGAAAAACCTGTTTTCTTCCTTTTGTTCAGCGCTAGAGATTCAGCCTTATTCGTCATTGTTCCCCGCACAAACGAGCAACAGTCTTTTTTGACACAGAGCCATGGGGGGAAGAAAGACTGAAGCTGACTAGTCACAGGAGAGAGAGAGGGGGGGGGGGGGGGGGGGGGGCTTTCTTTCCTTCTTTTTGGAGGGTTGAAGCCCATTAAGAGTTTGGGAGTTATGAATGGTTATGAGTCCGTGTCTCTCACTCGCACAATGTAGGAGAGCCAAAGAAAAAGAGAAAAACCTGACTGCTTTTCTTGAGACTTGCAAAAAGTCTTAATCACATACAGGCAGAACAGAAGAGATAGTAAAAGGTAGCGAAAGAGCGAGAAAGCGTGTGACAGAGAGAAACCAGTAAACGAATCGGGACGGAAGTACCTTTTGCTACAGACAGAATGGCTGGGTGAAGTGGAGTGGATGGGGGTGGGGAACGGAGTTAATCCTCCGGGGGCCTCAAAACGTCCCCCTCTACCCTTATAAAATCATGAGAATATAGCCACTGACTGCTCTACAGGCTTCTTAAGCTGCATTTTTGGTATGCTTCTACTCGTAAAAAATTTATTTTGTTTGCCATTTATGGTGGTTGAGGAGCAAAGCATTGATTTTCCACTACTACAATGTAAAAGATTACTCAAGTCTCATATATTTAGGAAAAAAGAAAAGAAATGAGGAACCAATTTGTAGAATGTCAACAAAGGACAGAGAATGACAGTCACTTATGTAGACTATTTTTCACCTGCCTGCGTTCTCAGCTTAATGACCACAGGGACAAACGGACACTGCTGAGCTATACTTCAGAACAAAAGCCTTAATTCACTTTTATAATCCATTTGTTATTGTCAGGCCAATTTGTTCTCTTAAGCTACATAAGGGTCCAAGCCTGAGACAAAAGCTGAGGGGTAACAATGGCCAACTCCCCCGTTTGCTTTGTTACTGTTCAAGTACACACCTCCCAGGGTGCATTGCGGGCCTTTTTCGGGCTCAGAAAGCTGGAGCAAAAATTAAAGAGGTCTGGTAGAACACCTGGAGGAGTCGGCTTTTGCTTCCCACTTCAATGTTACAACAGATCGCAGCCCTCACACAGAGAATTCCAACAAGTCCCTTGTTTTGACAAGCCTTCACTCAGGCAGTTTTAATTACCTGTCATGATGGAGTTGTCGGGATTCTGAATGTGGGTCTGAGCTGAGAGGAACAGGAACCCAAGGTACAGCTTGTGCAATAAAAGTACATCAAAATCCAATCACGACTTTTGTATGTGCAAATGTCTTCTGTTTTTCTGTATATAAGATTTTTCGGTGTGTATTTTAAATAAGTTTTCTTCCAGTAAAGATCTGTCCAGCTAAAGTCCTAAAAGGATAGTTCACCCAAAAAAGAAAATTCAGTCACCATTTATTGCATGACATTTAACCTGCATGACTTTCTTGCAGAAAGAAGTTGACCATTGGCTTCCATTGTTTCTCAAAACATCTTTGATGCTCTGCAGAATAAAGTCAGTCAGATTTGGAGCAAAGTGAGGGTTAGTAAATTCATTTTTGGGACAACAATTCCATTAAGTTTCTATTATCAAAAGCTTCAAAAAAGAAAGAAAAAATATTTAAATGCACTGCTGTCTGCTCACACTGCCTGCCGTTTGCAATCACATTCACATATTCTTTAAGCAGTCACCTCTACCCTCAATCACATTTAATAATCATAGATTGGTTTTAACATGTTAACATATTCATAGGCCCCTTGCTGACAAGGCTGCTTAAGAATTATTCTTGAAATATTTCTTGCACATTTAAAATAGAAACAGCAAAATAGCCTGAATTTCCATCAATTTTCCAGAAAATAATTTTTTTTTTTATCATATTTTAATATCTGTAACAGTTCTGTCATTTCAGTATTATTTTGTCACCCCCCCCCCAAAAAAAATGAAGATTTGCATTATTTCTACAAAAATCAAGAATATTAATATTGTTACAAAATTGATACTATACATGCATGCCATCAATTCTGTTGAAAAAAATCTTATTTTTGTAGGTTTGTACTTTCTAGCCTTTTTTAACAGCAACTATATAACATGGGAGCTAATTCCTCACAGCTCCTCAAGGAACTACCTTGCAGACCATTGATATTCCAGTATTTTGAGCCTCCAAATTCAATGTACACAACCAAACACATTGCACATTCAGATATACTTTATTTTCTGAAAATTACTGGAATGTATGCATAACTGAGAAAAGGAATGTTCAAATAATAAAAAAAAGCAGCATATGAATTCGGATGCATGAATTTATTTACATAAGTGATGTACATAGTAAACGCACGACAAAGGAAAACGTACATTTTACAGATATAAAATATTCAGCAGCACACAAAACCCAAATCTACCCTGAAATCCATGTTTATCACATTTCTGTACACGACCAAAACAGAAGATCTAACTCATAATGAGAAGGCATAAAAAAAGTTGCATGCAAGAGTCCACGTGTCAGAATGAAAACTCCCCTGCGTCTGTGGGTTGGAACTCGCTGGATTTCTTCATCAAGGCAGCTTTGACGGCACTGATCTTCCCATCCAGCTCAGCGAGACTGTAGTTCTGTGAAAACAAGGACATTTTTATCAGCTAATATGCTCTCATTGAACTCGTACCTCATATTTTTCCCTTTATGAATACACAAATGCATTACACAAATGCATAAGTAATGGAACTTACCTGTGACACTGAAGCCTTAGGTCGTTTGTGCGAGTAATTCTGAGGTAAAAAGAAAAAAAAGAATGATATGAATGCCGATTTATGAACAATGCACATCAGTCGTCATTCGATGAACTGGCAAAGCATTTACCTCAATATCAGACTAAACAAAAATCTCTTACATAGCTGTTTTTCACAGAAAAAAAAAGGGGGGGGGGGGGGGGGGGGGTACGTAATGGCAGCCAAAACAATAAATTGAACCAAGGACAACTAAGTGGACAGAAACGGCACATGATTAGAGTATGAAACACAGACAGAGATGTCCTTCAGCATCACTCAATCACTGCCAACAGAGCCGAACCGCCATAGACTTGCACTGATTAACAGTATTAAGTGGGGCCATCGGGATTCTTTCTGTCACCCAGTGGCCCTTTCATTTATTCTATCCATCTCTTTTTATCTATTACCCATAATTTGTCTTCATTTTAATCACTTTTCAGTGTGCATATGGACCCACTTGGCAGATGCATGATATCTGCTCACCCTGGTCAGCAGAGTTCAATTAATTCATTCGACTTGCTGAAAGCTGCACCGCAAACTAAGATGATCAGCATATTTGACGGCACTTAATGTCCCACTTTATAGGCAATACACACACACACACACACACACACACATTGCTTTCAGCACAGCACTGAACTAAGCGAAGCTGGTGTGAGGAGGCGTAGAAACGGTTCAAGAGCACTTACTCAGCTAACTTTGATGGGCTACAATCTGACAGGGATAACAAATTCTGAAGTGAGGGAAAAAAAATAATCCCTCATATCAGTTTTTAATGGTTTTGAAGAACTGGTCCGGCCGACTGTCATGAACGCAGGAGGAAACACATAAGTGAGAAGTCTTCAGCGTAACAAGGATGTGTGCGGTACAGTGTAAAAACAAACAGAGAAGCCAGTGGTCACTGGTCAAACTCAGTCCAACACCATAAACAGGCTGTCATTTTTAGTGTTTAATTGTTTCCATTGGTGTAGACTTAGATTACCTTTCAAAAGGTTCAAATGTCTTAAAGTCGCTTATGCTCATCAAGGCGGCATTTAATTTATTAATAGGACCACAAAACCAGTCATAAGGGTCAATTTTTCAAAAATTGAGATTTACACAATCTGAAAGCTGAATAAATAAGCTTTCCATGGATGTATGGTTTGTTAGGATTGGACAATAGTTGGCCGAGATATAAGTATTTGAAAATCTGGAATCTGTGGGTGCAAAAAAATCTACATATTGAGAAAATTGCTTTTAAAGTTGTCTGAATTAAGTTCTTAGCAATGCATGTTACTAATCAAAAATTAAGATATGATATATTTACGGTAGGAAATTTAGAAAATATCTTCATGGAACTTCATGGATCTTTACTTAATATCCTAATGACTTTTGTCATAAAAGAAAAATCAATGGTTTTGTCTCATACAGTGTATTTTTGGCTATTGCTACAAATATACCCCAGCGACTTAAGACTGGTTTTGTGGTCCAGGGTCACATATAGCAAAAACAATTCTGTTGTGAAATAAGCACGGCAACCAAAGGTGCGCCAACTAAATACTGAGTAAAGGGTCTGAATACTTATGTAAACACAATATTTCAATTTGATATTTTTTTATAAATTTACAGATATTTCTAAGATTCTGTTTTTACTTTATCATTATGAGGTACGGAGCGTAGATTAATGAGAAGATATGAATTTAAACAACTGTAGTATCAGGCTGCAACATAAAATTGAAAAAAGTGAAGGAGGTCTGAATACTTTCTGAATGCATTGTATATATAAATATATATGTCCTCGCTGACTAAAAGTATTAATTTATTCTTTAAAAAAAAAAAAAAAATGGAAGAAGCCTTTTGAATGGTACTGTATAATGCACCACCCTCTCTTTGGGCCTGCGCCTTTAAGAAATGATCCTTTGCATGTGACATGAGCAACAGTGCTTGTCTTAAGACTCTTTGCAAAGCCTTATTGCATTATGACAGATTCATAAAACAATCTGCACTCAAATTTGCCACATTAATGGTTAAGGTCAGGGTGAAATCATCATGCTTCAAGATAAATGAGGGGAAAATCTCTTTAGAAAATGAGCAACAATTATAAATGGCCCAGAAAACAGGATATATCAATATTGGCATCTATTTTTCCAGTTCTTTATATCCTAACATTTTTTTCTTCAGAAACATTTTCAAGTTCTTTTCTTAATGCCAGTTAGGTGCAACTGTCAAGCTGTGCAATTAAGTTTTATTGAATTTCATTCATTTTTACTAATATCTCAAAATGCCAATATAAACTTGAATGAATATCGCTTTGTAAGACACTGTTTTAATCTTCAGATTAATTCTTAAGACAAAAAGTACAAACTGTCATTTTAAGCAGAATAGCCTCAAAAAGAGCTCCAGTGGCATGTCTACATTCTTTTTAACCACTTTTCTCTACTATTTAATTTTTTAGAATACATAAACGCTGTGTATTAGAAGGTTGAATACATTTATTAATGTTGTGATTCATTTAAAGAAGAAGAAAACAAAACAACAACTCCCTATCCAAATCACTCAATGTGTGGTTCTCAGTGTTCATAAGATACTGTGGATGTTGAAAGAGCGTGGAACTTGTGGAATGACACTGCTAAGATGAACAAACTAATTCAATATCTGATCATCCACTCCTCCAACAAACAAGGACATACACACATTCTCTCTCGCTCTTTTCCTACCACTTACCGTGGAGTGGAAGTACTCTGGGGAAAGACCCTCAAGCTCCAGAATTCGATCTTCAAGTTTCTTTAGCCGCTGATAAACGCTTTGAGGAACTGGACCTGCTACAGATACAGTAACAGTAGAATGTTCATCTGTCAGCATACACAAAAAAATAAATACACTCCTGAACATGTGAAATATTAGGACATTTAACTTCGTAATGCTCTTCTATTGATCTCACATACCTGGTGGAAGTGTAAGGTGAGATTCCATGTTTTGGAGCCTCTCCTCCACGGCATGGTTTCCACAGTCTCTGTTCATGGATCCCTGCTGCTGGTCTGTCAGCTCAGCGCGTGTCCCTCTGGTTTGAGGTCCATATGTATTTATAACACGCGTCACTGCAATAGCAAACAAACACAGATTAATGCTCCACAAATCACCCGATCATCCTGTTATTATTGGCCTAGAATGTGAGGGCAAGTACATTAATCACTACTCACACAGTCTGTATATAATTATATTTCTGTATTTACTATAATTTCATATTACAAAATTTCTGTTAACAATGTACACGTATGTACAAGTATGCAACTGTTGAAATGTTTGGGGTTGGTATGATTTTTCTGAAAGATGTCTGCTCAGAATGGCTACATTATGTTTGTTTAATTGGTGTAACGCGTTACTGTAATTAAATTACTTATCCACTGAAAAAGTAAAGTAAGGGATTACGGTTCATTTTTAGGTAATTTAATTAGTTACTTATAAAGTACTTGCGTTACATAACGTAAGAAACTTTTTTTTTTTTTAAAAACAAACATTAAAAATCGTACTCATCCCAAACTTTTGAATAGCGCTGTGCTTGTGTGTGTATATATTATATATTTATACACATACATATACAAACACACACACACACGTTTTTGTGGTTTATGGGGACTCTCTATAGGCGTAATGGTTTTTATACTGAAGAAACTGTGTGTGCTATTGCCCTACACCAACCCTACACCTAAACTTAGCCCTCACAGGAGACTTTGTGCATTTTTAGATTTTCAAAAAAACACCATTTAGTATGTTTTTTAAGCCTTTTGAATTACGGGGACATAGGCAGTGTCCTCATAAACCACCTTCATATTGTAATACCTCTGTCATACCCATGTCATTATACAAATTTGTGTCCTCATAAACCACATAAACATGCACACACACACACACACACACACACATCAGATTTGAGGTTCCATACAACAAGAATAAACAAGAGCTTAACCTTTGACATGACTTTTGAAACCAGGATATGGTGTAAATACTGCATCAGTTCTTGCACAGCTGTCCTCTATACACCACATAGGAAAAAAGTTATTGTTAATTTGCAAATTAACTGATTAATGATCAATTAATCACTGCATTACACATATGTAATAGTAAACATTGCAAATGTCTGAAGCAAATGTCCTGATTTGATAGAAATAAAGAGCGTTTAACACCTGGTTGTATTTGAATGATTTAGTCTGTACATGAGGGGTATATTTTGACCTCACATCCGTGGAAATCAGCACTCTTACAAACAATGGCAATTGTGCAGAAACCCATCTGACCGCCCCCCATGCCGCCGGTGCCCTCCCATTCTCACCCTGATTGCAGTCGATCACGTTGCAAAACTCCCTCACATTGTTTTCATTGATCTCCAGCTGTTTGCGCTCTATAAATGCAGATATCCTACGTTCAATCTGAGAAAATGAGAAAGAGAGAGAGAGAGCAATGAGAGTCGGACTGATGAGCTATTGAAGAAAAAAAATCAATCCACTGTCTTCTTTTTTGCTCTTTAGTTATAATGAGGAACACTAGGCCATATGGGCTGCATGACTAACAAGTGACCGCAGTGAACACAATTATTCAAAAAATCAAAATATTTCTCACACACAATCATTTCAGATAGTTGTGATTTGCTTGGGCCTTTTATTACAGTAACTGTAAATAAATAAGCAATAAAAATGAGGGCCTCCTTGTCCTTCGCCCACATGCAATTTCAGCGTGTAATGAACATCCACTTCATAACGTTGCAAGGACCAGGACCTCTCTCAGGACTCTCAAAGCGGGTGGCTATTTGTTTCTCTCTGAAGGAAAGCAGGCGGTGAAGGAGCCTTCCATTCATTCTCAACAATCTGTCCATAGACAGCAATTCACACTCCTTATGACTGACCAACTGAGGCAGATTACATGCAAATAATAAATAGCCACTGTCAAACATTCAACTTTAATTGCATTTGTGAAAAGAGATTGCTTGAATACTTGCAAAAAGGGAATATTTGGTCCAACAATAATCATTGGTACATACAAATAAAACCAATAATAGCCTAACTGTTCAACTAAATAGGCCAAAATATATAAATATATAATGGAACTCCTTTGTCACTGGCAGCTTAAAAACATGACATGACTGAAAAAAAAAAAAGATTTTCAATTTTGTCATTATTCTCACTCCTCTTTGTGGTAATACAAGGTTAAAGGTTAAAAAAGACCAGTAAAAATAATCCATAAAATATAGATTATATTTATAGACATATATAAAATATTTCTATATTTTGTGTAGTTGTATGCTTGAGAGATGTTTAACCTCAGATTTAGCAGCCTTTATCTGCACATTATCATCGATTTGAGTCTTGTTACGACCCTCATGGACAATGCTGTGGTCAGAAGTAGGATGCTCTGCGTCAACCACCATCTGCTCAGATGCATCTGCTGTTTCTTTCCTGTCACTGCGGCCTGGGTTGGAGTGGTCTTCAGACTCTACCATTTGCTTCAGGTTTTCAGAGACTAACTGAAAGAATCAAAAAAACTAATTATAAAGTGATAACAGATATTTCAGTTTCATTGTGTATCTATAATGACAAATTATGGCTTAGGCAAACAAATATGTGACCCTGTACCACAAAACCAGTCATAACGGTAAAATTTGTGAAATTGAGATTTATACATTATCTGAAAGTTGAATAAATAAGCTTTCCATTGATGTATGGTTTGTTAAGATAAGACATGATACAACTGTTTGAAAATCTGGAATCTGAAGGTGCAAAAAAACTAAAATATTGAGAATATTGCCTTTAAAGTCGTCCAAATGAAGTCCTTAGCCATGCAAATTACTAATCAAAAATTAAGTTTTGATATATTTACGCTAGGAAATTTACAAAATATCTTCATGGAACATGATCTTTACTTAATATCAGATATCCTAATGATTTTTGCTACTTTAGACTGGGTTTGTGGTCCAGGGTCACAAATGAGATAATGTACAGTCAGCTAATCATCATCTCAAAATAAATCCTGACAGGGTAACCAGAACTCTGTACTGAAAGAGAAAGATTTGGTTTTGCTGTGTCAGGTTTTATTTTGCAATAACTAATTCACATCTTCCTTCTTATAGGCCTTATTCAGGATAGTGGTCGATTTGCCCACTGTCCTGTTCATGTCATTTTCACTGTGTGCTGTACATAAAATGAGTGTTACCTTTGAAAAAATATATATTCCCAATGCAACTAAGTCGACAACTAATTCAGGACAAGTTTTTTTTCACCAATTCAAGCAAGGCTGTGAGAAGTAGATGTATTTTAAATAGCTGATTGATGACAACAGTACAACCATTGTCTATCTATCTATCTATCTATCTATCTATCTATCTATCTATCTAGATAGATAGATAGATAGATAGATAGATAGAGTGTCTATTTTGGGTAAGGTCCATTACACATCTAAGCAGCAGCCACAACAATAGAGAAAAGAAATAAGTAGATAAATAAACAATAATAAAATCAATAAAATTAAATGAAAATGACAAATAATAATAATAATGTAAGTACAATATGTAAACAAATAAATGGCAACAAAAAACTACATGGTGTGTTAGTCTATACAGTTGAGTTGTCATTATAGACTAATAGGATGCTGTAATTGATCACTCAGAATCAAGTATTCCATAGAGGCGTGTTAATTAAATTAGAAAACACACTAAATAAAACAATGTTTACCTGTAGTTTGGAGATGTGCTGTTGTAAACAGGCATACACCTGAGATGGCTGAAGTTCAGAGATGTTCACATTGTTGACATTGGCACTGATGCTCAACACTTTATCCCCCACTTTTAACTGGAAAACAAGAGAAAATGTATTGCTTCTAAATCGTCTATTTGCTTTTGCTGAGCATCTCCAAACCAACCTAGGTCCCTAATTGATGGTCGTCTGTTTATTTATTGTTTATGAGAGGGATGTCGGGCAGCTGTCAGTTGGTGAGACAGGAAGTAAAGACCAGCATAAAGAAGCAGATCAGCGAGACCATCAAACAGTCTCAGGCTGGCAGCAATATTAGAATAAACATGCATTCGCTTTTACTGCATGCTGTTTGCTACTATTGATAAATCAGGACAACAAGGGTGATCTCGCTACTTTGAAGATCTACAGGTTTTGTAATAATCAAATAATCCACTAACTTACAATAACTGTTATGTGCTCTAAGAGATTGTGATGATATCCCGGTTTTCCCATCCCTGTTTTAAAGCGCGTGCATCTTATTTACACAAACCTTTGCGCCAAACTCAGCGAGGGACTGGATAATAGAGCCAATGCAGTCTCTGAATACATCCCGGTGTGCTCCATGATGTGAAACCTGGCTGCTGCGCTGCTCCTGTTTACTTCCAGCACACGCACCGCGTCTGTCTCCGTCCGCCGCCATCATACTTCCGCTCCTGCCGGCAGCGCTGATTGCTGATTGGACTACGCGCTACTGTAGTCCATGACCTCACTTCCTTTAGCGTCGTGGTTCCAACATTTGCGAAATCAATAATCATAAAACAGAATATATTGGAAACATATTTATTTTATTAGCAAAATATTTTATCCATAAGTGTAAGTTTTCTCTAAAAGTACCCAAATTATATAATTTTTTGTGTGACTTTAACTACTTAAGACGTTGAAAAAAATTAAGAACAAAAAAAAGTGTCAAATTTTTGAAATTATATGACATTTTGTTGAGCGAAGTGTAATTGGATTAATATGTCTTTTTTCTTTGTAGGACTACTTAAAATGTTTCTATTGTCTTCCTTATGTTTTTGTCATCCACTGTCATTTCATTGTTATGGATCTTCAAGTGTATTATTATTTGTTATTTGATTGTTCAATTGCTATAAAAAAAAAAAAAAACTAAAAAAAAACAACATTTGCGAAATCAAAACAAATTTTAAAAGTTAACATTTATTATTATGTTCACTGTCTATCTTGTGTTACGTTCTGTTGTGTTTTTATTATGCCACATTAGACAATGCATCTATGTTGAAAAAAAAATAAAAAAAATAATAATAATAATAATAAAATGTATCTTGCTGTTTAGACATGGTACCAAGGTAATACCATGTTTTTTTTTGGCATGCACTATGGTCCCATGGCATTTTTATTATTTTTATTTTTATTAGTACTGCATAAATGTCTATATTTATCATGTTTTTATACATATACTGTAGTCTATGAAGCTATAATAATGATATGGCACTTTATTTTAATATGATCTTGTTAGATGTTTCATGTAGTTATCGTGAAAACACTAAGCTATGCATGATTAATCAACTACCCTAAACCAAGTCTTAACTTTATAAGTGCATGTTGTTATTTTAATACACTTTAAAATAAAGTAGGCTATAAACAACATTTCATAACCCTTTCTGTGTCAAATATTATATAATGAATTCTGTAACATATGTTTAAAGGTAAAATGACCAGTGTTAATGCATTTGTTTAGACTGCAGTTGTCTGGTTATCATTCATGGGATAGGCCTACCTACCTTTTCTATAGTGGTCAGTGCAGTCAAGGTCATAAGAACGTCACTCTTCTTGTTAATCACTTCCCCTGTCAATCAAAGCAGTGTCAACTCAGTTGAACTTGTATACTGTGGTCAAAAATGTGACCTTTAAGACAAATCGAAGGGTTTTTACATCGGTTCAGTATCCATCATATTCAACGTCAGGCGTTTCACTCTTTAGGGGATATTTGTCAGATTGTGCTCACCACTCAAAGTTTTTCTTCCAGGGAGCGTTTTGAAAGGCAGGCTGCCCGTTTATAGCAATACTGACTGTCTAACAATAGTGTAAGGGCAATAGGGATGGGAAGCTGCTCACAATGGTGCTCTTTTCTGTCCCGAGAAAGTGTGGGAAAATCTCCCTCGTCTATTCATACATTTTTTTCTTCTTTTTTTCCATATAATGAGGAGACTGATGAACGCAACAACTGAGAAAAAGAACAATTACCATCAATGACAAAGCACAAGTGCTCGGTGCTGAACCCTGTAATGTCTTCTGGAAGGGTTAATCATTTTAGGAAGGGTTTTGGAGACAAACCTTTCAGCTCCAGTCCTTTCTGTGGCGCTCTTTAATTCCTCCAGTTGGAAGAGAACTGTAACACTTGACATCCTCTTACACTCTGGGCTGTTTGAGCATATTCCCACGCAGCAGGACACATGAGGAGAGGTGCCTTGGGTTGGCTACTTGGAGAAACCAGGTTTTCAGTTTATTATATTTTAGAAATATCTTTCCACTGTAAATATGATTCAAACAAGGTGGTTTAACAAGTGGTTAGATAGATAAAACACACACACACACACACACACACACACAACTGGTCGAGTTTGTAATTAAGAATCTTTTTAGCGTTTTTAAAATAAATAATCTTATGCTCAACAAGGCTGTATTTATTTGATCAAAATACTGGAAAATTTGTGAATATTGAGATGTTATTGCAATTTAAAATAACCATTTTCTATTTTAATATATTTTAAGATTATTCCTGTAATTGCAGAACTGAATTTTCAGCATCATTACTCCAGTCTTCAGTGTCACATGATCCTTCAGAAGTCAGTATAATATGCTGATTTGCTGCACATGAAACATATACTATCAATTTTGAAAACTACCACAACAACTGCTACTTAAATTTTTTTTTGGAAACTATGATGCTTTTTGTTTCTAGAATGGAAATGGAAAAATTAACAGCATTTATTTGAAATGTATCTGTTTGTTTATCTTTTGTAAAATTGTCTTTTGATCAATTAAACACATCCTTTAAAAATGTGTTATGTAATATACATAATATAACAATATAATATGTGACCCTGAACCACAATATAACATGTGACCTGTCTTAAGTGTCAATTTTTCGAAATTGAGATTTACACATCATCTGAAAGCTGAATAAATAAGGTTAGGATATTTGGCTGAGATACAACTATTTGAAAATCTGGAATCTGAGGGTGCAAAAAAATCGAAATATTGAGAAAATCGCCTTTAAAGTCGTCCAAATTAAGCCCTTAGCCATGCGCATAACTTTACCCTATTAAAGTTTTGATATATTTATATATATACATATTATGTCGTATACTATTATATAAACAAATTTGTCAGCTGCAGACATTTGGTTAGCAGAAGACTGCTTTTTTTCGTCCATATCCTTTCAATAATCCTTTATGTATCACGATCCAAAACATTCACTTAATATACTTTACACTGTGAACAACACTGTTTACATTGCTCTCGAGGCTCTCAAAAATAACCCTTGTTGACATTCAAATAACAGCAAGTACTTTACAAGCATACTACAAACAATTCTTATACACTCTAAATATCGGAATGATTGTGTTGGTGCATTCAATGAGATAAGCGGGCCCTCTGAGTCTCATTTACATTGGGGGACAAAAAGCAAAAGAAAAACCTTGGAAAGTTTCTGATGCTGAGAGACCAAACATGCATGGTGTTATGGAGCTTTCGAAAATCACCTATGTCTTGTCAGAAGGTACAGTCATCAGTTTTCAGTTCAGGAAACAGTTCTGTTTTACCCAGCAACTGTGAGCAGAATGTGCAAGAGCAGATCTAGCGTAATTGTTTCTCCTATATCTTGTTCAGCTGCATCTCTTAGTAAAAATGATTTTGCCTTTGTATCTCGTCCTTTATTTCTCTCTGTTTTACACTACAGCACAAAAGAGCATATATATATAAAAAAAACAAGGTCAATGGGGAGTCTCAAAGAACCTGAAAGAGAGAGGAAGAGGACCATTAAATTTAGAAATATCTAAGACATGTAATAGTGACCTCAGGTGCTTTCATCTATATCTGCTGTACAAATAGTGATCAGATTTTATAGAAAGGAAGTAGCCCTGTCAGCCATGTTTCATTTCTTCAAAGCAACCTTAAGGTATATTAGGTACACCACATCCGAATCTGTAAGAATGTATTGACAACATATGTTTGACATACATAACTGATGTTTCTATTAAGCAGCCTGTTTTGTGCATAATTTCTGCATGAGGTATGGATGTTTTCTTTATATCATGGAGATATTACTGAAATGATCCAAGAACACAACATTGTGAAACGCTGTGAAGATTAAACAGAGGAAAAACATTTAACAGAAATAAAACAATCCAGGAGTAACAGAACATTTCCATTGTGAATTTATTGCATTTTTTGTAAGGATGGACAAAGTCACAGTATACCAACTTATAACTTATCTGTGTGCTTCAGAACTTCTTGTTTTCAGAACAGCTTACTGATTCTCTTATCAATATAGTAATGTTGTAAAGTATTTGGTGGAACACCATCCCATCAAATGAGAGGGCTTTTATACAAACTGACTTTACATTGAATTCAGCTTGTATATTAAACAGTTCTTGCTTTATCTGGGAATCGAACCCATGACCTTGGTGTTGCATCATGCTCTAGTTTTAGAGCTGTAGGAAGGCTAATAGAAATGAAAATGTAAATAATACTGCCCAGTTTTCTGAAAGGTGACTCATGCTAAGCATAAAACTAACAGCTATACTAAAAAACTGCTTAGAAATGTGCCTTAGCTCACCAAGCAACACATGATATTGCAAAATTATTATTGGGTTGGTCTGGACACATCTGACATAAAAAAATATATGATTTTTTCCCCACCCTTAATTCAAATAAATATTTGCTTATTTAATAAGCATCGTTGCATTAGCATTTATTTTGCAGACTTTATCATAACAGACCTGTGTGGATATTTTTGGGTCACTACCTATAAAATGAGAGCTAATTTATCATTTTTTCTAGTCTAGTTCAAATATCTACTTTGAACATTTTTGATCCTACATTTACATTATAAGAAATATCGGTGACACTTTGGTATAGGGACCAATTCTCACTATTAAGTTGCTTATTAGCATGCCTATTATTAACATATTGGCTGTTTAGTACTTATAAAGCTCATATTCTGCATGACCATATTCTACATCCCTAATCCTACACAATACCTAAACTTAACAACTAACTTACTAACTATTAATAAGCAGCAAATTAGGAGTTTTAGACAAAAGTCAGAGTTAATGGTTTGTTAATAGCGAGACTTGGACTTTTAAATAAAGTGTGAGCAAAACATCTTTAATAATATTAACAACACTAGACAGTCTACATGTGGTGAAGAGAAACACCAACTGATCAACAAAACAAAGACAAAAATTAAGGATGAAAGAAAAAGAATCAATTTAATGCCATTTTCCTCTCTTGTGTAATGAGTCGATTTTGTTGAAGCATCTTAGCTATTGTCTTGCAGCCAACACACAGACAATTAGCAGACATTACAATTATTTATTCGCTAATGAAAGTCAACTGTACTTTTTAAGAGTTTAATTGAAAATCCATCTAATACTGTTGTGTCTTTTATTGATGGGTATTTGCTCCTGCAGCCTTGCTAAGTCTTCTCCCTCCTTGTCTCATAACTCCCCCTCTGCCCGCACGCTCACAGGAAGCTGCACCTGTCACCTGGGGGCCCCTGCCTGCACTCAGGATCAATTTACATAACCTCATTTAGCAGTTCACAAATCAGAGCCATTAAGAGCTGCTTACAGGAACCAAGGGTTCTAATTTAGCCTGCCTTTCACAGTGGGAAAATTGGGCAGCTCAGGCCTACAAATAAAGACTCAGGTCTTGGCTTTGATTGTTGATTGTGATGGTAAATGTGCGGATGATTAGAGCAGATTTTCCCCTTTATTGATTTTCTGCCAAAACACAGCATGCCACGGTCCTGTACTAGGAAGCTAACTGGAATTGGGAGGGGGGGGCAAAAGCTTGAAAACGGGGGCAGGGGTCTGCGTGATCACATGGCAAAAAAGACTTTGCACACCACCGCCGTAATACTGTATATGAAATTGCAAGTTGGCAAACACGGGGTTGTGAATGAGATGTTAATGAGAAGCTTAAAAACATTAAGTTACATGTTGCCCCAGTTGACCGTTCTTTGTGCACAAAAAGAGCAACGTCAACATTACCAGCAAGTGTATGGTACTGCGTTTCGCTCTTAAATGAAGAAGCAAATCAAGTGGAGCATGTTGAGCTTTATTAGATATTATCATAATGTGTTTTATTAGACACACTGTACAACATTGCAAAGCTATTCAAAGCATTGTAAAGTTTTGACACTTGATTTTGTTCTCATGAAATAAATCTATTTCATGAGAAAATTTAGAAAGACCCCACAAGCAAGTGTATGAAATTGCAACTATTACAAGTTCTTCAATTACATTATTGCATAAAAGCTGTAGTCACCAGAAGGTCATGCGCATATTAAACTTTCAGTTAAAGGGATCATCAAAATAGTCTTCATTCACTCATTCTTATGTTGTTCTAAACCATTCTTTTTTCATATAATGAAAGTCAAAACTGTTGCTTTGGGCTCCAGTGACTTTCACTGTATGCACAAAACAATATTTCTGCATAATATAGTCCTTTGCGTTCGCAAGAAGAAATAAAGTCATAAAAGTTTTGAACAGGTGAATAAATGATGACAGATCTATTTAAGTCGCAGACTGGTGCTGTGAAATACTATAAAGCCATTAAATGAATGAAAAGTTGTTGCAAATGTCCATCTTATCTGACAGTTTTGTGACTGAATATAGTCTGGTATAGCCTGAAATAAATGGAAATATCTCAAATACTCAACATACTTGTGAACAAAAGCTTTCACATCTATGATATCTATGCTCCTTTCTATTCCAGTCTGATTGAAGTCATTCTAATTCATAAATGCATTTTGTTGCTACCATGAATCCACCCCATGCAGACTTTTTTTCCTGGAAAGAACAGCCGTGCAATCATGTGGATGATTTTAGCTTTAACCCCTTTCATTTACCATTCATCAGATAAACTTCAGCGTGTCACTATACATAGCGCATGTCAAGTATGCTTACTCAAAATGACTTTCAATCGGCAGTCGATTTGGCAAAGATCTTCTTATAATATGAAAGAGCTGATTCAAACTTACACGTGCTCACTGCCAAACTGGTGTATCTGAAGGTGTCTGAAGTGTTTGTTGTCTTAGCGGGCAGAGGAACTTCATTAGCCGAGTCAGGGAGCCCTTTCCATTCCTTGTTTTGGATACATATTTAAGCTGTGGTTTGGTGCCACAGGTGCCATGCCAGCAGTGTGATGCAGAAATGAAAAAGCAATGTCATCCTCAATCAAGGTTGATGATATAGAGCAGAAGATCTAAACTGTGGCACATTTTGAATGCCTTCCTTAATCTGACACACTTATTTCAGGAGTCGGAGCCTCTACTAACAGGCTGGTGATATAAATCAGGTTATGTTTAATAAGGGAGACATGCAACATTTGCACTCAGTGATTGATAACCACTGTAAGCTAGTGTTCCTTTTTTTGCATTTAAAGTGAATATGTGATCAGAGATTTTGTCAAGAAAAATTTAACTTGTAAAATGACCAAGACCATTCTTGACATATCTTTGACACGCATTTAATGTCTTCAAAAAAAGCCTGTTTTGAAGGTCGCTTTTTTGGGGGGTTGGCCTAAAATCTCCTAAAATTAATAAGCCACATAATTGGAAATCTCCCTGTGGACGCTCGCTATTAAGCTATAACGCATTATGCTGTCATTCTCTGCCTTTGAAAATGATGGAGCAACAAACAACTGTTGTTGTCCCTGCGGCAGCATCCCGGTTAAATTAGCTTTAATGGACATGTAATTGCTGGGAATAGACTGAGCGGACCCGAAGCAAACAAGGTTTCTAATTGATTTGCATTTCTCTTTTTGTGAGCAGTCGCTCATTGTCCGAGCGCGCTATTGATCGGCTTCTGTGTATCGCCCCGCATGTGTTTCCCTTCATTAACTGATAACGGGTTACTGATGACTCCCATCCCGGCTCTAATGTGGCTTAACGCCTACTTTGTTCCCGTGTCATGTCGGAGTGCATCCCGGAATAATGAGAAAGTGGGTGGGCTGTGTTTGGGGCTATCTGCTGGGGAGGCGTTTAGTCTGCCGGGTGCAAGGAGATCACTGGAGGGGTTAAAAAAGCAGCACCTCTTAGGTCTGGATTACTTTTAACTGCTGCACAGCATGGGCCCGTCCTCCATTTTAACCAACAACCTGAAGCGTTCGCTTGGACTCAGTTGGTGATCCAGAGTTCAAACTGAAATTGAAACAAATCCAAATTCATTGACACCCGCGTTATGTTTTATGAGGTGACCAGGTGGGCAAAGTCAAACAATTTTAGGTAAAAAACAAACAAACAAATATATATATATATATATATATATATATATATATATATATATATAGGCTGCATTTTGGCAATAGTAGAAAAATATTTAATTAAAAATGTATGCAACCTATTTGCATCATTTTGCAATCGTTCCAAAGCTTTATAGAGAAGAGCAAAATGAGCTAACTGCGGCAAAGAAAAAATTCCCTGAAATTACAAAGGCAAGTTGACTTGGGGGAGTGTTGGTGCGTCTTTGAGTCTGGTAAAATAGGCCTGAATGTATGTGATTTGTATTGTGCATATAGCTTTCCCCGGACACCGAACAACCAGTCACAGAAATTCTAATCGTCACAGACGTTTACCCTGATTTTCTTTGCCATATAATTGTAAATTGAGCATAGAAATGATAAATGATACGCCATACGTGCAATTGGCTGCGTAATACAATGGTCACACATCGGCGAGCCGCTACGCTCACAGAGAGAATTGCATGTTAGCTAATGGTTAATTGGGCGACTCGCGCCGGCTAATTATGGCGGCACCGCCAAGCCATTTGCATGATGGACTTGCCACCTGCCTCGACGCATGACAGCCCACAGCCTGGGCAAACTATATAATTACTGAACAGTGGTGGGGCAATTTTTGACTGCAGTCCCTTTGTGTGACATGAATTCTTCCTAATGACATATTTTATAAAGGGGCAAATAGCATCCCTCCTTCCGGTTCTACAGGGAAAAAAACCCCATCTCAACAGGTCTTAATGTTTAAGCCACTGCACTCCCGTATATAGACCGATTCTTCACAGTTACTCATTGTGTTCCTCAGACTCCAAGCTCGGTTGTATTTAGGCCTGACATGACAGCATGCAATGGTTTTTACTGTATAATCACTTAAAAGTCTTATGGAAACTATTAAGGAATGTTAATCATCTGTGCATTATAGCTAGGCTACATGCGCTTTGACATTCTCCAGACACATTTTTCGAATCATTTTTTATACAACGACTGATCAGACGCAATGGGATGAAAGCGAAACGGTGCATAAAATTTGCATTGAAATTTGATTCTTTTACTCAAATATTAGCTAGTATTACAAAATGTGCATTGAGTGGCACTGTCTTAGATTGCTTACTTTTTAGAAAATGGAGTTTAATGCATAAACGTATTTAGCTAGATCGCTTCTTATTCATTCTATTCTTATGTGACGTTGAATTGCATGCTAAATAGGCCCTGCACCACAAACACTGTAAAAAGTGAAAACCTTGATCCTTCAAGGGTTAATTGACCCATAAATGAAAACTGTCTCCCTTAAAAGTGAGGTTTGTTTGTGTACATATCAGATTGATTCAGATTTACACCGCATATCATTTAAGCGAATAAAAAAGTTAATTTATATGTAACTAAACATGACTAAACATTTTTACTAAACAGTATGCAATTCAGTGCATCTGCAATTCAACTGCATTAGCTTTTTATGATGATGTGAAGATATACAAATATTGAATTTCTCTATTCTCTCGCTGCTATTATTTCATTTTTAATCAGTCTACATTATGTAGATCGATTGTTGGGTCCTAAAAATGATGTCTGGCGGGGACTGCAGGATAATGGTTTATATCCGTTATGTTAAATATTGATGCTGTTTTAATAGTTTTTGTTGTACCACGCTTAAGCAATCAGATAGTGTTTAAGTGACAAAAAGTTGATCAAAATAGCAGTGGGGTGAGGTGATTACATGTTATTTAGCGGGGGAGGAAGTGTTAACACGGTTAGTGATGGTTCGTTGATCACCAAAGGACTCCCGCTGGTACAGTACAAGACTGTGCTGGAGCGCCTCTTGTCTGCTCAGAATTTCATTATTGAGTCATGACCCGCGTGCTGCAGCACGAGCCACTCCGACATTGCAGAACATTAAAATATTAAACTTTATCCACAGAAGCTTGTTATTTCGGAAGACGTGTTATACAGACTTACTCTGTTTTCTCTCTTTACACACCCTAAACTCTCACAGATAGAACCGGGCCAAACCGTGCAGGGCTGAATCTGATATGTCATAGAGCATACTCGATGCATTTAATTATTAAGCATAATGCCTGAAGTCTTAAGCAAGAAGAGCGTTTATATTAGGCTACCTGACACAGGAAGAAAAAAATCTATTTTTATTTGAATGCCATTTGGTAGAAATATTTAATTTATGTCTCCCCAGTCTTACAGAATGTCGTCTGTGCCCAAAATGATGAAACTGTCATTATCCGGGTGATTCATCAATTTAATATCTTTCCCTACAGCTAACAAGAAATGAGGTATTTTCTTTTCGGAACATTTCTGCAGTTCATTATAATTTGCCTCGGTGTAAATTTGCCCATTTAAATTGTAGGATTCTAAAAAAAAATTATTTGAGGAGAAACCAAACAATAATAAAAAAAAACAGTAAAGAAACGGGAAGGTGTTCAAATGCAGTTTTTATTCATTGGATGGGAAAGGCTCCATTCACATAAGGCTGAATGCGCTGCATTTCACTGGTGCCACAATTACACTGAAAGGTCAAGTATTACTGCATCTTGTGTTCCGCGCTGCATGCTAAGTATTTCTTCTTGCAAATGACCCTCGTCTGCGTGCGCAGCACAATGGCCTCAAGAAGCAGACAAATGCTGGACAATTAAATATGTAGTTGACAATAAGATTTACTAAAGGAGGTGATTGCAGTTAATGTGTAATTGTGCCATTTGTCATGCACATACTCAGATGAAGCTGGTCTAAGAATGAGGTGTTGGAAGTCGTACACGAAAACCAGTCTTGCTCATCTTAATTTCTTTTTGTTACTTTGCTTTTACAAATCGCATTTAAGATGTGTATGCATTCGAAAGATGGAGTTTTCTACACGAAGATAATTTCTTTGTCCATTTTAAGCAGAGGCTCGTACTATTCTTTAGTTTTGAGTAAGCCTCAAGTTTTCAGTGCAACAACACCGACAAAGACATATTTGTTTTATTTGGCTGTATAACTGTAAACGATCAAGTCTTTATAATAAGACTTTATAATATTGTAATGTTTAGCGTCTTGCAGTGTTTTGCAGTAGTTGCTTTTTCATTCCCTTTATATCTTGTGCTGCTGTGCCATGAATAGAGTTTGTATTACCACGTGGTGGTATTTAAATAAAAGAATTATGTTCCGTCATTTGAACAGACTTTTGGACCCTTCTCGCCTGACTTTGCTAGGGACTGTGGCTAAATTGTCCAGTTAAGCATTTCATTTAAATCGACGTTTGTGTGTCGAAGTTATACCACTTTTGCAATTTTACTTCGAAACTGTTGTGTTTGGAAATAAAGTTTTTATTAATTAAGTAGTCTAGTTTACATGGCAATGCTGGCGGAAAAAACTTCAGCACCCCGGACAGCTCCAGAGCAAACTACATAATGCGAACTAAAAATACTACATAATGGGGGCAAATCATTGCATAACCTTACTTTTCGAAGGTGTAGCTGAAACAGGGTTGTTTTGTGTGGGCATGCTTCAAGCCAGCGAGCGGTCTAAATAAAAGATGGTCGCTTGAGTAAAATCAATTGACATGATTATTGGTTGTTATAGTGTAAGCATAAAGACTTATTTGTTCTATCTGACATTTAGGCCTTTCTGATGTTTACATTTACGTTGTACGGGATGTTTCTTTCTACACTTTAAAATGCTTAGTAGGACGTTGCTCTTAAATCCATCTAATTATTAATATATAGGCTATTAATAACATTATTATATGAAATATATGAATAATGCCAAAAATGCATGATTATTTTTTGTCGATACCACAGAGTCCAAACTTTGTGGTTTATCTATAAGACTCAATACAAAACACACTATAAATGCAGATAGTGTATATCAACCCCTTTCTCCGAACTACACTGTAGAATAAGCAGGGAACGAATCTCGGAAACCCTAACTCTAATATGATTGCGCTGAGATTGGGGTCTAATTGCAGGGAGGTGACTGGGACCTTTGCACCCAAAGCCTCGAGGACAGTCCGCAGTTGTGCAACGTGTGTTGAGTGAGAGTGATGAGAGCATACACGCTTCCAACAAGTCATTTTCAACAGCTACAAGCTCCCCACAAAGACCACACACCGAGCCTCAGACATGTTAATGTAATCTGGAGTCTTTCAGAGGAGCTCTAACAAAACGAATCCCCGAAATCCTAATAGACTCTTTCGGCGCCGGTAGATTGCAGTGGAAAATGATTGAATTTGCACAACGGATAAAAGAGAAAATCTTACTTGCCCATAAAATGAACATTTATTTCATGTGTGCGGTTAATCAATTTATCCAGCCTTGCAAAGTACGCACGGTTAGGATAGCAGACATCCTCAAACATTTGTCTAAATACTGAAGGTCATTAACAGTGGCATGCACTCTGTAGGCACACTTTCAATTTTCGCTCCTTGTAAATTAAAGTAAACTTTAGAAATATTATATCTTGTCACGATAAACTGACTAACATTTTTCTTAAGGAAGAATATTTAAAATTCTCAAACCTTTTGTTTTTTTGGTTGGGTGAAAAATATCACATTATAATATCCCAGTAATCGCCCATTGATCTTGTATTTTTAGACATTGTAGTCTAGATATTGCTTGGAGTTTTAGGTGGCGGTTACATTGAGTATCAGTGCAAGTAAAAGAAGCATCTGTACGCCTTCGAAAGTATAATTTCGGACATAATCGACAAAATGATCTGTTGATTTAACGACCCTTGACAAAAAAAGAAGAGCACCATTATAATCAGTGAGTCATTAAAACGCGCGCCCCACTGCCCGATTATTGGCGCGAGAGCTTCACATAAATACCTTCATCAGTTAAAGGTTTACTGCATGCAGAGGGTTTTATTTGCGATTAAAAGGTACAAAAACCCAGGCGAGAACATACCGAGCATTTGGCCTAATGGCCTAGATGTAAAGTTTAGATTTGCATCAATAGTTAAATTAGAGCTATATAGCTGTTGCAGTGGTGTAGCCTAAAAAATATCCTATCAGGCCAAATAGTGCACAGTTTACTATAGTCCCCACCCCCCCTCATCATCCATCACAACGCTGGGGTTAATCTCAGGCCCTACGGATAGTCGGATAGTCTTATTCTAGAAATACTATTTTGGTCAATTTAGTACATATGTATTTTTGGAATTTTAAGGGCAAGAGAACACTGTAATTATGCCATAAAAGCAACGATGATACCAATTGTTTAGTGTTGAAAAAAAAGGTAATTAAAATAATTTAAATAACAAAACAAAGCCGAAACTTGAATTTTATCATTTCAATCAAATATAAAATATTTTGCAATCACATAAACGATAATTATGTTTCCCAAATCTGCATGCCGTAGACTACCAATCCTTGTAATCACGCAAAAAAAAAAAAAAAAACTATAGAGGAAAGAAGTCGAAAAGAGAGTAGTGTCCACAAAAAAATGAAAGAATAAATCATTTGGATGCTATATGAAAGAAAGAAAGAAAGAAAGAAAGAAAGAAAGAAAGAAAGAAAGAAAGAAAGAAAGAAAGAAAGAAAGAAAGAAAGAAAGAAAAAGTCAAAGACTCGCTGACTTTCAGTCCACAACCGATTCCTGCGTGTAGCAAACAGTTTGTAGTTTTTTTGTTTTCCGTGCGTGAGCTATTTATTTAAATGTATTTTTATTTGATTCCAAACTGGTCAAACAATTTAATGTAAATGTCTCTGTAATATTTAATTATTTCTGCCTGGCACCTCAGTCAATCTTACCGCGTCCCTCAGATGTTTAGGGTCTTTACCTCTGATCTTCACAAACAATGTACTGATGGACGGCGGTCTGATAAGTGTGATTATTTAAGAGAATGCTGCTGTTTGTACAGCGATGTGATTGATAAGTTAGCTTTTAGGAGCGTTTGTTTGATGTGAGTTTCTCTCAAAGAGTGGAGACCTCACCTGAACTGACTCATTCTCTTACGACAAAGAACACGCTCCAAAAAAAAAAAAAAAAACCTGTACCAAAACTTTTTTTCTCAGAAAAAGTCATAGACTACGACGTATTAAATAAGTTAAACACAATTAGCTTGGGATCGAAAACAGATTTTACAATCAAATTTGTATGAAACATTTGTATGCTTTCTATAGGCTAAGCATTTGTAAAATATTTAATAATTGTTTCGTGCAAAAATGCACAAAACGGGTTTCATTTTGTGCCTAAATAGATCCCGGGTTCTGTCAGTTGTATAAACGTTTTTACACGACGCAAATTTGACTTCCGTTAACATATTCAGGGTAGCCTAATAATATTTGGCGTTTGCCTCCAGGGGTGTCGCGACACACAGAAAACTGCATAACTATTTGTAGAATGATCACTTTACTATAAGGCCTGTGATGCAGAAATCCCAGCTCCACAAACCTGTCACACTGAAGAAGGGAGATCCAATACAAACAGTAGAAATAGTGGAGTTCAAACAATGATCGACTGCAGCAAAAATCCTTCTAATGCGTATTCAGAAAGATTGCACACATTTAATGGCCAATTGTGTGGAAGCTTGATGACTTTTAAACTTGTTTTCTTGAAGAAAAAATGTTAAATTGGTCAGGACCCACTTTTAGCACCGCCGAGTGATTGATTAAAACAAACGTATTGTTAGGCTATTGTTATTATTGTCATAATTTATTAATATGATTGTATGACTGCGTTTAAGTCAAATATCTATATAAGTTACAAGAAAATTAAACGTACAAATAACAATGAAACTGAAAAACATGTGACCCTTAATATCGATAAAAATTTTGTACAATATACATATCGCTAAAAACTATGTAATCAGTCCAAACCTTTTACAGAAATATACAAGCTACGTTTACAGTGAAATCTATAAGAAATCATGAAAGGTATTTAGCAGTCTAACTGTGAGGGGAGATGTCTTCATTGTCGGGACATTTTTTTTAAATCCAACAGGGTGACAGAATATTTGATTTTAGTGTTTAAATCAGTCTCCATTTAAAATCTAGCGTATATAAATAGTTCCATCTTCTTAATGGTGTTTTGGCGCTCATCCTCAAAATAAAAGATTTGATACCTTTGACATTTGGCAATCCTCGTGTTGCTCGTAGCCTTGTCTTGTCTCCCTCCAGAAAGGAGACTTTGATTTCAGAGCGCAACCACTGTTCTCATGGTCTTTTTGAGCAGGGTATACAGATTATCTGCATCCACCTGTCATTTTGTTATTGTGTTATTGTCTGTTCCGATGTCACCACGTCCTGCCATAGAGCAGAGCGGAGCAGGGCAAGGCAGCTCCATACTCGGAACCGGAAGAGTTAAGGTGCGACAGGCCGGATACCTGGGTTTGGAGAGATGGGGGGCTTGCAGCGTGTTGACCCAGATCTGGGGACTGGCCGGCGCTGCCTACCTGCTGGCTTTGATGCTGGCCCATTGAAGAACTGTTACTGGACATAATCATGACGTTTCCCCCCTGGTGATGGTGGTTTTGTACACCAGTGTTGGGTGTATGGCTGCTGCCTTGGCATGGCTTTCCGTCTTTCACCAACACCGGCACGGCCACCCGCCGTGGAGACTGTTGCTGCTGCTGACAGGAGCCATTGTCTTGTTGCATTTGCTGCTGGGACACTTTGTCCTTGGCCTGCCTTTTCATTTTATATCGGTGATTTTGAAACCAAATTTTAACTTGAGTCGGAGTCAAGTGAATCATGCTGGCCAGATGCTCCCTTTCCGGCGCGGAGAGGTACTTCTGCTGCTTGAACCGTCGCTCAAGCTCGTACACCTGCGCCTGGGAGAAGAGTACTCGTCTCTTCCTGCGAGGCGTGCTGGTCAGCGGACCCATGCCTTTGCCAACATCCGCCAGTGAACTCAGCGTGCTCATACTGCCCATATTCATACCAGACGAGGAGCCCATGAAACGAGAGACTGCAAGAAGAACAGTCCTATTTAGCTTTGCAATTTGACAACAACAACAGCAGACACAAACAGCGCAGGTTCAGTATCATATATGATGACTACAGAAAATACAAACGCTCTTTAGCTCAGTGAGTTACAACAAGATAAGCGAATATAGCGATTGTGCACAATTACGCAGTCGTCTCTTGATTAAATTCCTAGTTTTGGACAAACACTGGGACAGCAGTTAAGAGTGTGTTAATTGTTGCAGTTTGATTGGGTTTAGATAAAACACCTGGCGCGTTTAACGTGCGGCTGGCTTAACATAATTCCCTTCAACACTGTCAAAAGCCCCACGTTCAGTTGGAGTTTTACAGAGCAGCATGAATTAAAAACAAAAACGTAGCTGACATGTTTAATATATTTTAAAATAGCTATCGTTCAAAATTCACAAACAGTTCTTGCAAATACGACATAAAGTGTCAATCTCACGTACTTGTAGAGAAGCGTGGGTCGGGATTCGTTCCGTACCAGCTGGTGGCCGTCGTGCTGCCTCTCATGCCGTCTTGATAGGCCGGCAGGTCGCTCATGTTGCCCAAATTCCCGTTACAGTAGCCCCCCATGGCTGTATGTGACAGCTGGGAAACTCCAGCTGCAGTCATGTGGTAGGCAGCGGGTACTGTTCCATTGTGGCCCATGTGGTGCTGCTGCATCGCCGCTTGCGTGACTTGGGGTTGTCTGTACGAGGCAAGAGGAGCCCCCAAGTTGTTCCCCTCCATACTCACTTTTTTGTAGCTCTCTTCAAGAGGACTTAAGATATCGGATACAGAAAAAGGAGTCGTATGCTTAGGGCTCATCGACATTGTTCTGTGTTGGAAAGGGAGAAATTAGAAGGCAAGGCAATCTCTCCTTCTTTTTTTGGCCAGCTCCTCTGTTCCTGTTGTTTCACCGTCGCTGCAGCAGGATGGAAACGTATGAGTGTGCACTGGAGTCCGCCTTAATTGGTTTGAGTGGGAGCTCGAAGCTGACTTTCGTTTGTTTTAGCTTGGTGCCAGGTTTAAGGCTTCCATCAGAGGCGGGGCATCAGCAGCCAGGGCAACAATACAAAGCAGCGCTATCATCTGTGCACCCACGCACAATTTCTATTACGCGGTCTTCAACTACCCATGCCTTCCCCCAACCCCGAAAACATTTAAGCATGCAACAACACCTGTGCGTAAATTTAATTCGTCCGTAGTTTATTTTTATTTCGCGGTGGGGAGGCTTGCGAGAACGGCAAGGAACACAGCAAAGGATGAAATATTGACAGTTGGAGTGATGTTTATAAGGGCCCCTTGATGTGAGTGCATATGCGGACTTCAGACTTTGAGAACCACTCAGTTTCTGAAAAAAGCTCGAGTTGAACTACTGACTTTTAATGGCCACAAGAGGCTTCTGGTGATTGCAGGCGTGTTTGTATTATATGCTCCATCGTACTAAAACATGCAAAGGGCCCTTGCGACGACTCAGGAACACTGACTGACAAATAAATAAATACATATGCGCGTTAAGAGGCCAAGTAAATGATTAAGCCCCTTTCCGTTTGTATTATTGGACATAGATAGCGTCTCGTCCAAATTTCCTTCCACTTGGCTGAGACGCGCGGTACTGAGGAAAATGATCTCGGGAGGACGAGAGGCTCTCAGGTAAAGTTAACGACGCTGAAATAACCTGAGTAAGTCCTGAAGTAACTCCGCGTACATTCAGTAATGCATTACTTCCCAGTGCGCATCGTCCCGACGCCCAAGGACTTCCTCAGTATAACTGGACAGAAAAACTGTTTAACCGAATCGAACCTGGATATCAGTTGGATAACGAAATCGGTTTTGAGAGATTTATTGTACAAAACAGACTTTTCATTTCATACTCTTCTTTATTATTATAAATAAAAAGACGACAACAAGTCCAATAATATTAAGTATAATAACAATAATAATAAGCATTATTAATATTATTATTTCACCATTTTAACAAAAATAACATTTGAATTTGTAGCTATTTGCAAAACAACTCGTTGTCCTATGCTACTCTCAATCTAATATCTGTTACAATAATGATACGATACAATTACATTTTTCCCCTCGTTCGGCTTGGATAAATTAATGTGTGGCGCTAACATAAAATGACTTACAGTAGCACCAATTTAAATTTAAAATTTAAAACTGCTAGTAAAAAGACACCAAGTATTCATGTCTTTTGGATAAAACAATGACTTGAAATGCAGGCAACTCTCATGGGGTAAGATCCATGGGGTAGACTGAAATATTTGGTGTAAACTTTAGTTCTTTTGCGTTCATTCAGAGTCTCCTCTGAACGCCGTAACATTCTAAACAAAATGTAACAGCAAGTAAAAAAAAAAAACTTAAGCAAATTTGGATGGGAACCACTGATCATTTGGTCTTTATAGCGGCCAGGGATTACAAAAACTCTGTTTATGGTTTAAGACTAATTTATTATTTCAATTTGTAATAGAGTTAAGGTTAAAAAACAATGTTTTCTCTTTGCAAAAATCCCGTTCTATTTATTTTACGAGTGTCTACAGTAGCTCATCTAAAGACCCCCACAAAAAATGGCACAAAAATTAGTCGGTGATTTATGAGATTATTGTGAATATAAAATCAAGGAACACAAATTCTGACGCATTTTTAGTATTATTTTACTGCGCTTTTTATTGTTTGCTGCCGGAATTCAAATGTTACCTTCAGAAAACGGCAACTTTCTTTACTTTATGTAGGCTATTTCTTTGTTTCTTTGAGATCTTATGAACACTTTACGGGTTAATATGAAATAAGCAGCTGCTCTGAAGAGCCAGGAACACACACACACATAAAAGTTAATCTATGTATATATTAAATTTATCCTTTGCCTAATAAATCTAATAAAATACAAACTGTACGGCACAATAATAACAAATAGCCTATATGCATTTCGCAGAATAACATAGCATGTCATAAGCTATTAGGATGAGCCAACACACGTTTAACAGAGGGAATATAGCGTCTTCTGGTGGTCACTGAATATTTGACAAGACGAAAAAGCTTTGTTCAAGTGTGCGTAGACTGATCATTTTAGTTTTGTCAAATGCCACAACAAATTAGCAACTTTTTACAGTTTCCGGGGGGGGGGGGGGGGGGGGGTCATTCGTAACATTACGAATATTTACATAGCTAATATCCAGCGTTAACATCTTTGGCCAGTACTCCAACTTTACAGGACGCTTGTCGCCTTTTAAAGCGAAATTAAATTTTATCATCCAAGACAACTACACATCTCTCTAGTTTGAAGTTGAAGCACAGGTGGGCGTAGTTTGTTCACCAGTGATGATAATCGCGAGTGTAATTATAACAATTAGTGTCAAAACTATGGGGCGTCCAACGTTGCTTTCAAGGTGTTCGGCCTACTTGATCCAGTTTACAAAAGGCTCTCTTAATTATCTTAAATCAGGCTCACTCCTCTCTACTGGAGTACGGCTATCATGGCCAATTAACGGCAATTAGTAGTATGCTTTGTCCTGTTTTAATATATTTTTCTATTGACAATTATGTTCAGCGCTACCTTTTTTAATTTTTTTTTTTATCATTAAACAAAATAGAATACAATAACTCATAGAGGTAACAGCATAGTATATGTTCAGCGCTACCTGGGTGGCCAATGTTTTCAATATGCATACATGCTTATGAATGTGTAAGGAATAATGCCATAATTTATCCAAGGGCGTTAGGCTATATATTATATTAGTACATTATATTATTGGTGGCTTATTTTTACTTATGTGTTTTATTGAACGTTTGTTTACGGTGGAACGGGAGTGATGTTGATGCGCATCAGGTGCAGTAAATATTGACAGCTGAACACTCAAACTTGAGACTCCACGGTGCTATTGTGACATCTAGTGGAGATTGGCATCCATGCCGTTTGTACAGGAACAGTTTATAGCAGAGAGGTGCATGGGGATATTCGTCTCCCTCTGAGCGCAATCAGATCAAGCCCACCACCGGAAGCTGTTAACCTCAAGGTGGCAGAGTGGCACCGTTTACAGCCAGGAAACCGAAACGGTGGACATGACATATTGATAACATTGTAGTTAAGTGTGAAATCTGACAAACCAGCTGTGGGCATAAAAACGCATTTGTAATGACATGTATAGTGTATTTACACAATTATTTAATACGGCACAGAGTCGTCTGTATTTTATTTTATTTTAAAGCAAAATGATAACAATAGTTCATTATAATAATTCGTTTCAAGGTTTACTTTATTAATAATGTCTTGACAAATATAAACAAAACATCGAACGAAAACTGTATAGTAAGGCCTATAACTCATTCATCTGGTTTGGTCAAATTATTATTATTTTTGTCACAGGCATGTAGTTAAATTTGATTTCATCTTCTTTCGGTGTATTTGAAAGGTAAATGATTCATCGAAGCACATGATTTAAATGTTGAATCAAGAAACGAATAGGTAGACCTACTTTAAAGAAAAACATAACTTCCTAAGCTCACTTGGTGCGTTCTGTGTTGCTACCAAGCTGCTGTGGCCAAGTCTCGCCATAAACCAGAGGAGACCTCTAAAAGCCTGTCTTTGTCACTTCCAAAACCCAACGACTTTTAAAACTCCATTGTCTTGTTAAAGCCCATAAATTTGTCACCCGGGACTGATTAAACATCACGAGAATTGAGACGCTGCGGATTTTGTCTAGGTCCCTTTGGGAACCACACAATGGTCCTTTCAGGAGGACGACACAAAAAAGTGTTTTAGGGAAGATGTAGAGAAGAGAGCGCTGCGGTCAGTCCCCTCCATATGTAGTACAAGGTGGCCTGAGAGAGGGGACAAAAGGCCAGGTGACAAGGATGATACTAACTGGGTCTGTCGCTGAATTAATTGGGACAAGCTCTGGATTGAAAAAGCAAGAGAAATCACGCCTCTTTCATTAAGACACTTGATCACCCTTCTTAAAATATGGAGCAGACAGTGAATTGCCTGAACTTTCTAAAGTCAAAGTGCCATTTGTGAAAAAACGCTGCTTAATTTATTTTTGGGTGTGGTGGGGTAGCAATTTTAAGAACTTTTAACAACCTCTGTTTTCTTATTTGGCCATCAAAGCTTCAACCAACACTCAAATATGCTTAAAAATGAACAAAAAGGCGACCAATGCGGTATATTAAAAAACGATAAAAGCCAGAATGTTAAAATTCCATTCACACAAGAATCAATAAGCACTGTGCATCCTACATTTCTTGTTCAGCGTTTACCTACTTTGTTGAGTCTTAAATAAGGGTTATTTCTTTAAGATGGTTATTTGATCTTCTCTGTTGGGTGAAAGTGGACGTCTTAACATTACAAAAGCCACTCATCTCTTGCTGTGCGCTAATTCTCGTCCTTTTTTCAGTTCAGCCTGAGATCTTTTGTATAAACAGTATGTAACAATCGAAGGAATTAACAAAAAATGTGAACGAATTAAACATATGTAAAAATAAAATAAAATAAAAATAATCCCAAAGCCTAAAGATAAATTACATTTTAAAGCATTAATAAGTAAAAGGAGTGAGTTTAAGCTGACGGAATATTTAATATAATGTGTATAAATCTACAATAATTTGAACAATTCAAACAACTATAAATAGCTACAAATGTTTTTTTTTTTATTCTCTTTTTTTGTAATACATAGAATAAAGAACGAACACGTGTAACACTTTAAGATGAGGCAATTTCATCAAATTATGGCACTAAATTATTCACAGTATAAAACATAAAAAAAAATTCTCACCGATATATAAACTTTTGGTTTAGAACAAACACAAACAGTTCAACATTACACTATCTAGGTAATTATAAACAACACCAATTAATACAAAACTCTCACGAAATGCTAGTACAATAAAACATATAATACTAAATAGAACATATAATATTGTGCAAACAGCATTTATTTTTTAATCTTATCAACGCCGAGAGTTTCTACTTTAATAAACCTAACACTTTATGTAATTAAAAACAACTTGAATCAAGAGGAATCCATGCGCTGTCCTGTGGGGTAAGTCCCAAAAATAGTTCGTGTGGTCCTTAGTGAATTTCACCAAACACAGAAGTGGTGACGGGAGGCCGTTGTGTTGGTAAAGTGCTGGTATGTGGGGAAAAGCGCAAAGGGCGTTTGTTGTTGTAAAGGTTGGAAACCTTGAACGCTGAAGGGTGAGGATGATACTGTTGGTGGAACGATGCAGCTTCCTTTCTCTGCATCAATAGTGCAGTTCTGATACGGTTTGCCATCTCGGACCAAAATGGGTACCACGACTCTGCGCAGCACTGGAGGCTGATTGAGGTCCTGAGCGCACTCTATCCGCGCTCTCTTCATCTTGTATCTGTGGTTTTGGAACCAGATCTTCACCTGCGTGGGCGTGAGGCGTAGCAGGTGCGCGAGCTGCTCTCGTTCAGGAGCAGACAGGTACCGCTGCTGACGAAAGCGTCTCTCCAGTTCATACGTCTGAGCCTTGGAGAATAACACGCGACGCTTCTTCCGCTTTTCGTGCTCTGTATCCACTGAAAGCACGTCTGGTCCGGTGGAGTCTGGTGAAGCCTCAAGATTGCTCTCGTCTGACGCTAAAGAAAAAACATGATTAGCCTTTATACATATCGGTCCTCTGAGGAAAAAAAAGCCTATAGACTATATGTATGTGCTTTACAGTTACAGAACTTTAATTGTGAATCAAACTAAATAAATTATAAAATAACCCCTCATTGTATGGACATTTAAAACTTCGTCTTAAAATTGACTGGAAAATGTTTTAATAACTTACATATATGTCCTCTCTCGTTTTCAGTCCAGGACGAGTAAGGTGAGACGGAGAAGGAGTCCAGTGGAGAATGGTGCGCGATGCTCTCGGTGTCATTTTCTGGCAAATCCAAAATACTTCTCACAGTGAAACTGAACTTGTTAGAAATAGCCATCTGTAGCGCTGGATTGTTGTTAGTTCCAGGACTGGTCCTCGATCTTGAAGAGCTATCCTTAGTCGCGTAGTGCTGAAGTGATCTGTGCGTTCTCAAGACGCGCATCCAAGTGACAATGTGTACACTGATGTCGCGGTGTTTATATAAACAGCACTTGGTGGCTACTTTGAGGCCTCTCCTCCTTATGGGTTCTAAGTACCTCAGTGACTCGTGTACTTAAATCCCTGTAATGGTAGGTGTGAACTCGGCAAAGAATAGCCCGTTACTTTCACAATGATGGAGGGTAACATTCTTCATCATTACTGATTCGTCCGAATTCGTGAAAAGTGGGAAACAGATAATGGTAATTGTTGAGGCTGAATCACGTCTTGGGTGGCAAGTGACAACAAGAGCCCTCCCTTCTTTCCCCCCGCTCAAATAACATATCGGATATTTGCATACAAAGTGATCCATTAGCGTCCCAGAGTTGGTTTTCCTAATTCGTTTATTGGGGTATTGTCGTTTATTGCAGGTGTTATTGCACAAACACGGGTTAAATGTGCACTCTCTCAGTACATTGCATGGGGTGATAGTTATTACATGGTAATTAATGACATTTATATTTGTGGCTAATGGAAAAGTGGCTGTATAATGTAAAAGCACAACTTTTTTTTTTAGCTAGCCTATATCAGACATTGCCGTTTAAGTTTTTACATAAGTTCTGTTTAACTTAGAAGGTCATTTCTTTCTAACGAGCGAGAAATCTGAAATAAGAACTTATATTTGGGAAATGATCCAGGCATCAAAGAGACAGTAATTTTTCATTATGGACTATTGCTTACTCCTGCGCCTCACCAGTAAGTGCGCTAGGCATATCATTGGGTTCTGATGATTCCCGAGATTGCCTAGCCTTAGCGCGCTCTGGATGACTGCATAGACCCTCCCAAACAGGGTGAGTATCCGTTCTCGTCTAGTCGTCCTGGGTGGTCGGGCGAAAAAAGGAACACAAATACATGCCAACCAGCGACCGGGAACAAAAGAGGGAAATGTAGCCCCGCGTCCGAGACCCGTTGGAAGCATTTGTTCCAGTCAAGATTTTGCATTTGTTCAGTCCTGAAATAATGCTTGATTGACGCCCCCGCACAATGTCCTTTAACTTTCTCAAATAAATCCGTGCTTGTTTCTTGTTGTCATGGTTTTGAATAGGGCCGAACGGGATCTGGGCAACTATCTACTGCTACACGTCTAGCTGCTTAAGTCTATACTGAATTATTAGTTATGCGTTTTCAAATGGAATTAAAAGACTTTTCGTTTCCATAAAACATCAAGCTGTCTCCCCCTATTAATTAAAGTCGTCTAAAATAACTTTTAACGTATTAAAATACAACATTTCTTTAATTGCGCAAACTCTCTGTTTATAATTTTCTTAAATCTTCCGATGGTCAAGATACAATTTTTTAAATAGATTTTATTAGGCTAATGGTTATTTTTGTTATATGAGGTTCGGTTCTTAATAGCGTTTGCCGGTTAGTAACTGCAACAAGCTGCATTCGCGTATCGATGTTAAACCTGTATAAAGTGAGTTAAAATGTTTGCCAAGCTCTTGGAATTTGGGCGCACGCTCTCAAAGAATAAATAAAGCCCCGTGTAGGCACACAGTTTAGTTTCTAATGACCTCTCGTATCTCCTTAATCTATTAGACACCCACAGATAGAAGTATGCTCGAGGAAAAGTGTGCACTCTCAAATACCCAAGAGCTCTTCACTGTCAAATATTTACCCTTGTTGTTTGACTTCTCAAGCCCAAGGAGTCAGACAACAGGAATGAGAGAATAATCTACAGAAATAAACATTTCCGCGTGAAAAGCAACCAACAAAAATCTATATTTTATGAGATTTAAACATGGCTTGGGGCTAACTGCAATAATCAAGTTCAACAAATCATATAATTAAGATGTATAACACTCCTGTAGACTAACTGTACAATCTGTACATCTGTAACACTTTGTGTATTTGCACTGATTTTTAAGAAAATAAAATGAAATAATGAGTTTCAACATCCTATTATTGTTTTGTTGCTCAGGATGCTTCATACTGTAACGGTTTTAAACAATGTTTTTACTGAATTAAACTATCTGTTCTTGCTTAAGTTAAAAATATTATTTAAATATTATGTAATATAAATATGATTAGTTAAACAGGTGTAATTTTAAGGGTCGGGGCAGAAATACACCCTTAAACTAACATCACGATTCAATAGCCTCCAAAATAGTTTGCCATGTTAATAGTATAGTTCACCCAAAAATAGAAATTCTTTATTTATTCACTCTCATGTTATTCCAAACCTGTATGAAGAAAGTAAGTCAGTTGTGCAGAACACAAAAAATGCTATTTTCAAAAATGACAGTGTTTTAGCCAAGCAAAACCAACATACTTCCAAAAATGTTTATGTGCCACAGAAAAAAAAAGAAACTCAGATTTGAAACAACATGAAGGTGAGTAAATGATAACAGAATTTTGCATTTTTGAGTGAACTATCAATTTAAGCCCCATTCAAATAGCCTATGAACATAGTTGCATTAAGACAAAAAGCTACCTTTGATCATGAAGGTATGACCATATATGTAAGAAACAACATTTGGAACAGCAGGCCTATTAAATATATGTATGTGCCATTTAATGAAATTATGTACATTTTTAGTTGCACATAATTCTTCCTGGAGGGCCACAGCCCTGCACAGTTTAGTTCCAACACATGTAGTTTTCAAATAAGCCTTAATGACTTGATTAGCTGGATTGGGTGTGTTTAATTGGGGTTGCATCTAAACTGTGCAGGGCTGTGGCCCTCCAGGAACTGAGTTTGACACCCCTGTCTTTTAGTTTTTGGTTTCCAGTTTCAGGCCTTGGAGTAGAACTCTATATTGTAGTTTAAATGCAAGCTTCCAAAGCTTATAGCTTAGCTATAGCTACTAGACAGAAAAGCCATCTGACTGACATGTAAGCAATGAGACTGAAGTTATTTTGTTCGTACTTTCCGTTAGTAGTACAGTTATCTGACCGAGTGAAAAATATTTTAAACAATGGCGTAAAAGTCTAAAACAAAACTCTTAATATTATAACTATCTGTAAATGTCACAGACCTAGCAAAAAAAATCTTAAATACAGTGATTGCGTCATCTTCGTACCTACTGACTCGCTCAGGAAAGGCTTAACAGATAATTAGGCTAATATTCAGAAAATATTAGTAAATATTGCACCGCAGGAAGCACAGTGGTAGCAACATCCTGAGATTTAAGATACACATGCATGCTGCAGAAATCGATTAAAAAATAATTAACTAATTTTTTTTTTTCTGAAATTATTCGCGATTAATCCCATCTAACATTAAAGTTTTTAAATATACTTTTAAATGTCAATAATTTCACATTCAATCTTCAAATTAATGCAAACAACATAAAGACAGTACATTTGTTCATGTTTAATGGCATCTTTTTGAAGCCACGGATACAATACTACTGTCTCTGTGAAATTGTTCCCCCCCCTAATATTTAGCCACTGACTAAACCCATTCAACATTACAGAATTATTGAGATCTATCAATCTGAACATTTATTAGACTTTAAAAAATAACTTCTAATTTAAGTCAAATTAAAACAATAGTCACATAAACCAAGCAAACACCAAATTCTAAATTAAATAGATGAAACTTTAAAGCTATAAAAGTTATTGATTTCTTCTTTTTTCCCTTTAATTAACACATCACAGAAACTGGGTTATTCGATTATGTGGCTGCTACTTCTTTAAGAGCTGCCGCTGCTAAACGTCTCGAGGATCTGACACGCATCTCTTTACCTATTCTGACCCACTTCGGAGACAGGGAGACAGTGCTGGGCTGCTCAAGAACAGATTTGAAAACCATCAGAGACATGTTCTTATGTGACTCATATATAACATAGGCCTATTACATGCATGCACAGTTTTAAGGCAGATTGAATCGACTTTATTTGGTAACTTCATGACTTAACTGACCACTGCACGCACTTTGATATTATGAAATGATAAAGGCAACAGCGCGCGCCGGTGCCTTTGTGCTTGCAATTGAAGAGCACGCACGATAACAGCTTCTGCACTCGGGCCTGGTGCTGAAGTGAAGTTGGGGCGCGCGTCTGAAACGTCTCCCGTTTGATGTGGTCGTAACAGAGGCGTAAATGGTACTCAAAAGCTGTACTCAAGTAAAAGTACAAGTATCTGACCAAAAGCATACTTGAGTAAAAGTAAAAAAGTACAACATTAAATTGTACTCAAGTAGGCTATTACTTTTTTTCCTGACAGACATACAGAAGTTTGGTTAAAGGGAGAAGAAAACTAAACAAAATGCAGTGGCACGGGTCAAACACATATATCTGGTGCAGCAACAACAACAATTAAAATGCGGAACACACACACACACACACACACTCATGTTGGTTTTTGTGGTTTACGGGGACTCTCCATAGGCGTAATGGTTTTTATACTGAACAAACTGTGTGTGCTATTGCCCTACACCAACCCTACACCTAAACTTAGCCCTCACAGGAGACTTTGTGCATTTTTCGATTTTCAAAAAAACACAATTTAGTATGTTTAAGCCTTTTGAATTACGGGGACATAGGCAGTGTCCTCATAAACCACCTTCATATTGTAATACCTCTGTCATACCCATGTCATTATACAAATTTGTGTCCTCATAAACCACATAAATATGCACACACACACACACACACACAGACACAAGTTTGACCCCAACTTATTGCCGTCATCGCAAGTGCGGAAGGTCTATGTCTGCGTCCCAATGTGCACACTATCCATCCTAAATTCTGTGGTATTAGTAATTTTCAATACCATTTAGGACAGATGGACAGTATGCACATTGGGAAGCAGGGATTGTGTGATTATGAGGCCATGGGCTAGACAAAAGTGAAGCTAATGCAGAGAGAGAGAGAGAGAGAGAGAGAGAGAGAGTGACAGTGCGTGAGAGATATGTATACTCATATGTGATAAGGGTGCAGCAAACCAGTGTTGCCAGTGTTGTTTTTCCACACAATTATGCTATTTTGAAAATACAGTCTTGGAGAAATTACAGAGCCATGGGTTGCGGTATTTTGGGCTACTTTTATAATGTACCGCGGCCTCCCATATACACATGTGATCGCAAAAGGAAGTCATTACAAACACTCGATGGTGGTTTAAAGTGAGTTCTGAGTAAAAGTGCACTATTAATCTCATAAATTGTTTTATGTAGCATGATGCTAATATTAGCTCTAATGCACAGAACAGGTCCAATTCTTCTTCGTAATGCATTTTGTCATAATACTTCATGTAAGGTCGCAAGAAAATGTTTTGTATTTATTTAGAAACACTTTTAATAATAGTTGGGTAAATGTATACTGGGATTGAAGCGATGTGGCTTAGTAAATGTTTTATTGCCAGAATAAAGGCTGATAATGGCTGAAAAAAAGAATAATAAGGATTATGTCTCATACCTAGCGGAGGTGTGAAAGATTCTGTTTCCTTAAACTACGGTAGTTTGTCATGCATTTCTTTATTTCAACACATTTACAGGTAAATCCCAGTATTGTAAATGTGCGATTAATCATGATTAGTCCATGACTGCGATTAAAGCAATACATTTTTTTAATCGATTGACAGCACTAATATATATGACTTTCAATTATCAGATTAACAAAAACTAAGCGCTTTAGCGACTAATTAGATTAATTGAGCAAGTCATGTAATTATTAAGATTTTAAAAAATATATTAATTGATAGTCCTAATTGCTACTCAATGTGTCACATAACGACATATTATAAATACAATTTATCCACTACCCGGTGAGAACATCGCTAATCATGAATTATAATTAATTTAACATACATTTAACATTTAAACACTTTTTTGGAGATTTGTAACATTTAATTAAAAAAAAATCATTCCCACAAAAATATTAATTGTACTTAAGTTCTCATCACTGCTAGGCTATACATGAATATTCTTCCTCAGATTTGATGGTAAACTTTTGAAGTCAGACTTTTACCTGATGAAAGTCATAACTGAAGTAGAAATGTATGTAGGCTACTTAATGCATGAAAACAATGATCATTGTCTCTCACGTCAAGCATGCACGTTTGAGCTTCCGTTTACCATATTTAATGTGCATACGATAAAATACAAATGTAATGTACTTTTCAAGATGAAATAAAATTGTAAGGAGTAAAAAGCATTTTTTTTTTCTTCAGAAATGTAATCAAGTAAAAGTACATGCAACGGTTTAAATTGTAATTGTATAGAGTAATCCCCCCAAATAATACAGTACAGTACAGTAATCAAGTAAAATTGCTCAAGTATTTTACACCCCTGGGTTGTAAAGACTTCTGCTACTAAATAAAAGCACTTCTTGTCAAGAAAAAGTGCAGTTGTGATTTGGATGACCAACCCTGGCCCCGCCCCTAAATTAATTGCGTTAAATATTTTTTGCTTATATACATTTAACTGAACTGAAATAATCGCCTGCGTTAACGCGCTAATTTCGACTGTTGACAGCACTAATATACATATATATATGTGTGTGTGTGTATTCATTCAGTTATATACATATACATATATACACACACACACACACACACACACACACACACACACACACATATATATATATACACATACACATACATATACATATATAACTGACATTACTGACTGACACGCATTCTCCTTTGCCTTTCACAGTTGGCACAAAGTAGAATTTTACACTTGCAGTTTGCAGCAAATATCGCCTAGGCTACTTTACCAACTTTATTAAGATTTATAGGAATATTTGAATTAATCAAGCGTCTAGTCAGGTAATGCACTTGACTTGGGCAAATACAGCGCTTGACTGAGCAAAGACAATCCATTTTACAAATCGATTCCTCTGTCCTTTCACATCATCAGGAAAGAAAAGGAGGACGCACAGTTAACAGACAGTGGGCGGTCCGTGGGCGTGTCGTCTGGGACTGACACTATCTGGCAAGCATAGCAAATCATATATAATGGCTGTAACAGGTTATTTAAAAAAAAAAGAGGTGAGCCCTGATACTCCTTGCCCAAACTTCCTGTTTTAATAGGAAGTAATATAATTATTTTATAAAATAAATAGCCTAGTTTTTATAATAATTTAGGTGCAACTTAGAAAACGATGACTCTATCTACAACGATTTTCAAATGGGCCTATAAGTTATAGCCCATCACAACTATTATGATACCTTCATGCGAGATTAAGAACTTCTCCATGCACTCATTATGAAGACGCCACTGTCTGTGACAAAAATGCCAATTTCTTTACACTACATATTTTTTACGCTATTATAGAAAAATTTAATTTACCAGATCGAATGCAAAAAGAAGAAAAAAGAAAAAATAGCCTAGTTTGAGAACAAGACCGCATATAATGCTGGAACCTACCTGTTAATTATTTGCCCGTAAATTTGCTTAAAAATTCAACCAGACACTGCATGCAATTTTACGGTTTATTTTAATACGAATCACCTTTTGGGGGTGCTCCAGGACCAGGATTGGAAAACACTGTTGCTGAAAGAAGTTGGATCTTCTGTGGTCTTCAACTGTACATCAAATACGACGTATTGTAGCCTACAGTAACAAATGTTTTCCTGTACAACCACGTAGTAAGGCACGATGAGTTCAGTTTTTAGTTTTACGCGTTTGCTGGCTTGCTTGTATACCGCAAGTAGGCTATATATGCTTGTATTTTTTTCTGCAATTTATATAAATTTATATGTAGTATATGACAGGAGGGAGTTTTCGGGTATGGGCCACTACTTAACTAATAAGTGGCCCATTACTGTCCCCAAATAAGTGTAGCACAACAGTTCTGAAATCTGTTAGTGGTCACAGTGTTTTGTACACTTTCTGCAACTTAAATCAACACAATTTTAGTTTCACTGGCTCCTTTTTATGTGAAGTTGATGAATCTCTCTATGCACGATTAAACTTTTTGTATGCAATGATAAACAACATAGAGTTAAGGTGAAAATGTAGGCCTACTCTCCTGTGCGCAGGACCTATCCTCTTTTTCTCATCTACGTAATAACGAAAAGTGAACAGCAGAGGGAGCTACTTCCCCATCATTGTCTCACCTTGGAGATGTTGAATGGAACCGCATTGATTGCTAAGATAGCAATAGTTTAACATGCTACAATAAAGAGGCTCAATGAAGTAGAAACTGAGGCATGCTATCTGATTTTTTTTTTTTGAAGAAGAATGTCACCACCAATTACACCATCATGCCTCTGGAAAACAAATTCAAAATTAATTGATATATCATATTCTTGATGATATCTAGTGGTACAAACGTAAAGACAAGATGGAAATTAAAATAAAAAATAAATGAATTTTAATTAAAGGGCGTACAACATTTTAAATTGGACTGTGGGCTAGGCCTATACAGTATTTTCAGCATTTCAGTTGAATTATGCAGTTGTCCGCCTGTGTCCATCTGACGTAATTACACATAAATATGAAGTATAGAATGAAAATTATCCTTTAAATTTATGTTGAAAAAAAGGGTGAACTGGGCTGGAATGTCATCTTTAATGCTAATCAAAAACAGGTGGAGAAACTAAAAGCTGTCGATGTGATCGATGCTTAAAACTATCGTAAATATTGTTGGTTTTGTCCTCTAAATCACGCTCTGGCCCCAAAACACCCATCGTTAATCTGCAAAAGCCCTCATTACGGCCGGATTTAAGTTACAGAAGCAGTCAACCTTTTAGAGGTGTTAACTGGCAAAGCAGTTTAATGCTGTCAAAACCATTTGGTAGATAAAAGTTATGGTTATCAGTTGATCCTTTTAAATTGTAAATAATAACCATTGAGTAATGTAATCCAGACATGTTTAAAAATAATTTATGCCACAATGTTTTAAACTTTTAAAATGTAAATTAAACTAGATTTTTTCTCCGTAACAATTTAGATAATTGATTGGTTTAATGCATCTTATTTCAATTATTATTATTAATGCTTTTGTTGTTCCCATTAACTCACACTAATGCGACGAGTTTTATTTTAAAACTTGTTAAAGAAACCACAATGTTATCGATGCTTGTGACATGCTGTCTCGAAAGTGACCATATAGAAAAAACTGGGCCCACTTTTCTCAGCGTTCTTGTGACTCATCTCATCATCAGCCTACTGTAGGCCTAACTGATAACTCTTTTTCCATCTTTTTCTTTTTTGTGGTAGCCCCAGAAACCTATTGTTTTTATTTAGTCAATGGCATTTGATTGACACCCAAATTAAAATGACATATTAACATAACCCAAGTTCACCATATAATTATTAGGACGCGATGTGTTACGAATGACAAGAATTAGAATGATGTTGTAATGATGATAAATTGGAGCTTTTGTGAAGATATACGCATAATTAGCAGCAGAAATAGAATATTATTGCATAGGCTAAACATCATAAGATGGATTGGTAACTTTTTAAAAGAAACTTTGAACCAATCAAAACCTAAAGAAACATTAAACCAATCGATGATCTATGTTTCTTACTTCCGTAAGAAAGTATGCATAAATTACAAGAACAATGTCAAGTCAAATGCAGTTTTATATTGTATAAAACTGCATTTCCTCCTAAAATGATAGTTTGTTTGCGCCAATTATATATCAGTTAATCGAATCATCCTGAAATAAGTGAACATTTTGCTCTTAGCAAAGAAAAGCTTCTTTACAATACACACTTCCATAACTATATATGAAATATTAAGATATTTTTGACATTATTAGCGGAATTCAAACTCGCCGGTTCACTTCAATCATCCGAACAAACTCGTCTATTGGCCCAAATATACACTACATTTTAGCAATGCAACAAAATACATTCTGGTCAAAATGCATGATTCTAGGAATGGCTTAAAAATGTGTGAGTTGATAATAAACAGTCTACAATCAAATTTTATAAATGCAATCATTAATTAGTGTTGATTCTATAGATTAATAGAATATTATACTCAGTCAGTTTTTTTGACTGCTTAGTAAAATGGAACGCATTGATTGTTTTAGCAGTGTTTGGTTGTTTTGTGCATTCTCACATTTCAATTTCTATCTCACAATGGTCAGAAGGCCAAGCAATTGTAATGGCTCTATGACAATAGCTTGTCAAATGATCATGCGAAACCATGGCCATTTTTTCCCTCGGTGAAATATTTCTGGGCTGTCTTTGAAAGCTATTTTTCACCACACACCCGAACTAATGTTCCAGGCAAAAACAACCGAGACGAGTGTATAAATAAAGATATGTTAGTAAACGCTGCGAATGTTTCTTTAGAGGTGGGTAAACACTTGGTGTCTCCACTGGTATCTAGTGATACACATAACAATTGTCTAAAAAGTGGGTGACACTGACTCGAACCATCCGTTTTTATGAATGAGAAGACCATGCCAGAAGATGAATGTTCAAGACCGTATCAAAACACTGTAGCCCCTCAAGTAAGTTCAAAACAATGGATATTTTCGATTATTTTATTAGCTATAACGTAAATAGTACACTGCATGCTAGTCGCAGAATCACCCATTTTCTTTTGCTTTTCATCCGTTTTAGGAGTATCTTCTCATCATGGCCCCCCACAGTCGGAAACATATTGACTGATGGCATCGGCTTTACACTAAAGAACACAGAGAACAGGAGATGATTGAAATCATTGCCACATTCTTCATTTCTGGTCCTGAAATTCTTGAGGCGTGCTTCTTAAAACGAGATTAACTAGTCTTAATGTACAAAGTCGTTACTATCAGATGCTTTCAAGAGTAATGAGCTCATGGCAGCCGAGATGTGTGTAATGAGTCAAAATAAACTTTGACTTCCACCCTTTCGGACCATGTGTCATGTGTGCGACCAGTCTTTAAGATGAAGCGTATCATATGAACTTGGTTTCTTTTTATTATACAGATTCGTTAAATTAAGTATTTTTGTTAAATAATAATACTAATATAATTATTATATTTTTTATTATGATTATTATTACTATTTATTATTATTAAATGTAAAGCGCTGTTTTTCTGTTGACCACACAAGTGGCTTTTTATTACCATGTATAATAATATTCAAGAGTATTAATTTTATGTTTTGTTCCCAAGTAGGACAGCATGATGAAAAGCTCTTGCGACGAATAAGAACAAAATTGAGCTGTGAGCTGCACTTGTGATTCTCTCGCACATTTCCGAACGAAAAAGAGTTCGAGCTGTGGTCTGAAATTAGCACAAACGATTCGTCATAAATTTGGGGTGTGTAAGAAATATAACCCATCATTTGTATGAAAAATATTCCAGATAGTTTAATCTAGCCTATAAAACATTCATCATCCCAGAAATACTGAGAACCACAGAGAAACATGTAGATTTATTAGAGATGTTGAGAGATGCGTTGCGCGGAGTGCTGAAATCTTTTGACTTGAACTGACGTGCTGTGAACCATCTCACTAAAGAGATAGTTCACCAAAAATGAATTTCTGTCATTATTTACTCATCCTCGTGTCGTTCCAAACCTGCATGACTTGGTGGAAAACAAAATAAGATATTCTGAGGAATGTTTCAGCGTTTTGTTTGTCCATAAAAATAAATGTCAATGTTACCAAAACATTTTGGTTACCAACATTCTTTAAAGTATCATCGTTTGTGTTCCGCGGGGGAAAAAAAAATAAAAAAATAAAACGTTTGGAACAACATGAAGGTGGGGTAAACGATCCCTTTAAATCTTCAATAGAAAGACACAGAACGTCATAGAAATGAATATTATTATTCTGACCAGTCTGTGCAGCTGAAGCTGAAAGTAAACTGCATGGCTGTGCTCTCATCCAAGGCACCCACTTCATCAGCTCCATTTCCAACATAGCAACCGCTGATAATCAAGCAATCGCTTACAAATTCACCATATTAATGTCTAATAAATGATAACCAACAAACAAATTATAAATAAGAACCGATGCCAGAAATGATGCATTTATATAATTACAAAACGGCTAACATGAAATAGAAATGTGCGCTTTCGTATTAGCTATAGTAGCATATACCTAGAAATTATATATAAACGAATAATGTGAAAACTTTAAATTGGTTAATAGTGTTTCTAATTTGGGTCTTATCAGGTATCCTATGCAAATATTCCATCTAAATCTCCCATAACAAAAAGCAGCATGAAGACACAAGAAGAAATTAAATACAGCGAGTAAATTAAACCTACATTAAAATGCTTTAAGATATCCCAACAGTTAATCTGGAGAATAGTCATCGTATTTTTTCTTTCGATATATGACACTTCACCTAAACACAGCATGCGGTCAGGTTGAATCCACTTTCTCTTGGAGTTCCCTAAATTAGTTTTGTCCCCTCACCGGGCCAAAGCAAGAAACAAGCCAAACCCTATGGTGTTTACGTAGGAGGTAGTTCTTCAGAAAGTAAGAGTCTGATTTGAATCGCCCTCATAGATCGATTGGAAACTAAGTTATTTGAGGGATTTAAGACATCTCAACAAATAGGAAACATTTTAGTGAGCAGCGACACACAGGAGATGGGCCTTAAAAACCAGCCCAGATGAAAACATATTTTTATGGTGTAGGAAATGCATAGAGAAAGTCAAGGAGCATCGTAATTTAATTACTTTTTGGGACAAAGCTAAAATGCACATACATTAACGCCAGTTCGTTTTTTATCCACACGAAGTTTGTGAAAAAACAGTTAGCTTCGAGATTCGAACTCAGAGTAAAGCCCTCAGTGAGATTTGAGATAGAAATACTCTGAACAGTAAGAGAAAACCAAACGCTGATAGAGGAAACCATGAAAGGGCTCGAGTCTCTTGACTAAACAGGAAGGAACAACAAAACAAATCACATCCCACTATCTTTGCAGTGTTCAAACAGGCCCGAACGCAGCTAAACAATACCTTACATTTCTACACCCTCAACTTTAAAAGGGTTTTCAAATCCTGTAGGCCTCAACATAAAACCTATATTTAATAACATATGTATATATGCCCGTTTTTTCATGTTCCATATATAGCCTACCAACCAATTAGCCTACCGAAAACACATTATAATTAAAACTGTAACATAATTTATTTTTTAAATATATACTTATTTAACATTAGGTAAGTTTGTTATTAATGATAGCTCACATTTAGCCTATTGGTATCCTCAGCATCAAACATACACCGGACTATATTTATCCTTTTTAACAAATAAGTCGTTATCTCCTTTACAAAGACTTCATTCGTCCGTGATTGCTTTGCCATGCAAACATAATCCAATGAAAATAAAAGCATAAGAGAATCTTGTTTATGGCCTTCATATTTTCGTAGAGTGACTACATTGTGGCAGAAAAGGCAATGTGTTATGAAGAGTTTATACAAAATATCATTTTTTTATGTAAAGAATCAGCACTTTACAGGTCAATGTTAAATAAAGCTAAAAAAACGTTAACGTAGAGCGACTTTTGGGACTGTTCCATGGTCATTGTTTAAGCCCTTCTTTTTTCTTCTTCAGATCGAAAACAGCAAGTCTAGATGTTGGTTCTGGAACTAGGCTATACGACAAAATGAAAATGCATTTATAAAGATGTCGTTTGTAATCATTATTACTCAATCCACTTAATAAATCGGACGCGTATTAAGAGCAATTTAAATGACATCAGATAAATCACAGTGTTTAAAAATACTGCCCTGCTAATTTCTCCCTTGTTTTAGTCGACGAAATAATTAGAATTTATGCTTATGAAACAAAATTACAGTGCAATGTTTCAAACACTTACCATCCTTAGATCTGTCTAAAAAGAAACCCAACACTTGGGTAACCCTGTCCAGTAGCTCAAAAGCGAGCCAGTGCAAGCGCCTGTCATGTCAAACTTGTCAGCCAATAGAAAAAGAACATGGAAGAAACGCGAGGTTTGATTGGCTGGCAGCACCTCGTTTTGGAGACATGTGTAAAGGGCCAGCCCATCATTTTCTGGGATTGAAATGTAAGCCTGTGCGCCCTGCCATCAGGAAACAGAAGGCGAATTTCCCTCTCTTGCAACTAATCGGTATCGCATCCGTCTCGGACGCTTAATTTTCATCCACATCGGCTTCGGTGCAATAAAAATCAGCTAAACTGGACTCGGAACAGATCAGAAAAGCACAGCACAGTGAAGTTTCTTTTTTCATCGGGAGGCTAAACGCAATGGGTAAGATCCATATTTCATGTTTCCCCACATGGGAACGGCATGCATACACACTTTTGGGGGAAAAATGGGTTAGACAATTTAGTAACGTATGATCCAGGTCTCGACTCAAACTTTTAAATCGACTGATGCTTTGACGGTCATTTCGGGAAACAGAATGGCACTTTGCCGCGAATGAACTTAATCGCGTCCAAAACTAGCCTCCTGAATGTGCAATGTCGTTTATTATGACCTACGTGTTAAAGAATGTAGTAACTTTGTGTTTTTTTCTGTTTAAAGAATTTGCAGAGTGACTTGTGAGTTTGTTCCACTCAATGCAATAAACTGAAACATAAAACTGAACATAAACTGCAATTTTTTGATTAAATGCAAATATGAACAGCCGATAAAGAGTAGGCTAATCTTACCGAAACATTTATCCATAAGTGTTTTATTTCAGACGCGATTCAGGGCCTGGTAAAAAATCAGATGTTTTATGCAATCCTTTTTTCTTCATATATCTGCATCACTAGAGCCAGCCTTTGGGGAGGTGAACCAGCTAGGCGGTGTCTTTGTGAACGGAAGACCCCTACCCAATGCCATCCGGCTCAGGATAGTAGAGCTGGCGCAGCTGGGCATCAGGCCTTGCGACATCAGCAGGCAGCTCCGCGTCTCTCACGGCTGTGTGAGCAAGATTCTGGCTCGGTACAACGAAACCGGCTCAATACTTCCCGGCGCAATTGGCGGCAGTAAACCCAGGGTCACGACCCCAACCGTAGTCAAGCACATTAGGACTTACAAGCAACGGGACCCCGGCATTTTCGCTTGGGAGATTCGAGACAGGCTGCTTGCGGACGGTGTGTGTGATAAATTCAATCTGCCCTCTGTCAGCTCGATTAGTAGGATTCTCCGCAACAAGATAGGAAATCTGTCTCAACACAACCAATACGAGTCGAGCAAACAGGCCCCTCATCTTCAGCCTCAACCCACCCTACCTTACAACCACCTGTACTCCTATCCAACTCCGATCGGAGCCACTGGGACTAAAGTACCCACTCCACCTGGCATGCCCACTCTTCCTGGACACATGGCAATGCATAGGATATGGCCTTCCTCTCATTCTGTTACAGATATTCTGGGCATTCGATCAATAACGGAGCAGCAAAGTAAGCATCCTCTTAGTTTTTGGTAAAAGAAAGTCCACGTGAGTGCGTGTGGGGCCATGCGAAAAGTCCATGTTCTCAGGCCTGTCAAAAGTGTGTGTGTGTGTGTGTGTGTGTGTGTGACTGACTATGTATGTTTGTGCTCAACAGAATTTTTTTTAAAAAAAGAGACGTTTTGGTTGTGACGGAAAGATTATTAAGATATCCAAAATATTTTTTAACTGAATTATTTTATTTATCATGCATCGGAGGGTCCTCAAGAAAAAGTAAAAAAGCAAGCGTTTTTTTTTTTAGAGCGAGGGGTGATGATACAAAAAGTTTACATTGAAACAGATGGTTTAAGTTTTTTTTGTAATAATTAAGCAGCGGATGTGGAATATTTTGAACAACGAAGACTCGGCTCAGCAGAGCAAAAAAAGATAATTAGGTGTTCATAGTTAGCAGTGGGTTACAAGACTAGGCCAACATTTACGTCTCAACTCCTCACAAAACAATTTAGGTTTACTTGCAAATGTTTACACGGCAATGTTGTGCTTTTTCAGTAACTATCTTAAGCAACGCATTACTTGAAATCGCGTCGAAAGCCTTTTTCAATTAGTCACGATTTTTTTAAGCAATAGTTGTATATGAAAGGAATCTAAGAGATGTCGAACCAGTCTTTAAAATCGGTTTGTCTGTTGTATGTGGTGTGTTTGTACAGTAAAGTGTGAAGGCCGCAGCCTGGCCTGTTTCTTTGCCTATTTTCAAGGGCAATGTTGACAATAATGTTTCAAACGCAGAGGAGGATTTTGCGTATCATATAAACCATTAATGCATTTCTAAATTATTAGCAGATGTTTAGGGAAGCATTTGAAAACCTAAATAAAGTATGATGTTGGCTACAATTAATAAAGTGTCGCGTGCAACGGTTTCACCACAACATTAGTTGAAACAAACACCGAAAAACATCCACAAACACATACTTTCAAGGACGGTTTGACAGGAAGAATGCGTGCCGCGAACTTTTGGACAGTTTGTCATCATTTAGAGTTCGGTTACAACCAATAGCTACTCTCTTTCTCTCTCTAACACACACACACACAGACACTGAGTAATGGTTGGTCATGCTCAGACATCATCTGGTCTTCATGCTAAGTATGCATTTTAATTAAATTTGGTCTATGTAACTGTAGATTTGTTTATCCTAATCGACCTTTTTAAAACTAAATTGATCTCGTGCAATGGATTTGCACGAAACTCCATCACAGTATGGCATCGTTATTGCGTATTCCTGTTTATACCTTGTGAAACAATACAAAGACACACAGATTCCGTGAAGACAGGGGGGGGGGGGGGGGGGGTCTACTTTGTGGCCCTCTCAGGTTACAACACTGGTGGGCTTGCTTTTCCAATTTCAAACTTTAGGAACCGTGTATAATATAATATCCATCAGGCACAAAGGGGAAACGGTTAAAGTAAATCTAATTTGTCCTCCCAGGAAGACTTTGGGTAAATGTTCCGAAGGACTCCATGACACTGTAAGCTTCATCTGATGAATTAGCTACATAAATCCAAATTTTGATATCTCTTCCTCATCTTCGATGCAGAAAGAAAGATCAGATATATGCGACGTATAAGGACATCATATATTTCTTTATTTAATTTAAAACATGTTACCATTACGTCATTATGATCATAACTTGCTTATGAAAAACGTGTTTGAGCTTTTTTTTTACGGAACAGACTGCACGCTGTTAATATATATGCATACACGTGACACCATTTTTTGTGTGTTTAGTGAGTATGGTGAGTTTGAGATGGTTGGCAGTGCAGCAGACTGTACTGAATAAGTTCTTCTCCCCACGCTTGTCCTGTCTGACTCCAGTCTTCCATGTCTCTGTTTTGCCCCCCAGTTAGTGACAGTCCGTCCTTTCCCAGCGCCAAACTAGAAGAATGGAGAGCTATTAACAGGAGTAATTTTTCACCAGCGAACTCTCCACTAGTCAATGGTGTGGATAAGCCTCACTTAGAACCTGAAGCAAAATACACACAGGTAAAGAAGCCTCCTATGTTAAACGTAAAACCAATCAAATCAAATCTGGAAGGAGCAGGGGAAAAAAGAAAACCTGATTCAGCAAATTAATAGTCAAAATTCCATAACTTTTTTCTCTCTCTCAACTTCGTGTGTGTGTATGTATGTGTGTGTGTGTGTGTGTGTGTGTGTGTGTGTGTGTGTGTTTGTAACAGAATATGCGAGTGTGTTTCTTTGGCGAGGGCAGGCATATGAGGCCTTGTGCAGAGTGTGGGTCACTGGGTTTCATTAGAAGTATTTACAAATTAAATGTAGTATCTCACATTTTAATTTGAATAAAATGAACGACACTATTTAGCCTACTTGTGTCTGTTTTCGCACAGTTGTTGAGAAGGCATGACCACGAAGCTTTTGTAAGGTGCAAGGTTTACGCGTACAATATCGAGTCAAAATGTATTCATATTCCTCAATGCTTTTTTTGAGAGCGTAATACTGAGTGTGTGACAAATAAATTTGTAATAAACGTTTTGATCCAATATTTTGCATAGTTTTTAAACATTTATCCAATATTTTTTTTACCCTGTTCGTTTTCTGATTAAGCAACTTGAATTATGCGTTTACTTGTCATAAACGTTATTTTACTACATAGTCAAAATATGTTTTTTCATGTTTTTTCTGTGATTTAACGAAGTTTTATTTATTTTTCTTAAGAAAAATGATTTTGTCGAGATCAAAGATTTACGATTTCTATGTAACCCGTGTTTACCTAAATTCATCCGAAGAAAGATAGAACAACAATAAGGTTAAATATTATTAGAGTTATTTTTTAATCAATCAGTTTATGATCAATTATTATACAGTTCAGTTTTAAAATGGCAAATATTTTTGTGTACGGCTTATCGAAGTTTTATCAGTTACTTATCATCTTTCATTAAGGCTTTACATTAATGTAAAATATAATAAACAATAAATAAATATTAAAAGTGTCTATCTTGGTTTTTAATGCACATTTACACTTGAAACCAACGCTCCACTCAATAAATATGCATTATATTATTCTTTAATAAATACGTTATTACATTTTTTTTCTATTCGCCCATTTTTATATTCACCAGAAACTTTTGGATTGCTAAACACCTTACCTGTTTTAAATTAGACCAATACTCGGATAGACATCACCATCATTTTTTATCACGCTTGTTATTATTAATATGCTATTATGGAAACTCCTTTGGATCGTGGCTGGTTGTTCTGCACACTTGCGCCGTAGCGACATTAAAAGACAAATGTTTTTATATTTGTCAAGAAACTCCTGCACCAGTGTCTGGCTGCTCATGAGCTTGGATGAGAGGGGAGAGTGCGCGCGGAAAAAGCGCGTGCCATCCGGTGCAGACGCTGGAATTATTTATTCGCGCACTGCAGCAACAAACAGATTGACTAATCGTTTGTTGTGGGTCTTAGAGATTTATGTGTCGTGGAATACGATGGAATACATCTTTGTTATTGATGCTGAAACATTGTTTTGGCGTAAATTATGCGTGTACTGATTGAAACCTAAAAAATTAAGAGTGTAGTTTGCTTAAGAAATGAAGATTGTAACCTTCGGATAGATGATGAATAGCACTGACTACCGAATGTTTGAGTCTGTCATCTTGGATTAATGATCAGATATCACGAGTCAGGCTGGATTACGCAATAAATGAGGACAGTAAATAGATAAATCACTGTTGCTTAAAGAAGTTTCTGTCAGAAAGCCCGATAGCTCGAAACCAAAAAAATAAGAATAAAAACCAAGAAGGGTCATTGGAAATGATTTCACACGATTTGAATGAAAATGGATTAGGCTATGTTATGCGTCTCTCATAACCGAACTAAACCGATTCATTTCATTTACATTTACTGTGCAGTGAATTAAAGTGTAGGCTGATAATAAATATTCAATTTACTGAGCATTATTAGCCTTATTTCGAAAACTTTTATTCAAATATCAAATACTATATTTATCTAAACCTTATAACGCGATGTGGGTATATGTCTATTATTTGAATCCTCATGCTTCATTAACAAACACAATACATAGAAACATCAGAGGATAAAATATTACTTACTTTAAGATTGCTTTATTTAATGTTATAACATTGTCTATTATCTATGATGTCGCAAAAACGACAATTGAGAAACTGATGATCTGTAAAATACAGCTAACGATTGAAATAAATAATTTAAAAATAAGTTGTCACCTCTTATTCCAATCAACTCCTAAATGAGAGCGCACAAATATTTATTTGGAAATATATTACCACGCATATACACTGCAATACACAACTCACAAATGCTGGTGCAAAATATAGCCTCAGCACAAATGCGTAATTATCTAACATTTTGGAATACATTTTGGAATAAATACTTTTTTTTCTGTTCGCGTAGTGGTTTAGGGCTCATGAAATCCGACTATTGGATTTTGAGCTTGGTAAATCATAACACTTTGTTAACGATGTAAAAAGTACATCAGATCATTTGAGTAAAAATCATACTGAAACAAGCTAATAAAACAACCGCCTGAAAATGTTCATATAGGCCTGTATGTCATATACGCCTTTACTTGAGAAAACAAACTTCTTGTGAATTCTTAAATAAGTGTAACATTTTCAAAGTTTTTCTTTTTTTATGTCAAGCTTGACCGTAAAATTTGCTATCGCCTTAATTATTAGTTGGTGCATGAATCATTCAAGATAAATTGTGGCAGAATGCAAATTGGTTATTTTCTATGCTGTTTAAGTAATGAATTAAAAATTGAAAGAACATCATATATGGGTGTGCTAGTGCTAGGGGTCAGGAGTGTCATAATGAGTAAATCATAGGTAAATTCTAACTCTGCAACAAAGGGGATTTCATCTGCGGAAAACATTTCCAGTAGTCAGAGACCACCTTGCCTCAGAATTTCTTCCTTTATGTAGAAAAGCCTTGGTGAATTCCTCTCATCCTGAACTGATATTGACATTCTGCCAAAGGGTTACAGACATTCCTGCACTTGCATCTCCCTCCATATAGCTTTTCCATTTCTGTCAAATCTTTTAATATCTTGTCCTTTATCTCCATTCACAGACTCAGACTGCAAGAAAATCTCCCTTTCTGTTTTTAACATTCACCCGTCACTATCTTATCCTCGCTGTCGTGATATCTTTATGCTCATCTCAGTGGCCGTGTGTGGTCTGCGGCCAGAAGTCTTACGCTGACTGCTCTCTGTTTTCAGACGCCGAATGGATTGCCCACAGTGAACAGTTATGTCACAGCTCCCAGCATCCATCCTTACCACCCTCCCACCCAAGTGTCACCCTACATGGGGTACAGCGGCACCACGTCGGCCTATGTGACCGGCCCCACATGGCAGCCGCCCAGTGGCAGTGCTCTCTCTCCCCACAGCTGTGACATCACCACCCCTCTGGCCTTCAAGAGCTCGGCTGCCACGCGAGACTCCGTCTATTCGGTCGCCGCCTCGGCCCTGTGACTGTACTAGGAGCATGGGGTGGGGGAGGGAAGAACAGAACGGAAAGGCAACAACAGAGAACGAGAGAGATGGGGCAAAACACAACACCTTGGACTTTTTCCATCCTGGCTCTCTCTAGATGGACCGATCTTTATCGCTTTACAATATTTATAAAAGACTTGTCAGATGAGCCATCTACCGTTCTGTATGCCCACATTCTCTTGCTCCATATCAGCATCTTTCACTTGCACAGGACAAAAGAGCAAGAGTGAGGATATGCAAAGGCCGTCCAGTCCGATCTGATCTGAGCAGAGGATTTAGCAAGAACAGCAGCAATGGTGTGCAGTGCACTTGGTCTGATAGTGGTGGCCATTCCTCATGAAACTGCGTCATCACTAGCCCGAGTTAAATTTTGGTGCGTCTCTGTGAATATGTTGTTCTTTTATGTTTCCAAGAAAATTATTAAATAAGCAAATCTCATGTAAAACCATTGACCAGTTTGCATTTAAATGTTTTTTTCAGGGTGTTAAAAATCGCTAATGTTTAGATGTTCTGCTTTGTTTTTTTTAATGTTTTTGATAAAAATCACATTTTTGTCTTTTCGGATACCAGTTTCACTTCACTAATTCTGTATGCCAGAGCTCTTGGGAAAAGTTTATTTATTAGATTGTAAGGTACGTAGAATGAAGTGCAATTGACACGGCACCAGGGAGAAGAGGCATTATGTGGGACATTGACACACATTCTGACAACAGGAGCATTCATTCATGCAACATTAATGATCAGTGAAGCTGCACACCTCCAGACATTGCACAATGAAATTGAATGTATCTTATTAAAAGAGACATGTGTAAAAACCCGTTGAATATCATTTTATTTCATTATTTATTTTGTCTTTAATTCTGAGGAAAAATTAGTAATGACATTTCCACTATATACTATACCACTACTACTACTACTAATAATAATACTGATACTATAAATACTAAAAAGTTCTATTACATTTAGCGTTGCTGTAAATAATAATAATAGTTCATGTTTTAAAATTTATTATTAGTTTATTATATCCTTAGAAATAATCTCTGGAATGAAATAATGAAATCAAAGATTACAGTCTCATCCCATTAAAAAACAATGCGTTAAACAATTGCTATTAATTTAGTAGATGAATGTCATTTATACGAAGACGAAATTTTCGCAGTATTAGCTTTTCTGACACTTGAATGGTGATGGAGAGCAGCTAGATAAAAAGTCTCTGGTTTTACAAAAAGTAGTGTCTAATTTGATCAATTCAATAGCATTTATATATATATATATATATATATATATATATATATATATATATATATATATATATATATATACACATATATACATATATATATATATATATATATACACACACACACACACACACACACACGCATAATATAGTAATAACAAAATATTTATATAAAATAAATCAACCAAAAATAAATACTGTGCATGATGAATGGTAGACACAAATGCCTTAATTTATTTGTTTTTTAATTAACTTAGAATTTATGCACTCCACAAAGAATTTATTTGAAGTTCTATATACCCAGCAAGAGAGAAAAAAACACACATATACACACACACATGCAGCAACATGAATGCACAAACACCGTTGCAAGGCCTTCAACTCAGGTGTTACATGAATGGCCACACATTCCTGAGCGCTCCTGCCTGTGAGCTTTGTCTAAAGTCAGAGCTGATGTGAAACACTAAAGTTATGAGAGAAAGGAAAAGCTTATATCATTGTGGGCTGCATGTCATAATGGGGCAAAGGTTCCCCACTGTTTAAACACCCACTGCTTCCTTTTTTGGTGGTCCAAAACAGCATAAAAATCATAGCATTGAGCTCCATATAATGTTTAAAACATGACAAACACAACAAAATACATTTATATTCAGAAATCCCAACCTCCACAAACACACCACCTCCATGGTGAAAATTCACAAACACACGCTCTCTGTCCCTAACGTTACGATATACGCAGATCCCCACATGTTGCAGCGCAAACAGTCCTTCTGGCAGGCACTGCTGCTGATTTGACTTGGAAAACACTTTCACCCCAACCCCGTGGTCACGGACCGTTGCTTCGGGATCGAGGTGCTGTTTTGAACACATATAAACCACCAAAAAGGCAGATACGAAACCACCACACATAGAGGGCATCACATGTCACAATGCACCAGACAAACTCCCCAGACCCTATTCTATTCAAATGAACAGCTTTGAATGCCATTTTCCTACTCTGACAGCATTGATACGGACGTTGGCTTTGCTGACAATACAAATGCATCGACTGGACGCACATATCACAGCCATTCATTTAATACAGGGTCAACAGACGTAAAAAAACCTCTCAAAACAAAGGCGAACGTACAGAGAACACAGCAAGACCGGCCTATTTGAGAAAAGCCATGACACTTTGGTTCATTACAACTGGGAGTTTGACACGCATAATAACGTACAGTCAAACAAGTCGTAAAACATGGCGATTAATCTAATTTAAAAATCACTGGGAAGTTTTTGAAATAACACAGAAAAAGTGTATTTTTTCAGGGCGGCGCAGCACACGTACAGTCATGACAGGAGGAAACATGACAAACACCTTAATCTTAAAGCCACCATTGAAACGGAGGAAAGTGAAAACACACTTGCTCACGCGCCCACATCTGTTTAGAATTAATTCCTATGGAAAGTCAAGTCAAATGTCACATGGTTATCTTTAGCTGACTGTGTGCAATCAGGCTGAAGACAGGAGCACGGAGTACCGTAACACTGCACAGGGGCTGTGGGTGGACCGGGCCGAGGTGCTAGCTTGATTTTAAAGGCCGTCTGACCATAAGCAGACTGTTTTCCCTTGTGTACTAGAACAGTATGTCTTAAACGCTCAAAGGTAAGCGTCAGTTTTTGCTCGTTCTTCTGGTACGTTGTATTTCTGGCTACCACAACGAAACCTCGCAATCTGAAGAAACGGCGAGGAAAAACTTCAAACAAATGAGTGAAAGGGAGAGAAAGGTTAAGGGATTATATAACAAAAGACTAAATTATCTGATATGATGCTTCAAATGACTTTGAAAAAGGTCTTTTGAGCATTTAGTGGAAAACTAAGAGCACAGTCTGAAAATGTGTCTGGTGTCGTTAGCCTTCGGTGTTGTAACTCAGAGAAGCTTTAAAGGGCCGTTGAAAGGACTGACAGCGTACAACCAATCAAGAGTTGAAGCGGAGGATGAGAGCCTGAGGTGCAACTCCGACTGACATCTATACATAAGAGGAGTATAACAATTGCCTTCACTGTCTTCAAGTCAATGGGGTGACATAACAGGTGACCTTTAAAGCGAAGGAGGGAAATGTAGTCAGGGTGGAATTCAAAGTGTGACGTATTGTTTTAACCCATCCAACTAGTTATCTTTAAGCAACACAGAAGTAGACTGTGTGAATAATGTGAAACAGTCTTCCTCAACTAGGCCACAGCGCTTCATATTTTTATTATGACAGCACTAAGAGGTCGTACTGATTGTTTAGATTTTATTTGCATTTTTCAGTTTTGTTAATTCAAGTTGTGCTGAGCTATGATGAATCAGCCTGCAGGCCAGGAGAGATGAGTGAGAGCGAGCGTCTTGGCTCATGACGCTATGATGACATACTGTATTGCAGTATGAAGGGAGAAAAAAAAAAAGAGAGAGAAAAAAATCAGGTGATACATCATTGCTAGTGATTGTCTCCATAGAGTACATCCACAGAGATTCCTTTGCCACTGTAATCTGTTATTACTAATAACAAGGAATTATAAGTAACAAACCAGTAAATTACAGTAAATTAACTTAAGCCTCGAAATTCAGATGATTTCAATGTTAAACAACAGCAATGTTTCAGCAAACAGTTAGGGAAAATTTGAAATACCAGCAGATTTTAAAATTGTGAAGCCCAGGCCTAAGATCAAGTTCTGAAATGCTATGGAAATTTCTAGATGTAAAAAAAAAAAAAAAAAACGTAATCAGCTCAAAAACTAAATAAAATGTTTTATAAATATTTATTTTCATCTATAAATCAACTGGAAAGTTCATGAAAATTCACTGGTGTAGTTTTAAAGAGTTTTATTTTTAAAGGCACCAACAACCAATTTCACAGATTTATTGTAGTTCAGGAGCATTTATTAGCAAAATACCGCTATTACATGACTACTTGTAACCAATTTGGGCTACAAGTTGTTATAATTGCAGTTTTATAATTATTGCATATCAAAAATGATTTTGAAATCCATCTGAATGCCCATAATTCAATTTGTGCTTATGTCTAAATTTACCAATATGATATTGATACATTTTCAAGCGTTAAGCATATCAAGGGTGCTTTGAATTTAAAACACTGTTGACACGGCTATTGAGAAGTGGGATCTTGAGAGCTTTGAATAGCTTCATGATGGATTTACAACCAAATCTAATAAAGTCAAAGTCATAAGGACGCCATCCAGAAGACAGCAGATGCATCCCTCAGGCTTACTGTAATTCAGTCTTGCTCAGTCAAAAATTCTGAATTTAGGTTAAAAATTAGGTGTTGTTTTTGTTTGGTATTTTCAGTTAGGGTGTGTAGAGCTGCTGTGGTTACTATTACATCTGCAGGCATGTGGACAGGTAACTCTCAGATGTCTCAGTAGTTGTGTTCTGTTATAAATAAACAAGACTTGGAATGTCAAGATCCAGGGAGTGACTGTGCTCTTGCAAAGCATCTGTAGTGGAGAGTCTACATGTCTGAGGAGCTGTGATTTTGAATGCGGTTGGTAGTGTTGATTGTTGAGGAACTATCATTGCATTGTGTTTGATCAACCTGGGGAGGGATGGAGTACAGATTGATGGTGCTGTGCAGACGATCACCAGTTCTTCTGCAGCCAGCCAGATACATATTCATAAACCAACAGCATGACAGCGCCTCCTAGATTCAGAAAGTAAACATCAGTTAAAGGGCATGGAAAATTATGATATGTTAAAGGGATAGTGCACCTAAAAATGTAAATTCTGTCATCATTTATTCATCCTCGTTCCAAACCTGTATGACTTTCTCACAAAATAAGATATTTTGAGGAAGAACCAAAACAGTTACCATTGTCTTTTAGTGTACGGACAAAAAACTAAATATCTCTAATAAACAAAATATTTCTCAAAATATCTTTTCTTGTTCCACAGAAGAAATGAAAGTGGGTAAATGATGACAGAATTTTCATTTTTAGGTGAACTATCCCTTTAAAATAGGAAAACTATCTACTTTATTCTTTATTTGTGTTACCTGGTCCAAGCCTCATTATCTTGGGAATCAGTCCTTTGTATAAGGCAAGATATCTGCAGGAAAAAAATATAAAAATTAACACACCTAGGCCTCAGTTACAATTATTATAATTTAACGATTTGAATTTCATTCTTCTCTGGAATACAAAAAATGTTAATGTTCCATAAAGAATGCATACTAGAGTGTCATAAAGTAGTCTATTCTACTTGTGCACTATATTCAAGGTCTTCTGAAGCCATTTGATTTGTATGAGTAATGGACTAAAATGTAAATTGCTATTCAAATGTCAACAACACCAAATGCAATTGGTTCTCTCAAGGCATGTTTGAATATGCTTAAATTTAGGCTTTTATTCACACTGACCAACACGCATACATAAATCTCGATAAATATACTTGCTGGACGCACGAGAACGAACTTCACTGGTCTGATTGTGGAAGCTCAAACAAGTTCCCATTCCTCAAGTAAGCTTGTTCGAGCTTCTGTTTACCGTATTTGATGTTCATATATATTGTTTTTTAATACTTTCTGAAGTTTCAAAGTTTTGGTGAAATGGACTTTTAATAGAAGGACAGAAATCTCAGGTTTCACTAAAAATATCTCAATTTTTGCTTTGAAGGTGATGGGTTTGGAACGATATAAGGGTGGGTTGTTTGGTTTGGAACAATATGAGGGTGCTTTCTCATACAAATCTATCATGTGGCTTCAGAGGACTTGGAATGTAGAGTAGTCATATCATATGGATGACTTATTAATACCTTTATGATGCATTTATGTCCTTTTTGGAGCTTGAACATTAAATTCTTTGTTTGGAAAAGAGCAGCACTAACATGTTTTAAACTTCTTTTGTGTTTCACTACAGGTTCCGAACGAAACAAGGGTGAGTAAATAACAGAATTTTCTTTTTCTTTGTTCTTTTTTTTTTTGACTGATCTATCCCTTTAAGGTCTGATCTATCTCTCTCTCTCTCAGGCTCGGTCTGTCTGTGATGCTGGAACAGGTATAGGGCACTAATAACTGGTTTAGTTGCGTACCTGCTCTAATGTGTTCAAGCTGATTTCTGGCAGTGGGCCTGGCGGTCTCCCTGTCCCAGCCTCTGTCCTCTGCTTGTGCTGGTGTTAATAAGGCTTGAGCCACTTCCTCTCTGCCCCGCTGTCTGATTAGACTGACCCGCTGAGCGCCGCGCGCCTCGTTAGGACCTGCTTAACGACGTCTCCCATAGGGACCACTAATTAGCCAGGACTGTGTCGTGTTAGAGGGCTGGACAGGATGGGGTACCCTCTCAGCACCCCTAAAACTAAAACAGCTTCAGTGTCTCTCTCTCTTTAACTCACTCACACACACCCTGCCTTGCCCAAGATCAGGCCTCAATTCTTTGCCTCTAATAACAAACGAGTTGCCGTTCCCTTTGTACAGAGTGAACAGGGCCAATCAAGGCCCTGAAAGGCCATAAAACTACTGATTCTCTCTCACAGCTTTCCATGAGGCCTGTCAATTCAGATGGAGGGAGAGAGAGAGAGAGACAGAAAGACGCTATGGGCACTATTACAGTCCCCACTAAGAAACAACAGCCCACGTCAGAATCGACATAGTGTTTACACAATGAATGTACACAAGTTGTATTAACATGCCAGCTGATTTCACGCTTGCTGCATAAGATCTTCCTTTAAATGCCATTTTTGAGCATTAGGTTTTAATCTTATTTGTCATAATATGCGCAAATATTTATCTATTATAAAACAATGTCAGTACTTTTCACATATTTATAAGCAGTGAAGCAGGCTTATTTTTTTTAAAGAAATAACAAAAGATCATGCCAAAAAATTTACATAATTGTAGCCCCCTCATATGGTTTTCTTTATGGCAAAACAACAACAACAACAAATAAAAAATAAATAAATTTAAATTAGAAATAAAAAAAATGCTAATCACAGAAGATGTGCATTTAAGTCATTGTGTATGAATTCCTTTTTGTATACTTTATTAATAGACTTTATTAATAGAAAAAAATTATTTTTTTTATAAAAATTATAAAAATTGATAAAAATTATCAGCCTTATATCATTCACCCATTATTAGTGTTCTAAGTTTTAGGATGTGATATGCACATGGCAAAACAAAACCATCCAGTTTATAGATCCCGATCAAGTACCCAGTAAAAATGTTAGGTAAAGTTTATGTAATTCAAATAGATCTAAACAAAAGAAGTGGCACAAAGTGCTCATTTTTATAATTCCAGCATACAGCTCCGGACAAAAGGAAAACATAATTACACTGAGATTTAGAGGGTGCTTAAATATGCTGGTTGTCAAAACTTGCCCTCTTGTTCCCTGTGGGCAGAGGATAAACATAAAATGTTGTATAGTTTTCCTAGTAGGTGAACCTCATGGCAGTTCTGGTTGGTTTAATGCCTCTTGTCGGGTGTAATTTTGACACCTGTAGTTGTTGGGTTATGGCCTTACCCCTCCTCACGGTACACAAGAGCCATGGTCTGAAAGCAGCTGCGGTACTTGATCTCCCCTGGAACAGGCTGAGGACCCTGGATACGGCTTTTAGCGACATCGAAAGGAATGTTCACACAGGATGAGACCGTTCCTGACACCAAACCGATAGCAAACTTCCTCATGAATTCCAGTCGAGGGTCCTGGTATACAATACAGACAAGAGAGATCAATTCAAGGTAAAGAGAGCGAGAGCTTTGCTATAGCATGGGAACTATTTGGAGCTTGCTTAAAAGAGGATTAATGATGATCAACACACATTTCCTGTATTTGAAGGGCACAAACAATTCTTTACTTTAATGTCTGATGAAGATGTTAAAGGGATATTCTGTAAAGATAAAATAAAATTGTGAAATTAAATTAGTAAAATACAGTGGTCTGCAAGTCTAAAAGTGAACTTTTAGACGTAAAGTTAAAGAAATATTCTACAAGTAAAGCCAGGATTTGTGGGCTGATGTTGATTAACGCGAAAATGATTTTGACCTGTCCCTCATTAAAATAAATAAATAAATGTATGTATGCACATATATATATTTATACAGGTTAATAAGTGATTTTATTCACACTAAAATATTTTGTTAAAATAATTTATGTCTTGTCAATACATAATTGAAAGAATGAGTTAACTTCACAAATTGTCCCTATTCACTTTCATTGTAAGTGCCTCACTGTACCTTAATTGTCTTCTTTTATTAAAAAAACGGACATGTCTAAATAAATTGCTCAAATAAGTGCTGCAGATTAAGCTTAACTGGACTACTCCTTTAATGATAAAACAATAGCTGCTGTTTGATGACAGTTTTGTAGTCAGGGCCATATTATTCAAAATTCTGAGATAACACTAGTTGATAAATGCAAATTAACGCATACAAAGATGTAATGTAAGCAGATAAAGAAGCTAATAAGGAGGAGAGATATGAAAATGCAGATGGAAAAAATGTGAGCGAGTAATCGAGCAAAGGAGGACTAAAGAAAGAAGTGAAAGAAAGGGGGCATGGAGTCAAGGATGTAATGGCAAAGCTGGAATAAAACCTCAGATCATTTTATGGCAGCGGGGCACAGATTAGTTTCATGAGAAAAGCGAGGCTTTATTATTGGCTGAAGTGGGTCACGTGACCAAGGGCAAACTTTGGGAGAGGATTTATAAACAGAGTTCATGCAGGCAGACTGGGAGGCATATGGGGACAATTTGGGTAATTGGGCTGCGACTCGACACTGGTGTATTACTGTACAAAAAGAAGCCTGAACCAGTGCAGCTCTGACATCTAATTGGCCAGGATATTTTTTACAAATGACAGCAGCCCAGCAGCGACATGCAACATCGACAGCTAAACCTGAACATCGCATTGTAGGGGAGGAGTGTCGATGTGTAACAACAGCGCTCCGCCTTATGTATAGTTTCCACATGAAAAACTCCCGTCAACGCCATTAGATTTGCAGCACGCTTTACCGCTGTTCTCAGAAAAGAGTCGTTGGTTTCATAGCGAACGCTCCTTAAATCTCGAAGTCTACGCAGGATTTGATACCCCTGGAGAAGGATCACTGATTTCGATCCTAATCCCAAGTGAATGACTGGTTTCTTTGAAAATACTGAAGGAAGTAGATGCTCCACCTAAAAAGCCAAGAGATTTTTTTGCAATAGTCAAATTAGGGATGGTGAGCTCTGCCCTTTTGCATGATTGAGTGCTGGAGGTTTCTGGCTTCTCAGGCAATGACGATCTTAGCACTAGATGAAGGGGGAATACTAATCTTCAGTAGGATTTCAACTGTAACACCCCCCCCCCCCCCCCCTCAACAAATACCTCAGTCTGCTTCCAATTAGTTCATTTGAGTAAATCTAATGCTCCAGTTTATACATGTGGAGCAGGCGTATGGTAACGTTTCCATTAAACAAAATTAACTTTTGTTTGGGAGTTGAGCCCTGCCGGATGTGTAATCTGAACCTTTGAGGATGTGATGGAGAGCAAACAGGGAAGGTATTAGTGAGGTTTATCTTAGCAGCTCCTCTCCTCCTCCTCCTCCTCCTTCTCTCTCTCTCTCTCTCTCGCTCCTGATGTGCATGACTGATCCCTCCTTTAATTTTCTAGGCGACATGTTCAGTCATCAGCCTGTAAATAAGTATTTAAAAAAACTCTGGCTTTCGCATTACTTTTAGGCTTGCATCTCAAATTAAAACGTTCGGGGATGAACAACATTGTCAAATCACTGTAGTTTTTGACCTTTGAAAGTGGTTTATTCATGTGATGTAAATACATGTGAAAGATAAATGTGGACCTTTATGTATCATAACTAAATATATGCATGTAATATAAAGGAAAATGTTTTTCTTATACATTTACAAGAAAACATACAATTCATAAAAAAAATAAAAAAATCAACATTTCTGTTTAGACGGTCTCATTTATTTTCAGTATAGATCATTTAACCCTATGTAAAAAAAATAAAAAAATTAAGAGGTGACCCTAACAGAAAAAATTAAAAAAATTCAAGAAGAAATAAGTAGTTTAACCAATTTTCAATCAGTTGAACTGAATACAGCAGGAGGGTTAATTCAGCTACGAGAACATGCCATGATGTATTGATCTTCTATTGGTCACATGACTTTTAATCTTTGGAATACAGTGAAATTCTAAATATCTTCAGATAAGATTATGTTGTATTTATATGTACAGGGCAATCTGTATCCAAACAGGACTTTTGAATGTTGTATGAATGTGAGTACAGCATGTTTCCAATAAATATTTAAGGAAAACCTAATTTCCCTTATTTCCATCCATCTATTTCTTCTAATAGTAAGATATGATTCATACAGATCAGCATTTATCTTTTACATGTAAAAAGCTAATTACATTGTATGGAACAAAGTATGCAAATGTCAGTCGCATAAAAGTCAAAAATCTTTTGTTGTGAGAAAAGCTCTAGTATCATTTGTTTGCAGATGGCATTTTCTTTTGAAGGTATTTAAAAAAATATATCTCTCGTTGTTTTTTGTCCAGACAGTTAAAGTCAGCTGTTTTGGACCTCATTGACTTTCAGTGTATGGACAAAAACGATCAAAATATTCTTCAAAAGATCTTTTGAGATGCACAGAACAAACACCGCCACACAGGTTTAGAATGACATGAGGGTGAGTAAATGAATGGACTTTCATTTTTGGGTGAACTATCCCAAAATCGGACTCTTTGTTTACCTGACTGGCAGGTATGGCATCTTTAACGTTGAAGTAGAAGCCAAAGTAGATCATGTTGAAAATGCCATGCCGTCCTAGGGTGGAGGTCAGGCCCTTATTAAGTCCACGGAGACCGAAGCCGTCTGTGTTTATAATCGTTCTGGCCTGTGCAAATGTAGACGGTTGCTGCATGGAGAAAAACAGAGGGCAACAACATTAGGGCCCTCAAAACGAATGACTAAGACATTTGTGACAAAGGCAAAAACAATAGCAAGACGACAATTAACAGCTGTAGTCTCTTACCACTTTGAATGAATCCCTGTTGGCCTGTAGGCTCACTTTCACTACTTCAAATGGATTTACAACCAGAGCCTCGGTTAACCCTGATCCCAGGCCAGCCACAGAGAGAGCCTAGCACATTGAAGCAGGCAGAATTACATTACAAGAGAACATGACGCCACATGACAAACGAGAAAGACACAAAGACTATATAAAAAAAGTCGCTTTGTGATTAATTCAGAACAGACTCTATTTTTTAGATGACCAGTCAACACTTAAGGTATGTCACATAAATCCCATAACTCAAAGGAACAATGCTACTGTGACACTTAACCTTTTAGAAACGTGTTTGTCCACACGCAGAGCTTGACTTTAACCCACAAATGAATGAATGAAACTGCCACCGTCAATCATTCTCAGAGCTTAGAAAGGAAACGCAGACAGGAATCAAAGATGAATGAACTGGCTCAGACAAAATGACTGGGACAAAGATAAATTACTTCATATGTTGCAATAACAGCTCAAAAAAAGACAGAAAAAGCTCTCATATTTTCATAATAGCTGAAAAGAGAAGCATTGGCCCTAGTTCAGCAAATTAACAGCAGTGTTCATGATAGCATAGCTTTTTTCAGTAATAGTTTTTAGTCATAGTTAATGCTTTGCCATGCCATAATAATTTGTTATGCATTTTACACTGATTACAATGTCCGACTGTATCAGGCACACATTACGTAAAATGTTCAGTTTAAATATGTATCAAACATTTTCAGTGCTTTAGGGGTTGAATATAACAAAGTTTGTTTTGTTTTTTTGAAAAAATAATGCAAAAAAAAAAAACAATATTGTGAATATTATTTCTATTTTAAACAGATTTTTTTATTTTAATACATTTTAAAATGTAATTTATTCCTTTGATCATAATCTTATTATGAATATCATACCTTATTATTATAAAAACATTGCTGCTTAATATTTTTATGGAAACTTTGATAGAGGATTCTTTGATGAATAGAAAGCTCAAAAGAAGAACATTTGTTTGAAATTAAAATTGCTGATATTGTTATTATTGCTGATATTAATTACACACACACACACACACATTTTATTATATATTTTACATTTTATATATAACTAAATAATTTTTTCTTCTCATTGTCAGTGAATTGGTCACTGCAAAAAGTGATAAGTTGACTTAACTTAGAAAAAATTGAGGAAACCCGTTGCCTTAAAATTAAGTAAATAATAATAAAAAAAAAAGTTAAGTGAACTTGACAATTCACTTTCAATATTTTTTTAATTATTAATTACTTAATAATTTTAAGGCAACGGGTTTCCTCAATTTCTTCTAAGTTAAGTCAACATCACTTTTTACAGTGAATGCATCTTTATCTCTTTATCAACAATAAAAAAAGACATTAATCAACAAACATTTCTGTCAGTAATTTTGGGTAAGATTAACCCCGCTAAACAGACTAATAAAATATGTGGTAAGGTTTTATTCTTATGATTAGTGGCTCTCCATTCAAGCACTTGACCTGTATGTCTGCAGGCTTCAGGCCTACTTGAAGAGTGACAAAGGAGATCTTTGAGTGTGTTTGCATAAGGTGAGCTGGGGATAGTCCACACCCACACCCTCAATTAATACGAAATTGTGTGTGTGATGATTACACTCGCACATTTAGTCTTTTTGTGTGTGTGTATGCGTAGCCATGTATACATTCTTGTGCATACACTGCAAGACAGTGTGAGAGCCTCATTACTCACCTTCTGTCTGAAAACTGGACATCTCCTTGACCGTGTTTACAGAGCCATCCATTCGCTCTTTCATTTTTTATTTGTCATATTACTGCATCAATCATTCTGAGAGGTTTCAGCTCTGGGGCGGAGCCACAACTCAATCGCTCTGTTGAATTCACTTACTGCCTTGCAAACGATCTCACTCACACACTCCATACATCAATATTTCCAGCGCCCGTGGGCTCTGTGTGGATTGACATCTCTAGCTAGAGTGGGCGGAGACAGGTGTGATTGATAAGGCAGGTGAATGTTTTGCCTCTTCTTGGCTGTTCGATGAAGCCATGGATTCGAGAGCCGCCGCCGGGCTCAGCCATCAAGACTGCTGCCACATTGACAGACTGCTGTCAAAGTAATGGGCTATCTTTCACATGCCTCGCTGAGCAGCATTCATCTCGATTACACTTGGTTCCCGCTGCCAGCACGCCATGTAATGAGGAGAGTGCTTCGCTTGACTGTGAATGTGATTGTATGCATAGTATCAATGACCGTGTGTGTGCATATATCTCGCTTGTATCAGATGACTTACCATGGCGTATGATAAAGGAGTAAAGCTCAACAGCTTCTTGTACTGCTCAAAGGTAAAAAACTGCAAAGAAGATCAGGACAACCTGTCAGGAAGTGTTTTCAGACACAACATGCATTCACATACATGCACGCAGACAAGATGAATGCTCACACCCTAAGCAAACACAGCTCAACTGTAGTGAATGAGAACACTCAAGCTGTCAACATGACGCTGAGCAAATACGAAAACACATAGGTGACTAGTAGGACGATGTATAATTCATAATATCAGTAAAGATTTGCTCAGCTTGACAGATATTAGATAATAAAACATCCAGTAAGACTGATGGAGCCCAGGCCCTGTAGAATAAGCCAAGCCTGTTTAATAGGTTTAAATCAACAGATTTGGAGCATCATGGACCAATGTTAAATGAATAGAAAATTCTGTCATTGTTTACCCAACCTCATGTCATTACAAATCCGTATGATTTATTCATGCTAAACAAAAGGAATTCTGAAAAATATCCTAGCTACTCTTTTCAACATAAAGTGAGTGAGGACTGGGGGCATCAAGCTCCAAAATACTTCATAATACACCATAATCCAAAATATGCCATAAATCTTGTGCACTATATTCCAAGTCTTCCTAAGTTATACAATAGTTTTGTGTGATGAACAGACCAGAATTTAAATTGTTATTAAGAGAAACTCTAACATACACTAGCTCTTTTTCTTCACTTTCAAAAAATTGTAAAGATTTGTTTTAACATAAGAAAACGTATTACTACTCTAAGGAACTAATATACACTTTTTAAGGCTAAAACAGATTTAAAAAAATATCCCTTTAAGGGTATTGCTCCAGTGATGAGCTGTTTTGACATTTTTTTTCTGACAGTATTGGCAAGTTAATTAGAGTAAAACAGAGTAGCAATGATGCCTGATTTCTGAACAAATAGTGCTTTTCAGTCAGGTTCCCCCCGCCCCCCCGAACAGGTTAATCTAGTTTATTTTGCATGATTTGTTCACAAATTCTGTGAATAATCACTGAGTCAAAGATCCAGTTGCGGCCGTTTCTCTTCATTTTCAGAGAATGACAGCTTAAATTTTGGTCTGTTCGACACAAAACTATAGTACACTTAAAAATAAATAGAATTATTATCATATTTATATAAAGTTATAATTATTTACGATAAGATATCATGCATCACAGCACACATTATAAATAATTATAATGCATTATTGCCTTTAATAAAGGCTTTAAAGTGTTACCAACCTTTCCATTACGTTCTTTACATTGGAAAAAGTTTCTTTAGATTGTTAAAATGTTCTTTACACTAAGTAGTAAGTTCTTTGGAGAACCAAAACATAGTTCTTCTATGGCACCACTGTGAAAACGTCCTTTTGAAACATTTATTTTTAAGAGAGCATGGCCTGAGAAGACTTGAAGTCACATGAGTAAAGCATGGATTCATTTTATGATACTTTTGAAACTCCAGGCCCCATTCACTGGATGAAAGTGACTAGTATATTATTCAAAATTCTCTGTTTTTGTTTCTATCAGGAAAGAAAGTCAAATGAGTTGAATGACATGCGAATGATTACATGATTACAGAATTTTCATGTGAATTCAGGTGAACAAATCCTTTATGGCAAACTATTAAGCATGTCAAGTCTACCAATCCAAAGCTTTCCAATAATGGAATGAAACCCCTTCCAGATGTTTTTAGATTGGCAAAGTGAGACATTAATGTGCTCACTCTCCTTTCAGACACCCATTTGGAGGCCCATAACCAACGGCCTAAAGCCACAGCGAGTGCTCATCTAAACTCAAGAGTGTATAGTAGCAACATATAGTAGATTGCCGGTAGCAATCTTTGACCATGTAGGTCAATATTGGGAGTTCTCAACAGCAAACACATGTGGCATGACGACAAACATAGAGAGGGGATGAGTGTTTTTGATCCTCCTGGCTAGAGCCGGTATGTTGGGGACATACGTATGTGGTCTGTGTGTATGTTTACACTCGGAAGGCCAGGTTGCAAAGATCAGAGTGTGTATGGTTTTAAGTGATGAGTTTAAGCTCAGAGTCAAATGTGGTTCCTGTTACCTTCACTGCTCTCTTTGGCGTCTCGGCCAAAATAGGGGGAAGGATTCCTTTGTAGAAGCCGTACACTCTGTTGAGGAAAAGACATCACTCATTGGGTTTGAGACACATGATAAATGGACAAACAACATTTAAATGTCTATTTGGTCAATTATGGTGTGCAGTAATGAAACCAAAGATTTGTTTGCATCTCATAGATAATTTGATTCAATAAAGAATAACAGTTGAACATGATAAACATCAAGCTAGGCTCTATGGGCGATTTGCTCCAATATGAACTGTGGCTATTAATGTGCTAACCCTCTTAACAATTGATTTTAGCATCATTGCAAAAACCTCTTGAAACTGTGACACCCAAGAAAACCCTAACAATAATCTGATTGCATTTTCTCAATTTTTACTAATATTGTTGTGTTGACTGCATTCATCAAGCTTAATAACATGCTTGTTGAAGTAAATAAATAAATATATTCATAAATAAAAAACAAAATCAGGGTTAAAACACATTTAGACATTTTGGTAGCAGGTTTGCAAATACTACTCACCTTATATAAAAGGAACAGAAAATAAAACAAAGCTAAATAAAATTTTATATGAGCTCGAGGACATATTTTCTGAAGATTAAGCATACTTTCACTATCACTGTCGGCAAAAACTGATCAAGCAGCATCATTACATCATGATCATTACAGATGCCCCAATACTGAATTTCTCTGTCAATACCAATTATTCAGAATGATATCTACCAATAGTGATACTGATAGTTTGATTTTCTTAAGGAAAAAAAATCTCTTCTAACCAGCGCTGTAAACAATACAGGAAACCCTTATTATTTATAGATAACTAATGAACTGTGAACATTGGATAACTTTCCTGAGGTAAATGCAATATTAAGTGAATTATTGTTCACAAGCTGTTTTATTGCCGTCTTTCTGCAATGGAAATACTGAGTGATTACAAGAAACATTTTGGCACATTTTGGTGAGCGATACTATATCTTTTAATACCTTCTGATGTTCATTCATGTTTATTTTGCACTAGAACTTCAATTGGAAACTATCTTTCTAAGAAGTAAGAAAGCACAAAACTCTTTGTGCATCTCTAATATATGTGACCCTCTCTGTGAAATCCAGGCTAAAGTCTCAAAACCTAATTATGAAATAAGCATCAAAGTTTGATTTCAACCATTAATTTCTCTATGATATCAATCTTAGTCAATATTAAAGATAGCAACGTTACATTTTCACAGAATGTTCTTTACCTTATGAAGTATGATTTTATGTAGAAAACAGTAAATCACCAAAAAATGCCAGGGTCACATATATAGTTTGGTGCAGCTGAATTATTAGGAGAATCTTGATTGAATTTAATCCTAATTGGTGCAATGTGCCAAACTGGTTTAAGTAAATGACCAAGTGTCTTAAGTCTGTTACACAGAAGATGTGACAAATATTTGCAACATCTTGACTCATGGTGCTTCACATAATAATGCTGAATCCTACTTTGATGTGTGAATACTATGGAAATCCACCCCCATACCATGCATTGAGCTCAACTTCTGTTGTAATGCACTACTGTTTCCAGGGTACAGTTTCCAAACCAGAACAGGTTAAACTGGTCTAAACACACAAACAAGCACATATAAATGAAATACAAAAGCCCTCAACCAAAGGAACTACATTTTTAAGTTTTCAATGTCTAAAAAGATTAAGACAGCCAAATCATACCTTGGCATTAGTGTCAAAACGGGTGAGACTCTTCAGCTTCTGCTATATAATTAATAATGAGTTCTTAAGAACTGTCACAGTATTGCATCAGAGAAAACAGCTTTAAGGGATACTTATCAAATAATAGAGTCAGAAGTGCAAACAGACATAGACGGTAACCCTTGACAGGTATATGTATGATAAGCAAATTAACACATGTCTTTGTCTTCCAACAGCAGTATCGCTAATATCTTTTCTCATTTGAATATACTTAGAAAGCTGAAATGTGTTTGAATTAATCTTGATTTCACCATAAACTTATATCAAGGCTACTTGCATAACTGTCGTGATATGAGTTTAACGTTGTAACGGCACAAATTGTATCTCAAACTGTAAATGATCCAAACGTGTTGGGCTACCATGCTGTATCTTAACAGAAAGGTTTTTTTTTTTTTTTGTGACAGTCCAATATTTTCTTTGATTTTAAATATCATACAGGATCTCATGGACATTCATAGCCTGCTTAAGCAAACGGCAACCAAAATAAGTGTCCGCATTTTGAGATTCCAGTCTGATCAATGCTTCAGCACGTTCTCGCCACCCCTAAACGCAGACATGTGCACTTTGAGAGGCAGACATTGTTTGGAGAGCACATGTACTTTTTCTGAAGCTGAAACCTGACTCTGTTATGCTTTCTGTCAATCTGAAAGTCAGGACAAGCCTGAGCAAGGGAAACACCTGAGCTTTTCTTCTCACTCCTCATTCTCTCATACAAAAACTCAGCAGTATGGTAAAGAGCTAACATTTACCTAGAATTGTGTGTGTAGTTTCGGTATTGTAGTAATGTGTCAAAAACAAAGGATCTGTCATTGGATTTATTGTGGGGTGATACAATTGGTTAGTAGGATAAATATTGATAAATATTTAGACAATAAATATTGATGCTTGAGATCATCAGCTCATTTGGCCTCTTTTTTAAAGCTGTATTAGCTAAAGACTTGCAATCAAAGAAATCAAAAGACGATTTAATTCTTTGAATGTACATTTTAAGAATTAAAGTTAAGAATGAGGATTATACCATTTTGTTAATTGAAAGTAGTTTATCTAGAAATGTAAAGTATAAATATACATAAACGTATAAACCAGTGAGCAGACAGTTAATTTATCAGTTAACATTAATCTACACTATTTTGTCAACAATTTGGGGTCAGTAAGATTTTTTGTTGTTGCTGCTGATATGTTTGAAAGAAATTAATACTTTTTTAGTAAGGATGCATTAAATTGATCAAATGTGATAGTAAAGACATTTAGAATACAAAAAAAGATTCAATATTTCAAATAAAGTAGTATTAAATGTTAATAAATAATAAATTGTTCTCTAAGTACATACAGTATATTAAAACAGAAAACAGTTATTTTAAATTGTGATAATTGCTCCAATAAATCCAGCTTTGGTGAACAGGAGATACTTCTTTCAATTATAAAAATATTAAAAATATCTCACTGAGTCCAAACTTTTGGTAGTGTAGATTAATTAATGCTGTAAAAATAGTTGTTCAGTGTTCAGATACCTAATGGATTAATTAATTATAAAACCTTAATGCAAGATATTTTCTAAATATTGAATGTTTTTATATTATTTCTGATAATAAAAAGGCATTAAATTGCCATTACAAAAAGTATCACAAGTCAATTTATTGTTTCAAGAATATTGTTTTGTCTGTTCTTGGAAAGCTTAGTGAGAAAGGTTCTTGTGTGTTCCACACAAAAAAAGCGTCATTAGGGAAAGTAAATGACAGGGTTTTAATTTTTGGGTGAACTACTAATAACCAAAGCTTCAGATCAGGTAACATCCATGTATGCGTTTAAGAGGGTTGATACATCCCAGGAGGGGAAGGGTAAGAATGAAACAGATTTCTCAGTATCAGTTCTAGCATGTATTGATATTGAACACACGTGTGTGGACAGGGTGGACAGAGTAGCGTGACAGCTGCATGTGAACTTCTGTCGTTGTATTGTGAAAACATGCCCGAGCAGTCAACAGAGATGTCCTCGGCTGATTTAGTTGGGGTGTAAATATTATCGTTTCTGCGAACAGAGATGAGGCGATTAGCGAGCGAATTTGCCCACGCCATGACCGCCACTCCAAAACCTCTGACCGACGGCTAATTACTATCACACATCTCATCGGATGACAAACAATCTCTATTTCACCAGCATCACGATGTGTCACATGTCACAAACCTAATTTGTCAGGTGAAACGGCAACAGAGAGGCGTTGTGTCGAACGAAAGTGTCTGACAGAGTGGGACCAACATTCAGGGCTTTTGTCTGGCGAAACGGAAGCCCCCTCCCGTCGCTCCCCTTGTGGAGCATGCAAACACCGGCAGCGTGTTTCCCGGGTGCGGTCAATCTAAGAAACATCAGGTGGTGAGATAAAGGTCCAATTTGCTACACACGCTCTTAGGACCCCATTTGACTATGCCTGGTTTGACTATGCCTGAATGCCAATTTGACTCTAAATGTAAGCACGCAGTTGGCCCTCATAAGCAAATGCTCACACATTTAGGTACGTGTGGGTCCAGCTGCTGGAGTTTGTATAGGTGTGATTTGTCTTTGATTTGCATCAAACCCCATTTCTCCCATTCAACTCATAGCCACATCCTTCAACATAACAAAAGCAGAGGAAGGAAATGATACATTAACCAAATTGGATAATGAGGCAAAATGTTTGATCCTTGTTATGGGGCCGATCGTCAATTAATCACTGGGCTGACGGGGAAACGTATATGGCATATTTACATTTCGGCCTTTGTCTGCTGTAAGTAAACGTACAGTAATGATCTTACGTGGTGGACCGGGTGACTTTGAGCTCTTCCTGTCCTTTCCCTTGTCAACAACCTGAATGCTTGATCTGCAAATATTGTCATTTTCCTCTCGAGTCTTTAACCTTGACATTGGTTTGGGGCGGCACAACGGCTCCAGGCTCATAAATCCAGGAGTGGGGAGATGAGAAGCAGGAACGTTTCTTGAGATTTGGCTTGAAATCAAACATGACAGGCAGAGTAAAACAACACCAATTCATCAGCTAATTGTCTCCAGTGATTAATGCAGAAAAGTAGCTCAGAAACGGATCTGATCATTTCAATTTGAAATGGGATAAATAAAATTTTATGTTTATTTATATAATCATTTATGGTAACACTTTAAGGACTGATTCTCACTATTAACTAGTTGCTTATTAGCATGCCTATTAGCTGTTTATTAGGGAAGTCGTGGCCTAATGGTTAGAGTCGGACTCGTAATCCAAAGGTTGCGGGTTTGAGTCTCGGGCCGGCAGGGATTGTAGGTGGGGGGAGTGAATGTACAGCGCTCTCTCCACCCTCAATACCACGACTGAGGTGCCCTTGAGCAAGGCACCGAACCCCCAACTGCTCCCCGGGCGCCACAGCATAAATGGCTGCCCACTGCTCCGGGTGTGTGTTCACGGTGTGTGTGTGTTCACTGCTGTGTGTGTGCACGTTGGATGGGTTAAATGCAGAGCACAAATTCCAAGTATGGGTCACCATACTTGGCCGTATGTCACTTCACTAACAATCACTAACTATCACTAACACTAACTTATAAATGACTTATTCTGCATGATCATATTTTAGATCCCTTAATCCTACCCCATACCTAAACTTAACAACTACCTTACTAACTATTAATAAGCAGCAAATAAGGAGTTTGTTCTAGGTAATAGTGGATGTGTGTTCCCCTATTCTAAAGTGTTACCTCATTTATATATCATTAATGTTTAAAATAAAGGCAAATATGTAAGGTTTTCTATCCCATCTTACAGATAAACATATGTGTTCATCATTGAGTTTGACACACAAATGTATTAATAAAAAGTATTAAAACTGCACAGGTTTTATCCAATGGATGTGACTCATTTCAGGGTATGCAACTTAAAACCGTAAAAGATAAATATGGTATTAATTACATATACATATATATTTATTATAAGAAAAAGTTATAATGTAAAGCAACATAAGCCTTCCTTTTTTGTGTTTACAGGAAACATACATTCTTACAACATTCCTGTTTGGAAATCAGTCGTCTAAACACAGTCAGAAACTTCAAAGAATCCACTATAAAATTATTTAACCAACATATGTTCTTATGAATTTCATGCACAACATAAGTTTTATTATTTTATAGAAATCCAGAAATTTAAATCATGTTGATTTTTAGATCACCAATAAATTAATGCATGCATGCAAAAAATAAACCATCATGTCCATGACAGATAGATAGATAGATCTAGGCTAAGACACATACTGTTAAATAATTATGCACAATCAAGCTATTTATATATGTGATCTAAAACTATTAGTGCTTTCTTACTATGATGATTCACACATGCTACATCATGTTCATAACATTTCAAACAGACTCGGAGCCAATTCACAGATGGATCTCCAGCTCTGAACTAATTGGTGTGTGGAAGCCAAAGGGCTCGGGTTTCTACCACACAGAGGGGAGGACAGAAGCAAAATATGGACCGAGAGCAAAAGTGCAATGTTGGCCCATACAGCAAGAGCATGTTTATTTTCAATAATAATTTCACAACAGTAACTCCCACCACCATTTGTGTAAATTAAAACTAAGTGGTTCAGCCTGGGGCTGATCATGCTACCGGCTACTGTGTGGTGATTCCAGCCACAGCACAAACAGTCGGAGGGTGATAATTGGTTTGGAAGAAAGAAGAGGTGTAATCTGCAGGGGAGGACTGTGGGATGCAGCCGAAGACAGCTCCGTGGAGAGGGAAAGTACGATGGATCTCACAACGGCCAGCCAGAGTCACTGCGTCAGCGTCACCTGGGGCCACACGCGCGCATATATTATCACACCTTGTTGCGGATCAGCTTTAGATCCACTGTAAAGCTGTCATCTTGCCATAAACAGAGCTTTCTTTCAAGTCGGCACACTGTCTGGGATCTAACATGTGCCTCATGTTGTGTGGCGGAGGGAGGGGAGAAAAAACTGAAAGGAGAGCAAATTATTTGGGGAGGGAAAATAAAAAAGGAGGAGGGAGACAGAAACAGATAAATCTCTGCCTCAAGCACACTATGTCATATGTGTGATTTCCTATGAGCAGAGGCAGTTAACATGACAAATGTTGAGTATGCCACTGCCAGTGCTTAATATAAACCTATGACTTCGCTTACTTGTCTGAGACTGACACATTGCATATTCCACAGCAGGTGGCCTTAATGTTTGTGATTTTTGTACACCAGGTTTACTACTTTTCCAAAGCTCAAAACATTCCCTGTCACCAGGTGTATGTTGCTACCATGCATACAGCAGACATGTGTGCCTAGTTTACAATGAATACATGAAAACAGCAGATGGGAAATACGGAAAGAAAACATTACAAACCAGAAGTGTCATTCATGCTTCCAACCAAAAAAGTAATAATAACTGAAAAATGTAAAACTGAGTTACAAATTAAAGTAAAGATGTATTTCCAAATGGAAATGAATAATGATGAAGAACAGGATCAAGATTAGAAACCTGAACAAAAACTACCAGCAGACAATTCCAATTCCAATTCTAAAAGTGTTTATTTTTTATGTTTTATTTTAATGTCTGATATGTCTTGGCAGATTACATATATTTTTAAATTATAAATGAAATTATTGAACAATTTTGATGGCATGGCAATACAATACAGTATGATGGATGGATGGATTGATTGATTGACAAATGGATAAACGAATGGACAACGGACAGACAGACATTTATAACTTACCCCTCAGTGCGAAATATAGTTCTGAAACAGTCCCCAAGGCCTTTATAGCTATTTGGGTCAGCCTTCCCTCTCTGGATTTGAAACCTGAAAAATGAAACAATGCCAACTGGTCAACAAAAGACTTGATTTCACAAAATATGAATTTACAAACCTTGATTCAGCAATATTAAACTAACTTTTCCAACCAGTGAGGTCTATTCCATGGATTATAATCACAAAAAATGTACCATGCTAACATACTAATGAAAATAAATCTTATTTTTGTATTTACCATATTAATGGGGCCTACAAACACACACACACACACACACACATTATGAATTTAAAAAAATTAGAACAACAAATAAAGACATGATCTTACAGACCTTTTAACTCATAACAATTTTTTTTACAATATTCTCCCTTTAAACAAATGCATTTCATGTATGTAATGGCTACATTTCACATTTGGGAAAAAATCCAAATAACAAGAAAAACAATGATTGAGAATTCATAAATTCTGGAAAACATCACTGCTATACATACATTATGTTCAACATTCTTTCACTTAGATGAGTGAGAGATCATAGAGCATGACCACCATATGCTATCAATTATCTGTGCGCAAGAAATGTGGGACACTGGCTAATCTGTGCAAAGTGTCGACACAAGTTTTAGACGTCTGTCAAAACCCAAACCGCTCTTCTCTCCCGCCTTTTGTTCTTTCTGTGGCGGCGCTGACTTTCTCGGTCCCTTTAGCACAGCGGAGAAGTCAAACATTTACTTAACCCATCCTTACCAATTAGCTTCGCTTCTCCTATAGCCACAGACCTTGTAGCTGCTAACTTTGTCGCTAACATGCTAGTAACCTGCAGGTAACAGTTCTGCAGTTCCGTGTAAATTTTTAATACGATACAAATGGTCAAGAGATGTGTTTGTAGCAACAAGCATGCTAGTAACTCCCTAATAAAGTGCAAACTGAACTGTGTAAATGTTTAACGTGGTACCAGCGCAGAGTGCGAGTTTGGGGAAAGGGATTTACTACTTCACCCCCCCCCCCCCCCAACACCAAGGGTTCACGTGATATAGCTGTTTTAGCACAAAGAAATGGACAAAGCAACTGTAAGACCTTTGGTACTTTGACACCACACACTGTGATGTGTTTATAGGTTGACATACCAGGACAATTAATAGGAGTTCAGGCTGGGTATCTTTTTGGGCACACAGAGACGATAAATAAACCAACCCTTGGCCTCCAAGCGTGAATAGATGAACTCTGGGTGGAAGACACAGAATGAGAAAGATTCTCCTCATATGGCTTTGACTGCCATGTCAAGAGGTCAGCAGTAAGTCATCCAGGCGGGTGCCTGATGGGGCCATAAAAGTGGCCTGGTTCCATCGGATGAGAGGGTTTACCGAGGTGAGCAGCCTTTCATATAGGCAACAGATTAACATCTTAGAGGGGTGTCCCCAACATCCAATTTTGTAGATTCCCAAATAGCTTGTAACTCGTGCCTAAGAACCAGTTAAAAAAGCATCATAAACGAACGTCCAACACCATATTAAAGAGAAAGAAGAAAAGAGGGACTCTGAAACAGCAGGCAGTCAAGTGAGGGGGGATGTAGGGATGGGGGCATGCAAAAGGATGGGGCACCGAACCAAAAGATTTAAGACCAGTGGAGCTTGTAAACAAATTTAAATCCATCCTAATTAAAGGCACATGAGAGCAAGGTCAAGGATCGAAGATGGTCTTGTTCCACCAATGCCAGAGTTTCCATTTCTGTAGTACACTGGGATGGCCCAACCCGCTTTAGCCCAGAGGTGGCAGGGCCACGGTCCGCTTTCAGCTGCCTGACTCCACTGCTGACCTTGGGGTCACCTCATTTCCTCATGCCCCTTGCCTACCCTGTCATAAAAGGCTTGTACCAAACGTCATAGCCCAGGGAGTGGAAGATAATGGGGAAGATTTGGCAGCAGAAGATGCCTCAGAACCTTCAAAAAGCATCACCAGGCTTCCCTCGCTTACCGAAAGAAGTTCAGAATAGAAAAGAAGCTTAGGATAAGGTGAACCTTTTGTTTTTACATGAGTCCTCTAGCCAGAAGATCAGGAGTGAAACCTTTAGACAGATTTGGAGACAGATATTTACTCTTGAGAAGAGTTGAGGGCTGATTCAGTTGGCCTTGGAGCCAAGCTCCCGGTTGTAAAGTCAGCAAACAGAGGATCTGCGAAAAGCCCAAAGGCTTTGTTAAAAGATCCAGCTCTCAGAATCCCTCTCAAAGTAAACCCAGAAAGAAAATATATACTTACAGGTGACGATATCTGTGAGTTCATCAAAATCCTCCAATGACCTTCTGTACTCTGTTTTTATAGGACCAGTGCGCCATCCTGGATAGCCAGGTGAGGGTGAAGGTAAGGCCAACGTGGAGCTTCTACGGGTGAAATGATCACTGGGGGTATATAACCTTACCATCTCCACCTGACCCCAAACTCCCTGTAAAACGGCGAACTCTGAGCACTCTGACAGGAAAGAAAATGAGAATAAAGAGCAGGAGAACACCTACTCTTTGTATTTTTATAGACAGAAGTGAAATATTTCAGGTCCAGGCTGAGTGCTAGGGCCTCGTCCCCTTTCAGACCCTGTATGTAATGGGCTAGCACCAGGTCCGACAGGGGGGGCTGTGCCCCGCTGGAAGACAGGCTTGATGGGTTGAGGCCTAATAATGATGGTGTTAAAAAAAAGCCCTGTGGGAAGGGCGGGAGGTTACTGGGTTGATCAAAAGGCTTGAGTTTGATGGGTTTGCCTTTAAAGGGGCAGGCTAAACTTTTAAAAAGGTCTCTTAAATTTGCCTTGTTAAATAAAAGGTATTCCCTCAAAGAATGGTGCATGGAGTGGGAACTGCATTATTTCATTTATGACTATAGTATCAGCCCCATGATAAACAAGATCCCTTGAGCGAAAAACCATCCTGCAAAAGCGGCATTTATAACTTTTGTATGACTTCCTTTTTCCTTTTATAACTGAAACTGTGTGACTGTAGCTGTGACAGGAAAATTTTTAAACAGTTGGCATTCAATATTGGCCATCTATGTTTCCAGTCTGGTAAAATGTTAACCAAATATTGTGTGGTATAAGTAAGGCAAAAAATTGCTGGAAAATTACTATAAATTTAATTGTAAATTTTTGGCAATGTATTGGCTTCAGTCATTTATGGTAGTAAAATAAATATCACTATGGCTGATCTCTTTATAAACTGAATTATTCATTAATGTTTTTGGTCATGGCATTTTTTAATTTAAATTATTCAGTCTTTAATTCTTATTCATGTTAATATGTTTTCCATCTGCTGCCTCTGAACCAACGACACTTTCATTAAGAGCTGAAATGAAAGTAAAATTAGAAAAAGCGAAACACGCACGTGAGCAAGGTTTCTTTTACACACAATCAGCAGTGCGTAAGAGAATCCAGAAGGCAGCATTAAAAGGAAATCTATTTTTTACAGCCAGACAGTTAATTTTAATGAGCAGGATCATAAAGATGGCAGACGTCCATTGCAATGGTACATGAGGCTAAACCTCTCTAACCTAAATGCTCCAATCTGGAAGAGGTCCAATCGACTCTGTGATCACGCTACTCATGAATATCAATTAATGCTCTGTGACTACATTAATCAGACTGTACACAAGCAAAACCCCATTGATACTTGAGTAGAGGGGTGAATATAAATGTAAAACCAATGAAACGCAATGCTTTTGGAAAACCACAGGGAAATTTCTCTCTTAAAACTGCCATGATTCACTGCAGACATACATAGCTGCTTTCCTCTGTTCTTTTGGCTTTTCAGGCTAATACCGCTGGGCCCATGACTGGAGGTGGCCTATAAAGATGAGCCTTCGGAGGGAAGGAGATAAAGCAGAAGAGAAGATGAAGATGGGGCAAAGGGAAGTGATAAAGTCATGGCGCTTGTGACACCGCATGCTTCTAGGTCTAGGTCTAGGTTAGGAAAGCTTGGGTTTCAGTGGCACCACAGGCCAACTTGACCCACTGTGACTGGGGTAATGAAGCTGACCAAGAGGGGGAGTGGGACAAGGAATGACGTCCTCAAGATGACCAGTTTGACATCCCCCAAAAACGCTCCTTATGATTTATACCTCAGGTTTCCAAACTCTGGCTGACTTCTTGTGAAAACGTTGTGTCTCACTTTGCTAAGATATTCCAAACACTTATAAGCAACAAAAATGACTAAGCAGAGGGTTATCGGCACACTACTTGGCCTATTGGTTTTATGGAAGCTTTACATAAATATGCAGGTTTCGTGTTCAACCGACCCCAATTGGATAACTGAAATAACTGAAAAATGACAAAACAGACACAAAATAGTAGCAGTGATTTAAAGTGGTTAAATTTAAAACGTAAAGCAGCATATAATGTAATGGCTAAGCATGCTAATTAAAGCACAACTACTTAAAATATGAACACTTTTTTTAAACACTTTACAATGAGGGTGAATTCATTAATATTAGTTAATATATTGGCATGAAAACGTTAATCTAATAATTAGAAAATTAAAAGAAAAGAAAATTAATCTATTAATTAATTATTATTACTATTATCTACCATTTATTTATCAAGTTTCCCGTTAAAATCTCATTGGTTTTTTTCCTCTTTCCATACAATCGAAGACATTGGTGAAAAAAAAGCATGTGTTAATATGGAAGAATTGCGAAGTGTTTTTAAGGTTGAAGTAAACACCATGTCAGAAAATGACCAGTATCTTCATTTTTCTTCCGATTTTTTTCTTAAAGCTTTCTTTTGTGTTCCAAAGATGAAAGAAAGTAATACAGGTTTAGACAACCTGATAAATTAATGAAAGAATATTCAGTTTCGAATGAACTATCCTTTTAATCTAGGCTATATATCTATATATCTGTAGAAAACAACTACTCAATGTTAATTAATATTTTAATTAATTCATACAACTTGAAATTGTCTGAAAGTGTTTTTTTTTTTTGTCAGTTACATTAACGCAATAACGCATATAAACCTTTTGTAAAGTGTTAGCAAATAAATAAATAAATACATTTTTGGTTTACTAATTCTGATCAAACTTTTCAGAACAAGAAATATCAGATTGAGGGACTCTGGATAATCCGTCTCAGTCCAGTTTAGTTATGGCTGCTTTGAAGTAAGGAAATGGCTGGCTGAGGATGGTGGAGACTCCTTAGACAGCAGGAGACTGGCAGTTATTACACAGACGGTCAGGACAGTGCAGAGCGCGGTCATCAATACTGCAATCTCTGCTTCTTCAGCAACAGAAACCGGACTCTCTGAATTACAACTCTACATTTGCACCTCTCACCCCCTGCCTGGTAGGAACACGGCTGCTGCAAAAAAAGCTCTGAAGGAGTGGGACACACAGATGCTGCAAGGCGTCTGACAGACACAAGAGACAAATGAGTTTTCATCAGGCACTTTACTGCTTCTCTAAAATGGGTCATTTCAGCACACTGGGACATTTTTGCTTTATTTAGTATGTTTGTAACATAATGCATTTAGGTGTTTATGACAACTCCTTCAAGCAGACTTGTTTAATACCAGGTCATAATGTGCAATGGCAGTCACATCAGGAGGAGATGAAACCGCTAGCACCTGGTCACATTAGCTGTTTTTTTCTATAAATTTTCTGAAGAAAATGTGCGGGGTGCTTATCTGTGCAAAGAAATTATATTATATTTTGGGCTCGATATGAATCTGGTACCTCCTTTAAAGGGACAGTTCTGTCATCAATTGCTCACACTCATGTTGTCCAAAACCTATGTCCATTTCTTTCTTTCTGCAGAACACAAAATAAAATATTTTGAAGAATGTTTCAATATAATCAAAGCCAAAGGGACCCAAAACAACACTGAATGCCACTTTCATTTAAAGAGTTTTCAAAATATCTTAATTTGTGTTCCGCAGGAGAAAGAGAGACATAAATGTTTGTTTCTATGGTTGAAACATGATGCTAACAAAATGGAAATGTGTTTAATATAGACATTCTATATCTAAGCACCAGATGTGTTACAACAGTTCTACTCTCACAATTATTTTTATTACTAACAGTAGAACACCAATATTACCGACATACAGTAACATTCATATGCCACGCTATCACACTCCTGTTCTTCCATTGTTCCATTCCAGGAAAGTGAAAACATCCCTGACATATTTAAGCCAACAAATGAACAGCGAGCGAATTCGTTAAGGTATGTCAACTTTTCTCTGATGAAAATTCGTTTCATGCTCAGTGTGAGTAGTTTTGGTGCCAAGCTTCATTCTTTTTACATAAACACACATTTAATGTAATTTAGTCTCAGTGAACTTGAGAACACGGTCAAGGAATGGACTTTAGTGGTTTGTATTATATGACACCAGAACTTTTGATGTAATTTCAGTCTTTAGTAATTACCTCAAACTAATTATTACTGTTACTACTATTATTACATACACCTGATCTGTGTTAAGTTTAGCAGTCAATATTGTACTCCGTACACCCTGGTGAAGACTTTGGCCAAAAATGTCAGTGGTAAGCCACTAATATAAAAGCTTTTTAATTCCCTTTCTAAACCACAAATAGTAGAGCCTTGAGTTATTTTGGACTGGCTTTAGATTTCCCCTTTATAATGAAACATGCCACAACCAATGTTCTGCTGACTTCTTTCAATGGAATTGTTGGTATACGGTCCAACCACTGATGTGATTGGAGTCTCAGCTTTCTAAGCACAGATAGCCACAGTCAGATACCAGTGTGCAGTTTACACTGTCAGAGCCGTCAGCCAGGGCAGGGTAGGATTAAGAGATGACTGGAACACAGCTGAGCGACGTGCTGCTTTACTGGGCTGGATCGGCTCTTAGTCCTCTGAGCTTTGAGCCCTGCTGTTTAAGGGCTGGTTGAGGGATTACATCAAGAGTGCACCAGGGTTCAGCCACCAGTCGGGGGTGGAAGACTTGGGCTCCTCTCTCAGCGTCACCTTTCCTGGGGACAGGACGTCATTTGTCACTGCCCTCATCAAACATTACAATCCCTCCCCAGTGAAGCTCAGTGTCTAGCGTGCTGGGATCTGATGAAGGCTGTGTCATCACAGTGACTCTCATGAGGAGGTATCTCCAGGTTGTTTTAATCATTAGTGGTGGAGGAACATAGATAAGTGCATAGACTGATGGCAAATAAGAGATATGATAGATCACATGGATAGATGCAATGACAGGATCAGTGCTGGTGCTTTATTTCATGATTTCTATGTAGTATTACAATTGTAATATAACATTAACAGTATATTCTTTATATATTATAACTATTTAAATTGGAATCTATTTACCAGTATATACAAACATACAGACATAAAACCCCCACCACCCGAATTTTATAATTTGTTTATAAATGTTAATATTTATAAATAAATTATAAAATAAACTTTATTTAAAAATGTTTGAAATGTTTCAAAACGTGTCCTCCCCTCAAAATCTCCATGTTTTTATATAATATATGAAAGTGTGTAATATTTAATATTATATATTAGTAGTGCTGGGCAATGATTAATCGTGATTAATTGCACCCAAAATAAAAAAAATTGTGTATAATATATGTCTGTGCACTGTGTATATTTATTAGGTATATATAAATATACACACATGCATGTATACATTTAAGAAAAATATGTTTATATATTAAATATATTTATATATAATAAATTATTTGAATATAAATATATACATGTAAATATTTTCTAAATACACAATCCACTGTGCCATCTGAAGATGCCAACTAAAGCTCTATCATGCTAAAAGGAAGCCATATGTGAACATGGTCAAGAAGCGCTGTCGTGTCCTTTGGGCCAAGGCTCATTTAAAATGGACAGTTTTAAAGTAGAAAAGTGTTCTATGAATTTGACATTCTTGTTGGAACTCACGGAACCCGTGTCCTCCGAGCTAAAGAGAAGGGAGACCTTCCAGCGTGTCATGAGCATTCAGTTCAAAAGCCAGCATCTCTGATGCTATGGGGCTGCATAAGTGCATACGGTATGGGCAGCTTGCATGTTTTGGAGGGCACTATGAATGCTGAAAGGTATATAAAGGTTTTAGAGTAACATATGCTCCCCTCCAGATGACGTCTATTTCAGGGAAGGCCTTGTGTATTTCAGCAGGACAATGCAAAACCACATACTGCAGCTATTACAACTGCATGGCTTCATAGTAGAAAAGTCTGTGTGCTGAATTGGCCGGCCTGCAGTCCAGATCTTTCACCTATAGAGAACATTTGGTGCATCATTAAACGAAAAATGTGTCAAAGACGACCACAAACTCTTCAGCAGCTGGAAACCTATATCAGGCAAGAATGGGACCAACTTCCAACACCAAAACTCCAGAAACTCATAACCTCAATGCCCAGACGTCTTCAAACTGTTTTGAAAAGAAGAGGAGATGCTACACCATGGTAAACATGCCCCTGTCCCAACTATTTTGAGACCTGTAGCAGGCATCAAATTTCAAATGAGCTCATTTTATGCATAAAATTGTAAAATTTCTCAGTTTAAACATTTGTTATGTTATCTATGTTCTATTGTGAATAAAATATTGGCTCATGTGATTTGAAATTCTTTTAGATTTCATTTCATTCAAATTAAAAAACATCCCAACATTTACGGAATTCAGGTTGTATGTGTGTGTTTTTATATAATAAATATATACAGTACACACACATATATTATATAAACAAAAGAAAATCTGGATGTCATTAATCGCGATTAATTGCTGCCCAACACTATATATCGTATTACATTGTATTACATTATATTATGTTATATTATTATACTATAGTTATTAAAAATATATACTATAGTTATCAAATATAGTTATTTGCATGAACAACTAATATATATACATTTATATTTATATGCGGGTGAAAAACAAACCAGTTCAGCAGAATATACAGTCATAAATCAATAAAACAAACTTGAATTATAATTTTAGTTTTCTATACCTTCCCATTTCAAAAAAGAACAACAACGGAGACTGTAGGAGGGGCTTAAGGCGTGTTTGGGGTGGGGTGAGGCGACGTAACCAGAGCCCTTCAACAAGAGCAATGCAAGCTCATTCCTGGCCTCTAATGAGTGCGGCAGGGCGGCCGGCATGATGATCAGAGTCAGATGGGGTGCCCCGAGCAGCCGCCCCCTGCCGAAAGTGCCGCCTGACACCCTTTGTTACCTCCAAGTGAGCTGAGACCAGCCCATGAACCATGTAACTAGGTGGTTTCCAGGTTAATGAAAAGCTGTAACTCCAGTCTCACTGTCTCCTTAGAAGTCTAACAAACCCCCGAAACACCATACTCTCACCCTAGCAAGCCCCCTTTGAAAAAAGGCAACATTCCAACCCAGAAATGAGCACCGTTGAACGCAAATGAATATAAGTGGCACATAGACCTGTCCTCTTCTAAGAGACGTTTATTTGTGAAGGACTGCTCTGATCTGAATATATGGCAGCGATTTATGACGGTCAGAGGAGGAGAGACCCGTAATTTTACGTTCAGCTGGAAGTGCTTGATCCTGAATATAAACAAGTATGAAGAATGGTAGTAAGACTTTAAAGTAAACATTGATTTAACCTTACAAACAATCATGGCTTTGAAATATATCATCTTAATGTTCTCCTAATCTGCTTCCAGATGTTTGTTTGTGAGTTTGTGCATGTGTCTGAGATCGACGGCCCCCTCAGTCGTCTAATTCCTGTCTCCGCCTTTACATGGCTCCAGCACCCTCATTTGCACAGGGTAAATATGTATTCCCAAGTATACATTTTGTCAGGTTCCCCTCAGAAAAAAAGCCTTTGATTCCACTAAAGCGGCTCGCTGAAGAAAGCAAGGGGGTGAAAAAACTGTTCACTCCAGTTGGCATCTAATTTGGAGCAGCGGACATTAAAGCGGCAGCCAGTCACTAATAGGAGCCATTCCTGCAGCTAGCGTCGGAGAGGAGGTGTGCTGGGCATTTGTGCTTCAGCAGCTCTCTGAGACCTATGCTAATAGATTTCAGCTCTACTAACCCTTCATTCTGCCAATTAGCCTGCTTTAGTGTGACTGAAAACCCAAGAGAGAGAAAGAAAGAGGGAGAAAGCGGTACACAAGTATTATAGCAACTAGATTTTTACATTTTCTTCAGATATTTGAGTAGCTGTCATCTGTTGCATGCATCGTCACTACAAAGCCTTGTTTAAAAGTTTAAAAACCATTTAAACACTGACATTTTTATTTGATCTGCCAGGCAGATGAATAGACAGACAGAATGATACACAGAACGAGAGATAGATAGACAGAATGATAGACAGAACAACAGAATGACAGAACAGTAGAATGATAGATAGAACAATAGATAGAAGGATAGAATGACAGAAAGATCAGATGATAGATAGACAGATAGACAGACAGACAGAACAATAGACAGACAGAACGATAGATAAACAGATAAAATGATAGACAGAACAATAGAATGACAGATAGAACAGTAGAACGATAGATGGAATAATAACAACAGAATGATAAAATGTTTGAACAATAGATAGAATGATAAAATAAACGATAGATAGAACGAACGACTGAATGATAGAACAAATGATGAATAAAAAATAGAACAATAGATAGACAGATAGGCAAACAATAATGGATAGAACAATAGAAAGAATTATAGTTAGAACGATAGATACAATGATAGGCAGAACAATAGAAAGAGAGATAGAGCAGTAGAATGATCGATAGAATGATAAAACAATAGATAGAAAGTTAGAACGATGGATGGATGGATGGATGGATGGATGGATGGATGGATGGATGGATGGATGGATGGATGGATGGATGGATGGATGGATGGATGGATGGATGGATGGATGGATGGATGGATGGATGGATGGATGGATGGATGGATGGATGGATGGATGGATGGATGGATGGATGGATGGATGGATGGAACAATAAACAGAAAGATTGATCCTCTCACTCTGAGGCTATAAATAATCAGGGCACATATGCGAGCCACACTCACATGCGTTACGCAGTTGACTGGATGCACTCACACTAACAGAGAAACCCACAGAAAACAAATAAATAAAAACTGCAGCTCTTTACACAGGGCTTTTATCACTTCTTGAGGAAGAGCATTACAAAGAAAATAGAGCGTGCACTTTTAACCCTGACCCTGTGTGAGGAGAGAGCGGCCTAACTGTGGCCTTACCTGTAATAAACCCACAACCAGCAGCACCAGATCCTAAATCACTCTACAGGACTCTAGAGTATCGAATGTCGCTGCATACAAGTGTACACAGACACACTGCCGCAAACAAGCTCATGCAAATAGACACAAAGATACACAAGCAAGCCACATTGACTACCACACATGCTCTCTATAGTACAAATATCTAATTATCATCTCAAAAAGTTTATTTACCAGAAAACGGTGGCGGAAAATGTGAAACATCATAGCGTATGTGTGAGGGGTGTTTGTCACAGAGCCAGAGGTCTTGGCAGGGCACCCAGAAGCCGTAAAGGTTTAGTACCGGCCCACAACCTGTTTACGCCATACTGAGCGACTCCAGTGTGAGGGCCCTGATTCATTTTCTCTTTCCCTCTCTTCAACATTCCGTCTTTCCTGCATAACTGAGGGAAAGAGGTATCGCTGGCCAAAAGATTCAGAACTGATTGGTATTATTAATAAGAACTGTAAATAATTTAATGATTCTAGGTCCTGGTAATGATTCCATTTTCATTAATGATTCTCATACAAAAGAAAAGATAATTATTTGGAGGAAAAAGGCAATTCAATTGCCAAATAATGAGCTATAATTTCAATAAATAAATGTAAAAAATAAAATAGAATAGGATAATTTTTAAACGACTTTTCATAGATTAGTCTCATGACTGACTGTAACCAAAAATAAAATAATTTATTTACATTTAAGTTTCACTGTTAGCTGACTCTAAACGAAAAACAAAAAACAAACAAATTTGTTCAGGAATCAGACTACACTGGTCACACTACATAAATTTAGAAGAGGAGAGCTTATGAAATATTACTCTTTTTTTTTTTTAAATGGCAGTTTATTTACATTTTAGACTAAATATATATTAAAAAAAACTTTTATAAGTTTGCATGTTTTTTATTTTGTATTAAATAATAAATAAACATTCCTGCTAATCAAATTTCAACATGATTTTTCATCTTTTTTTCCTGTTTTATTTCCAAAAAATGGCGTATGGATAATCAAGTAAAACTAAGTTGCATCAGTCCAGTAAATGTCTTGAAAAAATCTTGAAATATTACTAACAATCTTCAAGTTATCCTTACATTTACTTTATAAAAATACTTAATTTTCAGAGCAAAAAGACATGTAACACATTTTTAAGAATTATAACAAAAGGCTTTTACTTACTAAAAATATATGAACTATTAATTAGAGAGCAAAGGCATGATGTAGCAGATTGTGTAAAACAGGTTTTTTGATCATGTTGATAATTCAGAGTGCTATATTAAATATGATATAGTAGGCTCTCTAGGGTTAAGGAAGTGTCAATATTTCAGTTGGTGTTTCATCAGCATTGGTGGAAGAACACACGTGCAAGAGCCGTTAATGGAAAAACAAAAAACAATTGGATGCCGTTTTGTTAATGCAGCCTCGGTTAACAATTCACATAGAAGCTCAGGCATTAAACAAGGGATATAATTAAGTGAAATAATGAGGTATGCGAGCAATTTGAGAACATTAAAAAGTATTACTTTAACATTGAAGGAGAATGAGTAAATGATGCATTTCATTTTCCACAGAAATATTCCACTACTGCCACAAGAAGAAGAAAATGCCTAGCCCTGAACTAAAAACAGAAAGGAAATGATATTTTACCTGGTCTTCACAACATCCAATGGGTGCATCAAGCAAATCTCCACAAGACCTATAGAGGACAAAGATCATAAAAATTCATAATCACAAAGTAATTATGTATCTGCCCTGTTAAAACCGACATAAATCAGTCATTATAACGAGACATGAGCACAACCGAACATGTTATTATTCGCTCACAGGCCATTAAGCTGTCATTACCAAATGCCAAGCTTTCTTTCCGTCTCTTTCACTCACTCTTGTTATATTTCACAGAGCTTTTTAAGTAATATTTCAGTATAATCCAATTTCATTCAAGTCATTTTAGTCATCGAAAACACAGCTTCATTTCATACAAACACTTGTAAAGACTCTCGAGGCTGAAACGTTTGACCTAATCCACAAATATTTCACTGTGTTAAAATGGTGATGCATTATACACTACGATCCATATATTTGTAAATACAAATAAAGAGTCACAGGTGTGTTGTGTGTGTGATTCAATTCACCATATGTGTGCGGTTTGTGTGTGTCTACATTCAGCAGGCGGAGGGTTTTCCCCTCAAAAATCCCAAATGTAACAGTCCCCTGAACTCACATCCGACAGGAGCTGCTTGGCCAGCAGCCACCTTTGTCACTCTGATCTTGTTTTTGCCTTCTTGCCGCTCCACTACAACTGACAAGCGTGCGGGAAGGGATCTGGCAACAAAATGGCCTCCATGCAGAGTTGTGGGACATTGCGCTCGCCTGGCCTGCAAGTCATTACCATCATCCGTTTTATTCGGTTCCAATGTGCTGATGGACGTAAAATCCCAAAGTATTTTCAAATCCTATTTTATCTGGACCGGCCCACAGAGAGGCTGCCGTAATGGCCTTCCTAATGCCAGGATTCCAGTTCATATACACTCCAGCCATGACAGAGGGGGCGAGGGCTGTTTAACATGCTGAATAATGGTGATTTCACACTGCAAAACACGGCGAATACTTCAGATGTTGTTACCACACAGATTGGGTTCCATTTAATGGAGATTGTGAACAAAAGCTGAAACCTATGTGTTGGGCTACAAGTTATGCAAGTAGTTAACAGCTCAGTTCACTGTTTGTTTTGCACTAAACAGTTAACAGAACACGTTTTTTTTTTGTTCAAGGTAGCTGTACACAAACAGATTGAGGGGGTGTTCGATGGGTGCAATGCATTGCAATGAGATCGCAGAGGCGCAATTATGCATCTGCATCGCAATTCTCAGCTCCGTTCAGGCGTTTACTTTAATGGCTTCCTTCACAGATTCCTCTATGTGTACACAGCTGCTGAGAAATATGCTCCTATTCTAATTTCTTCCATTAAATGTATTGTCCATAAACAAGACATTGCCTCCTTGGGGATTTTCCAGGAAAGTAATAATCAAGAGAAATTCCAAAGATGAATTGCAATAGACTTCGCACTAGATACACACAAAAGAGATACAGTGCTGTTGATTTTGTATGTAACATGCGTCTTTTGAACGGAGGATGCGGCATATGCATAAACAAATCCCAGCAGTGGGACAGGCCGAGGTGGTGTGATTCATTGCAAGGCTGACATGAGCTTGTGGAAGATGCATCAGTGAGACCAAAATGAGGAGAAAGCAGGCAAATTAGGTGTGTCATAGTCCCCTCGTCGCCCAAGGTGATATAACGCTGTAACGTTTATCATTAATTAATCACGGCTGCCAGGCCATCACAGGGTAAAATAATGTTACGCACTCAGGAGACACGTGTTTTCCATTTCAGCACTCTATCCCATCCTGAGGAAATAAAAGAGAAGGAGGCCTGGGAGAGTCATCTCAGCAGCGAGACAGCTGGAGGAATAGACCCATCCATACTTGATGCTGAGGTGGAGCCGTAAAGTCATACTAAGGGTTATGTCTTTTTAAAATGCCATACCACTTGATAAACATTTTCACTGCAGTGACTTAATTTTGTCAAGTAGGACATGCTCCTGGAACAACATTCTTATCAACCTATTATTTACCTCAGATTTAGGGGCAGTTTATTGCTCAGAAATAGTATTATAGTAATAATATTAAGGAATAGTAATAATATTGTAGGAAACAGGCTGCAAAATTGCGATTCACATGAAGTGAAATTCATACTGTATAAATGCAATAAGTCACATTTTTTAAGTAAAATAGGAAGGTCTGTATAGACAAACTCTGAATTCTTTACAAAAGCATATTCGAAAGTTAAACAGAAGAGAAGTTTTAGGTTTAAGGCCTTACAGACAAACAGATGATCTGTTTGAAATGCAACCTATAAAAATCATGCATACATAATTAGCATAAATTATGAAATAATGTGTCATTTCCCAGAATGCCATCAGTTGCTGAATTTCTCCCACTTCCTGCATTTCAATTTAATGTCCAGTGGGTGTTGTCATTTCAATACAACTTCCATCAAATTAATTAAACAGGAAGCCATTTTTCAATTATCCCAGGAAAAATAAAATATATTACAGTGAATGTGGCCAATCTGTGGCCAATTTTAATATACAATCAGTGATTTTAGTGTGGGGGAATAAATAAATAAAAAGCTACATTTTCTGTTGTTAAAAACTTTGCTACTTTACTTCTACTTTTTATTTTTGTTGTCTTAAATGCCTTAAACCATAAAATATGAGAACAAATGAGAACATTGAAATAAAAATTAATGTAGGTGCATTTAAAATAAGCACCACATTTCTGCTTTTAAATTCTTCAAAAATAGTCCCCATTCATTATAAGTATGTCATCGTTTATTTTAAATGATATCAAGGGACCAGTTAAAATGATTTTTTGTGGCAATCAACACTATGCCAAAAGTGCTTTCAATTGAACTTGTATTGCACGCAGAATATTCACCAACCCCCTATGTTTTTGTGTTGACAGGAATGTTGTTTGAGGACCAGCAAAAGGTTTTTGATCCCAAAACACATGCTACTTGGCAAAATTCCGGTCACTGTTGAGGTAAATGTGGAGGAAGCCTGAATCCGTGTGAACCCTGTTGCTGCTCTGAACTGTACAAGAGGGGCTCGTAGAGGATCAAAGGTAGGAAGCAGTGAGTAGTTGAGAAAGCCTGTCACTCATTTGAGTCTAATGAACTCCATGTTTGGCGGAAAAGAAAAGAACACCCTAGTTAAGCAACAACACTCGAGAGTTATCGTCTAAGAGCTTCCAAAGAGGGGAAAATGCAAAAACAAGGTGAGAGGGCCAAAGAATAAACCACAGTCATCGTTGGCATGTTACATATGGGTGGATTTAAGTGAGCAGGAAAAAGACGAGGGGGGGGGGGGGGGGGGGGGGGGGCAAGAGATGGAGGGACTGAAAGGGAAAGCAAGACTTTCCCTACACAACACTAGCAAGTAATTAAAATGGCTTCAGTGGATGCAAGCTGTGCTCTTGAAATAAGAAAGCCTCTGAGCTTCAGCCACAATATATGAAGAATTGGTGATGTTGTTGGCCAAGAAATTATTGGTAGAACCACGATGGGAACAGGGCCGTCGTTAAGGGGCCCCGTTTGGTGCAGCCTACTCATTGTACTCAGGGGAGAGATGATCCACCCATTAAATATTTGTCCCGAGCTCTTTAAATTTTAACCCTGGATGAGAGCAAGATTATTTTGGTATATGGGGCAATAGTGCTGGGTAAAAATATTGATTTTTGTTTTTTTTTCAAACTGTTCAACATTGATGATGATGACAATAATAATAATAATACACTGAGGACCGGAGCAATGGCTGCTGAAAATTTGGCTTTGACATCACAGGAATACATTATATAAAAAATATATATCCAAATAATATGAGTGTGTGAGTGTGTGTCATGGGTAATATATGCACAGTTTATATAACACACATATGCTAGATTCCTAGTACAATTTAAAGAGAATCACATGTAAGCAAAATGGACACTGCAAAATATACACACACTGCAAAAAATAAAATAAAAATGTTGCAACATCTTTTATGGATTGAACAGTAAAATACTTAACTAGTGTAATGCTAACACACTAACCTACTTTTGGCACTTTTTTCATTCATTTAGTATTAAAATTCTGCTAAATTTATACAGTGTACAATATACACTAATAAACTGGAATTTAATCAAATCCAATAGGAATCAAAATGAATCAGGAAATATGTATCACAGTGTTGTTATTGATATCTAAAACAAAAACTATTCAAATCATTTTTGTTAATTTAAATAACATACAATAACAAAAAAATATTACATGGAAAAAAAAAAAACTAAAAGATTATGAACATTACCTGGGCAATCAACTAAGATTAACAAAAAGGTACTAAAATTACAAAAATGTAAGAAGCACATAAGATTATTAAAACATATAAACTAAAATTAAAATGAAAACTAAAAATAACCTATAAAAATAAACACTAAATAAATACTATAATAGTATGTAAATAATACTAAAATTACACTGGTGTATTGATACCCAGTCCTTGGACAACAAAGTTCAACTCGGCAGTTTCTACTTTCTTCTGTGTTCCTACCGCACTGCAAGGTTCAGTAATGTTGTTTACCCAACAGAATAGTTGTTACTGGGGTACAGAACAGAATCAGACAGCTCTGCCATGTGTGGAGGTGGAGAAAAATGGTACGCTTGCAGTATTTGCATGTTTTTCTTGACAGCTGAGTACAAACGAACAAACTCTCATGATGAGCGTGTCAAGATGAAAGACATTATGCAGATGCAAAGGACACGATTGGACACCTTATCAGATATTAAGTCAGGCATAGCATCATGATTGAGTAATATTTACTGAATTCAATTGGATGGAAAACACAAGCCTTGTATTCTCACAGTACTTCCATGTTGGATCATCACATTGGTTCCGCTTATCAGCTCCAGTATCTACCTAAACTAGCAATGCAAACGATAACCTGCTGGCAACAACATCTAAGTTTGCCGTTCCACAACAACTTTATTTTACAACTGATCAACTGTCGCAGATACAATATCAAGAAGAGCGTAATCAAACATGATCAAGTGCCTGCGCCCTTTCTGATCCAAAAATCTCTGTAGCCTTCCTCATCCAAAAGTTCAGTTGCACTATATGGGCTTTCTGAGGCTGTCAGCACGTGCTACTGTTTGATCATGTGCCTTAAGTGGAGCAGAGAGTGGAGAAAGTGGAGAAATAGAAAGTCTCTTTCTGAACTTCTTTGTAATATTGTCAAAGTGCAGGCAGAAATTGACCTGCCATCTGGTTGGTGTTTTAGGCTTAGTTCCGCCTCAGTGAGTGACATATCATTGAGTTCCATTATTTGGCATGTCTTTTGTCTCAGAGCCACAATAGCACTGACAGTTTCTGTCATCTGCGGCGTCTACATGCAAAAAAGAACAGCCACACATGCGCTGCAACAGAATGACAAGGAGAGGCGATTGCCCTCAAGATGCTGTCACAAACTACACTCTGCAACAAAGAAATCAATACATGTATGTGAGTTTATCATTAGTGACATTATCTGTTTTAATGACGAACTCTTAATCATGTAAATGATTTAACATAGCCTACGTGGAAATTTTGACATAAGGTTTTCTCAAATGAGGCGTGGGAAGACCACACTAAAGGAAGTCATTCAAGCCATGTGAGTAACATTCGCCATCAGGCATGAGGGGCATGACAAACTCAGGAAGTGCAGGAGTGTAAGTTTTGATATGTCATACATTTAGAATATATATAAATAACCTGAAATTCAATCAAATCTCATCAGAATCAAAATAATTCAGGAAATGTTTATCATAGTGTTGTTATTGTTAACTTAAACTAATACTTTGGTAATTGAAGTAAAGCTAAAGTAAAATATAATTAAATGAAAATAAAAATCTAAATGTTGACTTGGCACATACTGAGGATGCGCAAGACCAGATATTTTGATATATTATTATAGTACTATAAACAAAAATTACATAGTTCTGTACTATATTTGGAATCTATATCATTCAAAAAGGTTTGGTAAACTGCTGTTGAAAGAAGTATTTTACTCACCAAGGCTGCATTTATTTGATTAAAAATACAGTAAAAATACTCATGCTGTGAAATATTTTTACAATTTGAAAGAACTGTTTCTATTTTAATATATTATAAAATGTAATTTATTCCTGTGCTGGAAGAGCTGAATTTTCAGCAGTCATTTCTCCAGTCTTCAGTGTCGCATGATCCCACAGAAATTATTTTAATATACTGATTTGTTGCTCAAAAAAATATTTCTTATTATTACCAATATTATTGTGCTGCCCAATATTTTCAACTTTTCCCCCCAGGATTCTTTATCAACAGAAAATTCGAAAGAACAGCATTTATTTGAAATATAATTTTTTTGTAACTGTAAAATTTTTACTGTCGATTTTGATCACGCGAGGTCACGTGACTCAAGCTTGCATCGGCTGACACTCAGCTGATCACATCTACCTATAAAAATACGACACCTATCACGGCATTCCTGTGTAAGCTCTATTCAGTATTATACAGCAGCTTTTTCGCTTGCTCAGGAGCAAATCACCCTCCTCCATCCCCAACTCCTCCTTTCACCAGAGTCAGGACTTGGCTTTCTGATATTCCTAGTTGAATCACTCTTTTTATCTTGAATAATGTGTTACACTTCAGTGTTTCCCACAGCCTCGGACTCTATTTGTGGCAGCATATATGCACATTCATTTTCTGTCAGCAGGAGGTTCTTTTAGAGCGCAGAGAAATAGTGACTTCCCTGGTAACGCTGCAAGCAGTGCTCCACTCACAAACGCTGCTTTATCAGACATTACATGCAAGATGAAATTAAAATAACATCCAAAATTTTCGGAAGACAGTCGGTTTGCTTCAGAAATACAGTGATATAAAAACACCCGCACCGTGTTTCAATTTTGAAAAGTGCAGTGCTCATGTTTATTCATTCAAAAAAAAATCTATTTGTGGCGGTCAGTTTTGAGATTGTGGCGGGCTGCCACAAATAAATCAATGCATGGGAAACACTGCACTTAAATATCATTAAGTACATTAACGATATCTGCTTTGTTCTGTTCTGTTTACCCTTGGGGGTATTATTGCTGCTCTCCCTGCTCATTCATGATAAGCTGCATGGATGGGCAGGGAGTTTTTGCCCAGAACAGAACCATACCGTCAAACCAAACTGTATGCTAAGTGTCAATCATTTTGACGATAGTGGTCCTGACAGAAATAAAAAAGACAACTTTTCTGAGGGGAATTTACAGTTCAAACTTTCTAACTGCTAAAATAAATTAAAAACTGTTGCTGAAAACAGCAAAAAAAAAAAAAAAGTATATAAACTCATCAGTCTGTCTACTGGATGACTAGATGTCCAGTGTGACTCCAGCACACACGTTCTAATACATCAGCATTGCTGTATTACGAGTTACCTCAAGCATTAATCTTTTGTCGCCTAACTAGGTAATGTTCCTAGAAAAGAGTAAGATAAGAACAGTCCACAGAGGCGACACCACATGTACTCCAGGCAACAGTTCTTCAGTGTGCATTCATAATAGTCTGATATCTTCCCTGATTGAAGACCATACATCACCACAGTTAAGATCGCTATCTTGCAGTTGTTCTTGGCTCAGGCAAGTACCCGCCTCTTGCTCCCACGCAAAAGTGAGAAAGGAAAATAGCGCAGTGACAGTAAATGATTGCTCAACATGCACAGGTGTCATCAATCATCCAAAGACTGAGTGAGCAGATTTCCCCTAAAAGCCTCTGAGAAAAGGTTAGCGGCCGAGGGAAGATGCGATCACGTGAAGTACATTGTTGCGAAGGTGGGTTTTATCCAGTTGAGGTTGTAACCTAACTATCGGTGCTACTCAACTAACGCAGCAGTTGGCATTGGCTCATCAGCTACATGGGTCACAGTCACACTTGAGTTACTTCAAACCAGGCAGAAAATGCTCTTGGCTCTGTCTGCTTAGAGAAACTGAGATAAAAGACCAACAATTACTTGGATTATAGTTCATTTACATATCCAGATAATTTGGCTGGTGCTAATCCTTCTCTTTGACACATCAATCGGAGAGAATGGCCTGGCATGATACTCTGGAAAAGTCAAGTTGTGCAACCATGTGTGAAATAGCAGCGATGGTTTCGACAGATTGCCGTTCATGACACTCCTCAAAAATTCTTTTACCAGATAATTCACAAAATGTTTCCTTGCGGGGCGTAAATCTTGTTGACAACAATATTATGACACTTCTGAACTCTCTCCTGAGATGGCTTGAGTGCGCTTTTTATAGGTTGGCAATCGAGGAGTTGCGTGTCAGGCATTCCTTTTCACGTCAGTCCAGACTGACGAGGTTTGGCCGCACTCACGTTTCCAACGGTAGCTAATCCAGCACACCTCATCATCGGTGACACCTCCACACTAAACCTTGTGAATACGGCTTCTCAAAACACACAGACACAGGAATGCTAAACATACAGGCGGCAAGACCGCACTGAACCATTTGTCATCCTGACTAACAATGAACATCTGATTAGCCATCAGAGGTTCGAAACCTCACACCGGCATCAGATTCCACCGAGGTGAAAATACAAGAAGTAGGTGAAGTGTGAGCTACAGTATGCTGATAAGAAGTTTACTAGTATCTGACTGTGGTTAGATCCATATACATATAGAAGTATGTGCACGTCAAACCTTATATATGATTCTAATGGATTTTAATTAGAATTGTCATGCATGCAAATGGATCACTGTAAAGAAAGTAATAAAATGGATTGTTTTAGTTCTGGTTTCTTATTGGTTAATGCCACATAACGCTTTGGCACTGTGCATTTCAACTTAGTTTGCATGCCATGGGCTATATGCAATGTTCCCTCTAATTTTTTTTCTTGTTGAGCAAAACTTTTCTCTATTGGGCGGACATTTTGGCCACCCGAGCAAAAACATTCTTTATACCAGACCTGTACAGCACGCACACAAAACTTTAATGTGCTATTTATATTTGATCTGACCCTTGATTTAACTAAATGATGTACATTTTAGGTTATTTGAGAAAACATTTTTACAGTACAATACACTGCAGTTCAAAAGTTTGGGATGACTACATTTTGATGACTACAGGCTCATCAAGGCTGTATCTATTTGATAAAAAATACTAAATATTATTTCACAAAATAATATTGTGAAATATTATTGCAAAAAGTTTTCTATTTGAATACACTATTCAAACGTTTTGGGTCAGTAAATGTTTTCTTTCTTTTTTTTTATTAATTAATACCTTTATTCAGCAAGGATGTATTAAATGGATAAAAAGTGATAGTAAAGATAATATTTATATTTTTAATGTTGTTCTTTTTAACTTTTTATTTGCCTAATCAAAGAAAAAAACGTTCCAAAAAATATTAAACAGCACAACAGTTTGCATAATGAGCATAAGTGACTCCATTAAAAAACAATGTCAATTATTTATTAGGTTTATAATATAAGCCTAACAGAGTATAATATAATTTCAAAACAACTGAAGCATTTAAACTGATAGAAGAGAACAGCAAACAAACTGAAGCATTTAAACCGAGATCTGTAAGTTTAATATTTTTTTTTAAATTGTGAGCATAAATTCTTATGTAGCTATCTAAACATCCCTATGAAGTATAGTTTGCACAATACACCTGTGTGTGACTGTAAACGTCTCAGTTTTGTTACCGTTCTGTGCCCATCATCCACTGTTTCCAGCACTTAATCAAGCAACTCTACTTTAATACATGAGGACGTTTTATTTCACATGTCACTGCGTTTGCGTTGGCTCTCAATTTGAGCTATTTTGTCTGCAACCATTGAAGTATTTGGTTTCTACAGCGACTCATTTTGCGCACATCATTCTCTTTCTATGAAACCTGTAAACCGCATTCACTGGTTCTAACTCTATAGCGGTTTACCCGAGCATTGCAATTCTTTGGATTTTACTAGAATACAATCAAATGGTTTTCTCAGCTCATCTTTACGTGTGCGCGGCACATTATTCCACGCGCGCACAGCTTAGAGGGAACAGTGGCTATGTGTTTTAGCAGTTTTTAATTAAATTTGTGTATTTTTATCATGTCAATGGCCTTTAGTTGTGAATATATTCACAATATAGAAGTTTTATGTTCCTAGTAACTAAAATAGTATTTTTAAAAGGAAATTGTACTGTAAGTAAATGCCTGAAATGGAGAAATACTAGCACCAATTTACAGTTTACACAGGACTTTACATATTCAAATACAGTAACTTGGGGTTGAAGTCTTTCTGTTTAGTAGGAGAAAGAATGATGAAGAAAAGACTAGAGGGAATGAACAAACAAATGTGCTTCGAGTCATTTGTCAAACATGGTTGATATTCACTCCCTAGAGGTTTTTTCCCCTTCGATGAACAGCTTTTATCTGTCTACTACTACACCGGTCTAGACATTTTTGCACGTCTAAAACATCTCTTCATACAAGAATTACACTGCTCTATTCAAACAATGGTTAGTAAGAGGATTTACGTAAGTTTGTCCCAAAAATATACTGCTACACATGGAAGGTTTTCTGCTAATACCATGGAATATGTCTATGGAAATCATTCGGTACCAGAGTAAACTTCAAAGAACTATTGTTTTATCATCTGATACCATCACTGTGTCATGATACTGCCATTTCTCTAAGGTAACAAGAGGCAGTTTTTTTATCTATCATTCACAAAAAACATTATTTTTTATAAAGACAATAATTCAATGCAAATTTTCTATGACAAATATTATAAAAGTAGAAAATGTTTTTGTAAATAACTATTAAGATGTTCTGTACGCTATATATACTCAATAGTGAGGAATTCAATGCGGTATTAAATGCGTATAAAAAAAATTATTGATAACTTTGCACTTGGTTACACCACTTGCCATTTATTTTTTTTCCATAAAAGTATTAAACTCACAAAAACTTGCAATTGTTTTCTGAACTACAGTTGGACAAAAAAGTATTTAGTCAGCCACCAATTGTGCAAGTTCTCACACTTAAAAAGATGAGAGAGGCCTGTAATTTTCATCATAGGTACACTTCAACTATGAGAGACAGAATGGGGGGAAAGAATCCAGGAAATCACATTGTCGGATTTTTTAAGAATTTATTTGCAAATTATGGTGGAAAATAATATTTGGTCGATAACAAAAGTTCATCTCAATACTTTGTTACATACCCTTTGTTGGCAATGACAGAGGTCAAACGTTTTCAGTAAGTCTTCACAAGGTTTTCACACACTGTTGCTGGTATTTTGGCCCATTCCTCCATGCAGATCTCCTCTAGAGCAGTGATGTTTTGGGGCTGTCGCTGGGCCACACAGACTTTCAACTCCCTCCAAAGATTTTCTATGGGGTTGAGATCTGGAGACTGGCTAGGCCACTCCAGGACCTTGAAATGCTTCTTACGAAGCCACTCCTTCGTTGCCCGGGCGGTGTGTTTGGGATCATTGTCATGCTGAAAGACCCAGCCACGTTTCATCTTCAATGCTCTTGCTGATGGAAGGAGCTGATGGAAAATCTCACGATACATGGCCCCATTCACTCTTTCCTTTACACGGATCAGTCGTCCTGGTCCCTTTGCAGAAAAACAGCCCCAAAGCATGATGTTTCCACCCCCATGCTTCACAGTAGGTATGGTGTTCTTTGGATTCAACTCAACATTCTTTCTCCTCCAAACACGACGAGTTGAGTTTTTACCAAAAAGTTCTATTTTGGTTTCATCTGACCATATGACATTCTCCCAATCCTCTTCTGGATCATCCAAATGCTCTCTAGCAAACTTCAGACGGGACCGGACATGTACTGGCTTAAGCAGGGGGGCACGTCTGGCACTGCAGGATTTGAGTCCCTGGCGGCGTAGTGTGTTACTGATGGTAGCCTTTGTTACTTTGGTCCCAGCTCTCTGCAGGTCATTCACTAGGTCCCCCCGTGTGGTTCTGGGATTTTTGCTCACCGTTCTTGTGATCATTTTGACCCCACGGGGTGAGATCTTACGTGGAGCCCCAGATCGAGGGAGATTATCAGTGGTCTTGTATGTCTTCCATTTTCTAATAATTGCTCCCACAGTTGATTTCTTCACACCAAGCTGCTTGCCTATTGCAGATTCAGTCTTCCCAGCCTGGTGCAGGTCTACAATTTTGTTTCTGGTGTCCTTCGACAGCTCTTTGGTCTTGGCCATAGTGGAGTTTGGAGTGTGACTGTTTGAGGTTGTGGACAGGTGTCTTTTATACTGATAACGAGTTCAAACAGGTGCCATTAATACAGGTAACGAGTGGAGGACAGAGGAGCCTCTTAAAGAAGAAGTTACAGGTCTGTGAGAGCCAGAAATCTTGCTTGTTTGTAGGTGATCAAACCTATGATGAAAATTACAGGCCTCTCTCATCTTTTTAAGTGGGAGAACTTGCACAATTGGTGGCTGACTAAATACTTTTTTGCCCAACTGTATATCTTTATATCATCACATTGATGCAAATATGTCAACAATTTTCACAGTTACCTTTTTAAACATATTTATTAATCGAGACCTGCCATGACCTTACACAATCGTGCATTCATGTAATTCTCTCATCACTGGTTCCTGCAGTTGAAAAATACCAGAGATCAAATTTCACAAAAACACAGATGATAACATTTGTAACACACAATGCAAATCCCATGAGGACTACAGTATTTATACAAGAGATACAGAAAAAAGGGTGGACATTAGATGCAAATCTTGTGTTAACTGATGCTAACCAGGATACTAGAGATATATTTGGAGACGTAGACCATTCTCTGGAAAAGTTTAAGCAAATGAGGGAACCACCAAAGTCTTACAAAAAATTGAATAAGAGTAATTTTTTTGAAACTTTTAAAAACTAGCACAATTCAGTTCAGAAGAACAAGCTAGCTATATACTGTATAGTGCTGCAGGGATGATACAGGCTGTTTTTGTAGACCAAAAAAAGTTTTTTTGAATGAGTTTTTGGTCAAATAAGATCTGAGGTTGACGCAAGTTCGAAATGTTTTCACACATAAAATACATCTGTAATACCCCCTTGTGATTCATCTACTTAGTGTAGTATACTTTTTAAAATAAAGACTGAAAGAGCTATCAGAAGCATTCATGCAACCATTATATAGTTTGTTTATAGTCTATGTTACCTTTGGCAATTATATTCAGACTTCAAAATTCATAAAAGTTGTGTTCATCACAATGAGCAAAACATGTAAAAATCAAAAACTTTTGTTTGTCACAGAGCTTATTTTCTGCTTAAATCCTAAAATCCTATTGGTTTTTGAGGTAAACAGGGTGATGCTGACCTCCAATTGGTCTATAAAAACACGTCGTACATAATACTTCAAAATGAAAACAGTAACTCAAATTAAACTTTCAGATTCTCAGATTAAAGCATTTTTTTCCGTGTGTAGTCCTGGCCCTTGCTGTTGAGAACAAGCTATTTCTTTCAGCTTCAACTTGTTAAGATAGCTAGGCCCAGCTACACACCCCCCCCCAAAAAAAAATATTAACCCTAATTCCAAACAAAATATTTGTAGCTAAACAATTTCCTTTTTAGATCCCTAAAGCCCAACAGATGTACATCTAGCATGTGTCAGCACTCAATTCAGTGAACACCAACACCTGAATAAGTTAACGAAACAAAAACCAACATATGCAAAAATGCTGCCCACATTTACATTAACATTTCCACAGAATATACACGGAAGGAGCTATCGAAGTTAATGCACCGTTTCCTCAAACTAGCCTAGCCACGCACAATCTCGGTGAAATCTGATAAACCAGTCATCATCAAATAGGGGTGGTTGGGGCCGCCAGCTACAGGGCCCAGTATATGGGTGTCAGTTTCATGCCTCTTTATGAGTTTCAATTGTTTGTCTGTTTTTTGTTTATTTAAGCAAGTTTAGTTGGGCATGCAGTTGGAGAGCCACCTCACAGAACACACTCATTTAATATGTTAACTCTTAATTCAAAGTCAAATACTTCGAAAATGTACTTAAACTTGTGATATTTTAAATGCAATAATGTTTGATATTATACGAGTAATTATCGTTTAACATTTGATATATATACAAAAAAGAACACTAATGTTTGTCTGTGAATAATGTCCATAAAATAAAGAACATAAACTGGCCATTGGCACACCATACAGTCATGCTGTGCCCTGGATTATGTGTAATACACATGATATTTCTCATGTCAATCACCCCAGAGGATGAGCTGTGTCATTACTGTCACCTAGTGGACAGTCATGAGAGAGTGAGAGGAAGGGGAGAGATGGACACACACCATTTGTGACAGTGTACAAATAAATACACACCCAGGAGTCGCTATATTTTGCAGAACAACCTTGGCCATCTTCAGCTACCATGAAAAGTAGAGAGAAGTGAAAGTGTTTTGGGAAGTAACAGAGGCATGGAGACATCCAAATGAGAGTTTGAAGAGTGAGAGAGATGACGATGTGCTTCTCGCTATATTTGTTCTGCACTCCTAATGGGCATTCACCAAAGTCCCTTAAAAAGAAAGTGAATGGCCATCTTGATAATGTCCCCACGCAGCTATTTTCCATGCGGGTATAAATACGCATTCAAGTGGAGCGCATTGAATGAGGAAAAACAATACTTCAAAAGAGATTAAGTTAAGATTATATAGTAGTGACATTTTAAATAATGTCATATTTATCTAAAATCAAGCAAAACAACAGTTCAAGTTTCAACTTCCTGTACTCTTTGTCACTAATAGGAGTTTATGCCACATTAATGGTGGGCTGCACAACTGGCCATAGCTGAAAATCTGATTATAAATTAGATGTACTGAAATTTAAATTTGGCGTCATTTGATTTTTTGACAATAAAAATTAAATAAAAATAATTTTTACTAAAAATTTACATTTTTTCTGGAAAGAGCATTTCTGGAACAGGACATAAATATATCACATGATGAATGATTATCAAATTTATAAAACTCACTTAGCATTCCAACGGTTTCTGATGTTTTTTCAATGCATGATTCTTTAAATTACATTTTTATTATTAATTTCTGTGGGAGATAAATAATAAAAAACTCTATTTATGAGAGATAAATCATAAAAAGCTTACAATAGCATAACTTCTCTGCCTTTCTGTGACTTGACTCTAGTAACTAACAAGACACATCCAATGTGAGCTGCACCGATTTTACTTTGCAATTATATAAATTGCATCATTTGCATAAAGCATAAAGTTAACACTTTCTCAGTTTTGCCATTGGACACACCCACAAGTGGCCACTGTTCATAATGGAGATTAATGTCACTCTTATATTAAAGTGAAAAAAGTTTCCCTACTAGACACTGAAGAGTGACTGGGTAACACTCGAGTTGTGAGGGCTTCATATAGGTTTCACAAAATGTTATTTAATATACTTAATAATTGTAATAAAACTAATCTGATTCCATAATTATGGATTACCTGATTTCAGTCCTAAATTTAGTATTACATAATGATTAGTTCATTTTGCTTCCATATTAGTTAATAGCAGGTGCTGAAGTGTTAATGTAGTACTGCTTAATTATCCTGCATTATTTTTCTGCATAGTTACAAATTAATGATGGACCACTGTTCTAAAGTGTTTCCAGCGATTTTTATAAAAACTGCAGCTTAGTTTTTAAATTAATTTAAAATAAATGTATTTAATACTAAGTGTAGTTCAAATCTATTAAAATATTTACTGACATATCGCTTGAGACTTACTGATATAAAAAAATATTATTAAACTTTATTTGGAGTACTACTTGTGCACAATGCACATTTCTTATTATTAAGCCTAAAATGTGTTTTAATGTCACTTCTGATGAGGATTGTATGATCTTTGAATAATATCAGTCTTCAAACGCAAGATATTTTAAATGTACCTAAAGTATACTTGCAATAATTCCACTTTAGGACAATCAGATATGCTTCAGAATATCTTTAGATGGACTTCAGCACTACTTCTACACAAATAAAGTGCATTAAGTACAAAATTAGTTGTTCCAATTTAGCAGACTAAGTATACCAGGTTTTAGTATACTAAAGTAAAACTGCAGGGTATTTTTATTAAGTACATAAATATGTAATTGTATTTGTAGTATAATTAGCATGAAATAAAAGCATTTCAAATACATATTTATTTCTAGGGATCTATTTTTACCTTGCATATAACAGGTTTTTTTATAATCAAAAAGTTTACTAACAAATCTAAATGAAAAGTCTGTTTTATCATGTTAGTACTAGTAATATTGTGTTTGGTTGTGAAAGCATAAAAGCTGGAGACAACATGTGATCACTTCAAACTCACGCACTGTGTATGACCTGGACAGCGGCTGTGGAACGCTTTGTCCACTGCTTCAGAAACGCTCACCTATAGTCCATAAAAGCTGATAATGAACCCAATTATGGGCCGGGAACAGCAATAATAGAGTTTTAGTGGGGCAGTAAATTCTTTAATTACCTGTTAACACCCTGTGTCTCTTTGGACAAGTGCAATGGGGGCCCTGGATCTGCGTCGACCAGAGGCACCGCTGGGGAGAGTTTATGTGAGCGCAGACTCATCCCTGCTGTCCCATGATTCAATAGTAAGCTCGCCGTTCCTCAATAAATTAACAGATGAACCCGGCGTCTCTTGTATGGAGGTGCAAGATGGGTCGGAAAAACAGCCCTCTGCCTGCAAGGTGCAAGAGCAGATCAGAGAATGATGGGAAAGAACAACGGACATTCTTAGGGAGTGATATGATCTTTCCTTTCCCCAGGGGGTCTTTTTTAGGAAACAATGAATATATTCAGGAGGAAATAAAGATCTATAACAAACACAATTGTGTGCTTGCATACTAAATATATCTAACATAGCTGATGATAGTACAAGCTAGAGTTGCCAAGATGTGCGTGTCTGCCCTGTAGTGATTAACCTCCTTTTGTGTTGTGGTCAGTTTGTCTTGCATAGGATTTTCAAACAGCTTGAAACACTGGTTAAACAATTTTTTCTTGAAATTGTATGACTATTTCTGTTTTATGGTCATGTATAGGCAAGCAAATTTTCAACACATACAGTAGATGCATTTTGGAAAGGCTGTGCAACTTTTCTGTTGGTCAACACGCAATTTGCCAGAAAATCAACGCTTAAAAGAAAACAAAGAATTAACTTAAAAAAAAAAAAAAAAACTTAATTGAATTAATTGTCAAACACTAAAATATGAAATACACTAGAAGTTTGAGACTCAGAGTTTACTCAAAATTGAAGACAATGTTGGATGTTCTGAATCATCAAAGAAAATGTTTATGTAGTTGAAACTGTAGTTGAATCTAATCTTAATTACTAGATAATTAAGAGTGAAATCTGAAAAAGTGAAAATCTGAAAAGTTAAATGAGAAACTCATTTTACACTCAGAAGGGTTTGAGAACAAGACATAGGGCAGAGGTTGTTTACAATATTAGTACAAATAGAAATAAATACTACTTACACTAAGTACAAAAAAATATATATTTTTTTTACTTACTTGTAGTTAAGTCACTAGATGACACAACCAAGATGACACAACCAAAAAGCATTTTTTTATATTTTATGTCTGTACAATAAATACTACTTACAACAAGTACAAATAACAATTTTTACCTACTTGTAGTTATTTGCACCTTAGTGTTATTTGTTATTTGCACCTTAGTGTGCAAATAGTCACTACAAGATGCCATAACCAAAACAATTTTTTTTTAAAATGTTGTCTATGCAATAAATACTACTTTAAGTACAAATAACAATTATTACTTGTAGTTATTTCATTTTAGTGTGCAAATAATTACTACAAGCAGCCATGGAATCTCTCTCACTCTCTATTTTGTGTCTGTGCAGCTAATTTTACTTTTTTACTAATTTTACTTGACTCTTAACGTAATTGAAATAGATTATTACATTTCTCATATATTTTATATTTTTAGTGTCATTTTGGCAAATTGCATGGAAACCAACGCAGGTTTTTTTGACCTGCAACACAACAATTAGACCTAGTTTTTTTGAACACAACAGGAGGGTTAAGAGTGTGTGTGCTGTTATGGTAGTATTGTTGAAGGGCCCCTGTGTGTCCCCTCCTCGAGTTTAGCGTGAGAGACTGAAGCAGGAAGCCATTACTGAAGTGTAAACGCACTCAGCCAGCACTGGCCAAACACAAGAAACATGTTTCACCACCCGTCCTCGGAGAGAAGGAACAAGAGTAACACACACACACACACACACACACACACACACACACACACAAGTACAAACACATTAAGCATCTCTAAACAGTCAGGATCTACACAAGTCTCGGTTTTATAAAGTTCATACAATTTCACACAGACTCTTTCTTTCCAAATGTTACATAACCGGTGCTGGCCAGTCATGGTGGCGGTTTGGGTCTGATGAGAGCTTGTGATTGTGTTACATACAGCAGCGGTTTGATGCGGTAATTATGAAATCAGCCGTGCGGCCTGGTCTTTTTTGTGCATTTGAGCGATTGAAAGAGCGTGTGTGATGTATTGTCATTATTGGAGGCGGTGTAATGAATTATCCTGAGCCGTGGAGCAAATACCCTGTCCGATCTGATGACATGGCAGCCCTGACAGTCTCTGGCACCAGGTAACTTGGCAAGAACGACACATGGAGTGATTCCATGGGCACTGGGAAAAATCTAACTTGTCATCATAATCCGTGGTTGGCATACAGAGGCATACAATCACACATGTGCACAAAGGTACACATACACAGAAAATGCATTAGGGTAATGAAAAATCTTTTAAAAATCTAGTTTAAAACACATGTGCCAAGTTCTTAGAAATGTACTCTTTGTATTCATGTTTGTTTCATATGGTTTTGAAAATGTTTTATACCATTTTCAAGAAGTTTAAATTTAACGACTCAGTGACTAAATGAAAAATGTCATGTGGTGTAACCATCAAGTAAAGAGTATTATTTTCATCACACCGTGAATATTTGTGACTGTACACATATTCATTATTATTAATTTTTAAAAGTTTTATATAAATATTTCATAAAAAGGTTTTTAATAAACAACGAGTGTCTCATTTCACTTTTCAGTGCTGCAATTGTCTAATAATTAAGATTAGATAGATTAAGATTCAGCTACAAACTCAGCTACATAAACATTTCCTTGGATGATTCAGAAGATGAGTCTTCAATTTTGAGTCTTAAGGTCTTTTCGTCTGAAATTTTCACACGTTAAAAAATAAATACAACCTCATTTTGTCAATCACGTTTACACACTGCCTCCGAAACTTTCGTCCGTAATAAAAAAATTCATATCAGGTTTGATTTTCTGCATTTTCGCATCAGTAGCATTCATTTTGATAGGAAGGTTTTTTTTTAAGATAATTCTTTGATTTTTTTATTTATACATTTTTTTTTTGCGTTCTTCACACTGTTGATTTTTGGCAAATTGTGTGTTGACGCACAGCCTTTCTAAAACGCATCTACTGTCTGTGTCGAAACTTTGCATGCCTATACATGACCATAAAACACAGTGACTAAATGAAAAATGTCATGTGGTGTAACCATCAAGTAAATAGTATTATTTTCATTACACCTTGAATATTTGTGAGTGTACACACATTCATTATTATTTTTGTAAGTTTGTACATACATTTTTCATAAAAAAGTTTTTAATCATCATTATGAATTATTAATACATAAATACCATTACATTTTGAAGAGTTGCACCACATTATATATAAAAGAATGTTGGATACATCACATGACTTTGATTTTGCATACAAAGTTTTTTTTTTCAAATAATATTAAGCAATGACATTTAGGTTCAAATATTTTTCTATAATATACATTTTTACATATACATTTTTATATAATATACATTTTTATGTTATATATAAAAATATAAATATTTAATAATAGTTATAATAATAATAATAATATTCTTTTAATGAGGCTTTTTCTTTATTACGAAATCATGACAACTTTATCACCCTGACATTGTTGAATTATTGTTGAATTCCATAAAATAAAAAAATCATAAAACTTATTTATATAGACACATTTTGTATATTTACATAAGTTTTTAATGGTTTGTACATTTTTTATTTATTCCATAAATTATAGACATGCTCATAGAAGAGATGTGTTCAAGTCATTGTCCGTATGAGCATTTTAAAAATGTTGTTGAATTAGTCAACAAACTTAAAAATAACAAGCGTCACATTACTGACGCAATTAACATGACAAGGAACAGAAACAAAATGTTATTTTCTCCTTCTTCAGCCAAAATATTATTTCATGAGCTTGACTAAAACACAGATTTCTTTCACATTTCACCATTATTGCTGAGCAGCAGCATTCATGCTACCAAGAAGCACTATAACCACTAATGAAATTCAGCACCATAAGTCTGTAAATGAAGGGTCAGGATCTTAACCAGCCAATTATTCTTTAGCAATTTGTCAAAGGAAAAATTATTTCAAACTGTTAGACCGAAATTGTTTATAAGATTGTGGTAATACAGCAGAGCTTTAAAGAAAGCAGTGGGGTGGGACATGAAATGCTGTGACGGGTGTACAAGTGGATGGTTGCTTACACACACATATATGAGAATGCTCACAATTAGACTCCTGTGAGTTTAGAGAGATGGTACAAGGGGCTCAAAATGAGTGAGGGGCTTATAGCACATCTACAGCTTTCTCATAAAGCAGAGTTCATCTGTGATAATGCTGAATAAAGAGATATTACACATGAAAAAAAACAAACATCATATGCTCAACCTCATGTCATTTTATAAATACATAATACCATTCAAAATTTAAGATTTTTTATGTTTTTTTAAAGTCTCTTATGCTCGCCATGGCTGCATTTATTTGCTCAAAATGTTTTCACAGTAAAAACAATAATATTCTGAAATATTATTACAATAAATTTCATTTTAACAAATATACAAATGTTATTTTAAATAATTGTTTTATATTTGCATACATTTTAGAATGTAATGTATTGCTGTAATAGCAAATATCAGTTTTCAGCAACCATGATCCTTCAGAAATTATTTTAATATGCTGATTTCATGCCCAAGAAACATTTCTTGTTATTATCAATGTGCTGCTTGATATTTTTGTGAAAACTGCAATACATTTTATTATTATTATTTTTTTATTAATAGAAAGTTCAAAGCATTTATTTTAAATGTTTTAACAAATGTAAAAAGTAAGTCAATTTCAATCAATGTAATGTCCTTGCTGAATAAAAGTATTCATTTCAAAACAAAACAAAAAAACAACAAAAACTCAAAACACACACACAAAAAAAAAAAAAAATGTACTGTCCTTACTGAACCCAAACATTTGAACAGGAGTATATCATTTATTTTATTTAATATTTTAGATACTGCCAAGCTCCAATAAGGACAAAAAATATATAAATTTTGTGTTGTTCCCTGTCTTCTGAAGCCAAATGATGGTAATGTGTGAGGAACAAACTTAAATTTAAGTTCACTCTCAAATACATTTACTGTCTGTATTCATAAATACACCTTGCATTCATACACCAAGATTTTAAAGGACTTTGAATCTGTTCTTCAAACAAAGCTATATGGCTTCAAAGGTTTGACATATAGCACTCAAGTCAAAAGGACCCTAGTCCTGATTTTGTCGTATATAAAACAGCATCCTGAACATTCTTCAAAACATCTCCGCTTCCACAGAAGTCAGTCAGTCATACAGGTTTGAAGCATGGGGTTGAGAAAATAATGATTTTTAGGTAAACTACCCTTTTATGCAGAAAGAGAAGCAATATGTTAAACATAACATATCTATAGTGAATGAATAGTTATCACCACCAACAATAAATGAGGTAAAGTGAATTTGGAGATGTGGATACAGCCAGAGAGCGAGAGTGAACGTCTGTTTGAGCTCTTTCTCTGCCTCTGGCAGATGTGGACAATGAACTCTTGACACAGCCAAAGCCACTTTATGTTCAACATGTGTGTTTGTTACTGTCTCTGGCAGCCAGGCCGAATGTGTGTGTGTGTGTGTGCAGAAGATGAGCGTAGCAGCAGGATATGTGGCAATCTGGGAGGTTGGCTGTAATGACACACGAGGGACAGATTAGCTTCCTGTCTGTCAGAATTCCATCAGAGAGCATCTGATTTACAGCCTGCACTGACCAGACTGCCTGCCCTGTACCCAAAGCAAACACACACACACACACACACACAGATACATTATTTGTATAAAGGCTTTGAGAAAGCATACATTAAACTGGAATCCTGCCTACTCTTCTAATACCGTACAGCGAGTGGCGTGTCTATTACAATGCAGAACGCGTGATGTGTAAATCAGAGTGTGTAGGTGTGTTACTGCACAGTAACCCCTCAGTGACACTCAGCATGCCGTGGCCTGCTGGTCCGGGATGGAGAGAGGAAGACAGACAGATGCATTAAACAACATGTCACCCCCAAACACAACAATGATTAATCACTGCAAATTATAAGCACCTGTACGACAAGTTACTGATCGCACACACACACACACACACACACACACACACACTGCGTCTCTCTCTTTCTCCTAACGACAGGGCCTCTTAAACACACACATATACAGTATATAACAACTTACACACAGACATCTAATAGTGCCAGTGCTAGATTTCCACAATGCAAATGATCCATAAATTATCTACGTATTTAAAAATCTCTATTATATTGTTAATCAAATATTGTTAGACTTAAATTCCATTCAGTACCAAAACATAAGATATAATAATGTCAAACAATTATGGTCTGGCATGTTTTCCCCATTAAACTAAAGAAAACAGACATTTAATTTATATTTAAATTGTATACTATTTTTATTATTTTTAATTATGCAGTTTTAAATGTATTTTTCTTTCAATCTAGTTTGAAGAGGAAAACACGTCAGACCATGATCTTTTTGATGTTCTAAAACAGAAGTAACAAGCGACACTATATTGTGTTTTAAAAATCTAAATATTTAAAACACTTTTGTTATGAAACGCTAAACCAGATGACATCTGAAGGTTGTGATGTGAGTTTTACTTTTAAACCATGTTATTTATATAGCTTTTTGTTGTTTGTTTTTATGTGATCACTGTAGCATTATTATTTCTTGATCAATATCAATATTTAATTTTACTCTAATTAAAATGAGAAACAGGTTGTATGTCTATCCCTCGCAGCCTCATTTGTGTAAAACTAAACATAGCTCCTACTAATTCTAGCTGATTTCAATTAGGCCACAGAATTGGCCAAACCTTTTAAATATTCTTTTAAATCCACATTTTCACATTAATCTAATTTAATTTATGAGCTATGTCACATACGTTATCCCTCAGCCAAGATGCCAAGTTCAGAGCAAGAAAGTACAAGCAAAGAATTGCTGCAACCAAGAAACCAGGAAAAATCCTCAGGGAAGGAAAGTGAAAATAAATAAATCAGAACCATAAAAACATGAGTGACTTTTTAGTAAACTCATGTTGTCTTTTGTATATGCAACATATTTTGAACACTGTGCTTCTTTGTTATCAGGGTATTGACAATATCCGGCTTAAATTTACTTCTGTTTGTTATTAAAAAATAAATAAATATTCCATTTTACAATGTCTGTTTTTGACAGTACGAAATGCTAATGTTGTCTTTATGGTCTAGTTTGACTCAAAGTATTATTACGGTAATAATTATAATACAGATGTTCATGATGTTCAGTATTGCTAACACAATTAACAGATTATTCTTAATATAATCGATTTTAATAAGATTTTGAACAATAATGTGGAACTTTACAGGGTTTAGTCTAAAGCACATGACAAAAATAAGGATACAACTAGGGCTGCCACCTTAAAACAATAATTTAATGCAATTAACTACAGAAAATGCAGATTAAATAGTTTGTAAAATTGATTAAACAATATTTAAATAAATAATAAAAAACTGATTACAATCATCCCCTGACTCCTATATAAATTCTATAATAAAGATTTAAATTAAAGTATATTAATAAACTTAGTCTTCTATATTAATGAACTTAAATGTTATGATTCAAATTATATTACCATATTGATAATTATGATTAGTTGCACCATATGAGAGCCTCGGGATTATTTAGAATCATAAAAAAAAAAAAGAAAAAAAAAGAGGTTGCCACAAATAAAATAAAATAAAACAAAAAGTCCTGTCAAACGATTAATCGCATCCAAAATAAAAGTTTGTGTTTACATATTATGTGTGTGTACTGTGTATATTTATTATGCATATATAAATACAATCACATGAAAGATATGTTATATTTATATATTAAATATATTTGTATATAATATAAACTATATGAATATAAATATAAACATGTAAATATTTTCAAAATATATACTGTATGTATGTGTCTTTATATATACAAAATAAATATACACAGTAGACACACATATGTTGTGTAAACAAAAACTTTTATTTTGGATACGATTAATCGCGATTACTCCTTTGACAGCACTAAAAACAACATAAGATAAAATAAAATAAACAACAAAACAAAAACAAAAAAAGATATACTGTTCTTGTAGCCTGCAAAACTATAAAACATCCATGTTTTGCTGCTGTATGTTCACAGAAAATTAAATTCTGTGTTGTGAAAAGTCTCAGTGAAGTGGCAGTGGGCAGCTGGCCGGTCCCCTAGAGAAAGGGAGAACAGAGTGGCCCTCTCTGCTCAGTCACCTGAGCTCATTATGCTGAAAGCACTCGCCGGCCAAACAGACACACAGGCTGATGTGAGGAAATGGCAGTGTGATTAATGTGGCCTAAATTGAGCCGCTTTCGTTGCGCCCCCGTCCCAGTTAAACCAGTCACTGGCCATCAGCCTCAAACCACCACACTGTACCCATGAATCACACACACCTGCCCACATCAAGCAGCACATACATGACGTGGACCCATGTGACAGCCTACAACTTTACTTCCATAATGAATGCGTCAGACATGGGAGAGCCCGAGAAACAAAAAGCACATTTCACAAGATGATTAAAGGAGGAAAGCTTTTGTTTTCTTTGTGCAAATGAAATGATAGACATATCAAAGGTTGCAGAGTGCTATATAATGCCATCTAGCATAGCACAGAGACTCACACACACTTATACATATACACATACATAGAGAGAGAGAGTTTCCCAAGGAAGCACAGCTGAAAAAGCCAGTGAGAGAAAGACCGAGAGAGAGAGAGAGAGAGAGAGAGGCCCCCGGTACCTGCTTATATAGTCTCCTCTCTCCAAATGTTTATTTTGGACCAGACTGGTGGCCAACTGGTTGCAATTGACCCTCTACAGGGACGAGTTAGTAAGCGAACATGAAACTTTTCCTTTTGGGAGAGAGAAGGAGGGGAAAGCCACACACGTACTGCAAGCTCAGACACGCAAGCACACATGCAAATGAGGAAACAGACCCCCACAAAAAAAACGTACACACACACTAAACAAAATAACTGAGAAGAAATGGAAACATTAAAATACCAGAAATGCAACTCAGTATACAGGAATGCAGATCATTTTAATAAACATGGACTTTGTTTACAACTGAAAAATGATTGCACATTTCAATACAGTGTAAATGCACAGGAAAAATCATTAAGTGATCGTCATCCCAAGTAGCCTGTTTGGCCTGTGTGCCATTACACTAGAGAGTCCACTACCAGGAGAGAACATAAAATCCACACGTAGTAAACGGCACTGGATGTAGTGAAATAACAGTAACCTGCAGTAAACACGTAATCCTGTCAGACATTTAACACTACAGGACATTTGAAACACTAGCAGGCAATGAAAGAGTGATGAATTAAAGATTGAGGTCATTTGAATTAGCTGAATCACTTATATACAAATGAATCTATCAACAACCAGAAAATTTCTCTAAAGGCTTTACATTTATAACATTTTTTTTGGACACATTTTATAACTTAAAAGTCAAGATAAAAATTATATTAGCCTATATAATAACATGGTAATAATAATATTATTATATTAAAACAATATAATTACAAAGATATTATAGAAATATTTTCTTTATTTTCATTTATATGAATAGAAAATGCAGTGAGGTTACTATTAAGTTTTGCTCATTCAAACAAGTTACTTCATAAGTTAAACCAACTGTACATAATGCTTTTTAAATATTAATATATTTACATTTAATGTTTTATTATCATTTAAAAAATGAAAATAATGCAGGTTTTTAAATATGACAATACAATGATAATACACAGATACCATATTAAATATTGTTTCAAAGTTTGGAGTCTATTAAATTGTTGTAATGTTTTTTTAAATAAGTTACTTACGTTAATTAAGAATGCAATTATTTGATCCAAAATAACATACACATAAATACAACGTTAATATTGTGAGATATTACTATAAATTAAAATATCTATTTTCTATTGTAATATAATCTAAAACATAAATTAAATGATATATTATTATAATATTTTCTGCATCATTGCTCCAGTCTTCAGTGTCACGTGATCATTCAGAAATCATTTTAATATTTAATATGGTATATCATTTTAAGAGTGTCCCAATTTTCAAGATCCTTTGATGAATTTTTTTTTTTACTAATTTGTTCCCTTGTTTTAATAAATCATGGCTATGATTTACAAATGCGTTCCCTAGTTTCAGTTAAATCGAGGCCATGATTTACTCATTTGCTCCCTCGTTTTAGTTAAATCAAAATGAGGGAATGAATTAGTACAATATCATAGTAAATGATAATGTTAATGATACATCTTTTTTTATCCTACGTTATGTGTGGGGCTCAACAGACCCACACTAAATGGTCATGCTTGTGTGTGTGTTTGTGTGTGTATGTAGGACATCATTCTGTATTATAATTTTAAACATGCTAATAATGGTTGTTATAATTTGTTAAACCTATTTTTAAATGTCAGATAGATTTGTGCCCATTACTTGTGTAACGTGCTACATCAAGAGGGAGCGTTTTGCGCATGAATGACTAGAATTAGAGTCTCTGCCCCCAAGCTCAGCCACCCAATACCCACAGCCGAGTTTACAGTCAGAGAAACAGAGGGAGAAGAGAGAGATGCTGAGAGCAGGCCTGGCCCTGTAGACTAAATAAAAGCTCTTAATCCTCATAAACTGCTCCATATGAGCATTACATCCCTGACTCCACACGGGACTCCTCAGGAATGGAACTCATTTTGGGGTTAAAACATTACCAGCACTGCTCTTCTCCCATCCCGGTAATGAGCTTGCTGGCCTTCATTCCCTCCCCCATCCTGACGACAGAATACGCTTAGGATGACAAATGCCCAGGAGCATGTAAATGTTGGGGTTGGAAAATGCAGAAGTTGTGGCAGTGTATACATGTGTGCACTCCAGTATATCAGTGTCATGGCTCTACCTTTGCCTTGACAGTAGGGAAAACAGCATTTGCCATATACAGTAAGGATGTCATCATTTACTCACTTACTGTACGTCATTCCAAAACCAGATTTTTTTGCCTTCCATGAAAGACAAGTGAAAGTAATAAAAGTAAATAGGGTCAAAGGTTTGGGGTTGGTGAGATTTTTTATGCTCACCAAGGATGCAATTATTTTATTTAAAATTTAATAATCAAAACTGTAAAAACAGTTAAAAAAAAAAAGTTGTGAAATATCGGTCACTTTATTTTAAGGTTAAATTCTCACTATTTACAAAACTGTCACGAACTCAGCCTCTGTGGCTCCCTCCGATCACCACCAGAGGGAACCCTCACCTGAGTATTAACTCTGTCATTCGGACTTCATTTCCCATCACACCCCGTACCTGAGACGGATTACCTGCACAGGTGTTCCCCATTGACTGGTCTATTTAATCTGCTCCACCCTTGCTCTCATTGCGAAGTGCCATGCAAACATTTCTGAGCGTTCATCCCGTGTTTGATTTCCTGTTGCCGACCTGGACTGTTTACCCATTTATGAAAGAACTCTGCCCGCCTAATCTGACTCTGCCTGCCTTGCTGATCTGTTTTGTTATCTGTCTGCCGCCTGCCCAGACCTCTAGCCCGAACTCTGTTTATGATTCTGCTCTGCCTATGTGGTACCTGACGCCTCCTTTCACACACTCGCAGCTCAAACAGGATGGCCAGACGATCCGTTGAAACTTCACTTTCGCAAGGGTCTGAGTACGGAACTACAGTCTGACTCCGATCATCCTGGGATTACCCTGGCTAGAGAAACACAATCCTTCAATTATTTGTTCCCGACGTCAACCTCATTTCTCCTCGGCTCCAGTCGGCACTCCAGTTCCATTCTCTAACTCTGAACCCATGCAGATCGGATTCCCTCACCTCAGTGAGGAGGAGAGAGAGAGATGCATGCGCAGGAATCTATGTCTGTATTGCGGACTCTCAGGACATATGAGCGCTACCTGTCCCACTCGGCCATCTCGCAAACCCCCGACGGTGAGTTCTAATTTGAATCCATCCACTGTTCTAGAAATACCAGTCACTCTAACATTCGACGGGCAGATTATGGAGGCTAAGGCTTTAATAGATTCTGGAGCTGTGGGAAATTTCATTGATGCTAGTTTTGCCAAAGCTCACAACATTCCTCTTGTCCCCTGTGTATCTCATCTGGCAGTGGCAGCGCTAGACGGTCGCCCGCTGGGTTCTGGCCGGGTTCAATTCATCACCGAGGACATCCAATTAAGCGTTGGAGTTCTTCACACCGAATCCATCAGACTATTTGTTTTCTCATCACCCAGACTCCGATCATCCTGGGATTACCCTGGCTAGAGAAACACAATCCTTCAATCTCCTGGTCCAAAAGGCAAATTACTCAGTGGTCAGAATCCTGCCGACAGAATTGCCTCCCTTCTACCTCAGCCAAAAAAGTGACATGTACGCACGAATTACCACTCCCTGCCAAATACCATGATCTCGCAGAGGCATTCAGTAAAACCAAAGCCACCCAGCTTCCACCGCACAGAACAGGTGATTGTGCCATTAACCTTCAACCGGGTTCACAACCTCCCAAGGGGAGAATCTTCCCCCTGTCCCAACCTGAAGCAGATTCCATGAAATCATATATTGAGGAGGAACTTGCTAAAGGATTCATTAGACCATCCACCTCACCTGCCTCTGCTGGACTCTTCTTTGTCAAGAAGAAGGATGGGGGACTTCGACCTTGCATTGATTATCGAGGGCTCAATGACATAACCATCAAATTCCGCTATCCCTTACCTCTGGTTCCAGCGGCCCTAGAACAACTTCGAGAAGCAAGATATTTCACCAAGCTAGATCTGCGCAGTGCTTACAATCTCATTCACATTCAGGAGGATGATGAATGGAAAACTGCCCTCTCCACCACGACTGGGCACTATGAATATCTTGTTATGCCGTTCGGGCTTGCAAACAGTCCCTCCGTGTTCCAGTCCTTCATCAACGACGTCTTCAGAGACATGCTTAATCGCTGGGTCATTGTCTATATCGACGATATTTTGATTTACTCAAAGTCACTCGAGGATCGTGTTAAGCACGTACGAGCAGTCTTACGACGCCTCATAGATCATCAGTTATTCGCCAAGGCCGAGAAATGTGAGTTTCACTAGGAATCTGTGTCTTTCCTCGGCTACGTGATCAGTTCTGGAGGGGTAGCCATGGATGATAAGAAGATTCGTAATGTTGTCAACTGGCCTCAACCAGCCACACTGAAAGAACTTCAACGCTTCTTAGGTTTGCCAACTTCTATCGGAGGTTCATTCGCAATTTCAGCACGATAGCAGCCCCCTTAACTCCCATGACAAAGAAGGGGAGTCAACGCCTCACCTGGTTACCGGCAGCCCTTCAGGCCTTTCAATCCCTAAAGGAACGATTTACCACAGCTCCCATCCTACATCTTCCCGATCCAGAGCAGGAATTCATTGTTGAAGTGGACGCCTCCAGCACCGGCATCGGAGCAGTCCTTTCACAACGTCAGGGCAATCCACCCAAAATTTATCCCTGTGCCTTTTTCTCTCGCAAGCTCAATTCCGCCGAACAAAATTACGATGTGGGCAATCGGGAACTCCTTGCCATGAAGGCTGCGTTCGAGGAGTGGCATCATTGGCTCGAGGGAGCCAAACACCCTTTCACTGTCCTCACAAATCATCGAAACATTGACTATCTGAAGTCAGCAAAAAGACTCAATCATAGACAGGCGAGATGGGCACTCTTCTTCACTAGATTCAACTTCAAAATTACTTACCGTCCAGGCTCACAAAATACCAAGATTCTACGAGTCCGCCCCCGAATAATGAGTTCCCAATCAAGAACTCATCATTCCATCATCCTCGCACCCCTTCAATGGGATATTATGACGGAAATCACTAACGCCCACAACACTGAACCTCCACCAGCCGAGACTCCACCTAACCTCACATATGTGTCCCAAGCTCTACGACAACGAGTCCTTAGTTTGGGCCATTCAACCCCCAGTTCAGGACATCCAGGTATAACAGCCACACTTCAACTAATGAATAACCGGTTTTGGTGGCCTTTCATTCAGCCTGAAACGATCACTTTCGTCAAGAACTGTGCTACATGTAACATCTCCAAATCATCTCATCAATTGCCTGCTGGTCTGCTCCATCCATTACCCATACCACAACGTCCATGGTCACACATAGCCGTCGATTTCGTAACGGACCTCCCAGCCTCACAGGGCCATACCACCATCCTCACCGTTATTGATCACTTTTCCAAAGCCTGCCGTCTGATCCCTTTACCCAAACTGCCCACCGCCGAGTCTCTGTGCAATTACGTCTTCAGGTTTTACGGTCTTCCCGAGGATTTGGTCTCGGATCGAGGTCCCCAATTCACCTCACGAGTATGGACAGCATTCTGCCAGAAACTCAATATCAATGTAAGTCTCACTTCCGATTATCATCCCCAATCCAATGGCCAGGTGGAACGTCTCAATCAGGAACTCACTCGATTCCTTCGCTCATACTGCCATGGAAACCAGTCCGACTGGAGCCGCTACCTATTCTGGGCCGAATATGCACACAACTCACTCTGCAAACCTGCTACTGGAATCACTCCCTTCCAATGCACTCTGGGATTCCAACCTCCTCTCTTCCCCTGGTCGGGGGAACCCTCAGAACTCCCTGCAGTCAACTCATGGTTACAGCGAAGTGAGGAGACATGGAATGAGGCTCATACCCATCTCCAGAGAGCAGTTCGTCGTTCCACTGAACAAGCCAATCGTCGCTGATGCATCAATCCCAATTATCAACCTGGTCAGTGGGTCTGGCTATCTACTCGGGACCTTCGTCTCCGACTACCCTGCAAGAAGCTCAGTCCCAGGTACGTGGGTCCATTCAAAATCCTCAGACAAATAACTCCTGTTTCCTTTCATTTGGCTTTACCTGCTCATTTCCGTATCTAACCCACTTTTCATGTCTCCCTGCTCAAGCCTGCTGGTGGTCCGAGAGGAGCGGAGGTCCAGGAGGAGGCTGGTGACCAGAGGGCTCCTCCCATGATCATAGATGGCGAGGAGGCATATCAAGTCCGAGAGATTCTGGACTCTCGTCGTTGGGGCAGGATACTTCAGTATCTAGTGGACTGGGAGGGGTATGGCCCAGAGGAACAATCATGGGTCAGTGCGGAGGACATCTTGGACCCTTCTCTTACCGCAGACTTTCATCGAGACCATCCGGATAGGCCGACCCCGTGGAAGACCCCGGCGTCGTTTGCCTCTTCGCGTCAGGAGCCGCTCACAGGGGAGGGGCTCTGTCACAAACTCAGCCTCTGTGTCTCCCTCCGATCACCACCAGAGGGAACCCTCACCTGAGTATTAACTCTGTCATTCGGACTTCATTTCCCATCACACCCCGTACCTGAGACTGATTACCTGCATTGGTCAGACCATTGACTGGTCTATTTAATCTGCTCCACCCTTGCTCTCATTGCGAAGTCTTGTTCTTGCCATGCAAACATTTCTGAGCGTTTATCCCGTGCTTGATTTCCTGATTCCGACCTGGACTGTTTACCCATTTATGAAAGAAATCTGCCTGCCTAATCTGACTCTGCCTACCTTGCTGATCTGTTTTGTTATCTGTCTGCCGCCTGCCCAGACCTCTAGCCCGAACTCTGTTTATGATTCTGCTCTGCCTACGTGGTACCTGACGCCTGTCATTGACTTATGCTTATGACCATTCTTGTGTGATAATAAACCTGCACATGGATCTTAAAGACACAGCCTCCTCGATACAAAAACATTAACTATGACTTTTGCCTCAAACTCCTAATTTGCTGCTTATTAATAATTAGTAAGATCGTTGTTAAGTTTAGGTATTGGGTAGGATTAGGGAAATAGAATATGGTCGTGCAGAATATGTGCTTTATATGTACTAATAAACAGCCAATATCTTAATAATAGGCATGCTAATAAGCAACTAGTTAATAGTGAGAATTAGTCCCTATACTAAAGTATTACCGAAATATAATAAATTAAAATAACTGCTTTCTATTTAATATATTTTAAAATGTAATTTATTGTTGTGAAGCAAAGCTGAATTACTCCAGTCTTCAATTTCACAAGATCTTTCAGAAATCATTCTAATATGCGGATATGCAGCTTAAAAAAATCATATTATTATCAGTGTTAAAATGTTGTGCTGCTAAATATTTTTGTGCAAACCGTGATCGATAGAAAGTTCAGTATTGTTTGTATTAGACAGTATTTATTTGAAACGGATAGAAAACACCAAGTTTGATCAATTTCATGCATCCTTGCTGAAAAAAAATAAGTTCCAAGTAAGGCCTATCACATGGCTTCAGAAGACTTCAAAAATATAGTGGATAGTCGTATGGAGTGCATTTGTGAGATATTTATGGTCCTAACATCAGTTCTCATTCACTTTCATTGCAAAGGACAGCCATACATTTTTCAAAAAAAAAAAATGTAGTCTTCCATAAAAGAAAGCGGCATGAGGGAGTAAATGCTCACAGAATTTTACATTTTGAGAAAGCTATTCCTATAAATTTCAGTTTATTCATCACACAAAGCTGTCATAAAGTACATTTACGCTGTTTCTGTGGTACTTTGGCAAAGTTTTCCAAGCTCAACGGCCTCTGTTCCCATTCACTTTTAAACAGTAGAGTGCACACGCTGACAAACATCTCCTTCTGTGTCCCACAAAAAAATTTGACTAAACTAACCCTTTAAATCCACCGGTTTATATGATAAAGCAAGTATAAGATGGTTATAAATCCACAGCATCCACCTGAACAAGAGGCAGCAGGACAATTCAGGTTTGCATGTGACTGCAGGGCTCTCATTCATCACAGCTGTCACATGAAGCCCATGAAGCACAAACGAATGAATGCGAGAGAGGCGGATGTGTGTGCCCAAGTCGGCCTGCTTTGGGAACCAAGCAATGAACAGAGAAGTGCCAGGTCCAACCACACGAATACCACGGTCAGCCTCAATTGACAGACCGCTGCACACGTTAAAATTTGGAGAGTATGAAAAAGCGATTCCAAGAGAGAACAAGAAGCAGACAGAATGAGTGACTAACAGAATGAGAAATGCAGACTGAAACTCTCTTTAATCGGCATGTGTGAAGCGTTCAGGTAAGTCCGTCAGACACAGGAAATGTATTAACATTGACCACAGTTTACTCTGTTAACCACACTGCGGCCCTGTGGGACATGCCTGCAGGGCAGCGTCTGTTTACATATACAAAAAACACAAGCACGCACACACCCCGGAACACTGCCCAACTTCTCATACATTTATTACTGTCAGTTTTTATTCATATAAACATCCATACAAGATCAATTAACACCCCGATAAACCACTGGCGTGCCTATGGCGGGTCGTAAACAATTATTTGTGGAACGTGGCTGTCAAATATATGCTCTGTGTGAGTTAATATTTCAGAGAGAAACTGCAGTGAGCACACAGTCCGAATGGCTTCCCCCCTGAAGGATTCAAGCCTATGCAAACATCATTGAGCACAGGCACATTCCTCTGCTGAGGGTACAGTCTGAGCCACTGTATGAGGTCTAGTTTATTTACACATCAGGATAGGTAGTTCTCACCATCAATAACTTTATGACAGGAGTCAACAAAAAACAGTGCCATTTGTGTGTTATGTGTCACTATGCTCTTCATACAACTGATATAATTATCTGGAAACTAAATTCAGTTACATTATTTAATAGATCTTACTGTTTTTTGAGTAATGCAATTTTTTTTTTTTTAATCTGAATAGTTTTTCCATTACTAATTTTGTATATAAATAGGTTAATAATAATAATAATAATAAATAAATAGTAGTTTTATACACATAAACACTATATTGTACACTGTAAAAAAAATAAAATAATAAAAACAATTCTGTAAAATTTATGGTAAAAACCGGCAGCTGTGGTTGCCAGAATTTTACCGTAAAAATACAGTAACAACATTTAAAACTTATATTAACTTAAATTTACATTTAAATACCGTAATTTCAATTACTGATATAATGTTAATATACCAACCTACTGAAGTACTGAAATCTGTTGTGTACCTTTGTAATACACTGATAGCCACCAAAAGCAGGTGGTGATGAGAAAGTCACATGATGAACCAAAGCCGCTTTTAAATATGAACATATATAGACGGTGCACAGTGTCATTCACACAAACACTAAACACCATCATGGTAACACACATGAAACTAAAATAATGCAATAAACATTAGATGTAACATATAACCCTAATCTACACAACTGATAAGAAAATACTAAAAGAAACAGTTATTTCAACAAAAAAACATAAAATTTGAAATGTAATGCAGGGATTTCTGGGAATGTCAATTTACAGTTATTCACTGTAAATTATACATTCTTTTTCCACTTCCAAAAACTGTATACTACCATAAAATTACATGTAAAGTCCAACACAGTTTTTCACTGTATATAGTAGGGGAACTTAACGTAAAACATTTAACAGGTTTTTACTGTAGTATTTTTAGAGTCTTTTACCGTTAAAGTCACAGTCATTTTTTTTACAGTGTACAAAACTTCAGTGAATAAGATAAAAAAAAACTAGGATATATTAAACTGATCAAATGTGATTTTATCAAAAGATAAAAGATTTATATTTCAAATAGATATTGATATTTTGTTCTATACATCAACAAATTCTGTAAACAATCACAGTTTTCAAAAAAATATTAAGGTTATTAAAATGTTTTCAACATTTTAAGATAAGAATACAATTTTTTTCTTGAGCAGCAAATCAGCATATTATTCTGAATGATCATGTGACACTGAAGACTGGAGTAATGATGCTACAAATTCAGCTTTGCAATAATAGGACTTTTAAAATATAATAAAATAGAAAACTGTTATTTTAATCAATTAAAACAGTCTTACTGACCCCAAACTTTTGAATGATAGTGATCATATTTCAGGTAAAGACATTATTGAAAAACTGCACCTATAGGACACTTTTATAATAAATATTCAACTATAAAATAATTATATAATATAACAAAATAATACATTTTTAAAATAAACATTATTTTTTGTTTTTAAAGGCACCTTAACAGTAAACTGTTACAATAAATAAATAAACAAACAAACAAACAAACCTGTAAAGGTATCTTTAATTTCTGAAACCCCACAGAATTGCTATCTGATTCATTTGCCCGACAGGAAGCATATGGGTAGCAATATTCATTTTGAATAATCAATGAATTTTCATCAATGAATTTTAATTTTAATTTTGCACTAAACATTGCACATATGTATGGGAAAATGTAAATTTAAATACGGAAATACATTGCCACTTTACACATTGCATTGCCATTTTGCATATCACATTTCAAAATTAATATTGCTACCCATATGATACAGACATATTGGCTCAACCAATGGTGTTATTTTGGAGTAGAACCACTTATTTTATAGAATAACGGCAGAAAGGAAAAGTTTGGCTTGTTCAGAAAACTTTCTAAACTTGTTTAGAGAAAATCATTTCCATTTAATGCAACTAGTTGTGCAGAAATGACTTGCTGCATCTTTAAGGAATCATCAAAACAGTAAAATAAAGCAGTTAATAAAAATAACATCATAAAATGCATAAAATAAAAACCACAAAAAATAGATGCAAAGATGATGCTAATGAGACGAACTGAAGCAAGATAACAAATGATACGGCTAACATCTGCTAATGTCCAGCAGGATGCCCTCCATCTGTGTTCTCTTGCCACTGTGTCTCTGATATTTCTCTCTCTCTCTCTCTCTCTCTCTCTCTCTCTCTCTCTCAGGCTACAGCAGAAGCCCTCCCGCTCCCCCTACTCTTTCTTCTCTTTCCAGGAACTATGTCTCTTCCATGGCTGGAAGGTTGTAATTTGTAACAGGCGACTCGGCGGGCTGAGAAGCCCTCCTCTTATCTGAACAAGGGATCACTAGCAAATCATATCAGAGAAGAGGCCTGTTTAAATATAGCCCTAATTACCGCAATCATTTGTTGCTGTCTCTTTTTTCTCCTTTCCTCCAGCCCTCGCTAGCATGCTTTTTTCCCCTTTCTTTTCCTTGCTTTTTAAAAAGCGAGCTCCCCTCATTCTGAACGTTTCCTCCTCCTTGTATCCAGTAAATCCTCGCTTGTGGTGTGGGCTTGGGGGGAGTGGGCTGACAGTTGCATGACAAGAAATGTTTCCCTTTGTAAGAGCCTACTTCCTCCTCGCGCAGTTTTAGCCTAATTGAAACGTTTCCTATTGGGCTCAATCAGGAGAGCAATTACCTAATTATTCGCTTATGCCTAACTTAGTCCTGTACGCTGACAGAGAGAGACAACGACAGAGAGAGAGAAAGAAAGGGTGTATTTACTAGACTGCTGTTTTCACTGAATTCATTACTTGTTTTTCCCTCTTTTACTCATTTCTTCCTTCACTGACAGAATCGCTAGGAAATAACATGTTACTTAGTCCAGATTTCACATATTTGAAGGGGGTTAAGTCAGCATTTCACAAGTTTCGCAAGTTATAGAATTTTACATTATTCAGTATGCAGAAAGCTTGTATTTTTTATTTTTTAAGTATAACAATTATGTAAAAAATTATATAGTAAGATGGGTGGCTGTACGAAGCTGAAACCAGGCTTTTTATGGGCTCATAAGGAAAAGTATCAAAGAGGGAGAGGAAATATGACCGGGAGGCATTAACAGATCTGGAATGTTTTGTCCCGCCTGAACCTTCCTCCACAACATTTAATAATTAGACAGCTCATAAAACATAAATGTATCATGGATAAAGAGATTTTCTCACTTCCCCTTGAGTGTCACGCTATTCAAGAAAAAAATACAAAAATAAATGTAAAAATTTAGGAAAAATAAAACAAATAACAGCATATATATATATATATATATAAAAACATACTGTATATAGAAAGAGATGGAGGGATAGATACACACACAAAGACTTTATCGTTGGGGATAGCAAGACAAAATTTATTTTTCATATCATGAAATTTTAAATTAATATTCCAGAACCGTGTACAGACAAAGCAAACATATTGGCCTGTAAGGAAGTTGTATGTTTTCAGCTGTAAATTCACCATCGCCCCCCCCCCTCCTTTCCCATCGCAGAGACCCACCTAAGCTCCAAAAGGTCATCGCTTCAACAAGTGTGGGCTGTTGAGCTCTTAAATCAATCATTTAAATCTATGGCTAAATCAGCGAGCTGTCTGGGTTTAAGCACACATGCCGTAGCTTAATTCACCCGAGCGAAGGAGCTCAGCAGCCATATTTCAGCCAACATGTGCGCCACTGTTGTCTAAACAAGCGCTGTAAGGCAGGCTGCAGAGGAGAGTCCTGGCTGCAGGACATGGAAAGCAGTTAGAGGACGTCCATGTGCACATGCGCAGCAGATACACAAACACACACTAACGCAGGCCACGGAGAAGACTGGAGGGGCTTGGCTTGAGGTCATGGAAATGGGTTATAATGCAGCCTTTCACTGGGGAAAATGAGAGGACCGGTTTTCTCGCACACACACACGCGCACATGTACAAACGCACACACATGCATACAATGGTCAGCATATCCATACACACAGAAACACACACACACACACACATCCGCAGGAATGATGGAATGCTCTCACACAAACTGGGTGGGCCGCTTGACAGTTGTACCCTGGGATGAGATTCAGGAAGTTAACAAATTAATCCTACAGACAAACCCGACAATCACACAAAGACATAGTCACAAAGAGACTCATAATCAAATGGCAAGCATATTCATGACTTCAACTGTCTGCATTTATATCCCTGCATTGGGATAGTTGACCCAAAAAATTTTTTGGTGGAACACAAAAACAGAACCTTCACAAATCAATTTTCCATACAACGACAGTCTCAATTAATCTTGACTATCAATTTCCAAAAATCACCATAAAAGTACTAGGGATGGGCAACATAGCAGTATCATTTTTGTATTAATTTTGAGTATAACACTTATAAAATTAACCTTAGCCAGTCTGATAATGATTATCTACTTTTCAGTGTACATTATGTTGATTCACTTGCATTATTTGAAACCATTGCTTTTAGATATAAATTTATTTTGAAACAAAGTTTTTATGATCAAATGTATAATTAGAGAGCTTATAAAACAAATGTAGGAATTGATAAAAACGTTTTATACTTTTATTTTTTATTACTTCTTATATTTCTTTTATTCTTTTAGTCATCACTGAATGCTCACTTAATCTTTAAAAGCTTTAAGAATTTATAACACTGTTAAATTTTTAGCAAATCCCAAAATATTCATTTTTCATATTGCACATTTAATCATAAATGCACTTCTAGAATGTATAGATTTTAGAATAATTATTGGAAATTATTATTATTAATTATTGATTATTATTTATGTCTAATTTATTTTTAATGATAAAATATCAATGATATCAAGCTTAAATGGCAAGTTCACAGATTTTCCAATGTTGGTGGCTTAAGTAAATTTTCAATGTGTATTGTTTTTCGTGTCACCTGTACAAAGATATCTCAATTTATTGGACAAAAGTTCACCATATGATGTAAAATGCATAATCTGGCAGACTTTTGGGCTACTGTTAAATCTACAAATCGTACTTCTGAATTTTTGCATGCCAACTTAGAATACCTGATCGAGCCCAGTGCATTATGGGTGTTGAAGTTTATCTACCTTTTTTCTACTGTATACTCCATATTTGACTTGAAAGTAAATAATGGCAAAGTTATCATTTTTGAGTGAGCCAGCCTTATAATATAGATTTTGACAGATTTACCACATGTACCCTTGATGCAGCTTTTCCAGTCAGATCAACCACAGTTCACACCACAACACATTGTGTGTGTGTGTGTGCATCCACATTACCCACTCACTAAACATTTAAAGTCAGGAAACAGTGAGAGAGCGACGGAACGGGATGGAAAGAGTGACTGTAGGAGAGAGAGAGATAGAAAGAAGGAGAGCAAGACAGACAGAGAAGGATCGCCCAGGTGGTCCTGTGTACTGTGGCCGCTGGGCAGTGATCTGACGTGAGGGGTAGAACCTGAAACCCATGCAAATGTGATCACTCCCGCTTCCACTGATTGGGGCGGCTGTGTATGAATATAATTGCAAAAAACCTCTTCCAAATGCCTTAGCGGTTTTGAAAAAATGGGAAGGAAGGATTTAGAAGCAATTCTTCGTCTTTGAAAGAGTGGGGTGAGCTGTGTGTGTGTGGTAGTGGGGGTCCGTAAGGTTAAATACGGTGTGTGTGCTGTAGTGTGCGTGTGAGAGAAATAGGGCTGTTTTCATTGTTGTTTCAGAGAGCTGGTTGCTACATGCAGGGAATGGGGAGAGAGGGGAATATTTGCTGGCAGAAGTTCTGCAGGGTTCAGAAGCCGCCTGTCACCCGGCCGATGATTGATGGCTCAGGCAGAAAGCTTAAGTCAACAGTGCATGAGCACGTCCAGGCTGTCCCGAGCGAACGAAACCACACCGAGACTCCACTCAGCACCCATTTAGAGGTCAGCAGTCTCAGAGGAATGACAGCTCTCACCATTATCTTATCAAAAACACCTCGCAGCAGTGCCGTGTGCTGGAGAAACTCTGTGCTACAAGTGAACGACACAATGTGACGTGACCAAAAATACTGAAGGCCGTCCAGTCGCTTTAACGTCGACTGCTAGAAGGCGTTCCTATTTTACTGGCGTATTCCATCTGCATAATGATGTGGATCACGTGATCTCCACACCAAGGGCTGGAACAGCTAAATAAAGTTACATGTTATCATTCTCATTTATCTCAATGGCAGTTACTTGTCTGGTACAGGACACCCAAGAAGTGCACAGACCTAAAATACCTACCATGACACAATAAAATATTTCATATGTTTATGTTGCTTTAAAAAAAGTCCCAACCATCCCAATCAAATATTAAAATGTAACTTCATTTTTTTTTTGGCTGAAAAAAATATAATAAAAAGAAGACACTTCAAAAGTTAATAAATAAAAAAACATTATTATTATTATTATCATCAACAACAATAAGCAATAAAAGGTGTGGATAATAGATAATAATTATGTATAAAAGATAAGGGCACACTTTATTTTAGGGTCCAATTCTCACCATTAACAAACTATGACTTTTGCATCAATGAAACTCCTAATTTGCTGCTTATTAATAGTTATAATAATAATTAGGGATGTAACGGTATGAAAATTTCTAATCACGATTATAGTGACCAAAATTATCACGGTTATCAGTATTATCACGGTATTGTTAAAATGTGCTGGAGATGTTCAAAAAGTACCGAAACATAAATCACTTCACCAAGTTTCATACTTAAAAATCAACAAACAGCAAATAAAATGACTTTTTGTTTGCATAATCACTAAAACAATAACATTACCAATGAGGTCTGGATTTTAAATGACAATTTGACTGACAACAGTTTAATAGCATGTTCAAATAAATAATGTAAATGTTCAAATAAAGCTTTGAAAAAGTTTAACATAAAAGGTAGACCACACATTTCAGCCTTTAAAGAAAATGGTTAAATTAAAATGATAATTAATAAATTATTATATGTATTTTATCTGCTCCATAAATAATTCTATATAGCATATCTGAATTGTTTAAATGTACATAAGTTTGTTTTTCATCAACCGGTTAAAATTTACAGCAGGTCATGCAAATTTGGTCAATTTTTTGGCCAGACAGAAACTGCACACAGACTGAATGTAAATAAGTGTCTGTAAATCCACTCTCTGGCAGCAGGTGGCGCTTTATATGGAAAAGCTGAATTACAGCTGAATCCTGTGAACTCCGCGAACACTTCCTTTAGGTATTACATGGAGCGAAGATGAAAACAAAATGCCATCAAATCGTTTCTGAAGACAGTCCGAACCTTCAGAGGTACATTCATATAATTAATTCATTGATATATTAATTTGTATAATTCCCTTAGCACTCTTTTAAAACCTCCCAGCTTTTCCGCCCTATTTTCACTCAGAACGAAACTACTGTGCTGCTGTGCGCTCGTGACACTGTTACTGAAAACTCTGCTTTATGCCGGACAGTATTTATTTATCGCGAGTTGTTTAAATCACGGTAATCGAATACGGTTTTAATGATAATTAAAATATGAAACGGTAATACTAACCGCGGGGAATTTTATCACGATTTATCGTCAAACCGGTAATCGTTACATCCCTAATAATAATAATTCGTTACATTTATATAGTGCTTTTCTGGGTACTCATAGTGCTTTTAGGGGGGGAATCTCCTCAACCACCACCAATGTGCAGCATCCACCTAATAAGGTAGCTGTTAATTTTAGGTATTGGGAAGGATTAGGGATGTAGAATGTGGTCATGCAGAATATGAGCGTTATAAGTACTAATAAATGTTCATAATAAGCATGCTAATTAGCAGCTAGTTAATTGTGAGAATTGGTCTCTATACTAAAGTGTTAACAAAGATAATAACTGATTTTGGGCACATTATAATTTTGTTGTGTTGTCTCACTTGCTACCAGTCTAGATGGTGTGCAAGAACACATGTCTGTCAGATGAGTGAAAGAGAATAAGACATATATATTGAATGCATGGGTTTTTTTGGGGGGGGCTCCCCCATTAGCCGGGCATTAATGTGTGTGAGAGACGATTTAGAGGGTTCTAGGTCACTGAGAGCGGGAAGCAGGTGTCCCTCACTGATCTATGTGCAGTTCCACTTCAACACCTCATCATTAAACAGACACGCATACACATGCACCTTCCCCCAACTCAACTTACATGTTTTATGTTCCGCCTCGAAGATCCTGCCGTAGCTCTTCGTTTTTTTCGAAAATCCTAACAAACATGAATAGCTATTACAAGCACCTAAAATAACAACACTGGGGAGGTTCAGGAAGGAATCCCACATTCATTTAAATAAAAGAATATCGGTAGTCACTAGTTTGTGTGTGTGTGTGTGTGTGTGTGTGTGTGTATGTTTGTCCATGTATGTGTGCTCGCATTTATGAGGTTAAAGTCAACATGAAATGGCATGCACAACCCATTTTACTTGCTTAATGCAATGCGTTTCCAATTAAAAAAAGATAATAAAAAAGAATTTAAGAAATGACCGGGGCCTGATATAATATATATACACACAGGTTAAATTACAGGTTAAAAAGAAAAAAAACCTGACCCTGGTGACTAACAGCAAACTCTAAGCGATGAGGAGTTTAGAAAAAAAAATGTTGGGTTTGGTTGGAAAAAGTACAGCATCATATCTTCATGATCCGTCATGTAATCTAGATGGTTGACAACATTTCAAAACATTCTGTCAGTTTTGTTCCAAGCGGTCTAAACGTTTTATGAACCTCATCCCAACTTAATCTCTTCTGCTCAATCACAGAACCATATAGATCAACAGAAGGAATTAAAATGCATATGTCCTTAAACATACGTGGGACTCTGGAGCCAAACAGAGACTAAACTCCACATTCTCACGAGCTTGTATTTAAACAACGTAAAATTCAATTCACTATATTTAATTTTCAAATGTGGCCCATCTGTAGAGTAACATACAACAGTCTAAATGTGCACAAACGAGTGGAAATACCTCTTGCTCTCCACACCAAACAGTGACACGGAGAGAGAAAGTAGAGGCAATGTTGCGGTCCCTGACATTTTCATCAGTGTGTTTGTCTTCCCCTCCAAATGAATGGCAGATGCTGTGAGAAGCTGTGAGCAACAGCGAGGCCTTTCTGAATGGCCCTGAGATGAAGGCAGTAGAGAGAACACACGCATACTCACACACACACACAGATTTATGTTCCTGATATCTTATTGCTGCAATCTCCAGTTGATTAAGAGCAGACCAGGCTGCTAAGCGGCGAGTATGCTGAGATAAGCCGTGCAGAGCGGAAGAACTCAGACTCCTGAGTCGAGCTGGAACGCTGGAGGTCTTGGCTGTAGCTAGGCCCAGCGTAGAAACGCTGCCACAGGGGCCATGTTAACTCTGACCACAAAGAGAATCTCTGCCTCGACATTATCACTAAAGAACATCACAGTACAGACTAGACTATTGCACGTCACTACAGATACTAGAGTTTGTTGGGGGCTCGGCCGGGATAGACGAAAGGACTGAGGGAAGCTAAAACATCATCCTTGTAGTGCACTTAGGTTATAGGAACAATATTTGTGAGATGAGTGCAGCTGAACTCTACGTACCTACACTTTATTGGCCTCATGATGAAACTTTAACATTCATGGACCCTTTCCATGGTTACAAAATGATTTTTTTATAGTGGGGAAAAATAATTGTTTAGAGTAACAAAAAAGTTATTTTAAGAAATAAAAGAATTAAAAGAAATCATTTTGTATCCTTTATTTATTTATTATTTTTTGCATCACTAAATTCTGTTCTGTAGGTTCCAGCCTGTTCAGTTCTTAAAAAAGATCCATTAAAAAAAAGACAGAGAATGTAAAGTTTAACATAATGCAGCAATTCATGAGACAGACATACACATGTAGGCCCAAATGTGCCGAACTATTTCACGTGAAGCAAACCCACCAGTCTTTAAAGGCTATTTTCTTTTCCGACCCTCATCTTCATCTTTGTGCCCCTCTCATTTCTCCTTCCTGTGGCTCTCCTCCCAAACCGGGGATGTGTGTTTCTCCCAGCTGTGGCCCATGGTCTGATTGCCTCTGATTTGGGTTAAGTGATTACTATCCCCCTGTGGTATGGGAGGGTATGGTGCCACAGGCTGGAAACAAACCTTCTTTCTCTGCTTCAAAAGACTCTAGTCGAATACCACAACCATCCAAATTTCTGGGCTAATACAGCATTGAACCTGTTACTATGTTTGGCCTGAGACATATTAGCCTTTAACCGGTGGTGAAATAAGTGTCATTTAGCACTGTTACACATTAAAACTTTAGGGAACTGAAACGGTCAAAAGTTTGTGCACACCTAACAAAATACATGTGAATCATGATACCAAAAAAGAATTTGATCTAAATGCTTATGCCTAATTTTTTTAAATCTCTAAAAATGTTATTTTAAACAAAACTAACAATTTAAGCACTTTGTGAAGTTGTTTGTGCCCAATGTTATGCAGACTATGTGTTTTCAAAATCTTTAACATGACAAATCTGACCCCTTATTGACCTCCTTTTTAAAATCTAAAAGCAGGCATATATTTTCATGCATATGTTATAAATACACTGAAAAATTATTAATTGAATTTACTAATTTGTTTTTTAAGGCAAGTAGTTGCAATCAATTTATTTTAGCTACATTTAAATAAACAAATTTAGTTTACTAACTTTAAATGTTTTTTTCTTTTTTAAATGTAGCTAAAATAAACAGTTTGCTACCACTTACCTTAAAAACATTAAGTATAATTTTTTTTTCTGTGAATTGATGAATGCAGATACTTATAAAAGTGGTTTCTATATCAAAATATTGTAGATTATATCCGTAATCATTTCTTTTTTTTTAAAGGCTTTAAAAATTATACTGTATTTTTTATATATTGAGCTTTAGAAAAGAACATCCACCGAGCAAGTTTTAGTTGTATGATAATTAATGAATTCGTAATATTGTAAGCAGTCTTCGCCAAAGTAATTAAACATATTGGAAAGCGGGAAAGAAAATGTGTACAACACTATTAACATACAGATGAATAAAACCAGTAGACCTGCTGATTATTAAATATTAGTTCACTTCAATAAAAAAATACATGAGGACTGCATGCAGATGCTTGCGTTTTTTCTTTTATTTATTGTATGTGTGGTTAAGCATTAGCAAACCTCTGACCATATCTGCACAGATCATCTGTGGGAGCGTATCTGTAGTCACATCTGCAGACATGTTAAGAGAGTGCCGCCTGTGACTGCTTTATACCGCTCCGAGCAGTGTCTTTGCGTCTTCTGTAAAACAGTTATTTACGACCAGAAGTTAAACTGTCTCTGACTGTGTAATTCTTAATTTTTTACTGCAGGCTGGGGTGAAAAAAGTGCATGATGTGTTATTCTTCCATCCTCCACTCCACAGATAAACTGAGCAGATTTAAAGCATACATATCATTACTTCCACAGGGACTCGTGTAAGAAACACCTCGACTTCAGCTCAGCAGCGTCCCCCAAAAACATACAACACAGGCCACTGCAACCTAATAAACTCATTTTCTGCTCAAATAATTTCTTAGTCTAAGATGACAGCTGATATTTTCTCGTGACTCACCTCAGTTTGATAAAGACATAAATTAACTTGCCTGAACCCAGAGGGAGTTTATCTGGTGGTTACTAAGGTCACACAAACAATTTATCAAATCATTTACAGTGTTATTTATGGGTAAGTGACAAAAATAAATACACTATATGTAAATTAGACTATTGACAGTACCACATTGCCTTAAGTCTATCTTCTATCTAAATTGCAAACATACAGCATATAGTAATACAGTAAAACCATATTAATTTGCATACCTCACATAATTAAATAAATTAATATGTTAATAATTTGCTTACCATAATTGGCCTGGGTTTGAAACGGGTAATATTTGTGTATATAATATAATAAAGGTATATAATAATTGTGTCAAGCATTTTCTTTTTGTTTGCAGATGATAAATGACTCATGTCATACATCACATATAAAAATGCAGGGGAAAAAATTAAATAAATAACATAAAATAAAATAGCATAAAATTAAAGCAGACCACAGTTATTCTGCCTGCATGAACAAGACGGAAAACGTCAGAATGTGTGTGTCCAGAATAAAACACAGTTGTCTTTGCTTTGATAACCTGCAGAGGAGACTTGCCTTGTTTGTTAGTTCACATTTTGTTTTCATTTCAAAGCTATGGAGACCAGAACTATTTTTTTTTTATTTTGCTAATGACAGATTAGACTGATTACTGTTACTATGTCATGACTGATTTTATTTCTCTTGAATAAAAAAAAGCTGTAAATTGCTGAAAGCAAATTTAGAGGTGCAAAATAACAAGGAGTAATTTACAGTTATAAACCTTGACAGAATGATCATGGCTGTTTAGGTTGTGATAATACCAGACTTAGCTGGTGTATAACACTGCTAATGTAATGCAACCAAATAAATGAAAATGAAATGAAAAGTGAAAATGAAATATTAATTTGAGTACTTTTTTCAATGAGCCTTCTTGAAGAAGTCACGGAGAGGCTGAACACAAGTACAACTATGTACAAAAATAGAAATCCTGGAATTAACCCACATTAGTCACAGGTCATTATTGAAATATTTAACCACTGAATAAACCTAAATGCTGTGAAATACAATATATAAAATGCACGGCATCAATATTTAATATAATATTGCGTATTTATATTTCAGAGACTCCATGGGAGCATACAGGCCGTTTATGAATATCACAAGCACATTATATCGATGTTTCTAAATCTGTCATGTCAAATTAATAACATTACACAAACCACATGCTGTGTATAAACATGCATATACATCAACATTAAACACAAAATATCAGAGCTACATTTGTATCATCCTCTGTGGTTAAACATAAACATTCTCCACAAGATAAATAGTATGCGCCCAAGAATGAAAAACCATTGCTACATGCTTTCCCAGCACATTCCCACATGCAATTTAATTGTAAAAGGCTTTATTTAAAAACCTGTTTATTGTTATTATTGTTGTTGCAGTTATTACTAATGGTGTCTCTGAGCAGAACCAGCAGAACTAATTACGCCCCACACTGGCAGTGAAGAGTACTGTCTCTGGCTCACCTCTATTTCTCAAAATAAGGCCTGTCAAAAAACAAAACATCAGCTGGGGGAAGTGTGCAAGACCACCAAGGTAATTTTCTCTCCTCCTTGTATTTGTTTAAACTTTCATGGCTTGGCTCAGGCTCTCCTGGGCCATCTTTCACTCCTTGTTTTTTGCTCCTTTACACCCAAAGTCAGCGGGCAGCGGAAGCCTCTTCCTCCAGCTGACCCCCTATGCTCAGGCTGACCCCAGACCCTCGGTCACGTCAGGGTCCTGACCCCTCCTGGGCTTGACCGGCACCATGGATGTTCTCGCAGTCCAGGGGAGGGTAGATGTTGGGACAATGGACAGGAAAGTCCATCTGCTTTGACCCTCTGTTGTTCAGACTGGCAGCATTGCTGCAGGTCTGCATGCTGGAAAAAAGATGGGATGGGAAAGAAAGGAGCTATGGAAAAAGCTGAGAGATGGATGAGCTTGCAGGGTGGCCGATACATCTGGAGCCCCAGTGCCATGGCGCGAGGGGAGGCAATGAGCAGTGCTGCCATTAAAGAGTAAAGACAGGCTGTTGTTTTATCTTCCCCCGTGATTCCCCCACTGGCCGTTTACACTGGGCAATAAATATGATTTTGCTCAAAACATATTTGGCTGATGATAACATTAGGGAATTAAGCATTTTCTTTTTTTATTTGCTTTTTATGGCACTTACTGTCAAAATACAGCCCTGTGCCCACATGTGTGAGGTAACATTCTCCTTCTCTCACCCAGGTTCTCTCGCTTTGGCTCCTTCTGGTCTTCCACTCACACACTCCAATTCCATTCCAGTGTGTGGGCCCTTGAGCAGATGGTGGGAAGTGAAAGTAAGAGCTACATAGGCCCGTCTAGGCTCACGACTCAAACTCAGGCAGCTTTTATGATCTGTGTTCCCTTTCCTACAGTAAAATTCACACCAGAGCCTTTCCAGTGGAGCAGCGTCACCGGCCGCCCAGCCAATGATAACAGGCTGATGCGCGTGGAGAAGCAATCTAAACACATAAGGAGAAGCTCTCTGCTGCATAAATGCCTTCAGGCCTCTTTCCTCAACGTCATTTCTTTCCAGGGGCCTTCCGAGACTTGGACATTAACTCACACTCAAGGAACCCCTGAGCTCTCTGCTAATGACTTACAGCACTAATTTGTGGTGTTTCTTAAGGCAACCATCACAATTAGTATTGCTCATACTTTGAATTGCGATTTTTAAAATAAATTAAACCTCAAGTATTGAACTATGGCATGGAACTAGTCATTCAATATTTGTGCTATAGACAAGAATTGGTGTGTTTTTACTAAAGGGTGTGCCATTACATTTCTAATCATTCATACTTAAGTTTCTATGCCTGGAAAATAAAATTAGTGAAAAAAAAACATACACCTGATTGAGAAAGGCACTTGGGCTGCATTCCCCTAAAAGCACTGTAAGCCTAATTAGATCAAAGAACCATTGCCAGCAATGGTCTCTACAATTAACTTAGCTCACAATGCTTTTGAGATGCTTTGATACTGTGAATCATCAGATTCTTCTGTCCACCCTCTCATCACTGGGCATCACAGGGATTCCACTTCACTGGTTTAAGTCCTGTCTCACAGGTAGGTCTTTCAGAGTGGCCTGGGGAGGGGAGGTATCCAAAGCACATCAACTGGTCACTGGGGTTCCTCAGGGATCAGTTCTTAGACCCCTTCTCTTCTCCATATATACTACATCACTGGGACACATCATACAGGCACATGGTTTATCCTATCATTGCTATGCTGATGACACACAGCTCTCTCTTTTATTTTAACCAGATGATCCAACGGTAGCTGCACGGATCTCAGGCTGCCTGGCAGACATACTCGGCATGATGAAAGAACATCACGTACAGCTCAACCTGGCAAAGACTGAGCTTTTCGTCTTCCCTGCCACACTGACTGTACAGCATGATTTCACCATGCAGCTAGGTTCAGTAACAACTAGCCCATCAAGTTCGGTCAGAAATCTTGGTGTAATCTTTGATGACCAGCTGACTTTCAAAGGCCACATTGCAAAAACCACTCGTTCATGCACGTTTGTACTGCACAACATCAGAAAGGTCAAGCCCTTCCTAAAGGAGCATGCTGCACAACCGCTTGTCCAGGCCCTTGTCATTTCTAGGCTGGACTACTGCAATGCTCTTCTGGCTGGACTTCAATCACGCGCAATAAAACCTCTACAAATGATTCAGAATGCAGCAGCACAACTGGTCTTCAGCAAGCCCAAAAGTGCCAAAGTTACACCTCTCTTTATCTCCCTGCACTGGCTACTGGTTGCAGCTCGCATCAAGTTCAAGACATTGATGCTTGCATATAGAATAGCCACGGCCTCAGCACCCTCCTACTTCCACGCACTCTTACAAATCTACATCACCTCCAGAAGCCTGAGATCTACAAGTCAGTGATGCCTTGTGGTAACATCACAGAAAGGCACAAAATCACATTCCAGAACATTTTTGTTCACCGTTCCTGGCTGGTGGAATAATCTTCCCACTCCATGTAGAATTATGAATCCCTTACAATTAATACAATTCAGTGACAGCTGAAAACTTATCGGTTTCGTCAATATTTGACTGCATCTTATTATAAAAAAAAAAAAAAAAAAAACTTTGCTTTCTCTTTCCTTAAATACCTCCCTGTCTAGCTTGTACTCATCTGAACAATGTCTGAGTCATTTTATTATGAGCACTTCCTGTGTGATGAATCTCTTGTTGTATTCCTCAGTGGTAAGTCCCTTTGGATAAAAGTGACTGCTAAATGAATAAATGTAAATGGACTGTAAATGAAATGCAGCCCTGAGCCATATATGAGACCGGAACATCACAGATCACGGAACATCACAGGTAGCTCCTGATGAGTTACCATCCTGCAGAGTTTAGTTCCAAGCCTAATCAAACACACCTGAACCAGTTTACCAAGGTCTTCAGGAATAGCAAGGTGAATTGTAAGCAGCAGGGTTGGAACTCAAGTGCAGGAACAGGAATGACTCTCATGGAGGCACAGGAGTGAGCTACGTGGATTTCAAGAGGTATGTAACCTTACACACAGCCATACAAGCCTAGAAACAATTTGGCAACACCATAAAAACCACCCAAAATGCCCAGCATTACCACTGACATTTACTTCAGTAAATGAAATTTCTAATTGTAACAAAAGATTTCCATGACATCTCTGGTGGGGTTTATTACTACAGTAGGTCTTGTTTCGTTGAGAAAGTTTCTGACTTTTTGAGAAGAGAAAATTTAAGGAAACATGAGCAAAACATCCTTGGGCACAGATGCCATCCCTCAAAAGAAAGAATTCACCTAAACGTTAACATTGACCACAAAAGATACACAAATAAGACAGAGAAACAGCTCACCTCGCTTTGGGCCTGTACTAGCCCCTTATCCAAACACAAACAGAGGCTCACAATAAACATAGAAAAGGGGAAAAGAAGGGGAAAAAGACTGAATACAATTCATGTAGGGTTGGGAGGGCTGAATTAAGATCACAAACAACATCCATGTTATGATGAGGTTTGAAGACATTCTGACTGAAGGAAGCAATAGTGACACTGAGGTCTCTTTCTTAGCCGTCAGAGACACATGGCCATCTGTCCCACTCCCATGCCACAACAAATCACCAAGTTACAAGCGCTGAGCTGACCCAGAGCTCAACCCGCAGAGCCGAAACAGGAAAACACACTTGTTTTTCTCCTTTCCTCCTAATTCAAGGTAATAAGAGTGATCTGCCTTGCTAAATCAAAAACAAGTGCACATGAAATGAATTTCGACTTTAAAACAATTGGGCAGAGACCAACAGGCCGCTTCAGGTTAGAGACAATTCAAGACACTTCAAGGGCCTTATTTCACTGAAATAAAGGCTATGTGTTCCCTGTTCTGTTGGTCAAGGAGTCAAGGATTTGACCTTACAAATTACTAAACACTGGGATTAAGGATTGAACCCTTGCGCTCACATCGTGTGGTGTGCCTTTCAGAGATTCTGGATTTATCTGATCTTTCTTGGATACATGGACCCACACACACAGCCGTCCAGGTTGAGGACCACAGTGGTGCTGGCGTGTGCAGGGGGCGGTGACTGCCATGGCCTTGAATGGCTCTGTCCGCATCAGTGCAAAACTGGTTCTGACAGAGCAGCGCTGGAGGAGAGATGCCTCTGCCCCTCCCTTACGCCGTTTCCCTACAAGATGCTATCATTCCTCCCGCAGACTAGATTTCTTGGGTGACTTCAAAGCTTGTTCACTAAGTGTTTAGAAGAATGCGATGGAAACAGGAAAATAATGTTCTGATTTCTGTAAACTTTATAACATCTGCTTTTGCTTAGCGTTGCTGCAGCGCTGAGCGGCGCCTCCACTCTGCTCTTCGCTCGGGACATTTTTTCCCACAGTTTAAAAAGCACCTCACACGCTGTGCCAAATCAAAGACAAAGAATGGTGGAGCAAGGAGCAAGAACAAATACCTAGTTTAAAAAAAGCACAAGGAAAACAAGAAAAGGAAGGCCTTTTTGCAGAGGCTGAGAATTTGATTAGTTAATTGAATCGATTCTTCATTATTTGTGCTCTGCATCATTCACAAGAGGGTGCTGCTAATTGGAAATAAAATGAATGATCATAATCTGTTCATGTGGTCTTGTGTGATCTTGGATCAAGAACAGCTTTAAAAAGCAGATGCAAACATCTGCGTGCATATGCATTGTCAGTGTTCATACAAAATGAGTATGTACAGGTACGTCTGCCTGCTGCCACACACATACACTCACACGACCTCCTTATGTGCACTGCAAGGGACGCAAAACTACCTCTGCAAGCAAAAACGTCCCATTGCAATTTGTAAGTCAGTCTCCCTTGCTTAAAGGGTAGCATGACAAGACTCCTATGTATACACACAACATCCGACTCTGAGCCGGAGGGCTTCTTCTCCTTTCCTTAACTCAATCATGCTCAGGTTTCACTCTCGCCCATCTGAACACACTCACTTCCTTCTTCTGACCTCCCCCATCCAGACCATTACCTACAACCTAACATGTATAAGCAGCTTTAAAACCCACAGAAATATGCCATATTTTATACATAACTTGATAGATGGATTATATGATAATGTGACTTTCAGTCATTACCCAATGTTGCTAGCAAGATCACGAAAAACTGCTCAGGCTGAAAGCATTTTTGCTTGCTGAAAAAGCTTGGTCATGGTCATTATTTTAACAAAATTTGTTGTACAGCTCAGGACATTGTTGTAGCATTAGTATCCGCACATGTTAGTTTAATTAGTAGGACTAGCGATTCTTTATCAGCACATGATATTTAAATTTGATTTAATCATGCAAGAATGGAAACCAAAGATGGACATGAAACAAGAACTCTATGAGTGGTGTGAGAGCGATAACATGGGAAAGGATAAAGGACAGACAAAGGAGGTTGCTAAATGCTAGCTAACTTCTATTTGTTTACTTTATGTACTTTTGCTTGTACTATTAATCAGATTTAAATCTCAATTGGTTTATGTAGTACAAAGAAATGGAAAGAGTCCCCAATTTCCCCTAAAAGAAACTGAGAGTGTTCTTTGATTTATTTTGAAGAAGCTGGCAACCCTAGTCCAATCAAACTGGCATTGCACACAAGAAAACATCAATGTGTCAGAGCATATTTGCTAGATGCAAGGACCTTTTTCATTAGGGTTTTTTTGTAGATTTGAGAGACCTCTCATATGTCAAGAAGTTGTCTTACATTCTCAAACATAATCAGTCTTGGAGCATTGTTGAAAGGATATTGTTTGTTTAGCTCATGACTAGAGACAATGCTAAACCATTCCATGCTAGCTAGGGGCTAGTTAAGTAACAGTCATCCAGAATAGTTTAAGTGTACCTCTCTGAAGTCTAACCCATCTTAAACATGGTCTGCTCTGTCACGAGCCAACCCATCCCCTCCACCCTCTCATAATGCTGTTGTTTGCGAATGATGCATTGCCGTATGGTGAATGTACATGTTTGAGGTTAATTGAAAACACATGCGTTTCTACACAAACATTTGTGGGGGCACTGTAAACAATGCTTTCTCCATCTTTCTCTAGGGCGATCGGGCTTAGAAGGTCAAGGGTGTTGACTGGTGCCAGGTTCTGTCCGTTTGTAACATAACACAGAGCTGACATGAGGCGGGGGGTTCTGAGTTTGGTCCTCACATGTCTTCATTTAGCATGTTACAGTAAGGTGGAAGTGACCCTATAACACCCTTACAGTGAGAGGCACGCCAATCTGAATGGAGGTCATTAGAATGGCTGTCATGGGCACGTGTGGATGGGGTGGGTGATTGGGGGTCTTGGCCTGCTGGGTTGTGGTCCACAGGTCTACAGATTTGATTTCCTCACTTTCCTGCTTCAGGAAAAAGGACAGACCAAGGAAAATAAATGCAGGGGGAAAGGGGAGAAAACAAATTAAGGTGAACATTGAGAAGCTACCACTGGCAATGTATGGGTGAAATTAAGGAACAGGACATATGGAAGGATAGGTACATAGGGAAGTGGCACAGAGGAAGTGCTACAGTGTCTGACATTATATCATGCAAGAAGGCCAAAAAAATAAAAATCAGATGCCTTTGAAGTTGACTCCACCATTCTTTGTAAAACAATATGATTATGGATTCAGTAAATCTAATTTCTAGAGCCCCAACATTATGTATTAGCATTATTAACGCAAATATTCCTCTTCCAACTTCTCACTCGCTTTGTATACATTCAATTTATAGTCTATAAGACTTCAGCTCTTTCAAAATCATTAAGCGAGTAATTTAAGGCATCACAGGAACACTATCATCTCAAAGGATTTTCCCAAAAATAGGCAAAAGATGCTGCCTTGCCTTCACCAATTTCTATAGCAGAATTCAATGTATCCTTCCAAGAGAATGCAATTCCAGAATGCATTGTGACAAGCTCAGTGAAAAAGAAATGGAGGATGAACCAGAAAGAAATGCACTTATAATTAATCCATTACCAACAGCTATTATTTATTATTATAGCTATTATTATATTTAAAAAAAAATAATTAACTATTGAGTATAAATAAATTATGCATGTGGCATGTAGAGTTCAAAATAGCCCACTTAGGTTCCATCTCTGTTAGGATGCTGCCATACAAAGTAGCTGGCTATGTAGGCAGCTCACTAGGTTCTTTGAACACAGCATTTAAGTGAGTCTCTGAACAGATATCGAACAGAGATTGCTTCGGGAGAAATCGCTGTGACATGCCCCATGACCGTCACTCATGCCCAGCCAGTCTGTCCCCCAGCCCTCTCTGTCCTTAGTCCCTCAGACTCTGACTTCCTGTTCCTGCCTCTCTCTACAATGATGAATGGCTGCAAGCTCCATTCAATTACGCCTTGAGTGCGAAGAGACAGGAACAATGGGAGCTGGCCTATGCAGTGTGGCGCAGGCCCACTGCATTCTTAGCAACAATTTAGCCTAATTAGCATCAACTCATGCCCCATCCATCATACTCCTCAAGAAACATAAACAAACTGTCAGCTCTAGCGTAACAAACAGATCACCCAGCTACTTAACACAAATTATTCTTACATGAAACGCAGCTTCTCAGGCAACCTTCCCCCCTCCAGGCCATCTGGGGGAATGAAGGGCTATTAAAATTGAAGACATATGTTCCAGTCAAGTTCAACTCCCCAGACTGTTGCGGCTGATGCGGTGACAGTTTGCCCAGGCTTATGAGGGAGTTGGGTGAGGATGGAGCAGTCTGTTGCAGGAGGAAAGGATTTGGATGACGATACGATCAGGTTAAGAACAGGTGTGATGGATGTCAATCATGCTTTATGGAGGTTTGAGCTGCCATTTCAAATTCTCTGCTTGACATTTTTGAAAATGCCGAGAGAGCTGGGAAATAAAGCATTGCTTTTTTTTCTTGTAACATTTGGCAGTCATCATTACATGGATATGGATGCCTACCAACCAATAAAATTCAGGCATGAAATAAAGGGATCAGTAGTTCTTTTTTAACATTCTGTTTTATAGGACAGTTCTTGTTAATTTTTCAGAAAGAAGCAAAGAGCTAAGGGACTATTTGGTTGGAAGCAAGTATTACAACAAGAATCGTTGCAATACAGACAATAGCACAATATGAATGTACTAGTTATCACCTAATTTAAAAAAGGAGTGCAAATGAATAAACTAATTACCACTTAGGGAGTCAGAAACTTCTTTTTAGTCAGAACAATTTAAATTTAGCATAAAACAAATGCAATCCAACCTAAGCACTGCTTAGAAAAAAAATCAACTTGTGCAGATTCCATTCCATGGGTACATTAAACTTCAATTTGACGTTCCTTTTGTTCTTGTCTCAGCTTTCACAATCAGTTTGGGGAAGAGCTCATAAATGAAATAAAATTAATTAAGGCTAAATATTTCTAATGGAAATATATTGCTCTAAAATGTTCTGAGTACAAAAAGTGTAGACTGTTAAGTTTAACCAGGTAACAGGACAGCTTGGAAAACGTCAAGCTTAGTCTGACTCACACGCTGCCAAACTCTCCAAATTTGTCACTTTTCCATTTCCTTTTTGATGTTATGCAGCGTGTGAAATGCTTCGCTAATTAACTAGGAAGCTTGGCAGGAGTGCCTTGTTGTTTTTAGGGGAGCGATGGCAAACCTCAGTCGTCTTGGCCAAAAGAGACTGCACTAACTCAAGAGTGACAAATACACCATTGCTCCTCCCCCAAATGTAAAAAAAAAAAAAAAACTAAACAAAAATGCAAGAGAAGCAAACAAAATGACAGAGTGCTGTTCATTTTTCATGCCCTTCTTAAAGTACCTTTATTCCACATTAAAAATACCACACTAATTAGGGGGAAAATGGCAGTTTTATGCAAAAGTGAGATTCCTTGCCAAGGTGTCAGTGGAGGGTTATTCTAAACAAGTTAATTCTCTCACAACATCAGAATGATGTCATTTGCTATTTTGCTCATTAGCGATTCCTGGATCAGAGCCAAAAATAATTTTCATTCATTTGTGAGGTCAATTATGAGCCTTGTTCTTTTACTTCATCTTTTTTCAAAGCATGTTCAGATTAGTGCAACCTGAAAATAATACGGTCCTCTAGCATGATTAATAAATGAACTGCATCTTCCATCGAGGCAGCTCAGTGCCTCAGACAGCATGACATTCGATTTACCCACATGCATAATGCTCATTACATTCTCATTTTTCCCACACCACTCTATTTTCCCCATTTTCAAAGGCAGGTCTTTCAGCTCAGCCCCTGTGATGATGGATATCACTTATGAGCTGCTCAGCCTCTGGTTTATAAAGCGTAGACATATTCATACTGCTAAAGCTGGCCCGTTTTATATCAGTTGTGTGACCTAACAGGGGGTTGGGATACAACAAATTACATTTTTGCCTGCTTTCTGTCTGAACAGTCACGCTTTCCAACTCTTGAGAGGGATTCCACCACGATGAATTGCGCTTACGGTTACTGCACATGCATTCTTTTCATGAGATCTTCAGCATCACTAATTTAATTCATTTATCAAATTTTCCACTCTTACATTACTCAGTATCATTATTATAAAGCAATAAGCCTGCACTTTAGGCTGTGGATTGCAGTGGATTGCAGTGATTGTACAGTACTTGTAGGCAAAAAATTACTGCATTTTCTGACTTCACAAAAAAGTATATCTTAAAAATGTAATTATTAATAATTCATTAAATTAAATTGATTTGTTTTACTGTTGCTAAGTAACACTGGAAGAAAATATTGTACATTTTAAAGTTCTCAGTCCACCACATTTACACTGGTGTTTTTAGAAAGCCATTTCAGTCTAATAATAATAATAATATTTTATATTATTGCTGATATTATTGTCATCATCCCTAAAGCAGTAATTACCATTGTAATACAACTGCACCATAAAATAAATGTAAATGTATTCATTTTATAGAAAAATTAATATTTCATAAGTATAATAATTACTTTACACTAAAATAATAATGCTGTCTTAATTTCCTCACTCGCAAAAGTTTATCCTTTGAACTTTAATTTTGGCAGAAAACTGCAATTTTTCACCAGAGAACCCACTGTTAAGCATGATTGCGTAAAAAGTAAGTTGAAATAACAATAAAACTTCAACAAATGCATACACCATTAATTAACAACCTCTGTTTAGATGTTATCTTTAAAAAACAATTCTCTTCTAGAGAAAACAAATAGGAGTTTTACTTCCAGAACCCGACTGTTGCACCAAATAATGCCTTAAATGTGGCTTATTCAGATTTTAGAACCAGAAAATGTTATTTTATTTTACCATAGAATAATTTGGGAGATTGAGATAAAAATTAGACATGGTTTTCCCATTTTTATTATTGTTTTGGTCACATGAAGAGAAAAGAAGGAAAGAAGGGCGCTGAAATTCAGGTGCTGCTCATCTGGCAGAGTTCTCAGAGAAAGAAAACAAACCCTGATCCACTCCCGCAAGCTGGCCGATTTCTGCAGCCCAGCACCAGGATGTTTGGCTTACAAAATGACTTTGCCGCTCCCGCAGTCATTCTACCTAATTGCCCCCGGGGCAATTATTGTAGCCCTCTATCCAGCCATTTTGTAAAAAAATGTAAAGTCATGTTAGTGTGGATTTCATTACATATTTTTCATAATTTTTACAGAGTAGCGTTAGTCGTGTGTATAATGCACAGGTATTTTTAAGGACACAAAGTACATATCATAAATGTAATTAAATCTGAGAGTGGGTGGGTTGGTAAAAAAATTACCAAACAAAACATTTCCCTAAGCAATCACAACGCAAACAGACCCACAAAAACGGCAGCGATCTGCACATAATCACAGTGAGACATTTCCTCTAAGCCAGGCATTGCCATTCACTCACTGCCATTTATAAACATTGAGAGGGACAAACAGGGAAAGCGCAGGCAACGACAGGCCGTATCGGTCTGGATATGAGCTGATAAATTGGTGGCTGTGGAAAAAGTGCCCCTTGGGCTCCATCTATTCAGCCGACTGAGGTGGAAAGGGCCGTTTTCAAAAGCACCCCAGAGCCTGGCTATGCATGACAGAGCCTGACACCAGAGCCATACTAGATTCTTTTCTACATGGGCGGCAATGGGCTCTTGGGAAGGAACAAGTGCTTACAGAGGAGATATATCTCCCATCTCATCAGCTCTGCTTCTACCCTCATACTAACAAACACCTGCTGAGCCATCAGATTGTGAGTATTACACGGCACAAAACTAGGAGAACATCTCTATAATAAGCTGCTCATGCGATTAAGTAAACTGAAGCATAAAATTACAATTATAAGTTTAAAATTTATCCTTTTAATCTAATTATACAACACCCCCGTAATGTACTCGGACATTTAAGCGATGCTTAATGTGTAAATTTCTTTGCACTGAATAACAAAATATCAAGTGCCACAAGTAAACCTAAACTTTTACTCAGAACTTTTCCTTTTTTTTTTAACACTAAAGACAAGACACCTAATATCTTTATATAATAATAATAATAATAAAGTTTATAATTTCTAAATTAATTTTGCTTTTTTGGGAGGGGGGGGGGGGGGGGGGTCTGTGAGGGCGATAAAATTTTACATGATGACATAATAAATAAACTGGCACTTTATGTTACAGTCATGTTCCTCATGTACATACTATGTACTTGTAGTAATTACAATAACTAGATAATAACTAGTTACTAACCCTGAACCTACCCCTAAATTGAACCCTACCCCTACCTTATATGACCAGTATTTCCTCAGGCACACACTGCAAAATAAAGTGCAATCAAAAATTGTATTATATTAATATAATATTTTATTAAAGAAAAACCTGAGTAGTTTGGCATAACTACTCTTTATTGTTATTATAACAACATTTCTTAGAAAATATTTTAAAATGTAGCGTGACTACTCAAAACCATAAATTATATTTATGAATTAATAACTCATGATATTTGTATATTTTAAAAAAGAACCTTTTAAAAAAAGTAATTATTTAAAAAAATAAAAACAAATAATGATTAAAACTGACATGTATGGTGTGGTTTGATATTTGTTTTGAACGAATATCATATTTAAGTGTGTCATGTCCAAACCACTGTATCTACAAATAAATGACCACGAACATACAGAACACAACAACAACAACAAAATACTACATTTCTCTTTGTTTTTTCATATGCATACATGATTCAAATCCACAACCTTCTGAGTCTCATCTGCAGAGACGACAAAGCAGTTGATGTGTCCTTCCGGGAAGTTTTATCTGGGGAAAGCATCTGTCATCTCTCATCAGAGGCTTCTGCCGCCCCAACGCTGCCACAGTCAGCAGACTGATAGCTTAACCTTTCCACCATACTGCACTTCAAAACTAGCAGAGAGCCCCTAAGATCCCTCAGAATGTGTGGTCTTCTCTCTGCACCACTGATTTCTGCATGCACGTCTCATTCTGTACGAGACACCGCTCGAGGATAAAGATGCCTTTTCCCTTTGCTTCTGATCTCACTTATTCCTCTACCAAACATCTAGAGATCTTGACGTTGGTACGAACATGTTCTCAGGACTTCAGCGCCTGGAATAGAATGTGCTAGCCAGCTATGACAGATTGCGGTCAGGATGAGCAGTACCACCTGCCATGGTTTTGCCCGAGCGTTAGACAGTGATGGGCAAATGAGAGATTGGAATGTTTTTGGAATGTTAGGAAAGCCACTGGCTAGTAGCCATTGCTCTTGTGGGAAATGAAATCAGTGTTAGTTGATCACATCATATTCAGTCCAGAGGGAATTTGAAGTCCTTAGACCCATTTTGGATGAGGCTAAAACCTTCAGAAGAAGAACATGAAGTTGTGTTTCATTTTTGTGAGGTGATGGAAAATTCATAACAGAAATCAGTCCATTGGATTGGACGGAAAAATGACCTATGTGATGCAAAAAGCTTCTAGATCAAAAGTTTTATCATCACCCGTTCCATACGATTCTGCTACATAATTATAACTAAATAAATCTTCTCTATTACTATAAAAAGCTTTCCATTTTTTTAGCTTCAACCTCCACATGTCATTGCTTGGTGAAAGATTTATAAAGGCTGGAGAGAAGGAAAGAGAGGAAGTGAAACTTCAAAATAGCTCTCTACTGCCACCTATCAAAGAATGTGTCAACTGCAAGCAAGACGGTTGACTAAAACAACCCCATTATGAGAGAAAACAGGGGAGTCCAGTCAGAGGAGTGAAGAGATTATTATAACATTATGACAGTTTAAGATTTAGAGGCTGACCAAAAATTTTACTTGACATGTTTTCCAGTTAGGATGTAGCTATTTTCCCCAAGGTGGAAAAAAAAGTCCCCAATCAAAGTGAGGATTATAATCATGGATCAGATCAATCTGAAACAACTCTTGCGGCACAGTTTTTATTTTAATTTTTTTATGATTCAGTCCTAAAAAGCTTCTCTGGCCATATCCTCTGTTAAATTAAGATCCTGTCAATCATTCAAAACTAATTTATAAACCAGTCAGCATCAAATTGTGCAATAATCCTCTCCCACTTTCCTGCCAGCACCCATCCCGTGCCACTCGGTAACATGAGCGAACAGGAATTCAAGATGTAAAACTAGGGCACTTTTCCATGACCCAACATAATTTTTTATATCTTTATTCCATTGTATAATTGCCCGTATTTCAAACATAATAATGGAAACCGCTTAATTTCTCCCCCCATCCCTTCTTATTGCCTCTTGATTGTGACATCTGTGTCTGTCTTGATTTTATTGGATGAAGTGCTCCTTCTGAAAGGATAATAAACGTGTAAACAAATTCAAAACAAGCCTTTCTCCTAAGCTTTGGTTCTCATTATCAAATTGTGCAGCCGCCCTTGCCAATGTCCCCCTCCTAGGCAATGTCATCCTTTTACAACTCAAGATCAGCTATAATCAAAAGTGTCTATAAATTTGGGCTTCTCTAATTAAGGTCTCCTCGCAAAGCGCACAAGCGGGCGACTGGGCAGGGAAGCTTCGCAAAAAGACTCAAATTGGCTCCCAAGCACAACAAATCACATTATGATTTCAGCGCTTGCCCACGCACCGCTCATCTTGAGTCAGTTAATCCAGCTGAAGAGGCTGTCTCGCTGCTGCAGACCTGTGCTTTGACTACCTAAAAAAGCCTACAGTCGCTTGGATCTCTAAACATGCTGAGGGAGAAACACATATGTCAATGATGGCCCTTAAAAAATATTTGCACATTTCTGGACATTTACACCTCACTTAAAAATGTAATGTCATTGTATTACGTAAAAAAAAAAAAATTAGTTCTGTCAAATGATTAATCGCATCCAAAATAAAAGTTTTTGTTTGCACAACATATGTGTGTACTGTGTATATATAAATACAAACACATGCATATATTTAAGAAACATTTTTATATATTAAATATATTTATATATAATATAAAATGTAAACATGTAAAAACTTTCTAAATATATTCTGTATTTATATATACATAAATATACACAGTACACACGCATATATTATGTAAACAAAAACTTTTGGATGCGATTAATTGTTTGACAGCACTAATAAATATTAACCTGAATGGCATCTGCAAACAAATTATGTCAGACATTTAGTCAGCATTATCCTCCCTTTGCTTAGTAATTTCTGCAATTGCCTTGAAAAATTGTCTGTAAGATGTTTTTTAATGTTTTTGAAAGAATTGACTTATCACCAAGGCTACATTTAATGAACAGAACTGTTAAACAGAACATCATTTTATTTTCTTCTGGTGAAGACGAGTATTCATTTCTATAAATAATGGATTGACAAAAATATTTAGCCACTGTATCTACACATACATGGATATAAACCAAAAAAAGTCACATGACACGCTCAATTAAGTAATCTCTGCCTACAGCATTTTTGACTGTTGTTGTTTTTGACAGTACTTATTATGTTTATTTATAATTCAAGCTTTTCTACTAAAAAAATGACTAGGTTTGTAATTCTCTACAATTTAGCGTCTCAAATTAGATTCAGTTAAAAGATGTATACATTACTTTTTGACTTGGATTCATCTATGACGTTAGTATTTGACCAAAAGTCCTCTTGAAATATTTGCTGCTTCTTCACATGAGAAACCAGGCCGACAACAGAATTGTAACTCTGGGCAGAGATTCACCCAAAGTTTCCAGACAATATAAACCCAAAACGGGACAATGATTTGTCTCTCAAACAGAGCAAAACACAAGTCTTCCACCACAGTTAAGTCATTGCAAATTACAGCATGGCGGATTGAGAAACAATTACAAATTTAAAGTGCATTTAAAGAGCTAAGAGAGAGCTCCTTGGAAGCTTATTTTTAGACAGAGCTTTATGGGAATACGTTCATATGAGACTTTATGATCAATGCCATGTTGTGATCACTCCATCAAAAGCTCTTCTCCAGCCAAAAGACATATCAGCATTCTGTGCTAATTACAAGGTCGGACAACAGCCAACTGGACAGCAGTCCAAGAAAAAGGGAATGCTTACACGCAAATTTATGCACACACAGTGTAGCATCTACCGTACAGTTTCATTTTCCTACAGGGTCATTCAAACTATGGCCCTTGACTACTTAGACTAAGTGCTCAATTAAGCATAGCTTGTTAGCCGGTTTCCTTTCCAGCTAAGTTATTGCTGCCATGTGCTGTATTACGGTACTGTATGTAATACAGTGTGTTCGGCCAGTATGATGGCAGATCTCGGTGCTTTGGAAATCTCTGGCATCTTCGTGACTATTTTTTTCCTTCACTCAAATTTTGGTTTCATGTTATGTCCACCAGATTTTTTTCTTTTTATGAGAGACTGTGTAAAAGGTGTGAAGAATTGAACAAAGTAAACATAAAAATGTGACATATGTCCAAATGACAGCAAATGCTGATCTTGGATTTTATTCATTGTGAAAAGTGGGTTTGTGGAGAACCATTCCCTTCCTCAAACACTTTGAGGAATTTATTTAATCAAAGGCATGAAGGCTGAAGGTCAAGTTCACCCTTGAGAGGATCTTGATGTATCTCAATGGAAACACTTATTTTAATTCTTATCATTATTTGCAATTAAACTGTAAACTTTATTAGATTTACAGGCATTCAATTACTTCATTAGCCTAACTAATGGCAAGATTTTAGAAAGGGCGCATTAATTAATAATAGTTCCTGTGACTTCATCGAAAAAGTCGTTTCAGAATCAAGAAGTTGCTATTTAATGAAAAACTACGAACAAAAAAACCCTTTTTCTTCACAACAAGTAAACAGTGTCAATTTTCATTTCATGACGACTTTAAAGCCAGAGTTTACCCTCGCGTTAGATACGCCAAGATTTCTTCAGAGAAAATTCACTTCAATGAATAAAATTAGCTAATTTGCTTGACGTGAATTTTCGCCAATGGCATAAACGTCATTCAAACACTGAGCGTATGTTTTATCAAAAATGAATGTGGTTAACATTAACATCGTTGATTAGATCCCCATCGTGATCAGGCGATAGAGCATATTGTATTTATTGTAGCCAGTTCCTTTCAGTCCGCTCCAAAGGCCCTCATTTTAATAATTTCCCCTGGAAAATAAGTGCGAGCACTAGTCCAGACATAGCCTCCCATGTCGAACAATCATAATCACGCTACTCTTACCATAACACCGCAATTATCCTCATTGCTTACAGCAACACAGTATGCATGATGGATGAGTGTGTGCATGCTTATGTGTGTATTTGAGCGAAGCGTCTACAGTAGAAACATCACCCACGTCTGTCACAGCTCCTCTGCTCAGTTCAGCGTGCGACCTTCATAAATCATATCATTAAGATAACGTCAGCGGCCCCTGGCTGGCTCGTACATTACCCAGGCAGACTAAACTCCATCCGTTCAAGGCCCCACTTTGACAAACAGCTGACACAACAGCGACAATCCATGTCCGGCTCATGCAAACAGTAGTTCGACAGTAGTTCTTGTAGGCGTATGGGGCTCAGAGGAGTTTTGTTTTATCACCAGAAGAAAATAATCCATTTGTGGTGTAAATAAATGCTTATTTGAGGTGTTTGCTCTTTTACGAGTTGCTCCCATCAACTGCAGGTACCTGTGGGAGATACATGATCTGTTTGGAGAGTCTAAGCTCCTTGCTGAATATGTTACCATTATAGTTCATGCCTGGTTGCAGTCAACTGATTTCTTGTGACATTATGATCCTGCACATTTCCTCCAGCGGTAATTAGTCGTAGCAGTCAATAAATCTCCTCTGTTTGTTTTTGTAATGTTTATTATGGTTTAATTGCGTTTTTGCCCCATTTCGAGAACGGTTTTCTACACGTCGATGAGGGCACTACAAACGCACTCGAGTTTTCTCATCTGATACCAAATGATTACATAATTACATAAATATCATGAGAACTCAGATTATATAATTTGTTCAGATATAGAATCACAATGTGTCCAGGGACAAAAAGACAAAAGTCTAAAAATGACACAGAAGTGGGTGTATAAGAAGGCGATTTGGAGGCTCAGAGAAGAACCCTCCAAAATCAACATTACTTCAAACATGAGCTCATCTAAACATCTGTCCACAACATGTCCAATCATTGCCCTGCTGAAGCATGTACAATTGTTTCTGGAAATAAATATTAGGCCTAATTCGGCTCTGATTGTAGCAGTCAGTTGTGGCCCAAACCCTTGCGGCTGAAATCTAATGTACGTTTTTCTCCCAGGGTCCCTCTTTTCATTGCTTTTATTTATTTGATCTCATTTTACTCTTTTCTTCTTCTCAGTTTAGGTTTTGCAAATTTATTTGTCTGATGCTCCTAAACTTCATTTCACACTTATGCACCACTTAAAACAGGAGAGGTCTGAGTGTGTTTTAAGTGAGGGTCTGCTGTGGAGGGGTGGACTGAGTTCAATTATACTTAGGCTGTCTGTCTTTTCCCGTCACACTCCATTTGCGGTGGGCGGATACGTTTACACAGAAACTAATCATAACTAAAACATTTTTGTGCAAATCTTACCAAATTACTCTGTATAACAGGGGCAGGGAAAGGAAATCAATACCAAAAACACTTAAGGTAACATCTGACCGTTCTTCCGGACCTTCTGGATAAAACTAAGATAAATGATGAAAAGAAAATAAGTTCCCATTAAGAACACTTATGAAAGATAATTTTTTACATAATTGGGCAAATGTAAACTTTGCAATATCCGGCTGAACTAATACAGGCCCATTTTTCACAATTAATGCTGGATTGAAATGTGCACTGTATATCGTCGTATGCATCACCTAAAAGTTCCATAGAGATGGAATATTTCCTAAATAAAAAGCATGTCAGTAAATATTAGTGTGCTTATAAAGCAGTCATATACTCCAAGAAACTAGGCCTGATTTAATACAATACAGATTTGATTAAATAAGTACTTAATTTACTCCTGAAAGAGGTAGTGTTTGAAGGATAGAATGGATTTTTTTTTTTTTTTTTTTTTGGAGTCAAATTAATTACATTATATATTTTTCAATTAATTCTGGCACATTAAGTTTCTCTTGCAAAAGATGGGCTGTCACAGGATGATAGTCACATCTGCTACATTTCCATAGAGCATGAGAAAGAGCCAATGATGCTCAAAAGTGAGAAAAAAAAAGCCAAGTGACTACCACCAATGCCAAGTACAATGCTTCCCCCTTGTGGTAGATTCCAAAACTCAACCTCGTATGATTCACTCCGTTATTATTAGGTACAGTTTGAACTCTCTTTGGTTTCAGCCTTTAACACATGCTCCATTTTCTTTGTATATCCCTGAATGGAAAGACTGTGAAACGAGTCCTGGTAGGATATATAAAAAGCACTGCACTGACATTAACTCTTGTGTCCTTCAGAGGGGTAAAAAAGCAGTTTTGGAGAGTCAGTCCAAACCTGAGAGAAGCCAAGCACAGACCTGATCCAATCCCTGTGACCAGGTCATACATAAATTAACATTTCACTCTACCCAGCCTCGTTAACAGGCTGCTGGAGGGAATATGACAAGTGCAGGGGGTGCAAGCTATAACACTGGGTTATTCTACTGAAGAAAGAAAGAAAGAAAGAAAGAAAGAAAGAAAGAAAGAAAGAAAGAAAGAAAGAAAGAAAGGTCCTAAATTACTGCTAAATATGATGCAAAGTTCAAAGGATGTTAAAATTTAACTCCAAGTGAAAAGGGCATGCTTTCATTTATTTCTTAATGTGGAACCTAAAGTTCAAAATCCTTCATCGTCACTCTTTAAATAGCCCTGTATGAAAGGTAGACATCATATAAGCAGTAGAACCTCAAACAAAAAGGATTTTGATCCAACACAGACTGTCTGTAATGACAAAAAATAAAGTAAAGCGCCACTACACCGGTTCTTTCTCGTTAAAGAACTCTTCATGATTTGATTTTCCTATTTCTACGCCAATACATTCTGACGAGCTCAAAATGCATAATGAACCCTTTTGGAAAGCAGTTGGCATCATGCTTTTTACAAATGAGCAGACTTCCGTTTCGTCTGCTGTATATGTTACATAAAACGCTTATTAAAACAATTGTTGGTCTCTGTATATAGGCCTATGCTTCACATGGGCGTCTTGGCTGTTGCTTCGCGTCTCTCTTGCGTTGCGTTTTTTAAGACGTCCACTCATTTAATGACTCATTAATCACTCTTATTGACATGTAGATGGTATTTTAACGTAAGCATAACACAGATTAGCTAAATAAACATTTTCATTTTGTCAAGGGTATAATACACAAATAGCCCTAAGCGTCTTGAACTCTGAGGGAACGATTTGTAAACGGAACTAAGTGAAGCGCGCGTGTATCCCGCCGCGTACCTCAAGACAAACATCCGGTTTATGTCTCTGGCATCTATCGACTTAAAAATTACTTCCTAAACAGATTTATTCTGTTTATTTTATTGGACAGCATTGTACTACCAAAAAAATAAACGGACAAAAGGTACTTCAAGGCGGTTTTGAGTGTCTGTTACTGGTGTAAGAGTTGGTAAACAAAGTGAACTGGAAGCGCGTCTTACCTGCAGATCCGCCCGCTATGATCTGATGAGACGCTTCTCTCACTAAACTCTGCTTTTTAGATGTCATTTTCTGATTCTGGGCCTGTGTTGAGCAAAACAAACAGTTATAGCAGCGTTGCCATGTTTTAAACCGCTTTGTTATTTGAAACGTCAAACTTATTCTGTTTCTCGAGGAAATAAAATGTGTCCGTTAAATAAATAGGCCTGACGTTAGAGGAGTCTGTTATTATTGTAAGGTGCTCATACGCCGCATTATATAGTGCTGAGGACGGCAGGTGTGTTTAGACCTTACTTCAGTTTGGGGTTTCGGTAGAGTTTGTTTATTGTATCTCCTCGCTTTGCGGAAGTCCGAGGCTGGTCTGACGCGCGGCGTCCTGGCGCGAGCTGAAATGAGAAGATTCAGTGTGAGAGCGCGCGCTTGGGCAACACGGGTTCATTTGAACTCCAAGACTGATTCAGTCAGAGTTCGCGGAGGACAGGTCGAATGCGAACGAATTATGTAATATAATAAAAATATTGAGCTAATAAATAAGATATTGCTTGTTTACAGTGCTCCTAGGCTATTTCACACTGAAACGCACGTCTGAATTTTGGCATTGCTAACAAAATACCAAAACAAGTTGCATCTGCAAACATGCATTGTGATAAAGCTTCTCTCAAAATAACTTTTTTCCTCAGCCGTTTTTCAGTGATTTTAATCATTTACAAAACATTTTCTTAAGACTAGGCTACTTGTCTTAAAGTCACTTCCCTTCAAGTTCACACGTTTCCAGCCAAAATACGTTTATCTTAAGTTTCAACAGTTTATGTCATGTTTGGTCTTTTAAATAAAACCTAATCAACTTTTTTTTTTTGTTAAATTTGAGGCTTGTGACGTTTATGCACTTAAACATTAGTGCTAACTTATTGGATATTTTATATTCATATATTTTATTTCCTACGTTAACTGTGACTTAAGTGTAAAAAAAGTGTCACATACTTTTATTTAAATACTTATTTAAAACACTTGTATTTTAGATAGTCATTATAAATTGTTCTAAATTGGTCATAATCTTCTAGCTAAATGTTGCATCATTTCACAAATGAAAGCCAGAATAAGTTATAAATTTAAGTGCAACTTAAAAATAGTTATAATGTAGCTACTATACTATGACTTGTTGATGTCCAAGCACTGAGATTGGCTTTTTCTACAATCTAATACAATGTAGGCTAAATAAGCCTACAACTTTTTAAGCACCAGCTGTACATTTCCAGTCAAAATTTTTGGATAGATAGATCTATATCTAAAATAAATAAATATATACCTTAAAAATGTTCTTTTGACTTAAAGAAAATGTAATGAATCTGTAGATGACATGCAGATATGTCATAGTATTTTGTTTCTGATACTCAAATTCTTAAGAGTTTTAAAACAGAACTCGGAGGTTTTCTTGATGTCTCGTAAACTAAATGCTGTCATTTAAAATGTGTCTGGGATTCCTTCAAATCATGTAGTGAGCCACAGTTTTTTTCTTCCTTTGCAGAAGGCAACAATGAAAAGCAGGCTTTCGCTAATTCAATGTTACAACTTGCTTACAGAGAGTCTTGGCCGAGTAATGAGCATATTACCGTATTAGCTTAGAACATACACATTTTTTCCCCGTTTAATTTTCGAATTGTGAATTTATAGCAGGCTATTGGCAGGGAAATGCCATTAGCACTTTGACCTGCCTGGAGTGAGAGAGCAGACAAAACCCCACCCCGTCTATAAACCTACACGGTGGCCAGCAAACTGAAATTTTTCAGTTATTCTTTTTTTCTGCAATATAAGAACAAATCATTCTAAAAAAAACTGTTCTGTAAATTTGTATTAGGCTTCACTATGATTGCTCAGAGCACACAGAAAGCCTATTTAACAATAGTCATACTGTGCATAAAGGTAATATAATGTCAACAAATCCTTGAAATGAAATGCATAATCAAAAAATAATCAGGAAACACCAGAACAATTATTTTTTTTATTTGCAACAACCTCTATATGCACATAAAATGTGAAGCTCTCACAGCATCACCTCTGAATGTCTGTTTTACCACATTTTTGGGCTTGGATTTTAACAATGGCAAAAGCGGCACTATTTCTAAGCCACTTGAAATGCTTCAAGGTTTCTAGAAAAGAACTGAATAAAAACAAGTTATTTAGACTAAAATAAGCAAAGTTTTAAAAAATGACAAAATAAATATTCAAAATACAGAGACAGTGGTTGGATTCATAAAATAATTCAAGTCATTATTACAGCTCTTTTTCCAAAACTCATCCGTACATCCTCCAATCTATCAAAATCTGCCATATTATTGGTACAGTGTGTCTTTACCTACTTATTATCAATTATCAGTTTCTGAAACACTCTTGATAATTGTTAAAATTTTATCGAACAAAGTAGACTGTACTTGTATTTATTTTTAAGTTTTATGAATTATGGACAAAAAATATTGAAAATTTTCTATGGTTGAAAACATGCACTTTATGGTAAATATGCTAAGACCTAATATTTTTACAAATCTAATTAAAAAACTTACGTCATAATAATATCAGTATAACTAATATGGCCATTCTCAAGCTACAAACTTCACGAAAATATATGATCCTGCATATATTAACATAATTTTGAGAAATGTGTGGCTGTGTTCTTTTTTTTTCTTTATACAGGAGGCAAGGCTATGGCTAGCAAGCAAATATGAAGTAGCCTAAATGTGTGCCTTTCTGCAACTGCTGTATAACATAAAACTTGTCACTACATGAACATTTTGGCTCAGATTAAGCATTAAGTTTGGTAGTACTATGGAAAATGGTACAAAACAAACTTTTAACCCAAACTCTATAACTTCACATAGTGCTGATGACATTTTCATGTCATTTCCTGCTTAGATGAGAAGAATTCATCAATCCTGTTACACTACCACTAGACAATAGACTGCTCTTGAGTCACGTACCATATAAGACTGTCCTTTATATACTGGTTAGCTAGTTTATGCTAATGTGTTAGAGATGATCTGTGTAATGTTTCAACACGTTCTGATATTCACTGTATAAACTTCAAATGAATGATGGTACCATTAATTAATGTACCGTTAAACAGTGGAAATGTCCTGAACCAATATAAACAACAACAAAAACTTTTAACTAAACATTTAAACATTTTAAAAAAGACAGAAATAAAATCATGTTACACACAAATGAAAAAGTCAAACCGTGCCTTTAACTGGACGTCCAGTTTAAAAGCTCTAATTCCTTAAAAATGAACGCCAAACTTTTTAGCATTCAAGAATGAAATACTCTTGGATCTGATCTGACTTTGTGGGTGATCTTCTCAGGGTGGGTTTCTATTAGTCTCCATTTAAAAACCCACTTTGTAATGGGTTTATTTTTTTGTATTTTTACTACGAATAATGTGCAAGTAGTGTCTGTTTCGCACAATAAATAACTTATGCAGTTTATGGTTTGAAACTTCAAACACACAATCTTTGAATTGCATCCCAAAGTAAATGATCTAAACATTTCCTAAAATGTGTTTTTATTTCTTTGCAGACCATGCGATTTATCCATACACCTGGAGACTGAGGTTTTAAAGGAGAGTGGGTCCTTTGGTGGTGTATGTCATTGAGGGGAAGTGCCGGCTGTCAATGTCCCAGAGCTTCCTGTCTCCTTGAGACCCCAGCGCTGAGCCTTGACTCTGGTTTCCGGCCCCTGGTAAGTTGGAGGTCCAGTAGTTAATATAACTAGCCATGAGGAGCGTCAGTTCCAGGATCTACAGCATTGAAGAGAGAGAGACAGTGAACCAGGAGGTCTTTAGTAGATTAATAGTTCAACATTTAACTTGCTCTTACTGTATCAGGCCAAAAAGACACAACAAACCACATATATACGAGCTCATTAGCACTTCCTGTATCGTGTAATACTGTATGAGTGAAACTCTCATTGAAAAACCTGTTTTTATCATTGGATGTCTTTCAGCTAGTGGTTTCAAAGGGGGGTGTAGGGGTTCAACTCAGGTTTTAAGCTGTTTTAAAGTTCTGATTTCACCCCCAAACACTTCAGATCATAAAATGTAATGCTAAAAGCACCACATCAGAATTCCGTCTTTACTGGCTTCATTTGGAAATGCGGTTAAACTGTGTTTTTTGTGAGTTAGCAGGTCTTACCTTTGGTTTAGCCATTGCAAATAAAAGTTTATCCACAGTCTTCTTGCCCAAAGCCTGGTCTTTAATCTGGCTGACCACTAGCATGAAATCTTCCTTGCAGCCTCCGAAGGTGATCACTGACTGGTATGGATATGTGACTAACGGGTGCTGAAGAAAAGCAGAGCACACAAAATTAGATATTTACAAAAACAAATATAAACACTACTGTTTTTTGATTGTTTTTATTAGTTTTTTGAAAGAAATGCATACTTTTATTCACCAAGGATGTATTAAATTGATCAAGCAAAAGTAAGAGTAAAGCCTTTTATATTGTTAGAAAATGTTCTGTTTCAAATAAATGTTATTCTTTTGAACTTTCTGTTCATTAAGGAATCCTGAAGAAATGTATTATGGTTTCCACAAAAAATATTAAGCATCTCAACTGTTTCCAACAACTGTTCATTTTTCTTGAGTAGCAAATCAGCATATTCGAATATTTCTGAATAATCATGTTTCGCTAAATACTGGAGTAATGACAATCACACTAATTACACAATAAGTACATTTTAAAATATATCAAAATACAAAACTGTTTATAACAATAAGTAATAATAATAACAATAAATTGTAATAATATATCAAAATATTATTATTTTTCTGTATCTTATCTGCAAAAGGCGATTTTGTTATCTGTGAGCTGGTGAGAATAGTGAGTGGATGAAGAAGTTAAAGCAAAAAAGATATTAGTGCTGTCAAATGATTAATCGTGATTAATCGCATCCAAAATAAAAGTTTTTTGTTTACATAATATATGAGTGTGTAAATATTTATTGTGTATATATAAATACAAACACATGCATGGATATATTTGAGAAAAATGTGTTATGGTTATATATTAAATATATATATAAAACATAATAATATAAACATATAAATGTAAATGTAATAAACACAGTACACATACATATATTATGTAAACAAAAACTTTTATTTTGAATGCGATTAATCGCGATTAATCGTTTGACAGCACTAAAATAGAAAACAGAAAATTACAGAGTCTGCCTGACCCTGTTTATTCTTTCTCAAAACAATCAGACCTCTCTAAGTGAAAATACAGCTGGGCAAGATATCAGGACTACAGCTTTTCAAACAAGCACACTTGCCAATATGGCCCTCTAAGTGCCAGATAAATATTATAGAGTTCTTAAAACCTAGAAAATGGAAGAACTAAACTAAACTAAACTAAATTAAATGAAATTAAATTAAATTTCACTAACCCAAGAGAGGGCGCTAAAGGTCTGAAAAGAAGTGCACTTACAATGGAAGCCTGCAGATATGTGAACAAAAGGTTTTTAAGCAGAAATATGAAGCTCATATTTTTGTTAAATTGCTAAATTGTTCATTTGAGGTAGAACTACTTTTCTACATGGACAACCACTAGTAATGTACGATCAATGTTTTAGAAAATGGTTGGGATGTCATGGAACTGTGAAGGCTTTTGAATATTACTTGATAAAATAATTCAAAATGATGTTATAAATGGTCTATATGATGTATTGGTTGAGATCATTAGTAGAGTATGAACAGTGTGATTTAACCCTATATTTTCTTGGAATTAGCTCTATGTACTGTACAGATTTATACATATATACAGAGGTACTTTACTGTTACATCATATCCCTTGTTACTGTTTCATTTTCAAAACTGTATTACAGTTTTATATTTGTGGTGCTGCACACTTTACTTATAGGCTTTCATTAAAAGAGCTTTACTGTAAGCATGTTTTTCATTTGTTTTTACAACCCGAGGGAGCCTAAATTATTTTTTGTGGTAATCAACAGCACGCTTAAGAGCTTAAGTAGTAAATGACCCGTAATATTCCTTTAATGCAGAATTACTTTCTGAAACTATAACTAGAGCAAGTATTCGCATTCACTCACCATTGTGTAGTCCAGAACACTCAGCCCATCCTCATTAACAGCCAGCCACATTCGAGTTTGCTCCAATGAAGAGGGAGGCAATGGCTGTGCACCAACAGAGTGGGAGTAAAAGGAGAAATTCTGTCATGTTTTAACAGCCCTCTTGTGAAAAATACATCTGAAAATCTTTTTAGGGGGTCATGGTTGTGTAGAAAATAGCATTCAGTTTTGTCGGTGGCTAAGGAAACTGTTAAATATCTAATGTACATCTGATCTTACCTTGGCACTGAACAGCTTGGCCCCGAACAGAGGCCACTTGCGGGCCACGGTCAGGTAGATTCTCACACATTCAGAGGCTGTGCATCCACGAAGGACAGACCACTTAGTGGCCAAACGCTCAGCGAGTTCCCTGTGGGACAAAGTTGCGATTAAATGAACAAAGTGTAAAAGTGTTTGTATAAAGTTCAATTCAGTGAACAGTTTAGATTGCATGTCCTTTTTAAATGAAAGAAAACAACAGTAAACATATCATATTACAGTTAATTAAGAAAAGTATAATATGGTAAATTGGGCATTCTGGTCAAACATTAGTATAAACCTAAATTATGATGTGTTCCACAAAGCTGCATTTATATATCAAAAAATATATTTATACTAAATTAAACTGTATATAATTAAATGCTAAAGATACAGTACAAATGTAATATAAATGTATACATAATGTACAGTATTATTATATTTTGATTTGTAAATGGGGCATTCTTTGGTCAACCATCAGAATAAATTATTCCAAAAAGTATGTACATAATAAATTAAAGTTAAATTATTAATTCATTATATAATTATAATTATACATACAATTATATTAAAATTATAATTGCATAATAATTACTAATAATAATATAATGCATAATACTAATTGCGTCAAGTTGTCCTGGAATTGAATAAGGCACACATACACACACACACAAATAAAATAAAATAAAAAATAAAAACTCCACAAACAGCAATCGTATCATCTTTTGTGTGTGTGTGTGTCAAAATTATTGTGAAATTGTGAACATTTTTATTTTGTTATATGAGATTAAATGATGAGGTCTGGTGATACATAATAATTGTGAATGAATATACTGAAAAACAATAAAGTTATATCATGGATATTCTAAATAAATATATAATAAACTGCTAAAGATTAATTGCTACTAATATACTATAATATAATATAATCATGAACATATAGAAGCCGGTTTCCACCACTGAATAAAAAATATAAAAGGTAATTGCGACTTTTTATCTGACAAATCTGACTTTTTTTCTTACAATTGCAAGTTTACATCTCACAATTCTGACTTCAGAATTGCGTGATATTAACTTGCAATTCTGAGAAATAAACTCACAATTGCGAGATATAAAGTCAGAATTGCAAGTTATAAACTCACAAGTCGCAATTCTAAGAAAAAAGTCAGAATTGCAAGATATAAAGTCTCAATTCTGACTTTATAACTCGCAATCGCGTGTTTTTATCTCACAATTCTGAGAAAAAAGTCAGAATTGTGAGATAAAAAGTAACCTTTAATAACCTTTTTTTTATTATTATTCAGAAACGGGCTTCCATATGAACATGAGCATGAAGTGCTTATAATAAACACAAAATCAAATAAATGTGAATTTACCTAAGCTGCTCGATGTTGCATTCCTGCTTGTAGCGTTTAGGGTAAAAACGCTCCAGTACCTGCAGAAGGACCTGTTGGGTCTTCGGCTGAGAAGAACCGGTGGGAGACATTGCTGGCCGGTCTAGATCACCATGCTCGACCTAAAAGATAAATGTGAGTGAGGTGTATTTGTGATCCACCACTTCAAATACCCTCAAACACTTGATCCACTTTAACACACACCTGTGCAATCAGCGCAGCCACCTCCAGCCCCAGTTCCTTACTGACAGGGAAGTGCCCTTGTTGTACCTCTTCATTTACTTGATATGCCAGCAGGAGGCGCTCTCGCTCAGTCTCCCCCTTAGCCTGAGCTCGGAAACACAGTCTACAAGGAAGATCCAACACTTAAATCCTAACATTATTAATCTATTGACAAAAACATTCTCAATACTTGATTTTGATAGATACAAAACCACAATTTCTCAAACGTACCTGCTTTTATAAGTGAGACGGACAATCCGTGTTCCTTCATATTTTCCAGGATGAAGTTCTTTCAGTGCCTGTTCCCACTTTGAGATCACATCACAAATCTGCACCAGAAGATAAAAAAGCATTCCATTAATTTTCTTGCAGCACAGAATATATAGACTAAAATGTTTTTGTACTTGTAAAAGCTCTGATATTTAATGTTCATATAATACTTTATTGCTAGGCTGCAGGCAATGCTCCAGGTCTTTTCCAGAGGGGTCGTCAGTGAAGAGCGCAAAGCCTGAAATCTGTGGCTTCCTCATGCCTGCTCTCTGGTTGACTGTGTTCAGGAACTCCTCCACTGTGGTGGAACCATCAAAACCTACAACCTAGAGAGAGATGGAGGAAGATAAGAGGCAGCAGCATTCTGAAATCCTGTCCTGCTATAGTTAAACTGTTGACCTTTATACATTCCATATAATACATCAAACACCCTGTTTACACCTGACATTAGCATCCATCTTTGTGACCTTATCATGAGTGGTCAATGCTGAATACAGGTGTATGTTTGTTCGCTTATTTTCTTCATAATGCCATTGCAGCTTTGAATAAAGGTGTAAATGGGGTCTAAAATCATGAAAGCATCTTAATACTGTAATATATCTGTTTCTGTTTAGTTTCCTTTCTGCCCATATTTGGTTCTTCCTGTTTTAGTTCATGACCCAGTTTTGTTAATTAGTTATATTCATCACCTGTGTTCTATTAATTACCTTGTTTCCTCGTTTGTTCCACTCCCTTTATAAGTCCTCAGTTCTCCCTCTGTGTTTGTCGGATCTTAAGTTAGTAATGGTAATGTGTGTTGATGCTAAATAAATCTCTTTTGTTATTCTTTGTCGAGCGCTCCCTTCTCTACAACCACCAACCGTTACAGAAGATCCGACCGCCAACTGAAGACGAGATCAACGCTTGGGATGCTCGAGCTCGTTCCCGTCGTTTGCGGGGGTTCTCGCCGCCGTTCGCGGCTCGCCCCTGCCCGTTCTGCGTGGGATGTTAGGCTGCCTGTCGCGGCTTACCCAGGCCACCCGTTTTGGGGAGAACGGGTCGCCATTCGCCGCTCGCCCTTACCCACCGCCCAAGAGAAATTCGTTCCGCCTGAGACGGCGATGAATGTTCCGCCCGCGGCGAGGAGGATTCCGCCGCAAGGGGCGATGAACGTTGCGTCGTCCGCGACGAAGAGGATTCCGCCGTACACGGCGATGAATGTTCCGCCCACGGCGAGGAGGATTCCGCCGCAAGGGGCGATGAACGTTGCGCCGTCCGCGGAGAAAAGGGATTCCGCCGCCAATAACGGTTCCCCCGAACCACCGAGGGGGGAAAAACAGGTGCCGGTGGGGATTTTAATTGAGTTTGAGGGCATGTCATTCCCTCCATTGCCTGCTCCTCGCCAGTGCCATCCATTGCCTGCTCCTCGCCAGTGCCCTCCAGTACCTGCTCCTCGCAAGCGCCCTCCAGTGCCAGCTCCTCGCCAGTGCCTTCCAGTGCTTGCTCCTCGTCTGAGCCCACCAATTCCGGCACCTCGCAAGTGCCCACCTGAGTTCCCGCTGGTTCCGTCCAGCCCACCTGAGTTCCCGCTGGTTCCGTCCAGCCCACCTGAGTTCCCGCTGGTTCCGTCCAGCCCACCTGAGTTCCCGCTGGTCCCGTCCAGCCCCGCGCCTCCCGTGCGCCCCCAAGTGTCCGCGCTGCCAGAGCGCCCCCAAGTGTCCGCGCTGCCAGAGCGCCCCCAAGTGTCCGCGCTGCCAGAGCGCCCCCAAGTGTCCGCGCTGCCAGAGCGCCCCCAAGTGTCCGCGCTGCCAGAGCGCCCCCAAGTGTCCGCGCTGCCAGAGCGCCCTCCTGCGTCTCCGCTGGTCCCGTCCAGCTCTCCTTCGTCTTCGCTGGTTCTATCCAGCTTAGCGCCTCCCGTGCGCCCTCAAGTGTCCGCGCTGCAAGAGCGCCCTCACGAGTCCGCGCCGCAAGAGCGCCCTCCTGCGTCTACGCTGGTCCCGTCCAGCTCTCCTTCGTCTCCGCTGGTTCCGTCCAGCTCCGCGCCTCCAGAGCACCCTCAAGTGCCCGCTCCTCCAGAGCGCCCTCAAGTGCCCGCTCCTCCAGAGCGCCCTCAAGTGCCCGCTCCTCCAGAGCGCCCTCAAGTGCCCGCTCCTCCAGAGCGCCCTCAAGTGCCCGCGCCGCAAGAGCGCCCTCACGAGTCCGCGCCGCAAGAGCGCCCTCCTGCGTCTACGCTGGTCCCGTCCAGCTCTCCTTCGTCTCCGCTGGTTCCGTCCAGCTCCGCGCCTCCCGAGCACCCTCAAGTGCCCGCTCCTCCCGAGCGCCCCCAAGTGCCCGCTCCTCCCGAGCGCCCCCAAGAGCCCGCTCCTCCAGAGCGCCCGCAAGAACCCGCTCCTCCAATGTGGGCCCCAGAGGGGAACTTTCCCAAAGAAATTTTGGGGGGGGGCCATATAGCCGCAGTTTGTGTGGCCAGGCCAAAGGCCACAAAGGACCCCGATCCATCATGGCCTCCCGAGGACCCCGATCCGCCATGGCCGTCCGAGGATCCAGATCCGCCAAGGCCGCCCGAGGACCCCGTCCTGCCATGGCCTCCCAAGGCTCCGGATCCGCCATGGTCTCCCGAATCTCCAGTCCTGCCATGGCCTCCCAAGGCTCCGGATCCGCCATGGTCTCCCGAATCCCCAGTCCTGCCATGGCCTCCCAAGGCTCCAGATCCACCATGGCCTCCCGAATCTCCAGTCCTGCCATGGTCTCCCAAGGCTCCTGATCCGTCCTGGAGGCTCCCCTGTCCTATCCTGGTCCTGCTCCAGCCTCCAGGACGCCCGCCCCCCCCTCCCCGATGTTACTGTTACGGTGCGGGACGCACCTTCCGGGAGGGGGAGATACTGTAATATATCTGTTTCTGTTTAGTTTCCTTTCTGCCCATATTTGGTTCTTCCTGTTTTAGTTCATGACCCAGTTTTGTTAATTAGTTATATTCATCACCTGTGTTCTATTAATTACCTTGTTTCCTCGTTTGTTCCACTCCCTTTATAAGTCCTCAGTTCTCCCTCTGTGTTTGTCGGATCTTAAGTTAGTAATGGTAATGTGTGTTGATGCTAAATAAATCTCTTTTGTTATTCTTTGTCGAGCGCTCCCTTCTCTACAACCACCAACCGTTACAAATACCAAGTGACAACAGGGAAAAAGTATTTATTTATTTATTTGAAATGGAACAGCCTATTGAACCTTCACACATAATATTATTTTTAAAAATGCAATTGTGTTTTTGTTGAGTATCATATTGATACATCAGTCTTGTAAGGTTCTTATAGTGTGATACATGTATATGAGAATATGGAGTTCATATTCAAGGAGTTGGAAAAAAACACCTCGGTTTTATTCAGAGGCCCAAAGTGAGCAAAAAAAGTTTACAAAACTGTCATTTTGGTGTAGTTGTTATTTACATGGAAATGGAATTCTGATAGGTTGTAATGTAAATCAATGTGTTTTTTATAACAGTACAGCAGACTACTTCAAAATGCATATAAATATCACTCAGCATCTCCCAATAAAAGGCCTATGTCTTAGCAAGATGATATTAAATGCTTATTTTTATGATCAAATATCTGCAGTTTAATTGAGGGGGGCAAAACATACAATGCAATGCAATATAATGATGACTGAGAAATGCACAAATAAACAAAAGCCTGATCATATTTGATAATCACATTTTAGCTTCAGTCCAGTAAATATTAATCTTGAAATATAAGTAACAATAAAATTATTCTTACATTTACTTCATAAAAATGAGTAAAGATTTCACAGCACAAAGACAAGAAAAAAGACTAAAAAATACAGACTATGATTCAGAAGGCATGCAGTAGATTGTGTACAACAGGATTTTTAGTTAATTATGTTGCAAATTTACAGGCCTTAGAAATTTGCGTCTCGAGCATGATACGGTGGGCTTTATAAAGTGCCAGATCAGTGGGAACAGAACATGTTTGTGTGTACCTCATAAGTGTTGTTCATGAAGTGAACAGGTATGCTGAAGGGGAGCGAGTGGTGGTAGGGGTTTCTCAGCAGAATAGACAGAATTTCCATTCGTGAAGGCTTTGCTTCTCTCTCTCCATTCTGTAAGGTTCTCTCTACCGACCGCTGGCAGTACACAGCATACTTCCCCACTTCAGTCCTGTGGGTGTACACACATAAACACAGGCTTTCAAATTCAATTACATGAGGCATCACATACAAACCTTTATTCGTATCGGTATCTAAGTCTTGTTTTGCAGTAAGCACATCAAAACTCCCGTTTTTTTCTTATTATATTTAGCAGCCTTTTTTGACAGTGTTTTTAATTGAATTAAGATATACTGTTTATGACATTCTTAAATTATGAGGCCAAACACCAAATAATGTAAATTCAGATAAAACCAAATATATATTTATACATTTGAATATACAAATGTACATTTGAATATATAAGCCTACATTAAAACCAAAATTTATTTAGACACCAGATATCATTTTTGATATTTTTTTTACTAGTGGGTGCAGGACACTATAGTTCATAAATGTAAGTGAGGATAGCAAAATAAAGTGAACCGTGACATATTATAACCAAAAAATGTTTACTACCAGTAAAATTTGGGATCAAAAAATACACTTTGACCTGACCCGACCGTGTTTTGCTTACGTGTTTTTTCTTTAATTGCTAATGCGACCTTTTTACACCACAGACTGAACAAAATTAAGCATTGATTGGTAACGTTTTGACCTAAATTGGTATTATATAGTTGTGTACTTAAATTTAACAGCTGAATAATTTTTGGTTGATTGTAATCCATTACATACCTTTCCATCGAAGTTATCTGACATTATCAGATGAATTTGTTCTGACACAGTCAACACTAGTCAACATTTGAAGTGGATCAAAACCTTTCACCTTTTTTGATCCACTTCAATTGTTGACTACTGTATTATAAACATAAATATATATTTGAGAATCAGTATGAGAGTGAAATTGGCCAGTGACCTGGGATCTGCATTCCGCTGCAGGTACTGTCTGAGGTACCACAGGAAATGGTGCTGAGGCAGGAAGAGAGCTACACACAATGATAACAGCTGCCAGCACTGAGAAAGAAAAAGAAGAGCAGAGAGATATAGAAATATAAAACACTTCATATGATACAGTGTGAAATGTGTGTGTGCACAAATATGACACTGACCTGCGTGAGGGCGTAGTTGTGAGGAGTGCGGCAGTTAGTCTGTTTGATCAGCTGACAGTACATCTCATTCTGCAGCTCTGGATGTGTTAGGCACACCTGCAGTGCATTCTGGGCCAGCGAGGTGTGGTAGTCAATGGAGGGAGACTCCACCAGCACATTGATGAACAGCTGACATGACTACCAGGGGGGCAAAACAATAACTTATTTGTATGTGTGTGGGTCAATGACACTACATTTCTTCCTTAAGTTTATACAAAAGTACATTCAAAAATGCTGTTCATGAAAATTGTCCATAACAATGTCAGATAATTGGACCTTTTTATGATCACACAAAGTTAGTTCAGGTTGTAAAATGTAATGTGGTGTAACGGCCACCCAAAATATATTTAAGGAGAAATAAAATAAAATAATACAATTTAGATTTATAATACGTTTAATTAATTATACATTTAATTTATTATTTAGTTTAATTATTAGACGTGTCCTCTCACATGTATCCAAGATGGAAGAAAAATATGATATATACTTGATAGACACAACATGACATTTAAAGAGCCGTTAGATAGATTTTTATCTTGAAATTGGCATAAAAGTTTTTTAAAAACCATATGAGGGGACAGAGAAAAGCTAGAAATATATGGCACTACCATCTGTGATGAGAACAGAACAACCAGCAGATGGCGAATTCCTCACACAACATGTCAGCACATACAGCTGTTCTGTAGCCATACAGACAACGCATGCAACAACACGCTTTACTTTCTTATTAACATTCCGTTTCTGTTCGTACAGAAATTCTTACAATGCAAATTAAATCAAGTCAGGATGTAGCTGTCAACCCCCCATTCATTACTTCAGAGTGGGAGGCTTTTTCTTTCAGTATCAAATGACTACCTAAAAAGCCCCTCTGATCTTCAAAGAACGCTGAGGGCTGCACACGATGCTAGCTCTCGAGGATACGCCATTGAACTGTCAATAGGGCATAATGTCTGCAAACCTCTGGGGAACAGGGCTCTCAATAGAAAACGGCAGCCTGAGGAGCAACTACGGGCAACTGGAATGAGACTATCTCTCCAAACACTGGCAGCGATCCTCTTTGAACTCAGAATGAAATGTTAAGGCCTGTCCTCAAAATGAGACGTTACAGAGCTAGTGCCGTTTCCCACACAAAATGCTGAGAGCCACTTGTTGTAAGTCATTACTAGAAGTAGTGATGCTACTAACTACATTTCTTGCATAATGGATAACTGTAACAAACCCTACTTAGATTCTTTCCCTGATTTGTTTAGCTACTTTTTTTTTTTGCAGTTAGATGGTTAAGCCAGTAGGTGGCATCAAACGACTGTATTTTTGTGTTTAAGTCATTAAATCATTCACGCAACCAAATCGTTACAAAACAACCTAGTTATACAACAACTGAAAAAACATCCTAATTCACATTTATAAATCTACAAAGAGATTCCAGCATCATAAGCGTTTCGCCCAAAAATGACAACAAAGAAGATCTATTATTTTCCCTCTGTTTTGTGAACTGCTGAGCATGGCTTTTATCGAAATATAAATCTTAATGAGCAGTGTTTGTATTGTTAAGTAAAACTAAAACTATTACAAATAGTTTTTGTTAATTGAAATAAAGTTTAAATAAAATATTAAATATTAAATGAAAAACAACTTAAAAATCAGAAATGTTGCTTTGGCAACTAAATGAAATGAAGTTTAAGTACTTAACTTGAAAAAATAAATAAATGCTGAACAGAAATATTAACCAAAACTAAAAAATTACATAAGCACATAAAATTACTAAAACTTAAAATGAATTGAAAAATGTAATAAAATAAAAATATATAAATAAAACCTCACCCAATTCAAAATATTAATAAATACTATAATATACTAAAATAACAGATTATATTAAGTAATTTTATTTGTCTTGCTATTCATTAATAATTGTACATACATGAATATAATTCCTGATTTGCTACTTCATTTTCAAATTAGATGGCTTGTTAGTTCAGTTATTATGGATTCTTGTTCAGACTCAAAAGGAGATTATTTTAAATCTGAGCATCACTGAACTGAAAATGAACAAGCCATCTCATGTTCAGTTAAGGAGACAATACATTAATATATTAATATATCATCCAGGCAAGCACGGCTGCATATATTTTCTCAAAATACAGTCAAAAAGTAATATTGTAAAATATTTTTATAATTTAAAATAACTTATTTATTTCTGTTCTCTGTTATTTCTGTGGCAAAGCTGAATTTTACAGTCATTACTCAAGTCTTCGGTGTCAAATGATTCTTTCATTCTAATATGCTGATTTGGTTTCTTATGATCCATGTTGAAAACAGTTGTGCATCTTATTATTTTTTATTAATATACTGACCACATTTACTATTGACCCCAAACTTTTGAACTTTTAATTTGCTATTTTGATACCAGCAGCTTTTTGCATGTATTTTTGCAAGCTACAGTTTCAAATCAGCTTCCCCAACATGACTACACTACGTCAATCAGAGCCAAATCCGGCTCATTATCTCCTGCGCTATAATGAGCACAAGGCCTCCCATCACAGCCTTTGATCCTGCTGTGCGAGACACAGTAGCTCTCTCACACACAGGGACAGGATGACAACATCAACCCCCAGGAGAAGAGGACGAGGACAACTTAGAAGTGTTTCGAGAGATGGAGTGAAAACAAGAGGACATAAAGACTACATCGTTTGTGAATGTGAGAGTAAAAGAAGACACAGACGAGAGCATTCACCTTAAAGAGCTTGAGAGCCTCTGTTTGAAGAGCCTCGGAGGGCAGCGTGGTGAGAGGGTACTGCAGACCCTCTTTACTGAAACACAACACTTCGCGTTTCCACAGAGCGGAGTCTGCACACATGAACACACAACAGATTGAAAAACAAATAAAAATGGCACAACAGCTGTTATCAGGCCATAAGAACTGGTCGTAAACACTGTCTGGGGTCTGAATAGAGTCATTCGATCTGTCTTTCTCAATTTAAAACCATCCATCAAGTGACTTGAGAAGCAGTTGAACATGTTGTAAGAGTGTGCGGTTGGTAGATATTTAAAAGCAACTTCTGACCTGGGTCTCCATCCACATCCAACAGCTTGCCAATCAGCTGCTCGTACTCTGTGCCCACTCTCAAGCTGGCACAACTGCCCGCCGCGACGGTCAGGTGGTACAGCCAGGTATCCTACGAGAAAGACAGCAAAAGATTAGGTTTGAATGCGGATGTATAACTGAGATTACTTTCATTTACCAAAAGGAGTGACACTATTGAACAGCTGAAGGGATACTGAAAAACCTAAATTAGTAATGTAGCTCAGTCATGTTATTATTAAACTATTAAAGTCATTTTTGTTGATTGAAATAAATTTGAAAAAATATATTAGATGTTATATGATATTAGATGACAAAATCACAAATGCTGCTTGGCAACTAATTGATATTAAGTATAAAAAGAAGTACTAAAATGACTGAAACTTAAATTCAAATAAAAATGAAAGCTAAATAAGAATTATTTAAAACAAATGTCAAAAAGCCCATAAAATTACTAAAACTAAAATTAGAAAAAAGCTAACTCAAAATATTTTTAAAAATACTATAGTATAACACGGTATGCTATACTAACCCTTGTGCACCCTTATGGACATTTTTGTCCATTTTAGTTTTGTTTTTGTTTTTTTTATCATTTTGCCTGTGTTAATGCTAACTCCATACATTTTGGCACAGGTGTGTATTTTTATTGGAATTTTAATATTCCACGCTCATTTCCTTTAATAAACCTATTTTACACTAGGTACAAAAAAGTGAAACACTCAGCACCTTTTGGACAAAAATGTCCCCTTTGAAACCAATTAAAACTGCTATTTTTAATCGCAGTGATGTTTAACTGTAAAATGATGCAATTTTTGTTAATTATTCTTCTTTATTGTGTTTATTTTTGATTATCATTGCATTTACCTATGATCATTATCATTATTATTGATATCAGCTGTGTATCAACAATAAACAGTTGTATTGCTTGATTAGTATGGTGTACGGACCTTGTATTGACATCTCCTCTTGCTGATTAGCACCACACTTGTCTCACATCAGTTTTGAAAACAGAAACCATACTAAAACATTTTGGTGTAGTCGGCAGGATTCGCAAGACATTTAAAGTGATTTTGGTGCAAGGCAGAGAAGGTCTCAAGGGTGTTTTGAAGGTTTATTGATGCAATGTTTCGTAAGAAAGTAAAGGAGCCCGAGCCTGATGTGCTTCCCGAGTGGGATGACACTTTGTATGAGTCAGTTGCAAGAGAACTCAGAAAGAGTGGAGGGTTACCTCAGTGCTGGTCAGGTGCACTGAGGGACGCAGACCCGCATCAAGAAGAATCATGCTTGAAAAAGGTTGCTGACTCGGAAAAGGATCCATTGAAGGGCTTACAGAGTGTTAACTGCTTACAGAAAGCAGCATGAGCGTGCAGATCAGAAAGGTAGAGAGAATGAAAAACTGATGAAAGAAATGTCGGAAGCCTCATTAGCGCAAGGTCAAGCTGAAATTTTGCGCCAGTGTCTTAATCAGATGACTGGTGTGGCAGAAAAAGCTACTCTTCAGGTTGCCAAAGTTAATGCTAAAAAGAAGCAAAAACCAAATGTACGTAAAGTACGGCCGTTTGTAGCTACCGAAAATGCAGACGGGTGGGACCTGTCCACTTGGGATGGGAATATTTGGGATTCTGATGATTATGATACTGGACTGGATGAAGATGTCGGTCCAGATGACGGATCTGAAATAGATCCCCCATCTGTTCAGGTAAAACCAATTCACAGAAGGAGATTAGTGCAGGGAGCATTGGGTAATAACAGGCAAGATGTAATGGAAGATTATACTCATCATGAAATTTCAGACATCAGAGAGTGAATGAAACAAAAATCGGGAGAGCCTCTCGATCGTTGGTTAGTGCGTCTTATTGATCAGGGAGCAAGTCTGATCAGAGTGTATGCTGTTGATAGTATGCACTTCTTAGATCTGTGTAATGATCCAGTTGTTCTTGATGGAAATGACAGTAGCTTGTTAACCCTTACTGCTAATGCAGTGTATCGACGCTTCCCAGATGAGGGTTAGTTGGCCCTTCAAGGATGGACAATGGCACACTTTGAATGAGGCTGTCTCACATTTAAGAGAACTAGCTATGAGGGCAGCCGCAGTCACAGGGCATACAGGAGAGTTTGATGACACCCCACTGACTTTATCCATGAGAAATGCCATTATAAAGAATGCCCCTTCTCTGTACAAAGGACCAGTAATGGCTGTCCTTTTGGGGGCAGAGGATTGGACGATACGAGGTACAGTTACCAAATTACAGGAGTTAGGTGACTTGGGGGAATGGGACAAGATCGAGAAATAATGGTAATACATCAGAAAATACTGGGGAAGGCGTTCAGGAGGGAGTTTCCAGAAAACAGTTATGGGCTCTGTTGTGGCAGGCAGGGGTTAATAGAGAAGACATGGATGGAAAACCACTAGTGAGGTAATCAAAATGGCTCGCAAAAAAGGAGTGGTTAAGGAATAAGCATGGTGCAGTGTTGTGAGCGTATGTCCTTCAATGAATCAATTTGCAAATGTAATCATTCTGTGTACAAGTCAAAGAACAAAAAGAAAGATGTGTCTTCTTCTTCCTCTGAGTCATCTTCCTCAGAGGATGAGTCAGAGGAAGAACCAGAAGAAAAGGCAAAGGTCTTTGAAAACAGATCAGGGACTAGAGGGAAAAAGAAATGTAAGAAGGGGAAGAATAAGAAAAAGAGTCTTTACCCGTGTAAAGAATTGGATGAAATGGCCCAACAACATCACTACTAGGAAACAGGTCGAGCCCCCGCAATTTGTGCAACTGCTAATGTGATCTCGGCGCCACCTGTGAGCACTTCTGCCCGGCCGAGCAGAGTGCGTAGCCTCGGGTGTTCTGGAGATCTCAGGGATGAGTTGATAATTGGTTATAAAACTGTTGGAAAAGTGCAGACCAATATCCAAAAGCTCCTGTCGGGTGTATAAGGCAAAGCTGTTGTAAGGCAAAGCTGTTCAGTGCGAACAGACCCGAGATGAGCAGGAAAAATACTGCAAAATTGCAAAAACTGGAGAGACGCTGAGACTCGCAATGTGTTCGCGCCGCCATCTTGGTCTATTGATGTACCACAAGTGGTCCGAGGACAAATATCTAGAGGTATTTAAACCTAAACCTGCTCAGGTGTGGCAGATGGATTTCGTAGGCCCTTTGCCTTTGTGTAAAGGATGTAAGTACATATGTACAGCAGTGGATACTTATTCAGGGGTACTGGTGGCATTCCCTTGCAAAAGAGCAAATCAGGCTTCCACTCTAAACACTTTGCAACTGATTGAACAGTACTATGGTATGCCTTTACAAATCCAGACTGATAACGGTACACACTTTACTGGTACTAAAATAAAAGAGTGGACGTCCAGACAAGGGGTTGAATGGATCTATTATATCCCCTATTATCCTCAGGCCGCAGGGTTGATTGAACGAATTAATGGATTGCTGAAGAGACAATTGAAAATATCAGGAGACAGAGGAGATTTGGCAGGGTGGAGGGACCGTTTAGGGGATGCCGTAAAGGTGTTAAATAATCGGCCTCTCACCAAAGGTCAAACTCCTCTCATGTGGCTTAAGGTTCAACCTGTGACTGTGGAAGAGTGCCAGACGCAACCTGTCAGATTCTGGGTCACTGACCCAGAGGCAAGGTTGCCCATCAGGGGTACATCAGGCTCAGCGGGCCTAGATTTATATTCACTAACCACTGTAACTTTAAATCCACAGGAAGTTACCATAGTGGAAACAGGAGTTGGGGTACAGTGTCCTCCTGGACATTATGGACAAATATGTCCTAGGACAAGCCTGGCTATAAAGGGGGTCATCGTGTTGGCTGGGGTAATTGATTCTAACTATCGAGGGACCATAAAGGTAATCCTCCAAAACACTTCGGAAGTGCCACTACCCTTAGATAAGGGAAGTAAAATGTCTCAAATTCTAATTAAGCCAGTACACATGGGAAATGTATAGGAGATACCTAAACCTTCAGTGATAACAGAAAGAGGGGAGGGTGGAATTGGGTCAACTGATAAAAGTGGTGCCAAAGAACAACACGATGGTCCTCCTAAACCAGCAGAAATAATAGCAATGGGACAAGATAATAATGTTGCAGTAATGGAACCAGGAGAAGAACGATGGAGAAATGTCCCTGCTAATAGATGTTATCTAAGAGAGTCATAATAACGTTTGCGACGTATGTGTGCATTTTTCTTGTGTGCAGGAATTAATTGAGATGGTTGCTGACCACATGACTGTTTCTCGGAAATGTCTGGAGATGAGGCCTATTGGTGGTTAGAGGAGGAAAAAGGAACGGAGTTAATCCAATCCACCGACGGCTGGCCGGATCCTTTGCATCCTTTACATAGAAACGGGCTCTGCTTGGCGACCACAAGTTCATCATTCCGCGCTAGGGGAAACCAGAGAGATAAACTTCTGTTCGAGCACAACATCACCTGGCAATATCAACCAAGGTTGGCTGGTCATCAGGAGTGGAAAGTATTGAGATACCACTGCGTCCGACAAAGTGAGTGGTGGCTACAAGAAAACGCCTATCAACATCAAACAGGGTTTGATAAATCTGCAATTGTCCCCGTACGTCAAGAACTAAGACTCATCTTGGGTCGAGGAAAAGCACGACGAGTGTGGTCCACATACAGGGTCACGATAGTTTCGGCCATACAGATTAGTCTCGCGGGTTTTGTTCTGTGGGAAGATAGTGTTCCCATTAAACGCTGGAAAGAAGAGAATATAATATATGAGTCACCATGAAGATCATCATCTTGTTGATTGAACTGATTAGCCTGGGCTGGATCATCGGATCTTTTGCTCAAGTGCCTGGGATAGAGGTACGATCGTACAAAGGACTGGTGTTGCGATGGAAAAGTGACCCACATTCTAGGAGACAGGACAGTATCATCTGTGAAGCTAATGCTACATGTCCGGTAGGCATACTAAGGCCAACCGGAGGTTGCATGATATATAGAACTAATCTCTGTTTTCGGGGTCATTGCAATCTTCCGATATTAGATTGCCCAACAGATCTATCAGTAGAAGTACAAACCAATGTTTCACTATGTATAGAGAACTATACTACACGGAAATGTGATTGTCAAAACATTACTGGGTCACAAAGTGTGGTTATCAACAACCCAAGACCATTGACACTGTTTAACTCTACTAGAATCCACAACAGGTCCACATATGGGACGGTAATACCATGGGTTCATAAACCACAACACTTAAATCGACATGTTGTACCGATACCACACACTTGCACACCTGTTGCTTATGCTGTCAAACACACAACTGTGTTTTGGACCATTCTCTTCCCTCCTATACCCAAATGTAGAAACAAACGAGCATGGTATGATACATTATTTGGAGGGACAGGAACTGGTTTAGGAGTGCTTAACACTATTGACAAACAAGTGATCGCTAACAAACTGTCGAATGTAGGGAGAAATTCACATGATGCCTTACAAAAGTTAGGGCGATGGATGCCTTCTGGGATATATTCCCAGAAATATCAAGTTTATTGGGATGTAGTTTCTGCCCGAATATTGAAACATTCTATTAATGTGTCAGAATGGTTGAATTGGACAGAATGCAATCTCAATATGCTTTCAGCGAAGATGCTACTTCGTAATGTACAGCAAACTGTAATGTCTTCCAATTATAATGCTTGGAAGGAATTATGGAAAATTGATAAGGGATATTGGTTTAAGTTAAGTGCCCACAGTACCGTTTGTAATGATACTGTGTGTTATGGGAAGTGGGAACAATTTGAAGTTACTGAAGTTCACACACTATGTAAATATCATGTATTACCTGTTATAATAAAGGGATCTTATTGGACTATGCTTTTAAAGGGTGATTGGTTGAATCCTTATAGTAATCAAACTTATGATGTTTCTAATTGTGATAGCACTGATCAAGGAACAATCTGCTCCTTGCGAACAAGATATTCCAATCCATGTTTAACAGAAGGAGTTGGTGTCTGCCAGTGGGACCATTATATACCAACTGATATCTTGTTTGAAGTTGGATACTTTAACAATTTTAACATACTTTGTGTGTTACCACAATGAATCCACATCCTAAATTGCCTTACTTTTCATTTTCTGGATGCTTCCAGAATGTATACATCTGGACCTGGCATAATAGGACGTATTGGTTAACTAATCAGACTAGCACACACGATTTGACTCAAGTTCAATGGGAAATTCTGCATTCTAACTTAGGCATCTCTTTAGAGAAGCAGGCAAAATTACCGAGGGAATCAACCGAATTAGAGGACATGGCAAAGCAACATCTTCATAATGTGACTAAGTTGGCGATTAACACTGTAATCACATCTGATCAAATTGCTTATTTGGGCAAAATAATCGAGACTACTGCTCACGATAGCTGATGGTCCATCTTTGAAGGTCGGTCCCCACAGGCACGACATCTCCTCAATATATTTATCCATCCCATAATAATCCTACTGATACTTTTTATTTTGCTTAATCATATTGCTTGATTAGTATGGTGTACGGACCTTGTATTGACATCTCCTCTTGCTGATTAACACCACACTTGTCTCACATCGGTTTTGAAAACAGAAACCATACTAAAACAATTTTCATAAACTTAAACCTGTATAACTTTTTTTTTGGTTTCACTTTTTAAACTTTACTTCAACAATAATCTGCCATGGGTCTTCTTTAAAATGAGACCAAACTTATGTATGTGCTCCCAAGCTTCCGATTTTTATGACCGTTTTTTTTAACATGGGCATTTTTGTCCACTATGGACCTAAGCGTAACTTTTTTTTACTGATGCACAAGGGCTAAAAATAGTATAAAAATAACACTAAAAGAACAGATGCACCATTTTCAGAAACTGAGAAGCAGAGTAGTATTAGAAATTAGAATTTTAGTCAATCAGTTCATTTAGATGTTTCCTTTTATTCACAGACTTCTGTGCAGACTAAGCTAAATGCTGTTTCTGTTCATCAAATAATCCTGAAAAAAGTAGCATGTTTCCTTAAAAAAAAAAGCAACACAGTTGTTTTCCAGATTGATAATAATCAGAAATCTTTCTTGAGCACCAAATTAGCATATTAGGATGATTTCTGAAGGATAATGTGAACTAATGACTGCTAAAAATCAGCTTTGCAATCACAGGAATAAATTACATTTTAAAATATAATAAAATAGAAAAGAGGTCATTTAAACAGTAATAATATTTCACAGTATTATTGTTTTTACTGTATCTTTGATCACATAAATGTAGCCCTGGTGAGCGTAAGAGACTTCTTTCAAAAACATTACAAAATCCTACCAACCCCAAACTTTTAAAAGCTAGTGTATAAACTATAACTGTATAGTGCTATACAGGACTCCCTTGTAAAAGAGACTGTGTCTCAATGGGACTTTTCCTGTTTAAATAAAGGTTAAATAAAAAAAAATAATAAAACTGTTTTATATTCTGGTACTTTTTTGAGAAGTTGATTTGTTTAAATGTTAATGCTGTCATCATAGTAAAGTGTTGTGCTTAACAACATTAGTAATCACATACCTTCATGGAGAACTGATTTGCATATGAATGAAGTATTTTACATATTGTATTATAATAAACAAAAAGCAGCATTTAGGTAAATGCTAGGCAAAATTCAGATTGTGTTTGCATTGTAAGTGGTACCTTTTCTTGTTTAGTGCCGACAAGCAGGTAGGTAGGGCTTTGCTCTTTGGGATGAACCACTAAAGTGAAGTGAGAGGAGAGGAAGCCCCGCCCACCTGCTTCATAATCCTCATCAGAGTCACATGACCTTTCCACTTCTTCCACCCGTGCTTCCCGAACGCGTAGCTGACCCAGTGGGAACTGCCACAAACACATATTTGATCTCAGTATATGAATATACATATACCTGAATATATATTTTTTATTTTAACATTTAAAATACACACATGAACGTTCATGGAAAATAAAATCTTTCTGAACTGAATGAAGCTAAAGATATCCACCTTGTCATCCTGGTTCCGGTAGTAGTAGAAGACTTTCCCAATCAACGCACACCACACAAGCTTTGAATGACCATGTTTCACCTGTAGTAAAATAAAGACAAATATGGAGCGAGAAAGAAGAAGCAAAACAGCATCTTACTACCAGGTGTAAACAGGCTCAATATATGTAATCTGTGGTTGACAGTTGACAGTTTCCAGTTTATTCGTCAAACTGAAAATGGATAGTCAAATCAAATGCATTCGAATAGACATTCAACGCGACCATTTGACAAGACATCCTGAAGGTCAATAAACAAGCACAGCCACATACAGAAAAAATTGGATCTTGAACTGTCCATCAAAACCCTTCAGATATGAAGTCACCCCTCACCCCACACATAAACAGTCTGTGATCAAGGATTCCCTGTCAGATACATTCCAGGCTTGATGACCTAAGCTGTGTCCCAGCATGTACCAGCCATCCGGGAATCTCATCCCACGCTACTCGCTGTCACCTGCTCATTCCTTCTTTAATCGTCATTACTTCATTTGTTTTATACATGTCAAAACTCTTACTGTTATTATATGAAAATAGATGCCCTGACATGCTGGACTGGAGGTAGATACACTGTTCAAATACTGTGGATTTGACTAGATAAATTATTCAGCTTTTTAGTGTTAACATCATAAGCTAATACATTCAAGAGTAAAACTAAAAACCAATCAAATATTCATTGGGCTAAGCGAGACGGGATCATTCTCACACCTTAAAGGGATAATTTATAACCCAAAAATGAAATTATTTGTCCTTATTTACTCACCCTCATGTCGTTCCAAACCTGTATGAGTTTCTTTCTTATGCTGAACATAAAAGAAGATATTTTGAAGAATGCTGGTAATCAAACAGTTGATGGTCCCCATTGACTTCCATAGTATTTCTTTCCCTACTATGGAATTCAATGGGGACCAACAGATGTTTGGTTCTTCAAAATATCTTCTTTCATGTTCAAAATATGACAGAAATTCATACAGGTTTGGAACGCCATGAGGGTGAGTAAATGGTGCCAAAATGTTCATTTTTGGGTGAACTATTCCTTTAATAACACTCCTGTGAGCTCTTACCTTAGTTAGCCAGCCTCGCACGGTGGGCTTAGCTTCTTTATCCATGGAAATTGGTCCACTGGCCTGGACCTTGAGAACATTTTGGAGAACTCTGATCCAGTCCTCCTGGATATTTGGGGAGTCTGCAGCCAAGTAAAAGGTCTTCTTCTCTGTAATTAACTAGAAACAACACACAAATAAGAAAAACACGGACAGAGATTTAGTCAACAAAACTGGTTAATCATTCTATGACTATAATGGGACTGGTTTTAAAATTCTGTCTGATTCCGATAAGCAGATAAATATCTTCATTTTATGATAACCGATGATAACCGACAAATTGCAGATATTAAAATTTTAAAGTTAAGATAAAAACAAATTAGGCTACATTAATTAATGAGAGGCTCATAACTGATATATTGTACTACATGCAGATAATTATGACTCTTAAAGGCAGGGTATGCAATTTTTCAAAAACATTTTAGAAAACTGAGTCAGGGCCGAGTCCCAAAACAAACTTGTAGACAATCAGCAGTAAGGGGCGTGTCTACTCGTGATGTAGAGGAAAGAGCGTTCAGGGAACAGCCGAGCCGAGCGACAGAAAGATAGAGATGGTGGATAAAAAACAAACGACTGCGGAACGATAAGGCAAGAAGTAGGACCCATGTAAATATCGGTTCAGCTTTCCAGCACTGGAGAGAACTCAAGGAGTGGAAGGCCTGCGATTGGATGCCAAGGTTGGTTCTTCTCGATTGCGCACCACAACAACTAAAGCCTGCCTATACTGGACACGTGTATTTCAGGCGAGAATGTAGTTGTTTAAAACTCAAATCTGCAGTTTATTTATAAAAACAGCGGCTATTTGAAAATGTGCTTCGCCCATTTCGGAGCCGTGAACTCCACGTGATCACCGGGCGCTCAGTGCTCATGTATCCCGAAGAGAAGAGCATAGCCTCGGCTAGTCCTTCTGACATTTGCCGCTGGCTCTGATGTCTCTGTGTGGATAAACATAAGATATAATTTGTTTTGGGTAAATCTAACAGGTGATTTTTGGTCTTTATTCTATTGTTCTATTAATATGTTTAAATGAAAACGAAAAGAGGCAGTGGTGTTTGATATATTTCGTATGTAAATACAGTGAGGAAGATTGCAGCAGCCAAGGCGATCTGACTGACGTTATCAAGTATGCTGCTCTTTGCAGAATTACCCAGTAACCCCTCGCTGCAGAGCAAAGATCCAGGGGGCGGGGTTGGATCCACATCTAGGGGGTAGAGATTAAGAGTCTACCATGTAAACAGAGATTTTTGATTACCTTAATCCGGCTAAAGTCATAATCAAAGTAAACACAAATCGAATTAAGACATGTGGAGTATTCCTATTTTAGTTGCATTAGTGAAGTGCAGTACAGACATGTAAACACCTTAATCAAACTATTACTAGGACTTTTCGCAGCATTTTGCGACAGGATACACACACGGCAGTGGTCAACCATTTGACGGCAAATAAAAGAGCTTCAACACCGCCGTCGTCTGTATGCACGTACAAATTATTAACTGCACTTGAAGCTTTCATAATATTAAAAATTAAACACCCAAAACTGTATATGGCATCATCACGAAGACGAACTATATGTTTTTACGTGAAATTCTGGGTTGGATATCGGATGGCGTCGCGTGGTGATGTAATGACGCATGACATTAAGCGATCAATGCACTATAACATGTAAAACAGGAATATGAAAGGATTATTTTAAAAGCAACTCATGTAAACACCTTAATCATAATATTGTCTTATTCAGAATAAGGTAAATAATTAGATTACTGATGTCTATGTAAATGTAGTCACTGTTCCAGGTAATTTCAGTGGAAAAGTGGCTTATGTTTCACAGAACTAATCATTGCCTGGGTTGCGTAGGCTACGTATATGTGGGGCGGATCTATCAAAATAGGGGCGAGACCCTTTTGGGGTAGGGGCCTGTTTGTTTTGGTGATTTCAAATATCAACATTGGCTTCCAGAAATTGCTTACCCTGCCTTTAATTGACAAAAACTCAAAATTATTTCTACCATTATGCAATGTCCTGTAGAATTGTTTTCCAAGTCAGTTAATAACAGTAAAACAGATGGTTCAGTAAATTCAACAACACTGTCACGTCACAAAGGGACCCAGAGGCAAAGGCAAGTCAAAACAGAGAAAAATGAACTCAGGCAGTCTGTTGTTCGCTAGCTGGATCAGGCATTCGCAGAACAGGAAAATAACTCAGGAAACAAACTGGAACATAGAAGCAGACTTGACTTGAATGAGAGGGCGAACGGTCCCGGCCAGAGAGGTGAGTAGCGACTTCTACAGGAGACCGTATAGTCCGAAGAGCTGCGCCCGGAGGCAAACGATCCACTGGCCCCAAGCAACTGGGAAACTGGGCAGAGATCAGGTCAGACACTTGACTAGACAACTTGACTAGACTGGACAGGATAGTACTTGGCAAAAACTTAATAGAGAGATGGTAGTCTAGAGAGAGAGAGATCTGACAGAATGGCTGCGAAGCACAATAATCTGACAAAGGAGTCTAGTAACACACAGAGAGAAATAGAGGAACAAATCAGCGTCAAAAGGAAACAGGTGCCGTCCCAATCAGAGCGAGCGCTGATTGTGAAAGCGAACAGCTGAGTCTAGGAGGCAGAGCAAGAAATAGAAAGGAAAAGAAAACTGGAATCAAACCCGGCTCATGACAGCATCCCTCCCCGAGAAGCGCCCCTTGGCACTTCCGAGGGAGAAGACTGGCGAGAGCGAAGGAAGTCTTCGATGAGCGAGCGGTCCAGAATGTCCCGAGCCGGGACCCAGCTTCTCTCCTCCGGGCCGTACCCCTCCCAATCAACTAGGTAGTGAAAACCCCTTCCCCGAGGGCGGGTGGCTAACAATCTCTTGACTCTATAGACCGGAGGACGCTCAACAAGGACAGGGGGGGGGGGCGGGAGGGTGGGCGAATAATGGATTTAATACACGAGACGTGGAAAACCGGGTTTACCCATTGTAAATAGTGAGGTAGTTTAAGCCGCACCGCCATCGGACTAAGGACGTTGACTATGGAAAAAGGGCCAATAAATTTGGCCGCTAATTTTCGCGACGGAGACTGAAGGGGTAGGTTACCAGTGGACAACCACACTCTCTGGCCACAAACATATCTAGGGTCTTAGAGCGATGGCGATTGGCGGCCCGACAGATGCGTTCTCTAGTCTTACACAATGTCTTCCGTACCCTCTTCCAGGTAAGCTGGCAGCGCTTAATAAGGGCTTGGACAGAGGGGACAGAGATCTCCAATTCCTGCATGGAGAATAGCGGCGGCTGGTAACCTAGACAACAGTGAAATGGAGATATCCCGGTGGACGATTATCCCGGTATTCGGCCCAACCCAGCTGCTCACACCAGGAAGAGGGGTTGTGAGCAACTAGAGTACGGAGCAAACGCCCGAGGGGGCGGAGTGGGGCAAACCCGAAATGAAATCCAAAGCGATGTGCGACCAAGGGCGAGACGGAATAGGGAGAGGACGAAGCAACCCAGCACGGGGAAAATTACTAGGCTTGGACTGGGCACAGACAGGACAAGAGATTACAAAATGGCGTACGCCAAGGCCAGCCACCAAAACCACTGACGGACGGTAGCCAGAGTACCCCTAATTCCAGGGTGCGCAACGAGATTGGAGGTGTGACTCCAGCGGAGAACCACGGGACAAACGGACCTGGGGACAAACAGTCTACCAGCGGGACATTCTCAAGGAATCGTGACACAAGTGAGAGCTCTCTTAACCTGCCGTTCAATTCCCTAGACCACAGCCCCTACCACAAGACCATCGGGCAGAATAGTCTCTGTGGCAGAGCCGTCCTCAGAAGAATCGGACTTTCAAGAAAGCATATCAGGCTTGGTATTCTTTGAGCCGGGTCTGTAAGAAATGGTAAAGTTGAACCGCCCAAAGAATAAAGCCCAAGCTGTCGAGAAGCTTCGTGTCCATAGACAGCTTAATCATCAAAAATCTTAATAATCTCCTCCTTAAAAGCAGAAAACCGTTCACAGCAGCTGGCCTCAGACTCCCACACAGCTGCTCCCCAGTCACGTGCCCGCCCAGTCAAGAGAGAAAGCACAAAAGCTACCTTGGAGCGGTCCTCTGCATAGGTCGTGGGTTGGAGGGAAAAATTCACCTCACACTGTGTTAAAAAGGCTCAGCATTCAGTAGATTGTTGATACGTGGTTCAGGGAGAATACGAGGCTGCTGCAAAGCAGATTAGGCGGGACACAGATTCTGTAACTGACCGGTTAGCTCCGTTCGCTAGCTGGATCAGGCATTCGCAGAACAGGAAAATAACTCCGGAAACAAACTGGAACATAGAAGCAAACTTGAATGAGAGGACAAACGGTCCCGGCCAGAGAGGTGAGTGGCGACTTCCACAGGAGACTGTATAGTCTGAAGAGCTGCGCCCGGAGGCAAACGATCCACTGGCCCCAAGCAACTGGGAGACTGGGCAGAGATCAGGTCAGACACTCGACAGGACTCAACTTGACTGGAATCAAACCCGGCTCATGACAAACACATTTTATGATTATGATTATAAAAAATACTAAAAACTGTCTGTCTGTCCATATGTGAACTGAAAAATTGGCATTATGAGTGAAGATTTCAAATCATCTCCACCATGATGGAATGTACTGTATAATTTCTTCTGAAATCCTTCAAAGTCTTTTGGTAACAGTAAAACACGTCCAGATGATCTACAATAAATACTGCAAGATATTTTATGATTATGATATGCAATTACTCCCAAATTGTGATTACACTGATTCAAGACTGAGGACATTATACATAATTCCCCATTATTATTATTATTATTACGCCTTTGAAAACCCAATAATAACAGCTTTTAAGAGCTGAACATCCCCTCAAAACACAAGCGAAACTCATGCGATACCTATATCAGGATGTTTCTGAAAGCCTCGGGCTGACAGATTTGTTAAAGGCTGTTTAGGTGTATCAGCGTGTGTCTCTTACCTGGAATGTCTGAGCTCCCTCTCCGCGGGCTATATGACACGAAGAGTTCAGCTCCATTTGGCCCTGAGGTTTCCGGATCACGTCACTCTGAGAGCAGAACAAAGGCAGATATCATCAGTGCAGTAATTCTAAACTTCCTTCCCTCACACCGTATCTCAAATACCGCCACAGAGTAGTGGAAAAGCCAACTCACCGGCGACTTATAGTACAAGATCTCCCCGTTCCTCAGAATGAACCAGCGCCTCTTCCACGCTTTCACCTGACTGCCCATTTTCAGCAAGTATCCCGTCTTTTCTAGAGTCTCCTATATTGAAAGGCACATACAAAGCCGTTAAACATGGACAATCTGTCTTACTTCTAACTCTATGGATAGGATTGCAGTGAATGAGAATGCTAACTGATAGCTTTCTCCAGTATTACAGACCTTCTTGGACTAATACTAAAACGTATGAATTGGCTGAATAATAGTTACAAATATCATCTGAAGAACCTCTGTACTAAAAAATGTGTATTCTTGCTATTAACTAACCATTAACTACGACTTTTGTCTCAATAAACTCCTAATTTTCTGCTTATTAATAGTTAGTCAGGTAGTTGTTGAGTTTAGGTATTGGGTAGGATTAGGGATGTAGAATATAGTGCTTTATAAGAACTAATAAACAGCCAATATGTTAATAACAAGCATACTAATGTAAAAATTGGTCCATGTACTAAAGTGTTACTGAAAGACAGTAAAAACTTTATTTTCTAGTAAAACAAAATATTTATATTTCATAAATGCTGTCCTTTTGTACCTTCTATTAATGAAAAAATCCTTAAAAAAAACACGTATCGTTTTCACAAAAATATTAAGCAACACAACTGTTTCCAACTGTTTTGACCATTAAAAAAAACAAACAAAAAACAAGGATGTTAGAATGATTTCTGAAGTAACGTCATGTGACACTGAAGACTGGAGTAATAGCTGATCTAAAAAAAAAAATCACCTTTGCCATTAAAGGAATAAATTACATTTTAAAATTTATTTAAATAAAAAACAATAATTTTAAATTACAATAATATTTCACAATATAACTGTTTTTCTACTGTATTTTTTAATCAAATAAATGCAGCCTTGGTGAGCATAAGAAATTTCTTTCAAAACATCTTACAGACCCTAGATTTGTGGATGGTAATGTAGATTAGAAGACAAATAGAGTGCCCTCCAAAAGTATTGGAACAGTAAAGACAAAATTGCTCTGTTGGCTGTGGAGTCAAGACATTTACAAATATGAATAAAAGATGAATATGAGACAAAACTACAGAATGTTACATTTTATTATTGGGTGACTCAACACATAGATGTTTTACCAGCTAAGAAGTTCAGCACTTTTAGAGTTTCATCCCTGTATCTGATGTGAGCATAAGTATTGGAACAGTTGCCTCACAGGTCTTTCTAAGTGATCAGCTGTGTCCTATTGCATTAATTCTTCAGATATTAAAAGCAGGAAATGTGTTGTATCAGTTATATCCATTACTTATGTATTCTGAATCTTGCATTCGATAATGACACACACAAACCAGGATGAAGATGAGGGAGCTGACTTTGAGAGAAAAGCAAGCAATTTGGATGCTAAAAGAAAAGAGGAAGTCAATTAGAGCTCTAGCAAAAACAAAGGCATGGAGAAATCAAGAGTTTGGAAACCACCAGCGACACCAGCAACCAACAACGACCTGATCGGCTGAGAAAACAACAGTAGTTGATGACAGACAAATCATAAAAGCTGTGAAAATGAACCCTAAAAGACATGTCTGTAAAATCACCAACAACTTCCAGAAAGCTGGGGTGATGCTCTGACAATCTACTGTCCTCAGGAGACTTTGACACAGAATTACAGATGCTACACAGCAAGATGCAAACCTCTGACCAGCACCAAAAATAGAAAGGCAAGATTAGAGTTTGCAAAAAAGCACAAAGGTGAGCCAGAAGAGTTTTGGAACTGTGTTTATGGACCGATGAGACAAAGATGAACCTTTATCTAAGTGATGGGAAAGCAAAAATTTGGAGAAAAAAAGGGAACAGCAAATGATCCCAAGCATACAGCCTCATCTGTAAAGCATGGCGGAGGTGGTGTCATGGCATGGGCATGCATGACTGCCTCTGGAACAGGCCCTCTCAACTTTACTGATGACTTAATGTATGATGACAGTAGCAGAATGAATTTGGAAAGGTAAAAAACCATCTTGCCTACCAATATTCAAGAAAATGCCACCAGATTCATTGGGAAGTGCTTCATATTGAAGCACTATTGATGCATATTGCATCAGGACATTGACCCAAAACACCCTGCCAGTTCAGTCAATGAATGAATTTATTATAAGGGCAAAGAAATGGAAAGTCTTATATTGCCCAAGTCAATCTCCAGATTTAAATCTACATGAATTTCACCAGCTGGAGAGGAGAGTAAAGGCAGAAACTCCCCAAAACAAGCATCAATTGGAATTGGCTGCATTAAAGGCTGGGAAAAACATTTCAAAGGATGAGACCAAGAGTCTGGTGATGTCTATGGGTCCCAGACTCACTGAAGTGATTGTGCGCAAGGGATCTACAACTAAATAATAGCTTTTAATCTTTTATATCTGCCTTATGTTCAACTGTCCCAATACTTATGCTCACATCAATGAGTGGGATGAACTCTAAAAGTGCTGTTCTTTTTATTTGGTAAAACGTACTGTATGTGTTGAAACAGCTAATAATAAAATGTGACATTCTGTAGTTTTGTCTTATATTCATCTTTTAATCATATTTGCAAATGTCTTGACTCCACAGCCAACAGAGCAATTTTGTCTTTACTGTTCCAATACTTATGGAGGGCACTGTAATGAGGAGCTCAGAAACGTACCGGTCCGACACTCTCGCACGAGTAGGATGAGGTACGTTGCACCTTGTGCTCAGGCTCTGAGCAGTCACTGTCCAATGAGTATGCATCCGGTGGAATGGCATAGTCACTCTCTGAACTGATGGAGGACATAGACACACCTGCGGGACAAAAGACACGTCCAAGAGATGAACCTGGATCTTTGAGAGTTTTAAAGTTTTTACATACTTTTATTATTATAAAACAGTTAAATAAAAAAGATTTTGAAAGCCCAAGATTGTATTATTTTACAGTTATTTCACCTCTTTTCACAGCGCGTGGGCTGCCTGGGGTACTGCCCTTCTTATCTGGCACCAATGTGGATGTGTGCAGGCTGGCCAATGAGCTGCTGTCGTCTTCTGAACCCGAGTCATCATCAGGGAGAGGCACACTGCTGATCTGAGTTGCTTTCTGAAAGAGCAGAGGCACATTGTGGGAAGGATAAGAAAGATACTACATTTTGTATTATTTTAAAGATTTCTCTCAGTCCTTGTTATGTCACATTTGTAACCTAAGCCTCATACTAATAATGTAGTCTTACCCCTTTGAGTGTGGCGTACACAGGCACACTGATGTTCTTATAAATGAGGTGGGTGAAGGGGCCAGTTGTTGAGTGCTGAGGTTGGGTGGATACTGGAGAAACAAACCAACAACACAAGGGCACTTGCACAAGTCTACAAAGTTGTAAAAATTCATAAGGCCTGGGTGGGCACTTCAATATAATATCATAAGGCCTTTGCACTTACAGACACCAGTGAAATAGCCAAATATGGTGTTTGTACATTTAATTAGCTTATTTAATTATTTTTATTAAATTAAATTTTCTTTTCTTTTTTTTATAGCAGGTAAACTCTACCATTCAAAAGTTTGGGTCTGCAAAATTTAAATATTTTTGAAAGGAATCCACATTTACTTGATCAAAAATACAGTAAATACAGTATGACTGTGAAGTTATCAACTATATAATATTTTAATTTATTCTTGTCTGAATTTTCCGCAGCCATTACCAGTCTTCAGTGTCACATGATCCTTCATAAATCATTCTGAAGTGCTGATTTAGTGCTCAAGAAATCTCTTATCAATGTTGAAAACGAGATTGAACAGCATTTATTTGAAACGGAAATGTTTTGTTGCAAAATACATTGTATTTACTGTCACTTTTGATTACTTTAATGCATCCTAGTTGTATTCATTTCATTCATGTCCAATTAACTTTCAGTAATTTTCTTGCTGTTTATAAATACTGGAGAATCATTCAATAAAAATTAAACTCACAAAAGCATTTTTTGAGCTGAGCAAGACTAGAAAAAATTATTATTTGTTTAAGTCTGAAAATACCCTAATATTTCCAGATTTTCCATGACTATAGCAACCCTTAATAATTCTAACAGGTTAAGAACCAAAAAATCTGCACATTTAAATATCTTTATTCTTTAAGTGCAACCCATGCATTATGGTCCAGAGAGGGTATGCCATTTAAAAACAGCAGTTTAAACAAAACACAGTGCCTGTCAATGATGGTTAGGTAAAAATGTCTGGTCGCTAATATTACTTTGCTCCAAAACAGCATCTGTGGTTAAAGTGACCCGGTTTAGACTTTTACACAGGATCTGCAACCTAAAATCAACTTTTCAGCCGACCGCTCGATGTTCAGTGGTAACAGCGTGGAAGAGTTAAATGTGGTTGTCACTTCCAAAATGTTGTGGTAAGTTTGTATCAAAGTAAATATATGATCAGACTTGTGTCTCACTGCAGCATAGAGCACAGTTTTTGTAAGTTTTGCTGTAAAGTTGAGGTGAAATATTCGCTGAGATAATTACACAGCGCTTTTATCCTTTCATCACAGCTGATTGAAAAGCAGGGTTTCCAGTCTCACCCTCTACTCACAGACCCAGTCGTCCTCTAAAAGCCTCTTAGAAGCTTGAATTAATGGAGATCACACCTGCCCAGGTGTGTTCCCCTTAGGTAAGAGGAAGTGGCATCAAACAAGTCCTGACTTCTAATTGACAGATCCAAGAGCATCTGTTCATATGGCATTATAGCAGTAAGTTGCAAGAAATGGCATCAAGTTGCTGGTGACAGACAAAAACTGAGTGATCTGTGATTGTTACTGATTGATTGACTGACCTCTCCCAATTGTCTTAGCTCCAAGACAGGCCTCTGAGACTCTCATTCCTGATTTAGCTACCGCATAGATCCGGCTCTCCTGAAAAGCACAAAGAAACATGAAAACAGTGGTGTAGATGTGATTTATCAATCAATGTGGCTGCTTTTATTAGCAATTATTAGCAATGTGAGTGCTTTTTTTTTTTGTTTTCTTTTTTACGTTAAGCTCACCTCAAGCATTCCGAGAACTTGCTTACTTAATGGTACTTAATTTGACTTAATTGCATCAATTCATAAACTAATCAGGAAAAAGTTATCTATTATATTAATTATATTCATTATACCTATTATAGTTGTATAAGAAATTACCCTCAAAAGTTTGGGATTGGTAAGATTTTTTAAAACTGTTTTTGAAGTCTTGTCTAAATTTATTTGATCAAAAACAGTACTATTGTGAAATAATATTAAAATTTAAAATGACTGTTTTCCATATTAATATATTTTAAAATGTAGTTTATTCTTAAAGCTTTTTTTATTCATTTTATTTTATTTTTATTTTTTTTTATTTTTTTTTTGTGTGTGTGTGTGTGGTGAATTATTTTGTTTTTATATTTTTAACTACGTTTAATCATGTTAAAAATGTAGAAATGCACCAGGTGCTCATTTACATTACAAGCGCTTTTACCAACTTGCTAACTTGTAATAGCAGATCTGTCCTCAACAAGCCACACAATTTGAGGTCCAAGCCATAGTATTCTTTTCTGTCTTACCCAAGAAGGAAATCGGTGCAGAGGTGGTGTAGGTGGTTTAAGAGCTTCTGGGTCCATCATTTCAAACTCTTTGGCCAAGCCCTCAAATAAGGCTCCATCTGTGGGCTGGGCTTCCATCTCTGACCCCTCCACCACACCCTCCATGCTTTCTGGAGGCCCTTCATCAATGTCCGTCTCCTCTAGCCCATGTGTGGAAACTGTCCCGGGGACCAGACTGTGGCAGGATGGAGAGGTGCAGTTTCCGATGTCAATACTGACGTTGACCTGATGGAGGCGCTCTATGCCGGGCTGCGGCTGACTGTGGTGTTTCTTCACAAGCTGGATGCTGTCACGGGGGGTTAGAGGGGTGCGAACTTTGGGCAGGGTCATGCTGGTGCCCAAGGGTAAAGCCAGAGGGAAGGGGCATGACAGAGGGAGGCGTACTAAGGGGGGTGAGAGGGACACAGGAGGAGGGCTTTTAGGAGTGGGGGTAGGTGTGTCGAAGCCACCTCGAGCAGGAGTCTCATATGCTGAGGAGGACGAGGAAGAGGATGAGGAAGAAGAGCGAAGGCGCTGAGAACGAAATTTGCTGTTGAGTTCGTCAGAAGAGTGATCTCTGTCTGAGGCTCCTCCCACTGCTCTCTCACGTGCCACTCCAAAAGAAGGCTCCGCCCCCTCTGCACTTTCTTTTATTAAGATTATGTTGTCAACACCATCTTGACTAGACTTATGAGAGTCTCGTTTGTCTTGTAATGTGGGAAGTAAAGATGCACTATGAAAAGAGGAATCGCAGCCCTCCGTGATTTTCCTTTTGCTATCTGCAATTTGCAACAGATATAAACACAATTTCAGTTAAAAATTATTATGAAAGCTAAAACATTCAAAAAGTGCAACATGGACCATTTAAAATCTTAAAATAATAAACTATTTTATTCATAATTTTATTTTTAAATTATGTAATATTTTATTATTATTATTATTTTTAAATCATTTAATATTTCATTAATATATGTTTTAGCGACCCCCCAAAAAGTGCAACATGGACCATTTAAAAGCTTAAAATAATGTAAATTAATTTTTTTTTTTTTATTATTTTATATTTTATGATTATATGTTTAAGTGATCCCCGAAATTTAGGCAACCAAAAATATTAGGCCCAAACAGAAGAGGCATTTTTGGTTTTGGACAACATAACTTTGACATATATAATAAATTACAACAGGTAAACATGTCAGCAGTATGGACGCACTTTACAATAACCAAAAATTATACTACAGTAGAAATGTGTAAAATCTTTTCAGCAAAAAATAACTTTTGGATTTTAAAAACAATGCAAAGTGTAAAATTTGGCCACTTAAAAAATGTTGGCTTATAGTGTAAAACAGTTTATTTTATTTTTTTTAAGACTGCTCCATGAGTAAATCTGAAAAAAAATATGACAATATACCTGTAGAGTTGGTTATGCGAGATCCTGTCAATCTCCAACCCTCCTCCTGGGCAGGCGGTGTCCCGGGGCAGCTGGGAGGGTGGAGTGGGCTAGAGGGGACCAGATGGGCATCCACCGCTGGAGACATGGGCCTCTCGAGAAGAGCTGACAGAAACACAGTGATATATACAGTATATACAAACATAAGTGAAAACAAATGGTAAAAGGAAAGAAAACAGGAGACAACAGGAAAGAAACTATGTTTACTCTGAAGCTTGTCTTGCAGAATGAGGATCTGCTCAGCCTGCTTCAGGTTTGCCTTCTTCAACTGCTGGTTCTCTGTTTCCATCTACAAGACACAAAAGATGAGAAAGATAAATTACATGCTCTGTTTCAACAAATGTTTTTTTTTTTTTTTTATCCACAGCACTTCCATGTTTCAACTCACCTCTCGTAATTTAAATGTGACCCAGTCTTTGATTTTGGCAGCTTTTTCTTCAATTATCTTTGCCTCTTGGGCTCGAACCAAGTTCTGCAGATAAAGAGGGCAGTTTTGAGAGTTTAATAAACACACATGGCCATCTCTTCCTCTCTGTGAGGTCTTTTCTTTACCTGCTTCTCCAGCTGTCCTTCGAGTCTCTTTATGATCATGTCTTTCTCCTGAATTTGACTGTTCAACTCTTGATAACGCCTGTACAGCGAGTTTTCAGATTCACTGGGCTGCACGTTTGCAGACTTCAATTTCTCCTCCATAATGTGGACCTACAATGGCAATCTTGGTTAAATTCTCAAGATAAATGTGGTTTCTATGATTATAATTGTTGGGAAAGAGTTGCCATTTGTGCTCCCATGGCTTAATATTTTATCATTTATAAAATGCATTCTACAATTTGGGACAAAAATACAAAAATATTGACCTTGAATAAAGTGGTGTGGTGTGATAATATCTGCTAGCTTATATTTGCTTGTTATATATTGTTAATGAACTATCAATAAAAATTCAGGCAAATAGGATAGCTACTACTTCCTGACAATGATCCAAATACATAATAAATTATGGAAAATAAACAAAAGGAGGGATGGTGGTACATCAGCCATACCTGTTTTTCAGCGTTCTCTGTCCGCTGGTCGGCCTCAATCACTCTCTGTTCCAATTCCTGCATCTATGCAAATAAACAAAACACAGAGATTCATGGATTATTCTTTTTAGGTTAGGATGTGTGTGTGTGAGATGGTTATATAAACTATGAATGTATGATAAACTATAAGAATAATCTACTGTATATCTGATTTTGAGTGACGTTATCTGTCATGCTTAAACGATTTTGATCATAATCTGGCACTAAATACTGAGGGCATGTTGTCCTTGTGCAGGTTAGGGCACGCTCATGCCACAATCCACTGCAGTTATCAACAAGACCACCATGATGGCCTGACAGCACTGGGAAAAGGTTAGGGCACATCCTAGTAAACAAGCCACCCAACTCACAAGTTGGGAAGTTAGGACGAGTTTCCAGCAAGTAATGTTTCTGCACGTACAGTGAAATGTCTTGTTGCTTGTCGTGGCCTAAAAAAAAGAAAAATGATTTATTACTCGTCAATTTATAGTATCACGCCTGGTTAGGGCACAGACCGGGTACTATTGTGTAATTTGTAATTGTTTATTTTATTTTTTTGTTGTTTTAATGTTGTGTCTATTTTGTTTTTGTTTTGTGATGTTTCTAGTTTTGTTTTGATTTATTGTTTTGTTTTGATTTAGTTTGTCATTTAATCTTTTTTGTTGTTTTTGTTTGTTATGTTAGTTTTGTTTTGATTTTGTTTTGTTTAGTATTTCATTTCATCTTTTTTGTTTTCTTTCTCATTTAGTTTTTCATTTTTTGTTTTGTTTATTTTCTCTTTTTTCGTTGCATGTTTAAGTTCCAGTTTTGTTGCTTTGTATTGAACTTTATTTGTATATGTTTTCATTTGAAAATATGTGAGTATATTGACAGAAATCATGAATCTTCAATTAGTTCGCACTTTTCTTTATTTTAAATCTAGAATAAAATTGAAAACTAAAACCACATATATGCAACAATCACATACTCCCAATGGCCTTAGAAACTGAAATGACAATGAATATGTATGAAATGTTTTAATACATATTATTAAAGAAACTGAAAACATAATTGACTCTAATGAGTTTCACTTATTTCAAAATTACAAAAATTATTTTACAGCTTGATGTTTAGTTTTGTGCAGTGATTCGTTTGCAGAAAGTGACAAATGACTTACAGAAGTGGCTGTGTGCAAATCTCTTATATGGAGATTATTTGGGGGTGCTTTATGCAAATTACTAACTGCAGGTGCACACTTCTGCATTTAGAAAAACCTGGATTCATCTATATTAAAAAAAATGATGTGTAAAAAGAATTTGTTCCTGTTGTGAAGATGGTAACTTGGTAAAAGAATCTTCTCATGCAAGCATGCAACACTTAACTGCTAATGAATGAAACTCAATGAAAGAAAAAGAAGAGGTGAAGGGGGAAAAGGCAGTGTGAAGGTGTTCTCATCTATGCATGGATTATATCTCTTCACACAGAATCACTTTTGAAAATATATAGATTAACATAAGATTATTAGAACTCACACAAACAGAGTTCCTGGCCATGACGTGCCTTGCGTTTAATGTTTCATGTGCTCACTGACCCAGTAAAAAGGAGGACAAGCATATTAATGGATTCCCACTGTATGTCAGAGCACTTCTTTTGTTTAAAATTCTTTGTTCTTTCCACCCTTTCTCATTATTCAAGCCAAAAGTACAGGGATTCCCAGGAGGCACCCACTCCATGTTAGCATTCCCAGAGTGTCGGATCCAAAAAGGAGCCTGTGGGGTCATTGTATGGAGGTGTGACTCTTCACCCAAGGGTCAGCAAATGTACAGAAATGAATAGACGACGCGGTGACAAATATGAACAAGGACATGCTTTCGCTGACACTCCATCAATCCGCATTACTATGGGAATAGTGTCCACTCACCCAAGCTCAGCACTGACCTCAGGTTAGCCTTACCCACTCAGCAATGATTCACTGAGCATTAAGAGCTATTCAACAACTATGTCATAAAGTTTACTGGTGGTGAGTGGAGAGTGTTGAGCTACTGGCCTCAATAGAGTTTTAATGACACAGACAGATGCAGTGAGTTCCAAGATAGTAGTATTGCCTTTAGACAGATTAGATTACATATTTAAAAAAATATATATATTATTCATTGTACAATGTATTCAGAAATCTGTCACTACCTTTATTTCTATAGAGCTTTATACAATATAGTTTCAACGGAGCTTTACAGGGATAAACAGGAAACTGAAAACAAAAGCAAAAATGGTTTGGGTAATTCAATTTGTGTAACTGGGTAACTTAACATGGTTTGTTGTTCAGGTAGTTGATGTTCTTAGATGATAAAATAAACCAGTCGTAGTCAATTTCTTTAGCAATAAGTAAATGGTAACTTCACAATTGGAATGGACAACACTTTTGTTCCTCACAGCTTGTTTTTTCATGTCAAATTAAACATGGAATCATTCTGACTTAAGTTTAGAGACTTAAATACTGCATTAGCATGAATTTTGTAACACTTCTTTTAAAAAAACATCACGCAAATAGCTCAACGAAATGGTTTAACATTGATCCTAAGTTTAAGACCAATGCTAAGACACAACACATCTTCCTGATTCAACAGAAGGCTGTGGATGGACTGACAGTCGACTGGGATAACAGGCCACAGGTTAAACAGGTGGGGGCAGATCAGCTGCTCAGGCATCGAACAACCAGGTATGTGAAACATTTAGCAACTGTTCTTCTGCAGTTGCTATTGGAAAATGCAAAGAAGGTTTCCTCCTTGGTTGAACTCCAGAACTTCTTTAACCAGCTGACTTATCCGCCTTAGAATATGGAAGCAGAGAATGTGAACTATGCATTAATGACTGTGGAAATCACCAGCATAGCATCCATCTGCTATCGGTCTCTTACTAAAACATAACCTTTTTTACAGTATAGTTGAGGTTCAACATCTTTATAAACTAATGAGAGTGTGAAAAGTGTGCAGGAGAGTTTATTTTTTTAAATAAGTGCCCACTGTTGAAGAAACATCAAACTACTGCCTGAAAATGTGATGATTAACCATATCACATCAGACACCAAAAGCCTGAAACAACCAATGGCTCAATAATTAATTAGAGAACTATGCAAGAAGATAAAGGCTAATGAAGAAGGGTTGGTGTATTTAAAAAATGGAGCAAAATGATAGAATGGAGATTGTGTGAGTCTGAGAAAGCAAGCTATAGCAAGAAAGTATTATTGCTATAGCAGGCTAATCCTCCTGTCTGGCAGCTCATTAGAAACGAGACAGTTCTACAGAGAGCACGAAGAACTAGGCCAAATTCAACATGAGGACCAACTTACTGAATCTTCTACATCTACTTTCCCATTTTAAATACAAACACATGTGGCACATAAAGACTGAGTGAAATCACATCAACACGATCAGAACTGAAGCACAACTACATCTGACACGTTCAACTAAAGTAAATAAAAAGACATTAACAATTATGTTCAGAATAGAAAACTTGCATAGTGTACAGCTTACTGCATACTTTACACTTAAATTCTGCCAATGTGAGTGAAACACTATGCATTATGCAACAATACATCTCAAACAGTCGTATGCTGTTGCATGAGGATAGTCACTAATTAAGTGTTTTTGATTCTTTAAGTTCTTCATTTCCTGCAGCTCCAGCATGATAATGCAGATAATAATTCCATTTGTGCTCGGAGTTCCCAGTAGGAACTCGGAAACTCAGAGGAACTACAACAACCCTGACTTCAGAATCCAATATGGTGGCTCAGTGCATCAACAACACTTACTGTACGCTACGTCTACGTCCTACATCATCTACTGGAACGCCACTCTCTCGTGAACGTGTGTACCAGTTAGCAGAAGCTAGAGATTACAGTTTATAAAGTTTTAAATATGGGTATTTTTCTTACACAAACACAGCACTTCGCTTCATAAGGCCTTTACTAACCCATCAGAGCCATGTGGAACATGCTTTATGATGGATGGATGCACTTTTTTGGGCTTAAAAATATCGACTCCCATTAACTGCCATTATAAAGCTTGGAAGAGACAGGATGTTTTTTTAATATAACTCTGATTGTATTCGTCTGAAAGAGGAAAGTTATACACACCTAGGATGGCTTGAGGGTGAGTAAATCATGGGGTAATTTTCATTTTTGGGTGAACTATCCCTTTCACGAGTTTAAGCATAACACAGTTGCCTTTAGGCAGCCCTATTTTGTAATTTTGTCAGATATTACTCTAGCTACACTGTAAGGATATTACTGTAGTCATACTGTAAGGTTTAGCAAAAAATAAATAAAAACACTCTACATCAAATGGGTATTCTATTAATACAGAAAATGTGCAACATTTTGCACAGTACTATACAGTACCTTTCACATACTATATTGTGCAGAAACAGTCCATAGCATGGTAGTATGCTATTCAAACATAGCCTACGAGCACTCACACACAATGTTCATCTCATTCTACAACAGGACACACTTTTCAACTAAAGGGCATGCGTACGTGAACAAATGGAAAAAGTATTCCCTCATGCCAGAATGAGAGATCACACCCCTCACACAATTCTGTGTCAAGCCTTTCCTCTGCAAAGTGGGTCAATGTGTAAAACACTCCTAACGCTGCCCAGAGAAACAGATGAGAAGCTTATGAATCTTTCTAAACAGGCAACAGCAGCAAACTCTCAGCACGTTCTTATGTCCTCTTCAACAAAACAAGCAGAAACCCATGAGACTCTGAGCCCCGATATATAGCGAGAGAGAGAGAGAGGCTGGAAAGAATGGGAGAGCAGGAGAGTGTGGAGGTCAGGGTGAGCAAAAGGCTGTTAGAGCGATGACCAGAGAGGGGATAAACCTGATGGAGGATCCTTGGGAGCCGTCCAAGACTTAATGTCCCTGTGGTCTGCGTGTTTGGACAGTAAACACCCTAATGGCACCACCACAGATAGAAAAAAAAACACAACAACAGACCTACCTCTTGGACCGAAAAGAAAAACAAAATTGATGTTGTTGCTTTTGGACTGACTTATTAACATCAAGAGGAGCAAATACACACATGGTTTACAGACCGATCTTATACTGTTTATATGTTCCTCTGTGAGATGTTTATTCCACGGTGTGTTTATTGAGACAAAGCTATGCATGAAAAATGGTTAGAAGGTGTTCTGATTCTTCACTAAACAGTTTTTATGGCTGAAAAGGTTTGGGATTGAATAGCGCAAAAGTTCAAAACCCCTAAGGCCTGAAACATACTTTACGCAAATCAGTGAACGCAGATGTGTCTAGCTATGCTAGCTTTTATGTGATGTTGTATTTTGAAATGAGTTTGATTTTAATTCACTCAAGTACGCTTTGCATTTTCAGTGTGGCCACAAGGGGCACCACAGTACGTATTAGTGTAAATGTCTTTTTTACAGTCAGTTTTCTCTTTCAGGTCAACTACTATTATGGCAGTTTAAGATTAGGTAGCGGTAAAAAAATAAAAAACAATTATCGTAGGGCCACTTTGAGGTCAACTACAATAACAGTGAAACAACATCTGAGAAAGAATTTTGCTAAGCAAGTTGTTAAAGTCAAATGTTTATAGTGAATAACATTGCAACAACATTGCAAAAGACGTCCGTTAAACAGCAGCTTAAGTAGTTAGTACAGCATGCAGCAAGTATTTTTTTGACGCGATTGCCCCAATTTTAAATCCGCCTCTTGCCTAACTCGTTCTTCTCCCTTTTCACATCACACATCAAATCAATAAAAATGAAGGAAATAATCAAAAAGGGAAATAACGTACCTCACGGGTGTTTATTGGATAAGGTTAGGGTTAGGTGTAGTGATGGCTTTATTATCCCAAAGCGGCATCCATTTAATAATTTTAATAACAATTACAATTTACACTCAATATGTTATTTTATATAATGTTCTACAATAGTGAGGTGCAGATATGTGCCACTATTTGCACTAAACTATTTGTACTTGGTGTAAATAACATCTATCACTAAGAAAATATGCTATTTTCACTGTGTGTAAATACCAGATATTGCACTTATTGTAAATAGCATCTTTGCCTATACATTATGTTTGAAAGCTCTTTCGCCCCTAGAGTAGTTAGGTTTGTTACCTCCATGGAGTATGTTCAAGCAACATCATGCATAGCAACCACTTAGAAAACCTTAGCAGCCATGTAGTAATGTTCTGCAACCATCCACAACACCCTAACAAAGCGGTCACAAACAAACAACACCAGTTTCTTCAGAAAATGTCAAAAGACAGTTACTTTAATCTTGTAATTAATAAACAATTTGTTTCCTCGTCTCTAAAATGCACACACTGACACACACACCTGTATATTCACTCAAGCATTCAAACGAGTCAGTGGTTTCCCCCTGACTTTCCTTGCAAGGCTGCCTGCCAAGTTTGACGGTTAACCTTGTCTTGCAAGACGAAACGCTGAGGTCAATGCAGCGTGACCAAACCATAGAGGAGGAGGGAGAGAAAGAGCGGAGAAGAAACTAAGTAACTTGTTCCACTCTGACTGAGGAATACCATAGAACAGTGATATATCAGGTGGTAAAACCACAGTACTTTGATATATATATCATGGTACTGAATGATTACAGTGTTCAAGTAGCATGATATTTACATGGTGCAACTAAGGTACTTCAAAATACCATGGTAAATGTCCAATAAAAAGTACCAAGTCCAAAAAATAAAAAGACAGTATTACTTTCTGGAACTGTGTTGTTAGTGAGTTAGGATGATGGGACAGGCTGAAGACTTCATGTGCAAGTTATTAGATGCAACCCTGCAGCATGTTTACTATATTATCTGGCCTTATAGAGCATGTTATGTTCACTGTCAAATAAAATGGCTTTTTTACAGTCTAACTCAAGGGAATTGATATTTGTTTTGGCTAGATGAAATTATGTGTACATAAGCTGTGCAAAATGTACATAAAATAATCTAATCATATGCATAACTGGAATGCAGTGGGCGAATTGTAGACCACGTGTTACCCATAACACCTCTCATTTACCCTCTCAGCAAGTAGGTGGCGGATGTTTCCCGCTTGTAGACGAAACCTCATGAGCTGCGTCTCCAGGGCGATGCATCTCTTCTGCCAGTCCACACTTCCATTGGGCACTGCTGCCGTGGATACACCCTCCATCACCTCTGCCATCTGTGCCTGTGTGCCAGTCTGCCAACCTGCAGGTAACAGCGATGGAAATTTGTCAGATGGAGTGAGAACACAACTAACTTTTACATGTATGCAAGGCAAATAGAGGACAGGGTTAACAGGTTGGCCTTGAAACCTGGAGGCGTGGGACCTTGGACCGGGCTGAAATTAGATAGCTTATAATTGTCCTTGTATCAATTCCAAAATCTACCAACAGCCTTGTCCACAGACATTGAATATTTTCTGTTTCCAATGCTTCATTCACAGAGTTCCAATACCTTTTGACCAATGAATTGCCAGTCTTTATATGACTTCTAAAGTCAATCCTGATTATTGGATAGATATTTGAAAAAACATTTTTTAAAGTTTGCACTAAAGGATAGCAATTTATAGCCAAAGAAACATGCATACTAGCATAATTAGGCACATTAGCATAATTAGCATAATTTTCAGGACTGACATCTTAATTTAAAATTCCCTGATTTTCCTTGATCTGGATTTTAGCACAGCTGTGTAGATATTATCTGCATGTTTCTACAGTGGACCAGTAGTGCACAACTAGGGATGCAACGATTATAGATTTTGCTGGTACGATTATTGTCTGATGAATAATCACGGTTTTACGATTATGACGATTATTAGGCATTTATTCATTTCCCAACATTAATAATGTATAAAATCACATGAACACTCTTTAGATGTTAAAGTGTTATTTATTGCTGGCTTTTGAAACAGAAATAACACAATAACCAACAATACAGCACAAAATAATAATAAACAAACAACAAACAAAAGTCCATCTCTTCCATTAGAATTAAAAAAGGTGACCGCTGCTCTGTAAACATCCATGACAGTATTTCTCTTTTGAAAATAATGAACGAAAGAACAATAGGTAGGTCCCATTTGTTAACATTAGTTAAAGCAGGTTAACATTAACTAAAAATGTGCAATAGCTAATTGCAGTAGTTAATATTCTTTGTTAATGTTGATTAATAAAAAATACAACTATGTTAGTTAATGTTAGCTCCATTGAATTATATTAAGACAACTTTTGATTTTATAATGTATTATTAAAAGTTGAAATTAAGATAGCATTATTAATAAATGCAGTCATTGTTTTTTTTTCATGTTAACTAATGGACCTTGTGTTACTGAACAATAATAACGAATCAGTCGTTGATATATAGATAGGCCCACTGTTCTCTATTATAGATCAGTGGATGGGCCATGTTTTAGCTTAGAAACAATGTTTGAAAATAAATAGCTCATTAAGTCTTTAAGTAAGAATTATTTGATGCTATTGTGAAGACTAAAGCGAATATAAATATCTAAATGACTGTGAGTGTGAAACATTATTGACACAGTTTTAGGAAAGTAGCGCAGCTGATTTGTTTACTGGGTTACCGGGGTAACGGCAGCGCCCTCTAGTGGCGGATGTGCGTCATTCAGCGCGTCTTCACTTTAACTCGCTCCGCTTTTCTTCTCATCTGTGCTCATTTAAATTAAACCGTTGCCTTTTTAAAGTTCTAAAGTAATCATATGAGGCTGCATCGCAATTTTTCCACAAATAAACAGAATAAATTAATACGTTTGTTATAGGCTACTGTATAAGTTAGGCTGTTTTGTATTTTGTTTTGTATTCGCACTTGTGCTCCTAAATAAATTTTCCAGTTCGCACACATCTATTTTTAGTCGCAAATGCGAGTGAAATGCTCGCACTGTGGAGCCCTGCACACTACTATCGACAGGCATTTCTTTGGTGGAAATAAAGCTTTGCTGTTTAGTCCCTCTGTCACTAATGTAATTAGTGTAGTAGCCTCTGTGTCTCTGATAAGCAGCGCGTCATTTCAAGCTGGTGCACCACTAGCGTGACTTTGTTTTCATTTTGCACAAGCTGCAACAGTTCAGCTCCGTGCAACAGAAACACTCGGTTTTGCGAAACCTTTACGATTAATTAACCGTGACGTTTTAAAGCGCGGTTAATCGCGGAACCGGTTAATCGCTGCATCCCTATGCACAACACAACGCAATTTCCAAAACATAGCGGAAACAAGCCACAACACAACCAAAATTAGCACAGCACAATGGAAACAAGCCACAACACAACAAAATTAGCTTATAGTTTATAATCAGTTGTATTTATGAGAAATTAAGTCACAATTGTTAGATATAAGGTTGCAATTATAAGAAATAGGCCTAGTCACAATTGAGATATAATGTCATATTGTGAGATACAAAATTTCACATTCACAGATATTTTGAGATTTAAAGTCACATTGTGATACAAAGCCATATTTATGAGAATTTAAGTTGCATTTACAAAACATTTGTTCACAATAACACCAAATTAACTGTGATAGTTGTAATTTCCTTCTTTTTTTTAACTCCAAGACACAAATAGGCTTCTACTCGTCACTATATCAGCCATCGGCTACCCTGCTCTCTAAAGAATTGGAATGCGTAATGGCCATTAAAAACCTCATATTGATGGACCATTAGTTAATAGTGCAACTGACAGGAACTTTGCTTTAGTGTTTATAGTGTTTCAGCGACTGGAGTTTAATTCCATTAGACAATCTAATGAAAAAGAGGCCAAAATCTTGGTGATCTAAGACTGACATTTACCATGAGATGAGAACACACAGTTGACATCACAGGTTTGGCGGTAAATGCTCTGGGCCAGGGGTTTCTTTTCACCTCTCTTTCATTGTTTCCCTCCCTTCAAATGAGCTCACTTTTTAGTGATCACCTAGGTAACCACTGAAAAGCAAACTTGAGCTGTGAGCTCATAGAAATGACACAGTTTAACAAAGGCTACCTTCGCGATCTCTCCCTCTCTCCCTACATACGCACTATAGACACTAATATACACATGCATATATTGTGTGAAGGCCGTAGGGATGGGGTAAGTCCAGCTATGCATGTGCAGACAGTTTACCCAGCGGCCTAAGCAATCCCTACCCTATATTCAGCCACCTAAGTATCCCTGCTTAAGCAATCCCTTCTTAATTACAGGCCCATGGAGAAACAGGATCCTGGCCCACACAATGGAGTCTTTCTGCATGACAGTCCCATTACCAATATGAGGGAGGGGGTCTTTCTCTCTTCCCCTGAAAAAAGGGATAAAGAATGTGGAGGCTCAAAGGAGACAAGCTCTTGAATAGTGGAAAGCACTGATTATTTTTTACCTGTACAAAGTCGACAGGCGACCATTTGTAGCTCATATTTTAAAAATGTGTAACATCTGCGAAGCTAGTGGGTGAAACTAGTTATTTTTTGTCCTATCTATTAATTTATCCAAAACATACATTGAAAATGCATTTCATAAATACAATTTCTTGAATACACCTCTTCTATGATGATCAACTTTTAAATATATGTGAGTTAAAATCCCTTTTATTATTGTTTGAGGGGCACAAAGTCAAAAATGTTGACTTTACAACTGTCTGATGCTACAACTGTCCTGATTTTATAATTAAGAAAAAGGGCAGCATTTAAATACCTAAAGTCTTCAACCCTGTTTGGCATAATCTTGGGGGAAAACATTGGGGAAAATATTTTAACAAAATTCCATCGCTGCTCATTAATATCTGCCGAATCACTGTCATGTGGAACACCCAAAATGCAAAAACATGCAGAAAAAACCTAACATGGAAAATTAGATGATAGATAGGCTGATTACAGTGTTTCAATACGTCTTATAAATAAACCAGATAATCTGATCTTTTATGAAAGGGCAAGATTAGCTCAGGTTGCAAAATGTCATGTGGTGCAACTCCCCAAAAATTTAGTGATATTTATGAAAAAAAAAGTTCATTATGTTAGTTCAATATAATTAATTAGCTCAATATAATTATTTTTCTTTAAAAAAAAATTATTCCACTGCAAGACAAACTTGAAGATTTTATATAACCAAGAATATAAAGAGGAACTTCCTAAACCATGTGTGTTTTAAACAGTTTTTTTTTATTTATTTTTTTATCATAGACTCTTTTATGTCACTGACCCTAGCACTATTTGCATAACTGCTATGACAGGCTCTCAGAGTCCTGCGGTGTATCTAATCAAAGTGCAGGGGTGTGAGCTGTAGATCATTTTGTTAGTGGAGTTTAAATGTAGCCTGTCATAAATACGCACTAACCCCGAAGTCTGAAAATGGCTAAATATAACATCTCTATTCAGATGGTGGGAAAAATAAAACTCACAATACAGAATGGTAGACAACAAAGTAAAAGAGAACATTTCAAAAATGCATGTCCCCAAAAAAAGATGTTTTTGACAGACTACAAAGCCATAACAGTTAACATCTGGACAATATAACAGGCCTTGTAAGAGACAATAAAGGAAAGCAAGCTGTGGAGTTGGAAGTGAAACGATAAATGAGACGGACTGACACCAGAAGTCTCCGGCGCGGTAGACATTCAAACTGCAGAGCGGCACAACTGCGCCATGTTGCACTCTACAATTAGCATGGTCGTAACTACAGCCCTACTGACAAATTACAGAAGCGGCGCACAGAGAGATTCCACTAGCTGACCAAAACGTTATAACTCTCTGTCCAGTTATGTACGGACTTGACTGAAGTCAAAACCTGAGGTTTGGGAAACAGAGCCTGGAAGAGGCAGGAATGGCCATCAGAAAGAGAGGTCAAATTAAGCCAATGTTTCTGCTTGCTCAGCCCATGTTGACTTGTACTGCCAAATATGACAGCAACATGCAAATAATCCATTTGCCCCTGAAGCCTCTGTGCTAATGTTGTGAGGAGCAAGGCATTTTGCACCCTTGCCTTGTTTCACAGGGGGGAGGGAGGAAGAGAGGAGAAAGAGTACTATACTCTTTCCCCTTATGCCTTGAGTTGGACATATTCAAAATGCACAATTTTATAGATAATACTTACCAAATACTCCCAACATATTCACAATAATATAAAATTAAAACAATTCAGTTAATATAACAATAACTATCACAAAAGTTTCACCATCATTCTCACATCTGGAATGTATGAAAGTGTGATAGATCAAAGATGTGTAATAGTTTTTTTATTATTATTATATTAGTAATATCTATTATTTTAATTTAATGTTTCAGTTCTATTTAACAGTTGATTTTCATCTTTAACAATTTATAAAATTATGGAAGTTATTATAAAATTATGGTCAAATTTAAGCCATTTCACAACAAATACATAAATGTTAAGATTGACTGACTGTTTTTTATTATTGATTGATTGATTGATTTTTGATATTTTGCACAGACTTACTGTCTACTCAAAAGATCAAGCCACCATGAAAGCTTCCATACTAAACTATATAGATATCTCAAACCGCATTCATGACAACAAATAAAAAAGCCAGAGTTGCACACCAAACTATAGTCTAGCTTTTAATGGCAAAAAGTCTGTTATTTGCTATACTCAATATATTCTTATAACTGATACATGGAGAATATGATCTCTGTTAAACAGTGTAGTAGTGGAAAGAGTAAATATTATAAACCAATGAATAAGGCGATGTGAAATGAAAAAACAGCTATGTGTGTGTAGGTCATGAAAGGCCAGTGGGAAACCAGGACAAGTCTCTGGTGCATCATTCAATAAAACAGAACCTCCTCTGTTATTCCAATAAAATGAATATCATTTTGAAACTCTATTTCATGTACCCACACACGCACACACCCTAGATCTCTGCTGAGCGTGCAGCTGCGGTGATGTAAGCGATTAGGTGATTAAATGATATCATCGCAACAGTCGTGTGAAATCCCCTCTGTTGTTTTTCTGGATTGTCTCTGTCAAGACCAAACTGGTTTTCCAAGACTTTGGCATCCCATCCGAATTACTCAAATCAGCAGGAAAAAAGCATGTCTGGGTCAGCTTGTGGTATGTGTGTGTGTGTGTGTGTGCGTGTAAGTGTGTTTCTGTCATTACAATCAACTCAATTTGAAGCCAGTCAATGACATTTGAGTCCTATTACTATTGCATTTATATTCAAATAATAAAATGATGTGCAGTGCTATATGATATCATTTCTGCATGTGTGATCGTCGGAATGAATAAAGTAGCTATTACAGGTTGGAGCGAGCAGTCAGTGAGCTTTCCAACTCTTTGCTCTTGCACAGACTATATATCTCAAAAGAAAGGCCACCACATGCAACTCAACCGAGCCTGACATCTTTTGTTTCAGCCCGCAACAAAGTTTCCATTTGGTGTCTGTGCAACAATTTATGGCCACCCATAACATCAGCTTTGGAGGTCTGAATGTCTGTTTGACTAACTCAAAGTAGCTGTTCGCTAGAAAACAGCAAAATAGGATTCATTCCTCCATGCAGAAGCTTACTGGCTCCATTGTACTTTTCTGTACAGTTTTAACCTTTTGAGAAGGTCTGAGAAGTTTGGTTCTTCCAAGGTTTCTGGTGGAAAAAAAACAAGCCTGTTTTGATGACGTCAAGAAGTGGTTTTGAGAACTTTTAAATCAACTGGTCAGGCAAAGAGACCAGTTAGACTTAAGGCCAGCTGGCTCTATTGTATTTCTCTGTAAAGGTTTAATCATTACAACTCATAAGAAGTTCTAAGAAGGTTGGTTCCTCCCAGTGTTTCTGGTGAAAAACAGAATTTAAATGCCACTTTATGCTTTCCAAGCCTGTTTTAATGGTTTTAGAGAGGTTTAGAGTACCTTTAAATCAGCTGGTCAGGTAAAAAGACCAGTTACACCAGCTTAAGACTAGCTTGGCCAGGCTGGAAGACTATCTAAAACAGCTTAAACCGTGCTTATGCTTTCTAACTCTATTGTACTTCTCTGAAAAGCTTTAATCAGTACTCATGAGAAGAGCTGAGAAGGTTAGTTCCTCCTAAGGTTTCTGGTGAAAAAAAGCATTTAAAACACCGTCGTCTGGTCTCCAAACCTGTTTTGATGATTTTAGAGAGGTTTTAGGTACTAATAAATTAGCCTGTCAGGAATGGAGACCAGTTAGAACAGCTTAAGAGAAGCTTGACCAGGCTGGGAGTCTATCAAAAGCAGCTTAAACCATGCAGACTGGGCATATCCGACTGTACTTGTCTGTAAAACTTATATCAGTACAATTTATGAGAAGGTCTGAGAAGGTTATACCTCCCAAGGTTTCTGGTTGAAAAAAAATGTAAATGCTGTAGTCTCCAAGCCTGTTTTGATGGTTCTAGAGAGGATTTGGATACTTTTAAATCAGATGGCTGATGAACTGGCAGTTACACCAGATTAAGACCAGTTTAGCCAGGCTTGAAGACCAGATAAACCAGCCTTAAACCATGCTGAAGCTTTCCAGTTCTATTGTACTGTAAAGCTTTAATTACTACAACTCATGAGAAGGTCATAAAAGGTTGGTTCCTCTCAAGGTTTCTGGAGGGGAAAATAAATGAATGTCTGGTCTCAGAGCCTGTTTTGGTGGTTTTAGAGAGGTTTTGGTTTACTATTAAATCAGGTCAGGAGACCAGCACCCTTTTACAACCAATCTGGCAGAATTAGAAGACCATATAAACCAGTTAAAACCAGCTTATGATAGTAAACCATGCCACTGAACCATAAAACAACTACATAAGATGACTGTTAGTTTACAGCCATCAATGACAGCAAAAGCCGCTACTGAATATAGCACATCACCGCAGCCTGAGCCTCCAGATATGTCATATTTGGGGTGAGAACATCTGCTGTCGAATACAACACTCATTTAGTGGTATAAATAGACTGGATTACATGAATCACAGAGAGTTCCTAACAGCTGTAGATCTCCTGCAGCTCACCTCTCCAATATTCTTCTTCTCTGGTCTACAGGAAGCTTTGTATTCAGCCTAGTAACAGGCTTCTGCAAACTGGCCACACTCATTATCAGCTGAAGCAGTAAATATAGCCTATGACATTCCTCCATGCAGAGGTGTAAACATCACCTACACACCGCAGCCTCCCCCAGAAAGCATTGACTGATGCAGGATGAAGAGAAAACTTTATTTGGTGAAGAAAATAACAGTGCTTGCCAGCAGCAATAGACGTTTTAGGTAAGCTTAGGTTTTATGCTTTGGTTTACACAAATTAAATGGCATTTGCTGTCGTGTCACTCAGCACGCGACTTATTGTCTGTGAAAGTGAAGGCTAGAAGTTGATAGATAAAAGGGTCAATGACAGATAAAGAAGTCTGAGACAATATAACAGAAGACATTTCAAAATTTAGAAGAAAATGCACAGTTTCACACATTTTTGAAAAAAATATATATATACCATTTTCAACTAACTTTGATTCAATGGCATGTGGTATAACTATTAAGTAAAAAGCAATACCATATTTTCCTTACACCTTCAATACATGTGAGTGAGTACATGTATACACATCTTGGTCATTTTTGAACAGTTTACAAATAATAATAAAAGTATAATTTCATATTAATTTCAAAGGTAATAAACTATTTTTACAAATATAACAGTTTTAATATTATAAGATTCCTTAAGAATCCCCAACATTTTTTTCTTGTTATACCATTTAACAACTGACCACCTGAAATAAGATTATCATATTATTAAAAAGGTCAAAATATTTCATATTTTAAAAGCTCTACTGACCTTGACAAATAGTTATGTATTGCATCTTGACAATAACACATTGATTTTGTAGAGAACAAGTGTTATATCTCTATCATCTATCTATCTATCTATCTATCTATCTATCTATCTATCTATCTATCTATCTATCTATCTATCTATCTATCTATCTATCTATCTATCTATCTGTTACTTATTTTTCAAGAAATAAGCACTTCTGCTTTGTAATAAATAGTTTCCCTAATAATCTACAAATATACCAGCTAGACATTTTTTTTACTTTATGCCACACACACACAGAATAAAAATTTTAATTTTAAAACTGAAAACTTCCACCATAAAATAGGTGCATGCAAGTGATTGAATATACAAGATAGAGTCATGTTAAATGAAGAAGCATGCTTGAATAATATCAACAGTGCTGTTTTGCAAGCACTGTAATAATGTCTAAGAGAGAGAAGAGTATAGGGTTTCTACTACTATTTACTCATGACTGTTTATTGTGCAGTCCTGTGTATGTGAGGTCAAACTGGGATCAAACTCATTCATTATAATCAAAAACTCCACGTGAGGACACATGCTCATGCTCTGAGAATGAAACAGACATAAACACTCTCAAGAAACACTTCATAGTCTGTTATTCACTGTAACAGCACGAGTGACCAGAGACTGGTTGCAAACTGCATCATTGCTCTTTCTTTACTATTTATTTAACATACAGAAGCACAACACTTTTTCTAAACGTTACTACACGAAACACGGTGATGGGACATTGGCACTGCTGGCATTACATGTCCAAAAATGGACACAACGCACAGGTGTGTCAGACTGGAAAATGTCAACATTAACTTATGGACCCCCTGCACATCCCAACTAACACTGCAGTTTGAGATATGTGAAGCATGAAGACATTAAACATGATGACACATGCCATGAGCCAAACCGGAGTCAAACTATACTATCCTCGTGTACTACATAGTCTACCCAGGATCATACCTTGTGACTGTCCTTCTTTTGACCGCCCGAGATTTTCACTTTAATGTTTTCAAAGCAGGTAACGTTAGATCACATCACATCGCTGCGCTACGCCTCCAAACTTCGCAAACGCCCTCAAAAGTCGCTCCTCCAAAACTTTCATTCTTCAGAGCTTCCAGTCCTGCTCTGAACTCAGCAGACGTTGCAGCAGATCTCCATTCATCCTTCACTCCTTTAAAGAGCCGAATGCTGGGGTCAGATTACGCCGGGAGCCAAACCCCTTGTCTGCTAGCCATGTCCGATTCGCGAACGAATCGTTCTATTGAGTCGAATCTTTAAAATGAATCATTTGCACCCAGAACGATTCGCAATGAGACGAAAACCCAAGCGGACAGGGAGTGAATACATTAGGAAAGAACCTGATTTATGACTCATTGAACTAAAAGTAAGCTACTTTGTACTAATAACCGGAATGTTACTGGACATACAAATAAAACGTTGGCTACTTTATGTTTTTACAACACAACAAACTGAACTGGGACACATAAAATGGTAAGTATTGAAATTAAGTCGGTAAAATAAATAATTTAATAGCATTGTGTGTTGTATATATGTACTGTATATGCCTGTTGTGCCAGACCGGGATGTTAGGAACAACGTAATGACGTAAAAGAACCACTGAATCATTTTTGATCTGGTTCATTTAAAAAAGGCGTTCAAAAGAACCGTTTCGCTGATCCGAATTCACTACTCTCTGCGTGTCTGTGTGTATGCCCTGAACACACAGGAAATTGCATCAGGGGCCACTACTGTCCCACTCTGGAGTGTTCAAAGTTTTCTGACTCACTCATGTGTAATTTGGGCTGAAAAGATTTTAATGCACTTTGAGGATGAAATTGTCATCCAGAAATAAAAATAAAAATGAAGAAATTGAAGATGAAACCTATTTGTAGTATTATTCACATGTTAGCACTTTATGTTACAGTCCTGTTCCTCACTTATTGTAGTAATTACAATAGCTAGGTAATAACTAGGTACTAACCCTGAACCTAACCCTACCCCATGTAGTTACCTTATAGCACCAGTACTTTCTTGGGTAAGTACATGTAAGTACACATACTGTCAAATAAAGTGCAACCATTCACACTGTGTTGCCAACTATCAATACTGTAATGCAAAAACATCCTATTCTCATGCATAATAGAATTTCCTTGTTTTCTGTCAATTTAAAAGTGAAGTATGACCTTGAATAGCCTACTTGTAATTTATAAGCAACTACTTTACTTCCAAATAATTAAAATTATTATTTTACTTACCAAGTTTTATTACAATAATTACAAAAAAGACATCAGTTCTCAAAAGTGGTTACAGAGAACAGAGATTACAGCATAATTTCTGTTATAGTCCTCCTGATACACTATTTTTAAAAATAATTGAAAATCTTTGCCATGCAGTGCCAGCCGAAATGTCCATGCTGCTAAAGTATAGTGTGAAAGTTTGCAGTTATAACGAATCATTACAGGCCAATAAAATGTTTGTAGGTGTGCAATTAGGAAGTTTGTGAGTCTGCATGCTTTAATTGGCTTCCTTTAAAAAAAAAAAAAAAGAATGAAAGAAAGAAAATAAAATCTACCTCTTGAGCTTTAGCTCCCGAAACATGTTAGAAATTACGTCTTATTACGTCTTATTCTTGTAGCAGAAACCTTTATCCATAACATGCAGTGCAGTCAATGTGCTGAATCAAACTTATAAGCTTATTGAAAAACTCTAGCTAATATTATGCTATACAGGAACACTGGATTCAGGATTTCATCTTTCATTTGTTTGTCAAAAGACTGTGCATCTTGATATTCTGAACACTGGCTTTTTTTTCTTCATAAGAAATAATATGGTTACCTATAGTGCAGCTGCATGTAATGCCATTATCAGCTGTATTACATTTCCAGCATGGGCTATTTTCTGTGGTTTTACAGAGCAACACCCTAGTATATAATGTCAAAAATTTAATTTTGGGCCTGCTGCAGATGTTTGGATTAAAATAAGAGGACAGACATGCCACATCTTTCTTTCTCTCTGTCCCAATCTTTTTCTCCATGCCTCCAGTGTGTGTGTAAAGCATGTAATGTTGAGATAATTGTTAACCGCACCCTGTTGTGTACAGTACAAAAACGTGACTGCTCTGTCATGAACCGCTGGCAGCTGATGGAGAACTGAAGTCATGCTTGCACAGTTACAAACATTGTTTCATTTAATATTTTATTGTCGCTGTAAATTATTGTAACATTTCACGAGTGTTAATAGCAAGATATGTTACTGCATCTGCATGCATTTGATGCACAGAAACATATAAATACACAAAAACAAATGCATAAATTATAACTTTAGTGACCTCCAAAAGGAAATTCACAGTCTCATGAACCAACAAAGATCCCAATCTGACATCATACAAATATATACCATGAAATAAGTTTATGGAATGTAAGTGTGTGTGTGTGTGTGTGTGTGTATGTGTGTGTGTGTATTTCAGGTACATTCATTACTCTTTCTTTATATAGCTTATATAGTGTCATTTTCTGAACAGAATGAATGTAACACCATGCACATATATAAAAACCTAAATATTTAAATTATAACATCTTATATATATATCATAAGAAAAAAAGTAGAAAAATGGATAATGTCCATTATATAAAGTACATTTTTCCATTAAATTTACTGATGAAATCAGTTCTCAATCAGAATCAAAATCAATAAAGAAAATTCCTTCATATTAGCACAGTACATTAAAACATATTTGTATGGACTTTTCTTATACATACTTTAAACCTGGAGCATTCCTTTAAACAAATGTGGAAGATAAAAGAAAAAAGGAGATAGAGAAAGAGAGAGAGAAAGAGAGAGAGAGAGAGAGAGAGAGAGAGCTCCACTGCCCTCAGTCAAAACAAACCACGACAACTCAGCATGTAATGATTCAAACAAATCAAACTTTTCAAACAAAGTTTGCCAGAGTGAAAATGTTTGCACAAATGTCAGTCTGTCCATGTGCAGGTTATGTGTGTGAATTCTGTATTTTAAGTTAAAGTGATTAAGTCAAACACAAGTTGATGCAGCAGTGGACTGACCTCCACTCACATACCACTGTCATCACCTAGCACAGTAACTTTAAAAACCACATAGAGTGAATTCCATTCAAAAGTGAGCATGACTAGGCCCTACTTACTCTGAAAAGATCTTGAAGTGATGCAGGGCATTACTGTTTCATATGTAATCATTTGAACACCCAGCAGTAACATTCATGCATGCTGATAGCTGTTAAAATTGTTCCAAGTAAAACTTTTTCATCTAATAATCAAAATGTACTTTTCTTGGTGTGATCAAACAACTATGAATATGTAAATACTGTGTGTAAGGAATATCTTCTACAGAGTTCTTGAGTGCATATCTCAAATAAATTACCTTATTTTTCATAATGAATTAGAAGAAACAACAGGGTTGAGTCTAAATCAAAACCAAATCCATGATAAGACCAAGACCATCAAAATAAGTCTTGGACTAGGACCCAAGGACTAAGACCACGACCATGAAAATATGGTTTTGGACTCAGACTCGAAGACCAGGACCATAGAAAATATGGTCACTGACTCGAAATTGAGCACCATGAAAATTAGGTTCTTGGACTCGGCCTTGAGGACCAAGACCAGAACCATGAAAATATGGTCTTAAGCCCCGTTCACACCAAGAATGATAACTATAAATATAACGATAAAAATGTAGTTCTAAAAATCGTTCTCAATATTAAAGAATAGCAGAGTCCACACCACAACTATAACAATAAAGACAGAGAAATTATATCGTTGGAATCACTTTCAGAATGATTTTTTCCAGCTGATGAACGATACAAACATTGACACCCAATCAGAATCCATCCTGCTATCACGAGCTAGAGAATTTAAAGCGCCAGACGCGTGTGCACTTAGAATCAACAGATGATATTGTTCGCTGGTGTGGACGCTAATATCATTATCTTTATATTTATCTTTATAGTTATCATTCTTGGTGTGAACGAGCCTTTAGACTTGAACTCAAAGGACCAAGACCATGAAAATATGGTCTTAGACTCTGTCTTGAGGACCAAGACCATAGAAAATATGGTCATTGACTCGGATTCAAGGAACAGCACCATGAAAATTTGGTTCTTGGACTTGGTCTTGAGTACCAAGACCAGAACCATGAAAGTACGATCTTAGACTTGAACTCAAGGATCAAGACCAAAACCATGAAAATGTGATCTTGGACTCTGTCTTGAGGACCAAGACCAAAATCATAAAAATGTGGTCTTAGACTTAAGGACTAAGATAATGAAAATATGGTCTTGGACTCTGTCTCGAGGACCAAGACCAGAACAATGAAAATATGGTCTTGGACTTGGACATTAGAACTCTGTCTCGGGGCCCAAAACCAAAACAATGAAAATATGATCATGGACTCGAACTTGAGGACCAAAACCAATAGCATAAAAATATGATCTTGGACTCAGACTCAAGAACAAGTCCAAGAAAATGAAAATGTCTTGGACTCTGACTTGAAGTTTAGACTCAAGGACCTGACCAAAATGTCGGGAGCATGTGGACTCTGTCTTAACTAGAACTGGACCCTCTTCTGGTCTCAGTCTCGAACAAATAAACTGGTCCTGACTACAACAGTGGCTAAAGGCCTCTCTACCAATTGTAGTGACACTTTGGATAGTGCTTCCTTCTTGCTGTGACCTTCAAAGGAACAAAAATGCCATTTGGAATTCGCTCATTCTCTTTCCATCACTCGTTTCTGTGTCTTTCCCTCCCTCTCTGCTGTCCGGCGAGGATTTTATTGCCATTTGGCCAGCCTCTCTGGAACCTCAGTGGGAGTGGATCATGATGGAAAAAAAAAAAAAAAATGGATTTAAAAAAATGGAGAATCTAGTGTAAACCATGTTTAACAGCAACAACATGCAGCAGCAGCCCAGGTCCAAAGAATCTGAGGATTGCCATTAGCAACACAGCTGATACATTCACTTGTGATTCCATTTTAATTGGCTAAATCACAATATGTATTCATTGTTATCAATTTTCTCCTTTCTCTGACTAGCTCTGACTTTCTCTGAACGTGAGGTTTGTGTTCAGCAGATAACTGAGTACAGCAGGTGAAGGTCAGCTGCAGTTGCCAAGTCACATTTCTACATTCTTAAAAATAAAAAGTTCCACTCAGAACCAAAATGGATTTTACATGTCATGGGATGTGTTAAGTTCCAATAGTCAATTTTTATTAGTTTTTAAAACAACAACAATATATTAATGCTATGGTATTTCTGTGGTATTGCTGGGTGGTTACATCCAGGTTTAAATAATATATATATATATTCTGATATATTTTGTTTCCTGCATATATGATTTATCATTCACCATGCAGAGTAAAATTATAAGTCTGATCTGCTATATTATAATAGTTTTGAATTTTAATTTAGTTTTATTCTTATTTTATTTTCCTGTTCTTAATCTAACTATTTTTAGTTAGTTAAGCAGTTAAGTTTTCCGATTTCAGTTTAGTATGAGTTTATTGAGGTTTTATGTTGTATTTGTAGGAGTTCTAAAGGTAAACCACAAAATGTCTAGTGGTGTTTTGCATGTTTAATGCAGGAAGATTGTTAAGGATTTAAGTTTTAAAATATTTAATGTATAAAATAAAACTCTTTAAAGCTAATACATTTTTAGTAATGAATATGTGTTTAATGTAACTACAAAAAATATTCTAATCTAATTATTAAATTATTCTCTTTTTTTTAAATATTCTATTTGTATTTTTCAGGTTTTTATTTTATTTTTTTCAGTTATCGAAAATGATCATGCTTTTATTTTTGTGTTCATTAACGATTGTAGCACTGGTCTGATCATCAATAAAGCAAATCATCAACAAGCCAAGTCTAAACTATCATTCATGTTCAGAGCACAAATAGTGCTGTGAAAAACAAACATTGACTGTGTGTCAAACTGCAAGGAAAAGTCTGACAACATTCTTTCAGATGCAACATGTTATTTAGAACTAAATTATAGACTCACAATTTACAGTATAAAATCTGATAGCAGCACATTGGCTTAACTGAACATTTGTTTAAGATGTATTGTCTTAAAACAATATGTATGCCTTGCCTGCTGGGATTGATGCTGGATAATATAAGGATCAGTACAGGTCCATATCATCTGGATAGAGTTCATGGAAATGTGACCAGACACTTGTCCTCAAATCACAGACTGCAGAACTGATGGCTGTTTATTACATTCTCACAAGCCCCTTATTTCTAAACCTTCCACTGTATTTTACTGAGCTCTGCTATTGTATCCATGTCTCTGCAGGTCTCGCTCTCTCTCTCTCTCAGTGTGTGTTTGTGCGCGTGTCTTATGTTTGAATATCTGAATATCTCCCTAAGATCTGACTCTCTTGAAAATTATAGTACACACACACACACAGAGCTCAGCTAGAATGCTCTCCTAAATCTTGTGGATTAGCGTCTCACTGACTGACTGAAGGTGTCTAAGCCAGAGCAAGCCCCAAACATGCTATAAAAAAGTATATAATTTTAACAGAAAATGAATGGAAAATGTTAGAATAAAACAAATACTTGTTTAACCATAAGTTAACTTAAATTATCTATAATTTATCTATCTTACATTAACATGACAACATATGTAATTGTATTGTATATTTTACTGTAATTCTTTGGAAGTAAAAAGTGTGAATTACTATATCATTTATGTATGACATTACACGTATGTTCACAGTAAAATATTAAAATTATGCTGGTTGCAGGTATGAACTTTAATCATATAATCATGTGATTCATTTAATCATGTAATCTTTTTTTTACCACCTATTATTATAATGCTTGGTATATTTTAACAGTATATCAGATAATGAAAGTAATCCAAAAATTATGAATAAAAAAATATTCAGGCACCAAATTGCCTGACACCACCATATAGTGTGTGCATGTGTGTGTGTGTGTGTGTGTGTGTGTGTGTATGTTTAAGGCATTGTGCGCACACACACATTGTGCACACACACACATAAGTAAAAACAGAAAAAAACTCAACAAAAATCATGTTTTTTTATCCTGCATTCCAATTAATATCAATCAAACTGCAGCTGAGTTGTTTTGATTAAATAATAATAGCTAAAAAATACAGCTAACTAACATAATATAACACAATAAAAAACATGATGTATGAAAATTTATGAAAAATGTATAAAAAGTTATTTGTTTTTGAAAATAAACTCTTCATATTTATTTTACAGTGTACATGTTTGGATGGTCGGTTTACGTCCCAGTAATGGTTTAGGGGTGGACCTTCATGCATTTTTTTTTCTTTCTAAAAATCATATCTTTATGTACAATTCACTTCATACAAATTCATAAGACATCACCTCCTTGTAAAATAGTTACACTTTCCCCTATAGCTTTGCTTTTGTCTGGTGTATTATGTGTTTCATATGCAATATTTGTGATATCTGAAAATCCGTCTGTGAATCTGATTTTGACAGATGATTCAAACCATTAGAAATCACTCCTGTGATAGTTTGATTCACCCTTGGCTTAGGGCTCTTAAAATAATGCTTCATTAGGTATGTGGGCAGTTTGCATAGTGGGGAGTTTATTGATTCAGCTAGTTTATTGATTTTAGCTAGTCATGATTGAGATGGCCAGGTTTTCAAACTTCTTGAATGCACAGACACCCAAATCTAATGATCCCCTTTAGTGGGACCCTCTTTCTAAAACATAAAAGGTACCTATAAATATATTACTTGTTGTTGATCTTCTTCTTATTATTTTTACTTCATTTATTTGACTTATTTTATTTTTATTTTATATTTATGGGAAGTTTTATTGGTCCAAAAGTATTTTGAAAGTAAGACATCAAATGGAAATGTCATCATTTGGGTGCCATATGAGTGTCAGATTTCATCAACAAACTAAAACTAAAGTAATCTCTAAAATGATATATAATGAGCTGAATGTTTACTTACCGATCTTACAGCCTTTATAAGTCACTTGAGTTGTTGTTCCTTTCATGTTACTTGATGGTTCATCTGTTAGTGTCTGTTTAGCAGATTTGGTGATAGTTACATACAGTTTAAGTCAACAACATTACAGTCTTCTCTGAGCTAAATGTTCCAAACTTTAAACATTTATGCAATGTATAAATGTATATGCATGGAGTACTCCATGTTTCCTGCCTTTTATGTTTCAGCATTAGCAGTAATCAGGGATATAAATCTAATAGGGGATATTTAGTAATCGAGTAGCCCTGGGTATATAATTTTAGGATGAACGATTTCCAAATATTTTGTTATAAGATACCAGAGAGTAGATACATCTGGAATTTTTGTACTTTTTCACGCTAACCTTGAAGTAATTATGTCAATTTACAGAAAAATACCTGTGAATAAATTCAATGGAAGATGTCCAGCATCTGCCATTAAGATAGGTGAGATTCAAAAAGATGACAATAACAATGTGGAATTGATCTACATGGATGAATTATGGTATCCAAAGAACAGTTCATATAGGTACATCTAAAAAAATTAGAATATCATGAAAAAGGTCAATATTTTTTGTCACTCATTTCAGAAAGTGAAACCCATATATTATATAGATTCATTACACATAGAGTGAAATATTTCAAGCCTTTATTTCTTGAAATTTTGATGATTATGGCTTACAGATAATGAAAACCCAAAATTCAGTGCCTCAGAAAATTAGAATATTACATAAGATCAATAAAAAAAGGATATTTTAAACATAAATGTCAGGCTTCTGAAAAGTATGTTCATTTCTATGCACTCAATACTTGGCTGGGCACCCTTTTGCATGAATTACTGCATCAGTTCGGCGTGGCATGGAGGCAATCAGCCTGTGGCACTGCTCAGGTGGTATGGAAGCCCAGGTTGCTTTGATAGCGGCCTTCAGGTCATCTGCATTGTTGGGTCTGGTGTCTCTCATCTTCCTCTTGACAATACAGGTCAGGTGAGTTTGCTGGCCAATCAAGCACAGTAACACGGTGGTCATTTAACCAGCTTTTGGTACCTTTGGCAGTGTGGGCAGGTGAAATAAGCATCTCCATAAAGCTTGTCAGCAGAAGGAAGCACGAAGTGCTCTAAAATTTCCTGGCATCTGGCTGTGTTGACTGTGGACTTCAGAAAACAGTGGACCAACACCAGCAGATGACATGGCAGCCCAAATCATCACTGACTGTGGAAACTTCACACTGGACTTCAAGCAACATGGATTCTGTGCCTCTTCACTGATCCTCCAGACTCTGGGACCTTGATTTCCCAAAAAAATGCAAAATTTACTTTCATCTGAAAAGAGGACTTTGGACCACTGAGCAACAGTCAAGTTCTTTTTCTCCACAGCCCAGGTAAGACGCTTCTGACGTTGTCTCTGGTTCAGAAGTGGCTTGGTAGCCCTTTTCCTGAAGACGTCTGAGCGTGGTGACTCTTGATGCACTGACTCCAGCTTCAGTCCACTCCTTGTGAAGCTCTCGCAAGTGTTTGAATCAGCTTTGCTTGACAGTATTCTCAAGCTTGCGGTCATCCCTGTTGCTTGTGCACCTTTTCCTGCCCAAATTCTTCCTTCCAGTCAACTTTGCATTTAATATGCTTTGATACAGCACTCTGTAAACAGCCACACCTTTCAGTAAAGACCCTCTGTGACTTACCCTCTTTGTGGAGGGCGTCAATGTTCGTCTTCTGGATCATTGCCAAGACAGCAGTCTTCCCCATTATTGTGGAGATATCCAGAATTTATACTCTAGGGGTGGTCATTAATTGAAACTCAAATGTAAATATTCTAATATTTTGAGATACTGATTTTTGACTTTCATGAGCTGTAAGCTCTAATCATCAAAATAAAAAAAAATAAAAACTTTTGAAATGTTTACATTACATGTAATGATTTCTTTCTTTCTTTCTTTCTTTCTTTCTTTCTTTCTTTCTTTCTTTCTAGTCTCTGTATCATTGCATCTATCATTGACTTTTTTAATTATACAGTTATAAGACCTACAATTTTTCACCAAAAAATTGAAGGGATGATCCCCCACAGAGGCAGTAAGAGGTTCTGAAGGCACAATCGCTGAGTGAGAGAGACAGCGCTGGTGTATTTGTATGGATGGGGGTAGCAATGATGGCTTTAGCAGACATACACAGATGGAATAAGCTCTGGGAGAGGAGACAAAAAACAGTGCATTTTACAGTGCAAAAGGGCTAAAAACAAGTCTGGCCTGTGTGCGTGTGTAACAGTTCAGTCGACCTCATAAATGTCTGAATGTGGCAGGAACACTTTGCTTGGTCAGAGACTTTAGCATGAGAAACGTGGCCCTTAAACAATTTCTCGGAGTGAATTCTTCTGGCGGTTGTTTTTTTATTACTGTCAAATTTGATAAGCCTTATGGCTTTTTACATCCTATTTAAGTGACCAATTGTACTTTAGAGAAATAATTCAAATACAACCATACCTTAAAGAAAAAAGGAAAGAATTGTGTTAAGAAAGTGTGATATGAAACAACATTATCAGGGCGTGCTGTGTGTATAGCTTTTTGTGGCTAATGCTTGGCCTGGCTGATGTAATTTTGCATCAAGGATAAGACCAAACACTCTGTGAAACCACCAAAGAAAACGTGATTTTGATTTAGAGCACTTGTGTGCATCACTAGAGGGACACCAGAGGCTCAATCACAGTAAAGCAAAATGTTTAAGATATGCTGCCCTCTGCTGTTAAAAATCTAGTTAATCTAAATACTAATCAAGTGTATTTCCAGAAACATCCACAATGTGGAGCTAAAGCTGTCTAGGAGCTGTCTGTGTTGTGATGTGCTGTAATTTAGTCAAATTATGCAAAAATATTATTATATGTGGTCATTTTCACCACACAAGATTATCAAACACAATACATAACTGAAAATGGTGTGGAAATGACACAGTAGACTTCATGTTCATGACTTGAAAAAAGAGAGAGAGAGAAAGAAGGATTGTCCTGTAATGCACGTCCTGTGCGGAAACAAGTACCTAAAAGAATAAGAAACCAATATTTCGCAACATACACTTAAAGTGAACTTGTGAAGTAAAAACAAAAAACAAAAGCAAAACATAAACAGCAGGATAGGATATGTAATGGAACTGTACTTATAATCTGCTCAGTAACATCCTTGCCTCCCTGTTTTGGGTCTATGATACAAAACTAAAAGTAATTTATTCTGTATCTTGTTAGCTAGAGTGTGAAAAATAACCAAAAAAAGCATTTGATGAGAAGGTTTTTCTTCCTCTGCTGATGACTGCATAGATGGAGTAAAGAAACCAGAGTGGACCAGTCATCAAAAGTGAACTTTAAAGGGATAGTTCATCCAAAAATGAAAATTCTGTCTTTAATTACTCACCCTCATGTTGTTCCAAACCTGTAAGAAATCTCAAGTTCATCTTCTGAACACAAATTAAGATATTTTTGATGAATTCCGAGAGCTCTCTGACCCTCCCATAAACAGCAAGGATACATTGTTTACGTTGTTTATGCTTTTATCTGAACGTAAACAACATATCTATGTTGCATACGTTGTTTATGTATGTGATACTCTCCAAAATGGTGCTATGGTGATGCGGCGGAGACGAGCCTTGATCGTTTCTGAGCCTTGATCGTGTAAGGATTCTCACTGGAGGGTCAGAAAGCTCTCTGAATTCATCAAAAAAAAAAAAAAAAAAGATGAACAAAGGTCTTACACACTGAAAAAAATATACTTTTTTTTTTTATGTAAGTGGTTGCAAAGAATTTATTTTAGCTACATTTAAATAATAAAAAATTAAATAAAATTTTGAAAGTTGGTCCACTAAATTTATTAATTTAAATGCAGCTAAAATAAATTGATTGCAACGACTTACCTTAAAAAAAATGTAGTAAATTCAATGAATCATCTTCTTCAGTGCAGGTTTGGAATGACAAGACGGTGAGTAATTAATGACTTTGAAGAACTGAAAATTTTTCATTTTTGGGTGAACTATCCCTTTAAGTGGAGGTTAAGCCAGGATGTCTAGACACATACTAGATAAAGATGTCCTGCTCAAAGCTGTCAGATTCCAATAAATAAATAAATACAAATTAAATGACAAAAACATTCCAAGTTCATGATCCACTGAATCCTGTTAAACAATTTTAATGTTTTGATACTTAAAGAAAATATTTAAGTATCATTTAGTATACTAGTTTGTCATATTCAGTTCATTACATCACTTGAATGCTGGTAAATTAGTGCTAGTGACAGAGCTGGTCAACATGTACAAAGCGTATTGGCAATTTAAGAATGTTATCATCCAACATCACTCCAGATAAGCTTTCCAATTTGTCATGAGTCCGGGTCCTGCAGATCTTCCAGTCGCCACCGGAGGTCACCATCTTCCGTCCTCCCGGACTCTATCTCCCTAAACTCCACACAGCTGTCACAAACCACACACACCTGCCGCATCATTCAACTATTACACTCGCAGCTGTTCCCCATTGCCACAGACTATATAGTTTCCCCTCTCCCACCACTCTGCCTGGTTGCATTAATTGTTATTTGTAAATGTGTTGTAGTTGTTGTGTTTTGCTCTGGTCTGGGATACATGCACTGTGTTGCCGTCTCGTATCCCAGTCCTTTTCTGCTTTGTTTTTTGCCATGTTGGGTTTTTGTTTTTTGAATTAAAGAGCGCCTTACCTACATTTGGACCCTGACCTCGTCTTTTCACGACGCTTCCCTCGCCGTTCCGTGACACAACTAAGGTAAATCAATATTTACATAGTCTGTTAGTGGTCATTCTTTCCCACATGTCATGAATTGTCCTGCAAAATCTGTTCTGCAACAGAGCAAAAACCAAGTGGTCACCCTAAATTACCCCTTTGTATTTTAAGTCGACATGAAACAGATGTTGCGATATTATTCCCTATATTGTGACATATGAGAGTGAAGCGGCTTCTCAAACAAGACAAAATGTAGGGCGAGACTTATTAACATCTCTTATAAGTAACAGGTTGTCCTGCTCTTCTGATAGTAAATACATCACCAGAGAAGGGACGAATTGGCCTTAGAAGGGAAAGGTATTTCCCATTCAGCAAAAAAATACATATTTTTTTACATATATACTGTATATGCTAAATTTATGTTGTAAACAGGGAAGTTCAATTAAAAAATGTATTTAATTTCAGGCCTCATATACCAAAATATATTTCAAAATGTATTTCAGAGGCAAGAAAACACATTCCAATTTTACATAGGCTGAAGGCAAATGTGGATGGAATAGACAAGAGATCAAAACTACATTATTAATGATTTAATAATGCTTATTTATAAGATATATTTTATTATTATTTATATTATTTTATAAACTTATTTTATAATTGAATTTTCTTCAAATGTGTTATACAGTATGTTCGTGCGTGTCATAGACAACAAATATTTTTTTCTTCAAATATGACATACGTGATTGTATTTTCTTGGATTGAATTGTATAGCGCAAAATATATTTTTCAATGTTTTTATATGTATGTATATTTTTTTTATATATATTCAAAAATATACAAAAAATGGCAAAACATTTATTGGCAGAAAATATATTTATGCAGATATATTTTGGACATTTTTTAGTATTATTTTGAAATTTATGAAATTGGTGTGTCGTGGAGGGGTTGAATGGATATAACTGACGCATTTGTCCGTGTTTCCCTCGAATCGTGCTCGCGGTCGAGAAACAGAATCTCTTCGCGGCTCGGCATGCTTTCAACTCGTTTTTTTAGTCTTGAGCAAGAGACTCTACTACTTTCATGTTTCATGATTTGAGTTATTTTTATGTAGAGAGCATGGTAGACAGGGTGACAGCGCACCACATTAAAGAAATGATCATTCGTGTTTTCATAACCGCTGGTCAAACTCAAAAACGAAACTAAAATTAAAACATCTTTGAGAGCAAGGGGCCCCCTAGTGTTTCGGGGGCCCTACGCAGCTTGCGTATTCTGCGTATAGGGAGGATCGGCTCTGTTTCTAAAACTTAAGAGGATTCAAGCACAGATGCTTGAGGCCTGCTTCAGCAGAGATCGTAAGAGGTGTCAAAACCACATGCCAGGGCAGGTTGTCACAAATAATTTAAAGTATTTTATTTTATTGATTGATTAAAAATGACTGTGTTATTTGTGTGTTTAGTACTACCATTCATTTTCAAAATTGAGAACACATTTGTGTCAGATTCTGCCAACTTCAATTTAAAATAATTAGTTTTCGGGAAAAAGGTCTATATTGTTATGGAAACCTGACCATATTTTCATTACCAAATAAATCTGTGTTTAAATATCTTCCTTCCCTCTGCCGTGTATCTTGCATGAATGACTTAGGCCAAACCAGCTGTGTTTCATTCTTTTATTTATCACCAAGTCTGTTATTTACCACGGAGAGCAACGAAACCAATACGGAAAAACGTGATAGTTGTGTCTATGTTCGTGGCTCTGCTTTTCGTCCATTTTAAGGTAGTACGCTCTCAATGTACCATCAAAACCTCTATTGTTTTCATTTATATGCGTGCGTGCCATTGGTACAGAAATCACTTGTATTTTTCTCCTAAAAAGGATAACGAAATTATATTAATTGTTTTAACCGAGCACAAATTCAAATATGTACCCTGTAGTCTATTTATATAAGGAGGATGTTTGACATGGAAAGGAAAAGAAGTATGAACAGACTGACATGTTTACTGAGAATCAAAAACAATCTCTCTGTCCCGTCTCTTGTGTCCTTTCTTTTGTCAGCTGTGGTCAACCTTAAAAAAAGCACTCGCCCTCAGACTTTTTTCTTTTTTATTCTCTTTCTCTTTTGTAGTCAACAGTATTTACTCTTCAATGCTACTTCCTACTTTGACTCAAACAAAATAAAAGGACCCTCGTCATCCCACAGCCCTCCTCCACCCAGCTCTAAACAAGAAAGGAAACAAATACACTGGTCTTTATTCCAGGAAAAACAATGGATTCAAACGGCCAACTTTTTTTTAATAAAGGGCCTACATGTTGCACAGCGGGGCCGGGGCCACGACCCCAGCTTCAACTGGCCCCGTTCATTCTCAACTGTGTCAAAGAATGGAAAGAGAAAAAGAGCACTCTCTCTTTCTCCAGACATGCTGTCCCCCTTCCAGTGCCGCTTCGTATTGGGTTACGGACACTTTGATCAAAGACTAATTACAGTTTCCTGCCTGGCACTCTATTGTCCATTGATTTCACTGAGTGTAGAGGACACATCAGCATCTTGTTGTCTTTATAACGATGGAGAAACATGTGTGTCCGATGCTGTACCCTGTTCATTTAAACTCACAATAAGGTATGTGCTTGTTTTGAACTGTTCACATGTACACTCATACAACACATTGATACTTGTGAGTTATTAGGCATTGCTATTATTACTACTCATACTACTAAAATACTAACATTGACTTCTTAAATGACTGTAATTAGTTAAAAAGAAGTGTGCTTAACTGTATTGAAAGTGCACTTGAAGTGTACTTTAAATCTTTTATTTCTAAAAAACTAACAAACATAAACATGCTTGCAGTCATTATTAATAAATAAAATAATAAAAGGCTACTTAAGAGTACTTTACTAGAGTACACTTTCCTGACTGTGTTTAACACAACTAGGTGGTACACCTTAAAAAGTGCACATCGAATAAAAATGCTGTACTGTGTAAAGTACAATGATATAAAGTACATTTTAAATCATTGTTTTATCATTGTAGCTCTTATTTTGTCAACAACATAGTAAAGCACATGTAAAACACTTGATCTTAATTTCAACTAGTGTGTTATTTAGTAGTACATTTAAACTTTAATGTACTAAATTGCAATTTTTGTTATTACAAATATATTTCAATTGAAAATCTATTTAAATACATTTCAATATGTTTCAATAGAAATTACATTATACTTATTATATAATATTTTAGTTTATCATAAATCGTTTTCAGTACACAACCATATTTCAATGACAATATGTAAGTATGAAATTACATATAAAGTTATACTTAAGTTTTAAGTTGGTCACTTCTTCAAAATTCAACTAACATGTGACCCTGGACCGCCAAACCAGTCTTAAGTAGCTGGGGTATTGTAGTGAGTGGGGCGGGGGCGAGAGCCGTGGGAACGGAGCGAGGCCGGTGGAGTTGATGATAATGAGTGACCCCTGCACCACTCACCGGTCTCGAGTCCCACGGAGGAGCTCCGGAAGGATAAAAGGAGGAGTGACGACAGTGGAAGACGAGAGAGGACCAGGCCTGGACTTTATTTTGTGTTTTGTGTGCGGCAGTCGTCCGTGAGGGGCTGCCGCTTTACTTTTGTGTTTGTTTATTTTTATTAAAGTCTGTAAATGTTTGCCGGTTCCCACCTTCTTCCCATTCTACGAACTGTGTTACAGGTATATTTGTAGCAATAGCCAAAAATACATTGTATGTGTCAGTCCTGTGTCTTGTTTCCCCCTCCTCTCGTGCCCATATTTGGACTTCCTGTTCCTTTCCTCGTTAGAGTCTTTAGTAGTTAATTTGTCCCCAGCCCTGTGTTTAATTACTCCTCACCTGTTTCTGTTCTTCCTCGTTTGATTTCCTTGTGTTCATAAGCCCTGGATTTCCCTGCCTCTGTGTCCGGTCTGATCGTCTTCCTCTGTGTCTCCTGTGACCTCTGAGTTTATGATCAAATAAATTCTAAGTTTAAGAAGTTCCTCGCCTCCGCGTTTCCCTGTTCCCGAGTGAGTGTGACAGAAGACCGGACCTACACCGAAGTAAGCGACACTTCTCCTCCCTCGTTTTGTTTTCCGGTTTTTGAGAAGTTTTTGTTTTTCCTGTTTTTTCCCCCTCCATGGCAATGGAGTTCGCCGCCCGCCTCCGCGCCCTTATCAAGCGTGATCTCCCCTTCGTGGAGAATGCCGGGGAGTTCTGCGGGCTCGCCAAAGTGACGGAGCTGCACGACGCGGCCATCCTCCACCTGTTCCGGCTCGGGGCCTGTTACAACCACCCAATTGACCTCCCAGGCACCACAGGGTTGTGTTGGAGAGAAGGGTTCTACTGGTGTTCTAAGGGTTCTACCGCCGTTTGTCGCTCTCCCGAGTGTCGGCTCCTCGCAAGTGCTCTCCTGCGTCTCCGCTGGCCCCGTCCAGCTCTCCTGCGTCTCCGCTGGTCCCGTGCAGCTCTCCTGCATCTCCGCTGGTCCCGTCCAGCTCTCCTGCGTCTCCACTGGTTCCATCCAGCTCCGCACTGTCCGAGCGCCCTCAAGTGCCCGCTCTGTCCGAGCGCCCCACAGAGCCCGCTCCTCCTCAATGGCCCCCAGAGGGGAATTTCCCCAAGATTTTTTTTGGGGGGGGGGGGCATATGGTCACGGCCTGTGTGGCCAGGCCAAGGGCCAAGGCCACGGAGTTCCCATATCCGCCATAGCTTCCCGAGTTCCCTGATCCGCCATGGCTTCCCGAGTCTCCAGTCCCGCCATGGCCTCCCGAGTCCCCGCATCCGCCATGGCCTCCCGAGTCCCCTGTCCCGCCATGGCTCCCGGAACTGGCACCGCCCTGGAGGCTGGTAGTCCTGCCTCCTGTCCCCTGGAGGCCTCCATGGCGCCCACTCCCCCTCCCCGTTGGATGGTGTATGGCGCAAGGACGCGCCTTCCGGAGGGGGGCGTAATGTCAGTCCTGTGTCTTGTTTCCCCCTCTTGTGCCCATATTTGGACTTCCTGTTCCTTTCCTCGTTAGAGTCTTTAGTAGTTAATTTGTCCCCAGCCCTGTGTTTAATTACTCCTCACCTTTTTCTGTTCTTCCTCGTTCGATTTCCCTGTGTTTCCCTGCCTCTGTGTCATGTCTGATCGTCTTCCTCTGTGTCTCCTGCGATTTTCTGAGTTTATGATCAAATAAATTCTAACTTTAAGAAGTTCCTCGCCTCCGCGTTTCCCTGTTCCCGAGTGAGTTTGTTTTTCACAGTATGGGTCAAAATTATAGATTTTTCTTTTATGCCAAAAATCATTAGGACATTAAGTAAAGATCATGTTCCATGAAGATATTTTGTAAATTTCCTACTGTAAATATATGAAAACTTAATTTTTGATTAGTAATATGTATTGCTAAGAACATCATTTGGACAAACTTAAAGGCGATTTTCTCAATATTTGGATTTTTTTGCACCCTCAGATTCTAGATTTTCAAATAGTTGTATCTCAGCCAAATATTGTCCAATCATAGCAAACCATACATCAATGGAAAACCATACATCAATCAATTTTTACAGATTATGTATAAATCTAAATAATAAAAAAATGACCCTTTATGACAGGTTTTGTGGTCCAGGGTCACATATATTAAAATACATAATGCATTTTTACTTAGTCACATTATGTGTCTGAAATCATTGCATTCAGTTTGCACCTAAATATATTCTTTAAAACTAAGCTATACAGTATAACGTTCCTATTTGATATAATATTTGATTTTCAGTTAAAATTTTTATAAAGCAAGGTAAATTTACTGCATAAGAAATTAAAAGTTGTTTTAGATTGTTTCTGGAATATATTGTATAGTGTATTTTGTCTTGTTGCAGATTAGAAACTTGAATAAATAAGCTAAAGCAGAGAGACAATATACACTTACTTTCTTTTTTTGTATTAAAGATACATTATTATTATGCAGGCTAAGTGTAGCATATTTCAAGTATTTTATATGATTTAACTGGAAAATAAGACTTGTTAAGAATAGGGTTTTATGCAGTTTAAAGAGATTTGTTGCAACCATTTGTGCTATGGACTTGTTGAGAAGAGATGTGATTTTACATTTCTAAAGGGTATAATTGAGAATCTGATGGAAAAGCACAAAAAAATGGGCAAAAATCATACATTAGCAAAAAAATAAAAAAGTTATAGGCCTACTGTATCTATATCATAGAGTTGGTGGTAGGCTTTTTTGACTTAAGAATTCCCACAGCAATGCTTTTTGGACACACATCCCTAGCAGTGACTTTTTCATGGGCTTGCATTTCTTGCTTTTTTATGAAATGTAAAAGTCTAATAAAACTTGCTTATGAATTCAGCATGCTCAAACTGCATGCACACGCATTAGCAGTTGATTTCCCAGCAGGCGTAACTAAACTAGATGTCTACAGTAGACAGCTGAAACATGGCCACCCCATATAAACACCAGATTTTGCGACTTCATTTCTGCTTCTCATGGAAATCTAACTCTCCAAAATGCCCCGTTTATAAACATACATGTTGTTGATCGCCCAGCCAAGCCCAAACAACACATGGATGGCTGTCAGCTTCCTTCAGCCCAAATAATTCCACCAACAGACATCTCAGCGGTCCAGAATCATACATAAGTAAAACGAAAACCAGCATGATTGGGGAAACTAAAGGTTTCTGGGTTGATGAAGCACTGTACTGTGGTTTTGGTGGGGGGAATAAAAGCCAAACCTGTTCTCATATGCAACTGTTTTCACATCTGCCCCACAGCTGCTGTGCTGGCCATGGGTGCGAGAGAGATGAAGAAGAGCAGGGAGAAGAAATAGAGTGGAAAATGGGCTGAGTGGGTAACATAGAATATAAATGAGTTCTATAGTCTTGAACTACATAAAAAGAGCAAAAAGAGCATAAAGGCCAACCGTATGGGTACGGGACATTATTTGTCTTTGTAAAAAGTAAAAGCCAACAACTGTGAGAATAAATAGTTAAAATACATTACTAATGTATTTACACAGCTTATGATACAAAGACCTTAACAACAGTGACGTGACCCATATACTCAGGTTTCAATGCCAAATCCACATCAGAGAACATTTAAAGGCAAAACATGTTATGAACGGTGAATCCTTTATAATGCAAATGCAAGGTGACAATGTAGATAAGTGTGTCCCGCCTTTTTCTTCCTATTGTTTCCTGTGTCCTCTTTAACCCCATCAATAAAATGGTGAAAAGGAGAAAGCCGATGTGGAATTTAAGCCTGCAGTTCTCGTTGTGTCCAGCAGGTGACATCTGAGCACCATGATTGTTGATTAGCCCACCAACAACCAGCTTGTAATGAGTTAACTTTCAACACTCTTGTAAGTCTAACCACAACTCAACAACAGACTCAATGATTTGACAGTGATACACAGTCTTCCTATCTAACCAGGAATCTTGTGAAACAAACCCAGGCCCAGGGGAATCCGTTTAGAAAGCACATAACCATGTGCACTCAGGATTAGCTGTTCCATTAGCAAAGGGCAAAATTAGCATTTGCAGAGTTTCATGGTTGGTTTAGAGTGAAATATGGGCTCAAGTGTACGCCGCACCATACAAACAATGTGGCAGGGTGGTGTGCTTTAGTCTTTGTGATCTATGTTAGGCCGCATGTCTCACATGCAGGCAATGTATTCATGTGCTGAGAATATGAATATGAATAATGTTTGCAGACAGGGATTTTTGATAATTGTGGAGCACTCTGAACTTGTGTGGTTCTTAATGGTTGTAACTGACAGGTAGAGAAAAACTGGAATGCTGCTCAGTAGGTTAACTAGAACACTGTGTGAAGAGGCAATTTGATGCATATCTTTTTTGGGAATGAGGATGTATGACAAAAATAAAAAATAAACACATATAAAAGGTGCTAATTGCCAGTGATTTTCTATGAAAAGAAGTAGATAAAGGCTTGTCACAGAGTGACTGAACAGTTAAATAAGCTGGTGAGATTTATGATACAATTACAAAAAGTAGAGACAGCATTTCTGTTAGTTGATTTCCAATTCAGTTTTTTTCTATAGCGCTTTTCACAATAATTGTCACAAAGGAGCTGTACAAAGATCAGTGCTCCAAGCGAGCAATCCAGGCAAGGACGACAATTGTGAATAAAGCCCCTCAGATGATAAGGATAGAATGAGGAAGAAAACTTTGGAGGAACCAAAATTTAGCACAGGAACCCTTCTTCTGTTGTTCAGCACTTATTAGAAAGACCCATTTTGTCATGTTAGCAATGTTATCATTTAAAAAGTAAGAAGTTGAGACAGTACAAGTATGTGTAAGCTAGGACTAATGTGCTCAAACTCTCTAGGTCTGGTAAGAACGCTGCTGCATTTTCAACCGCTTTGTTTAAGATTACTTTAGTGAACCCAGCAAACAATCCATTATAATCTTAAAGCTATAAACACATGATTAAGTTATCTGCATCATGTATGCAAAGCATGTTCTTGTCTTAGTATGTATGCCAGGTTTCTTAATGATATCACCTACTGGGAGCATGCTGAAGGAGAACATCAAAGGTCCTAAAACCGAGCCATGTGGCACTCCATAATTTTACCTGTATCAGATCATACAGTTTAAGGTTTAGATTTACAAAATGTAAACCAGGCAAGCCCCAGCACACAAATGCCAACAAGGTTCTCAGACCAAAGTATTTTAAGATGTATAGTATAAACTTAAAGGTAAATAAATAAATAATTATTACTAAAGCTATATGAAATAGTGATGGGGCTGAAATCCGCACTGAAACATGTTTTGACATGAAGCACAATTTCCTTCCAGGAAGGAGTCCAACTGGAGAACATTGTTTTATTCAGAAAATTATATATATATATATATATATATATATATATGTGTGTGTGTGTGTGTGTGACCCTGGACTCGCTGGGGTATATTTGTAGCAATAGCCAAAAATACATTGTATGGGTCAAAATTATCAATTTTTCTTTTATACCAAAAATCATTAGTATAATAAGGAAAGATTATGTTCCATGAAGATATTTTGTACATTTCCAACCGTAAATATATAAAAATTAAATTTTTGATTAGTAATGCGCCTTGCTAAGAACTTCATTTGGACAACTTTAAAGGAACACTCCACTTTTTTCATTTACAATTTTACAGCAAAGTTCCTTGATTATTACGCCGGAACGAGAGTATAGTTCCTAGCCATATCAGCTTAGAAAATCGCAACTTTTCATTTTCCGTCGGTCTTAGTACACAATGTAACTACAGAAGAGTAAAGCTTTAAATAGGAAAATTATCGAAGCTCTTTGGTCAGTTTTGATGACCAAATGCTAATGGTCTAAACCGATTCAATGATCTATGCTAAGCTAAAAGTGCTACCGCCAGACCCGGAGATTGGCTGAATGGATTCAAAAACGGTAAAACTCAACTGTTTATCTCTAGGGGAGTTGTAAAATTAGCCTATTTCCAAAAAAAGTGGAGTGTTCCTTTTAAAGGAAATTTTCTCAATATTTAGATTTTTTTTGCACCTTCAGATTCCAGATTTTCAAATAGCTGTATCTCAGCCAAATATTGTCCTATCTTAACAAACCATACATCAATGGAAATCTTATTTATTCAGCTTTCAGATGATGATATCAGATGATGTTGTGGTCCAGGGTCACATATATATATATATAGTTGGAATTGCAGTTGGAATTGAACTGCTGGTTTTGTCTGGCCAGAGAAGAACTGGCCCCTTGACTGAGCCTGGTTTCTCCCAAGGTTTTTTTTCTCCATTCTGTCACCGATGGAGTTTTGGTTCCTTGCCGCTGTCACTTCTGGCTTGCTTAGTTGGGGCACTTCATTTCCAGCGATATTGTCGACTTGACTGCACAGATACTATTTAAACTGAACAGAGCTGGACGATGACATCACTGAATTAAATAATGAAATGCTTCAACTGAAAATTGAGTGTTTAATTTGGTCATTTTACATTATTGACACAATTTTCCTATTTTGATATTGTGAAGTTGCTTTGATTGTTACAAGCGCAATACAAATAAAGGAGATTTGACCATATATATATATATATATATATAGTTCATAATTATAGATTATAAATATTTAAAAAACTAATTATAAATATTAATATTAATTATAAATATTAAGTTATAGAAATTCTAAATATATAATTTCAATCATATAAATTTCAATATAAAATCAAAGTGTTTTTTGTTTTGCTTTTAAAAGCAGGCTGATCTTGATAAGCCAGCAATTTGAGTTTTCTCAGTATATGGGACAAGGAAGTATCTGTACAAACAATGGGCTAAAATAGCAACAGCAATAGTAACACCAACAAAGAACACAATTAGGTTCAATAATAAATGTGATTGATGTGTACAGCCTGAAGTGATAATAGTACTGACATTGGGAGACTCTAGGTGAAACTGAAGAGATAAGATAAAATTACCAGTGTTTAAAACATTTGTGTGTGTGATGGTACCCTTACAATGAACTTTAAATTATCTTCACTGTAAACATACTTAACGTATAATAATATATTTAATAAAAACAAATAGCCTACTTAGAAATACATATATACTTATTATTTTTTTTAGATTACAAATAAAAGAAGATGGAAAGCACATTAGCTGGAGTATTTGCAGTCTACTGCCATATTAACACAGATATTAACGCATTACACATTTTCAATCTGTCTTTCTCTTAAACTGACTTATACTTGGGAACTCGACATTCACTCAACAAGACTCTTTATCAGGGCTTGATAAAAAAAAGTGTACTGGGCTTTGTTGAAATCCATAAGGGGACACAGCAAGACAGAAAAACAAACAACAACTACTTCATACATCAGACTCGCTCCCTGACACTAACCACATCGCTCATAATGATGAAGGAAATGAGGCTTCAAGAAATGAGATTCTGCTTCTGTCCACTGCGTGTGTATTTGTGTGTGTTAGGGTGTATATCTGAGACCGCCATCATGTGTGTCAACAAGCCAGTGCCTGTACATAAATCTGCATGCCTGTGCATGTGTGTATGCCGTGTGTGTTTGTTGGCATATGCGAAAGTGTGCCATGAGTATGTGTGTGCTCCATTCAGCTAGAGACAAGCAACCCCACCATTCTCTTTCACTGTTTGAATGATAGAGTGAAAAGGCTTTTGGTTGTAATTACAGTAATTAATGATTTTCTTTCTTCCTTTCCACCAATGAAAAGTGCCCTGACCTCATCCACCTTTCCCAGCGCTGCTGGATGTGGTCTGTTCTGTAAGGAGATCCCCCTGTTTACGTTCAAATGGGTGTTGCACTACGTTCTTCTATTCAACCATTGGCCCTTTTATGTACTTCACCTCCCCTTGGTGTATAGGTGTGCTTTAGTGTGTGTGTGTGTGTGTGTGCAGAATAACTTCAGTGTGTTGAAGTAATTTGAAGTGTGTTTGACTTTTTGTGCAGTGAACATGGCCATATATTAATTTTCATTCAGAGCCAGCCTCAAGACTGATGATTGACATAGTTGCTGTATCCCAATCCACATTGTACATTGGATATGCAATATTTACTTCACAGACGAATGTACACACTTTTGACATACACTAAGATACAGTAAGTGTCTTGATACATCAAACATTTCAGGTATTGTTCTTGTTATCATTAGTGTTAGCGTTTAGCTAAATTTCTTCCATTTCTTCCCTGCTGAAAAAAACAAAACACAACAAAAAAACAATAGGAACCATCACTGAATTTGTAATGATTGTACTGATTATAATGGAAATTGTAATGGTTTCAATCGAAACTGGTCCTTGCGGGTTTCTTCTGGTAGTTTGTTACCTTCTATTAGTGGCATGTTAAAACCACTAAATCGTAATGGAATATGTCCCAAAACACTTTAAGGAAAGGAAACAATTTTTGAATGGTGTTAATGATTAATAGTTGACTTCTGTGATAGTTTCTATTGTTTTTTTCAGTAGGGTTAAAATCCCCCCCCAAAAAACCCTGCATCAACTTCAGCCATTCACTTGAAGAAGTTGAAAAGATAATACTCACAAACTCTTCTTTTGTCCAAGGTTTTCTGGGTAACATTAGCTTTAAAAGCATTCTTGCATTCACACTTACAAATTCCACTGCGGATATAGTGAATATCTGGGCAACTTTGCAAAATTTTTCGACATCATATAGTTTAGGGTGCATTAATTCCAATGTTGCACATTAAGAAATTAGATTGTATGTAACATTAGCAAAGAAGAAAATAAACAAAATCCATTGAAATAGTAGGCATTTGAGATAACCGAATTCCAATGTTACATACTATTTACGATGAACAATGTACTAATTGAAAATTGATTGCTGTTTATTGTATAATCAGTGAAGGTTTCTACAGTGCAACTGTGCAAAATATACAAATCTTCACTGATGATGCAAGTAATCTAGTTTTCTTTAGGTTCTTTATACACTATTCGCTTGCACTGTAGGTATTCTATTCAGTTTTCACTGTAGGTATTCTATTCTGTTTTCCTAAATCAGATACACATAAATACACTTGCACATGTCCAATTCTATCCAATCACACCATGGGCCTATTTGGTGAAAGGGGGGTGGAGGGCCTTTCAATATCATTCGACACCTATTACCCAGAGACAAACACAAGACCTGCTCACCCTGCTGAAACTCGTTCACTCATTACCCCCAGCCTAGGCCAGTGACCTCTTTCCTTATGAATACAATACAATGATGAATGGTGACAGAAGATACACATTTATTACTCTGGGGGAACCCAGGTCTATAAGCAGAGGTGTTTAGTCCTGATTGCTCAGCAGAGAGAGTTTGAGAGGATGAATTAGGGCCACAGGTAGAGAGACGTGTCTTTGTTGTGAAGTAATAAACAAAAGACCCCCCAAATCCCCATCATCCTTTTTTCCTCCTGCCTGCCTCCCACGAGCCTTTGTGGCTTTACCCCCCAAATCACACATACAGAGAAGGAGCCATGTAAATCTGGCTCCCAGTGGGAGAGAGAAAGGTTGGGGAAAATAAATCTGGCACAGTTCACAGTAAGTTCAGCCAAGTCTTCTTGCCGAGTCTTCAGCCGAGTTCTCTCATTCATTCTCTCTCCAATCTTTGTTATCTTTCTGTCATCAGTTTACCCCCATACTGGTGAATCTCCTTTCATTAAGTGTTTATCTTAGCTCGACGAACAGCCTTTCACAACGGCCTTCCCTGTCTGTCATATTCAACACCTTCACCTTCACAACGCAGTTAAGGCAGTTAGATTTAACGTTTTCTGAAGAAATGTGTTTCTGCATGCTAAACATCCTGCAATGATTCTAGCTCTTACAAAAAAGATATTTATTCAACTGTGCAACGACTTCTTTCAAACTAACAACAAGAGTGTATATTTTAGTCTACTTTTTATGTGCTTATATTATGTATATTTGTATATAACAAAATTAGGTCACACTTTGTTTTAAGGTCCAATTCTCGCTATTAACAAACCATTAACTATGACTTTTTTAAATAATAGGCATGCTAATAAGCAACTAGTTAATAGTGAGAATTGATCTTTATACTAAAGTGTTACCCAAAATTATACTTAAGTGTACTGATAAGTATATGATATAATCCAAGTATATTTGACCTATTTTTTTTATGTTGTTGTGTTCACAAAGTCTATTACTGTTACACTTAAAGTACACAATAAAGCATATTTTAAAACCAAAAAATTGGGCCAATTTCCCAAGAGGTAATGAAATAGTACATTTAAAGTAAGCTACACTACTAGTACATTTTACAATACTAGTAGATTTTAGTATACTTACTTCATAAACAATACTTGGAAAATATACTTGAACTTTTTTTGCAAGGGAGTAATGTAGGTGGCTGCCCCGGCATTGTTTTAACCCCTTACTGACCCAAGTGTCATGATATTCTAGTCCTTAGTCCTTATTCCTAGTCCTTATTCTTGTCCACCAGGGAAAAACTGTAAACATACTCACTTTGAAATGCAATTGAATTCTTCTCGCTTAAACATGCACACAATTTTAGATATTATTCATGTTTGTAGCACAAACAGTGCTGGACAAGTTACATACCAACGTTTATGTAAGTATAAGCCTTAACAATCAAAGATTAACTTTGTGAGTTATTCAGAATACAGAAGTGGATGCAAAGGTATGTAGACAATCTGACCTTTTCATAGCAAGCTACTGGCTATCTATATAGACTCATAAAAACAAAACAAATATGCCGGTTGGCTTCTCACAGTAGCAAGCCAGAGAGTGTATGTTGTTTGTTAGGAGCGAGAGACGTAGACGTTTCGCAGATTGACGAGTTCCAGACGGTTAATGAAGACGGATGTGAAGACATGGGTTGCTGGAGCATATATTTCCAACTCCGACCTCTAACCTTTGATAGAGAGAGAAAGAAAGACAAAAACAACAGCTTGAAAAACTCTAAACATCAACAGTTTGAATTGTAGAAGGTTTTTACCCATTGTCGAGTCCTTGCTGATTTCATTCGCATTGAACTGTGTAATATCTGTTACGTACTTACCATGTGTATAGATGTTCATATACTGTAGGTGTTCTCATTCAACAACATTAGCTAGTACAGTAATCCCAGTATTCTGTTTTTTTATAGATTTATATCATTGGTTTAGATGGAGATCAGTGCAGATCTATGGCCTATTGTTGTAATGACCCTCCCTCCCCTAATCCTTCTTCCTAATAAAACATGAGCCAAGCACCTAAGGGAGTGGCTGCGGTGTTAAATTACCTGAGGTCTGTAATTACACACACACACAACTCTTTCAAACACACATGCACACACTGATTAGGTATAGTAGATGTTAAAAATCAGCTGGCACAGACGTTCGCACAGTGGATCAAATATATTTTCACATTGGCTGTAATGTCTTGTAGTTGAGCGAATTCATGGAAACGTTCACGAAAGCAGCGTAATCCAGTATATGGATTGGTCACCTGACCAGGCAGATCTGTTAATCAGCTCACTTAGAGCACATCAATGGCCCTGATGACAGAAGACTAAACCTGAAGACTTATTTAAAGAGGATCCAGGAACAAAACAGCTTTCTTTAATCGCAATGTCCCAGCAAATAACCCCGGGGTGAGGGGTCGGAGGTGACGACCCCATTGGAGAGGATCTGGGGGGTGGTTGAGTCTCTGCAGTGCTCATGGCTGAACCAGCTGTAATAATAGATGACAGGCCAGTTCGCTGAAACAAGGCCGGAGTTAAGATCCAGATCTCGGTGAGGGATCGTAGAGAGCTTTCTTCTCTCACATGGATACATATGGCCTCAAGGCTTTAGGTCAAGGGAGAGTGCTCACACACTCCTATCTCGTTACCTTACTGAAACCAATATGTTCTCTGGAGGTAAAAGTGGAAGAAAAATATGTTTATTGTTTGTTATGCTTAAAAAGTGGCTATGGATGTTACCTTAGGCTAGCATTTAAGAATTTAGCATATTTAGCAACTTCTCCCTCAAATCATGAGGTAGTTACTCATGATGAACATGCTCACAAAACTGTATTCAAATGACAAAATAACAGGTCAAATGTGTACATATTCTTTGTATTCATTAAACAAACACTAAAAACATACACTGTTTGTGTCCAGCGGATACTCTCCAAAATGGCGCTACGCTGACGCAGAGGAGACAAACAGCTTTTACGGGTTTGGAACGACATGGGGGTAAGTGAATAATGACAAAATTTTCATTTTGGGGTGGAGTAACCCTTTAATGAGGTGTAATATTACTTGTCTGAGTGATTAGACTAAATTGTGATTTTTGCCTGGATGACAATAAAATGGGCAAAGTCATATAATTTCTCACTTACACCGAAGACTGACATAAGGATATTATATTAGGCCATATATTGGGGCACGGATATCATAGATACTTAATATTATGACCTGCAAATGTCATTGCCAGAGACAGCTGTGCAGACAAGAAATAATATTTTTTAAGTGGTTTGTCCATTTCTCAACTACCCTTGAAGAGTATTTAGATTTATGCACTTGGCAGATGTTTTTTTTTTCAGCTTACATTGTATTGAAGGCACGGTTAAAAAAAAAAAAAAAATCAGTTTATACATGTTAATTTTGCTGGGAATTAAACTCTTGAACTTTGCATTGCTATGTAAAAATGTTTTAAATGATGGAAAAAGTAGTGTTTCTAATATTCACAGTTTATGAAAAGAATGTTTGCTGCTTATTGGCTGTAAATATATTTGAACCACAACACACATGAATGTAAATTTGACAGTTAAGAAACAGTAGGAGAGACGTGCCCTAGTTTAACGCAAACTCAACAATTTCTTCAATGTAATAACCGCCTATTGTCTCCATTTGATGGAGGACTGGCAAAACTCACAAGACAGCACATAAACATACTAATACATGCACATACTAATACATGCACAGGATATCTGTTGGAGAGGTTGGCAGGGGGCTTGTGATCCGGTAATGTGTAGCACACATTAAAGAGCTGTTCTTCTTGCTTGCAATCTGCATCACGGAGACAGTTATTAACCTTGACTGCATCCCATGTGACCCTCTCCACCTCTGACTGTGCCTAATGGACCTTGCATGATCATCTTAGACAATATGTCACATATGTCAAAGACATACCAATGGGCATGTGAAGATAAGCTGATCTATTCAGTCAACAGCACTTTTAAAATTCAAGTTTTTATAAATATATAGTTAAATGGTATTAACATATTGGCTGTTTATTAGTACTTATAAAGCACATATTCTTCATGACCATATTCTACATCCGTAATCCTACCCAACTTAACAACTACCTTACTAAATATTATTAAGCAGCAAATTAGAAGTTTATTGAGGCAAAAGTTGTAGTTAATGGTTTGTTAATAGCGATACTTTGACCTTAACATAAGTGTGACCAAAAAACTATACATAAAATGCTTTTGAAAGAAATCTCCTGTGCTTACCAAGGCTACATTTATTTGATCAAATTTACAGCAAAACAATAATACTGTGAAATATTAGTACATTTGGTATCACTTTAGAATAGGGAACACTTATTCACTATTAACTACGACTTTTCCCTCAATAGCCCCTTTCGCACTGCTTTAGTTCCAGAACTAAAAGTACAGTACTAAAGTACTAGGACGATTTTGTGTGAACTATTTCCCAGTACCATTTAAAGGGTTGCATTCGCACCGACAGTGGGTACTAGGAAGTGACGTAAACCGGTCGACAACGTAAACAAAGAACAACGACGTTAACAACAGGAGGATGGAGGACGCTGTGATCGGAGCTGTGTTTTTGTTATGTCTTGCGGGTTTCACAATAACGGACATGGAATGTATATGTTTACACGTTTTAAATCATGGCGGGTGAGGGCGTTTTCGTATGCGTTTAGCCAATCAGCATACACTTACATCACGATAGTTCCTATGGAACTGTTTTAGACCCTACTCTGAAGTAGGAGTTCCAAATGGAGTTCCGGGAACTAAAACCATTCCTAGTTCCCGCGGTGTGAGCACGCCAAAAAGTGTTCGGGTTCGGGTTCCACAATTAGTTCGGGTACAATGAAAAGGTTTCCATCGGTGCGAAAGGGCCTTATAAATTCCTAATTTGCTGATTATAAATAGTTAGTAAGGTAGTTGTTAAGTTTAGGTATCGGGTATGATTAGGGATGTAGAATAAGGTCATGTAGAATAAGGCATTAATATGTGCTTAATTATTACTAATAAATGTTTAATATTCTAGTAATATGCATGCTAATAAGCAACTAATTAAGAGACCCAAAAAATAAAGTGTTACCAACCATGATGCTAATTTGGTGCTCAAGAAAATAATTTTCAATGTTGAAAACAGTTGTGCTGCTTAGTGTTTTTTTAGTCATGACACTTTTTTTTAACATTCGTGAATAGAAAGTTCAAAAGAATTTTATTTTAAATCCTAATTCTTTTTTTTTTTTTTTACATGCCACAACCTCACATTCTACACTTTGTGCCTTAGCTTTTTCATGTGACTAATCTAAATCCACAATAACTTTTTATATAGTTTAATGCACCAGATTTTACTATCTGTATCCGTTCACATAAAATTGCATAAAGTTGCATGACAAAGCACCGAAGAGAATATATTGTAGTGTATAATTCCAGCTCATAGGCACATGTTGAGAAAATTCCTGAGTAAGCATACAAGACCATCCTCCTGCGTTACACAATAAAGTCTGTATTCACGTGCATGTGATAGAATGAAAGAGATGGCAGACAGTGATATTTGAACTAGCAGTAATCATAAAGAAAAGTCAACTTTGAGAACTGCTGATCACACATTTCTGCTCTGGGCTCTGGTTAAGGGAGTTCCTCTCGACCATGTGGCCTGATGTTGACTGATTGTTGGCAATCAGCTACCAGGCCCTTTGAGCACAGCTAATGGAGAACATACACAAAGACGCCAGCGAGACGGTGGTCACCTTTGACCCCTTGGCCTGCATACTTGAGGAGGTCTTGTAAACTAAACTAAACTATCATATACAAATTATTGAACACTACTTTCATTAATCAAGACAGTGACTCACACCTTTTAAAAACAATTTAGGAAGTTTATTCCACAGTTTCATCTGTCATATGCTCATGTATCCAACTGTAATGCTCCAACAGCGCTTTGACCACCGGCATGGAAAGGATGAGACAGACAATAGAGTGTCTGTCTCAGTCCAGCTGTGTGGCTGACCCACAACTTCCTGTTCAAGGATGGTCTTCAGCCAGACTTCATGAGAGACGAGGAAAGAGACAGACTCTGTGAGAGGGGCCGTTGTGCTGCTCTCTGTCATCTGTGTCAATGTTGAGCCATGCACACTATAATCTGACAAAGTATATCACATAGGAAAGAAAAATCAGGAATGAGATATGAAATGTTTCTCTGAGGCAGAAATGGGAAAAAGGGAGTCTACAGACCCTTAAATATGGTGATCCACTTGATGGACCTCCTTTCTAAAATATAAATATATATGTTAATGTAAAAAAAAGAAAAAAGAAGGATTTTTATAAATGTGTGTAAAATATGAATTATTTTAATAATAATATTTATTTGGTTTCTGTTAAGGTGCCAGTGTTTTCTTTGCTACCCACCATTAAAGTACTGTTAGATGTATAAACCTGAAGACAAACATAAAACTATGGCTTTAAATATGGTACTTGATTGATTATAAAGAACTATTTAAAAAAAAACATGATTTATTTTAATATTGTGTGAAAAATCAACATAATAACAATACATTAAAACAAAACAAATAAAAATAGCTTTAATAATGATCATTTATATTGATTATTTATAATAATAATAAAAATAAGTAGTAGTAGTATTTGCATTATTATTATTAATTCCCCTTAGAACAACCTTAAAATTGTTCTAAAATCCTTGCTTTGGATGTTATATGTAATAACATAAATATCAAATAATACTGATATTTGCTAGTTACTTGAGCAGGTTATGTACCATTAATTGTCTGATAATATCTATTAAGTAATATTCAGTCTGATGTTAACTTGAGTGCTGTGACACAATGCATATTTCAGTGACTCAGTTATTGGTTTCGTGTTTTTTAGTTTCAGAAACATTACATTTGGGTGACAAATCATTTGCATCAATTGCATGACTCAAGAGTTCCCAGAAACCCTGCCAATAACATCCAGCACTTGGCATTTCAAACTAAATGTATCACTTTGTATGTCCTTTTATCACTTATATAACATATAAGGAGAAACATTTAACACAAAGTTTATACTTACAGTATAACAGGAAATAAAACTTCATTAACCTGTTTAATATCCAAATCATGTGTCATTAGTAACCCTTTGAAATAATATTTTTTTTTGCAAAAGTGTGTGGAAAAATTGTGTTTTATGGTCGGTCATAATGTGTGTACTGAATTAACATATTTCTGCAGTCATAAAAATTGTTCTATATCTTAGCCCAGCTTTGATCACATTTTAGGGTTACTATTATGCATAAAAAAACCTTATACAACATTGATTGGAACACTGAGATAAAAGACAAAAAAATACAACCATCAACATATTTAAAAATTGTTACTTTTTTGTAAAATATAACGTCACATTTTTTATATTAGTGCTACCATTTGAAATTTTGAACTTTTAATTTAGTGCAATATTTTGTCATTGCAACATTTTAGTGTAATTTTCACTAACAACTGCAATTGGATTTTTATTGTATACCTAAGTTCACTGTTATCCCACTGGTCACTATTGTGACCATCAACATGTTTACTCATTCTATGAACGCACTCAACAAAACTGAATTCATATATTAATACTAGACACCTTAAAGATAATGTGTACCAAAATTCTTTGTCACATCTTTAAGTTAACATACTTTACTAGCCTTTCATTTTGCAGGTGCAAACAGGAAATAAACTGCTCTGGTCATGTGACAATTTGCATTGATCATGTGAAACTGCACATATTTCATTGAGACCCTTTTTTTCCCCCATATTTGCAGAAAGTGCACTAAAACATCAGTCAGTGAGGATTTTAGAGCTTTATACATGAAAACCTTTTTTTACGGTCACTATATTGTGACTGGTGGGATTAAATGGGTTAAGTCTCAAGTTCTATGAAAGCAATCCTTCAAGAAAATTTTCAGATGTCTCAGAATGCTGTCATTGGGCGAGTTTTATTGAGAAACTTGGTTTTAATCTATAATGTTGTGTTAGGGCTTTTTGTATGTACTTCTTTTTGTCTTTGTTGCCTAATATATTGCTCTTGTCTGTGACACCTGATAATGCGGGTCCATTAGTCGCCCATGTTTACCTCAGGTGTGAAGCGGATCCTGGGGGTTGAGAATGGAACAGCTAACCATTTTCACCACTTTGGAAGACGCCGGTTAGACGGATTTTGCCTTAAAAAGGCCTGGGGTGGCGGGCTGAGCTATTGTACCCATGAGTGACGAACAAGGATGTGAAGGGGGAAGAAAAATCCACTTGTTCGCAGTTCATTCAGCAGAGCTGCCCCGAGGAGACATGGCCCGGGTGAACATATTTCATCACGCTCATAAAGGACAGAAGGGGGAAAAGACTAAGAGAGGGGAAAAGAGGTTGTTAATAGAGAGTCGACTTGAATGAGACAGGCATAGACTAGCAGGCCGAATCTGTAGCTCACATTCTTAAAGGGAAGTGTTTTGTTCATTCAGAATTCTCTCACAGTCTCCCACATCCCTCCTCTCCTGTACTCGATCCATTCATCCATTCACAATACCTGCAGCATCAATAAATATTCACCAGCTCCACACTGCAGGGAAGAAAGGAGAAAGGAGCTCGGCTGAAAAGAAGGGACAAAATAAGGAAGAAAAAAGAGAGGAGCAAGGCCAAAAAGGGGAGTAGAAGAAAGAGAAGAAAAGGTTGGGAGTTGGAACTAGACAAGCTTACCAAAAGCTGGGCAAGGTGTTGGCAAAGAGCCAGGCGGGCGAAACAATGCCCCGCTCTGCCGGCTCAGTGTGCGCTCTATAGAGACTCACTGAAGCATTGGGATACTGGAAGAGAGAGGGGCAGCTGCAGCTCTGAAATCCCGCCAAAGGAAGGGCGGGAGAAAAAGAAACACAAGTGAAAGAAGGTACACTTTGGCTGAAGACTCAGCACTGGCACTCAGCACCAAAGCATCTTGTGTTCAGCATCACTTCGTACGGTCCCTCAGAGATTAACGACTTTCCCGTCCATTGCTAATGTCAGATTTATGGGAAATTCCCTGTCCGAGACAAGGAAAAAGAGGGATTTCATGTAGATTTCATGTCATTACATCAATTTATTCTAATGCTAATCAGATTAAATAGATCGACACAAAGGGTTTTCTCAATAAATTACATTGCTCCTCTAAAGCTCCTTGAGCAAAGACCTTCATTCCAGTTCGTTCCATGTCAGCTGGCCCCTTCTGACGTGAGCCAATATTGCCTGTTCTCTAAAATGTATCTTGTTAAATTTACTGTTAAAAACTTGCAGCTGTGGTTGCCAGAAATACACAGAAAAAAGTCATATGTAAAAAAATATTATGGGATTTTGCCTGTATATTGTAGAACTAATAATGGAAGCCCGTTTACACCACTGAATAAATAAAAAAAAAAGGTAATTGCGACTTTTCATTTTTTTCCTTGCAACTGCAAATTTACATCTCGCAACTTTTTTTTCAGAATTGCCTGATACTAACTTTAGTTTCAAATGTTTTATTATTTATGGAAGGCCATTTCCTCCACTGAATAAAAAAAATGAAAAAGGTAATTGTGACTTTTTTTCTCACAATTGAGAGTTTACATCTTGCAATTCTGACTTTTCTCTTAGAATTGTGAGATATTTCTCGCAATTGCGAGTTATTAAGTCAGAATTGCGGAATATAAATTTCCAATTCTGAGAAAAAAAGTCAGAAGTGCAAGTTTATATCTAGCAATTACCTTTTTTATTTTTTTATTAAATGGAGGAAATGGCCTTCCAAAAATAATAAAACATATGACACTAAAATAAAGCAATATAGATGAACTAAATTGCATAAAATGCACCACTGTCATGGCACACTTCGAGAGCGCCGTGAAAAAGACGAAGTCAGGGTCCAAATGCAGGTAAGGCTCTCTTTTAATTCAAAACAAAAAGGCCAATCAGGCAAAACAAAACGGGATACATAAAATGGCAACACAGTACATGTATCCCCAGAGTTTCAATGGTGAACAATACTCATACAATGAATCACAATTACAATTAATTCACCCAGGCAGAGTGGTGAGAGAGAGGAGCCTATATAGTCTGTGGCAATGGGGAACAGCTGAGGGTGTAATAATGAGTGTCAGGTGAATGATATGCGGCAGGTGTGTGCAGTTAGGGGAGTGGAGTCCAGGAGGACAGGAGATGGTGACCTCTAGTGGAGAAAGGAAGAACTGCAGCCCGGACTCATGACAGGACCCCTCCTCTAAGGAACGGCTTCCAGGGGGATGGCAGAGCAGGGGCAGAAACGGTGGGATGGGGGGGGGGGGGGCAGGTCCGTGTGCTGGAGGGGGACCTGGGGCCTGAGGCAGCGCCGGCGGGGTGGAGACCCAGGGCAGAACCAGCGGCCACCACAGCGGTGTGTGTGGAGCTGCCAGCTTGGAGCAGGTAATGCAGGCTCCACCGCTTCGGGGGGCACATCAGCGGACACCGCCGTCTCGAGGGAACTTTGAGCGGACACTGCCGCTTCGGGAGATCTGTGAGCGGGGACCACCACCTCGGGAGGCTCGTGAGCCTGCACCGCCGCTTCGGGAAAACCTAAAGCGAGCTCCACCACCTTGGAGGGAACATCCGCGGGCTCCACCGCTTTGGGAAGGCCTGAAGCGAGCTCCGCTGCCTCGGAGACAACATCAGCGGACTCCGCCGCTTTGAAAAGGCCTAAAGCGAGCTCCGCTGCCTCAGAGGGAACATCCGCGGGCTCCGACGCTTCGGAAGCCTTGTGAGTGGGCAACGCCACCTTTACCATTACAGGAATACATTTGAAAATAAATTAGTCAGAAAGCAGTTATTTAAAATTGTAATAATATTTCACAATATCACTGTGTTAACTGTACTTCTGACCATAGTATAAGAGATTTCAAATATATATATTTACAGTTGTTTACAGTAAAATATAAAATGTATAACTATTTATGTTTTTTAACTGTATACAAAAATTGTGATTATTGTAGACATACAGTAAGAGAATGGAGCAATAAATTAATATGAAAAGCATCAACCTGGTAATTTGGTCTTAGATGGATGAATTTCATGAGAAATATTCATATTCAAAACTGTGATTGCACATTTATATCTTGGCAAATCTGAGCATAGTTTAAAAATTTGTTGAGATGTCCTCTGAAACCTGACGTGTGAGATGACTAAGGTCCTTTTCTCAGGAGAAAACAGCAGGAAACCGGCATTTGATTTGACTGATATTCCAGGGATAAGCATCGGAGCTAAACAGATCTCGTGTGATTTTTCCATTCCTACAGGAATGTGGCAACAGGAACATTCACATGTACATTCTTGCTTTTAATGACATCACTATTAACTAAAGTGGCTCTCCTTCCCACTTTTCAGTTTCTTTTTCATTCGTTAACTGTGCTGTTCTTTCATCCTTCTCATTTATGGTGTTCATTGTGAAGGGTGAAGGTCAAGGCGAAGAGAAAGAGAGCTTTTGGGGGAAGGAAGGGTTGAATGTGCGCTTGGCCCCCTTAGGATCAAAGCTATGCTCCCATTGTACATTAAATCCAATAGGGGCTATTGGACAGAGCAGTGAAAAGAAATTGACTTGACCCCTGCTGCCTAACTGACAGCTCCGTCTGTGTGTGTGTGTGTTCACATGCACAAGGAAACTGCGCAGACCTACATTAAATTACATTACTCATTGCATTACACTACATATTTGTGTCTTTTCGAGGTAACTTTATGCTGGTGTTGAGGTGTCACATGAAAGGTTCGGTTGTTTTAAGATCCTCAGAGGAATGAAGAAACGGTATTCTCGTATCTCCTCTGTCTTCCTCTCGCACCCTCTTTCCTCAGGTGTGTTGAAAACATAACATATGAGTCAGATTTCTGAGAATGACATTCAATAGCTTCCTTCATACACAGGCCCATGGTCGTACACACTCTCACCTGAGCTGCACTGACAGACAGCTGCTCAGAGCTTAAATCAGAAGAGATACTAAGCACCACAGGAAGTGGGTGTGCTGGTGTGCTTTGACATTTATGATTCTTGCGTCTAAAGAATGAGCTGTACATGTGTGTGCACTGTGTGAAAGGGAAAAAAAAACAGCGGGTAATTGTTTAGTGGTTTGTGGCCATATTTGCTATAGTTAATCATTATTACAACTGTTCATACTCAGGATTCATCCTGTGTTAGATTTCACAGACACATATAAAATGCATATAAAGATACATAAGGTATATATAATTACATTTATAACTATAAAGGCTTAATATACACACACACACACACACACACATATATATATATATATATATATATGTGTGTGTATATATACATGCATGTGTGTGTAATTATACATATATGTGATCCTGGATCACAAAACCAGTCATAAGGGTCAATTTTTTAAAACTGACATTCATACATAATAAATAAATAATAATAAATGAGCTTTCCATTTATGTATGAATTGTTAGGATAGGATAATATTTGGCTGAGATACAGCTATTTGAAAATCTGGAATCTGAGGGTGCAAAAAAATCAAAATACTGAGAAAATTGCCTGTCCAAATGAAGTTTTTAGCAATGCATATTACTTTAAGTTTTAATATATTTATGGTAGGAAATCTACCAAATATCTTCATGGAACATGATCTTTACTTAATATCCTAATGATTTTTGGCATAAAAGAAAAATCGATCATTTTGACCCATACAATGTATTTTTAGCTATTGCTACAAATACACTCGGGCTAATTATGACTGGTTTTGTGGTCCAGGGTCACATATTATGTAAACAAACACTTTTATTTTGGATGCGATTAATCACAATTAATCTTTTGACAGCACTAATATAATATACTTATATACCATTCAAAAGTTTGGGATCTGTATGTTTTTTAAATTCTTTTGAAAGAAGTATTTTATGCTTACCAAGACTGCATGCATTTGATTAACATCACAATATAAATAGTTATATAGTGAAAAAATATTGGAATTTAGAATAATTGTTTTCTATTTTACTACATTTTAGAATATATTTTATTCCTATTTTTCTTTTTCTCTATTTTCTCTATTTCTTACTTTTCTTACTCTTACTCTCAAAGACGTCTTGTAAGAAGGTGGAGATAGTTTCATGGCTGGTGAGGAAGCCATTAGCCCCTTGTGCTGCTCTATCTCTCTCCTTGCTTAAATCTGCTGTGACAGCTTCACTGTTTACTAAATCCACACTCAGTGAATCACAGGATGGGAGGCCTAGCACCGCTCGGCTCCATTAACCCCTGACCCTGAGCCCTATGGCAGCAGAGCCAGGCCTGAGGGAGGAAACGACACCTGTCTCATCCTCGTGGGGTCACTCCATTTAAATCAGCAAATTTATGAACCCTTGAAGTTCAATTCAGGGTGTAATTTTATCACAACATCTTTAACAGCAATCATCTACCTTGACAGGAAGTTGAACCCAACTCTAAAACTACTGTATTTAGTATGGCGGAGGATTAAATAAAACATTAAAAATAGTCAACTAATAAAAAATAATAAGTTATTCTTAGTTAGATAAAGTGGCTTTCACAAATGTTTCACACTCACTTCAATACTCACTGTCAAAATGTATCAATACTCCACTTTTCGAAACACCAAAAGTTAAAATCCCAAGACTTTCCTCATCTGCCATGACCTCTCCAGCATCCCCATCTAAATGAACCCGCAGTTCACCAAGAGGCCCTATCTGAACGTCGCGCTGTCCGAATCACAGTCGACACTTTAAACTGTTATCACACATATACACTTCTCTTCAGCTATCACTCTCATGTCAGCATACACCCTGGAGCGCCATCCTGCTCAGTCCTGCCTCAGCGTCTGTTTCTCTCTCCCCCACATACCAAAACACACGGATACTGAGAGCTTCTGCAGGTTACAGCACTGCTTTATCCTCTGTCAAGTTCTTATATTGCTTTAGCTGTGCTGGAAGTATGCTAATATGCTAATGCTAGGCTAAAATGTCTGGGGGCATAGTTCAAGTGTGTGCGTTTAAATGACTTGTAATTTGTTTTACTTGTTATTCATTAATATATACTAGTTAATGTGCAACTTTAACTTCAGCAGTATGGTGTAATGCAGGATATTGACAGTAGTTGGCAGTGTCTGATGCTTCCCTGTAGGGAAAACAAAATGCATGCCAAAAGCAACTGAATTATTATTGTACAACAAGTGAGGAAGACAGGTTACAGCATATGAAGGGAAACACAGCATGCTGAGGGAAAAAATAAAATAAAATAAAAAATAGGCAAAAGAAAAAAGAAACTGCCAAGGTTACATTTTCTGTTCATGGTAACCTACTCAATGTTCCAATAATAATGTTTTTTTAATTACTATTCGAAATCACCTCTGCTATACATGTATTTTATTTGGTATAGGCTATCTGTATTTCTTTTGTCAGTTTCTGTTGGGCCTATTTCTATGCAAATATAATGGACTATGGATTATGGATTTTTTTTTAGTTATGCTTTTTTTATTATGTTTCTTCAGCCCATATGTCATCTATTTTTGAGTGGTTGCTTCATCCATGTCTCATCCATGATTGTTTGTTCATGTGTGGATTGCAGTTATCCCAAACTTCTGTATGCTGACATAAGACTTGTAAAGTTTATATGGCCTGATCCTGAGTTCGGCCTGTTATCTGTTCTTGAATATGTCTTATAATTAGTTTTTATGTGAACTGACCAAATATCTAGTAGTAATATCAAAAATCAGATATGTGAAAAATTAGTAAAATATGTGTAAAATCAGAGTTGTGTTATCCATATAAATTGCACACTGTAAAAATAAATAAATAAATAGGGCATAATGTACTGTAATGATATGATGGAAATTTCCACATTTATTTTTTACAGGTGTTTTACCTGTATTTTTTTATTTTGCATTGCATTGCTTTTTGTTGTTGAGTTAACGGAAATGTCTTTTTTTTTTCTTTTAAGAAAAACAGTGTATAGATCTATATGCCTGTGATCTGCAGTTTACACTGAATGTCAACAAAAGTCTCCCTTTTTACTCCTACAGTATTTTAGGAGAAACATCTATATGTCTATGAAGCATAACTGTAAACTTCATTATGATTAAAGATTTATAAAAAAGCAACCTCTGAGAAATGAATGATCTTTAGTGTTTTTAGTTAATTATTATGTAAACTTAAATGTAAATTTAGAAATAACAATACAGCATTAGCAAAATATCAGATATGGAGTAATTCAGGCTAGTATGGTTACAAGGCATCTGTATCTTCAGACTGTTGCGTAAGAAAAGAGAGACACAATCAATGAGACTAAACTAATGGATACACACACACACACACACACACACACAAACATAAACAATGGCCGAAAGGCAGCGAGCCAGGTCACAGTAAAGTATGACAGATGAGTTTGTGGTGTCTCTATCAGCACCCCTCCTCTGAGCAACCACTCCCCAGCATAACCTTTGACCTCTCTGAGCACACACTGTCATCACTACCTCTACTGCAATGTCTAAACACAGAGGTCAGGAACCCAGTTTCAACACACTCAAGACATCCACCAAACTCACTGTCTGCATCGTACGTGTGTGTCAGGGGAGTGACAATTTGCACATGACAACAGCGTCAACAGCCTCTCATTTGTGGTCACTTCTGCTTTTCATCAGTATTTCACTTCTCTTGGCTGACACAAACAAGGCCTTATGTATACAGTTACATGCGCAAATGCACACACACTTCTGCTAAATCTTAGCATATTACAAAACACGATAATAATTGCTTCGCAAGCTGGATGCATTTGTGAAGTTCTTAAAACATCCCTGTCCACTTCTCTGAAGTGATATTTTAATATACACTTCCTTAAACTGTTTCTTATGCCTTTTGCAGTTCCCTTCGTGACCCGAGCATATAAAGATGTTTCTTCAACTTTGGCCACTTTTATACCCCATGAGATGGAAAACTAACTGATTGCCTTTTGTTATATGAATTCCCGTCTGCCAGACCCACACTGACCTTCAAACTTTCAACTATTTTACATTTAAAGACAAGGGTTTATCAAGCCAACAAAACCCTTGTCTTTCAGACTTTTGATTCTAATCTAATATATAAAAAGTCTGATATTTCAATTTAAACTCAAACTTTGGCTTCTTTTATGCCCAATGGGATAACTTTTTTTAATGAAAACTAATTCTCTTTTTGTTATATGAAGCCCCTTGTAAATACTCGTGTCAGACCGAGACTTTTCTAAACTATTAAAATCCATCATAAAACATAAATTATTATGTTTTAAAACTATTATAATCAAAACAAATATAACCCCTTTAAACATTCAAATTTTTAATATGTATTGTGTGAATTTTATTTAAAGAAAATGACTTTCCCACAGTTGTGACATTATTTCCACCACACAAAATTTTGTTCTTAAGGGTGTCAGTAAATATCAGGCTCAAAATGAGATGTGAAACATGATGTGTGAAGAAAACAAAGAAAATCTGAGGTAAATATAAAGTGTAAGCAGAATACTTTTAATCCAGTCAAGCTGTAATTATGCCAAAAAAAAGAGTAAAAATATGATATAATTGAGAGTATTTAATTTGCAATTTGTTTTTTTTAAAACATTCAAAATGTCATTGCCACCATTGTCATTTCCATCACAAAACGGTGTTGACGTGGAAGTGGACATATTCACGACTACATAAAAATGTAATGACAGTTCTAATTTTCCTGATCTGTATGTACGTCTACATTGTTAATGAACGAATTAAATAAACTAGTGAAAGTGTGAAATGTGCTTAACTGTGTTTTATAATGCCAAAAGCATAAAAAAGGCATAACTAAAGAAACACCCATATACTCCCTATGACAACTGAAACGCACCCAGTGTAATTACTTTTCAGTGTGCTGACACAGACATGAATCATCTGATGATTCATGTGATGTTTTTTGCGCTTCATTTGCTTTAACTGTCATCATAACTCACTGAAGCTACAGGTGAACATGAGATGACTGAATAAAGAGTACTGTCACTTAAAAAAGAAAATGGGATTTGACCTGGATTTGTAACAAAGCCAAATAAAACTGTCACACCCTCAACAGCTGAAGCCTCTTCATCTGCTATTATGAGCCTCATGGTACCTTCATGGGCCCTGAACATCCCCCTAGATATGTCTATAAATACATTATATGCTCACAGTCCTGAGCACACATGCACAGGCTCACGATGACAGCCCCTCGCTCACTTTCTCTCTCTCCCCCTGTCCCCTCTTAAGTCCCTTTCCACAAATCATACACAAATGTTTATGAGTTTTCCACAAATTACACAAATAAAAGGAGCCAGAGAAGAGAAGGGAGGAGGGTGCTGAAGAGAGACGTTTGGACCTGGTACAAACAAGGGCAGCAGGCCAAGAAGCTTTGCTAAAAGTTCGAATTCAACACTCCCTTGAGTAAAACAGCTCAGGCAGATGGAATACATTGACTCGAACGCTCTATGAGAAGAGACAGGAAGAGGTTTAGCTAACTTTGAATGGTGTTCAAAAACTATGATCAGAGACTAATGAAATAAAAGTTCTGCTATCATTTACTCACCCTTATGTCATTTCAAACTTGCATGACTTTCTTTCTTAGAACGTATTTTAAAAATGTCTTTGCTTTTGTCCATACAGTGGGGTTGTTTTGTTTTGGACCCCATTGACTTTCATTATTATGGACAAAAACTGTTGAAACATTCAAAATATCTTCTAAATGCTTATCACCAGGCTCAAACAATAAAGAAAACTGACCACAGATAACATTAACTGCCTATTTCAGCTGGTTTTGAAAGTCTTGTGCTAATGATTCATCAGAGACTCACTGTGTAAATGACAAGGGACACGTTCAAGCCACTTTCCGCAGCTTCAGCACAAACTTCCTTTATAAAACATGGAAGTTGTTCTGCTGGCGATTCCAACGCTTTATTAATCAGAGGAAGTTTCACAACAGTGTACAAACTCCTCAGCCAAAAATGTGAGATTAATAGTCACACATCATGATCATTTCTGAATCTTCTCGAAAACTGTGTCCAGTGAACATCTTGAGCTCAGTCATGGATGAAAACGAAGTTGAAGTGGTGCAACTCTAGTGAAACTTAAACTTAATCCTGAACTTTCCCAAATCTTTGTCTGATAAATTAGCGCTCGTGTATGGATCATTAGGAACAGTTTGAACAACCAACATGGACTTGATTTACAGAGTGCACACACAAAAGTGGAAAAACATCTGTCTTTTCTCAAACAGACAAATTATGCATGTGAACGTAACCCTATAGGTAATACTAAACCAGGGGAAGGACGTTTAGCAGGAGCCAGAAGCCTGGTGAATAATGAAGTGGTGTAAAGTGTACCATTCTGAGGAAAGCTGCTCATTGTTAAGGGAAAGGTGTTGAAATCTGTAATCGTGGTATTGTGATGCTTCAGTTCCAGAAAGTGCCGGGGAAAGTACAGAACAATGAGCTATGATAAAGAAAAAGGCTGATGGAGAAAAAAAGGTCTAATTTCACAACATTAAACAGAGTACCAGTGAAAAACATCTTATCATTTGAGCTCCGGTGTCTGATTTACAAGCGAATTAGAACTTTGTTTTCTCAATTTTAAGACTAATGACAGTTTTGATTACAGGTCATTAAAAATCCATTAGAACTGAAAAACATTACACAGCGAATCAAAAGTTTTCACTCTTAGTTCGATTCCACTCTACTCATCCATGATTGCATTTACAAATTGCTAGCACATGATACCACAAACCACTTTTTCAAGCGCTCTCAGTGTGGTTTGCGTGCACTTGACTTAGGAGAACCCAACTATGAAAAGCAACCAGATGTGCATGCATTTGGTATCCAGGACCATGATCGATAAAAATCATAAAGTTCATATAGCCTCAAACATCTCTACTAAATTAGGCTATTTGGCTTCAGGAGAAGATCACAGATGTATGCGTCATGACTTGATGTGGACCATCTACAATAAGTGCAATGATATAAAGTAGATTTCATGAGATGGAACAGAGGTGCTTTTCTGCCCTAAAGCATCACCTTTTCATACAGGAGGACTTTTGCAGGCTATATTGAGAAGATCAAACACAAGGCACAAACTCATAGAGGAACCCAGTATTGAACCCTGAGGTCAAAGTATATAATCAGGCTGATCTGTTCTCTTCTTGCTTATGAATTGTGCTTGTAGGCGGAGAGCCTGCTAGACTTTCATCTGCTCTCTAAGACTCCATGCAGCTGGGATTGAACTCTTGAACTTGTCTTCAGCTCACGAATACAGTAATGCAACACCATTGTACCTCTATACTAATAGTGAATGTCTGTATTTATTGATTGTGTCACTACACTGGTGTCAAGAGATAGTTCACCCAAAAATGAAAATTCACAAGACCTTTGTTCATCTTCAAAATACGGATGAAGATATTTCAAATGAAACCTGAGAGATTTCCCTCCCTCCATTGAAAGTTTATTCGACTAAAACTGAGAGTTCAAAAGCAATCCATATGAATCAAGCAGTTAAATACAAGTCTTTTGAAGAGACAATTACAAACATTGCTCACATACATCAAATATGGCCAACGGCTCAAATGTAGGCCTACTTGCTTGATGTCTAAGGACAAACCTCACTGGTTCTAAGCTAACAACATGATTCTCTGACATACATCCTACACTAAGTGTAAAAGTACACATCACAACACACACACACACACACACAAAATGGATTAAATAGTTCAGTTTTAATAACATTGAATTGTTTTTACATATTTTTCAGTGTATTTACATAGGCCTATTTAGAGTCATTATTAGCCTAGTCTTGACTTGGCTGCCATCTTTTTCAACAAGCTCATGATGAATACATGCAGTGCTACCTTGGATTATTTTAGAACATCTTAGAATATTTTGGAATCAGTTTCACATTAGGAATATGCAAATGCTGTTTAAGAAGAAAACTCGGTAACGCTTTAGATTACAGCCCGCAATGTACGGCGTAATTAAACAGAATTTACAGCGTACCTATTTCCCTGATAGCACACGTACATCTCCGAGACGTCTATTTGATGTCTACATTTACATCTGCAAGACGTATTATTTAGGGTGTTTGCTCATCTGCAATACGTCTATAGGACGTTTCCTTTTAGATGTCAAATAGACGTCTATTAGATGTCTTTAAGATGTTTATGATTTAGAATGCATGTACAACTGACATCTGAAAGACGTCTGTCAGACGTTTGTAGACAGCAGATGCTTTCCAGATCAAGAGATCTTTAACAGACATCTTGCAGACGTACGTGTGCTATCTGAGTAACTATACAGTACCTCCACACTACATTCTCATACCCTGATAGCACACGTACATCTCTGAGACGTCTATTTGATGTCTGCATTTACATCTGCAAGATGTATTTTTTAGGGTGTTTGCTCATCTGCAATACGTCTATAGGACATTTCCTTTTAGATGTCAAGTAGACGTCTATTAGATGTCTTTAAGATGTTTATGATTTAGAATGTATGTAGAACTGACATCTGAAAGACGTCTGCCAGACGTTTGTAGACAGCAGATGCTTTCCAGATCAAGAGATCTTTAACAGACATATTGCAGACGTACGTGTGCTATCTGGGTAGGTATCAGGGAACAATATTCAACGTTTGGGGAATAAGGGGGTAATAACCTGCAGAATTATAAAGCATTTATACTCTAAGTATTTTATAACTAAAGGGTACCTATTCTGAAATTACGTGTATGTAGAGTCCGTGATTTTCCGCGTCAGCATAACTTAAAGCTGAATATACATTTAGCATTTGCGGGTTCGGTGCCTTGCTCAAGGGCACCTCAGTCATGGTATTGAGGGTGGAGAGAGCGCTGGATATTCACTCCCCCCACCTACAATCCCTGCCGGCCCGAGACTCGAACCCGCAACCTTTGGATTACGAGCCCGACTCTCTAACCTTTAGGCCACGACGAATAAGGGTAATGACTTGGAAAATTAAAGTATTTACACTGCTAGTATTTCATAAGCAATGTGTAACTATTCTAGGATTACGTGGTATTTATATCCTACAGTGTTAGGCAACAATATTATGATTTAGAACAATTTGCCTTATTGTAATGACACAAAATATATGATGCAACATATTTTTACACTACGTACTGGGTAGCCTACTTATTGTATTATTACAGCATATATATCTTACATCTGACATTGATACAAATAGTATACTATAGTATAATTTAGCAATTATTGTGAAGTTAAAAACCATCATAGTCTTTATAAATTTTACCACAGTTTACTAAATAATATAAGCTATATTATTTACTATTGTTATTTATGTGGGGTCATGGAGATTACTGAACTCAGATGAAAGTATGGGGGAATTATGTGAAGAGCTTCTGATATGATTTGGTTTAGAAATTCCCATATGAAAATTTACCTGAAAGAATATTGCTTATGGTCATCTCAGCAGCGAGTCAGGTCACCAGCATTGCACTGTCGAGGTGCAATGCAGTGGAAAAGTAGATTGCCTGTTTCCAGCCCCTCCCAGGATAAATAACAGCATAATACACAACACTTATAATTACTGTATAATTTATGTTTTTTGATAGCTGTAGTGCTGTTGGTAGCGAGCTCTACTTCCTCGGAAAGGCCTGAAGTATGCTCCGCTGCCTCGGAAAGGCCTAAAGTGAGCTCCGCTGCCTCGGGAGGTTCGTGAGTGGGCACTGCTGCTTCGGGAAGGCCTGAAGCGAGCTCCGCTGCCTCGGAGACAACATCAGCGGACTCCGCCGCTTTGAAAAGGCCTGAAGTGAGCTCCGCTGCCTCGGCGGGAGGAAGAACTGCAGCCTGGACTCGTAACAAGTACAAGTAAAATATCAGTCTTAAAATCTACTCAAGTAAAAAGTAGCGCATTTAACATTTACTCAGAGTAAAAATTACTTAGTTATATTTTAACAGTGGGAGGAATGCAAAAATGGGATAGGCCAAGGGTGTCAAACTCACTTCTTGGAGGGCCACAGCCAGAGCCGGCACCAGGGCACCTTCATCAAAATCTACTCAAGTAAAAAGTAGCTCATTTAACATTTACTCAGAGTAAGAATTACTTAGCTACATTTTAACAGTGGGAGGGATGCAAAAATGGGATAGGCCAAGGGTGTCAAACTCACTTCCTGGAGGGCCACAGCCAGAGCCGGCACCAGGGCACCTTCATCAGGGGGGCATTTGAATTTCTAGGGGAGGCACAAATCACGTTTGGGGGGGGGTCGGTCCAGGTGGAAAGCGTGCTTGCAATCTGTGATAGCGTGCAGTTGCTGACGCTTGCTAAAGCGTGCAATTGCTTTCTTATGTGCGCTGTTTTATCGATTTCACTTTCGCCTTCGAAGTCGATCACAGGAGGGGAAAGGATGGAAAGTGGTGGGCACAGTAACTCGTTTGGGGGGGCACAGCCCGCGAATGCCCCCCCTTGGTGCCGGTCCTGGCCACAGCCCTGCACAGTTTAGATGTAACCCTAATTAAACACATCTGATCCAGCTAATCTAATCATTTAGGCTTATTTGAAAACTACATGGTATGTGTGAACGAGCAGGACTGGAACTAAACTCTGGAGGGCTGCGGCCCTCCAGGAACTGAGTTTGACACCCCTGGGATAGGCCTATAAATCTCAAACTAGTTGTTTTTAATTAAAGGAATCAGTTATTTAGAATAATAAGACATTTGTGCTGTTACCAGGCAAATTAAATCAGTATCAACAAAATTCATCTTTGCAGGATGAATTTCAGAGGAAACACAGAAGCTCATCTGAAGTGGAATTTAAATGTATTTACACACTGTTTAGTGCAGGACATGCATTTAGCCTGCAGTTACAAATGCAGAAATAATGTTTTGATAAATAAGACATAAAATACTCATTTGAAATTATATAAAAAAAAAAAAATACTTTAAATGTGAAATTAAAACCACCAGTAGGTGTCAGCAAGTCACTGTTAATAAGTGAGTCTTTGCGACTGAACTGAATCATTTAAACGGTTGATTCATTCAGGAAAGAAACACCGTCATTGCTCAGAGACACAAAACTGTGCTGTGGTGGCTGTGTTTAGAGTTATTTTTGTTGTCGAAATAGAGCAGAAACAGGCAATATGGTGTCTAAAACTCGAGTGTCTAATTAACTTGTTTTTTGAACTGTTGTAAAAAATCTAATCATGCTGATTTTTGGAGAAAAAACGGCACTCTTCGAATGATATTGATTTACTATATGAAATTAATAAATATGTACATTTTCTGCCCCTATAGCTTCAATTTTGTGATCATTCTAAATGCTTTTTAACAGACTGAATCAAGATTCAAGATTCAAGAGTTTTATTTGTCACATACACAATTATACAGAGTATAACCAGCAGTGAAATGTAGGTATTGTTTTTTTTTTTTTTTTTTTTTCAAGATTGTAATGACAGTGAAAGAACGCACTCTAAATGCACACGTGCTCTAGTCTAATAGACTTCACTGCACTCTGTAGGAGAGTTTGGTTTGGTTTTTGGCAAAATACTGATAATGTCAAATCGCACATTGTTAAAACAACAATTACGATATTATTGCAGACGATATATATCACATATCCTGCACCACTGTCTTTTTGGCTAATTTGTTTAAAACCTTTTGCTAAACTGTCAATGCTTCATTTTAAGCACCAAAGCAATGATGCAAGTATTTAGCTTACCTCTACATGCTTGCGAAGCAGCATCCTTCCCTGGCCCGTGACATGGGCTGGGGCGTTAAGTTCTGATATGCCGTAGCCACGGTGGGATCGGAGGTACCCACAAAGAAGGTCAAAGAAGGTCAAATGCCCTATATAAAAACGGTGCAATGTAGGACGATTTAGGATGATTTTGAAGTTGGAGGAGAAAATGAGATGGGAGTTTTTCAACATACCCTAACTGTCATGAGCCGGAAAAAAAAATGTTAACTCAGAGCTAGACAAGAGGAGTGTTTGAGATTAAAAAGCATATTGTAACTTTTTTTTTAAATAACCGATCGTTTCGCTAGATAAGACCCTTCTTCCTAGGCTGGGATCGTGTAGAGCCCTTTGAAGCTTCATTGAAACTGCGTTTTTAATCTTCAATCCACTGGGCTGGCCACCATAAAAGTTCACTGTATGAAGAATAATCCTGGAATGTTTTCCTCAAAAAAACTTTGCGACTGAAGAAAGAAAGACATGAACATCTTGGATGACATAAAGGTGTGTAACTTGTCAGAATTTTTTTTAATTTGTGTTTGTCATAAAATTATGAACAAATACATTAAAACAACACCATGGTTTAAAATGTAGAGGGTTTTCAGTCCCTCTTTATATTAACATTTAAATTAATCATTGCACATATTGAGTACATATTTGTTTTTTACATGTACTTATATTTTAAAAATACCTGCATTTAATTACATCTGTAATTCATTTCTGTAATTGCATTTATAATTACACTGTTGAACCATCCCTTACTCCTTAACCCACCATTAAACCTACCCACACCACCAAACCTGTCCCTAACCTTACCCGTATCCCACCTCAATACCAGAAAAAGTGATTTGCAATACAATATAAACGCAATAAGTACATAATACTTATTTTCTGATGCAAGTACATAGTAGTTAAGGCCAGTTAATATAAAGTGGGACCGGGGTTTCTGTACATAGAGACTATTTTTTATAAATGTTCTCTAATGTTTGTGGGTAGGGCACTTTGCTAAAAAATGCAACAGGGATGAAGAGGTTTTAACCACAGGTTTTGTAGCACAATTATGGCTGTTTTGTGGTACCCATGGTTTAACTATAGTAACAATGTTTCTTTTTTTAACTATGGTATAAACAGTTCAAAAAATGTTGTAAGGTACAGGGTATACCCAGGGGTTAAGGTGAGTTGTAGCCCATCAGAGTGGAGTTCACTGTCACCTACTGACTGTCACATATTCTTATTTTGTTTTACTATTGTCACGGTGCACACCCGAGGGAGATACCAGGAACACGCAGACGAGGATATAACTCAAATAACACTTTACTGACATCAAGGCAGGGCAAGACAAGGCAAGGCAGGGTAAGACACAGACATCCAACACCGGGGATAACGAGTAGACCAGACCAAATGGCACTACACAGACAGGACTATAAATACACAGGTAAATCATAGATAACGAGACAAACACAGCTAAACAGATTGAACTACTAATGACATGACAGGAAATGAACCAAATATGGGCACAAGAGGCAGGAACACGTGACACACACACAACAGTTCCCTTACAACTATTAAGTTCCTGTTTTTATTTTCCAGTTACCTGTGTACTTTTGTAGTCCTTTGTTATTTTATTATTTATTGCTTTACCATATCACAGTGTTGGCAACTGTTACAGATTTTCCTTGAAACATTGCTGTGACACAGACTCCTCACAGAAGTCCTCATTTTATATATTTGGTTAATTATAAGCTTTGTGCAACACTTCCTTACATTATACAAACTTGACATGTATTTTTTTTTACACGTTTTTTTTTTTTTTTTGCAATGTATTTTTCTCTAATTGTGATCACAGGTGAAAACTGCATCAGAGGGGGAGGTCTTTTCTGCTCCCTCATAAAATGCAGGGACAACTTTGCAAGCATATGCAAAATAACTCCAGAAATTTGTCGACTCCTGCCCACAGCTGAAAGGAAAAATTGATAATATGCCTATTAAAAATAGATGTAGAACATGATTTTGTGTGTCTGTTTGTCTGCGTGTGTGTGTGTCTGCGTGTGTGTGTCTGTGTGTGTGTGTGTGTGTGTGTGTGTGTGCGTCTGTGTGTGTGTGTCTGCGTCTGTGTGTGTGTGTGTGTGTGTGTGTCTGCGTGTGTGTGTGTCTGCGTGTGTGTGTGTGTGTGTCTGCATGTGTGTGTGTGTGTGTGTGTGTTTACTGTTCTCTGTATTTTGTATAAGTGGTTGCAAGTTTGTTTTTTTCTGGATTCTGCTCTTGGAAAAGATTTAAAAGACTTAATTTTGTAAAATAATAAAAATATTTCTTTAACTTAAGGTCCTTAAGGTCTTTGGACCTTGCATTTAACATGTAATACAGTTCATTGTTAATAAATTTGAAACACATCTATTGTAGCATAACTAAATTTGTTTAATGTTACACTTAAACAGTAACTACACGTAACAAGAGGGTAACAAGGATTCACTTTAGATTACATCCCGTGGATGTTACACTTACACAATAACTACATGTAACAAGAGTGTATGTTTGCATAGAAGTTAAGAAAAATGTTGTAGTACATTTTATTCTACTTGCCTCAACCCACATATGGAAGCTCAAGTGCACCAACAGCATTACAGCTATCAAAAAGTATCAATTCGGTAAATGTACATGTGTATTATGTTGGTATATTTATATGCCATATCCTGGGAGCAGCTGGAAACAGGTAATCTAGTTTTCCACTACTGCACCTCAACGGACATGATTCGTTGCTGAGATGAACATATGCAATGCTCTTTTATCAGGTAAATTTTCATATCAATTTTTAAACCAAATCATAGTAGAAACTCATTACAAAATTTCCCCATACTTTAATAATCTCGACTATGGTGGTTTTTAACTTTGCTATAATTACTAAGTAAATTATACTATAGTATAGGCCTACTAATTGTATAAATGTCATGTAAGATAGGCTATACGTATGTTGTAATAATACAATAAGTACCCAGTATGTAGTGTAACATATACTGCGTCATATATTTTATGTTATTACAATAAGGCAAATTGTTCTAAATCACAATATTGTTGCCAAACACAGTACGTCATGCATACCACATAATCTTAGAAAAGTTACACATTACTTATGAAATACTAACAGTATAAATACTTTTAATTTTCCAAGTCCTTACCCCCTTATTTCCCAATTGTTTCGGTTTACCTACATGTATGTTCAGCTTTTAGGTTATGCTGACGCGGAAAATCGCAGACTCTACATACACGTAATTTCAGAATAGGTACCCTTTAGTTATAAAATACTTAGAGTATAAATGCTTTATAATTCTGCAGGTTATTAACCCCTTATTCCCCAAACGTTGAATATTGTTCCCTTATACCTATGAGTAGGTACTGTGGAGGTACTGTATAGTTACAAATAGGTACGCTGTAAATTCTGTTTAATTACGCCGTACATTGCAGGCTGTAATCTAAAGCGTTAGCAAAAACTCACTAGAATTTGGAACAGAGCTAATTGGTTTCGTTGCTTCTCCTACCACACACAAAATAGATAAAAAATGAACAACTTTTATTTATAATTTTTCCTCTATTAAAAAGAAGAGTTGAACTTTTAAAGCTTAAAAACTGAAATATTGATATAAATGAATACACATTAACAAGAGGACATTTCTTCATGTGACACAATTTTGACACATTCATGAAAGGTCTTTAATCCAGCTGTACTCCCATTTGAATGGTACAAACTTGAATAAATACAGTTTATCTCCAAGTAAACTGTGCATAAATTGTTCTCATCCTGTTTTAGTTATTGGAGGACAAAGCGTGTAACAAATTACACATGTTGACAAGTTTAGGAAAAGCTGTGTTTTCAGTCAAATAAATGTGCTGGATGAGAGCGAGACAGCTATGCAGACAGACAGCTACTGACAAGCAAATGAGTGATTGAGTGAAAACACTCTGGAGACTGCTTTTCCTTACTTGGTAGTGTAAACTTTGTGAGAGAACGCTCTACAGGCCCTCAAAGAGCAAAAGATGCACACACACACACACACACACGCCTTTTACATTTATGCACATCTGTGCTTAAGTGTTGACGTAGACGGGAAGAGTGGACCTTTTTCCATAATTCCCTCCGCTGCAATGCCGTGCTCATTAGCTCACAGGGCTTTGTAGCCAGAACATACTTGTCGCTACAAGTCTGTCACAGATTACACACCGAGAGAGAGTCCAGAAAAAGCGAATAGCAGCAGACTACCCACTTGGGGGGTGGGGGGGTTAAGGGGCAAAAGGGGCTGAAAGGAGCAGAGAGAGCCTCGCACCATGACACAAAGTATTACAAAAGACAGATGGCTGCTTTAATGCCACAAATATGCTCTGTTTTTATTTGTTTGTGCTCTAAAGCTTAAACATTTATAAAGCCCCAGTCAAACACAAGAATTAGCATTTTGCTATGGCAATTATTATAACTATCAAATGTTTACAGATGTGTATATACCACTATGAAAGCATATTTCCTCCTCAAACTAGAAAAAAAACGTAATTGTGAGAAAGTTGAAAATCAGAAACTAAGACACATTGTGAGATACAAAGTCATACTCCAAAACATAAATTTGCAATTGTGTGTTATAAAGTCACAGAAATGTAAGAAAACAGTATCTAAATGTTGTGACATTACACAAGTTGCAGCTGGGACATTTAAAATCATAATTGCGAGATTTAAGGTCAGATTGTGCACTGTAAAAGTGATAAGTTGACTTAACTTCAAAAAATAGAGGAAACCCGTGTCAGGGTTCTGTCACTTCGGTCTAGTTTATTCATGGTTTTGTACGGAGCCCCTTAGAGCTCACAGTGGTGGAAAGATTTCGGGGTGGGAGGAAACAATATTTTTCAAATCTTTTGCGTTCCTTTGCAAAACGTTGTTTTTGCGAGGGAACACAAGCGAGAGAACGCAAAGTTTTGCGAGGGAACGCAAAAGATTTGAAAAATATTTTTTCCTCCCACCCTGAAATCTTTCCACCACCATGAGCTCTAAGGGGCTCCGTAGTTTTGTGACGGAGCCCTGACACTCCCTTCTTGACTTGTTTTCTGGTGAGCGCGCAGCTTCGAGTGTGCTCGAGCTGCGCGCTCTCTTGTCTGCGTGCTCTGTTTCATGTTGGGGCGTAGTGTTCGGATCCCGGCACTCCTTGTCACAGTCACTGAGGCGGAAGCAAAGATGCAGGTGAGTATATTTATTAATGGTCAGACAACACAAGCACAATACAGACAACAGTCTCTCGGATGGGATGGTGGCGCAGGGACCAGATGAACAGCGTGCTGGTGAAGAGTGTCGAGGGTGAATCCAGTGCAGGTGATGATCCGGGTGAGACAAAGACTCCTGACACACTCGGACACGAACAGGAAGACGATGGTACACGAAGAAACACTGACTGGGGCACATCCAACACATCCAAGTACATCCAACGATCTGACAAGAGAGAAAAGAAAGCAGTGGGGCTTTATAGCTGAGTGAATTGGCAGCAGCTGGTGCGGGAATTGAGATCAGCTGGCGCGCTGATCACGGAGCGAGGGACACGCCCACTCGCACACGATACACAGACACAGACAACAATACACGAGACATGAAGAAGGCAGTAGATTCATATACCGTGACAGTACCCTCCCTCCTAGGGACGCCTCCTGGCGTCCCCAGACTCCCTTACCTGTCGATTGTAATCATCGATAAGGGAGTGATCCAGAATGTCTCTGGCAGGCACCCAACTTCTCTCCTCCGGACCGTAACCTTCCCAGTCCACCAAGTACTGGAATCCGCGTCCCCTCCGCCTAGAGTCCAGAATACGATTGACCGAATAAGCAGGTTCCCCTTCTACGAGTCGCGGCGGTGGAGGAACCGGGGCTGGCGGATTAATGCGGGAATAAAACACGGGTTTGATTTTGGACACATGGAAAACGGGGTGAATTCTCCTGTACACTGGAGGAAGATTGAGGCGAACTGCCACCGGACTAATGATTTTAGTGACAGCAAACGGGCCAATGAATTTGGGAGCAAGTTTATTAGAAACGGAGCGGAGAGGAATGTTCTTGGTAGAAAGCCACACTTTGGAACCGACGACGTATACGGGAATTGAGATCAGCTGGCGCGCTGATCACGGAGCGAGGGACACGCCCACTCGCACACGATACACAGACACAGACAACAATACACGAGACATGAAGAAGGCAGTAGATTCATATACAGTGACACTCCTGTCTTGTTCAGACTCTGTTCTGGTTTCGTGTCGGGGTTCGGACACACACGCTCCAGGTTTGTTCTTGCTGGGGAGCATGCGATTTCGAGTTCACTCGGGCCGTGCACTCCTCTGTGTGTGTGTTTTATTTGGCACGCGGTTCGGTTTTGGCCGCATGCTTTTTCTCGTTTTGTTTTGCTCTGTGTTGCACGCAGTTGGTGTTTTTTCACTGGCTGCGTGCTTTCATGTTTCTTTTTTGTGAACATGCAGCTTATGAGTCTTCTCATTAGCTGCGTGTTCCTGTCCTGTTTTGCACATGGCTAGTGATTTGTTTTGCTGGCCATGTGCTTGTGTTTTTGTTTTGTTTGAGCACATGGCTGGTCTTGTTTAGTTCTATGTGCCATGTGCTCTCGTCAATTGTCTTGACCCCACCCACCTTGTTTCCTGATTATTGGTTAATTTGCCCCACCTGTTACCTCATTACCCTCCTCATTTGCTCCCTTTATAATCTCCTTGTGTTTTCAGTCCTGGGCCAGTTCGTCGTCGTATGTTCCCCTGTCCTGTCCTGCCCTGTCCTGCCTTGCCAAGCCTGCCAGCTGTCCTGTTTTTCCCCTACGGGGTAGTTTTGGTTAGTTTTGTTTATTTTTATTATTAATAAAAGCCCATTCTCTGCAGTGCCGAGTCCTTGCCTCATCCCTTCTCCCCACAACCCTGACAACCCATTACCTTAAATGATCAAATAAATAATAATAATAATAAAAAAAGTTAAGTGAACTTGACAATTCACTTCACTTATTTTTTATTATTATTATTAACTTTAAAATGTTAAGGCAAAGGGTTTCCTCTATTTTTTAACTTAAGTCAGCTTATCACTTTTTACAGTGTGGCATATATATCACACTGAAATATATAAAGTCACAAATACAATAAATACAATTCAAAAATACAAGAGCTTGGACGACCATGGCAGATCTGGGAGCCTGGAAGGCCATGGTGGATCTGGGAGCTTGGACGGTCATGGCGGATCTATTTTTTCAGGAGGGCTTGAACGAGCCATCCCCCTGGCCACTATGGTTATCCAGGACAGGGATATATAGCCCCACCCCCAAAAAAAAAATATTGGGAAAGCTCCTCTCTGGAGGAGTGGACTCCGGTGGGCGCTCAGGAAGCATGATCACTTGAGAACGCTCAGGAGGAGCGGGCACTAGAGGGCACTCTGGAGGAGCAGGCACTAGAGGGAGCTCAGACAGTGCAGACTCTAGGGGGCGCTCGGACAGCGTGGACTCTTGGGGCTGCTCGGACAGCGAGGACTCTTGGGGGTGCTCTGGAGACGCGGTCTCCTGGGGCGCTCTGGAGGCGCGGTCTCTTGGGGGCGCTCTGGAGGTGCGGAGCTGGACGGGACCAGCATAGACATAGAAGGGCGCTCTGAAAGCGCGGACACTTGGGGCGCTCGGGCAGCGCGGAGCTGGATGGGACAAGTGGAGACATAGGAGGGCGCTCTGGAAGCGCGGACTCTCGGGGTTGCTCTGGAAGCGCGGGCTCTCGGGGGCGCTCTGGCAGCGCGGGCTCTGACGCGGGTGACGCTTGAACTGAGGTGACCTTGGACGGTGGTGGGCATGAGGGAATCACGGAAGGTGGAGGGCTTGAATGAGATGGACTGGATTGATGGGCGGTCGATGAGCTGGGATCAGGAGCTGGTGGATCTTTCCTTTCCCCTACTAGGTATGAGGATCCGGCAATCCATAGGGCGAAATTCAGATATTGAGCCAAACACCAGCTGGGATCACCTAACGGCATAATCATCTGGGTTTCTTCATCCAGCCCGACTCTAAAACCCTCCATAATCGTGAGATTGCTGCAGAAGGCTTGGTGGCTGGTCGCTATGAATTCCTCCACGTAATCCTCCACACACTGTCCATTCTGGAAAAGAAATATAGTGCATCATCCAGAAAGATTGTCCTCTTCTCTAGGCCACACGTTAATGGAGGCTATCTCCAACCTCATCCTCAGTTTTAGTCCGGTCTTCTGTTACGGAAGAGGGACACAGCCGACGAAATTATAGCAATTTTAAGAAACCAACTCACGATTGTGAAATGAAAAGTCATATTGTAGCATATTAAGATCCCAATTATGACAAATAAAGTTACAGTGCTAACAAGAAAAGTGTGAAAACTAATGCAAAATGTGAAGTAATATTGCAATGTTTAAAGTCAGACCGAAAGTTATAAAATCACTATTTTTACAAAACAAAGTCACATTGGGATATATAAAGTCATAATTGCCACAATCTTTTTATGAGGTATATGTCGAATGTCACCTGACCAAACCGGAATCATCGTATCTGCTTGTCTGAGAAAGTGTTAACAGTATGCCAATATCTGTGGACTTTTAAGGTAATCAGCTAACCTAGCTAATTGTTTTTTATTGTTGCCATTTTATTTCATTTTAATATCATAACGTTAGTGAGAAAAAGAAACTTTTAGATATCAGTCTGCATATGTGAGGGACATCGGTTATGATCACCTTTGATATCTCCTTTGAAGGCATCTTGAGTAAAACAGATCCATATTTAACAGGGCACATCCAAAAGACCTAAACCGGAAATGACAAGGCCTGTTTTACAGAACACAGAAGTTGCAAACAACCCCTATTCTAAGGTGGAAACAAGCTTCCATATGCAGCAAATGGAAGTGCAGATAAAAACTGACCAGAATTTAAGCAAAACGTTTTACTTGTTTTAGAAAAGTTCTTGCTAGTGACGGCTTGTGGGACGTCGGCGGTGTCAGGTTCTTAGGCCTTCAAAATGTACTTGACTTCATTTTATAGTTAATTTGAATGAAAAAGAAACCCAGAAACTGTCACAAGCTACATTTCCTGTAGAATTGTGTAGATGTGACAATTAATAAAGATTTTATCAAGGCCCACTAATATGGTCTAAGAGCTGAAAGGCCGCACGTATTTAGGAAATAGCTCCAGTTGGAGGAATCGGATCCATCTATGGGGAATAGCCTAAAATAAAATCCTCTGTTCTCCCATCTCGGGCCTTACATAAATAAGATATCACTGCAGGCACAAGGCACCATGGGAAATAGCCAATCCAGTCTTGTAAACATCAGCCAATGACTTCTGGCAAGCTCACACTCTCTCTGGAGGCATGCGAGCGAAGAGGGGAGGAGGGCAGTTCAGGGCTGGAATTCATAAATAAATCACTTTTTTTGGAGAGGATTATGTGTCCACAGACCCTTTCTAACTCTGTCCCCCACCCCCCACCAAAATAAATAAGGCGAGGCAGAAATAGCTGCTTCCAAGCACCACTACAGGAAATTATTTTAGCTTGTTGGTAATTTGGGCACTTACTTTTCTAGTGTATGAGTTACAGTTAACCCTGAAACATTTAACCCCCCTCCCCCAACCCCCTACATACACACACCTGGCCTGCAGAGCAAAACATGTGTGGAAAACATGAAAAAATTAGCCTGTAGAGCCAGAACAAAAACAAGTTTGAACCATGAGAAATTATTTCATATTAAGTTACAAAATATAAAGCATTATGACGATGAAAACAAATCAGAGGAGCTGTATAAATACCAGTCTGTTTCCCAGTACTTGTTTTTTGGGTCCTTTAAATCATTAACAAATTCCCAAAGGAAGCACTCCGGCTCTATTTAAACCCACTTATCCGGGCGCTTCCCGTAATCACCCTGCTGAACAAACACAGGGAGCAAAAGATTGCTCAGTCTGCCCGACCTTGGCCAGAGAAGGTAATACTGGTGAGGAAGGATGTAACTAAATATTCAATCTTAGGGGTGAATGTAAAGGTTTGAGAATCTGTCATTTATAAACACACTAATCCGGCCCCAAAAAAATCTGATTTAAATTCCATCTCTTTCCACACGAAGGGGAAGTTTATGTGACACTGTTTTCAACTAAAAGAAAAATTACTTTTATTTTTGTCATTTTTGCCTTTATTAGGATAGGACATTATATCAGACAGGAAGCGAGGTGGGAGAGAGAGATGGTTGTTATCAGATAAGGTCCGCCATAGGTCACCGCACTGCCCATGAGGCTACTGGTGCCAACAAAAGAAAACTCTTTTGCGTTTTGCCCATTCATTTACACAACAACAGTGTTTTGAGGCCTGATAATGGTACCATTATCATCTCTGTGTAACAATGACGTCATGCTCATGCATATTATATGTTCAGTCTATAGTGTGTGCTAGGGGTGGGCGATGTGACCAAAATCTTTTATTAACTTTTTTTTTTTTTTTTTTTCACGGTAACAATATATATAACAATATTATTTTTGCTTTAAATAAGGTCTTTATGATATAAATATTTTCGAAACAATAGAAATTAAAATTCTTGCCACCAGTGTCAATATCACAAAATAACTAATGCTAGCCTAAATTAATAATGATAATAAAAAATCAAGCTCACTGAAGACAAGTAAACAATCAACAATTAAACTAATAACAATTGGACAAAAAACTACAGTAGAACAAATAAATAAGAAATGCTACATACATTGTATAACGTAATCAAATGTATAAAAGCACTGCATATTCTTTGTGTAAATTAAATGTATATATATATATATATATATATATATATATATTTTTTTTTTTTTTTTTTATTAAAGTTATGACTTAACCAAGGGCAGTGAGAGATTATCTCTATTTTGTTGTGTGATTGACATGAATGACAGACAGCAGAAATATTAGACTGCTATCACTTTAAGAGCTGCCCGGTTCCAATATACTGTTACACATGGTTTCTTTCTCAACTGTGTGATTTCAGACCTACAGTGTTTGTGAGGATACTTGCAAAGATGGACATTTTGACACATGCAAATGCGTGTTTAACCATTCAAGGCCTATAAAGTGGCAAAAATAATTCCGTTCAATACTCCCGTGCTCTATGAGCACTATCTTTATGTACATGTGCCTCTCTGACAGCGCTCAACAGTCTCTCAGTTTGCGAATATAGCTAAATGAGTTCTCTTTCGCCACTGATTTCATTTCAGTGGCTTAAAATTACTTATTTTTAAACCACAGTGCCTAAAACACATGCAAACGTTACATTTTTATGACCATGTACAGCAACGTCATGTGAGCGTTTAACCATGATCACATCGCCAACTACTGGCCTGGCATGCATAATACAGCAGGCATAATTTAGTCACAACCCAGTTTTGCTAGCAAAATGACATCATCCCCACGTTACTGGTCTCCACGTTTTGGCACGATTCATCGCCACGTCATCAGAGAGCTCTGATCACATCATAGCTATCATACTAAACACACAGTGCCTTGGAATGGAAATAGCAGGCTGATATTTATACAGTATGTCACAATGTTTCAACTTTCATTGGAACATTAAGAACTCTGCAGCTTTGTGCTGGAACCATATTCCAGTAAACAAGACATTAGCTATTAGTAGGTGTTGTTTTTGAATTGAAGTGAAAAGGATTTTCCTGTGTGGGCATGGAAAGGTTTAAATGTGTGCATTACTGTGGGTTGTGTGCATCTATGCCTATGTATATGCAGCAGGACATAAAACAGTGCACAGTGCTTATAAACTCCTCTGCATGTTTCACAGTGAGATAAAACATGTGTGCGAGCATGAGAGCAACAGAGGCCGGCATAGAGTAACCTCAGAACATCCTGTCCCATTTGTAAGCGCACACACACATAGAAACAAACTCTAAATTACATATTTGTAATATTATTATTATTTGTTTTAATTCAATTTAAAATAATCAAACCCTTAATGACTTTCTTGCTTTTAGTCATTTACTATTGGTACCAAATACTCTATAAACATTATATAGACAATGTTGATTATTCTCAGTCATTTAGAAACTATTCAGATAAGCACCTCATTTATAAAATAGTGTTTTGACCTACATAATTTAGGAATATTCAGACAGGTTTTTGAATGTTTTTACTTTATACTTTTATTTTTTCAGCTGTGAGGAAATAATAAACAGATCAGAAATGCTCCTCAGGGTTTGGGAGGATAAAATTCATGCAGTGTAAATCATGACAGATAAAACCCCATTGGATTTGGCATTCCAAAGCTACATTTCAAGAAGAAGTAAAATAACGACTTGCTTGTATTAGAGTGACAAAAAAAAGGAAATCCAAGGACTGTCGATATCAGGTGCATAGCATGTTACGTGTTTAGCTTTGGGCATGTACACTCAACGCTGAGCCTGATATATTTATCTGAAATGAAAATGCTTACTAGAAGATAAAGAAATGTGTGGTGACACCTCAGGTCTAGACTAACATGTTGCTGATGTCAGGTAGATCACAGAATGAGTCACACACTAAAATGATTACATTTATAAATAAGACTTTTATTTGTTATCCATATGTTCTACGTGAAGTTAAACAACTATGTGAAAATGATTTGAAATGATGTTAGAGTAACTGTACTTGTAGTGCACTTTAAATCTTAAAAGTACATTTTAAAACCTATACTCGCAGATAATACATTAATGAAATAAAAGGCCACTGAAGTGCATTTTAAAAAGTGCACTTTGTAGTACTATAAAAATAAATTAAGTTTTAAAATTAGATTTTAAATCATTATTATGTTTTAATTATATTTTGTCATGCTATTATTACATTTAAAGTTAAATAACTTTTAACTCCACTGGGCTGGGACACCGGCAAAGGATATAAGTATCGCTTTTTATTTTTTTATTTTTTTATTTTTTTCCCATTTATATGTTTACTATTGAAATGTTGTTGTATGCATTTGTCAATTTTATTTAATTTCTGTATTTTCTTAAATGTGTGTGTATAGAGTATTTACAGAGTGTTAACTTTTAGTATTAGTTACTTTTTCTTATTTGTAAGTCGCTTTGGATAAAAGCGTCTGCTAAATGACTAAAAGTAAGTAAGTAAAGTAAATAACTTGCAACTTGATCATTACAAAATACATGTTTCATTGGTAATGACATTAAAGTCTATTTTAGTTTACCATAAAAGCTTATCAGTACACTCAGAAGTATACTTTAACCATATTTCATATACAACAGTGTTATGAATTTATGTATAAAGATGTACTTAAGCGCTGCTTAAGTGTGTCAAAAAATAAAAGTTCAAATAACTGCATTGAATGCAAATTTAAACTATCACACATTTTCACTTAATTGCAAATAACATGTGTCCAATAACATTACATTCATTTAACACTTATGTATATTATTTTCATATTACATACTATTTTAGAAAATATGCTAAAGTATATTTAAAGTGATTTATAGTGACCTATAGGAAAATTTGGAAAATGAGTTAAACCATAATCATGATAAAATAAGATGAAGGAAATTTGGGGGCTTCTTCAGTCCACTTTCCACTTAGTATTGTAGGGCAGGATGTGACCTCACTTCCTCTCTTCATAAGTCCCACATAGAGCAAAGAATAAAACAAGATCCACCACATAGCCTTTCTCAGTTTTATATAGCTGTCCACAAATTTATTCAAAAATACAAAAAGTCTTCACATAATAAGGAGACCTCATGCGCTTTCTAAGAAACAGCTTTAACAGATGATTTTACCGATTTAATGATTTACTATCTGAGCAGCAAAAGCTACATGCTAATGCTAAAACTGTTCTCTTTAGATGCTAGTATGAATGTTTTGATTACTTGTTGCTACTTTTGACTTTTCTCTATGGCCATTTTAACACCGAGACAGCAACAGATCTCTGACAGTCATGGGCAAATGAATGAGATTTTGTTAGGTGGATGGGGGAGTGAAACCGCTGAAGGGCGAGAGGGCAGTCTACAGTATGAAACTTTAAAGCCAGGTTTACAAGATGACTCACTCCAGCAGCTCTCATCTTAAACAGTTAGGTAAACACAGAGTGTTAATTACCACACATTCAAGAGTGAAAGTGCCCTGGAAAGTACCATGAAAGCTCCCCGTTTCGAATAGGGAAGTCTTAGAGATAGGCTACCACCACCTGATCAAACCCATGATAATCGCAGATGAATATCCTGATAGTGTTTTGGAATTAAAGTAGAGACAAGAGTGTTTCAGAGATGAGGTCAATACCGCACGGGAGTGTTTAGCTTGGCCGAGAATGCATGATACAAGTCACTCAGGAGAGATTTAGCAATGTAGAGATAGGCGGGTAAATAAACCCAGTGGGATTAGGTTACTAGGTTTGAACTTTGACCTCTGGGGGACAGTGCATAAGTCAGAAAATGTGCTACCCTCCCACTAAAAGCAGCACAGGGCTGGGTCAACCTGACCTCTTTGCTTGATAACAGAGGACAAGTAAGGACAAAAGGGGAGCGGTTAAATTACAAAGTCCAATGGAATAATACAATCTTTCATAATCTTTCATAAAAACACTGAAAGTCTATTTTAAATGTCAGAAATTTATATAATTAAGTGCAATATTTGTTGGTTTAAACTGGAATGATATTAATATTCATCTTATTGAATTTAGCTAAAAAGGCCTATAGTAGGCTGTTTAATAGCAGGTTCCAATGTGACAACTTACCCCATGTGCTGTGGCAGCAGTAAGTGTGTATAATTATATAAGTGTGTATAATGAAATCTTTTCCTGGCCAGTAAAAGTGGAAATGCTCAGTGGCTTTTTTTTGCAGCCGAAACTTAAAAATGATGGTAACACTTTAGTATAAGGACCAATTATCATTAGTTAGTTAATAATAATAATAATTAGTTGCTTATTAGCATATTAACATATTGGCTGTTTATTACAACTTAGAAAGCACATATTCTGCATGACCATATTTTATATCCCTTATCCTACCCAATACCTAAACTTAACAACTACCTTACAACTACCTTAAGAGTTTATTGAGGCAAAAGTCATAGTTAATAGTTTGTTAATAGCGAGAATTGAACCACAATAAAGTGTGACTCGAATGATTATCAAGAATAAACCCAGCCTGAGAAATATTCACTAGAGTAAAATACATCTAAACCAGTCCTGATATCCCTTATGTACATGTAACAAAGTCTATCTAGTTAAGTTAATGATTATACATACTAAGTAGGCCTACTTGTTGTTCAATTTAATATTTACTCATGTGCTTACACAATAACATTAATGCAGTCAAATAAAAAGTGACCAAGAAACTTCCATAAATAACACTCCCTCAACTCACTTGACTGATAAGCAAATATTGTTCTAGCAATCAGTGCTAACTAATTGCAGGCCCAGACTTACAGACATTTTTTTATTCCTCCTATTAAGTGATCAAATCCAGATTTATGCATTAAATTAAATTTAAACTACATCAGTACTATCTTCCAGCATTCTTAGTTCACCCAAAACTGAAAATGTACTTGCCCTCAGGCCTTCAAAGATGTAGATGAGTTAGTTTCTTTATGAACAGAATTTTTTTATTACATTACTTGCTCACCAATGGATTATTTGCAGTGAATGAGTGCTGTCAGATTGAGAGTCCAAACAGCTGATAAAAACATCACAATAATCACAATTAAAAAGCTGCTCAAATTTCGTTTTTAGGGTTAACTGTTCCTTTAAGGCCTAGAATGTGACTTGTGTTTTTAGCTTTATGTTCTGTTTGTGACCACCCCACATGTAGTTTGGGTCACAAATTCAATTATTTGCATATATTTCATTTTTATTCATGTTTATTTCTATTTATATGTATATATAAGTTTTATTTAAATTACTTAATTGTATTATAATGAGTTTACACTGAACAGTTCAGCAGCATTTTCTGAATTTTGAGCATCGGTTGAGAGAGTTGAGTTACCGTGATGACTGCAGCGCATCCTCAGACAACAAAGAGGACCGTGAAAGCAACCACTAACTCTTGTCTCTCTCATTTACTACTAAGCTGATTACTGGTTTACAACGTTTACTTGTCTTCTGAGTCACTTTTATGAGAAAAAGACATGCAAAAGACATATATGTTATCATAAAAGCAAACATGAGTGCGTGTCTGCACAAGTTCAGATACAAAAGCCAGAAAACGCAAATCCTATTTAAATTCTCTCTTTGTCACTGTCAGAATAAAAATAAAGGCCTAAGACAACCACAAAGTCAACCAACAAGTTTGAGTTCCAATGGTCTACAAAAGGAGGGACCACACAAACGTTATACAATCAGATAAGAGTATGTGCGCAGGAAATGAGCAGCTCTTTGACAGATGAGGGGAGCTCTTCATAACCAAAATAGAACACACACGGCACGTCCGACAGATATCGGTTTCACTTCAGAGGTGGTTATCGGGGAAAACACCAAGAATATCTCTGACCTTGTGGCAGCACACAACATCGTGACACATTTACATCTGTTTATGGTTACTTTCATGCTTTTTACATGCACTAATCACATATTTGTTTTCACACCATGTTTTTAAGACACCAGGCCTTTTATAATTATCACCATTTCATCAACTCTCATCTGGAAAGTGGAACTGAGAAATATCATAATGACAACAAAAGACTTTTCAGTTGCCCTATTTTCAGCTCTTCTCAAACTTTACCTCATTTCAACCGTGCTTTGAATGTAAAGCACAATGAACTCAAGCCACATTGCTCTTATGTTACTCATAACGTAATGTATGTCACCAGCTGGGTCATTCTACAAAATGAGCGCCGCTTCTATTTCAAAGATATGATTCGAAAGTTGAAAGTACATGTATTTAAGACTTTGTCTCTAAAAATCACCAAATGTGATTTGTTAAATTACTAAGGTCACACTTTAGTTTGGGGACCAATTCTCACTATATTAACTACTTATGCCCCAATAAACTCCTAATTACTGCTTATTATTAATAGTTAGGAAGGTAGTTGTTAAGTTTAGGTATTGGGTAGAAGTATGGGATATAAGTACTAATAAACAGCCAATATGCTAGTAATATGCATGCTAATAAACAGCTAGTTAATAGTGAGAATTGGTCTCTATACTAAAGTGTTACTATTAATAAATATTAATAGATTGAGGGATATACCTTTGTATTAAGAAAAGTAACTGGGTTGACCCTTTTAGTTAATTTATCCATTTTACTGTTTACAGTAGCCATTATTGAACTTGTATTTAAGGTCATAACAATTAAATTCGATATTTCCAAATATCCAGTATTAAATAATCTGTTTCAGATGATCAATTTTATATTCTCTAACAAATCTAACAAAATATAATATAAAAAATATTTACTTGAACTTGCAGAGATCAATTTCTGAAAACATTGTCATTATGACAGGGCATTTTTATGTATAGAGAAGTACTTTATAGTAATAACGGACAGTTATGATGACAACATGAATACTTTAGGACACAAATTTAAGATGATTTTTTTTATTTTATTTACTGTCTACTAAAATATAGTATATTATATAAAGATGCGTCATGCTTCATGATGCTTCATATATATATATATATATATATATATATATATATATATATATATATAGTAACATACATAAAATATATAATAACATAGTTTAAATGCGCCTGTAATAATATATAATAAAACAAAATGCCATTAACTATTAATGCCATTAATTTATTGCTGAAATCCTCATTTTCATGAGTGACACAAAAGGCAGCTGTTAAAAGATTCAGCTGATGAAAAGAGCAAACTTGATCCCTCTGATCAGCCAGAACTAAGATAATGCCTTAAACCCTACAATATAATTTCTGAGTATAAAGGAAACCCTGTCGCTGAGGGAGCTTGAGTCATCTGAATAGTTTTCTGTCATTAGACAATACGTCAGCCTCATTAGACACAAGCATTCCCATGAGGCCTCTGACTGTGCCCACAGCAGACAGGAAACCCTCTCTGACCACATAAACAGGGACATTAGAACTGAAACAAAAAAAGGGAGAATCCAATCAAAGGTACAACCGCAAATCAAACTCTACCAAACCAGTTCCATAACACTTTAAATGTTGAGATAAACAAGAGAGACTGTTGCTTATTTCATCTTTGCTGCACACAGTAACTGTTTATCTTGTTGAAAGTGAGCTATTCCTTACTCTGTCAAGTTTGCACGTCTTTGCGAGGCAATGCTTCCCTCCCTAAGGTTTCTATTTTGTCTTCATACAAACATGGACCCATCGTTATGATGAAGTGAGAAGATTATGACATCACTGGAATTCGGCTGTCAAACACAAGCGCCTGTGTGAGGCTGAAATGCTCTCTGCGTGCTGTGTGAATGAGATTGTGTGAAATATACATTCCATGACCACTCAAACTTAAGTATCATCCTCAGAACAACCAGATTCTGCTTTGAGAAGGACAGAAACTTGAATAAAGTACGTGAATAGCTATTGTGAAAATGCTTGTGAAATGCTTGTGAAAACTGTTTAAAAGAAAACACACACACACACACTCACTCACACCCACCCACAAACACACACACACACACACGTTTGTTTTTGTGAAAAGTGGGGACTCTCCATAGGCGTAATGGTTTTTCTACTGTACAAACTGTATGTGCTATTGCCCTACACCAGTTAATAATAGTTAAAAATAATGATTAAGATATACACTAACAATGTATATAGATATATAATGTATTATGCCTTCATAATGAAGCTTCTTGCAATTGGTATAAGGTTTTCAAACCCATACAAAACCTACAAGAATACAAAAACGATTTCTATTTTAAGCTACATTTTAAATGTATTTGGTAATACTTTAGTATAGGGACACATTCACTTTAACTAGTTGCTTATTAGCATGCCTATTATTAACATATTGGCTGTTTATTATACTTTTAAGGGTCTCTTAACTAGTTGCTAATTAGCATGCATATTAATAGAATATTAGCCATTTGTTAGTAGTAATTAAGCACATATTTTATTTGTGCTTAATTATAGTTTTATTAGTTTTAATAATAGTTTTATTCTTCATGACCATATTCTACATCCCCAATCCTACCCAATACCTAAATTTAACAATTACCTTACTAACTATTAATGAGCAGCAAATTATGAGTTTATTGAGGTAAAAGTCATAGTTAATGGTTTTCCTTTTATCACGGACACAACATTTCACTAACTAAAATCAAGCTCAATTATGAGTTCAAAGTTAGTCAGGGCACATATTTTATTTTTACAATGCTGTAAATGGAGGGTCAGAAACAAGAATCAGCAATGGTTTATTGCTTATGCACTTTGTGGGCAGACAGCTGACATTTGGCAAACTGTGCAAGCAGTACCAAAACATAATTTGGCTTGAACAATAGAAATAGAAATTCCTGTAAAACTGTCGACCTCCCTGAAAGTCATTGTACGATGCAGCACCTAGCTGGACCCATAATGTTATGATTCACTGTTTTAAACTGAGGTATATGAGCCCTCTGTGACTGTGAATGGAGCGAGATTTGTTACTATATGTGGCAAGCTGTATATAAGAAGGAGGGCAATGTGTTATATGTGATAGGAGGCCCTTGTGGGGTTAAATGGAGGTGAGTGCGTGCATTCAGTTAAACAGAGATGTGAGAAGACGCCGCTAAACGTGATCCAGCAGTGCAGCAGCAGCAGAAGGGAAGGTGGGCCCGTCCTCCTCACACGTCTCCCCCTGAGTTTCCACTCTGTTAAAGAAATAAATAAACTCCAACTCCACCGGGTACACGAGCGCCGTTCACCTCTTCTCTCATCCCTCGCTCCAGTCCTCCCCCGCACGGCCAGTCGGCCGCCCCTCACACTGACAGCTGTCTCTGATTAAGACTGTGAAAAATGGGGCAGTCACGCCAGCCGGCCCTTCCTCCCCTGCATTCCTTGAGCATGACTGTGCACTTTCTCCCTCATGGCGTTCTCCCTCGAAGCTTCTCGCTCTGATTGCCTATTTCTTTGTTTATCTCTTCTTATTCCTTCTATATGGCTATGTAGACTTCTTATTTCATTCAGTCCTTCTACACCTTTCTTTTTTCTGTCAGAGTGGTTCAAGCGAGCTGTATTTATGAGTGGGTGGCAAAGATTTGTGGGTAAGTGGAATACAGTGTCAATGTACAGCGCGAGTGATGACGCATGAAAATGTGCATGTCAGATGGAGACAGTTAACTGCGGGGTGCACGAATGAAAGTAAGTGGGAGAAAAAGAGATTTGTGGGGTATAGAAGCGCAAGTGACCAAAGGCGTGAGGAGTTTATGGTTGTGCGTGAGAGCAAGTGAAATGGAAAACGACGCAAACACATGTTGTGTATTTGGGTCAATGACGTGATGCTCATATCTTTGTCAGGATCTATTAAGCTTTTCTAAAATACATTAAAAATGTAATTGGTACAGACAACTACTTTAATGAAACAATTCTATGATAATCCTGTTTTCAGTTTCTAAATTAAAAATCATTTTGATATTGATAAGGCACTTATTATTAAAAAGGCACTATTATTATTATTATTTTAAACTGTCCAAGTCTAACTAACTAAACACACAAAGTCAGGTGGTGTAACCAACATGCAGAATGTTATGTTTTCATGTGACAAGAAAACAGGACATTATCTCAGAAATATATAGACCTAAAGATCTATAGATTTCTACAGAGCCTCATAACTCAAGAGTAGTTACACCACTTGACACTTGTCATTATGTAATCTGGGACATCCTTGTTTGTCTCATTTACATCAAAGATGTACAGTGCCTTGCTTTATGTGATGCCTGAAGAACAGATCAGCACAGAACAAAGTCTTCGAGGCCTTCTTCACAAACCCTCGAGTAACCACTGACACAGTAAACATAAGCGCTCTCCGTTAGCCATGGAGGAAAACCTAACCTCAAACTTCAATACAGACTAGCATTTTTCACTTTGCAGCACAGCCATGTTTACACCACATTAAGATTACCTCATGATAATTACAATGTGCTTTGAGTGTCTCATTTTTGCGGCTGTTTTGCTTGATGTACTTCTTTATTTGTTCAGGGACTGCTTGGAGACCTCGACAGAATCCACATGATTCCCAGTGCATGAAACGGTGTGGAAGGGGAAGCTAATCCTCACCCTGTCATCTCCCCCAAGATGTCTGTAGATCCACTTCCAGATGTTTCCTGTAGTGTCACTCATGTATACTTATACGAGGGCCAAAAGGCTTTAGCATGAAGTTTACATTGTCTGAAATGTCTTCTCTTTGACTTTTGAAGCTCATCACTGTGGAAAACATCATAATTAGAGTCTTTTCACCCATTAGTAGCGTTGGTTTACATTGTACAACAACCCATTACGCTCTGTTTGGCTAATAAAAGCTGGAGCTTTCTTGGCTTTGGACTGCGGTCTTGCATCTGTCTCCTCTTCACGAGATGAGGACGAGTGCATACTTTTGTGTGTGACCGAACAGTTCACGCAATCAGAGGCAGGCGTTCAAAAAACAAAGCAATGAAATTTGTTCTCCTTTTAAAAGGCCGCTTTTATGAGGAGCTCAAGGCCAAATCCTCTCTTGAAAGCAAGAAAATCTTGATTCCAAATTAGTTTAACAAGCCTTTTCCTGTTTTATCAGAGCTTGTTCGTTTTAAACACATGCTATTGTAATCATTCTATTTTTGAGGGCCAGGCCAGAACTGGTGGGAGAAGGTCCTATCACAGGCTGTTAGATACCACGTATCAGATTTCATAAACAAGCAGGAACATTTTTATCAATCTCTGCATTAAAGCGGGCGAGTGGCTGCACTCGTATCAGTTGAATAAATCTTTTTGTCGGACTTTTCCAGGGCACCATGCTTGATAGTATTTAATCTGTAATGACCACATCTTTTACACAAATGACTCAGAAAATAAAGCCACAAATCTCTCTTCCTGTGCTCGGGATGTTTGTTCCCCATTCCAATGCTTTGTCCAGAATGACAAAAAAGTTATTTGCACATCTTTGGTGATAAACAGTACGGCACATAAGAAAAAAAAAAATCAATATTATTGTATTTCAACATACCTTTGAGCTATCATTGTTCTACACCAGAAGCCTGGCACTAGATCTCCTTACAGGAAAGGAGCTAGAGATATGGGCCTTCACATTAGTCAGCTTCATCACTCCATGTGATACAAGACAGATCAGAAAGAATTAAGAGGAAAACAGTCTCGGTTAACCATTTTAATCTCCAAATATTTATTTTGCAAGATGATTCATATGTCTACAGCTGTGAAAAAAAAGGAAACAAAAACTGATCCAGGAAGTGATGTCTAGAGTTCCTCTACAGCTTTGCTAATCACTGAAAAGTACTAAAAGCAGGAGAGAACATTAGAAGAATGATTTTTCCATTCTACATATGATTTTCTTTGAGCAAACTTGCCAGTGTGGGAGGTAAATACACCGGCCTGATTGCATCTGCACCAAGCTTGTAGCCATACAAATTAAACCGAGTCTAAAGGTCAATGCTTAAATACGTACACGTGGGAGACACAGTGAATGTGCCTTTCTAGACTGCATATACAGTATGACACATTTTAAGAATGGAACACGTTACGCAGTGGAGATCATAGCAGTGCACTCTTGATGTTGTCTTGTAAAGTAACGACCAAATTTACTCAGCTGCTCAATGCGGTGACTTCCAATAGACTGAATTACGTCCACTGACATAATAAGTAGTTGCATTCTAACTGTAATGCAATTTTTAAATATTTTGTGGGTATTGTGCCAAACTTTAATGAAGCGGTTGGCAAAAAGTCATTTTAACATGCATCAGTTAGCAGTTAGTGAAAATATATTTTAATAGCAGTTACTGTAGCAAAAAAACACTTAACGATATAGCTTTATGATACTTAGTGAAAACTTTTTGAGAAAGCAGTTAATTGACAAAAATATTTTTTTTATTTGACAATTAGTGAAAAGACATTTTAATATAGCAGTTAACAGTTCGCAAAATACTTTTAATAATGCATTTAGCAGTTAGTGATTTAAAAAAAAAATAGCAGTTAACTAAAATACATTTTAATATAGCAATTTGTAATGATCAGCCAAACTGACTGATCTTTCCTTAATTAAATTGGGTTAAATTAAATTAAATTTTACTGTGTGACATTAGATTATAAACTCGTCGTTTTAATTTCAAATAACACAATAAATACAAAAGATTTAGGCTGTTTAGAAAGTTCTAACACAGTCCTAAAGAGTCCAGACAGAGTGCATTAAAGACTTTGAAATAGCAGTTAACTAAACACATTTTTAATATAGCAGTCGGTTTTTAGCGACTTGACCTTGTAATATGGAAATCTATAATAAAGTAATAAATAACATTTTTTCTATGTATTATCCGATATGTATCTTAGTTGAAAGCGCTTGAGGGGTGTAACGTTACTGTGGTTTGATCCTTAGACAAAGGACTTCTGTCTGTGAGCGTCTATTTAGCGTGAATCGAAAACACACTCTTTGACTACCTTGTAATCTAACTTTTGTGATTACTGAAATGCTGTTGAAACATGTATATATACTTATATGTAAAAATGGACTTTTAAGAGCTCCCCACCCTTTTGTTTTGACTTACTTCAGGGGGTTCAAGCCTTAATTACGGGGATCAGACCCCCAATTCCATCCTAAATTAGCACCCTAGTTTGCTAGAACAGAAACCATTGTTTAGTTGATGAAGCCAGTTGTAAAGAAATCAGACATTAAGATCTTATTGTTCCAGGAAACCTCACTGTAGGCCATCACTTCAGACCGGAGCCAAGCTGTTTCATGTCAAGAAGGTGCATTATTGAGATCACATATTAAATGTATTAATAGCCGCGTCCCTCTCCAGTGAGAATTGTTTTCATTTGGAAACAATTTAGTTAGCTTTTTTCATTATTTCCTCAGTACCACATTGGTTGGAGGATGATGAAGGGCGGGTGGTGGTCAAACACAGAGCCAGATACGTCAGCGCGAAGTCAAGAGAGCAGGTCCACGTTTGCCAGCTCTGGGTGGATTCATCAAGAGGGTCATGGTACGTACAGGGCAGCTGTGCACTGGGAAAATATCTGTACTCCATTTAAGAGTAAAGGGGGGAAGCTTGGAGAGGACATCGAGCCGCTCGCAGGCAAAGCTGGAGTCACTCAAAAGTTTGGTGAATGCATTCTAAGTTGAAGAGGATGGGGACAGGGGCTCATAAAATGCAGATTCTGGGAAATCCATTTGACTTTACTGGATTTCACAGAGCATATAAGCACTCAAGGCAAACAAACTGCAAACCAACACTGTTTAACACGCACCAAAAGAGTTTCCATACTCCATGTCACACAATAGGATGCAGAATGAGCTGACAAAACAGTGTAGGCTGCCATGTGGGACTGGACCTTGAGAAAGGCTGAGGTTGAGGGGTTGTATATACAAGCGTGGATACGCCAGCAATATCCACAGTGGACACGCTTAGCATTGGGCGTAATTGGTTCCAGTTTCTTTTTGACAAAGACTCACTTTTCTTCTTCCCCTTTCTTCACACAAACAGATAGACAGGCTGAAACGAAAAAACACATTGATTTACCTAGCAAAACACCAAAGGATAAACAGAGATAAAAGTAGAATGGCAGTTTACAGACAGTATTTGTAGTCTTTGTCATGTGAGGTTCAGTCGAGAGCATGATGAGTTTGTTCTAGACAAAACTGCGGGCTAAAACGCACTCCATTACAGTGGAAGACGGCGCACGGAACAAACTGATTTCCCTCAGGACTGTACCCAGCTGCACCTCAGATCTTTGACATGGAGAGAGACAAAGACACTGAGTATGAATTCAATACATCTTTCCATAACAGATATTTACATCATCTTCTAATGGGGAAAAAGTGTGGGGCTTAAAGTTGAATGATCTTTCTTTCTGTTGACTTAAGCAGATGTCTCAAGAGTTGAAGGAAAAAAACATGGCATCTAAAAAAAAAATAAAGCATCTAAAACAGCTCTAATACTCTTAAAGAGATAGTTCAGCCAATAATGAAAAATTCTGTCATCGTCTACTTTCTGTGTGTTCTGCAGAAGAAAGAAAGTCATTAAGGTTTGGAGCAACAAATGATGGCAAAATGTTCACTTTTTGGGTCAACTTTCCTTTTAATGTGGTGTGAAACACAGACAAAGGTTTAGAGGCCTGTTTATAATATAAGTCTTAAATCTTGAGTCTATTGAGAGAGAGTAAATGATTAATGTACAGAAACAAAATAGCATCTTGTTGACATGAGACGTATTTCAGCTGTAAGCTGCAATATTCTTTCATCAAACGATCCTCCCTCCTAAAAACTGAAGTCTTTTGCTTTAAAGACAGAAAACTGAAAGGATATTTTACTCGTTTATCATGTTTTCATTATATTAAAACCCTACTTTTTATGGATGGACGGCAGCCAGAGCCAAACTTTTTTGGGAATATGATTGAAAACATTTGCGAAATCAAAATGAGAGGTCAAGAAAGCATTGATCTTATATGGCAAGTTGGCACACACCAACTCGGTTTCTGAAAACTCTCCCCTGGGAGATTGCGGAGGAAAGGATTTACTGTGCTGTGGTTGCCCAGTCACGGCCCACATACCTTTAATGTTGCTCACAAGAGCTTTCTCCACCTCTACTTAATCATTACTACAAGGAACACTAGAAGTATGCCGTTACAGCAGGGCAGAGAGAAAATCCCTGCTTTGTCTCCATGATCTTCAAGTTAAACTATGAAGTCTCCCTTGTAGCTTCATAGTTTGGAGACACCTGAAGTTTTATACGAGGATCATAAGGGAGAGCTGCATGCAACTTTGTTGACCACACTGTTTTACCACGGTGTGAAAGTGTCAATTATCCCAACATGCCCATGAGTGGATTGTGAGATGCCGCATAGGAGAACAGCCTCAAATATACCCTCTCAAATGAACATAATTGATACAAATGTGCAAGTTTGGAGCGCAAGTACAGGTTTAGGTGCTGAACTCTTGAGTAGATTGTGGATAACAGTAATTAGAGTGGAGAGCAGTTTTGGGAAGACACGTTCAGGCAGACCTAGGCCGGGAAAGCGGCAATCTGCTGCTTGTACAAACATAACGTCACACAGTGCATCTCATCTCCAATTTAGTGCACACTTCAAATTTTTGTCATGCTCCTAAAAGTGATAAATAACTTGATCTGGCCAAATATAGTCCCTAAATGTCGAAACTACTCATATTAAAAAAAGACGAACCTACTCTATATGACCACTGGAGCTAATCCAGTTGTTCCCACCCTTGCTTCCTCTGTGTAAATGACAACATTCAATGACATAATCTACAATGTAATCATAGACATGTTTTTCCTCAGGGCTATTTCTCGAATGTGCATGAGTCATCATTACATCCTCACATAGAAATAATGAGCCTAATTTCTATACAAACTAGGTTAAATGTCTTTTGGGATAATTAGTAGTGCTTTTAAAGGCAAAGGCTTAAAGGAACACTCCACTATTTTTAAAAATAGGCTCATTTTCCAACTCCCCAAGAGTCAAACAGTTGAGTTTTACCTTTTTCGAATCCATTCAGCCGATCTCCAGGTCTGGCGGTTAGCATCACGCTCAAAAATGACCAAAGAGTTTTGATATTTTTCCTATTTAAAAACTTGACTCTTCTGTTACATCGTGTACTCAGACTGACGGAAAATGAAAAGAGTGCGCAATGCTAATGGTCTAATCAGATTCAATGATCTATGCTAAACTACGCTAAAAGTGCTAGCGCCAGATCACAAGATCGGCTGAATGGATTCAAAAACGGTAAAACGCAACTGTTTAACTCTTGGGGAGTTGGAAAATGAGCCTATTTTCAAAAATAGTAGCGTGTTCCTTTAAGCTTTGGGATTCGTATTTTATATTCTCTGATGCCATTTTGTGCCACAAACTTTAATGACACCTCAAATTACGTCGCTTGTGGAGGAGAAGTATGCTAATACTCTTCTAAAGGTTTTAGTTTGTTGGACAGCAATACAAGTGAATGAAAAATCCTATAGCGTAAACTTGAAAGAGGGACCCAAGCAATGCTATCTATATATTTCTCTATCTCTATCTCTATCTATCTATCTATCTATCTATCTATCTATCTATCTATCTATCTATCTATCTATCTATCTATCTATCTATCTATCTATCTATATATATATATATATATATATATTAGAAAAATATCAGACATTACAAATAAAGAAATAATAAACTATTATGGAGACATGTGTCTTATTACTGCTATGTTCTGTGGCATTTTTGCATCGGGCCCCCATAAATTTTTGACCTTGGATCCAAGCCATATCTAGGCACAGAATAGTACAGACCTATGGGTTGTGCTATTTTGGCTAGTAAGCAACCAATTAGTAACTCATCAAAACACAATAGAAACCCCTTAACAACGGCCTAAAAAAAATTATAATCTAGTATCCATCCAGTAATCCACTTTACAGTTTCACAAATCATGATCATAATGCTGATTATAAGCACACGTTTTTCCACTGTTTATGATCATGCTACGGTGGCCGAGAGAGCTCAACGCGCTGCAACTTCAGAAAACACATGCAAATAGATAAAGCACAAGCAAATAAAGAAAACATCTTCATCAGTTTGACAGCAGGTGGTGCAAATGCTCACAACACAAACAAATAAAGAAACACACTGCAAATGCTCACAACACAACCAAATCAATTTTATTTGCAGCTCCTTTCTTTTTTTTGGTTGTGTTGTGAGCATTTGCAGCGTGTGTGTTGTCAAACTGACGAAAGTTAGTTGTTTTCTTAATTTGCAGGCGTTTTTTTTCTATTTGCAGCGCGTTTCTTTGTTTGGTTGTGTTGTGAGCATTTGCAGCGTGTGTGTTGTCAAATTGAGGAAGTTGTTTTCTTTATTTGCAAGTGTTTTATCTATTTGCAGCGCGCTGAGCTCTCTCGGCCACCGTATCATGCATTTCTTACGGTGATTCAGAAATGTACAGGATTGCATTACACTGGAACAAACAATTTGAAAATGTTTTAACTTTATTACACAGTACAAAAAACATTAACTTAAACCACATGCAACATGAACTAAACAAGTAAAAAGATGCATTTTCTTTCCAGCTTGCTTCCCATTCGTGTCCAAGATTTTGCTCAAGAATGTATGCAGAAGCAAAAACAGTACTTTTCCTGTGTGGAGCGATTTCTTGTGTAAGACATAAAAGAGTGGCTTCACTTTCGGCCTTGTTTGTTGTCCGGCCCAGCACTGGACACATGGGCCGTGTAACTCTAGTCCAGTTGTGACCACACAGGAGATGTTCTGTACAGACGGGGTCAGCTCCAGAATGGAGACAGATGGACGGAGGGCAGTTCTCACACAGAGAATGGCCTCCACTGTTCCCGTGCTGGCCGCTGCTCACAAAGATCATTGATTTTGACCACGTTGAGTGAAGGGCTCGCTAATATCTAATTTCAATACCGTCCTCAGCATGACCATGACACCTGTTCGGAGGTCAGGTCTAAAGAACACCTCGACTGGGGGAATCCGATCAAAAACCAGTCTTTTTTCTTTCTGATTATGTAGAGGTCAATACAATTTTACATTTTCAGAGTTGGCTCTCATCCTCGAGAATGAATATCATACTATCAACAGGTTTTCAGTGTAATGCAGTTCAGGGTTAGAAATGCCCATTTGAAAATGGTAACAGAAGTCCTAAAAATGTGTGTGTTTGTGTATATTTATACATACTGTATATTACTAATGTAGTCATTTATTATTTTCTGAATGTATATTAACTGAATTATATTTATTTTTTTAATAATATGTATATATAATCACTATCTATTATTGAGACATAAAAATAATTCAGTAAATATAGGTAGATATATTCATATATTCAGTATCTATATTATATCTATATTCAGTAAATATAGTAGATAGATAGATAGATAGATAGATAGATAGATAGATAGATAGATAGATAGATAGATAGATAGATAGATAGATAGATAGATAGATAGATAGATAGATAGATAGATAGATAGATGGATTATCATAAATGGACAGCACACACCTCATGTCCCTTAAACTTATTCCCATCACTGTGCTTAAAAATAATCTTAAATAATCATAAAAGTTCATTTCGGGCGCAGGGTCAGTAAAATAATGATTTCTACAGTGATGATGCGTTTCCTTCTGCCGCTGCTCAGTAGGAATGACTCAGTTTGGGGAGTTCACCCTTCCTCATGATCAACAGGACAGGAAACCTGGTCAGAGAGGAAAATGACCTGACATTTCACAAGCTGAACTCAAATTCTATTCCAATAATCGTATTTTCATAATTTCACTATTTCCTGTCTTCAAACCCTGACACATTTCCCCAACAAATCCTCTTCCTAACTACATTACATTTAACTTTGTGCCAGTGTCCTGTTTCCAGTTTCTTTAGTTTTTTGCTTCAACTCTACAAAAAGACAGGAGGGATAAACAAATCATAATACAAAAAGACTGGATGGATAAACAAATCGTAAACAATAGCATAATAGCTAACAGCTAGTGTTGTGATCTTTAACCCAGAGGACTAATGCTGTTCCCATATTGTAGGTCAAAGAGAAAGCCATAAACGTCACTTGCTTATATTTTTAAGTTGAAAGGCAGGCGTCTTTTCAACATCACTTTCGATCCTAATCGTCAGTCTTGACCCTTGAAGCAACTCATTGTACAGCTAGCCTGGAGCCCTGTATAAAAAGGAGAGGGGGCAACAGCTACTTTGTAGCAGAGTTGCATGGGAACAACATGACTGGAGAGATCTAGTGGTGTACCACTTACGATTCTGTGGCCAAGCTTTTATGGACAATTATTTTTTTTCCTCATTTCAATTGTGCTTAGCCTTTAAAACACTAGTGTTGCATAAATACAAGAGGGACACCAGAATCTGGCGAAAAGGCAGAACAGGAAAAGGCAAGTAAACAGATCTCGAATAAAAGAAAAATACATTTGCCTGAGGGATAATAAGTCTGTCAGCTGAGGACGCTGAAATAAAAAACTTGAAATGACTGTCCAAATATCAGCTCAGTTGTACCAGTAGGGCGGTTACCACAGCACATAACTGACTATTGGAATCTCACAAGTCCCTACATACTTAGAGATTAGACTGCAAAGTAATCCTGAAAGAGATAATTCATTCCTTGCCTCTTACTAGCACCTCAAACTCTCTCTACTGCTCCCTCTCACTGCTCAGCAAACAACAGGAGAAGCAATGAAAGACATTTAGAGTCTGTGAAACACGGATTGAAATGAAGTGTTCCCTCTACAGGCCAAAAGACCACACTACGAAAACACTCTGAATGCACACAGCCATTACAATTCATTTGCACGATCTGCAACAAACAAGTTATGACATAACTTGAGATCAAATGTATTCTTGGACTTTATATAAGTGAAAATAACTTTTCTTATCCTGACTCTTAGGGTACAAGCTATATCATCAAAGTATTGATAAGTTAGTTGGAAACACTTTGAAATGTAATCTCAACCACTCCTGTCAACCTTCAGGTTTTTTTTCTCTTACACCACAGGGGTAGATTACTCTGTACCACAGAACTTGTTAAACTCCTCATAAACATACTCATAATTATTAAACTGAATTAATAATCTCAGCATAGCGGCCAAGCATGCAAGTTCCTTGCATCTCGCCTACAGTCCTCATGTTAAAACCACTATTAAAGTCTGGAGAAAAAAAGACCTTTAAAAAAATTTCCACCTCTGGCTGAGAGGAGGTGGAGATGAGGGGGGTGTTATGACCCTGATCCTCTCCTCCGCCCCATACAGCCCAGGGCAGTGTAGCATTGTAGCAAACATCCCCAGTAAATCTGCCCCCTCCTCCAACATTTCTGAAAAACTTTTGTCCTAAGTGGTGCTGTTCTTCCTCAGCTGTAACACAAATACAGAATGACTCAGTGTAGAGGGAGAGAGCAGTTCCTGCCCTGTCATGGATTGTTAGGGTGGGCTGTGGGAGGGGGTCTGTCATGAATAGTGTGTATTTGAAGTTATAAAAGCTCTATATCACTATTTCATCTAATATAAAGACTATAGATTTAGCATATTTCAGTAAAAAATAGTCTTTGTGTAGAACTAACATACCACCAACCTCCTGAGGTATCTGTAAAATTGGATTTACAGGAAAATAAACACCTTCCAACAATATCCAATGTATTTCAGATGGACCGATACAAATAAAAAAACAATGAAATAAGGGTGTTGTAAATGGAATGACAATTATTTTAAACTAGCACATGTGAATAAAATTAATGAACAAAAATGAATTCCCACGTCCTTGTTTATTTCTATTGTTTCAGTGAAATACAGCATTCTCTGTACTTGCCATTCACTCTGCATTTAAGATAAGTGATAAGCTGTTGATTTCCGAAATAATTCGCAGCAAATAGCCTAGTATGTGAACTAAAAAAATAGTTACAAAACTCGACACAAAATAAAGTTTCAGGCACCGAAATAAACAACTAGACACAAGGCCTTCTGATTTGCTTATGAGCGTGCACAATAAACTGCTTTGCACTTCTGAGAGAGAGAGAAGTAAAGACTTATAAACTTGAAAAAAGTGCAAGAGGAACGCCCATATGAAGCGTCGTCTCTTGGCCCCTCCTGCATTTGAGTTAAAAGGAAATGCAGACCGAGGGGTTTCTTATAGGGCAGCACAAGTTTACACAACCAGAAACTAGCTTATTACAATTTAAAGTATCCGATTCTTTTCGCTGTGTTTGATTTATCCTCGATTGGAAGATGACCACAGCCGTGGTGTCGCCTTTCTTCGACTTTAGCGAACTGATCAACAACAAGGTATTAAAAGAGTGTTTGTGTTGTGGAATGTGGACGATTAGACTTTCCTTCTAGGTTTGAATGGGCGATTTTAGTCGTATTAAGTAACACTGAACTACAACAACTCAATTAGAACTGCTTTTAACATCCTTAAGTCATTTTTAAAGCTCTAATGTAGCAATGAACGAGACTAAAGTACGTAGTAGACGCTTGCAGCCAGGAAAGTTCCCTGCTTGGCTTGTTCTGGAGAATCCATGGCTGCGATTTTACAACATATCTGGGTAGTTGATGCATAATGTATCCATGGACGTTTTAATCAAGATTTTAAGTAAAAGTAAGTGAAAGTGTATATCTTGGCTCTTCAGACTGCTTGCAATTAATTTGAACTGAATCACTCTTTTGCCTCCAGTAGTTCATTCAAAATAACTTGATTAAATTAATTGAAGTATACATTTTCAATAAGCTAACGTCATTTTAATTGAGACTAGGTGCCTAACAGTTGACAAAAAGCTGTTTTAAAATCTTTTAGCATGGTATAACACATCAGTACACATCAACCTCCCACAAGTATTTCATGTTAACTACCCATCTACGTTTCACGTTGCTTCCTTTTGAACTGTTTATTAACTGAAGATTGGAGCAACCGGTTTCACCACCTGCTAAATGAAAATATACTCAACCTGACGAAACAGTTTTTTTTTTTATTGACCTGTTTGGGTGTAAACGTGAATGGTGTATGAATCTGTGCAAAGTCAGGGCTGTCTCGTGATTTCATTGAATTAAACTTTGACTGAGAAAATCAGTGAGTCAAGCTGGTTCTTAGATATGAGCTTATTTCGGTGGTTAACCCATAACTGCAGTCAGACATCCTTTGTCAGTGGAGTTAATGTTTTTCTTTGCTGTGCGGATGTAACCTTTAGATTGTGTATATTTCCATCCAGCTGATTGTCGCATGAGTCAATCTCTTTAAAGAACTTTATTAATAGTTGTTGTTTTTATATAAATCATGTGACATGGTGGCTAGATAAGTAACTGTGGAAATAGTGCATTCAGTATTACAAATCAATGTTACTTTCTAGGATGTAGCCAAATATTTAAGATTTGGAGACCGAATAATTTATGTCTGTGAGGGTTACGACCCTGTTTTTAGTTATAATCAATAAATCAATATATTTCCTAATGAAAAACGTGGAGCAACATTTAGTTTGATAATGTTGATTCTGAACGTATTAATGTTGTCAGACGTGGTCTATGTCCACAGGTTTCCAGACAGACCTAGTTTCATGTCTGATACTGTACGAGTTACGTTATTACTCGTATCAGACACGCACAGCAGTCTTTGCTTTTCTAAAGCAGTCAAGCTTTCCCTTAGTGGGCATCGAGCCAAACTAGCAGTTGTTTTGGCCTGTATTTACTCGTGGGTTTAACATGAAGCCAGTGCAAAACAGTTGAGATGTGCCAACCACTTTGTGGCTTTCGAAAACTGAATTCAGTGTCATCAATTTTCTTTTTTTTGTCTCTTTTGTAGAACAAAATGCTGAACTACAATAATAACATCCTCAGTACTCCACACCCTATCTCGGTCCCTTGCACGGGGCCAAGTCTGCCCATCTCCAACCCCACTGGGTGCCTGCTGGACAGGAAGGCTGTGGGGACACCCTCAACTGGTGGGGTTTACCAGCGCCGGCACTCTGTCACTACGGCTAGCACCAAACTCAACCAAAACCAGTTCTTGAACATTGCCAAGGCAGATCCATCCCTGCTTGGCTCAGGGACAGGAACCACCGGCAGCAGCAACAAAGAGAACCGACTTCGAGACCGCTCTTTCTCAGAGACGGGGGATCGCCTGCTACAGAAGTGTTCGGGCCCTGGAGGCCCCAACAGCCAGGTCAACTCGAGCCGCTACAAGACAGAGTTATGCAGGCCATTCGAGGAGAACGGCGCCTGCAAATACGGTGACAAGTGCCAGTTTGCCCATGGCATTCATGAGTTGCGCAGCCTAAGCCGCCATCCTAAGTACAAGACGGAGCTCTGCCGCACGTTCCACACCATCGGCTTCTGCCCCTATGGCCCACGCTGCCACTTCATCCACAATGCTGAAGAGCGCCGTGGACCTCCTCCAACCCCGTCCCCACTTTCAGCCTCCAATAAGATGGAGAGGCCACGGCTGCAACACAGCTACAGCTTTGCGGGGTTCCCCAGCTCTGGAGGCTTGAGGGACAGCCCCACCTCGGTCACCCCTCCACCTATATTTTCCCCAGACGAACTACCTGAGTGGCCTAGCAGCAACCCCTTTACGTATTCCAGCCAGGAGCTGGTCAACCTCTTCAGCCCAAGCCTGGGCAACGCACCTTTATCCTGCTCCGACCCTTCCACCCAGGCGCCGCCTTCCCCAACAACCCCTTACTACTTCAGGGCCATGTCAGAGTCTCCCCAACTCTACGAGTGTCCATCCAGTCAGCCAGACTCGCTTTCTGACCAAGAGGGCTACCAGAGCAGCTCGAGCGGAAGTCTGAGCGGCTCTGAATCTCCTGTCCTCGACACCACCCGCCGACTGCCCATCTTCAGCAGGCTTTCCATCTCTGACGACTAAAGCACACTGAGCCAGACCCCATCCCCCTTTCCACTGCATGCAGCAGTCTTGGGCAGAGAGGATGAGATGCTAGCACTCCCTCTACCTCTCGCCACTTCTCTGGTGCCCTAGAAGCCGTAGACTTCCCTCCTTGTATCACGTCTGCTCTGAAACCGATGCAGTGAATTAAGGGATCTTTCTCGTTTTGAATACTCTTTTTAACCAGAACAAGCTAAAACTACCCCGGCCTCAAGACCCTTCTGTTTTCCGGGCCTCGACTTGCAGAGCCCCTGCTATGTTCTTGGTGTGACTGTGCCAAACACGCAGAGTAGGAAGTGGATTAGCGAAATGCTAATCGTGAGAGGTATGAGACCGTTGTGCCAGGTTCCACAGCTGCAGTCAAGTGTAGCAGAGCCGGTGGCACGGTTATGGGAGAGATCTGCGCCCCCACCACCCCCCACCCACCCACCCTCTCTCAAATTACCACTCTTCTCAAGGACACTTTTTCATAACTAACTAAAGCTCACAAGTGTCATGCTTAGACCTTTCACAACTGTCTTTTTAGACCTGCTTAAAGCAAAAAGAGGAAAAGAATATGGAAAAAAAGACAAGTGCCTGGGGTTAAGTGTTGGGGTGAATGGACCACTGTTTCTTTTGTCTTTTAATTGTTTTTTTCTTCGTTCTTGTGGCCTGATTATGTAGCTCTTGTTTTGAGTGTGTGCGCTCCCTCCCTTGAAATTGCAGATTACACCAGTCTGCAGGAAGGACTTCTCATAACGGTTGAATGAGAATGGAGCTCTGGAATATTTCAGGCACGCTCAAATGTTCAATCAGGTGCTACATGCTCCATGTCTCATCTACAGCCAGCACAAACCCCTGAGATGGGATGTCTCCACTCAAAAATGAACAATTTTCTTACAATTTTTGTTGTTGTCGGTGCCCCTTTTTCCCATTAGTTGCTGGTTACTTCAAGTTTGTTGGGAAGGGAATCTTGTTATTAGACCTTAAAGACAAACTCTTTCTTCTGTCCCACCTCAAAACGCCACTTTCCCTCGGGTCAATCAGCAAACCGAGGGAGAATTCCATCATTCCCAAGGTGCAGTTCAACCTCCTGCAGCTTCACTTTAGTTCATGCAAGCATGCTTTTTTTCCGTCGATTCTGCTCAGAGGAGCACTTTGTAATTTTGTCATCTTTCCACCTCTTGGTTTTGATTTTTATTATGGTCATTGTTTATTATTATTATTATTATTATTATTATTATTGTTTGAAAACCTTTCAGAACAGAAGGGTTTGCTTGTCACTGCTTATTTAACTTATCAAAAACATATTTATTGGTGATCATATGCATTTTTTTTGTTAATTTTGTTTGTATTTATCTTGATAATGAAACGATAGAATATATTTTCTTTTATGTTAAATTATGATCTTCTGTATTAATCTCAAGATTGTGAAGACTTGTCAGCTTTCTTTTTTCACAGTTTAATATATTGTACTACAATGACTTTTGTTGGCAACTACACTTAAATGAAACTTAATTTAAAGCAAAAAAGCAAAAACAAAAAAATCCTCTGCATTTTGATTTATTTATTGTCATTCCCTTTTCTCAAATATTTGACTGCAAAATCAGTACTACCATACAATCATTCCTAGATAATAAACTCACAGGAGTGTCAGCTTTTCTTTTCTTTTTTTTCAGCTTAGGCCCTACTTGTAGCAATTTATGTGGCAGTTTTTTTTTAAGCATCAAACAGTGAATTTTTGTTGTGAAAAACAGACCTGGATTACCAATCCAGTTTACTGAATGCCTGAGCCTGGTGATAGATTTGATCTATGGAACAAATTATCAACTTTTTTTTTTTTTTTTTTTTTTTTTTTTAAGATAAAAATAAGTTGATCCAAGATGCAGAAGTTTAGTGGCCTTAAACACATGCACCACATTTTAAATACCACCATGAAGTGCTTTTTTTTTGTTTCAAATTTTTAATGATGTTGCAAGTAATACACCTACAGTGTTAAAGCTCATTTGGTTTATGGTGGTGGACATGATGAAAGGCAGGCAGTAATTGTGACCTAATGAGTTGAAGTTCTGTTGTCCTTGGACATTTGGAGCTTTCGGCTTATATGTAAAGTGCCTCTTTTACACATTCCATGAGCAAGCGTTCTTTGCCTTAAATAAAGCTGGGATGCTATTTTTTTTATGACTTATTGCTTGTATCCTCAGTGGTTTAAGCAATGATTGTCCAAGTTGGTTAACAGTATAGACACAAAGAAAGTATCTGAAGAGTTGAATGTATTTTTATTTCATATAAACAGCTATCGTTGTTCACTACAGTAATTTCTATGCGTTTATATAAGATTGATCTCTCTTTTGTAATGACTGATTGCAGTTAAAACCAATAAAAACCCATATTTTTGAGAAAATAAATCATCGTGAGTATCATTTTTATGCAGTATTCATCTTGTGGTGGATGCGGGGAGATGGATGACTTGAAGCAAGGAAAAAGACACGTCCTGCTGTCAATTGCAATAAAAACTGAAAGTTCAATAATCGTAATGGTGTGTGTGTATATTACACAAAGGCAGGGTAGATGGTTTTGGCTGCACATGCTACCAAATTGTCTTGAGAATGGTTTGACTGAATTTATATTTGCGACTGACCACTGAGGACGAGAGAACACAAACTTCTTATTGGTTAGGACAGCAATTTTCACAGAACCCCAACTCTGGATCGTTATGGTTTTACAAATCTCTGTGGATCTGGCATCTGTGATATAGCAAAACAGATATTCTGCATATTATCAAACATTTTGACCCATGGTCGACTGTAATGAGGGAGTTCCTATGAGGAGTACAGTCATTGGTAGTCTAGAGAAGGATTGATGGGCTACTGACCTGACTGTGGTCAAACTCCATGGGTCTCTATGATTACACTGTTCCTAATGGGAAATCTGCTTCTCTGGTTTCTGCTGAAAAGGTGATGAATTGGGTTAGAGGAGAAGAGATCTCAGAAGTCAAAGCGTGACACGTTACATCAGGGCAACCGTTATGTAACTTTGTCCTCAAATAGATTAAGTTAACTGAAAACCCCCTTCAAACACGTACAGGTGATGTGACATTAGATCTCACAGGTTTGGGGAAATTGTTAGTTTGTTTCTCTATCTGAAGTGATCCTACACTTTTTTTCAGGATTTCAGAGGCATGTATGCTACTATAAAGTAAAAGTGATAACATTTCAACTCAACAACCACTCTATAGCATAATATGTTTGATTATAATAGGCTATTGTGTGTATAGAGTCTATATACGTATACAGTTGCCTGTTATAATCAAACATATTGGAACACCTAAGCTAGTGGAAATGAAGTCAAAAATATATTAATTCTATTGCATTATAACAAATTATCAAACCAAGTGACATTTTATGTAGAGACAAGTAGGATAAGAGGATACCCTCTCCAGATCTGTCCAACCTTAGTGTTTAATGTGCATAATAAACTACATCTGTGGTTACTCGGTAAGACACCTGTGTGAACTAGCTTCATATACTAAAAATAGCATCATTTGTTTATGAATGCCACTTGGTTACTTTCTTATCTAATACAATGATGTTCTAAAGCACTTTGTTACTTTCTTATTTAATGTTAGTGTGTCCAAATATTTTCTGGAGCCTTGTTTAGTACATATATATACTGGCCATATAGTGAAGCAGAGCTCAAAACAGTATATGTTCAACTTGTTGGTACCCAAGCCTACCGAGTCAACAAAACAACACTCAAATATGTTCCTTTTTGCTATTTCCATTGTGCAGGTGATGGAAAGACTTGCACCAGTTGCTTGGTATGTTCTGTCAGGTGAACCTATATAAAGAAACCCTCAACCTCCCCATCTTTCCTCCACTGCACTCACAATCTCCACCCTCGTGAGTGAGGCCACATCCTGTAAAATGTGCCTGTAAACATATAGATACTTGATGTGTTCTCATCATAAACAGGAAGCAGGTCTCTTTTTCGCTTGCAGTGCGGCTGGAGAGAGAAAGAGGGTACAGCCCGGAAAGCTTCATGTGTGGCTTCTGTTGCCGTTCAACCTGAGTCTGTGTAGCAGTGTTGAGAAACACTACTAGACTTTGTAATTCCTCTATCAGGAAGTCGTGGGATGGATTGCTTGATGTTTGAGCAGTGCAAACAGACAAAAAAAAAGCCAATTCTGCCCTTTTCTGTATTACTAGCTACAGCTGAACATGTGTTTGTGTACATATGTGTGTGTGTATATGTAGAGCAAGTGAAAGGCCAGGGTCAGTGATAACTTCAGATTGAAGAGTAACTTGTGTTCTATGAAGTAAGGAGTTTCATGTGAACAGATTTACTTTCTGACCTACTGTTCATCATTACACCAAAACAATGAGGAAACATAAGCCTAAAGTGTATCATCAATCGTGTTATTGTTAAGCTAAAAAAAATAACAAGTTGGTTGTGTCATAGACAAATTTTCCATGGCCCTAAAGGCATGCAACTGGTTTCAGTTTACAACAAAAACACCTTGAGACAGTGATTATCATAGCAATGTGCTAAAACTACTGAAAACGCCTGAATAGAGATGCCCTGGCAACTTCAGACAACCCCCTAGAATCATGACAATGTTTTGCACTGACAAACTCTTCCTGCAACCCCCTTCCCATTTTTATTTAAAGTGTACACATTTAGGATATGTATTGTGTTGAGCAGCTTGTCCCATCTCAGCCCAGTTATTATGACTGGAAGGTCCACATGTACCTGATGCATTCGGCTACATTTGAAGTTTAAGAACTTTTCCCCCTGACCACTTATTCTGAAGCTGTGCAGTTATACAATCATCTGGTCATGAATATTAACCTTGGCCCCCTGGCTGTTTCCACAGACCATCACATGGTTTCTTTTTACCTCTTCAGAGCAACCCTTGACCTGCATGAAGAGCAGAAGAGTATGACAGAAAAAGGTGTTTAGAAGAAAAGATCTCAAAAAATGTGCGGCTTGGAAGTTTCGATATGAAGGTGAGCTGGTAGTGGAACCAGGTGCAAAGGAAAGTGTGGTTGCGACTGCACCCAGCCACTGGGTTCTATTTGCAGCATTTCTCTGACTGCTGAAACAGCACAATGAAGCGTAGAGGAGACCGAGTTAGAAAGCTGAAACTGAGCTACTTAACCCTGTCATATCTCTGATCTGTACTGTGCTTACTGTTTGGGTTGGACCTTAGAGTAGGACTTTGGGAGCTTCTGGATGAGATTAAGACAACAAAGAAACTGCACTTTCTGCTATGTAAATACTGCAGATTTCACTGCAGGACTAAAAACACATCTGATGTGATGCTGGAGGACAAATGCTGAGTCTGATATGTAAAGTTATGATCGAAAAAGGTAGAGGTAGCAATAAGTGGGTTTTTTTTTTAAGTTGTCTTTTTTTTTTTTTTTTTGCATGTGTGCGCAAAACTGCATATCTTAACACCTTCAGAGGCATAACTGTACAGTGAGGGGGAAGCATATCTCAAACTGTTTGATGTTGCTTGTGACATTTTACGGGCAAGAGAGTATTGACGCTGAAGCTCCAAACAACCTTTTCTTCAAGTCCTTCCTGCCTCACACTTTCTCAAACCAGTTTAAACCCAAATTTAACCAATTATTGTATTATAACCTTGATTGTTTTTCATGAACCCACAAAATCAGTCATTAACTGATCATAACTGATCATCCATATTGGCCATATTTCAACTTCAAGTTGACAAAAACCAATTGGAGATGTGATGCAAATGAGTGGTGAAGTCTAATGGACATCACATGATCACAAAACTTTTGTGACCTCTATTAATTCAGAATGTACTATAACATGGGAAAGAAACAGGTCGGTGTGGTCATAAAGGGCAAACTGTAGACGGTGGGTGGCTGGAAACTTGGTCTACTTGTGTGAGTATGTGTAGGTGAAAGTGACAATGACAGAATACTTGAGGACCCTAAGACCCAGGCCAGAACTGTAACTGAATATTACCAAAGCTTCATGATCCAACAAGTGTTTCAAACTCAGTCTGGCTCCATCAGAGCATTCCAGCATTACCTGTGTAAATGAAATACAAAATAATCATTTAAGGAGTCATTTAAATTTCATAGTCATAGATTCCAGACAATAATTTAAGTATAATGTTTTCGTCCTTCTAGCTTTGTCAAACCATTTAGGGAACATTTCACCAGCATTTACAAGCTTTGTTTCAGGCTGCCATCTGGGCAACAAAACCATTCAACACACATTCAGGCTACAACATGTCAGACACGAGTCCGGAAGACCAATGATCTGCTTATCTTCTGGATGAACCTTAAGTAAATGCCTATAGGGGAATATTGCCTTAGCTCATTCACACACTCAAACACGCCCTATGTAGTTCTTATCCACGGCAGGACCTTGAGTAAGCACTAAGAAATGGCACGCTCTGATAATCTGCTTTTTCAAAATAATCCACGATAACATTGTTGTAACAGACAGACAAACGAAGAACTGATAGCAGCTTTATCTTATGACTGGTTCAAATGAGTCATCCGTCTGCTAAGGGCATTGTAAAAAATGTTTGCAAGAAAATTAAAAAGGAAACAGACTGGTATCAGGCATTGTTGAGATGTTCAGTTTGTGGTTTACAGAGGTGATTTAACTTTTAAGGATTCTCACATGCTTCTTCACAACCTCAGCTGACAGGATACTGACAGGTGATGTGTGAGAAAGCACACCTAGGCCAACATGATACACACACACATTGCCTGAGGTAAAGAAATAGCTCCTTTACCATTCGGAACCTCAGAAAAAAAAACCTACCTAACCTGAGACTGCATTGGCAAATCTCCCCACAGATTCTCAGAGGCAAACGAAACCAGTCGGGCCTGTTCCTTCCGTTGCCCTGTCCTCAGGGCATGCTCACTTGCTCAGACAACATGCCAACACAAACATTCTCACGCTGACATAAACACGTGTTCAACAAACCATAAAATCACTTCAACACATGGAAATACAAAGTAAGCCTAGCAACATAGAAAGTGTACCATGTGTGTTAGGTGATGGTACTCAGAAATGTCACATTGAAGGGATGTGGAAACTCTAATAAAGGTCATGCTTCAAAAATACAGTCTGGGCAGCCACAGAAAATTCTTTTTACCTTTTTAAACCACTTCGTAACCTTCATTAGATGCGTGCTACGGAAGCAGTTGAGGAACCAGTTGCTAGATTAACACCTTCAGATGATAGGGTTTTAGCACCCACAACTGCTGGTGGAAATTCACATATTCTTGACCGTCTGAGCACATACAAATACAGGAGGACTGAGACATGCTGCTATTTTTGACAGCAAATGAGATCTGGGACTGACGAAAGTAGTGAGCAAGCAAAACGTGATTGAATATTTTCTTTTATCTGTTTACTTAGTTTTCACAGACTAAACAGGAACTTGCTTCTGCTGTGTATAGTTTTACATACAAGTTTTAATTTAAAAAACGTCACGCCTACAACACATTTCAGGGCATTTCATCATGGTCACGTTGACCACTGTTTGATGGAAAATTACAAGTGTTTTGTTAGTGAACACCCATGTGCGTTCAAATGAATTCAACTCAAATGGTTGCTCACAGCTGTATGGGTTCACTAAGGTGTACGGTCACGCTCCTGTGGAAGCAAACACAAAGTGAGGATGGCGTGCTCTATTGTTTAACAGAGGAGATCAGGCTGTTTTTAGGAGCTCTAGTGAGAGGAGACCAAGGAGGTTAGAGGAAGAGCGGCACAATGAAACTCAGAGAGCTCTGTAAATCACTGCTTAAATCATCCACCACCTGTCTGTCTGTCTGTCTGTCTGTCTGTCTGTCTGTGTGTGTCTGTGTGTGTGTGTGTGTGTGTGTGTTCTCACAACTTTCACTAATGTTTTTTTTAAATGACAAAACATTCTTAAAGTGATGTTTATTCAATGTTCTTCTAAATGTAATAATTTTTCATATACATTCTTATAATGTTAAACATGAAACATTCTGCGATCAACTTTCTCAAAATGTCCTTACAATATTATTTGTACTTGATAAATGTTCTAAGAAATGTTTTTGTAACCTTTATATAACACTCTAATCACAACAAGAAAACTGTACATTTTAATGTTTATAGAATATTAAAATTAAACTTTCAAATAATGTAATATTGTGACTAAAAATAAAAGTTATAAAAATAAAGTAGGATGAAGAAACATTTTTGCAACCTAATGACAACAAGACTGGATATTTTAACATTATTAGAATATAAAAAATAAAAAAAATTCAAATATTTTGGGTAAAAATAAAGTTAGTATAAAGTTGTAAGAAACATTTTTATAACCTTTAAACAATGTTATAATCAGGACAAGAAAACTGGACATTTCAACATTTTAGAAACATTTCAAAACAATGTTCCCACAATGTTTTTATAACCTAAATTTTATAACCTAAACAAAAAGTAACATCAGCATAATTCAATAAAGTGAAATATAGTTCTTGATGAGAAGAGGGTTTGTTGTTGTTCCTAATGTGCATCACAGAGCCATTGAAGAAACTAAAAATGTGATGCACAACCCATATTTCACATATTTCACATTCATAGGAAAATGCAAATGGGACCCAAATGTTGTGAAACCTTTTCATGCGCACTCATACATATGAAATTACAATATCAACAGTAATAGATGTTCATAATGAATTACAACCCACTCGTTCTATGGGGTTTTCCAGGAATAGGCCAGATTGAAGGACCTGAATTTTGTGGGTGGAGTAGGTGTAGATTTGTGGAAAGGAGATCTGGGCTGAGATGTTTGTTTTCTTGGAAAAAATCTCTGCACACTTTTCTCAGCCAGCTCAACTTCCTGTTCCCTAAACTGACAAGAGAACCATCATGGTTAAATCGTTATTCCTATGGTTTTCAAGCCCCCATTGGACACATGGTTAGAGCTGGTCTTTAATTAATAAATCTCTTCTCCCATGTCTTTGCCTTTCATGCTCTAAAGAGTGATACAAAGGGCAAGAGATTCTCTGGAAAGCACAAATCAGTTTTACTTCCCTTCAAGTGTTATTTGCCAGAAAGAAAAAGAATAGTCTGAGTGTGATAACCTATTCCTCTCTTCCCAAGAGAGTAAAACTCAATTGTCTTCAGAAAGGGTGTGCTCATCTCTGTAGGCCTACAGAATGAGCTTGTTTGCATACCGAATATAGAGATGCATGTGGACTAACCAAAACAGATCCTAAGACTGTTGTCTTGTTACATCATAACTTCTACATATTACTTAACTGGCTTACCCATAACCAATGAGCTCAGTGGAACATACAAGCAATTCCCAGACTGTACGCCATCATTTGATTACTTCCCTTCAGCCCTTTATTTAGTTTGTGTTAATTTGGACCATTGCCTGGCTCTTCCCGATTGTCCTGTTAACTTTCAACAATGTAGTTGCCCAATGTGCATCATGAGGAAAATTTTTTGTTTTTTTTGGATGACCCCTTGTGACCTAGGTTGTTGATTTTGGTCATCCCCTACTTTGTTGTTAAGGTGGATGGGTATTCTGTGGAAATGTCTGTGTTCCTTTTTTTGAATTTCAATCACAAAAACAAGATTTACAGATACCTTAAAAGTCACATGTTGACCTTTTGACTGTGGTCACTTTCTGTAAAAGCTCACCTCAAGTGTTTTTTCTGCTTACTGAAAAGAGGAAGAAAGAGAACAAAGTGACCACAAACAAAAGTACAGAATTCAAATCTACCTATGATAGCTATGCCATTTTTATTTGTTGTTGTTGTTTAGTCTATTTATGCATTTGAAAGCTGATTTCGGGAAATGGGACAGAGTATGACCATGAAAGCCATCAGGTCTGTATTATCGAGACTACATCGGGTGGTAAAGGTGGGCCTCCCTCTGGGCGCCAGGCGGCTGGGGAATATCTGATATGAGCAGGGAGGGGTTACAGAGATCAGATGGGGGGGGGGGGGGGCTCCAGTGTCCCCTCCAGCTTTGATTTAACTGAAAAAAGCACAGTATAAAAACAGAGGAAGACTGTCTTGAAATGCACACCTTGGTGAAAGCTGCTTGTGTATAATGTATCGAAGGTGGGCCCCTTTTTTGAAATGCTGCCAAGCCTGTGGCCACTATTGGCAGTCGCATTAATCCAGAACAGGAATAATGGCAGTAGAGGAGAAGCCAGAGCCGAAACATTACCTGGCAATTACAGGGGCAACAGGACTGGGGGTTGGGTGGATAGCGCAAGAAAATGCAGAACATATGGGAGGCAACACAAGGGCGGACACCTGACCTAGAGCGGGTCAAAAATACAACTCACTCCCAGCAACCCTAACAGAGTACAGGGAGCATGTCTTGCCTGCTTTGGTCATGTAATGTTTATGTGTAAAGCAGCTCCAGCAACATGCAAACCCATGGAATCATCCGAGCCCGACGGCCAAGAACGGCAGCCAACCGTATGTGCAGCCAACACACACACCGCGAATGCTTCAATCAATTTAGAAAGCTATGAGGCGACAATTATTGGTTAACACGCTGCTGAAAGGCCATGTGATGGAATTCGTACATGGACGTTTTTGGTGAAGATGGTCACCGAGTCCCCCCTATCAGATTTTGTACAAGGAGTGGCACCATCCTCTGGCCTCTGTGGAAATTTTTCATGATGGAGGGGTCTCTCTCTGGTCTCTTGTTTTATTTTTACGTGCCAGTGACGCAAAGGCCTCGCAGCTGACTGTGAGTTTTTATTGTAAACACAGCTACCGCCACTGGGCCAGCTGTTCAGATTCTTATAAGTCGTTATTGAAGTAGAGCTCTAATCTTTTAAAATTCCAGTAACTGGCTGGGTTTTTCCACTGGGCTACTGGTTGTTCCACTAAATAAATTGTATACAGGAAGGTGGCTGGTTGGAGGACAGTTGGATGGAGGCCAGAGATTCCTGTACTAAAGCATAAGATATTGAGGTCAAAGCTTTGGCTCTCTTTGATTGGCACAGTTTGTTTATGCAGTTGTAGTGTTATACAAGAGTGTGTCGCTCATGCCCTGACCCCTTAATTTCAAATGGAGGAAGGAAAAACAGCCACTGAATGGGAAAGACAGAGACGGAGAGAAAATGACCACAAGAGAGATGCTGATGAAAGCAGAACGGAGGGAATATAAACTGAAGTCCCAGCAGCTGTGTCGAGGGCTACAGGGACGACTCTCCCGGCCAAGTTCCATGTCCGCTCTGATTATGGGCTTGGAACAATGCGGCCCATTGTGGGCTGGCTACTTCACCATTCTCTCATCATGTCCCACAACCCCCCCATGCCTCTCGCTCGGTCCATCTCACACAAACACTCGCTTTATAGATATGAGCACACTCTCATAAACTACAAATCTAGGCAAAGAGATACTCTGAATCACCACATCTGTCCTGTGATTCTGCTTTTTGGCAGGTGAGGCGGCCCTGAATTGGAAACGTCGAAACTAAATGGAAATACATCTAGGTGAGTCAGCCTATTTGACACGGGGGCCTCGTATAATCCTGAATCAACACGACCTGCTTTAAATAACATTCATAGAGGTAAAAAGAAAGCCAATTACTTCAGACCACAGAAATACAATACCCCTGAGCTATTAGCCTACATTTCAGCACTCTTTTGTTTTGAGACACGTATACGAAGTCATAACTTGCTTGTAATGCTTACGATAAAACGTGCTGTCCAAACTGTCCTACTTTAAAGAGGAAGGTCCTCATTGTCAACGTGCCTTCCTATTGACACATAGCCCTGAGTCAACAAGAGTTTTACTTCTTATGCTCAGCTAAAACTACCAGTATTGCTAATTGACACACTAACGTCTTGTTGTATAATGCGGCCTAATTCTTGCATAACCTGCGGTATAGAGGCTAACGTGAACTCTATACAGTCAGATTAGATCTGGGAGTCTTCAAGAGACAATTTTGGCACATCTTGTACAACGAGGAACTAATGTTATTCAAAAAGTGTTTAAAAGGATAGTTTACCCTAAAATAAAATAATAAAAAAAACATTTACTCACTTTCATGTTGTTCCAATGATCCAAACCTGTGAGACTTCCTTTTCTTCTTATCCCAGTTTGCATGAAACGAGCACAAGAGTACATTACTCAAAATGTGAACATGTTGGAACAACATGAGGTTGAGTAAATGTTAAAAAAATATGAATTTTTGGGTGAATTACCTTTAGTTTTCGTTATCATGAAATGAAGCTAAGCAGCCACTTGTCGATTACAGGAGTTGTGATTACATTAAAGGATGGCAAAATGAGCCTGAACTCAAACAAAAGCAGGTCACGGCACTCTGCACCCTAGTGAGCAGTAATCAGACCAAATCTTGCCTGAGGAACAACAGATGCAGAGGTGCTTTAATCACCAATATACAACACCTGCAGTAAAGAGGTCTAGTTAAAATTTTACAGAACCTCTTGAGAAAGGAAGAGCAAGCGACAGGCAGAAAGAAAGACAGACAGAGATGTGTGAGTCTGATTTTCATGAATGAGATATCCAGAAAAAGCATGACGATGGTCTGTGTTTTCAGGCTGTAGCTGCTTCGGTTTCAAGGTTCTGTGATCTGATTAGATGCAGCTGCAGGAGAGCACCATGGGAATGCAACAGCAGCTGGATTTAGTGCACAGAACCTAGAAAAATTCTCTGTGTGTGTCATTAACTTTTCAAGTGTCCCAGGCTGTTCGCAAATGGATGTGCTGCAGTTTTTGTGCACACATTACAAAAAAATTTGAACACTGAAAATCCTCAATAATTCAATGATTAAACAATATCCTCACACTTTATGGACATGTCACTTGGCGATCACTCCTTGTAAAATCTGAGACATCAGTTTTTAGAAATCCGGTTGAACAAAATGAAACGGTTATAATACATTAATGCATAATAAAAAAAAACATATACACAGGGTTCTAAAAAATATTAATTTCCCTAATGTGGCCTCTCTTAAACTGGTCTGCTATGTTCCAAAAATCAGAAAGTCTTAGTCTATAGCTAACAACAAGTCTCTGCAAGTCTCTGGTTGTGTGACTTTAGAGTATGGTGAAATCTAGGCGTGAAATAATCATTTCACAGCAGGGGCATGTGCAGGTATGCCTGCAGCCAGCGGGCTGATGGAGTCCCGCATCTATGTCAGCAAGCGGTTGTGCAAGGTTTGGCTGCATCACGAGGCGATGATGGACATAATTTCACGCCTCGGGCCTTCCAATGCCGTTCACTTTACAATTCGCAGGACGAGGCTTGTAGGAGGTTGCTGCAGCAACAGGTTTTCACATGAAGTGATTATTGTTGGAGGAACAAAAGATATGACTGCTTGACCTGAATATAGGCACAGAATAAACACGTCCTCATCAAACAAAGCACTTAACTGCCGATCTGATGTGACATTATAATGAATGCTGGGAAAAAAAATCTATTCGTTTAATCACGTGATTTTTGCATGATTAATTTATTTGAACTTGAGATTGGTTTATCAGTTGATCGCATACGGGAAGAACACCTGAAGGGTTTTGCTGTGTACGTGTGTGTGAGAGAGTATTCTTTCATGGGAGAGTGGCAGGACTAAATCTCTCTAAGCTTTGAAAAAGTATGAGAGCAAAACAAGAGCACAATCCCCCCTCCCCATTCCAGCTTATTAAATGTGCGGTTAACCTAAAATAGCTGTTGAGGAGAAAAAGAGTTGCTTGAAAAATGTTTCCCCCCAGTTAAGGTTGCGAATATGCAGGATAATACAGATTTCTTGGCTGGATCCCTACTTTCTGGTGAATAAACAACATTGAAGTCTGTGAAAGACAGTTGGAAATGTTGGACAAAACAGACAGAGAAGGAATGAAAGTAAAAACACAGAAAGAATTCCAACATTCTAGGATAATTTAACCTAAGACTGATTAAAAAAAACCATAAGATATGAGTGTGAGAGCACAGAGTACATTTAGATAAGGAGAGAGCTGGTGGAGCGGGTAGAAGAGATACACAGGAAGAGAGAGGAGTGAGGCAGGACAACAGAGAGGGAGAGCGAAAGGGAGTGACAGAGCATTGCTTTTCAAGACCAGGCTGAACAAAGGAAGCTTTGTGTGGAGTGCTGAGAGAGTGGAGTGGAGCCAAGACTTAGGGAGGGTTGAGTGGTGTGCACTGACTGCATTCCTGCACTGCCATTACTGGACAGCTCTCATTTAGACCGCTCCAGGAAACATGATTATCTCCCAATAACAAAACAAGCCCCTCCTCTTTACATTTCTCTTTCTTGATGACTTGACACGTCTTAAAATAGCAACTTCTTTGATAGTTTTGAGCCGACATCTGGGCCGCCAAAAATAGCATTATCTGTAAACCCCAGAATCTCAGTATGTTTATGCATAATATATGTCATACCATTGAGCAGACAATAAACTCCCTAAGACCAACTTTATTTGCATGGTTTATGTCCTAGTGTGCCTTTTGTAGCTAGTAAATATGATAAGTGCAACTCATGACAACATTTGACAGACTTTAGAATGACAGAAGGGTGTCTGAACACTATCTTTAAAGGAATAGTTCACCCCAAAATGAACATTTTGTTATAATGCACCCACCCTCCTATCGTTCCAAACCTGTATATGTTGAACACAAAAGAAGATATTTTGAAGAATGTTGAAGAACCAAACAGTTGTTGGGCCCCACTGACTTCCATAGTAGGGAAATAAATACTATGGAAGTCAGTTGGGACCATCAACTGTTTGATTACCAGCATTCTTCAAAATATCTTCTTTTATGTTCAACATAAGAAAGAAACTCATACAAGTTTGGAACGACATGAGGGCAAAATTTGGGTAAATGATGACAAAATTTTCATTTTGAGGTGAACTACCCCTTTAAGACAGTTTTTTTTTTTTGTTAAAAATGAAATTGTTATTCAATAAAATTCTTGACATCTACTCAAGAAAAGAAAAAAAACCACGAAAGAACTGGAATTAGTTTGATTTATGAATGAATCAGTCATGGTTTATGTACTGGATCAGTGATACATTGAAAGGTATGGTGCTCTGCACATGACATGCAGGGGGGGAAAAACAAACTTGAAAGCTTCCCAGTGCTTCAAGGAAGAAAATCATAATTTAAAAATAGTTTAATTTAATCATAATAAAAGCTTGGGACAACATGCGGGTGAGTAAATGATGACAGATTTTTTTACTAATCCGTTAACTAGTTTAACCAGTTAGACCAGCATCAAATTTGAACCAGCGTGGAAAATAAAGCTAGCCTAAACAGGTCTGTTTAGCAGGAGCAACATGTTCAATAATGTCACAGGAAGCTGTTTGTGTCTTATGTCATTTTGTCCACTATCATTATGACCAAGACTAAATATCCTGAAAGAGCGGCTCTGTCTTTCTCATTGCTCGGCTAGCTCTCCTCCCTCCAAAACTCATACACAGCTGCATTGTTCCACAAGCAGAGTGTTTCAAAATATAAGCAACTACATTCACTATCTAATTTGGCAAATAAAATTTGGACTGTGAGCCACCTGACTTGGCCTGGTTTTCTTGGAAAGACAAAGAGAGACTTAGATATCAGAACGGAGAGTACACGAACGCAAGTACCCTGAATGAAAGCAAGTGCGCTAATGACTTGTGGTACATTAGTGCTTGGAAGTCAGGGTTGAAGAGTCTTGCCATTATTCAAAGGAAACATCTGATCTGGCATCAGCTTAAATGAATGGTGCCCACATCTTCCATTCTCCCTGGTCTGATCCCAGAGCGGTACAGGAGACTTACGTAACAGTTTGTACCAACTTGCACATTTTCCCCTTAGTTTTTCCACTGCCTTTAGTGATCCATGAAATGTGGTCAAATCATGCTTTTTATGTCATATTACCAATGCTGTTACAAGACCTCAGATTTCTCCAGCTATTATTCAACTGATTCTGAAGTAAAACCATTCCTGTACGCCCTCTCTACAGCCAACTTTTTTAAATCCGGATCTGAGCCCATAATCAGCCTCACAGACTGAGCCAGGGCCCCCTCCCTATCTTTCTGATCGGCTTCTTTTGAGGTCCTCAGGAGAGCACAGAATAGAGAAATAAATAATAATTGTGTGGAAAAAACAGATAGGGAAGAAAGAAATGTAGGAGAGAGACAAAGAAAAGTGCTGAGATGCTGAGATTGAAGTGGCAGAACGAGACCCCCTATCTACCACCCCCCTCCCCATCCCCCTGCTGGACGAAGAAGAGGCGTTTTCTTCAAGAGAGGAAGAAAAGTAATTAGTCCCCCCCCCCCCCCCCAACACACGTATTTCCACTCTCACTTCTTTCTTTTCATCTCTTTTTAATTCCTCTACTCAGCAAGTTCTAAACCTTTTTGTTCCTCCTTACAACTCTACTTCTTTTTAAGACTCTCCTCTTGGAGGACACTGGCAGAGAGCGAGTATGGAGTCTGAACTGTGTGTGTGCATTGTGAATTTAAAGCAGTGTCTCCTTCAGGGGCTTTGCATTTGTATGAGAGGCGAGGCGGTTGGATTTGGCCGTAATCACGGCGGTTCTCTAACGAACACAGAGATGAACATTCTCAGAATCTAATTAATGGCAGTGCTGCAGGGGTGCTTAAATCAAGTTATTATAAAGTTTTGAAGTTAAGATGCTCTGTACCTCAGCAGTGAACTAAACTTTCCATCTATCCAGAGCTAACTAGGAAGCTAATCAACACCTACATGAACCCACATTGTTTGTCAATTACCAGATCCTCTTATCCAAAGTTTTACAAAAATTAAATCTCCAAAGTACTTCAAATAATACTATGTTGCACCATCATGGTAGTGTCTAAAGAATTACCATTGGATTGGTATTAGAAAACGGTATTGGAAAATCTTGGTTATCTTGCTGTGTTACTAGTTATGGTAGTTAAGAAAACAGTAGCAGGGTTTCTATTGCAGATTTGCGCAAAACATTTGCAATATTTAATAAATGACGATAAAAACCGATTGCGAATTGACGGCCTTTCCATTAACTGTTGCTATGTGACCAAAACGTAATTTTTTCCTCTCACAATAAGTCATGGCAATGGATGTTGGTAGGTTGATGTATATTGCAGCCACCGCACTAGCAATTATTTTTAATCAAAGAAGACGTAGACGTGTATCTTAAGCGAAGCAGGGGATGCTTCTAAAACAGTGGTCTCAAACTCAATTCCTGGAGGGCCACAGCTCTGCAGATTTTATCCAAATCACACCTGCTTGTAAGTTTCTAGTAATCCTGAAGACCTTGATTAGCTGGATCAGGTGTGTTTGATTAGGGTTGGAGCTAAACTGTGCAGAGCTACGGCCCTCCAGGAATTGAATTTGAGACCAATGTTTTAAAACGTGCCACTTTTACGTACACCCTGTGACCTGTAAATGCGAACTGTAAAAAAAACCTTTGCATTGAAGTTTTGCGATATATTCCTTTTTATAGCCCGAAAAACCACCTCATGCAAGCGTAAAAACGTTTTTGTGATATATGGGCGTTTTTGCAAAATGTATGTGTTTCCATTAGGCGTATTTTCAATTCGCAGTTTCAATTTGTGCATTTTGAAGGGTAATGGAAACACGACTAGTAAGACTCTGACACAGTAGCATCCAAAATACAGCATATGATGGTGACCAATGGAAGACCAATATTTCTGCCTCAGATTAAAAAAAAAAAAGTTATTGTGAGATAACGTTTAAAAGAATATATAAAGTCGCAATTGTGAGATATTAAGTCGCAATTACTTTTTTGGCCTTCAGGATTTCAGCAAATATAATTTTCATCCTAAATAATAGCCAAGTTAATGTCCATTTAGAGGCAGATAATGTGGAATGGACAGCGAGAGAAAAGAGGCAGAAGCAGAGCGGGGCAGACAGAGAAGATGAAGTTTTGTAGGGGAGTGGTTTTAACATCGATAAAAGTTGGGCCCTATGAAAATCCCCCTCTGCTCACATCAAAGCCCAGCCTGCCAGTTCAATTCAGAGAACCAATCTGCATTCCCATAGGCTCCCCCTGTTTCCTGCCCCTACAAACACCCCCAGCCCATCTCCTGGCTCCCCCTGACCACGCTCCCTTAAAACAGGACCACCATTGTCCCTGCGCACTCCCTCCCTCTGCCCAGCGGGTGACCATTCAGACGTCCCCCACCTCGCTGAACTCCACGTCCAGGCCAGCAGACATCCTCCCTGCCCCCATGAGAGAACAGGAGACAGAAGCTCGCTTTGGGAAATGACCGTTACACACTGAGCGGCTCAAAATGAAAGAGTCATGTGATTGAGTGTGCGTGCAGGGAGGGGCAGACTCCCATGTGGGGTGTGAGACAAGTCTTGATGAAAGTAAGAGGTTTGTGGCAATCTTACGGGAGAAGTCTGAGAGACCGTGGGGTGTGAGATGTGCATCGAGAAGAAAGGTCAGGTGATAGATGGTGCACAAAACAAGCTCTGAATGATTTAACCGAAACAAAGAAAAAGAAGAGAGATGAGATAAGACTGAGAGTGACAGAGGGACAGATTTGGACTATTTTGAGAGACTGATTCACTTTCAAATGGTCAACTATAAAAGTTTTTGCAGCATCTTAAAGGGATAGTTCAGCCAAAATGTTCACATCCTCATGTCATTCAAACCTGCATGACCTTCTTTCGCCAATGGATCACAGACATTAAAGATATTTTAAAGAATGTTGCATTGCAAACAAGATTGGACCCCACTGACCTTCATTGTATGTTGTGTTCTACACTTGCTTGCACATTTACTGAAGTAAAATCTAGTATGTGTCTCCTTTTATTCATCTTATCCTGTAACTCACTCAATTTGCCTCTGAAGGTCTGCAGGTTCAGTGAAGGACGCAGTCAAACAGAGTGTTTTAAATGTCAAACCAAAAGAGCAGAATACCATGGATTCCTAAATGACATTTTAAGGCTGTACAGCAGGTTGCCTGGTTGCTCAAGAAAGTTAATGAATGTAGGACCCTGTAGGGCTCAGGAAAAGACAGAGGCCTGTTGTACCGAGCCATCTAAACAATAAAATAAAGTAGAAAAGAGAATGAAAACCAGGCAATTTCTCATTACTTCAAAGTCATAAAATTAATAATTTGGTTTAATGTGGAACGAAGAACTTTTGTCCTCAAAATATTGAACCTAACAAGTTCAAACAGCTTCTGAACAAAAGCTCCCAAAATTGAATACAATCCCTTTTAAGTCAGGCTTAGGGTTGTGCTTGCACACACGCAGAGGTGCTCACACTCATACACACATTTCCTCTGCTTTTCTGTTTATTGTGACAATAGGGGGATTTGGGGGATCAGCGCACACTAGTCTGGATTTTACGCTCCCTTACTCAAAGAGAGCTTTGCTTTTCTCACCCCTCCGTTTTCACTGGTATCAATCAGCACGACCTCTCATCATATGTGACTCCTCTCTCTTACTCATTCTTGCAATTTTATCAATTCCTTTTTTTGATTTATTTTTTTTGCTTTTGTTTTGGTGACTTGAGCACATGATGTGAACTTCCTTAGCAGCTTGTGCTAGCATGCTATTAGCAGTTCTTAGAATAACATTGACGCAATATATTCTCAGAACTTCATCCAATCTATTTACTTTCACATATTTTTTGGAATGCTATCAGCATACGGTGAGACCAAATGGATATGAATCAGACAGTTTTTTCTCTTTATGAACTCCTTCCTTCCTTAAAGTGACCTTGTTTAAAATCAGTGCTTTATTTAAAATATCTTAAACAGATTATTTGACATTATGTATACTTATGTCAGTCATGAGTGGCCAGGGGTCAGAACAAATCAGAGCAGCATTCTGGACCCAGTATTGTTATGTTTGTCAATCCAGTTCATCTCTGTTTATATTCAAGTCCAGTTTTTGTTTGATCCAGTAGTCCATCCATTCTATTTATGTTTAGCACATATGCACTAGCCACCAGATTTTACAGTTCCTCTCAAATCAACCCCTAAATGTGCCACATTTCAGTACTGAAATGCTGTCATAGTTTCCACATTTATCATACCGCAACATTCATCCCACATGTTAATGTTTTCTAAGAACAGTTTCAGATGACATTACCTGATGAAAATATTCCCTTTCTTCTGAAAATATCTATTCAACCTGTCACAAGAATTTGTCAAATAAACATCTCATTGGATGTGGCCTTCCAGTCATCATCGTACGAGACTTAGAGGAATGAGATTGGTCTGGTTATTCCACAGAAACAAATCATTCATCCGTGTCTTTTTCTGACAGTCACCATGTCACTCGGTCTCAACAGATCAACAGCAGATCTCACTGCCCTAACTCTGAGTCAGCCTACAGACTTAGGTATGGGAACAGCTTGAAATCACATTCCTGTGTAATTTACAATTTCTTTACATAAAAACAACAGAGAGAATGTCACACTTCATTTCAAACCTCATAACAATAACATCCATTCAATTTATCTGCACATTTTACTCAATAAGGTTTTTCATAGCAATCATCTGATTATTCCTATGGGACGTTCTGTAAAGCTTGTCTCGGCAGAGCTTAGTGAAGGTTAATATAGGAAGTGTGAGGCTGTGAGAACTAGACTAATGTCCTTCAGTATCACTTAGGTATGAGATACAGCGAACGACTTCTAATAACAGAGAAGAACTTTGCTGAATGGCAAGGGGGTGTTATTTTACCTCTAATTTACAAGTCAGCAACAAGGAGAGAGTAAACAAAAGACAGCAAATACAAGGTAGCACACAAGCTAGAGTCCTCTGATCTGCTCAATAGTTTTGTGTTTGCTAAGCTTCCTTTGGACAAGGCTCTAACAGATGCTTTTCTTCCAACAACAGCACGTATTCATATTAAAAACAAGAAAAAGTCTCACTTGCAAATCTTTTTTTTTTTTTTTGAAAGGCAAGGCATGCTGGAATAATCACCTAACAATGCGGGTTGATTCCGATGTATAATTCATGTGCCGGAGTGTATAATATGTCCGGATCTGAGGCAGGATGTTGGATAAATAATCATTCTTCTGTGGCATTGTGAGGTGGAGGACTCAAACACTGGTGACTTTGAACGCTTCCATAGAGAGTAACAGGAGAAAAAGAAAAAGTGATCTCAGAGATCCTGGAGATTTTAAATGTCTTCCTCTTAGCCCAAATTAAGAAGCTGGTTTCTTTGTGAGTGGATACTACATGAAATAATTGGTTTAATTAGTGATACTTGCTAAGGTAAACATCACTATGGCTCATACTAAACCAGCACATTGCAAAATAATAAAGAGACACTTTCACAGTTTACAGGCCATCAAACTGTTTAGGTAGTTTTGTTAGCATGTTTATGTGTGACTACCTCATGGTTTAAGATAATGCTAACATTCCTATTAATATTCCTGCTGTTAGCATGTTACTATTTGTTAGGATGTTCTGGGCGGTTACTTACTGGCTCAAGTCAAAAGAGCATGATATTTTTGTCAGTTTGAATCAATATGTCAAGTATTTTCTCTCTCTTTTTTCATCCACCATGCTGTTACATTTGCAAGTGACACAATTTTACAAATTTCAATGCTTACATTTTCCCTTGTGGACAACACACAAAAAATAGGACTGCTCTTAAAAGCACTCACAAAAATCTCACCTGGCAGTAATCTCACCTGAAATTGATCCTGGTTCTAATGACTAAAGAGTGGGAGATGGCGTTTAATAGAGTAAATTAGAGGGATTACAGGAGAAGAAAATGCACTGCCCCTGACAGAGTCAGTGTGTCTTTCAGGAAGCATCCTGCTTTGACCCTGTGATCCCAGCTACACATCACTCACGGGTCACCAGCACAAAACAGGCGATTTAACGGCTAACTTGGCATCGGAGAACAGAGAATTTCCCAGAATAACAAACTTTTTTTTTACGTCAAACCTCCTGCTGCGTTGCAGTGTGTTGCCTCAGAGCCGCTGACCCTCATTACTATGCCTTTTCTCTGCCTACTTACAAAGCCCATATACATACAACAATAAAACACACAGAAATATTTCATCCCAAACAACTGGGAAGGAGAATCTTGCTAATAACATTTATAAACGACAGCTAAATAGTGCTAAGTATTTATTGAATCTCTATAAAAAAAATCCTAAACTATAGTTTGAAGGTTTTAGCTTGGTCTAACTGATCTCCGAGCCGGCTCAAGCTGTTTTTTGCCAGCTGGTCTCCCAGCCCAACTAAACACAAGCTCTAAACCTGTTTAAAACCAACAAATAGACCAGCTTGACCAGGCAGGAAGAGCAACTAGGACCAGTACGCCATCTTAGGCTGGTTTAAGCTGTGGAAACTCTGTTGTTGTTTACTTGAGTTGCAGCATGGAAAAAAGGAGCTTCAAACAAATCAAGCTAGCAATGCTATTATACTGACTAGCAGGGAACACAATGTATACCTTAACTGCACTGTAAGTCACTTTTCCCCGGTTTCATAGACAAGGCTTAAGCCTAGTCCCGGACTAAAATGCATGTCTGGGCTATTTCAACTGAAAGAAACTTGCACTGAGTGATCTTAAAATATGTCAGATTCATTGTTTTGCCACAAAGTGCACACTTAAATGTCCTAATTGAACTATGGCCAAATCCAGGCTTAGCCTAAGCCCTGTCTGTGAAACTGCAGCTTTATCTAACAAATGCATAAATATGGATATAAATATGATGCCTAAAATGATGCAATGATGCAAAATCTGTTAAGATATTTATAATGTTAAAGATTATATGAACACCTTAACCCAAATCAACACAGGCCAACCCAAAGCACACTTTTATGAAAAGCCGACACACATTTAGAAGAACACACCCACTCATACGGACAAGAATAGCTTAGAAAGTGTCAGCAAAAAAATGTAAAATTCTGTTTAGGAGAAAATAAACATACATGAAGATGTTTTAGTTAGATTTTAATGAAGAATTGTGACTATATATATATAAGCTTTTATTTTGGATGCGATTAATCATGATTAATCGTTTGACAGCACTAATATATATATATATATATATATATATATATATATATATATATATATATATATATATTAGTGCTGTCAAACGATTAATCATGATTAATCGCATCCAAAATAAAAGCTTTTGCTTACATAATATCTGTACACTATATGTACTGTGTAGATTAATTATGTATATATAAATACACACACATACAGTATATTTTGAATATACATTATATATACACTTTTAAATATTTATATTCTTATATTTTATATTATATATAAATATATTTAATATATAAACAACATATTTTCTTAAATATATACATGCGTTTGTATTTATATATACATAATAAATATACACAGTATATACACATATATTATGTAAACAAAAACTTTTATTTTGGATGCGATTAATCGTTTGACAGCACTAATATATATATATATATATATATATATATATATATATATATATATATATATATATATATATATATATATATATACACACATACACAAACACACACACACACACACAACATGTTGTTTGCCAAGTCATCTGGGGGAAACATATATATAATTCATTTTTACATTTCTTATAATTTTAAATAACATTTTAAATTTTCTATTTTAATATATTTTAAAATGTCATTTACTCCTGTGTTGCAAAGCTGAATTTTCAGCAGCCATTGCTTTTTCAGGTTTTTTTTTTTTTCTCAGGATTCTACACAGTATTAATTGGAAATAAAATTAATTGGACTTCAAACCTTTGGACGGTAGTATACATAATTAGTTTTTTGCTCGTGTTTTTCTCTTTGGAGCCTGTGGTGTGGGAGGATGTATAGGATTGTACTTGCTTGATCAATAACACTATTAAAGCCTAATTCATTCAATGGGAGGCAAACTCAATTTAATACAGCAGCCCTGTTAGGAAGCAGGAAGCAGCAGCACATCAAAGACAGGCTTTGTGAAGAGAATCAGCAGATAGGTCCACTGACGCAGAGAGGGAGGGTCTCTCACACACACACACACACACACACACATATCCTCAATAGCCTTTCCCCCTCTCAGTGTTGTCGCTTTGGAGGGCATTTCACTCTAATATCTCCTCTCTCTCTCTGTCCGTGCACATAAGACCACCATGACAAGCTCAAGATTAACACCAGAGGAGGGGAGAAAACAGGGTCTCCGAGGGCGTCATTCATCATAATTACAGTACATTATAGAAGAACTGTGTTCTTCATTTCTAAATATGATTAAGATTACTTACAAGTCTTATTATGGAAATAAGGCCAAAAAAAGCACAAAGACGGCTGCAGCAATGCTTCATGATGGAACATTCCTCTGATCTCATTTTCTCTACAAATTTCTGTGCATTACATTATTTAGGTAAATTGCCACAATATATTTAAAATTAGAAAGAGCCTTTTGTGGTGTTTCCTCTTGAGTTTATGGTTTGCTTGCAATATTTTTTTTTCTGTTCACTAAGCTGATCAGCCAATCAGAGTGATCTTACTACGCAATGGCTCTGACCATGATTCAACATGCTAAGTTGGCCAAAAAGCCACAGCAGTGGTCTGACCAGTGCAGACAATGCAGAAAACACCACAAAAACTAGGCTGACAGATGCTCAATGACGTTTAAAATATACTGTTTCTCTTCCAAAGAAAGAAAAAAACTATTGATGACTCATCCTGCACTCAAGGGCGTGTACACACTTTTTGTCCATTCAAATTCTGTCTATAACGAGAATGTCTCTCATTCTAATACCACCTAACATCTTTTAAACACTTTTTCACTCTGTTGACACTTTTTATAGTGATTTATCACCAGCACTAAACAAAAAAGTGGGCCACAGGAAGCACAGGGGTAAACAGACTTAGTCACTGGGCATTTTATAGGACGTGCAGACCGTGTCTCAGTTTGTACTATCCCTAAAGCAGCATCATGTCTGTCTTGTGGTGATGTGTAGGACTCAGAAGCACCTGATTGTTCTTGTCATGTGATGTAGTCCTATGGACCGTGTCTACAGAACCTAAAGACAAAGGTCCTGTTTCTACAGAGCTTAAAGACAAAAAGCTGGAAGGTTGCCAACACAGCGTGATTAAGCGGTGAGCTGGAGTACGACTGCTGAAGGAAGAAAACAACAGCACTTTCAACAATGTCACTTCCTGCCAAAGAATACCAACAAAGCCTCTTCCTTTCTACATGCCCCCTTGCATGCGCCCTCACTTCCTGTTTCAGAGCAGAGCCGGCGCTCAGACATGTGCCTGACGCACTAAACAACTCTCACCCCATCACAGCACATCCACTTACAAATATGCATTAGTCTATAGCAATATTTAATGAACAAACCTGAAAATGTAAATAAATAAATTGAAAGCTAACTGAAGTTTAAGTTGGAGTACTAAATAGAAATATATAACCTATATATAAAAAATAATAAATTATTTTATCTAATTTTCCTTATTTAAAATAAATAATCTGCTGTTTTACAGACACACACACACATACACACACACACATATATATATATATATATATATAAACCACAAAAAATAAAGTTGTGTATACTGTCATTTGAATATTTTATCTAATTTTACTTATTTAAAATAAATGATCTGCTGTTTAATATATGTATATATATATAAACCACAAAAAAAATCTAGTTTGTTAAAAGCCATGTGTATAATAAAAAGTAAAATGATAATTCTGTTTTCTTAAATGTCTTGGGTTTTTTTTTTGTTTTTGTTTTAAAAAAAAAAAAATCTAATTGATGAAATGTTAATTTTTTTAAATAACTTTCCCAGCTCCATAAAAATGTTAAATTTTACTATATTCGTGCAGATAACACTTGACTGAACTGGATTGCGATTGTTGAGTAGTGAATATGTTTTTTGCGCTGACATACCACATCCAAAAATGGCGCAGCTATTTGGTGATCCTCTCCCTTAACTTTCACAGTAAAAGGTGACAGCTCAGTCAACACGAATCAGTCATCTTACTGCTCAAAAACAAAGCACGCAACATTGTTATTTTTATTGTTCAATATTCTGAGTTCAGGGTGAGGCATCAAAACAATAAGAATGTTCCACCAAGGCTAAGTCATCCATAAGTGTACTATTGTTCTACAGAGTCTTCCTCTAAGGATCCCTCCCATCTCTGGGACTCGAGAGCAGCGCACTTTGATGAGGGAAGGGTATCTGCAGCTAATAAAAAGAAAAGAGAAAAGGAGAGCACCAGGGCTTGTGGGTAATTATCGCACAGGCGAGAGCGTTGGAGGGCCAGATGTGTGAGGAATGTTCTGGCTGGATCCGTCGACGGGGGAGGGGGTTAAGAATAGTCGACTCACCGTCTGCAAATCGTTACAGGGCTGTCGAGCCTCCAGCGGTCTACTGTGTGAAGCTACGTTAAGCTGAATGTCACCACCACAACCATAATAAAGCTCCAGAACAACCGTAAGTTATTTGCGACAACGGCCACATTAAAAAAGAATCGCAGAAAATCTGGCCGTGTCGGCGAAGGCCAAAGACATCACAATGATAGAATGCACTTAAGTATGTTTTATGTTTTCGAAATGTGTTGTACCATGAGAATGATAAATCTACAACTAACAAAAATAAGCAACTGGCTAATTGTATTATCTCATCAGAAGAACAACATTATAAATGGAGTAAAGCAAATCTATTTTAAGTTTTATCTTATCTGTAAACAGTACCTTGGACACGAACCGCTCATTCGCTCAGTGAGCCCATTAGTTATGTGCTGCTATGGTTGAGCAGTGCTCCAGAACAGCCTCTGTTTGTTCAGCTGTTTCAGACCGGCTGCAGAAACCCTGGGAGGCTGTAGAGAATTCACAGCCCCAACTCATCAAATGAAAGACGAGATGGTGGAGGGAGAGAGGAAGAATGAGAGAGATGAAGAGGAAGGATGAGTGCAGTGGAGCTCAAAGATAAGGTGATGATGATGATGATGTCTTTTTTTAATCACAGACCCAGAGCAGCTACTTTATGATCTAAGAAAATAAAATGCATTTGAGAAACATAGGCCATCCCCTATGGAGCAGATTCTGGCACGTGTTGGATATATAGCAAATTCATAATTTATACTTCAACCCCAAGGCCCTTTTAACATATTAGTGCTGGCTTCCACAAAATAAGATTAAGCCAGTTCCTCTAATTTGTTTGCAGTACTGCATGAAAATTTCAATGCAATGAAAACTGAATTAATGTGTCCATTGGGTTTCAGCAAGTCCTCTTTGTAGTTGCAAACAGCCTAATGGTTTATACATGTTACAGAAGCTTTTGCTGTTAAATTCAAACACCAACATAAACATAGAGGGTTCAAAATTAAAGGGATAGTTCACCCAAAAATGAGCATTTCATCATCATTGTTCCAAACAAGTTTCTTTCTTCAGTTGAACATGAAAGAATATATTTTGAAGAATGTGGGTATGACTTACCATAGTATTTTTTTCCTAACTGTGGATGTCAATGGGAAAAACTGTTTGGTTACACACTCTTCAAAGTACCTTCTTTTATGTTCGACAAACTTGAGGGAGAGTAAATGCTGATAAAATTTTACATTTTGGGTGAACTATCCCTTTAACTTTTTTTACATGCCAGTGGCATGTAAGTATTGGTAATGTTCATGGTAAATGACCACAATATTTTTTTATAGGCCATGAAACTGCAATATTTTATTTAAAGTAAGTACATGTGATTATTTAGCTGTTTTTCCTGTTTCGTGTCCATGCCAAATTTAACTCGCGTCACAAAAAATATTTCTTTATTCATGATTTGATGGCAGGAATATTATTCCACATGTCACCATATTGAATAAAATTAATAATAATAAAAAAAAAAAAAAGTACAATAAAAAACATTTTGCACCAATTATTCTTCATAAGCTGATATTGAAAGATCAAACTGTTTATTTTTTTTTCTGAGACTGTTTATGTAACCCTGATAAGCACAACTATATTTTTGTCTTTTAGCCTGAATTCCTGTCAGCAAACTGTCTGCTTATTAAATGTGTGCATGTCTTTAATACATCTGTTTGTAGTTTGACATTAAATCCAGAGCAAAAAACTGTTGATTTTTGTCCTACAGTATGTACTTATTAACTTTGATCACTTGCCTGATACAGTCAAAGCCAGCTTTAAGAAAGAGCCCTTTGTTTGACTGATGAATTTGAGTTTTGCACACTATTTCTGTTCTTGCTGACAGATACATATGTTTTCGTAAGTGCTAAATAGGCAATCTAGGTCCATAGCGCGCAGCAAAGAATGAGTCAGTGTGTCCAGTTGGTGTTGGCATTTATATGTGCTTCCCAAAGCGCTGAACATTTCCCCAGTCATCACCAAGGCCAATGCACAGCCTTTACTCCATCCTGTTGTGTTCCGTCCTAAAGCGAGTGTGGCCTTACTTAAATGTCATGTCAGCAGCCCATACTTCCCCAAAACATTTCCTTATACAAACATACTGGAACGACTGACCCCAGATCAGGTGAAAACACCTGAAGTTTGATGATACGCCAATCCACATGAGTGGCATATGGTGGTAAGGTGGTATGGTGGTATCTAAAATGCTATAATATGCTGTCTTAAGTTGAACATTTTTAGATATTCATCCCATGTTGCATAAAGGCAGCTTTGTGAATTTCCTTGCGTAATGGATCGATTGAAAAAAAAAAAGAACAAGAACAAAAAAAATGGCGGGAAACTCACACTACACAGTTGTTTTGAGAGCCAAATCATTTATTGCCCTCGATTTGCAACGGGTTGAAATTTCAGCCTCGCTAAGCGGGGAAACTCAAACCAATGGTCCAGCTGTCCGCAGGCTGCTGTCCCACAGCGCCTACCGCCACACACGGTTCCCTCCCCTCTCTTATCCATTCATCCCCTCTGTCCCACAGAAGCAGGTGATCGATTGGAAGAACAGACCCAAATAAAACATGGTCCTGAGAGTTGAGCAGTTGCCCAGAACTCTGTTTCCCAAAACTCTTTAGAAAAGCCCAGTTGAGACGTGACCCCCACTAAACAAATCGGTTACACTTTATTTCGATAGTCCCCTTTAGACATTCTACTAAATATAAGTAACTTTTTAACTACATGTCAACTAATTCTCATTAAGTTGCAACTACATGTCTACTAACTCTCAGGGTAGACTGTTAGGTTAGGTTTAGGGTTGGTAGAATAAGTTGACATATAGTTGCAAAGTTTCTCATAGTCAGTATGTTGTATGTTGTGGACCCATCAAAATAAAGTGTTAGAAGATATTAAGCAGACAGTCTACTAATACTCTCTAATGACTGCTAGTTGACATGTAGCTGCAAAGTTACTTACTGTTAGTAGAATGTCTAAAATGGACTATCAAAATAAAGTGTTACCAACAAATCTGTCATCGTGCAAAACAGCCACGTTTGATGCTATTACTTGTTGACTTCTTATCCATCTTTTTTATCTTCTGGGTGATTGCTAATAAGGCATTTAGAACTGAACTGAGAATGACTTTTAAATTCCAATTCCGTTTCCAAGTTCTAATTGAAGGAGAAAACAGGTTACAGAATGGCAAAGAACAGTAAATTTGATTGTAAAATCAAAGAAATTCATATAATAGAGCCAATTTTAAAATTTCTGAACTTTGCACAAGTCTCTGTGATATTCTAAATCCTAGATATGGCTATTGTCCAAAAGCTCAGATTACTTAAAGTAGTAGTAGCTCTCTCTAACAAGTTAAGATGATTTGTTTAATGGTGTGCTCTTGTCTTAGTAAACTCCACTTATAATTCTGTATCAGTATCAAATACAGATGATTAAAGTGAAACAATAAAGAACAACCTTTAGCCATGATCACTATGCTTTCATGTTTCATGGAAAGCTAGTTAATTCTTTGCTCAAAACATATGACTTAAGTGCTTACCACTGTGGAACAAGTTGACGTTGACCTGTGATGTGATCCATGATGGCACCAAAGAACTACAGTTCACTAACAACAAAAAGGGAAAGAGGTCAAGTTAAACCTGTCTGCAGATTTGTCATTTGCACAAGATTTGTACAGAATTTGAGTCAGAGATTCTTGTTTGGACTGATTCACATCTGAAGTTACCAGTCACACTGGTGTTATTACACCTTCAGAAAATGCCAGCTCAGACGACAGACAATGACAACAGATGCCAACTATGATCCTAGTAAACTCCACGTACTCAGGGGTAGAGTATGGAAGACAAAATAAACTTGAAAAGGACAGTCAGACAAAGTAGACATGTAAAATGTGCAGTGTTGGTGTAGCTCCAGAAACGTGGCTGGGAATCACTGCTTTATAGCATAATGCATTTCTCAACAAATAAAATGCCTTTGAACTCGACTACAAACCAAGAAACCCAACCGAGTGTGAAAACAGACTTATAACGAGAGTAGAACAAATTTAGCCAAACACTAGTGACTGTTTGTCATCTGCTGAAGCTGTCATGACAAGTTTTGTATGCACATCTGTGCTTCAGCATCCGTTTCCTCTCTTGTGCAGCGCTGCGTATATGTTCTGTGGTAAATGTGCTATCAGACAATTGCTCCAATATGGTTGCCGTACAACTGATATCAATCTCAATTACTATAGTTCTGCTAATTATAGCGCTCATTTCGCATTGTCTCTTTCTATTCTTTTGCCATTCCGCTGGAATGAATGGTAGGATATTACATTAAACAGCATGTGCAGAAGTTTCCCTCCCATTCTTTGTCATAAATACAGGTCTTACTTTTGCTCTCTTTAGCTTTAGTACTCGCCTCTTTTCTTCACAAAGGACTTGAGGCAGAGTAAGGCAGACAGTAGCTGCATTATCAGGCAGATGACTGGACGGCAACAGCGCCCTTCCCTCTGTCACACAGTGAATTAGGGACCTCGGGTGGGACAATGAGGGATTGTCCTCTTTAAGTTCATAATCGTTCATGTCTCCATTGGAAGGCAGAAAGGCCAAAACAGAAGGACAGCAGGAACGGTCAGAGAAGCAGAGAAATCGGTCAGAGAAGCAGGGGAAGTCGTGGCCTAATGGTTGGAGAGTCGGACTCGTAATCGAAAGGTTGCGAGTTCGAGTCCCCGGCCAGCAGGGATTGTAGGTGGGGGGAGTGAATGTACAGCGCTCTCTCCACCCTCAATACCACGACTGAGGTGCCCTTGAGCAAGGCACCGAACCCCCAACTGCTCCCCGGGCGCTGCAGCATGGCTGCCCACTGCTCCGGGTGTGTGTTCACGGTGTGTGTGTGTGTGCATTTGTTCACTACTCACTGCTGTGTGTGTGCACTTGGATGGGTTAAACGCAGAGCACCAATTTCGAGTATGGGTCACCATACTTGACAATACGTCACGACAAAAAAAAAAATCTTACCTGGTTATCTGACTGAATGAAACTTCTTTCATTCTATCATTAAATGCAGTTCTTCTATGGAACACAAAAACAACATTTTGAAAGGTCAAATCTAGTTCAAAAATAGTGTTAACAGATCATCTTTTGTGTTCCTTGTAGTACTGTGGTGAACATGTGTAAAAGACTGAAACAGAAGAGAAGAAATTGTTGTGTCAAGTTGTTATTTGTGTTTTCTTTGTGCATAAAAAGTATTCTGGTAGCTTCAGAACATTAAGGTTGAATCACTGATGTCACATGGACTATTTTAACGATGTCCTTACTACCTTTCTGGGCCTTGAATGTGTCAGTTGCGTTGCTGTCTATGCAGGGTCAGAAAGCTCTCGGATTTCATCAAAAATATCTTAATTTGTGTTCCGAAGATGAACGAAGGTCTTAAGGGTTTGGAACAACATGAGGGTAATTAATGACAGAACTAACCCTTTAAGCCCTCGTGATATCAGGTAGAAGTTTGTGGACATCAACGATATGCAAGCACCCTTCTGAAACCTAAAATGATGAATGGGACACTACGCTTTGGTCCCCTCTTGTGGACTTAACAGATATGCGGACACGGCCAAAGTCCACAAGATCAGATGTTCACATGAAGAGAGGGTCTGTTTGTAAAGTGTTCGTGTTGGGCTATAATGGTTTGGAATGACATTATGTTGAGTAAATGATAACAGAATGATCATTTTTGGAAAAGTACACCTATCAGTCTGGGTGAAGTAAGCTGTAATAAGCAGTTTAGATGGTCTAGGCTGTTTCTCTGGTAGAAAATGCTACTTATTAAATATATTATACTTAGTACATAAAAACTGTACTTCATTCTGCCACAAAACCTCCTCATAGGGAGTGTGGGAACATAAATGTCCTGTACTGGCCGGGCTGCTGGGAGGACAGGCTGGCGTGGGTTCTAATTGTACATGGTGCAGGGCAGGAACTGAAGAATAGGAGAGGAAATCGGCAGAGGAGGATGGGGGCCAGCAGATGTTTCAGCTTTGGGTTTTGGCTGGAAAGGGCAATTATGAGGCACTCTTAATGACGCTGGCAGCCGCCCCATAAACCTGGTTCAGTGGAAGAGCTGCTCATTAGGGTGACCCACCAAAAAACACTGCAACCTGTCCAAACTCTTCCATGTCCCACCAAGCCAACCAAACACGCCAATGTCACTGCTACGGGAAGTGCAGCAGCAAGAGTTGAGAACTGTACAGGTCCCATGGACCCAAAAAAAAATAAAAAATATGCAGACAACTTTGTTTGAGTCTGTGGATCTAGGGTAGCAGTAAAGCGCTCTAGATTGCGAGCGAGTGTGGTAATGATGTAGGTTTTCCATTATGCAGGTTTGTGCGCAAGCTGGTGAACCAGACTACAGAGAAAATGATAAACGGAGAAAAGGGAGAGGTGGCTTTGGGGGGTGTTGGGGAACTGGGCACGTTAAAAGCTGCATTAAGAGCCCAATATAAGACATTCTGTAATTTACATGACTGATTTTCCCACTCGTTCATACATATTAACTTCACCGGGTGCCATAAATCTGTTTAACGACCACAAGTCGCAGCACCGACATGGCTACCTCTACAAGGGGCTCCGGCCTCGGTGTTCCCTGGCGCAGGGGTTTACAAGAGATCTCCCTCATTCTCGTGCACCTTGGCATGGGTAGACATCAGACCTGTCTTTCTAGGCGAAACCGCTGGCACACGAGAGCGCTTGGCACAGGGTCTGCTATTGAGTTTTCATGAAAGTAGGTCACTGCAAAGCTCCCGTTGAAGCTTCAGAGCATGAGGAAAAGAAAATAAATGAGGGGATGAATGAGGAGAGGATAGAAAGAAGATACCAGCCACTTCCTGTCCAGAAGAATGGAAGGACACAGAGGGACAGGAAGTTACGTGACATGCTGATAACGGTCTCGTCTTCTGCAATCTTGAGATGTCTTTGAAAAGAGAGAGAGAGTGCCAAAGCGTTTGCTAGCCATATGTTGCCATTGTTGTGGTTTGGTATAAGAACAAGCTGTGTTTGGCAGCTTTACTGTAACTACGATTGATTTACCCTACAAAGTTCAATTTAAAATGTTAGGGCCCAAGTACATGAGGTTTATGTTAAGGCTCATCATGCACTGATTTTGGCCAGTCTTAACATGGAAAGGTCAAACCTGTTGAAAACGTAAAAATCTCAGTCAAATGATTCAGCTGCAGCTAATACACGTGTCTCACACGTTCAAAAGAATTGAAATAAAAACAGCAGAAAGGTGCTATAGATCTGGGAAATCATTTTCATCCTATAATTCATCTTAGCACATGCATCTCTCTCTACTGCTGGACTTACCAGACACTTCATTTTCCATCTGTTTGATCTCACACTCTGAAGATTTGACAAATCATTTGGGTTATGGAACTTTTAGGATCATTTGCTCCATCTGAGTGAAGCAGATTATTAAAAACGTCTCGTTTCTGTCCGTCACACATGTGGTCATCCTCCAAATTCCCACAATTCCCTTGTGTTGTCTCAGGTACCACATGGAAAGGCGTATATGGATGACATTTTAACCAGCCAAACTGGATGGACTGGAACAGCGATTTTCAGGGGGAAACTGCAGAATTCTGTGAAATGGATTTACACATGGTAAAATGAAATTTAAAAATATGAAAATTCTGATTGATACCAATAATTAACTGTTAAATATTATCTAAATAAATAAAAAATAAATCACTAAAATTAGTCATTTTAAAGGCTACAAGTGAATTTAGGCATCACAACATTATAATGTACAGTATGAAAAAATGGATGTTAATTTTAGATTGGATAAAGATTACATTTAACGGTGTTATTAAATTATCAGCATTAAAGGATTAGTTTACTTCCAGAATAAAATTTTCCAGGTAATTTACTCATCTCCATGTCATGTTCATGTCTTTCTTTCTTCAGTCAAAAAGAAATTAAGGTTTTTGAGGAAAACATTCCAGGATTTTTCTCCATATAGCAGACTTCAATGGGACCCAATGGGTTGAAGGTCCAAATTGCAGCTTCAAAGGGCTCTACATAATCCCAGCCAAGGAATAACCGTCTTATCTAGTGAAATGATTGGTCATTTTCTAAAAAAAAACCTTAGCAATTGGAAAAAAAATATATATATCTCAAATAAGCGCCTATAACCAATATGGTACCGATATGGATATATTTTTCTCAAACATAAAATTAGGCAAAATGTTAAATAAACCAACATGCAAAAACCAAAAAAAATTTAATAAATGATTGCCTGTGGATAAATAAATGTTTTTCTGTGGAGTTCTGGGGCTGCTCTAGATTCCATATGGGCATTCTAATAAAGCATATATTAATCAAATCATCTAATTACAGTAAAATGAGATTACTGTATTGGATACAGGACATCAGGATGTTGCTCCCCAAGTCTCTTTTCCAATATGCGAAGCCAGATGGGAAAGGAGAAAAACACTGTTTTTACATGACAGATCCAAAGTCTTGGATTTCAAAGAACACACACACTAACAGGTGTGTTAGATCATATTGTGGAGAGATTCAATTATACGCTGCGTGCATATGCACACACAGACACGTGTGAACATTCAACATGCTGGACGTTCTGGCAATATTTTTCGCATATTTGCATGTTCTGTATTTTAAGCGAGGAACATTTGTTGGCAATCAGAATGAAAAATTGCATCTGAGTTTCAGTTCAGCTGAAACGCAAAACAAACAAAAGCAAAATTCATGCTTGTCCGCACGTGAAACTACTCATATCTGTATTCAGACATAAAAATAATCACTTCCTCCTCTGCAACACCCAAACACCCACACATATCAAAACTGGCCACTGTCAACGTATAGGCCGTTACATCACTTAATATAGAACTCATATCAAAATCCCCTAAAGGTCCCGTGAATCAGGTGTGAGTTTTGAATGATACATATAGGTGTTTTTACAGTATGTCTCATCTGAAAATGTAGTAAAGAAGTCGAAACCAGATTGGTTTGGACATGTGGAAGGCAAAAAAATATTAAGCAACTCTTTTAACGACGATTTGACTAATAAGCTAAATTTAACATAAGCACTATAAAACATCACCCTCTCAGCATTAAAAACACATATTCATCAGTATAGAGGAGTTTAGAAAGAAGAAGTGGATAGAGGGCAGTGCACTTGATAAAAGGAAGTGAGAGTGTTTTAGTGCAACATCTGCTCCTCCTGTGGCCTGTGGTTTGTCTACGGGTCAAAAACAGCCAAAAAATACAAACACCAACAAAGGCACTCACGGACATGTGGACGCATAGAAAGCTGAGTTAATAAGTAAACAGGCAGTGCTCCATATCTGATTTGGCATGGATGGAGTCGGTCTCGCTGAGAATAACAAAGGGGAGTGACAAAAATCAATGTTATCTTTTCATTTGCAAGGGAGAAGGCAAGAAGCAACGAGGGCCCATGTCAAGAAAGGAAGCGAGGGAGAGAAAGCCCCCTTCTGACTGCTTCAAACCCACATACATCTTCCCTGCTTACCTCACCCTCCCCTTCTCTTGGCAACTCAAAGTCCTACACAAAGAATTCCAGCGTTCAGCCAAAGGTAAAAAACCCAGTGAAGCTCCGCCTCCCAGTCTGATAGACGTTTGCCCCTGGAAACATGAGCCTGATAGATTCAACCTGTGCTGTGGCTGCGATTTGTTAGGCTATAAAAAATATCTAGATTAAGTATTGATGCTATTTGTAGCATAAACTCAAATGACTAGTTTGAATTAGCACAGTTGTTGGTGACATCATTTAGATGTGTCAAATGTGATTTAGCATAGCTGTGATAGTACAAGGGGCTTTTTTTACTATGTGGGTGTCCTTATAAGTAGTCCAAAGATGCTCTATGCCTCCGTCACTGCTTTGTTGTTCCACATATGTGCTCTCTTTAGCTCTGTTCCAAAAACCTAGCGAGCTGTGCCTTGCTGTCTACTGCCTGCAGCTGCCTTCAAAGGCAGCAAATTAAATGGAAATTATGTTAGCATGTTGCTAAGCTAACAAACACAATACTCTAAAAGCAAGAAACAAAAATCATTAATTTCTAAGAGAGAGTCACACATGGGCCGAATTCGATTTGAACTGCGTTTCAACTTTTTATCTTGCAAGACTAAATATTCCCCCAGACTTCCTTCAGAAGTACTGGCAGCTAATTGTCCCAGATGGATAGCCATTCATTCTCAATTCACACATGCCACAATGGTCAATACCTGAAATTTAAATGGTCTTGCTTTCACGCTCCTTGACAGAAACAGCGACTTCATGAACAAATTGAGTAAACAGATGGCCTAATGAGAATAAAAATACACAATGTACACAAACATTTGATTTAAAAAATAGTATCAATTACATCACCACTGTTTGTATATATATTTTTCATTATTACATAAAACAAAGTTTGACATTTTCCAGACTTTTCAGGTTTTGTAAGTGCTTGCACACATACAAAGCTGAGTGAACAGAAGTTAACTTAAGCTGATCCATCTGTTTGGACTGCATCAAGAAAACGGACATGCAGACAGGGCCCAAAACACCCACGCCACATGACACACACACAAAACACACAGCAAGCCAGCATAGTGAAGTGCTAGAACTGGACTTCTCGCTCATCACCCGCTTTCATCTTGACATTGGCAGAACTGTTCATTTTCAAGGAGAGCCCATATTTGTGTCTGGTCTGGCCACTTCAGAACGACTGATGTATGCTCTTTACCGCTCGCTCCACCACTGCGGCTGCACTGGGCCAAAGCCACAGGCGTGCAGGAGAATCTGATAGTCGTGGAACCAGCGCTGCTCTCGCTCCGGGCTGGAATGCATTTCTGCAGCACTGCACTTTTCACCATATCAGGGGAATGATTGGAGGTCCCCACCAGAGCGATCAACTTCCATGTTCAGCCAGACAACCAAACCACCCACTCACCACACACACAAACACTACTGGACAAACCTCAGCAGACGGAATGTGTGCTCACAACATATGATTCACATGCAGAAAATGACAGTTTTTTGGAGTTCGGATTTCACTTCCTCAAATTCTGGTGTTCTAACATTTCAAGAAATCAGTGTCGGTTTAGCTATAGGAAACACACAGGCATATTTACACAAACACACACTAATTACGCCTAACACTTCAGCACGTAGTTGAGAAGTACTTCGTCCTTCAGAGTCTGATCTTTTCAATGCTCTAGTTTGCTAATCTAGTTCACAAAAGTAGCCTGACTGATTTGTTCAGGGTCTATACTGATTTGGTTCTGATTGATTTGTTCACGAATCATACCCCTCTCGATGACAAACTGACTGAATTGTCTGGTCGTAGAGGATAACAACTCCCTGGAATGGAAAGATTCAAAATTCAGTCTGTTTTTCAATCAAAGCTATCACATTATTTCTAAAACCTTGAAGTTGTATGGATCATGTTTAAGATACTCTAAATGGTGACCAAAGCTTTCAAAAAGTTTTTAAAAATTCAAAAAGAAGACCATTACTGTAGTGGCATGGGAAAGAGCAACCAGAACATTATTCAAAATATCTTCTTTTGTGCTTCACCAAAGAAATCAGATGCACTTGGAATGATATGAGGTTCAGTAAATGATTTTGTAAACTATTTCACTAAGACAACAACCAGATTTTGCAGACATTTATCTGCCTCTCATCTGAGATTGTAAACTGTGGGAGGGTGAACAAAGCAAATGCACAGCCCAGACTGTGATTGTAAAGGCAGATTGTTACTGTGTGAAGAACTGTGTTCTGAGTAGGACGAAAAAGGAAATTATGATGCTGCATGAAGCATGTGGTCTACTATAGGAGTCAAGAGGGGTATGTTTTTAGTGAAATTTACATTTAGAAACTGTATGTGCATGTGGAAAGAGAGTTATAAGACATAAAATCTACAAAATTTGAGATAATGAGCATGAAAATGTCAGACTTGCCATTTATATGGAAAGCCAAAAGCTCTATATACTTCACTTGATGGCCTACAAAGAGAGATACCCCCCCTTAAATCTCCTCTGGGAACTGTTACATCGCCCCCTGCTGGATCTGCTACTAGCTTTGTTTTTATGCAGGTTATCTCTTGTCAGTCTCTCAGACATAATTAAAAACACTTTTATATCTCTAACACTGGCTGAGCACACAACATTTGTCCTGCAAAGAGTTCCATCACATGATTCAGTAAACGTCCTCAAAACAGCCCACGACAATAATTTGTCAGTGATGAAACAAAGTGTTCTCAAAAATATGATGTATGACTTTTTCCACATTTTACAGCTCTTCACACAGGCTATGAAATATCTCAATGAGACAGGTAGAGGACACATAGAGCATCCGGAACGTTAGACGAGAAATGGATTGCGTTGTGGAGCATGGTTTTGTCATTTGCACTGCTTTTCTGAGTATCTTGCCATCTCTCTTTTTCCCCTGAAGGTGAATGGGGGAATCTAAGAGAACCTGACACCACAAACGTGCACCACACCCTATTTAACTCCACACATCCTCATTTAGTTTTCCCAAGCATAAAGGGCCAATAATCTCAGCTATATCAGAATTGTTGTAAAGATATGGGCAGGGGTAATACACTGCTGTATTTTGCCCTGAATAGACATCAATGCAAAACTTAGAAGTGCCCCCAAGCTGTAAAGCTTCAAACCTTTATGCACATACACATTTCATAGTAACCATCAAAGCATGTAAAACATGCAATAATGTATGTCTATGTATCTATGTCTACTTGAATATAACTTGTTTAATCCGACAATAAACTATACTCATTTTTATGTATTAAAGATGCATTCTCTGAAATTAAGTCTTAATACCTTATGCATTGGTGCTTCTCAAATAACTGTATATTGTTTTAAGGATTAAGGATCAAGGATTTACAGATATTTTAACTGAAAAAAACAAACAAAAAAACTACAAAACTATTTTTGAAGAGCAGGATTCTTTGCAGCGTATCTCCAAACTTCTGCTTCAGCGTTTTAAAAACAGAAGGCGTACGGGAATATCTGGCCAATTTGTTTTTCAAGAGCATGTGGACTTTACGTTTCGGCACTTATTTCATTGACTTAACGAGTTGTCTGATGGCGGGGATTCTCCAGCTCTCCATTGTCATGAGATGGTAATCACTGTGGGAGCTGCATATCAGTCTAAATTTGAAGAAACCTATAAGTAGTTAAAAACATTTTGTTTGCATCCAGCAATTTCTTTTCTCTCTATTAGAACCAAAATGTGTTCAATGCGAAAACTGCATTGAGTATCGAATGCTGCATTTAAGACTAGTATGCAGTATGGTAGGCAGTATGGATTGAATCCAGGCCCTGGCTCTCGTTTCAGCTCGTAAATCTCTACAGCCAGTTCTGTGCAGCCGCTGAAGGTAATCTTATTGTAAAATATTTTAAAGTCCCAAATTACGTCCAGCTAAAGGCAGATCTCGCACCAAGTTTTACATGCACTTCAGCATGAAACTGTTGAGTAAAGACCTTGGAACATATAAAGATGCACAGTCTGTTCCAAATCTTTTTCTCGCTTTTATAAAGAAACATTATCACTGGCAAGCATGGTGGAAAAAAAGCCTTTGTTACAAGCAAACATTCTGGCTTGTTCACTTGTCAATCAGCGAGTCGCTCTGACGAAATAATGGACGAGCCGTAATGAATTGACTGGAGATTCCCCAGAGGTTATAAGAAGGCTTGTGCTTACTGGTTTGATGGCCTGATTGCCAAGAGAACAATAGGTAGAAGAGAACACTACCTGATAAGGAAGTGAGAGGCACTGCTGTGATTTGTTTTTCCCAGCATGCTTGGAGTGCGTCCCATTCAGGTATGGTGACTTATCAAGTGCTCAGAACTGAGACAAAGTTTGTGTCAGGCAAACAGCCACAACAAAACACAAAGGGCTGGTGAAAGAAAGCGACGGGGACAAACACTGTGCATCTTCAAACAAACGATCCAGCGTGTACACCAGTCTGACGTACGGTCTGAAACTTTCGAGTCACTTACCACAAATCCTACTTAACCGCTGAACATAACCTCACATTTTACTATACTATGTAATCACAAAACTTACGCACAAGCGGGCTACGCTTTGGTCATGTTGAAAGGGTGCACCGATGAGATAATGGCTGCAGTCTTATCTGACCAAACACGGGAATGGTTATACCACCCTCATTACAACTCCTCTGATCTCACACCTGCTCCAGACATCCATAAATTCTCCCATATACAGCTCAGCTATTTTGCTTTGTGTAAAAGGAAATAGCGTTCTTATGAATGCTAAGTAACAAACCACAGGCCTCCTGGATCTCTTGGAAACTGTTGATCTGAATATAGAAATTTCGGAGAGTTTAGGAGTCACGTAGTGCGTACATGTAACTTTTGAGAGTGCACTAGATGTTTTTTATTCATCTGGATGTGATCGTTGGTCCACAATATAAGGAAATAAACTCTGGCTTGAGTCAAATGTGAGACTATGAAAACATCTCAAGCACCAAAACTGCTGACATTTTGAGATGTTATCGAAACGTTTTGGCTGGAGAATGACATTGTTTGGATTTACGTGTTACAAATTGATGTGTGCATCTTTATCTTTTGTGGTTACATTCCTGGAAACCTTATCAAGAAATCATGATTCATCATTGCAGCAACTTTTGCTACACTATCCACAGACACAAACATCTCAAATCTGACCCTAAAAACCCCAAACAGGACTGAAAAGGTCTTGATCCCTTTTAATGGAGGCAACAGACCCTCGTTGTCCAGACCATAGATACTAGATAGGACAGATTCAATGTCTAGTGCTAGACCGGTCACGTATACTTTGAACACGACGCAGGCTGTGCGAACGTGCAGGTTACCGTGAATCCAGATGGGCCTGAGGGTTGGGGGCGAGGGGTCGAGGGAAAAACATGGTACAGATACGCAGACCTGAGCGATCTGAAAACCGGGTGGTCTGTTATGTGGCTGAGGAATGTGAGGATCGCAAAAAGAACAGACGCTCAGGAAAACTGAGGAGCCCACATCAAACGTGATGACCAGGAGGGCCGAATGTAGAGGTGACCCGATACAGCGTGTGTACGTCTCTGTGTATCACCGAGAACATGTCGGTCGCACGCTGCTCAAGCTGCTGTTGGTTGGAACACAGCAGCCATTCTCAGATCTGTTACAGGGTCCCACGGGAAGAAAGAGCCACCCACCCACGGTGCCACTGTCAAGAGCATCAGCCCGCTATCTTCTTAAGTACAAACATATGACCACCAATATCTGACCCTAATATGACCCACATGCTTGGAGTTACAGAACTATCAATCAACCAAATAAATGAGCATTGAAAAGTGTTCCTACAGAAAAACTACAAAATATTTATCTAAATGTCTGTGTTATTAGGTAGATGCCCATAACTTGCTCAGCAAGACTCTTTAAAATATTGCTCTGCCATGATTAAGTGGAATTGTTCACCCAAAAGTGAAAATTGTGATTGTCATAATTTTCTCACCTTAAAATCATTCCAAACCTGTTTCTTTCTAATGTTGAACACAGAAGAAGATATTTTGAAGAATTTTAAAGAACCAAATAGTTGGTAGGGAAAGTAATACTATGAAAGTCTATGGGGAGCATCAACTGTTTGATTAGCATTCTTCAAAATATCTTCTTTTATGTTCAAAGTAAGAAAGAAACTCATATAGGTCTGAAACGACATGAGGGTGAGTAAATGATGAACTATCCTTTTTAGTTGACAAAATAAAAGTACTATAAAAGACAATATATGTTAATGTCAGCTATAGCGCCCCTTGTGGTTACACCAATGTTCTGACACATTCTGAAAGACAACATGTGAGATCGAGCTTATGCAACCATCAGCATTCCTGTTCACATACTAGCATAAAGTCAGGCCTAATTCTTAAAGCTAGCTGTTTTAGCATGTAGCTACATTTGTCTAGTACAAATTTGTCCTTATATTCCTGTCATAAAACCATGTTTAACTAACCACCCATTGTTTTGCTGTGACTATATGGCTCATTGATTGACATTTATTTCTTAACTATTTTCAGATGTATTATTTTCCACATCTTTTGTGATCACACTAAGAACAAGCTCAGGCAGCATTAAGACAAGAAAAATATTTTTTTCATCAGTATTTTGTCTTATTTTCAGTAAAAACTAAATAATGTGTAGATAAGAGTTTTCTGCAAAACCTTTCTCTTTTTTATACCCTTTTTTCTTTTTGTTTTGAGTATAAACTTCACTTAATTGTTAGATATGTTTAGAATGAGAAAACAATGATGTTAGAAAAAAATATTAATTAATACAATTTTAGCTTCTGAAAATTATCTTACACCTTTTATTTAGCTTGTTTTGATTGTTGTTTAGCTTGGAAACCATGACACAATTCTGAGTAAGAAAATGATTTTTCATAGCTCTGCCCTTTCATTTTCATCAGGGTGAAAATAAGATGACTGACACCTCAGAAAAGCAAGAACAAACATGAATAAGAAGGTGTAGCAAGCTTACTAATAAGATGTCAGTTGGTGTGAGTGTGTGTGCGTGTGTTTACAAGTCAATTTATCAATGACAAAATAAAAGCTCAAAAAAGAGTGAGCATGAGCCATCTGAAAAGAGTGTTCCCACTGTTACATCATAATATAGTTGAGCTTTGCTCTCTCTGTCTGGTGACGAGCTGTCAGCCAATCAAATCCCGCTGGAAAGCACCTCATTGGCTGGTAAGCCTCACAACTATTGGCAGGCAAATGTAGAGGCCTGTTTCAGAAACAAAACAAGATTTCTATTATAGTCATAATGATCTACAATGAGTAGATCAGTTGGCTTACGCACAGCTTACGCTATGTCAAGCCATCTTAACGATAAACAGATGAAGCAATTATTGGGTTAATTGTGTCATTTCAATAAAACTGTTCAGAACCTCTTGACAGCTGTGATTCATTCACATGGAAGAAATCACATCCTCACCAGTCCCATGCGCACACACACATAAAAAACACTATAAAAAAGGCCTATATGATTTTGTATCTAAATATTGGTGTGCATGTTTCAAAACATTTCGGTTTTGTATTCTACTTGAGTCTTAAGCCAAAGACACACTGCATGATTTCCGGCTGTCCCAGATGAAAGATTGGCATCGTGAAACAATCATGGCGATTTCTGTGATTGTGGCTCCTAATCGGTGGTTCTATGCCATACATGAGAGAGGTTCAAAGACAGCTGATGTCACAGACTTGTGGCCAAAGATAGCCTACGATAGTTTTCTGACAGTGTCGGAAATTCATGCATGATCATCACACAGTTTGTTTGCTGCCACGATCCACGTTTACTGACCAACCAATAAAAATGTGACATGACATCAATGCGACATGGCGCTAAAACATAAAACTGCTTACCCCAAGCTCTTATCCCTTCCATTTTTCTCAGTACACATAAAAACTAGAACTGCCAAATTGTGATTCATCATGCTTTTTTTGTGTACCGCTAGCGGATGCTGATGACGTTTTATTCTTCAATAGAAACAAAGTACGAGTCAATAGATGTCATCATTGTACAATCTACATGCATATCGTACCCAAGTTTATTAGATCCATGTCGTTCAGTGTGATCTGCAATTATCTTATGGGATTGCTAAAATCATGCAGTGTGTAGAAGGCTTTACTGATACCAAAGACAAAAAGTGTGTGGAAAAACTGTAATTAGCAGTTTAAATGCAGCCGATAAACGAGATGATGCACAACAAGTTGCTCAGAGAAAACAGTGACAGCAAAAAGAACCCGGTCTTGAGGGAAAACAGCCAACACTGAACCAAACTCAAACTTGATTCTGGTCCAAAAACAACATGCCAAATGCAAGCATGTTTTTTTTTTACCAAACTAAAATGCTTTTTACAATCTGAAACTTTTTATAGAAAACCAAATGAGCCTCTCGCTTGAGCTCCTGTGGCTCCAGAGCGTTTTACAGGTCCACGGAGAGTCAATGAGCCCATTGGGACTACTATGTTCAGAGAGGAAAACCACCTAGACCGCAAGAGATTCAGCAAGTTGTACAGCCGCGAATGGAAACCAACCCCCTCTATGAGTAAAGGCGATTTGTAAATAATAGCTTTATGTTGTATTATATTGTAGGGGCATACAAAACTATTTTTTGGATTTTTGAAATCAACTAGTTGGTGGTTTGCCTGAATGACTAGCTGAGTAATCAGTAGTAATGATGCGTTCACATCATATTGGAATTACTGTAATTAAAAGTTTCTGACTTGTAAAAACCCATTTGCGCCTGCGTCAACCTTGTAATTAAAGGTTGGAAACAAAATTTTTGGAGAGCTTCGACTTCTACCACCTGACCGCTGTGATGTCACGTTTAAACAACCAAAATGGTGACAACTTGAGCAGTAAAATTAATACTTAGCATGCTTTCTGTGTCCTTCACTATTTTCTTGGTATTCCGACGTGGCATGAGGACAAAGCGCTCAAATTACAATCACAGCATAACAGTCAAAGACGTCTATCTGTATGTGTGTGGCTGTACCAATGGTGCTTTCAAGGAAGGTCATTGAAGCAATGCTACAAAAGAATTAAAATAATAACTAGATGAACAGTTAGTCAACCACTGTGACCCATCCCTAGTATATTGTGCCTGTTTGGTTCAAGAGGTATATGAACTTTTATTAACACCCATTAGGGACAAAGACAGTGTTTATATACATACACACATGACTTGGAGATTAGATCATAGGTGACCCCACCTTTAGAGTCCATAATGCACCTCTGCAGTCAGTCGTCATCCAGCAAACATTTCTTAAAATAAACCTCATCTTTTTCACAGCTAGACGTACTCTGACACATTTTCTCTCTCCGTGGCTCTCGTGTGAGGAACGGAAATTTCACTGCTTTTTTTAAAGCCTCAAATGGCCACTTTAACACCGACCGAGCAGTTGAAAAAACAGAGGTAGTGAAACGTCTCACATATTTCATAATCAGATGTAATATGCACACACACCTGGAATAACATGGTTCCCACTGTATTGTACACCCCAGCGGTGTGCTCTTACACCAAACACCCCAGCCAAGACCACTATACCGTAACTCTGTCCCCAGGCCTCAACGTCGCTCGCCACCTTGCTATGCATTCATGGACACAGCTAAAATCAGGATCAGACCACTGTAATGAAATCTTACAGAAAAGAAACACGACAGTTGATACACAGTCACACATTTTAGTAAATTGAGTTCCTGAAAATCAATTCTTGTCAAGGGCTGGTTTGGATGGAAACAAACACATTAGATCTCATAACTGCCAGCTGTTCGCCTTAATACCTTATTATAACCACACATACCCATTAAACTTAAAACTTGGTTACTAATCATAAAGTTTGTCCAGCCAACAGCTGCTTTGAAGGAGACGCCCATCCGTAGTTCATTAAGAACATAACCGATACCTTTATCTTTATTATAGTAATATATTTACGCTAATCTAGTTCCACTGAACCAAACGAAAACGAATGACTTCCTGCAGTTCCTTCGATAAATGATCTGCGAGTATATGGGAAAAATAAATTGTAAACTGTTTCTTTTCTACATGACCTTTTGACTATCAAAGAAAACATACCGGTACAGCTGTTTGGTACCAACCGTTTGGATAGCCTAGAGCGGAACAAGCAAATCTGTTACCTGCTCTTACATGCACAGTTGCTCAACTTAAAGGGTTAGGATTAATGTCTTATGGCTTGAATCTGTCATTAGGACAAAAAAAAATGGTGTGTGACGGGAACTTTGAGAGACCTGGAGAAATGGTTCGGAAAATGGAGACAAAAACAAAGATTAAGTCTATTGAGCCAAGATTTACTTTTGGGTTCTATGACGTCAAGTTGTACCAAATACTCATATTCCCACTTCAAAGGCCAAAGTTTGGGGTGGATTTGTTCTTCAGGAACAAACTGGGTCCTTTGGCAACCTTATGGAGCTCGTTAGGGATGTTAGGCAGAATGGGGCCAAGGACTCTGTGGCCATCAAGTGCCTGGCAAACCGCCTAACCATGCCATCGTGCTGAGCCAAACCAACTACGGAAAAGTCCGGAGAGAGAGGGTTCGATGTGTAATGGGAAGGCGCACACAACAGTGATGGAGGTGTAGGTATGAGAAGGAAGAAAGTTGAGAGGCCCGGCTCTCCACCCCTGCCTGGGGTCTGGACCGCAGGATGAGCGGCAGCTATTCATTTTAATAACTGCACTTATTTTCTTCCCTGCCAGGAGCCATTACCATAATTCACACTTTCTGCACAGTACCTGGAGAGCTTTAGTGTGGTTTACAAGTTCTGGATTCAAAAAAGTCTGGAAAAGTCTTCGGATTCTGAAACAGAGCAAGGAAGAGAGAAATGAACCCAAAGTGTTACACCTATTTAGAGTAGCCACACACCACACAGACAGAGGCAGGCTTTAGTTCAACCAAACAAATATTTATCTCGGGTCAGTCCAAATCTGTATAATTTTCTTTCTGGATGGATGGATTTAGAAGATGTGTAAATGACACTGATTTCCAATCAATTACAATGAACACGCACTTTCAGACTACCGAAAGAATGCAGTAGTTCACTGTAGTAAACACAATTGTTATGCTTTATTTCAAGTCCTCTTAAAGATATATGATAGCTTTGGTTCTAAAGATTAATTCTTTTTTGCTGAATATCTTGACATTTCTTCTCGCTCTCATTGGCATGTTTACGCAAGTTCATTAGCATTTGTTGAATTTGTAAATTAATTATTCTTTTTGAGTCAGTTGATCCAGTTCACAAAACTGGATTTGCTCACAAATCAGCCTGATCCAATTTTCAAGGTAAACTCATTGACTTTCATTGACTTGATTATTCAAAATTTCACCTTCTGTGTTCTACAGATAAAAGAATGACTTCGGAATGACATGTAAATTGCTGTTCATTCTTAGGAACCATTTTTTTTAAATGTGTCATGAACACTGGGGATATTTTCACAAGGCAGTAGGCTTTGACAATCCTTTCTGCAAGATAGCGCATGGAGTCCACCTCCTTTAAATCACACCGTGAAGAGATAAAACAAGGTTTCCATCCATGCTTGTGCAAATTCCTCTTCCCCATCCTCATCTATTCTGTCACACAGAAGCAGTGGAGCTACATCTCTGTAACAGTCACTCTGAGATGTGACAGCGGTTGACAACCACTTGGCATCTGCTTTAATGTTTACACTGAAGCCTCACCCCGCAAGCAGCAAAGCACTAAATTTAACAGAAGATACATAAACCAGAAAGAAAACCGAGGGGAGAGTTATTGCTCTTATCTCAAAATAGACAAAGAAAACAGAATAGCCTGCTGCTCAAATAGCCTGGTAAAAATGCAAAGCAGTGTGGGAAACCTCTGTGTAACGTTATGCAAAGCTGAGTTGGAGATAAGCAATAGCCGTTTACATAACGGCAACAAGCAGCCAGAATGAGAGATACAGCTGTCCACCGTTTTAAAAAAACTGTCATAAGCACCCTCAAAGTACAGTCTTACAGGTGGCTGTTTGTTTTGGCTTTTGAAAGATTTTGAAAGATTTAGCTACCAGGCTTCATATGGAAAAAAAGCTGAAGGAGCTAGTAAGAAAATGAATATTACACTATTTTATACTACATTCAAACCTTAGATACAGTCATTTTTTGAAACCCAAGGTTAAGGCCACATTTACCCTTTAAGTTAAGCAACATTTAACCCTGGGTTATTAAGCCCAGCTCCAGAACTTAACTGGTAAGGGTATACAGCGAAACAGTTTTGGCAAATTGATGGTGAATCTGAATTCATATAATCTCATTCACATGTTTTTGTATCTGCATACACCCTACTTATGGTTAGATATAGGGGTGGACCATCATGCTTACTTTATTTAGAAAAAAAAATAGTTTGCATATACAAATCAAAATGTCGCTAAAATGTAAAACAACATAAAAACATTTTCTCATGAGATCAGGTAGGTATGAACACTGTAAAACATGGAACAGAATAACCCAGGATTAAAAATTACACTTTTTAAAGATGAAAAGCCTAGTATTGTGTTTTCCATCTTGCAAACCATAGCATCGCTTTTCCACTATGCCCTCAAACCTATGTTGCATAGACCGGATACATACAAAAAAAATAAAACTCCAACCAGAAAAAAAAATCCTCAGTGATATTTCAGAGAAGAACGTAAGTCATACGGGTTCAAAATGACATAATAGCGAATCATGACTAGTTTGTCATTTTTTGGGTACACTACCTCTAATACTGAATATTAACTAATATACTTTGGTTAACATTCATGGGACATGTTTGCAGAGATAACAAATCAACAGGATTTATGAGATCACTTTTTATACTATTCTCAATAACCTTTGTGTGTATAATTAATCTGACTGCCTTGTTTATAACCTTGTGTCATTACAATCGCTGTTTAGCACGTGTCAGGACTACAAAAAAAAAAGGTTTAAAAAGCAGTTCCATTCTGTAAGGCTAAGATAAGAACACCTAGTTGCTCTACTAGCCTGCAGTTAAAATGCTTTAAATACAGGTAATAAATAGTTTAAACAAAGCCATTTTTTCCTAGTCACAACCATTCTGCATCTGTGTGCAATACCCCATATAACATAAGCGCAGTTGTAAAGCAGGTTTCCTCCCATTGTGTGGTTTATAAGGACTCTTTCTCCATTTCTAACCTGCTTTATGAATGGATCTGAGCCCTGACACTCAGATCTATTCAACATGGGCTACTCTCGACACACCCCTCAAATGCAGCATGAAGCCATCGTCTGCTCCACTGCACTCCGACAGCTTTGATGACTGACAGGCTTAAAGAATACTGTAGTGATACCCCTCCCCACTGACTCAGTTCCCATGCAAGACACTTCATTTAACCAAACCCCTCCTGGGCTGTTAGTCCTGGAGCTGTTTGAGCTGGAGTCTCCGATTGTGAGCCGCTTTGCTGCTTCATTAAGCTGGAATGAAATCAGAGAAACATTACAGAAATCAGACAGAGAGACTATACACACACATCAGGAGGAAATAAAGGCTATTTATGCTTCACCTGCTTTTTAAAGGATTAGGACCTTTCCATATTTGGAGTGTTGACAGATGATTGGTTGTGTTGCTGTTGGAGGCGGAGTTTAGGTGTTTTTATAGGTGCAGTGGCATCATAGCAGGCCACACCCACTACGGTCAGGTGAGCTCATAGGCGTGCGGTCACTGCAATCAAAGGCGATGAGAGAAGAGTTGCCAAATCGCAATTGAAGGATTTGAGGTGACGCATTATTGCCCTAGATAGCCACAGGGTTTTTTTGAAAGAGACTACAAAAAGGGCAGGAAACTGGAGACAAGAAAGACAGCACTTGGGTTGAAAAGCCTTTCAATGATATATGGTGACACAAAGATTAAAATGCATAGTTAGGATTACGTGACAAAATGCAATCAAATGTCTGAACTGCTTGTTAATTTTCTTAAGTTCTGAAATAAATATTGAAAAAAATGTACCTGGCATAAGTTGTATAATCAGGCCTAAGGCTCTAACATATTGATAGAAAGCAATAACAGCTAAATGGACAAAAAATATCATGTTCATATAATGAACTCTATAGATTCCAACCATTGAAGGACACAAGCTGATGAGGATATGAGGTGTGGACCAGTCTGACACAGAAACACACACAGCTCAAAGACATCATATTATCTGAAAGATAGCAAAACATACCATGTACACTGTACATTATGATACACTCTTCATGAAATCTGAGGGGAAGTCTAGCAGAATAGAAATGTACTGTGGTAAACTACATTTATGGTGGCTACTATACAACTGTAATAACTTGGCATTAGCAAATGCTGGAAACTGAAAAGCTTAAAGGATATCCCATAATAGGCCTAATTTATAATGATTTTACATTCGTAACAATAACTCTCGTAACTGTGGTTTGTTAGCATTAAGCAAGTTACCTTACGCTTTTTGTTTTAGGCTCCAAATCCGGGTTCTGCAGTGGTGATAGGACGCCATCTAGTGGTCAAGTGGCAACATCACATTTATATATTAACCTGCATTTAATCTCTTCAGTGTAAAATATCAGGTTAGATGATGGTTCAGACGCAATGAATTAAGTGCTTGGGTTTTTATTAGATTCGAGAAGTGTTTGTATGAGAAATTATTCACATGTTCACTTATTATTTCATAAACAGATGGTGCAGCTCAACACAAGTTAAAATCTGAGAACTAATGACAAAGACCTATATATACGATTTTGTACAACGAATATGGGGGGGAAGAAACGTTCATTTATCCGAAAAAGACGATAATTTTCAGTTAGAACAGCAGGCATATTTTTTTTACCTCCAAATTTGAGTTCCGAAGGCCTTCTTTTGAATAGTTTGTCTACCTGTCTCAGAAGACAAACTCAAGCCAATGGCGTTTGAACGGGGGCTGTGAAGGAGCATTTCATTGGTTGGAGTGACAACAGTGAAAGGCATCTGGCTGCTGATTTCTGAACGAGGCATCTCATTGATGAAAGAATATCTGCACAAATGGGTGGTGGCATGTCGTTCGTTCAGTTCAGACAGTGTCTATCCCAAAATAATTATGAATTTGTCAGATCAGCTGATGACCATGTACACACAACAAGTGACCTAATTGAAACACTCAATCTAGTTACTTTCGGTCGTAAACGACTCAATGAATCAGTTGACTGAATTATTCACAACAGAAAAACATTCCTTACATTAGTCCTCAAATACAATGCAATGAAGGAGTGAATGAAAACGAGTGAGCAAATTCAGACTTGATGTTTACTGATGATTTGAAACAAAGAAATCTGGCCGCTCCAATCTAGCACATATAAACCTTAATTAACCCATTTAAAGGGACAGTTCACCCAAAAATGAAAATTCTGTCATTAATTACTCACCCTCATGTCGTTCCAAACCTGTAATGGCTCGTTTCCACTGAGCTGTAAGGTTCAGTACAGGACTTAATTATTTCCATTTCCATTGTCAGAAGTTGTGAATGGTACCAAAATAGCGAACTGTACCATACCACTTTTTTGGTACCCTTCCTTTGTGGTATCTAGCACAGCAAAGGGTACCAAAAGGGTGGAGCTAAACTCACTGCAGAAGTTAATTGGTTGAAGGGGTTCCCCTCTGCTGTCCATGTTGGGCTTATTTACATCAGAGTGCTCAAGCACAAAAAAAATATAATTTTATATATTCACACAGACAATAGCTGTTTCTCAATAAATGTTCTTGTCTGTTCTTGTGGACTTGTGAAAGGTGATTGCCCAAAAATCCACGTCATTTTCAAAATATTACAGTTATCGTGTCATGAAATGTAGTTTTAAGAGTTTTTCAGGCGAGAATGTAGTTGTTTAAAACTCAAATCTGCGGTTTATTTATAAAGATGGCGCCTATTTGGAAAATTTGCTATGCTGATTTCAGAGCTCCACGTGATCACCAGGCGCTGTGCTCATGTATCCTGTTACAACCCTGTGGTTATTCTGTTTTCCCTGCTGTGTTGGGGCTGTCTGTGTTTCTGCTCTCCCTAGGGAAAGCCATCCGATTGGCTCCTGCAGGCTGATTGTTCCTGTCTCCTGATTGGTCTACAGAACTTTAAAAGTCACGACATCACTTCCTCAGGAGCATTGTTTTGCCATCTTGTGAACTGAGCAGTTAGTTTGGTATAGTGCAGAGTTTTTGTGAGCGGTTGTATTTAGAGAGTTGTGAGATTGTGAGTACTGTTTGTTTTGTGTCTGGTTGCAAGTGTTGTATCAAAGATATACTGATTTATATATTGGGGAAGTCATGGCCTAATGGTTAGAGAGTCGGACTCGTAATCCAAAGGTTGTGGGTTCGAGTCTCGGGCCGGCAGCGATTGTAGGTGGGGGGAGTGAATGTCCAGCACTCTCTCCATCCTCAATACCACGACACAAGGCACCGAACCCCCAACTGCTCCCTGGGTGCCGCAGCATAAATGGCTGCCCACTGCTCCAGGTGTGTGTTCACGGTGTGTGTGTATTCACTGCTGTGTGTGTGCACGTTGGATGGGTTAAATGCAGAGCACGAATTCCGAGTATGGGTCACCATACTTGGCTGTATGTCACTTCACTTAATTTATTTGACCCATTTGCCTGTTTGACACTGGTTTTTGGATTGCCCTTTAAGCTTGGCTTTGTAAATAGTTTTGATAATATTGTAAATACTAAATCGTTCATCTTCAGAACACAAATTAAGATATTTTTGATCCAAAGATGAACGAAGCTCTTACAGGTTTGGAACGCCATGAGGGTGAGTAATTAATGAATTTTCATTTTTAGGTGAACTATCCCTTTTATAATCCTTTTAAACTAAGTTTATATCTGTATGATATTATGCTGTAACCACATTTGACCAGTGGTTTGGAAAATGGATCAAAACGACACAACCCTCAGTGCATTATGGGTATTCGCTAGCCATCGAGTGTACATCAGTTCTATACTCGTTATTGCAGTGCATTATGGGATTGAGTGCCCTTTAAACAGGGCAGTATTCGAGGGTACAGTTGTAGTGGTGTCCGAAACCATAGTGGATGTTATTGAGGGCGATTTCAGACACAGCCATAGAAATAACTGGCTGTAACCAAATTCACCCCCTGCCCTCATTCCCAAGATCATGTGATCACAAATGAAAATTGTTTCCTTGAAGTGACTATATGTTCCCTTCACTAACGGACTTCTGGAAGGGCCCTTCGTGAAGGGATTCATGTTCACTTTTATTTGGATATCCCTACAAATGAGGCCCCCTTCCCAAAATGCCCTTCAAGGGTGCAAAAAGGCTGTGTGGAATTCGTTGATTGTGTGTACACCAGTTCTACACTCATTGTGGCGCATTATGGGATTGAATGAGCTCACCTGATAATGCCAACTATGGTTTTGATGACATCACTACACTTCTGTCTCTTCAAAGAGCACACTACATAAAGGTATAGGGAACAATTTCAGAAATAGCCTCTGTTTTTTTAATGAATCGGTTGGCTGAACAATTCAAAACTGATTTACAACAGCTGTATCTGAAATTGCCCCCTATAACATTTACTCTTCCCTATACTTTTGTCCACTAATAGTCCACTGAATGAGTGGATGAAAACAAGTGGATTCGGACACAAGTGTGTTGAAGTGCTGCAGATGCCATCTTAACTGAGATGCTCACAGTGCATGGCTTTACATTTGTTACTAAGGTGGTGCATTATGGGATTGAACGAGCACACAATGTCTATATGGTTCAGGACATTACCTCCAGACACCTAACCCACACATAGTGCCCTATAAAAGGATATAGTTGGCAATTTCAGACACAAACACACACATCGCTCTCCTACAAGTTTAATAATGCAAGTGAACTGAATCAGTGATTGAATCCGAGTCCATTTGGATGATCAATTCAAAAGATTTAAGTCTCTGAGATGATTCGAAATCCCCACATTTATCCACATCTTCTTTGAGTTGTGAGCTTTTATATTGATTATTGTAGAAAAACTAATTATTTGCAGTCAAGTGTCATTTTTTTCTGAAAGATATGCTAATATCCAACTAACTACTATAGGTGAGTGTTCAGAAAAGCAGAAACTGATAAACACTGCCACACTTTGGTCATCTGCCAGGCCATCTTCTCCCAGTCTCTTAATCGTGATTCTACTTGGATGAGAAGGATCATTTACAAGTCTTTTAATATTGAGAATTTATATGTAAAACCATCACTGTTTTAATGAACTGAAAAAAAAAAACTGTTAAATGCATGTATGTGTGAGTCGCAGGGTGTTATTTGCTTAAATAACATTTCAAATTCAAATAACACATTGCATTCCTACCGCATATCACATTATGATTGCCTGAATGCACGGCTGTATAAACAGGTGAACAGACATGGCATTGACGACCATCTCCATCACCACCGTGCATCTGTTGATATGGCCTGATCTGTATTATGATGTTAGAGAGGGATTACAATACAAGAACAATGGCAATGCACCGCTTACAAATAGGAACGCAAAATTTCAAGGGAACAGAAAAGTGCTCTTGATAAACATCTAAAATTTATAACTTTGACAATCATCTAGCACACCAAAGAGACAGGTGTGCAAAACACTGACATTACAATGAACTTCAGAACAATAGCTGCACAGCTACACTATCAAAGCTATGAACATAACATTTGAAATTGTAATTGGAACTTTTGTATTAAATTGAGAGACTAAACACAGAAAAAAGTAAAACCAACAATATTGAGGGGAAATTGGACAGGAATTTCATTCAAAAATGTGTGGCTTTAATACATTTTTTGTTTGGTCAGGAACAATATAACCAATACAATAAAACTTTCTGGCAAATCCATAACCTGAAATTGTAGCCATGCATTAGTATGTTGGCATTTTAAATAATTTGCCACAATATTTTTCTTAATCTTCATCGGTTACTTCATGGCATATGACGGAGCTGAAATAATTAACATTGACGTACCTGAGGTTAGTGAACCTACATGCTAAATGCCTTTATTGTGACTGTCATCAGATCCCTTAAAAAATTCGATGAGAATCTAGCACCAGTTCATCAACACATTTACCACAACAACTCATTCTCTCCAGTGAAAACACAGGAAACTGATGTTTTTATGGTTTCAGTACTGAGCACCAGGCCTCTATATATGTAAAAACAATACAGTAGTCCTTTGGGTCTTCATCTTCATGAGAAAACTAAACCAAGAAAAAAAGAGGAGGAAATAAGTTGTACACAACATCTAAGATCAGTCTGAATATGAAAACATCTCCTGGAAGACAAATTTCATGCATGTTCAAGCACTGAATTTTTTGAAGAATGTAAGAAAACACCAAATTGAAGTGCAAGGCATTGCTTTAGGTTATACATTATATATACACAATGTGTTTTTAATATATTATGACAACATTTCTTAACTACATTTTAAATATTAATAAATAACATACTAACATAAAAGGTAAGCTATCCTAACAGTTATTTGCTTTTGCTATTACATATACATCATACACACTGTTTTTCATCTAGAAGGACTTGCTTTTTATAAAAGCACTTGATATATATCTCTCTACAAGTGATGTGTTTGGGTTCCTGTTGTTTTTTTTGGATGAGGGAACACAAGTAATTTTGTTTGTCCCCTCCCAGAGTGTCGGAGTGGATGGACTGGTTTGGGAGGTACAGTATGGTGGTAGAGGTGGAGGGTTAGTTCTCATTTTGCCATCAGGTGCCACTCCTACAGACAAACCTTTAACTTAACGGCTACTCGCCCAAAGCAAGGGTAGTAAACATTGAGCACTGAGGTGGCAAATGAACGTCCCTCCACAAGAGCGAAGAACGCCAGCTGGATGATAAATCAGAAAGTTTCTCACAGTTGTGCGACTGTCTCTGTTGGAGCTGCGCCAGCTGTGTCCGAGCGACTCTTTCCCTGGAAGCAGGTGGGAGAGAGATTGAGAGATGTGCGGAGAGAATCATGGGTGACGAGAGCTTTGAGATGGGGATAGGTTGACAACATCCTCAATCCACCTTCACGTAGCCGTTTGCGCTGGTGGCCCCTGCTCTGGCCCCTCGTGCTCTTTGCCCTTCGGCTCCTCGTCCTCCACCAACTCTGTCCGACCGTTCTTCAGGCTGGCCGGGATCGACGACCTCGTCGAAACGCAACCGGAGCGTGTTGCGGATCACTAGGCGTTCTACGATAAAGGAGGCACAGAACCAAGGCACAGCGTACTCTGCCGTGATCAGGCCCATGAAGTTATATTTAAACTCGGAGTAGTCCCATGGACAGGCATCAAACTGTCGTAGCAGCAAACCCGTGCCGAACTCCCACAGGTATGTCCACAGTGTGTAAATGATGCAGCGGAGCAGCACGTTGCAGCGGTCTCGTAGACAAAGGTACATGCGCTCTACAATCAGGATGCAGGTTCCGTAGATGAAGAGCGCCCACACGCTCGTCACACCGGGAAACTTCCAGTTGCAGTTCACCACAAACTCCCAGGCGGCTGTGAACATGACTTCACAGAAGTAACCATGGATGGCATACAAGTACCACCGAGAGAGGGCTGTAAGGGGCTCAGGGGTCATTGTGTTTGCCATGTTGACCATCTTCCTTTTATTTTGATGTGTGGAGTTAATAGGCTTCAAGAAGTCAAAAAAAAAAAATACAAGTGTTACAAATCTGCATACGCTGCAACAGAGGCTATGTTCTGAATGGAATACTTGCATACTATGCAATATACAGTGTATGCTACCTACTGTTTTTCAAAACAATAGTATCTTTGATTGTGGGCACGGTTTTGTTTTTGAGACAAATTACCTGAGCAGCAAATCTAGACTAAAGGCCTGTTCACACAGAGAATGAGAACTATAAAGATAACTATAGATATTAGCGTCCACACCAGTCTGTTCATTCAAACGCACATTCGTCTGCCGCTTTAAATTCTCGAGCTCCTTATAGCAGAAAGGATTCTGATTGGGTGTCAATGTTTGTATCATTCATCAGCTGGAAAATAATTGTTCTGAAAGTGATTCAAATGATATCGTTTCTCTGTGTCTTTATCATTATAGCTGAGGTGTAGACTCTGCTATTCTTTAATATTGAGAACTATTTTTAGAACTATATCTTTATCGTTATCTTTATAGTTATTGCAAAGATTATAGAAATACAAAGACGGTTCACTCCTACTTATGAATGGGGGAAAGAGCAACGTGCAGTATGGCAGGATGGTCCCGCCTTCTAAACGAAAGAGCCAATCGTTGATTGGTAAAGTCATTGCGTCACTGCAGCAGCCGTTAGAAGCTCCAGTTCCCATAGAAACCTGAGGCTGGATCAGCCGATGCGCGTGCGCAGTCATAAGCGTGTTGGAGCTACACATGCGCATTGGCTGGTCCAGCCTCAAAAATAAGCTTTTTAAATGCTATTTGAGCATTAGAAACAACATGAGCATTCATGGGGCAGTTCATTTCAGGTTTTGTTACTGATTTGAAATATGTAATTTAATCGCGAGGTCATCTAGCCGTTTTTGAGATTTCAGTTATTGTCCTTTGTGTGAACAGGCCTTAAAGGTGCCATAGAATGAAAAACTGTCTTTACCCTGGCATATTTAAATAATAACAGTTCTGTACATGGAAATGACATACAGTGAGCCTCAAACACCATAGTTTCCTCCTTCATATGTAAATCTCGTGATTAAAAATGTAAAATCGTTTCTGGAGATTTTTTGCCCTTACCTAAGCCACATACCTTCTGTGTAGATATCAGAGAACAATTTAAAAATACTGTATCAATGCATTCTATGGCACCTTTAATGGTTTAGGAGCTATAGGGAAATAAATAATATCATGAGATGCTCAAAAGTGGCTAATGACACCACAATAATGCTAAATTAAATGAAAACATTAAAAAAATATTAACTTTAAAAATACATTTTTTAAAGGGCCCTGCAAAAATGGCCACTGGTAAAATATCTGCCATAATAAAATGTTATATTTCCTATTTATATACTGCTAACATATTTTGTGAAAAAACATGGACACTTTTGAATGGCCATCAATGGAGAAAGTTGCAGAAAGGGTTAACGGGGTCATGCTAACCAGTCAAACTTGACCTCTGAAATTTAGTGAGTGGCATACATTTATTATATCGGGAAATAAAAATCATTTTTTGTTTGGTTTGGGGTTTTTTTTTGTTGTTGTTTTTTTTAATCAAATCCTAAAACATCTTTAACTTTTGGCTGTGAAATGTAAAAAAAAATGTTTAAAATTCTGCTGATATTACGTCCAGTTTAATTATTACATGAAAATGGAGTGCATTACATTTTGGGATACAGTATTTCACATAGGGTGCAAATCTGGGCCAAATAGTAGGCCATTTGGGTAATTTATACATACAAAAAATGTTGTGCCCAATTTACACTACCATTCAAATGTTTGGGGGTCAGTAAAATGTATTTATTTTTTAATTAATACTTTTATTCGGCAAGGAGATACTTTTGTTCAAAAGAGACAGTAAATACATTTAGAATGTTACAAAAGATTTCTATGGCAAACAAATACTGTTTTGAATTTTATATACAGAAAAAAAACTGTGCAGTTTCCACAAAAATATTAAACAGCACTTCTGTTTTAAACATTCATAATAAGAATAAATGTTTCTTGAGTAGAAATCAGCATATTAGAATGATTTCTGAAGGATCATGTGACACTGAAGACTGCTGAAAACTGGGGTTGCCAACACAAGATAAACTACTTTTTTAAATATTTTAAAATATATTAAAATAGAAAGCATGTTATGCTGTTATGCATTATGCTATTTTTGATCAAATAAATGCTTTATTGAGCATAAGAGACATTAAAAATAGTACCAACCCCAAACTTTTCAACGATAGTTTATATATTGCAGAAATCAATAGAGTAGTATGCTACACCGAACATAGCCAACAAAATACAAATGCTGCATGACAACACACACACAGTAAAAGCATCTACTATGTACTTTTAATAAATGACAGCATATAATCTCAAGGAGCATATGAGCTGGACTCATGAATGGGGGTCACTTACAGACATAAGCGAAAAATAACTGATCCTAGTTACATGAGCCAACAAACACTTTCAACTGTCCTTTGCTGTAAATCCATGTACATACACACACACTGTACACAGCTTAAAATACAGTATCATATGTCAGAGGGCCTCTGAAGAGCTTAAAGTCCTAAAACAGCTCATCTGTGTACAACTAACATCACAGTGAAACCGTAGAGATGGCTGGTCAATTCAAAGGCAATTATGACTGTTTTGATATTCAACTGCTGCTGAAGATGTGTGTGAAACTTAATTAGAAGTGAATGTGATCTCACTATGGCCTATCAATTACACTTTGGTTACTTGCCATTTAGCAGATGTTTCTCTCAGCCAAAGCTGCTTACTGTAGGCTAATTGTAGCGACAGTCATTCTGGAGCACATGGAGGTTAAGTGTGTTGCTCCAAGGGCATCATGGGAATCAAGTGACTCTATAATTCACACCTCCTGAGATCGAATACAAACTTTTACAAAGTGCACCATCGCATTTAAAATAGATCTGCTAGTCTTATTTGAAAAACAAAAACTAATATAGCCTGTACTGTGATTAAACTAGACTGAGGATTCAATGGATGGAGAGGGAAACAAACAAGAGAGGGACATTATGAAAAAGAGTAATATTTGCAGATTTACCCAACCTGCTGTCTGGCAGTCTCACTGTCCACACTTCACACCGTCTGTCAGGGTCCAAAGAGAGTGGTACTTCTGAGCTTTGCTGCCGATGCCAATGCTAATGTAGTACTCATGTACTAAAATGAAACAAACAAAAATAATGTAAACATACAGTCCTGTTAAATTGAGTGGAGCAATAACTTTGTATTAAAGGAATGTTACAGGTGCAAAACAAGTTAAGCTTCTATGTAATACACTTATAAGTTTCCAGTAATACGCTTACAATATAAGTCTATTGGGAAATACATTCCATCATATATTGCGCTTATTTGTAGTTATCAGTGCAAGACTAAATCAGTTTTTTACACATTTTGTAATACACATTATATTATACCATTGAGTTTTTTAAAATTATAATATTGTATAATATTATACTAATTCGGTTAACCTAACACCAAGAATGAGAATTCCTAAGTGTTGTAATTTTAATCTCACAAAATCTGTGTATATGATAAAAGCCTCGCACATCAAAGGTGTCTTCACAAAAGAAAGATTGTCTGGTGTTGCAAGCGTCTCCAAATCTTCTGACCTGCATGGGCATGCTTAACATTCTAACCAGTACGGGATGGGAAATATTTAGTACTACAAGCAAAGCTCAGTTCCTTAACAATAGCAAGAACACACTATAAAGGCATATACAGCCCTATTGCATAGTAATGGATACAGGAGGTGTCTCAATAAATGCCAATGAAAACCCCCATATTAATTGTTAATTGAAAAAGGGAATCTGATAGTCTATTCAAGGTTTACTTTGAAATATTGCATAAATTACATTTAACTGAATCTGAAATGCTTGTATTGAAACATTTTAAATTCTACCTATGATAAAACTTTCAAGGACTTTTACATTAACTGTTCCCTCCTAGTGGAATGACCTGTCCAACTCAGTCCAAGCAGCTGAGTCCTGAATATTTTCAAGAATCTCTTCCATCTTTATTTGACCCTCTAACTCAAGCACTTTCTATTCTAATGCTAATTCTAATTTTATCTGTTTTTTTATTATTAAAAAAACGTGACCGTCTAACATTTGCACTCTCTATTCTATTTCTATTCTAATTACTTGTTTTATTTATAAAGAAAAAAGAGCCTCTAACACTAACATTCTCTATTCTTTCTACTTATTTTTTTTTATTTATTATAAATAATGACTTTCTAACACTAGCATTGTCTATTCTTTTTCTGTTCTATGTACTTCTTTTCTTTTTATTTATTATAAAACAAAATAAGCAAACAAACAAACAAGAAAAAACCCACCTTGCTACGTATACATATATATACACACATTTATTTATTATGTATATATAAATACACACACACATACAGTATATATTTTGAAAATATTTACATGTATACATTTATATATTTTATTTTATATATAAATATATTACATATAACATATTTTTCTTAAATACATGCATGTGTTTGTATTTATATATACATAAATCTACACAGTACATACTCATATGTTATGTAAACAAAAACTTATTTTGGATGCGATTAATCGTGATTAATCATTTGACAGCACTAACATACATACATACATACATACATACATACATACATACATACACACACACACACACACACACACACACACGGGTGGAGTATCCCTTTAAGTTGGTTATGTTCATATTATGTATAGGCATATTACATTATGTATTTGAACAGTGTGGTTTAATAAAACTATGTAATTACTTGGTTTTGATCTTTTATTTGAGCCAATTATTATTGCCTCATCGTTAGTTTATATATAAATAGTCATACTAAAGCCTGGTTTTAACTTAGGTCTATTTGTGTTACTAAAAAATATCAGATTACTCAATTGTCAAAATAATCAGTAGATTACTTGATTACCAAAATAATCATTAGTTACAGCCCTAGATTAGTTAAAATATTAAAAAATACAACTGCAATGTTTTACTTTTTGTATTTAAAAGAAAAATATTGAAAATATCTTTAAAATAGTATTAAAATATTGTCTCATTCTAGCCAAGTGTCTGTATTTTGTCTCATCTCGTGAGCTAAGTGTATTGTCACACCCCTAGTGTCGATAAGCGGTGATATAGCTCCTAATTTTCCAAGTGTATGATATAGCTTTAGTTCTTCAGGTCAACCATAGGTTCATGAAAAAAATCAGTTTGAATAAGGAAAGCAATAACTTTGCTATAGTATCCTTTGAAATGTTAAAGTTGCCAGTCATTTCATGCTTTGCATGTGCACCGCACCGCACTGCCCCAACCCCAGAAAAAAGTTCAGGCACAGGATTTTTTTCTTTTGCTTTAACCCCTGTGTTTTCTCAGGTAACCTAAAATGTACGTCATTTAGTTACATCAAGGGTCAAATCAAATAGAAAATTAAAGTTAAAAGTTACATACTTTTGTGTGTGTACAGGTCTGGTATAAAGAATTATTTTCAGGTGTCCGAAATGTCCACCCAATAAAGAAAAGTTTTGCTCAGCAAGAAAAAAAAATGGAGGGAACATTGACATACAGTATACATTTTGAAAATATTGCATTCAGAACTTCAGATGGGCAGAAGGTTTACCTTCCAACAGGACAATGACCCTAAGCACACAGTAAGAGTGGCTCATACTCTGTGAATGTCCTTGAGTGGCCCAGCCACAGCCTGGGATTTAACCCAGTCAAATATTTCTGGAGAAACCTGAAAATGTGCATCTGCCCTCATCCAACCTGACAGACCTTGAGAAGAGTGGCAGATAGTTGCCAAATGCTGATGAGAAAAGCTTGTCACATCAAACAAAAAAAGACTTGAGACTGTAAAGGTGCTTTAGTTAAGGGTATGAATACTTATGCAATGCACTTATTTGAGTTTTTTATTTTTTAATAAATTTACGAAGTTGTGACAATTTTGTTTTTGCTTTGTCATTATGGTGTATGGAGTGTAGATTGCTGTGGAAAAAAATTATTTAAATCGGTATAACATAAGGCAGCAACATAAAACATGAAAAAAATTATATGAATACTTTTGCAAGGCACTATATATATGACAGACATATATATGTCTATGTATATGTATATATATATATATATATATATATACTAAAATAAATTCTGTTTGTATGTTCATGACACAAGTATCTTATAGTTACAAAGGCTAATTTCTTTGATCATAAATACAGAACACATATGAAATACGATTACAATTTAAACAAACTGTTTTCATATTTTAAGATTTTTATAAATATTTCATTATTTTTAAAATGCATTTTAATCCTGTGATGGCAAAGCTTCCAGCATCATTACTCCAGTCTTCAGTCCTTCAGTGTCACGTGATCTTTCAGAATGCATTTTAATATGCTGATTTGCTGCTTAACATTTCTTATTATGTTGAAAACAGTTGTCCTGATTATGATTTTTGTAGATAGTATGATGCATTTATTTTTCAGGATTCTTTGATGAATATAAAGAAAGAATACCATTTATTACTTTTTTTTCAGATTTTGTAACAATGTAAAAGTATTCAGTGTCCCTTTTGATTAATCATTTATCTTACTGTTCCTACTGTTTCCATTTCTGATTACATTATTGTTTTTACTTTTTTGTGTCATTTAAACAATATTGTTTTAATAGACATTGTTTTGTATATTGTTATTTTAAAACAAAACCAAAAAGAAATTGTAGGTGTTATAAATAACACTCAATAAAAATAGCATTTCATACTTGGAAACTCCAAAGGTTTTATCAGTGAATAACTCCATGAGAGTGTAGCACACATTGCTAAAAGGCTGATATTCTGCACTCTAATGGAAAAGCCATTATGAAATATTAAATCTATGCATTGAGATAAGGCAGCTCTTGAGCCACAATAGAAGACACAAGTACTCAGTCATCCGGGCAACCTTGTATTAAGAGTTGTCTGGTACAGAGCCCAATGCTTGGTACGGTGTTTACATGTTACCCGTTTACTGGCCTTGCAGTCAGCATTGCTATTGATCCCCTCCTGTCAAACCTCTATTGACCTTCTCAGCAACCTGAACAGACCAGTCTCTGCTGACAGCCTGGTCATCACTATACACACACAGACACGCAAGCTCAGCTGCACAGAGCAGCATCAAAGCAGAATGGCTGGTTTATGTGACATTGGATGATAAGAACTGTTTCTGTCTAACCGTCAGGGAATCCCTGTGTTATGTGCAAATAAAAAGAGGAATTGGTTGAAGAATTTGTCTATTAGTAAGGGCAAAGTACATGAAATGGAAGTTCAGATATGTGTGCTAAATGTAAATAAGTGGATTTTTTTTACTTGTTTTTATTTTGAACCACAACATGGCATGAAATAGTGTCACAATTTAACATGTTAGTCCAAATACGTGGAACATTTTCAAGTTGTTTCAGCAAATGATGCTCAATTGCAGGCATTCATGGCATTAGGTTGATTACTACAAACAGGAACAGCAGATTCATCTCTCATTTTCTTTTTTAAAAAGCTGAAAGGCACAGTGAGGCACTTACAATCAAATGCAATATTTGGAGGATTCAAAAGCAGAAATGTGAAACTTACATTTATTCTTACATATTCTGATAAAAACTGGTCATGCAATGAAGTAGTTGTAAAATTGAATATAACTTTAAAAAGAGAAGGTTAGTGAGATTTAATATTTTTTTAAATATTCAAAAAATCATTTCTGGTAATTGAAAGTACTAAAATTACTAAAACTGAAATATGTAAATATAAAGCTATGCAGAAATAAAAATAAATAAAAATCACAAAATTGTGAACTGAAAATAAAATCTAAAACATTAATAAAAACATAAAGGTTGTAGGTTCGATTCTCAGGTCCGGCAGGGATTGTAGTTTGGGGGAGTGAATGTCCAGCGCTCTCTCCCTTGAGCAAGGCACCGAACCCCCAACTGCTCCCCGGGCGCCGCAGCATAAATGGCTGCCCACTGCTCCGTGTGTGTGTGTGTGTGTTCACTGCTGTGTGTGTGTTCACTGCTGTGTGTGTGTTCACTGCTGTGTGTGTGTTCACTGCTGTGCGTGTGCACTTTGGATGGGTTAAATGCAGAGCACGAATTCCGAGTATGGGTCACCATACTTGGCCACATGTCACGTCACTTTCACTTTCATAATAACGATTCACTTAAGAAGCACACAGCGAGATGAGCAGCTTGAACATTGTACGAAATATCTCCTTTTGTGTTCCATATTTTTTGGTGAACTGTCCCTTTAAGTGCCTATTTCAGTACTATAGGAATTTCAGACATAATAAAGGCTACACTATCCAAGGTGTTGTGGGTTTTTTTTTAACTGTCCTTCTTTTGTCAATATCAAGCACACACCTGCCAAGAGAACAAAGGCACATCAATGGCAGGGACAATATACTATAACGTCCTTCTTTGACGCACTGGAATGACCTGCTCCGATGCATTCTTATTAACGCTATTTCTAGAGGTGACTGATGAGCGCTCTGGTCTCTTGCCATGAGTTCACTCCACTCTGCGCAAATGTAAATGGCAATGGATCAATAACTCACACAGCTCAGTTACTCTAGACATCACCTTGGCTCCAGCCTGCACACAGCCTTCATTCTTGTCATCAGGTACAAGAAGTGCTGATAAGCCTCCTCAGGGCTGTTAAAGGATGATCATGTTTCATGACAGAGGCAGAACCAGTTTCATTATATTCTCCAGCATGAGGCGGACAATTCATCCTGAGTTTCGCTCATCAGCGTTAATGAGACACAGATTAAGAAATATGCAAAACAGTAGCTGAAACTTGTTAGTAATAAGGAGTGGCTAAATAATAACAGTCACATAATTATTAGTTAATTTATATGTGTTTTTCAAAGGCAGAGAGAGAGAGACACAAGTGAATTTGTCAACAATAAATACTTATATTTATTACAAAATGCAAATTTCAACAATCTTAAAATGGCCTAATTTTGCCCAATATATTGGTCTATTACCACACATATAATCTTCCCCAGCGTTATTTATATTAAATGATTAAAATAATAAAAATTAAAAGTTTAATTAAAAACAGGGACTTTTGGAGGGCGGAAAATGTATTGTAGATATATATATACACAATAATTAAATACAATAATTTTGTCAAATAATTTCAGATGAAAAAGAATTGTAGTGCTACCAGTATTGTTATTGGGAACTAAAACTATTAAAAATAGTTCTCGCAATTTAAAAAAAAAAAAAAAAAAAAAACATTTAAATAAAATAAAATATCAAATGGAAAAGTTAAATAAAATAATAATAAAAAAAAAACATTAGAAATGCTGCATTGGAAACTAGCTGAAATAAAATTAATTTAAGCTTAATTAGATTACTAAATACTAAAATAAAAATGAAAACAGAAAATATAAAAAATAAAAATGAATTGAAGAATAATAATAAATAGCTACTATAATACGTAGGCTATATAAGTAATTCTAAAATAACACTGAGTGCTACCGATATCACGGTAGTTTAATTCGGTGGGCCAAGCTCATGATTAGGTGGATCAGGACCACCCAGTCCCGCTCTGCAGTCAGTCCTCTTATATACTTTTTACTTCAAGTGATTATGAAGCAGCCCAAGAGCTTATCCTTTCAGTTTGTTCCCCTGAAAGGACCACAAGTATGTCCCAGACCCTCCAGACTGCTAACATACGGGTCAGCGCCAAGAGATTAACAACTTCTGAGCCTTAATTGAGAGGGTTAGTCACATGACAGCACCAAGCCACAGTGATGTTAAAAAAGACCGACATGGCAAGCCATCTCTGAAGAATAAAGTAATGACAAACCGACATTTAACATAATTACACGTCTTATTTTGAGAAGCAAGACTGAGATGTGGGCAAGTGCATCTGTGTGGAGTGCAGTGGAGCTGATCTGCCACACTAAACACCAAATCCCCAGTTTTAATCAAGTAAGCTTTGAGTGTCTTTGATCTGATGCTGCTGATGTAAGTGAGGCTTCAGCTTAGCGGTATGAAATATGAGGACAGAGTCAGCATAGTAAATATTGACCCATCCGAAGTAATTCCAAACTATCCCGGAACGACCTCTTAAAGGGCACGTGTCGTGTTTATATACGCTTAACCTGATTGTATACTGGGTGACTGAGATGGAAGAAGTGAGAAGCCAGTGCCAAAGGTCTGTTTATAGACAGTGACCCAATACGTGTGAAGAATTTGAACTCAAAATACTGTCTGTTTCTGAAGTGTCGTCAAATATAATTGATTTATCACCTGACAAGTTCATAATAATACAAATTGTTTGGGCTATGTAAATATGAGGGTTTTTCGTCTGAGCCTGAATATACCGCAGTCGTGAGAGCTGCTCCGGTCGGATGCGCAGCGCAGGCCTCCATGACAACCGACCACTGCAGCGCTGCGTCGCCTGCGCAGACACAACTGCACACCGTCTAACAGTGCGATTTATAGCAGGACGGTCGTTAAATAAAGTTTCCTGTCGTCTTTGTATCGGACAACACAGAAACGATATAGACCGATGCAACATTGCAAATGGTCAAACTTAAGCAAGTTCCTTCGTAATTACAGATTTGAGCGCAAATTAACGCGTTTAGGATCAAATGCGCGATGGAGACGGCAGCGTTGACTTCCTAGTTCGCATATTTGGGAGATAACTGTCCGTAAAACAGCGAGCTGGCGGGCGAGTAACGTAAACAGTCAGAGAGGTGCACCGGTTTACTCTGACTCGAGCTCGTGTAAATTGTGGGATAACCCTATTAACCCATGCAGGAAACTCGATTGGCTCTAATGAAACATCCTAAAAGCCGGCGAGACTAACCTTATTATTCTGCCGCTGCTGTAGATGTAGAGCCGGGCCTCATTTTGGTGTTAAACAGAAAATCGTTGCACCGGTTGCCCCTCAGAGTACATCTGTAGCCGGCTCTCTCTGTCCTCTCGCCGCTGTCCGGTGATGACTGACATATTTTACTCCACTGCAGCAGTAACAGCACATGCTCAGACACTGGCTGCGATTCAAAACACAGCGAGCTGCCTACCTAGTACCGACGTACGATTCGGCATCGAATCATTCTTTTGAGTCGGATCTTTGTGAATTGAATTGGTTCACAAAACTTTAAAAGATTTGTTCACCAAAAGCAACTATGGTCGCAAGTTCCGTCGTTACCATTAGAGTTCAATAGAACTTGCTACCATATTTAGCTAACGATGCTTTTGGGAAACGCACCCCTGGTCTTGACTTTGAGCTGCTCCCGTTCACTGGCTAAACTGAATCACGAGTCGACTCCTTCGAGCATGCTTGATTTGATTCTCAATGAGCCGAGAACTGAGTGATCAAAGGATGACTGTAAAATGTCAATAGCGGAACGATTTTTATGGCAATTCAAAACATATGAAACTGACATGGTTTTATTAGCATTTTATTAAAAGGCAAGCAAAATCTTTTTAGTCAATTATGTAAAGGAGTTATAGTATTGTTGTAATTTGTAGACTACATAATTTACAGTGTAGGCTAAAATGTCAAATATATTTTTCTAAATTATATTTTTATGAGCTAATATCAAAACTGGGACACAAAAATAAAATAAAAATGAAAGAATAAATAAAACGTTTGCGGAATTGCACCTTTGTGTGTGTAATTTCTTTGAATTGAATTTTTATACGGAATTAAGGAAAACACAGTATGCTATGATATTAATTTACCCAGCTTGTTTAAAAAATGCTGAAAAGAAAGGGCTCTGATCCACTGATGAATACACATAACGTTTTCAACATCAGCATCACTGTTAAATATGAGCTCCATGACATTATGTATTGTGCTGTATGTTATGGTAAAAATGAACCACAGACATAATTGAAACATTGAGTACTGGGGTATAAGATTAGAATACAGCCAGTGGGGCCAGTTGTCCAGGTACTGTTGGGTCCGAGTCCACCTTGTCGAGTCTAGGCCCTTAACCAAATTATGTCTTATTTTAAATTTATGTTGTACTTATTCATTTTAATTCATATTAAGTCCAAAATGCAAGATTCCATGTCAGATTCGAGTCCAAGTGCCTTTGCTCCAGGGCTATAGAGCCCATGCAACCGAGCACAAGGCACAGCAAATGTCAAACAGTGCTTGATTATGTGGCAGTAAAACAATAAAAAACTAATTATCAATTAAAAATCACAGGTGCATATCAATATCACAACTAAGTTTAATTAACACATTAAGTATGGGGTGTCTTATGTTAAAATCCTGGACTTTACTCGCAGCTATATATATATATATATCCCGTTTATTTAGGTCATATTTTCTAGAAAAGATAGATTATGGTCCTGCAGCCACAGGGTTTTATATATATATATATATATATATAAAACCCTGTGGCTGCAGGACCATAATCTATCTTTTCTAGAAAATATGACCTAAATAAACGGGACAGTTCACCCAAAAATCAACGCTCTGTTGTACCAAACCCGTATGACTTGATTATTTCAGTGAAACAACAGAGGATATTTTAAAGAATGTTGGTAAACAAATGTTTGGTACCATTGACTTGCATTGCATGGACAAAAAAACACTGAAATGTTTCTTAAAATATCTTTTATATTTCACAGAAAAAATACAAGTTATACAGGTTTGGAACAACATGAGGGTGAGTAAACGACAGCTTTTTATTTTTGGATTAAATAAAAAAATGAAAAGCATTAAAATGTAGTTCGCCTGATATCCGTTGTGTCATTTTTTCCCATCACAAGTGACTCCTAATTGATGCGCGTTTTGTAAGGAATGAAATTAGCTTATATTCTACCTATTCTGCTTTAGATATGATGGCAGTTCATGAAAACGTGTCTATAAAAATATCATTCCCCAAAAATACATCCTTTACACTGCTAAGCTCAGTATCTTTGGTTGCAAGTGTCAAATTATACATTACTTTTCGAGATTTTCCAAAAATGTTTACAACTACAGTCTGTTGTAAGTGTTTACATCCTTATCATTTTAATGTTTAAAAAAAAAAAAAGGAAAGTGTGTGATGAGTGTGCGAAGCTCTGCGTTGGCCTAAAGATATCAATATTTGATAAGCCAACTGCAGAGTAAACTGGGTTGTATCACATATCCCTGGCCTGAAGCACTCAAGTTTTTTGCTGCGTGCATACGTGAGGAATAACTTAAACACCACACTCCCATACAAGCTCATTCTTAAGAAGGTGGATCATTGTATTAATGGGGTAGTACCTTTTCAAAGTTCCCATCCCCTCTCCGTATATGCAGGAGAGCGCTGGGGAGGTTTCCTTACAAAAAGACATTTCAAAGAATACGCTGTGCATGGCAAATCCATTACAACAAGCTTTGATAACCACCAAAGGCCCAAAATGCACCACTGTACAATAACGCCTCCCTCCTGTTTTCATTTACATATTCACAAAAGAGAAATTACATTTAGGAGCAGTTGCAATACTCGTGAAAAAGGTAGAAAAAGAACGTTCCATTGTCTTTCTGAATAATTTAAACCACTGTGGCAGGACGGACTAACAGAACCGGAGAATACAAGCATCCAAATGAAGAGAAACGTCATATAGTCCTTCATGTCAGCGCGGAGCTGTCTTGTTACAAAATGCAAGAGACAAAAATGACAGTTCGTCCCACCTTTACATTATGATTTGGGAGCAAGTCGTTTCAAGAAACGTTCAAGATTCTTACATTTCCTCAAGTCATTAAAAAGAAAATGGTTATACTTGATAAAAAAAAAAAGAACAGTAATAATAATTGTAATAATTATAATAATTACAATGACAGAAGTAACAGCCGATGGTAAATAATAATAATCAGTCCTGTACAATCACATCAGTCCTGCGATTAGCCACAGGCTGTTTTAACCCATGGAGACATCAGGGCTTTGCAGTCATTTCAATGGCTTCAGCTGTAAAAATGGGCCGCCTGGACAGGGCTTTCTGACCGCAGATCCTTTCTTAGGTCCATCTGTCACTGAGAGCTGATAAAATCTCTCGAGTCACCTGAAAATTGAGCATTAAAGAGCTGCTTTTAGAGTTTGTAATACAACACAAGACACCAATTGTTGCTTTAATATACTGGATCTAGAGTATTAAAAACAATTAATTACTTTTTATTGAAATTATGTAATTTGCAGAATTCTAAGTTATAAACAACATTTATACATTAAAAATGTAATTAATTAACAGCCCTAGTTTGAAGGGTTACATTTTTTTTTTAATTATATGGGCCAGAAAGATTAAAATTTAGGAGTATTTTTTTAATGTTATTATATAGTAATGATCATTATTAATGTTAAAAAAAAAATTGTGCTGCTTAAAATGTTTGTGGAAACCATGAACAATTTTTTTCAAGATTATTATAGGAAAAGAAAGTGCGAAACAACAGCATTTATTTGAAACCGAAATCTTATGTAACTTTATAAATGCCTTTACTGTCACTTTTGAACAGTAGTGTATATACATATTTAACATCTGATGGAAGGTTTTTTGAAAGCATTTTTAAAGCTCAATTTTATTAGAATATCTACTAAATGTACCTGTTGAGAAAATGTGCATTAGAAATGGTCATGAGAGCTGTACCTGCTCATCTGGTCAGAGTGTAGCAGTCAGTTGTCAAAGCAGAAGTCAGTCCAGCTCATGAACCTCATCCTGCAGGCCAGAGGGAGTTCGGCTTGGTTCAGACACCCTCTTGGCCATTATTTCCCACTGAGGAGTCAGAACTTTGGGTTTGGACCCTGACACACATATAGAGAGAAAGAGAGGAGATAAATCCATCTATACCTGTTGGTAAAATTCATTTACACCTAACAATTAACATGCATTAGGAGTCGGGGGATGAAAACTTTTTGAATTTGAAGATCAGGGTAAATTTAACTTATTTTATCTTCTGGGAAACATGTAAGTATCTTCTGTAGCCTCTGAAGGGCAGTCCTAAATGAAACAAATATGATATTTAGGCAAAATAAGTAAAATGTACACATCTCCATTCTGTTCAAAAGTTTTCACCCCCTGGCTATTAATGCATGGTTTTTCCTTCTGGAGCATCAGTGAGCGTTTGAACCTTCTGTAATAGCTGCATATGAGTCCCTCAGTTGTCCTCAGTGTGAAAAGATGGATCTCAAAATCATACAGTCATTTTTGGAAAGGGTTCAAATACACAAAAATGCTGGAAAACCAAAGAATTTGTGGGACCTGAAGGATTTTTCTGAGGAATAGCAGGCAGTTTAACTGTACAGGATAAACAAGGGACTCATGAACAACTATCACTAAACAAAAAACAGCTGTGGTTCATTCAGGTAACAACACAGTATTAAGAATCATGGGGATGTAAACTTTTGAACGGGGTCATTTTTATAAATTCAACTATTATTTTCTCTTGTGGACTATATGTAAACATCTTTTATGTGAAATATCTTATTCAGGTCAGTACTAAATAAACAATAACATGCATTTTGTATGATCCCTCTTATTTTAGTAAAATAATGAACACTTTGCAGATTCTGAAAGGGGGATGTAAGATTTTGACCTCAACTGTATATATAATGTATGTACATATTTTGTATTGTCTGCTGTACATTACATATTGTTTGCATTTGAAAATACTAAAGCTATACAAATACATTTACATTTAGTCATTTAGCAGACGCTTTTAGCCAAAGCAACTTACAAATGAGGACAATGGAAACAATCAAAATCAACAAAAGATCAATGATATGCAAGTGCTATAACAAGTCTCAGTTAACCTAATATGTATTGTGTACAACATATTAAATATAGTGTGCATTTCTAAATATTACTTGTCAGAGGAGAAATGGGTGTCATGCCATAAAATATTTTTAATACGACTGACTTTGTGCTTAATGTGAGTTTAATAAAAACATTGTAATTTACTAATTATGATACTTTCATTGTGCAGAAAGAAAGCAAAGAACATTTTAAGCACTCTCAAAACTTTTTATAATCACTGAAGCTGTTTACTCTGTGAAATGAATGACCTACTTCGTACACACATCTGCAATTTGTTGTTTCTGATGAGAGAACCGTCAGAGAAAAGAATTCCTTCAGCAAGAGAGTGAACAGAACACCAGTATTTCAGCGATGACTCATCTGAACGCCTCTGATTGGCTACTGCATTCATAAGCTCAACAGAATCATGTGTGATTGGTTATAATGCGCTGAGCTGACTCTGGCTCAGCGCCAGCCAAAGCACGAATGCAGATTAGAATTTTGCAGCTGATGCTGTGCAACACTGCACGTTCTAATCACGCTCGTGTGATTGTATGAAATGTAAAAAATATTATTTGGCTATTTTTTGTCTTTTGGAAGCTTCAAAATCCATGTGCCCCCTCAGTTTGAATGGGCATGACGCCTCTGACTGAGACTCCAGACTCCGTTCACCCTATTGGTTCTAAGAGGTACTACATGCACTTTTCTGCTAACCCCATCCTTTACATAATGCATGTGGCTCACACCACCAAGGACCAAGTTTGAGCACAGCAACATGGAAACAAGCATGTGCCATTTATCACAACCACATCAATATGTGCATTAAGACCCCAAATGTAAAAGCAATCTGAAAAGTAGCATGGGGGTGAAGAAAAAGGATTTGCTGCTTTGGACAGAATGGTGCCAAGCTCATCAGGAATTTATATAACCGCTGAACATTGGTTTCCCTCCAAAGCCTTTATAGAGACAAGAGGGTAATGAAGCACAATGTGACAGGGGAGCATACATAAGTGTTCCTAACATCCGCGCCACGTGCTCGGGAAGCCCTCCTTTTGAATCGACGGTTACGGTGCCTTTAGTCTGTGTTTTGGGGTCTGATCTCCCGCAGGACTAATGATCCATGTGAGTCACTGCTGATCCGTTACCATGACAACCCTGAAAGCCATTCAGAGATTAAAGTAGCGCGTGTGTATGCGTGTTTTCCTGTATGGGGGTTGGTGAAGATACAAGTGGGAGAGTTTAAGACAAGTGAATGAGACCTCGCAAGAAGAGTAGGAAGAGAGTGTGTTGTGTGGGCAGCACAGAAACCGGACGATGGCTTACCATCCAAACCGTTGTGCTTCTCGTAGCTGCGTTTGCCCAGGATGGTTGGGGAGCCGTTGTTGAGGATTGGTGTGGATTTGATGGGTGTCAGGCTGCCCATGGAAATGGTGGCTCCTCGTGGAGGATCTAATTTGGGTGGGCAGGGGTGGGCCTCTGGAACACATGATTTCAAAACACATGATTAAAATCAGCTTGCTTGAAAATCTGAAAAAAGATTTTGAAGGAAAGACAGCTTCACTCACCCAGATATCTAACCACTGACTCTAAAGGCTTCCTTACGGTCTGCTTTAGAGATGGAGGCTTTTTGGACATATCTGGCAACCTAACCGCACCTGAAATATGTCAAAAAGGAATTCCATTAAAATTATGTATTCTAATAAGGTTCAAATTTCCGTGGTAATTCAGTACAGGGTCAATGACACAAGTCTCTTTTTAATTAAGAAATAAAAATGCAAAAAAATGCAGTTTATTTATTTTATGAATATGTATATTCATCCAGGCGATTCAGGGTGGTACAAAAAGACAAAAAGCGTATTTAAAAGAATGCAGTAAAGATAGTTTTGCATAATTTGTAAATTTGTATTCACATATACATAATTTTGTTTTATTAGAATTTCGGTAACACTTTACAATGAGTTTCCATTTGTTAACTATATTTAATGCATTAACTAACACTAAGCAATACATTTGTTACAGTATTTTTGTTAATAAAAATACAACTGTTCATTGTTATTCCATGTTAGCACTGGTCCATTAAATACCATTAACAGATACAACTTTTTAGTAACTAAGATTAATAAATGCCTTGTATTTTGCCTTGTATAAATGTATTTTCATTGTTACTTTAACTAATTTGGTTAACTAATGTTAACTAATGCAACTTATTGTAAACTTTTAGCAGAATTAATTTTTTTAAAAACAGTGAAGGAGATTTAAAATGCATTAATACTGGAAAATTATGAAGAATATAAAAAATGTATAAAAACATTTATCTATCAAATCAGTCCTGTGGTAGAACCAATATACAGAAACATGCAGGGTAAAAATAATAATAATGACGAGGATCCCTGTAGATTCTCAAGACTGTGACAGGATCAATATCTTAAAATATCAAATATAAATAAACAATATTTTATCTTTTTGTGACTGGTTAAGGTTGTAAAATGAAGTTCATGTTGTGAAATGTCAAAATGGCATATGGTACAACTCCCAACAAAAAAAAAAAACAGATCGCCTTAATATATAAATTTAAAAAAAAGTTTGTTTTACTTTTTACTTGGTTACATCACATAACATTTTTGAGCCTTTAAATATAAACTTTTATTTAAATAGTATTAAAGTTTTTTTTTTTAAACCATATGAAAAACAAAAATACAACAACAAAAAAAGTGTATTTTCAAAAATTTGGTACATGTGTTTTAAACTAAATTTTTTAAAATTCATATTTTTAGTTTAAAAAACAGCCCATGATTCACATGTAAATTCCACAATAAGAAATACCATCAGAGCAATTCAAACTTGAAATATCCCATTCATATCTCACAGCAGATACTCACACTCTGCTTTGATAGCGACAGTGTTGACAGGTGTGTACGGGTGTCTGGCCAAATATCTGGATCTCAACAGGTCCTGGCAGACACGTCGAGCAGCTTTTGTCAGCTGAGACGTGTGCAGGTAGAAAGCCTGTCTGGTCTTAACAGCAAACTTTGGGCTTCCGCTGTGTCTCATGGTCAGACCGTGAGGACTCTGAACACAGACAGCGAGATGAAAGTCAAGTCCTGGATGACAGCGAAATCTAAATATTGCATTTTAATTCTGTTAAAGTCCATGAATTTCACTTTTAAACATCTTTTAAACATAAATGAAAGAAAGTTTCGCTCATTCAGTGCATTCATTTAGCAGTCACAAAGAGGCATAATAAAACAATTGCACAGCACAAGAAAAAACAGACTAAATAAAACGAGTCGGGGGAGAGAGCACGAATTTCATGTCAAGAATTGACTCGGAGCCCCGTGGAGCATGTTTGGAGAGAATCCACTTTACACCCACCGTGTTGCGGTTGGGTCCGGGCCTCTCTCCATCCAGTCTGGTTGGCATCTTCAGACCTCCGTACTTTTTCCAGTAAGTCCAGCAGGAGGCACACAGTCGGCACTGCATGTTGGGCGGCCCCCATGAGTACCACTGATACGAGCTAGTGGCTACACAAAAACAAAACACATAAATCTCCTTCCAACTCCCCTCGCTGTAGTTTAACCTTTAACCTGAAATAATATAAAAGCTGACATATAATTAAAAAACGGGATTTATTATCTGTTTTTAGAAATAAATAAAAATCAAATCAGTGCTCAGCTAATTTATTGTATTCAGCTTGTACTAGTTGGGACATTATTACTTGCTTATTGCATGTGCAATTATTTCAAGTAGTCAATCAATCATAACAGATTTCATTTACATTGTGTTATTATAGTGATATTTTTATTTCTATTTGTTAATATTTTGAATTAGCTTTTTTTATTTTTAGTTATTTTAATTTTAGTTTAAATTAATAATTTTGCTGTGCTTTTGTCATCATTATTGTTTTTTTGCCCCAATATTTCTATTTAACTATAATTATTTTCATTAATGCCTTTTATTTAGTTGCCAAGGGATCATTTCTAATTTTATTTTCTAATTTAAGTTTATCTTACTTCTATTTGAGCTTTATTAAACTTAAGGAAAACAAATTTTAACAGTTTTAGTTTAAGGGGCATTTACACAATTTTATGCATTTTGGCCGTTTACTTACATGACAAAGGCATATAGTGGGTCTGAAAATGCAAACTTTTGAAAACGGGTGTCCAAGAGCAATACCGATATAACTACAAAAACGGAAATTTGTGAAAACGGTGACATTGGGTGCATGCATATTATATGTTTGTGTAATATTTCTTTACAAAGTGGCATCGTCAAATACTGGCCTGGCATGCATAATACAGCATTTTAAATCTTTATTACAAATCTGTGTGAATGAGATCGATTTGACAATGTTGTTGTCTGTATGTGAAAAACAGTAAAGAAAAACTTTTTTGATGTGAACGTACCCTTCCTTAATACCTTTCTGGGTCTTGAACTTGGTAGTTGCATGGCTGTCTATGCAGCTATCGGATTTCATCAAAAATGTCTTAATTTGTGTTCTGAAGATGAGCGAAGGTCTTACGGGTTTGGAACGACATGAGGGTGAGTTATTAATGACAGAATTTTCATTTTTGGGTGAACTTCAATTCACCCAAAATGCATCCCTTTAATTCTGTCAGGGAAAACTATATGACGACTCTTTTTGATGGGAGAAATCTTGACTAACGTGACTTATCTGTAAAAATACTTTAACATTCAAAGTACGTGAGAGTGTCTCAAATACTCACTGTAACAGCTCTCGCATGCTCTGCCCAATCCGACGGGCTGGCCTGGTAATCCTGGAAGCACCCCTGCTCCATTCACGAGCCCTGGCTTCACACTGTTCACGCTCAACTGGTTAGGGTTCGGCTTGTTACTGTAGAAAAAAAGGCCATGACGGTTACTGGGTTTCATCTGGTCAAAGTGCAGTCACTCAAAGCTTATGGTGAAATGTAAAATCCAGGGTTGAACTTCGACCTGTTGAAATACTCACTAGTTTGGGATATAAACCTGCTTTAACTTGCTCTCAGCCTCGGCTGCTTTTAATCGTTTCTGTATGAAACAAGATCCAGTTAGTCTCAATGTGAAAACTATCTAGGTTTTCAGCCTGTTCACAGAGACTTGAGACAGCAGTGTTGGATTACCTGCTGAACGTATCTGTCTGTGGTCTTCCACATGTAGTAATACTCAATGATGCTGGTCAGAGACTTCCAAGGAAGCTGGAATATGAAAATAAAAGATCATTTAGAATGAACACTTCACTAAAATCATAAACAAAATGGCTGTTTATTACGTTTAACCCCGTTTTTACAATGGGTAGGTAACGAGAATATGAAAATTGTCAATTTAGTTATCCTCATGTCTTTCCAAACTCATAGGACTTGCATTTATCTTTGAAACACAAATGAAGATATTTTCAATCTGAGAGATTTCTGTTCCTCCACTGAACATCCACGCAAACCAATACTTTGACTTTTATAAAGACATTGTGAAAGTAATCTCTATAAATTGAGGAGCCATGATCAATTTACAAAATTAACAGATTTATTTTAGGCTTTTTTCACATTTAAGCACTGATCACTAGAGAACCTCAAATATGGTAAATAAAAGATCAACAACATATGTAGGCTATGTGAAATATCAGGGCTCGCAAATTTCCAGTCGGGCTACCAAAATGTATCACTGCCCTGCCCGACGGGCAGAAGAATGTGCCTCGCGCGCACAAAAATGAGTTGAGATAGATATATATGTATATGTATGTACAGTGGGGATCGAAAGTTTGGGAACCCCTTGCAGAATCATTGCAAATGTGGATAATTTTACCAAAATAAGAGAGATCACCCCCCGGCTCTTAATGCATCGTGTTTCCTTCAGGAGCATCAGTGAACGTTTGAACCTTTTTTAATTGTTGTGTTTGAGTCCCTCAATCATCCTCAGCGTGAAAACGTGGATCTCAAAATCATACAGTTACTGCTGGAAAGGGTTCAAATATGCAAAAGATGCTGGAAAACTGAAGATTCTGCAGGACCTGGAGGATTTTTCTGAAGAACAGTGCTCAGTTGAACTGTTCAGAACAAACAAGGGACTCATGAACAACCATCACAAAACAAAAAAACAGTCATAGATCATCCAGGTAACCACACACAGTATTAAGAACCAAGGGTTCCCAAACTTTTGAATGTGGTTATTTTAATAATTTCAGCTATTTTTTTGTTTTGTGGACTATATGTAAACATCTTTTATGGAAAATATCTTACTCGGGACAGTACTAAATAAAAAATAACATGCATTTAGTATGATCTCTCGGTAAAATTATCCACATTTTCACAGATTCTGCAAGGGGTTCCCAAACTTTCACATGCCACTATATATATATATATATATATATATATATATATATATATATATATATATATATATATATATATATATATATATATGTGTGTATATATATATATATATATATATATATGTGTGTATATGTGTGTGTGTGTGTGTGTATATATATATATATATATATATATATATACACATATACACACATACACACACACAATGTCTTTTCAATGTGTGAAAGTTTTGGTTACATGGACTTTTAATAAATGGACAAAAAAGGAAGAGAGAATATTAAAAAGTATCTTCATTTGTGTTCTGAAGATGAACAAAAGTCTGTGCTCGGAATGACATTCCTAGAACCACTCGGAACCACTGTGACTAGATCACAGAGTCAGATCATTAAGTTGAACTTGAGAAATGGATCAGTGAACGAGTCTCACACATTAAAATTGTTCAAATCACTGACAGATGCAGCTGCTCTCGAGTTGCAGCTTACAGGTGTAGATTATGAGTGAATATTAATTACAATTTTGGTCTGTTTCATAAATAGTTTTCATATGGTTTCCGAAGATTTGAAATGAGTCATATGGAGCTTTTTTTGGATAACTAAAAGTGTTTTTGCATGAAAATTCTTAAACATTTTAATTGTTTTGTTCCACAGAAGGAAATCGTATGGATTTAAAAAGCAACATCCATGAGTGAGTAAATGATGACAGTTTTCTTTTTTGGTGAGAGGAATCTTTTAAGAGCAAATTTGTTGATGGAAAAAAGAAATCCAGCTCCATTTCCCATCCTTTTTGTCCCTGAATAAGCTGGTTAACTTCTTTAGGGTGTGCCCATTTTCCATGCCTGGCTCCTCCCTGTTTCTCCAAGTAGAGATTTCTGTCAGAAACCCAGAGCCGAAACACTCAATGCTGCACATACACCCATCGACCACCAGATGGCACAGTTAAACGCACACTTTGCACACTCGCTGTCCCCTGAACAAAGGCAGTTTATCAGTCATTACTGCCACAATTACCTTAGCATATGCTGTTCAAATCGTTTCAAAGCCACGCTATGCTGTAGTACAAACTGAAGAAATTCAGTCTGACTACCCTTCTGCTTGCGTAAACAAACTTACAAAGTCTTGTTGGATGTCACTGAAGTCCTTGCCGTATTTCTCGAGCGCTTCCTCGAACAGGTTGGCTTCGGATGCGCTCCATTCCTCCATTTCATCCCGGCAGAGCACCGGCCCACCCTGGGGTACCAGCGCCGCGATGGCCCGCGTCATGTCGTAGCCGTTCTTATGCAACGTGTCCATGGCGTGAAACTGAAAAAATTTAATTTGAAATAAAAATACATCATAAATGATGGCTCAAATCCAAGATTCATCACCAAACACCCCATTGTTTTAAGCAGAAAATCGCAATTGCTCAATCCTGAGAAGAACACAACACTGACACTAGATGAAGAGGAACTGTGTGGGCAGCATGAGAGTGTGTATGTTTATGCATGGGGATGTGGCCCTCTTGCGTCTTTCCTTCATGTTTTGTACACAACGGGCAGAGTTGGGTGGCTGGAGAGTAAAAACCATGCTCTGATGTTCTTCTCGTACAGCCTATAAGCTAAAACAGAACATAGAGCTGGCAATAGGCCTGTCGCAATTATTACGTAATCGCCTGGTGGAGATTATTTGATCTAATTGTGATTATTTGAGATGATTATGATCACTGTGCACTTTAAATTCAAATCACATTTTGCCACTAAAATTATGAGTTAGAGCATCCTGACGGGAACACGGACTCAACCAATGGCATTCATGAAAGCTGCATGTAAGAGTTCTTGTTTGTATAATTATTTTTGGTGAACTTTGGCACGCTTTACCTTTATGCAAAATGGAAACACAGAGACTGACGCCTAAACCAAAAAATGCTCATTTTAAAATAGACTTTGCTTGAAATAACTATACATTTAATTAATAAAGCAAGCCATTATAATGTATTTGTATACTTCATTACACATTTTTCCCTTGAATTTGTGTCAATGAAATAACATTTATACTCCAACAATATTTAAAAATGTTGAATGAACTTCAAAACAGTACAATTAGTCATGTAATTATTCAGTCTGGGCTGTTTAATACAATTTGGACTTTAAATAAACTATTACAAACCGAGTAGATGTTTTTGTTGACTTATGACCGAATACTATCAACAATCTCTAAATCTTAAATTGAGTTTTGGCTGATATAAATACATCTGTACATACACAAAAAAAACAAAAGGTTTATTTTCCCTTTCTAAAAGAAAGGAACATGAGAGCTGGTTCCTTTTTTATGTAATACACAAGATGTTAGTTTAAACAGCCTTTCACTCCCTGCGCTAGTTCATGGATACAAACTGAATTTATAATTGCACTTGCAATATGCTTCAGTGTAATCTCTTTTCTATCAATATATCATCATCATTTACATGAACTAAAACTGGATTCTTTTTTTCATGCACATCTTGCTTCTCCAAATACTGTTATCTGATAGTAATTACTTCTGTTAAAATTTGCAGCCTATTTTCTCTTTCAGACAAAAAAACAAACATGAGTTTCCAGTGTCTGATATTGCAGGTTATCCGTCCAGGTTATCAGACAAAAGCTAAATAACATGCAACAACAAAGATAATAAGAAAAGATGAGATTTGAACAGAGTAGCATACCCAAAAAAAAAAAAAGATGAAAATAATATCATGATGAAAAACCATCACTGGGACGTTCGGTATTATGAATTGTATTAGCTAGACTGTATTTGAAATTGTAAAATAAGATGAGAAAAGACATTATGCCTCGTTTATGACAGGATTAATATAATATAATTCATATTATCTGGCTACAATACAACATACAATACAATTCACAATAAATTATATATTTATATTTATATATTATACTGTAATAGCACTTACAACCAGTTTCAGAATTGGACAAATGATCCAAAAAGGTTCAAGTTTTTTTTTTTTCTTCTGTAAATGTCTGCCATTAATTAGTATGAACCTGCTGAGCTTAACTAAAGTGTGAAGTCTTCCAGCAGCGTGTGGAGTGTGCGAGAGTGTGAGAATGTGAGATGTGCCGTACCAGTGTGATGTCTCTGGAGGCTGCCGCAGCGCTCATGTGCAGACTGGGCTGCCGAACTGAACTGCTGCAGTCTAGAGCCCGCGCAAACGTACCCACAGACCTACAGGGGAGGGGGGTTGGGGAAGTTTGAGAAAGAGAGGGAAAAATGTGAAAGAGAATGAGTGAGAGCAAGCTAAATATTCAGTTTGAAATAACAGGGTATAGAGCTATTAGATTTGATATTATTTGGGAGGCATCTTCAGAATTTCACAGCTGAGGTTTTTGTTGTTTATTGTCTTTAAAACTCAATGTTCTGTTCACTAAAAAAACAGCAAATTTGTTCACGCTGCAGAATCTTACCGAGCCACGACGAGGAACTGGTCGATCTGTTTCTCGGTGAGGGGGTGGCTGGGATCCCACACCTTCTCCTCCAGTTTTTCCAGCTCCCGACCATCATCCTCTCCTGACAAACCAACACCCACAGATCACATTCACTACAGGACACTGCTTTAAAATGAGACTTTTGTCTCACTTTCTTCCTGAAGCCATCGTATGTGAACATCGTATTATCTAATGTGAACTTAATTTAGTACTGGGCGACCAATATAATGACCAGGATGTTTAATTAGGCTCTATCTGGCAGTTTGAGATGATTCCCATTGGGCATTAAATTGCAATCATCTTTTTTCCTCTATTGTGACATACAGTTCTATGTAGGAAAGAAGTACTATTCCATCAACTGTTTGATTACCAGCATTCTTCAAAATATCTTTTTATGCTAAACATAAGAAGCGATATTCATCTATCTGTAATTGATTGGGGTGATTCATGATCAAACTGTTCCTTTGTGTTGGATCTTTTCAGTGGATCAGTTGATTCAGTTCACACAAACCGCTCTAAATGATTTGCGGACAAATTAAACCGATCTGAGCTGTGTTTTCTAGAAAGCAATGGGTGGCAATGGTTTCTATTATCTACTTATTTTTATGATGCTTTTGGGAAAAGCAAGCTTTGTTTCTCAAACGGTCTGAATAATTTGTAAAGTTGAAAGCTCTGGTTCCTATTCAATGTAACTGAACAGTCATCAGCAAACAGTATATTTAAAAAATAAAATGTCTGTCCCAGGAAATTAGGAAATTATTTTTATTTAGATTAATCTATCGATTAATCGGTTAATATAAATGATTAATTTCCCACAGAAAATCAACAATTTTACTTAAAGATATTATAGTGAACCAAATGAAAGCCAAATTTCTATGAAATCCTTTTTTAACGCAAAAGTAAAGTGCAACAGAGTGCAAGAAGCAAGTGTCCATCTCATAGTCCAAATCACTGAAATCAAGGTTCAGCATTATAGTGTGAGAATGACAACATATCCATGTGTTCTAATCTACTAATAATAAAATTATCATCATAAAACACTTTTTAAAAGAGTATTTACCAGAAATATTATTTACCAGAATTTATTTAGGTGAAAAAGGTAAATGTGTAGTATTTCTGAAAAAAAAAACCTTTTTTAAAATATAAAATCAATTAATTGGAGATGCTTTTGATTATTAAAATTTTATGGAACCAAAACAGAATTTGGTACAGATAAAACTGTAAAACTCAATTAATTAGACAGGCTTTTTGTTTAATACAGTTTAATTTAACCATTAAAACGGAGTATAGAAAAATGAAAATGGAAAAAAATGAATTTGGAAATTAAACGGATTTCATGGGGCCCTATAATTATAATAATTTTTTTTGTGGTAATAAAAATAGATGCAAGTCAAGTCAAGTTGAGCTTTATTGTCATTCCGCTACATGTGGGGACATACAGTGGAACGAAATGTCGTGCCTCGCAGGACCACGGTGCTACATAAATACAGATATACAACAATGAAGTAAAAAAAACCTATACACAACTAACCGGTGAACAAGAGCTTTTAAAATGACTTAAAATACATATAGAATAGCAATGATGTTAGTTCAAATAAAGTATCAAAAGCAAGAAATCATATGGTTTTATTGAACAAAACTGTTCAAATGCATAATGTATTATAAACAATAGAGCTAATATAGATTACGCATTACAACCAAATGCATAATGTATTATAAACAATAGAGCTAATATAGATTACGCATTACAACAAAGGCCTGCAGGAGGCGATTGTTTTTACACATTAGCGATCTAATCCTCGTTTAATATTGACCAAGCACCATTTAATTCAAATGTACACTTAATCTTTAATATTTGGCCATTTCTTTAGGAGAGAAATGCTACAGCCGCTGATTAATTAAATGAATATGTGGACATCAAACCGTGTAAACTCAAGAGTGAGGGTTTGAGCTTTTATTTTGAAATCGCGATGTATTCTCCTGTGTTTGCGTAGATTTATGAATTATTTATCTTACAAATCTGATGAAATGGCGCACGTTGCGTTCCCAGATGAACGTTATAATAAACCAAAACTCACAACAACATGCAGAGATGAGTATGAGACGCTCAACACGTGTAAATGATAACAGTTTTTGTGGAGCTACTATGAACGGAGCCGCTGTGAGACGCACGTACGTAACTTACATGCATGTAAATAATTAAAGCGCATATTCTGTGTGAACTGCATCGCATATAATTATTTAATTAAATCATAGCGTTTGTGAATTCACAATTATGCTTATGATTTTTAAATGGGTTTAATATATCATGCAGCCTTGGAAAATAGCCTAATAATTAGTAATATGTTTTATGGATTCGCGTCAGTGAAATCAGAATCAGAATCAGCTTTATTGGCCAAGTATGTTTACACATACAAGGAATTTGTTTTAGTTAAAAGAATAATATACAAATATCCAAATAGGCAATGTATGAAGCAGCAAAAACACAATATATAATATAGACAACTATGTATGTACAGGTCAAGTATGTGCAAATTAGAAATGAGAAAATAAAAATAAGTGAGTGAATTTGGTGAATGGATAGTTTATTATAATTGTGTGCTCCACGTTTATTGTTGAGTGTTCATGAGATGGATTGCCTGAGGGAAGAAACTGTTCCTGTGTCTGGTCGTTCTGGTGCACAGAGCTCTGTAACGTCGACCAGATGGTAATAGTTCAAAGAGGGAGTGTGCTGGATGTGAGGGGTCCAGAGTGATTTTACAAATAAAATGAAATGCGCCACTTCCGGTATTTTGCCGGTTAGTCGACGCGAACAAAATGAAGTCGATGATTTTTAAAAATCGACGAATGGAGACAGCCCTACAAAAAGCTTTTTTTCTCTCTTATGTCAACAAATTGTTGAGCATAAGAGAAGTCTCTTATGCTCAACAATTTGACTAAAATAAAGTAATATTGTAATTAAAAAATAAGTGTTTCTACTTAAATATATTTCAAAACTTAATTTTTTTCAATGATGGCAAAGCTGAATTTTCAGCATCCATTACTTCAGTCTTCAGTGTCACATGATCCTTAAGAAATCATTCTAATATGATGATTTGCTACTCATTATGTATTATTTTCAATGTTGAAAACACTTGTGCTGCTTGATATTTTTGTTCAATGTTAATATGATGAGTGATGAAGAGAAATACAAGATGAGAAAATATGAAAAAATATGTGGTGTTAATGGTATCATCTGAAGAGCTCAGAGCTTTGACCATGTTTAACTCAATAAGGACGTCTTACCCTCTTTCAAGAGGTCAGTGATGTCAGCCTGGTACTTATTTCCCACTCTGATCTCTCCCTTATCAGCCAGCAGAGTCTTCTGCTGAGGGTCATATACCAGAGAATAGAAAAAGGCATCCTGCAAAACCAAGAGACACCTTAATTAAGGCCAAAAACATACTGCATTAAAGTATACACATGCTAAGCTTAATTTTGTGCATCGTTGCATCAAAGACAAGAACGCACACCAAGCACAGCACGCTTGTAATGCAGTGACCAAGCTTAATCGTAAAGCATGTTCCTAGCCTTTAATATAAACACAGACAAATGAACCGGTGAAGGCCAGTGTTTGAGATATTAGAGGACCAGCTTGACTCTTTGTAGAGTCTCCAGTCTCCTCATTACTAAATATGAGGAGGAACATACTGGGTCAACACACTGAATTATTCATTTGGATCGGGACTCGAACTAGCTCTCATACACACAGGCGCACACATGTCAGATAAACATTTCACTCTCCGTTCACAGTATGTCTACAAGAGGGAAAAAACAAAAGCATTTGCACATGCGTAGAAACAGCATGTGGTGGCACTCACCTCTCTCTCTAAATAGGACTTGAGGGCTTCCGTCTCATTCAGAAGTGTAACGCAGCATTTCCCCCTAAAACACAACATAACACACAGTTTTAGTGATGGACTGAATCACATATGCCATTAAATAGATCTGAATTGCTTCACAGTTTATTCACACTACTGCTGGACAGAATTTTGCTGTTTGGCTGTGGTTCAGAAATGCCTGTATTATAGTACAGTAATCTTACTTACAGTCTGTCATTTGTTATTTCATTACATTTAAAAACATATCCCATTTAGAATGTTAAAACTTGTTTCATGGACTCTCATTCAATATTTGAAGCCAAAATTATCAGAAACAGACCATTCTTCCTAGCTGGTTGTAATTAAACAGGTGTATTCATTCACAGGAGCTTGTCTAACTGTGAGTAATGATTATTTTGATCATTTTTTTGGTAACACTATTTCGATAGTCCACTTTAGACATTCTACTAACAAGTAAGTAACTTTGCAACTACATGTCAACTAGCAGTCATTAGAGTATTAGTAGACTGTCTGCTTAATATCTTCTAACACCTTATTTTGATGGGTCCACAACATACAACATACTGACTATGAGACTATGACTGTCAACTTGTTCTACTAACCCTAAACCTACACTACTGAGAGTTAGTAGACATGTAGTTGCAAATGAATGAGAATTAGTTGACATGTAGTTATAAAGTTACTTATAGTTAGTAGAATGTCTAAAGTGGACTATCGAAATAAAGTTTAACCATTTTTTTTTATAATTTGTTTTAAATAATGGTGAAATATCAAAACAACAGTGTCTTCTTTTTTGAAAGTACACCTGTCAAAAGTATAAAGTTTGTATAAAGTTTGAAAAAGTATTAAAAAAAAACTAAAACAAACCTGGTCCCCAAGATATTAAGACATAAGATCCGATGCTTAGAATTTCTTAGAAGTCAATCATTTAAATTTTTATTTGTACTTTATTTGATTAAGTTTGCATGAATTAGTACTCCTGACAGATTCCAGAGCTAAAACAGACCTAGAAAACATCAGACCAACAAAGTTACACAGGACAATAAAGCTGGCGTATATATGAAAATTGTACATCCTGGCCTCTTTTTCCAGTAAATCAACATAAATTGTGGCAAAATGGCCAAAAATACCACTTTAAAAATGCTACACTGCAAAAATCTTTTTCTTATTCAATATATCTAAATATCCTTAAAACAAGATCAATTCACATCAGTAAAATGACAGTAGCTGTTAAGTCTTGTTATTTTGAAAATGTAGTTAAGTTGATCAATTAAACTTGTTTTTCCTTTTGAATTAAGTTTATGTTTCTAACAACCAGATTTATTATCATCTGATATTCTTTTCAGTGTATCTTGTTTTAAGTATAATTAGATATTTTCCTCAAAAACAAAACAATTCTGAATAAGAAATGTTTCCCAAAGTCCTCACATGAGATTTGAGTAAATCCTGATTTTGAACTTCATTTAAGTCTGTTGTCGTGTTTAATGCCAGTTACATTTTAAACACTATTAGCTCTATTTTTAAATAAAGAGGTTTCCAAACATAATCCTTGTCCATGTTTTTGGGTCACTGCAAAAGAGTAAACAGAAGGAAAATTCGAATCACTTGATGAATCGCTTCAACCCCTGAGAGAGTCGATGCTGGCCGTCCACCTTCCATCACCAAACAACAGTGAAGAACCTGTTCATCCAGAAAGGTCAAGCTCACTCCACCCATGAGTCTGACTGTCTCCACAAACTCAAAAGAAGATTTACATGAGTCAGACATGACCTGGCCAGCACCCCATGTTTGTAAGTAGGACACGAATGGATGTGGTGGTTTAAAGGGCAGCCCATGCTGAATGGCCGCTTTCCTGAGAACATCGATTTCATTGCAACTTCCAAAATAAAAGTGGGCATGATCCTCATTAAATGGTTCTATTCACATGTAGAGATGACTTGACGAAAAATACAAGCCCTTGAGCAAAAACGAGATTGACTCAATCTTCAATTGCTCTCCGCTGAATTTGTAGCGATGAAAGAGCGGCGTGAATGAACGAGAGGTTAATACTCTCCTGTGCTGGGGATTCCATTAGGCCAGAACATGAAAAAGACTGAAGGGAGCCGGTATGTGCGTGAGATGTGTGACTCACACAGACGCTAATGAGAGCGAGGCCAATCAGCTGCTAGAGAGAACACAGCAGAATGAAGCATATCCTCAATATAGACAAAGCTTTTTGTAGGTTACCTGATGTGTGTCGCGGGCAGAGACTCCAGCTGTCTGGAGAGGAAGAGCTCTCTGTGTCTCAGCTGATGCTTCTGTTTCTCTGGGAGATCCACCATTTCAGTGTTCTCTATCTCCTCTTCTATTTCTCCTAATAGTCAAAGGGAAAAGATAAACATTAACGACCTTCATTTTTCCACCCTTATTAATATTATTACAGATGTGATGCATGCTGTTGCTACTCGGCCGATTTTGACAGTTATATAGGCACCAATGGTTTTCAATTTCAATTTCAATTTCAATACCGTAGGCGTTTTTGATATTAGCCATTTATTGGTTATTGGCCATAACATGAAAGTTATAAAATGGCACCTGAGCCACAGTTATATTGACTCCCTAGTGTTCCACCTACTGGAACATTATCGGTTTTAGATATTTCTAACATTATTTACTTAAAATTATTTACCCTTCATACCATTTAAAGGTGCAGTATGCAATATTGACAGCTAGTGGTTGAATGGTATTATGATTCAAATCCAAAATACTGAACAGAGCTGTTTCTCCTGCTTCCACACATGGGTTGCCAGATTGAGGACACGCAACAGGAATAAGCACAATTGACACCGGAAGATGACGTTGATTTGATTTAGCCATGTTTTAATATGCCTCTGGTCATAGAGCTTTTTAGACGGATGCCAAGGTTCTTTAGGTTGGATAGAATTTGTGACCGCTGTGTTTTTCATAAACTGGCAACTCGGGGTGTCGAAACATAGTAGTCAACATTTGAAGTGGATCAATAAAAGTTAATCAAAGTTATCCTAAGACAAGAACACATTTAGGTTTTAGATTTTAGAACAACTTTGATGGTAGACGGTTTTGATCCACTTCAAATTCTGACTAGTGTAATACTGGGTAAATTGGCAGTGGGTGGAATCACACAGACCAAAACAAAAAACAGGAATTCCAACACTTAACACATTTCAAAGTAGTATAGTTGGCTGTTAGGATTGTTTTTGTTTTTTTTCAGAGAAACAAGTATGTGAACTTATATTTTCACCTTTTAGTAGTCAAAAAAAGTTGCATACAGCACCTAAGCAATTTTTTTGTGACTTCATATCATATATATCATAATGTAATGCAATACGGTATATAAACAATCATCCATCCAGTCAGAACATATTCGAAATAAAATTTCAAATGAAATTTGAAAAACCAGTGTCAGTGGATCACTATTAGACAAGCTAATAGTAATGCTAAGGGAGCATTCACACAGAACACTTGCATTTCATTAAAGAATTTTTGCATTTAATTTTTATTGCTATTATGCAAAAATTACATTTTTGACCACTGCAATTGTGTCCTTTGTGTTCTAAAAATGTGGTGGTCAAGTTAAGTTTTTAAGTTTTTCAACTTTTAAAAAATGTGCTTGAGACTTTTTTCTTCATTTCTTATTTTTTCTGCCCTGCGTCTTACAATTTTAAACACAACAATGCCTTCTGTGTGAACAACCCCTAAGGCTATAACAATTACTATTGATCATACTCAAGGTCATAGAACTTAACTAAAAGTATTGCACTTCGGTGCACTGTTTGTCACAGTCATGAATGAAACCCCACACCACAAGGCTTGTTGAGGAGAAAAACCCATGTAAACTACACTCAAGATTTTTTTTATTTGTCACATACACAATTATACAGAGTATAACCAGCAGTGAAATGTAGGTGCCAGCAGGGAAAGAGGAACCATATCATTCATATCTAGGGATTAAGATCTTAGGCCCATTTACATCTGGAATGGTGCTTTCTTGGACCACAATCAGGTCTCACTTGATCACATTAAATGGCAGATATAAATGCATAGCAAGCTAGCAACACACTAAAATCCGCTTAGTAATGGTGGGGAAAAAAATCAGTGTTTTATGGAGTTTTTGTGAGTTCTGATCTAGGACAGTGGTTCGCAAATATGTTGACTCTAATTTGAAGGATTTACTTTGCAAGAGCTGAAAGTTCTTCATGGTTTCATGGTTTTTAATCAATGAATTTTCATGACTAATGGACACAGATTTACCCAAACTTGGCATAACTATAAAACTGTCAATCGAAATGCCTAATATTTATTAATTTACATGACTTTGAGGTCTAAAAATGACAACAAGACCGTGGAGTCCCTGATTCTTGAAAAAAAAAAAAAAAATGAATAAAATATGAAATATCTTGGAAGTTTGCTAAGGCCCCCTAGTGGATCCTGGCCCCCTGAGTTGAGAACCAATTATCTCGGACCTTAATACAGCACATGCCTTTGTAAAGTCTGCAAAGCTATTCCTCACAGTATCATTTTGATCGCTTAATTCAAATTCAATATGGTGTCTTCTTTTGATTAATATACATGTACCTATCTATCCTTTTCTATTCACTGCCATTTTCAACAAACAAGTGAATCCTTGGGGCATTTAACCCTATACAGCCTAATGTATCAGATTTGATATGCAAAGTTCTCTAAATTAACAACATTAAACCTTCGCTCAAAAACCTGTCGTACACAACCCACTACATGCCTTTTGTCATATATATCATACTATATATAAAAGTTTAAAAATAAATAAAATATATGAAATAAATGAAATGTGTATATACACACACATATACATATACATACATACATACATACATACATACATACTAACATACTAACATAGTGGTGTGAAAAAGTGTTGGCCCCCTTCCTGATTTTTTTGCATGTTTGTCACACTTTAATGTTTCCGATCAAACAAATTTAAATATTAAATCAAAGATAACACAAGTAAACACAACATGCAGTTTTTAAATGAAGTGTTTTTTTTTATGAAGGGAAAACAAAATCCAAACCCACATGGCCCTGTGTGAAAAAGTGTTTGGCCTGCATGGCAGAGTTCCAAGACGAAAACCGCTGCTGAGCAAAAAGAACAAAGGCTCGTCTCAGTTTTGCCAGAAAACATTTTGATGATCCCCAAGACTTTTGGGAAAATACTCTATGGACTGACGAGACAAAAGTTTAACTTTTTGGAAGGTGTGTGTCCCTTTACATCTGGCGTGAACGTAACACAGCATTTCAGAAAAAGAAGATCATACCAACAGTAAAATATGGTGGTGGTAGTGTGATGGTCTGGGGCTGTTTTGCTGCTTCAGGACCTGGAAGACTTGCTGTGATAAATGGAAGCATGAATTCAGCTGTCTACCAAAAAATCCTGAAGGACAATGTCCGGCCATCTGTTCGTGACCTCAAGCTGAAGCGAACTTGGGTTCTGCAGCTGGACAATGATCCAAAACACCAGCAAATCCACCTCTGAATGGCTGAAGAAAAACAAAATGAAGACTTGAGCGGCCTAGTCAAAGTCCTGACCTGAATCCTATTGAGATGCTGTGGCATGACCTTAAAAAGGCGGTTCATGCTCGAAAACCCTCCAATGTGGCTGAATTACAACAATTCTGCCAAGATGAGTGGACCAAAATTCCTCCAGAGAGCTGTAACAGACTCATTGCAAGTTATCGCAAACGCTTGATTGCAGTTGTTGGGTGGCCCAACCAGTTATTTTTAGGGGGCAAGCACTTTTTCACACAGGGCCATGTGGGTTTGGATTTTTGTTTTCCCTTCATAATAAAAAACTTCATTCAAAAACTGCATGTTGTGTTTACTTGTGTTATCTTTGATTAATATTTAAATTTGTTTGATGATCTGAAACATTAAAGTGTGACAAACATGAAAAAAAATAAATAAATCAGGAAGGGGGCCAACACTTTTTCACACCACTGTGTGTGTGTATGTGTGTATGTGTGTGTATGTATGTATGTATGTATATATATATATATATATATATATACATACTGATTATTTATTTCTTATATCTGGCTTTACAGGGTTGAACCTACATAATTTCCACAAGCACTACTATAAAGACCCTAATCAGGAAATCACACCATCTTCACAGGACTGAAAAGTTCATAAGTTTGTGACGGCCATTCATCCAACCTAAAACCGCATCTTTAAACAGAGACTAATCAAACACTGTGCAAACGTGAAAATGACTGCAAACAACCAAAAGAGAGCAAGACGACACAGATGCCTTTTCTTAATTGGGTTTACGCAAACACATTATCACCCTTCTCTTAAAAAGATTACTGGGGATGTACAAAGAAAGAAGACGTCTCTCTTGACAAACCCCACATATATGTGCTGTATGGAGGCAGTGCGGTGGAGAATGATAAGTGGGAGAGAGTCGGGAGGGAGGGAGAGAAACCAGCGAGCGTGCTCCAATTCATTTGGAGTTTCATTAGCGAAAGAGAGAGAGACAGATGGAGAAACATGGAGATGGAAGGAAAGGCAGCAGAAAAAAAAAAAAGAATCAAGGGATTTTCAAATGAAAAAAACAAAGACGTTTGTGTGAAATCAATAAGTATTCCCTCCTCTTCCTCACCCGCTACTACATTCAGCACACATGTATGCTATTGCTTTCTACCTGTCACTAGCTATGCAGTTTTATCTTGCTATGAAGAAATCTGAAACGGTGGTCACTTTACAAGCGCTGCACATGAGTAACCGTTCTATTACAGCTGTTCGTGGAGTATTGACAACCCCTGCTGAGATGGGGTAGAGATGGAGCCTGAAACAAAGAGAGTGAATGGGATAAGATGACACGAAAAATAGAGAACAAGCGAGAGAGGAACAGCCCTGTGGCTACGAGCAGCCTGCAGCTTCCTTGAGAGCCGTCGAGAAGAGAGGAGCTGAACTCAGTAAACTCCGCTTTTAGTTCTGAGAAAGAGAGAAAAAAAAGCCAATTATCTGGCCCTGCAGCCTGCCTATACTCAACAAATTACCTCTCTATTTCACCCGTCTAAACCAATTATCAATTATTGATGAATGAATCACCTTACCAGGTGGAGGGGAAGAAAAGATGAGGAGGTCGGTCTAAGAATCCAGAACCATTTTTACTCGCAACACCTATATTTTTAAAAGATGTTTGGTTCAGTTAACGGTAACTGAATGTCTGCATTCGTCTGTTGATCGTGAAACTTTGTTGGGTTCGAGCACTAAAAATCAGATTTACACATCTTCTGTAAAAAATGGTAACGCTTGTCCAACTAGGGTGTTGTGGGTGGTTCTTGATGGTTGCTTTCAGGTCTGAGTTGAAAGAGTCCACCCTCATATGTCTATAATATTTTGGTCTCAAGATATGACTCTCAGTAAATCTGAGATTTTGTTATGGTTTATCATGTGCCAGAATAATTTTTTTTTGTATATCCAAAAAGTAATAGCACATCTCTCTTCAACACTCTTAAAAATAAAGATGCTTAAAAGGTTCTTCACAGCGATGCCACAGAAGAACCAGTTTTGGTTCCACAAAGAAACATTCAGTCAAATGTTCTTTAAAGAACCATCTCTTTCTTACCTTTTCATAATCTGAAGATCCTTCTTTCGCCACAAAGAAGCTTTTGTGAAACAAAGGTTCTGCAGATGTTAAAGGTTCTTTATGGAACCAATTAGACAAAAAAAGGTTATTCTATGAATCTATGGTATCATGAAGCACCTTTATTTTTAAGAGTGAACAAACCAAACGATTCATGTCCATAGCACAAAATGTGTGGGCGGGGAGGTAGGGTTGGGGATCTAGAAATCCTGTTCTGCTTCATTTACAAAAAAAATACTGGATTTTCTGGACTTTGGATTCTGTTAATTGTTCTTCAACGTTTGGATTCTTGCACTAATGGAGACAGAACGCTGTACTAAAACACTCTGACAGTGTTTTCTGCACCACTATTCAGCAGTGGCACTGCAGCACTACTCAATCTACCACCATAGTAAAAGAAATTTTAACAAGAGACGTGAAGTTGCAGTCTGAAGTGAATCTGATGAAAGATGAGATGGAGGAAATTCTGTTCGAAAGCATTTCAAATGTGTTATCGCCGCTGGGAGCACAGAAACACACAAAAATAAGTGAAAACTGCTCTCTAAAAACAAATATTTTGGTTCAACAAAAAAAATTATGCAACAGTTTGGATGAATCTTTTTGAGTTATGACAACCTCAACCAAAAAACTATATTAAGCTAGAGAAACTTAATTTGTAGGATAAACACAAATTAAGTAGATTATCCAAAAAGGTTGTTACTAATGTATAACAATTGAGCTGTGGCTCTGGAAGCAATTAATCTAATCTATTTGAATTGAAATGAACAGTTAGCACAGCACATGGTCAAACTTATTTAGCATGTAAATTTAATGAACAAGTAAAAAAATTAGTTGTCACTGGCATTAGCACAGTCATTGCTCATATGGTCATTGTAGTGTATACTCTCATGGAGCCACCTACAACCTAACCACAAGCTGTTAAATATAACAGCTTAGAACGCTAAAATGTCTTTCCCTTTACTAAAAACACATATAATATCTAATGTCAACATTTACTGCTACTGCAACTTAGAAAGCAAAAATGTAAAAATATGTTTCTTTTAAATTTAAATTTCTTCCACAAGTTTATTTTATAAACAGTATTGAGCAAATGTATTACATTAATGATCAAGATTAGTATGTCAACAGAACATATCAAAATAATGATTCATTTGAATTTTTCAATCATGCATTTGTTTAAGGTGTAATAACAGGTCCCCGATTTTCATTTTAGAGTTTATTGTACAATCAACAATGATACTTCTGATTCTTTTGTATAAAGTATTAGCCAAAAAAATACCCACAGGTTACAGTATGAATCTAGAAACCACATTCTCTAAATGGCAAGTCAATACTTTTGCAATGTCCAAATTGAAAAGTCCTGAATCAGTATAACATGTAGTTAATAGATACACGTTCACATTTTTTTTATTAAAAAAGTAGCCGTACCAAAATATTGTTTATATACACACTCACAATTAGGGCTGGGTATCGAGTTCGATACTTTTTAGGCACCGACCGAATTGCCTCGATACCACCAAGTATCGAAAAACGTCTTGTCGTTCGGTACCAAATTTCGATACCTAAGGGGTTAATCTCATCACCGTCAGTGAGCCAATAATCCTGCAGCACTAGGTGTGTTTGACTAGAAGCGGCGCTGATAGATCAGTGTTTGACATCCGCGAGAGCGTTTCGAAAGCGTACGGAGCAGTCCGCTCTTTATATCGCGCGGTTTGTTTACTACACACAGACTGAAGCTCGCGTAAAGCTCGCGGTGATTTCAGCGTCTGCCGCCTTACTAAATAAGGACATAAACACATGAACAACATCTCCAGAACTGCTGTGAGAGTCACTTCATGAGCATTTTACCGTTTGATTCGAGTAAAACTAGCGTCATATCATATACACACAGAACTGTAAAGGTATTCCCGGAAACCCGTCAAAATAAAAGTTCGGATTAACTTGGAAGACACTGCGCAGAAATATATTAATATTGTTCAGCGGACAGTACTGCTACTACTAGGCTACTATTAAAATTATTCAAACTCTTATTATTATTATAATTTTTTTTTAGAAATGATCACACAACAGTTATTCCATTTTTTTATTTTAATAGTAAACCCCCTTTGTTTGCCAAAATAAATAAACTTTGATTTTCAATAATTTAAAGAAATTAAATTAATGTTTTATGTCTTCATTTGAAAACCAGATACAGAACACAATTTCTGAGGAAAAATAAAACATTTCATAAGGCTATTTTAAGAATAAATTGAAATAAACTAAGTTGTTTTATGCATTCAAATAATTAGACATACTACACCAGAATTTAATAACAATAAAACATGTGGTGAAAGAAAATAAAACACCCACTTATGAAAGTGGATGAAGATTTAAAATTTCTTGAAGTCTTTAACAACCTAGAAGTGATGATGTGTTTTAAAATGAACACACCCTAATGTAAACGTAGCCTAACAGATGTGTAAACTGAAAACAATTTGAATTTTATTAAAATTATTTATTTATTGTGTTGGATATATTTTGTTCCTTTATGCAGTGGCTCAGGAGATGAGGCTTTGAGTCTGTATAAATATCAACATTAAAAAATAGTTTTTTGAGATAATGTAATCTTATTAAAACTGATTTCATAAAACTGGTATCGAAAAAAGTATCGTTCAGGAACCGGTATCGAACTCAAGGTATCGGTATCGATAATTTTTGAACGATACCCAGCCCTAGTCACAATATATATACTTTTACTTTCTTTCAAATCAATACTGTTGTTTTGAACTTTCTATTCTATCTTGAAAAAGGTTTCACTGTTTCTATAAAATATTAGGTAGCGGTTTTCAACATTGATAATGTGAAATGATTCTTTAGCAGCAAATCAGCATATTAGAATAACTTCTGAACTATCATGTGACACTGGAGTGGAGGCTGCTAAAAACTAGAAACAATATTAAAACAGAAAACAGTTACTTTAAATTATAATATTTCACAATATTATTGCTTTATTGCATTCTTGATCAAATAACTACAGCCATGGTGAGCATAAGAGACTTCTTTCAAAACACCAAAAAAAATACAAAAACAAACAAAAAATAATAATTAATGGCATCAGAATGATTAGAATCCTTATGACTCGCATCCTTAAAAAGTTCAGCCCCGTACAGATGTGTTATATCTGGAGGTCCAGAGACTATTTTTTTCTACCCTCACATGCACACACACCAAATACAATAGGTACAGCCTCCATAACACACTCTAAAGCCTCCATCCAAAAAGCTGTGGCCACAAATACACACACTTTGGCTTTATATGTCACATAAACCCACACCACGCGCAACCTTTCTGTTGATAAGGACATGAAAGGATACGGAGATGAATTCCAGTGCCTTTTTCCGACCACTGTTTGTTTATTTTGCCCTTCCAGTTCAGGAAGAAATGTAAAACACACAAACACATCTCAGCCGTGACTCAAAGCTGTTGCGCTCGGCACTGAGAGGTCGAGCAGAAAGCACAAACAAGTGGAGTGGCTGAGGCCGACAAGTGAGGTGATTCCAGTGAGTAGTTCACAGCAGGGCCAGGTCTCGCTCTCGGCACACATGGCGCCTCGCTGCCTCATGCTCTCAGGGCCCAGCAAGGCGGAGCCAGCATCACAGAGAGCTAAATATTTCATCTGTGAGTCACAGCACCCGCACGCTGCTGACTCCTCCAATGCTCAAGTCAAGTTCACACACCACAAGCTCTGCTGGGTTATATCAAGGGTCAAAGAGCACTAGAAAGTAGATTTCAACAATTTCTGGAGAAAGTCAAGAGTTTCCCCATGCACAACTCAGAAAATAAGAAAATAAAATGAATGAAAATAGAAAAGAAAAATAAAGAAAAAAGACAATACGTTACAATAAAAATATCATAATAAAAACCAAAAATATAGAGAATACAAAAAAGAGAACTAAAATAAATACAATAAATAGGATAAACTATTTGCCAAAAAATAATAATAAATATAGATAAGAGAAATAAATTAATAAATGCAAGGAGAAAGAAAAATAAAATTAAAAAAGAAAAAGAATTAAAGAAAATAACAAATGTAATGAATGAATGAGAAAAATGTAAATTAGTAAAAAGAAAGAAAAAAAATAAAGAGAATAATAATTTATTTTAAAAAAAGAAAAAAAGATTAATGCATGCATGTGTGAATAAATGAATGCATGAAAGAATTCATTAATGGAATTTCACCAGAGGAAAATAATATCAATTTTAATTTGGGGTTAACTATTCCTTTAATGCATGCAATTAGGAATTTGAACAAAACCCTAACCCTAAATATGTGCAACAGCAAAAGTGATACTTGCAAGCAGCACTAATAATGCACAATGTGTTGAGGCACTGCCTCTAGATCTCGCATGAAGGCACATGGACCACCTCCAGCCAACACTGAACTTGTGTCTTCCCTCTTCTCATTGGTTAGGCTTCTCCCTCATCCTCCCTCTACTTGGTGACTTTTCTTTTTCCTTACACTCTTCCACTCATTCTTCAACTCCCTTTCCCTTTTCCAAAGGCAGAGACAGGATGTAGCCCACACCCATGTGGTGAACAACCATTCCTGCCATGCATTTTTCACATATTGCAAATGTCTGAAGGTCCACGGAGAGACTGCTGGCATTAAAGAGAGGTCCATACACACACACAGAGCGAGTTCCTCTTGACTGCATCTGTGTGGTCCACATGAACAATTAGGCTTCACGGTCTCAGAATCAGACTTGTGTGTTGCGGCCCAAAGCCGAAATCTCTTTTATACGTATAAGCACCGTGTCAAACCCCCGTACTTACAAACCTCTCAGATACCCCTCTGCTGATAAATCTGTACAGCAGCCATTTTGGAGGAAGGTTCTGATCACAGCAGGAACAGATTCTCTTTTAAAAGACTCACAACTACCATTCATTAAAGAGAGGAGGGTGTTTTAAGGGCTGTCACTCATCTGAACATTACATAATGGATGACAAATATCTTGCAGCTTTTTGCCTGAACCTCTAACAAGATTTAAAGGATTAGTTCACTCCAGAATGGAAATTCTCTATCATTTACTCAACCACATGTCTTTCCAAACCCACTTCCTTCCATGGAACAAAAAAAAAAAGAGATATTCTGAAGAATGTCTAAGCTGCTCTTTTCCATATAAAGAAAGTGAATGGGAGCTCTGGGTGTAGAGCTACAAAAAAAGCGTTACACCAGGTTTGATGCCAATGACAATAAACAAAGAAGAACGTACAAGTCTAGAACGATATGAAAGTGAGCAAATAACAATTGTAATTTTTAGGTGCACTATTTCATTAACGGGATAAAACGCAAAATCTGTAAGACCTTCGTTCATTTTCGGAACACAAATTAAGATATTTTTCTGACCCTGCATAGACAGCAACACAAACACCAAATTCAAGGCCCGGAAAGGTAGTAAGGACATCGTTAAAATAGTCCATGTGACATCAGTGGTTCAACTGTAACGTTATGAAGCTACAAGAATTATTTTAATATGTGAATAATTTTATGTGCAAAGAAAACAAAAATAATGTCTTTATTCAACAATTCCTTCTCTTCCATGTCAGTCGTAGAACCCAGAGGTGCTGCACTTTGTTTATAAGCAGAAGAAGCATGCTGTACATAAAACAACCTTTGTAAGCATGTCTGAAGATTTAGACGGAGAGGATGATTTGTAATGTTTTGTCCAGTCTTCATTATTTGAACCAAAATATACAGATGATGAACTAAGAGAGATGGACGTTCTACGTCAGAACACCAGCAGCATTGCACACGTGTCGTGGTACTCTCATGAATACACTTCGAAGACTGACAGGGAAATGTAGAAATTGTTGAACAAAAGTTGTTATTAATGTTTTAATGTCTATTAATGTAAATAAAGTATTTTCGTAGCTTCATAAAAATAAGGTTGAACCACTGATGTCACAGACTATTTTAACAATGTCTTTACTACCTTTCTGGGCCTTGAACGTGTCAGTTGCATTGCTGTCTATGCAGGGTCAGAAAGCTCTTGGATTTCATCAAAAATATCTTCATTTGAGTTCCAGAGATTAACGAAGGTTTTATGGGTTTGGAATGAAATGAGGGTGAGTTAACTAATGACAGAGTTCTAATTTTTGTGTGAACTATCCCTTTAAACCAAAGACACTAAGCCAAAAAAAGCAAAGCATTAAAGGGGACCTATTATGAAAAAAACAATTTGATAAGGTGTTTGCACACAGTTGTGTGGTCACAGTGTGTGAAATCAACCAGTCTATAACAATAAAAATTCACACACATTTTTTTTTTTTATAATCCCAATAAATCATAAACAGTTTCTCAGAACAAGCGATCCCAGATTCTCCCTACCTACACGTCATCATAGGGAGAAATCCCCGCCCATTTGTGATGCTCTGTGCCCCATTAGCATAATCACAACCCTAAGTGAGAAGCAGCAGTCCGCCATTTCTGTTTTCTTGCAGTAACTGCTTGTCAGCACCAATGAGGCATTACAAGTGCCGCGTTTTGGGATGCAGAAACGAACATAGGAGTCTTCATAGACTTCAAATCCTGGGGGGAAAAAAATATCGGCAAAGTCATATAATTTTTCTGATTATATGATTGTGCCAATCATTTTACGCCAGGCTGACTCACAAACGAGGGTCATTTCAACACTGAATTTTACCAAAAGTTGATTTTGAAAGAGGGATCAATACCAATGCTGTGTGCGCAACATTAGCTCCAGACAAAGTAAGCCCATTTTATTTTCCAAAGCCTTTCTGAAAGCGCTTCTTGGCACTCTGTAACGCTAATATTGCTAGCATTGTTCGCCTGTTTTCACTGATGCAGCCTTCACATGCTACCAGAATGATTGTAAATAGGAATGTGATTGTTAAAAATTGCATATGAAAGCAATGTGAAGTCGACCTCTTGAGAGTTTCTGAAATTTCAGTCCGTGAGATTGTTTATTTTTGCCAGTATGCCAGAGCATGAGCCCTTGAAGCTCCACCCTCTACTGAAAAGGCGGCCAGGAGCACCAGCTCATTTGCATTTAAAGGGACAAACTAAAAAATTGTGCGTTTTGGCTCATACCCTAAAAGTGGAAATTTTAACAAGCTATAAAAAATTATCTGAGAGGTATTTTGAGCTAAAATTTACATACACACTCTGGGGACATCAGAGGCTTATTTTACATCTAGTAAAAAGGGGCATAATAGGTCATCTTTATAGTAGTGGTGTCAAAATTAGCGCGTTAACGCATGCTATTAATTATTTTCAGATTAACGCGTTAAAAATATTTAACGCAATTAACGCAGGGGCGGGGCTAGGGTTGGCCACCCCATTCGCAACTGCTGCCTCTGTCTCTTTTTTTCTTGCAAAGGATTGCGTTTATTTAGATGCAGAATGTCTTTATGACCACATCAAACAGGAGAAGTTTCAGACACGTGCTCTATACGTCGCCTCCACGCCAGACAAGCGCGTAAAAGATACTGTGCTCGTAGCGCGCACTCTTCAAATACACGCACAAAGGTGCCGGTGCGCGCTGTAGCCTATATCATTTCATATCATACAGCGAAAGAAACTACGTGCATGCAATGTCGTAGTTATGCCGTCAGTTAAGGCATGAAGTTACCAAAAAGGCGATTAAAGCTGCCTTAAACTGTGTGCATGCATGCAATATGTTATGCGTCACATTTAAGTACATGTCTCTGAAATGGTTTTAAAAACTGTCCTGAGGCCCCCTAGCACTGTCTCCCTCGTCTAAAATACCCAATTCAACTCATCCGCTCATTAGTTGAGACTTTCAGACCTGAAGTGAGTCAGAAAATGTAAAGAGATTTGTGAGAAAATAAGATGCATGTCAGATCCCCATCACCTTCAGCAGCAGCAGCTTTTAAAGCAATAGCAGGCAAATAAGCTAATAACCAGCTGCTGTGATGTCTATTAATCCAAGAACAAAAGAAAAAAGAGGAAATCAATAACTTTTATAGTTTTAAGGGGTTCATCTATATTTAATTTAGAATTTATTGTTTGGTAAGTATTCATTTTCTGTATATTTCTGCTGAAGGGCACAGGTAGCTAAATATGTCATTTATTATAATGGGTTCATGTGAAGATTGTTTTAAGTTCACTTAAATTAGACGTTAAGTCTAATAAATGTTAAAATTGATAGCTCTCAATTATACTGTAATGCTGAATGGCTACAGTCAATGGTTAAATATTCAGGGGGCAAAACATTTTTTTTATAGAGACATCAGTATTGATATCAGTGATGCTGGCCTTCAATCATAAAAAAGATACCATTAAAGAAATATTAAAAATATACTGTCTTTATGTTGTTTGTACATTGTACATTTGAAGATTGTTTATTTAAAAACTTGAATGTTAGGTGGGGTTAAGCGTGATTAATCACGATTAATTTTAGAAAAATGTGTGATTAATTAGTTAATTTTTTTAATCGATTGACAGCACTACTTTATAGTTGTTCAACAGTGAATCTGAATGTGAAAGTGATAACAAATGTGGTTAAAAATTAAGACTATAAAAAGACTCTCTAGATTGCATCAAAGAAATGTGCACCGTCAGCACATTAGTGGTGTTCTGATAAAGAGCAAATGTAGAGAAGCAAACACGAATGTGATTAAAATCAACCTGCTATCAAAATAACTTAACACACAACCACATCCATATACACACACAGGCTTCCCATATTGTGCACGGTAATTTGCCTATGAAGACTTAAATGAAGACAATATAAAGACTATTTTTTGTACGATCATCTGGTTGATGTCATTGTGAAAATAACATGCTATTAATTAACAATATAATATTTTTAAAAAATACATTCATTTTATAGACTTTAAAATAAAAGATAAAACTTCTATTAAATAAAAATCACTGGTTTTATTTAATCAGGTCAAATTCCAACCAAAAAATAAAAAAATAAATATACTACTTTTTAATCAAAATGTATTATTCTCATTTAAGCTGACAAAGGATGTGTAGGCAAGAAAAAAAATATCAACCAATACTATTATAGCCTAATGTTTTATCCAATAAAATCTAAATGGATAAAATTAAACCCTACCTAATATTTTCCAATGATTATTTTGTTTCAATACGTACAGGTAATACAAAATTCCAATGTGTGTGAATGGTGATCCATGTTTTCTAAAGAAGCAAATGTACACTTTACTACAAGGTACCTTAAACTTGAAAAGAGATGTATTCTAAAAAAATACAAAATTGAAATATAACGAACGATCACTTGAGATAAACAGAGTTTACTGTAGCTCTGTATGATAACAGACACCGGGCGGATGTCTCCGGAAACAAATTTCAGGTTTGGTGAGCTGATTGTGGGGTGGCCATTGTGGACCGCAAACAAACTGGAAGACAGCTACCTAGGAAGAAATAAACTCCACAAAGTAAGCTACTTTTTAACTGAGGGCACCATTCAATCCATTTTCCCCATACATTCTGCGTTTTCTATTTTATTTTATTTTATTTCTCAATTCTGTTACAATTTAATACAAATGTATCTAATGAAATTAATAATTTTAATAATCTTTTAAAATATAATCAAATAAAAATAAATAATTTACATTTTTGTTTTAAATAAGATGCTGCACAAAAGAACTGCAAATTAAAACAAAAAAATGGATGAACAAATATTTGGTTGTATGATATCCCTTAGAAATAACTAAATTATTATTACTACTTTGAGAAGTATACAACAGTAATATATTTCCATCATAACTTTTTCATGTAAAACTGAACATTTATTCTTGCGGGTTGATCTTTCAGTTTCAGTTTGACAGTGGTTTTCCTCAAATTAAACGGTGAAAAGCTGATGAAGTTATTCTCAGAACAGCTCTGGAGATGAAGTTCATGTGAACTCACATATTGCAACAACAAAATGCTAAAAAAAAAAACACTGCAAGCGTCACGTGTGTTTGTGTTCATGTAATAGACTTGCAGACTTAATGTGGGTCGACATGCACTGACTGGCTGTTGTCACCTTTATTTCTGCTGTGTGATAGGCTGTCACGTTAATCCATATCGAGTAAACTATCCAGAGTTTATCATCGTTACCAACACAAATTTCATTGTGATCTCGATATGATATATGCCCTATCTCGCCCTACATTTCAGCTCAAAGCATTGTGGGTAAAGTAGTCTTTGACAGCTACTCACGTGCATGTTTATCAGCAAGGGCGATGAGCGTTGTAGAGATGTCTCTGCGTCGGTAGAAGCACACCACTTTGGCCTCCACATTCCCATTTGCTGTCTGCAAAAGGAAACAGAGTTGTCACAGCAACAGCTTCTAGACCAATCAGATCCTGGGGAAGCCTCAATATGCAAATTGAGGATCAAATCAAAACCATGACCTAAACACCTCTGCACTTCCTGGGTGATGGAGAGAAGATGAGGAGGGCAAACAGGGGGATGCAGTGTGATGTTAGAGGATGTTAAAGGCTTACAAGTGTGAACAGTACGAAAAAAGACAGAAAGCTGTAGCTTTGAGATTTGTCATTTAGGAATGGGGTTTTGCCAAGCGCTCACTACTAAACTTGAGCTTGTCATCCTTTGCATATTTAAAGGGATAGATCATCCAAAAATTTGTCATCGTTTACTCACACTCATGACATTCCAAACCTGTATGATTTTCTTCCTTGCAACACGAGAGGTGAAATAAAAAAAAAAAAAACTTCTGCCCACTATTTTCAATAAAATAAAAGTGAATAAGGACTGGGGCTTGTCAAGTTTCAAAAAAGACAAAAAGCATCATAAAAGAATGATTAAAATGAGTGAGTTGAAGTAGCAAACTGAATCAGCTGAATTAGGGAATGAATCAATCAGACCAAGGGTTTAGAGTTAGGCCTATGATTTAGTCTGGTTTAAAAGGTCTAGGTTGTCTAAAGAATGTTCCTGACTCGGAAATTGCTACTACTTTTATTTATACCATTACAGTATTTATTTACTTTTAGAAGTAGCTTTTATTTTTACATAATCAGTTTTCAATTTAATTTTAGTTTAAGTTTTAGCAATTTTGACATGTTTTGTCATTTTCATTTAAAATATTTCTATTTAGCTTTAATTTCTTTTTTTTAGCATTTCAACTTTTTATTTGTCAGTTGTCAAAACAACATTTCCAAGTTTCGTTTACAGTTTTAAAATGCAATTTCAAATTATAGTTCAAATCATCTAATATTTATATTTCATTTTATTTCTCTGTGGTTTAAATTAGTGAAAACAATAGTTTAGTTTAAAAAAAACATCAGTAATTGCTTCATAATATTTAGAATATAGCACAAAAGCCACATGGACCACTTCTATTCAGATGTTTTTCTCATATTGGAGCCTGAAAGCCCAAGTTCTCATTCTCTTTCATTAAATTACCAAAATTTCTCAAATCTCTCGCAATTGCATTGCCATTTGTTCATATCTGCCACTACAATCTGGGCTTTTTGTCACAGACTTAAAGCATTAAAGGGTGACCATCTTCAGTCTTCTACTGTTCGATTGGCTTTTTTAGCACCACACACACTGGTTTGTCACTCACCTTGTTGAGTTCCTCTATTCGCCTGATCAGCAGTGGGTTACTGGAGGAGTTTTCGAAATAAACATAATCTGTGAGGACAGAAAGAAACAACCGTTAGTGTTGTTCACACACCTACAGTCTGTCAGCGACAGGCAGCATCTCCTGTCACGCTCCCACACCTGCTGAGGCTTACTGGACTGTTTCAGAGACTAAACAGAGCATTCTCCGCCGGGATACATGACAGGAGCGCCCGCTGCCTTTTGGCGAGTTCCCCAACAACAACACTTGAAAACAAATGCGTTGACACTGTGAAAAGCTATGGTGTTTGTAACTCAACCTCCTAGATAACCTTCAGCCGCCACTTTTGCCTGGCACCAAACGACATGCCAGTATCAGGACTATCAGAGGAAAAACAGACCATTAAACCCAAACAAGACACTCTTTTTTTTCGCTTAGGACATTTAAAAATGTTTTTAAAAATAAATTAAGAATACAATTCAAATACACATTTTCTTTGTTAACTTTTTATTGAATTTTCTTCCTAAAACAGCAGTAACAAAAAAAAAACAACAGTACAAATTCAGAACCCACCCCAACGCACTATAAAGTAATTTTCACATGGATTCCAGAAAAGATGACAACATCAAACGCTGAATGACACAAACTACAAATACACAATTGGAATAAATCTCTTTTATCATGAGCTTAGCTTTGGAATTAAATTCATTTTGCATTTCAAATGAAAATCAAAAAAACCTATTATGCCAAAAGTGTCAGGGTGATACAATCATCCTGATAATGTAATGAAAAATTCTTAAAAAGAAAGCCTTATTGTTTGAAAAACACTGTCTACTAAATCAAGGTCATGTGTTGCCACCAATAAAGTCATGTAGTGCGACCAACAAGCTGAGTGAAAAAAAAAAAAAAAAAAAATATATACAGGAAATTGCCATCAAGACGACCCCTGCAGAACATCATGACTGTGTTTCAAGGTCAAAAAGCCTCTTGAAATTTCAGAAAAGTTAACTTTTATGACAAGGCAAGGTTAGTTCTGGTTCTTTAATGTCATGTGGCGCAACGATATTTATTAATAATTTCAGATGTGTTAAAAAAGAAAATTAATTGAATGTACACACACATACAGCGCCCTCCATAAGTATTGGAACAGTAAATACAAAATTGCTCTGTTGGCTGTGGAGTCAAGACATTTGAAAATATGATTAAAAGATGAATATATGAGAAAACTACAGAATGTCATTTTATTATTAGCCGTTTCAACACATATATGTTTTACCAAATAAAAAGACACAGCACTTTTAGAGTTCATCCCACTCATTGATGTGAGCATAAGTATTGGGACAGTTGAACATAAGGCAGATATAAAAGATTAAAAGCTATTATTTAGTTGCAGATCACTTGCGCACAATCACAGCAGTGAGTCTGTGACCCATAGACATCACCAGACTCTTGGTCTCATCCTTTGAAATGCTTTTCCCAGCCTTTAATGCAGCCAATTCCAATTGTTGCTTGTTTTGGGGAGTTTCTGCCTTTACTCTCCTCTTCAGCTGGTGAAATTCATGTTCAACCGGATTTAAAAGACTTTCCATTTCTTTGCCCTTTCCTTGACTGAACTGGCAGGGTGTTTTGGGTCATTGTCAATACAATATGAAGCACTTCCCAATGAATCTGGTGGCATTTTCTTGAATATTGGTAGGCAAGATGGTTTTGTACCCTTCCTAATTCATTCTGTTACTGTCATCATACATCAAGTCATCAGTAAAGTTGAGAGGGCCTGTTCCAGAGGCAGCCATGCATGCCCATGCCATGACACCATCTCCACCATGCTTTACAGATGAGGCTGTATGCTTGGGATCATTTGCTGTTCCCTTTTTTTCTCCAAATTTTTGCTTTCCCATCACTTAGATAAAGGTTCATCTTTGTCTCATCGGTCCATTAACACAGTTCCAAAACTGGCTCACCTTTGTGCTTTTTTGCAAACTCTAATCTTGCCTTTCTATTTTTGGTGCTGGTCAGAGGTTTGCATCTTGCTGTGTAGCATCTGTAATTCTGTGTCAAAGTCTCCTGAGGACAGTAGATTAGAGATCGACCGATATATCGATTTGCCGATATTTTTCCCGATATTTAAGCATTTTTCCATAATCGTATATCGGTTTTGTAATATCGGATTCCCCGATAAACACCGCCATCTTGCGGACGTTTTGAGAATTGCGCGCAGGATCGCAATTGCAGCGCGTCTGAGGGGAGACGAGACAACAACGGCGTGCAGGTACTTGATTTGCTGTAGTTAGTAAACTATTTAATATTACAGTCATTAATGCACAAATTAGATGTATTACATAAATGCCTGATATATAGTTTATGCAACTTGGCTCTAAGAAATATGATAAATAAGATACTCTGTCAAGCCCTGTCCCTATAAAGATATAACTTTGCCTGAAATAACACAGCCATGAATTAGAGCATGTTGGAAATAAAAGCGCTGAATTGAATTCTCTCTCTCTGTGGTCTATTAGTCTCGTGAAGTCGGAGTCACGTAGATAATCCGTCAAGTCCTCTCCAAATAAAGACGTAACTTTGCACGAATTAAATAATACAGCCATTAACGATTGCATGTTGGAAATAAAAGCATTGAATGTAATTCTCTCTCTGTTGTCTATATGCTCATCGTTATTCTCGTGAAGCCGCTTTCATATTGCAGTTCACTCAGCGGTTGATGCTCAAGAAATGCTCAGCACGGCCACTGCATGTAACTTTTAACAAGATTCACTTTTTGAAACACCCTAAATTGTATTAACACTTACTATATAACCATTATTTAGTTTATAAACATCTAAATTAATACAACTCTATGGGAATTCTCTGCAATCGATCGCAGTTTGAGTAGCCTATAGTTCTGTGTAAAGGCATATAAACCGCGCTGTCAGCAGCATAATTTAGAGCATGCCAGTTGAGAAATGCAATAAAATACAATGCTTGTTATATTCCAATATTCCAGAGAATATTATTATATTCCGTGAATTAACATTATCCAGTGCTTATAAACCTACTAAAACTGTAGTAAAAATGAAGTTGATATGACTCCTGTTCTTTATTTATTTTCTCCATTTGAAGACATTAGCCATACTACGTTTATTTTGCTTACTGCTAATATTAGTGTTGCTGCTAAAGCTTTTTATTGTTGTAATACGAAGATTAAATTTAACATGACAGGGCTCTAGACTGCGACCAAAATGGAAATTTTTTGAGAGTTAAAATTTGACGTGGTCGCATTTGTACGAGTGCATGGTCTGCGCTACTCCAAAGCGTCTGCTTCATACAGCGCGCGCTGCCAGCCGCAGCACATTATAGCAGGAGTCAGATTTCACTGATCACGTGAAGAGAGGTGCTTTCAGCACGAGCGCTTAGTGGGTAGAGCCTGGTTTATACTCGGCGCGTCAGCACGAGCGCGAAGGTGCGCGTCGCGGACGGAGCGCAACGGAGGATTTTGTTTTCAAACTAAAGTAAAAGACCGCTTCTTAAACCAGAGAAGGTGAACATGCAAGTCCTGTCAGCCACAGCCAGTTTAGTTTTACTTTTCTTTTTGTTTTCGTTTTGAGAAGCTTGTTATCTTTGCTGTTTACCTCACGTTACGCTATAGAGGCTTTCCTTAATTAAAAAAAAAATATTCATATTTATTTGCTTCCTCAGAGTTTGCTAAACATTCTGTAATATACTCGGTATATAGCATGTGGTGTGTCCTATGCCATGCCTCGTCTTATTCGTTTTTGTTGATAAATGTTATGTAAGAGTTTGTCATTGTCAACGTACTGTTTTATTGTTGTTGTGCTTTTTAATTAAGAATAACAATGAATCCATCTTTTGTTTTAGTCTTAAAAAGTGAAAGGTGTATAGATATAAACAAAAGACAATGATCGTTTCTTGTAAAATGTGACACCAAGATCGCAAATTTGAAAGTGAAAGCGCACGAAAAAAGGAATTCCTGACCACAAAATTTAAATCACAAATACAGATGAAAAAGAACGAGTTGAATGTTGAACACTTTCGTTACCATATAACTATAAACTATGATAAAAGTTCATCAGCATGCATTGATTAATCAAATGTGCAAAAACAAAAAACAAATTGCAAACAAATTATGTGCTCCTGAGACCAACTGAGAAAGTTAGTAGCAAAAGTGAGATCAGTGGGAAGAATGAGTCTAGAGCCCTGCATGAAAGACTGCTAATTCTCAAAACATTTTTTGTTAAGATGACTGAAAGGAGGAAAAACCAAAGTGAAGTATGGACTTACTTCACACAGTCATTTATTTACTTTATAACAGTAAATAAATATCGGTTCTGCATATCGGTTATCGGGCACATAAGCATGCAAATAATTGGTATCGGTATCGGTTATAAAAAATCAATATCGGTCGATCACTACAGTAGATTGTCAGAGCATCACCCCAGCTTTCTGGAAGTTGTTGGTGATTTTACAGACATGTCTTTTAGGGTTCATTTTCACAGCTTTTATGATTTGTCTGTCATCAACTACTGTTGTTTTCTCAGCCGATCAGGTCATTGTTGGTTGCTGGTGTCGCTGGTGGTTTCCAAACTCTTGATTTCTCCATGCCTTTGTTTTTGCTAGAGCTCTAACTGACTTCATCTTTTCTTTTAGCATCCAAATTGCTTGCTTTTCTCTCAAAGTCAGCTCCCTCGTCTTCATCCTGGTTTGTGTGTGTCATCATCGATTGCAGGATTCAGAATACATAAGTAATGGATATAACTGATACGACACATTCCATGCTTTTAATATCTGAAGAATGAATGCAACAGGACACAGCTGATCACTTAGAAAGACCTGTGAGGCAACTGTTCCAATACTTATGCTCACATCAGATAGAGGGATGAAACTCTAAAAGTGCTGAACTTCTTAGCTGGTAAAACATATTTGTTGAATCACCCAATAATAAAATGTGACATTCTGTAGTTTTGTCTCATATTCATCTTTTATTCATATTTGCAAATGTCTTGACTCCACAGCCAACAGAGCAATTTTGTCTTTACTGTTCCAATACTTTTGGAGGGCACTGTATACATATATGTACACACTTTATAAAAGTGAATTTAAAAAAAAAAACTTTCTAAAAACATGGCACGTGTTTTAAACCTGACTTTTAAAAGATTCTTTTATCATAGCCCCACTTTTGCCATTGACCCTCCTACCAATTCTCTCAGTTCTTCTTTCTTGCGTCAACCATCCTTTTCCCGATGTATTTGTGTGTGTTTGTCTTCTGTGCGTGTGCTGTTGGCCTTGCTCCAGGGCGTGTGGGCTCTGTGCAGGCTTACGACTCTGTGGGATGTCCCCCGCAGGCCTCAGGCTTGGTGGGGTGCCTGGTCTTAACCCTGTGCGCGCCAGGACCTCTGGCAGATTACACCCCGCGTACAGCAGACGGCATACACACACACACACACACACACACAGTAATCCCATGGTTTGGTGGTGGGGGGCGGGGGGACCAGAACATCAAGTCTGGCAAAAACACGTTCGCAAACTCAGTGTTTGGTAACACAGCCATGTGAGCCTACAGTTCCCGTTTCAGAGAGAAGTCTGTTTACCAATACATCAAAATGGATGATTTTCCTGAACAAGTGGGACTAAACTTTCAGGACAGACAGCCGAGAGTTATAAACATTGGTTTTGGTTTTGAAATACAGCACTATCCTACAACCCTTTTTTTATTTTTGAATTTTTGCCACATTGAGAAAAAAAGAGATGAGAAAAGATGAGAATAAAGAGATGTCTTGAGAATGATGGCATGATGCATGAAGCCAGTCAAACTGGACTTACAATGCTCATATCCGCGGCTTAATACATCAGATCATAAACAGACAATCCACTCAAAAATATTATGAAAAATGTTGACAACCAAACAGTTTCAGTTCCCACTGACGTCCATTACATTTTTTGTCTATACAATGGAAGTCAACGGGAACCAAAACTATTTAGTTACCAATATTTTTCAATATTACAAGTGTTCATCAGAAGAAATGAAGAAATGCATACAGGTTTGGAATGACATGAGGATGAGTAAATGATAACAGACCTGCCATTTTTGGGTGAACTATTCCATTCCCAAAATACAAATGTGATATGCTCTATATGAAAGCAGATTAAAATACCACATTAAAAGTGCAACATAATACGGCTTCAAGGTAATATAATCAGTCCATTAATACAATCCAGTTAGAATATATTTGACGTTTAATGTTGTAATGTTGAGCAGAATTTTCAGATCAATGATATTTCATGCTGGGTGGGCTGCCCAGCTCAACACCACAGAAAAAGAAAGCAAACAATCGACAAGCGACTACTCCTCGTAGCCACAGCTGATTAAGGCAACATGTTGATTTACATGTAACAGGTAGCTTTTATCACCTGTCACTTTATACCAACAGGCTTAGAGCAGACACAGTGCTGGCCATGAACATGTCCTTTTCAAAAAAAAGCTCAGTCTACAGCACCACTGGCTATAAAGGGACAGGAAGTGTCTTTGGTACGTTCTCTACACAGTCTCGGTGATATAACATCTTAGAAAGTCTGGGAGGCAGTATGTTCTTGTTTGTTGTTTTTTCTTCTACCAAAAAGTGTATGCTGGCTGTTCTGCAAACATGTGGTCTGTAGCACCTTTCTGAGACTTTCAGATAGATCTATTTAATGTCAAAATACACAGTGGGTCTACTCTAATAGACAATAAGTGAACACAAACACAGAAAACTAGAGATGTAAATGTGATCGTTTTTGTTTTTTTTCATTTTGAATGCATAGTTTTCATAAGCCCCTTTCGCACCGCTTTGGTTCCAGAACTAAAAGTACAGTATTAAAGTACTAGGACGATTTTGTGTGAACTATTTCCCAGTACCATTTAAAGGGTTGCATTCGCACCGACAGTGGGTACTAGGAAGTGACGTAAGCCGGTCGACAGCGATGTCATTTGATGTAACAACGACGTTAACAACAGGATGGAGGATGCTGTGATCAGAGCTGTGTTTTTGTTGTGTCTCGCGGGTTTCACAATAATGGACATGGAATGTATATGTTTACACGTTTTAAATGATGGCGGGTGAGGGCGTTTTCGTTTGCGTTTAGCCAATCAGCATACACTTATATCACGATAGTTCCTATGGAACAGTTTTAGACCCTACTCTGAAGTAGGAGCTAATTTAGTTCCTCCAAACGGAGTTCCGGGAACTAAAACCGTTCCTAGTTCCTGCGGTGTGAACACGCCAAAAAGTGGGTAGTTCCACAATTAGTTTGGGTCCTATGAAAAGGTTCCTGCGGTGCGAAAGGGCCTATAATTTAGATTAGACTTATTAAACCATCATTCAAAAGGTTGAAAGAAAATAGCTAATTCTTTTATCCAGCAACGTTGCATTCAACTGATCAAAAGTGACAGCAAGACATTTTAAAGTCTGTGTAAAGTCAATTTTAAATGTGTGTTCTAAATTTATCACACTACAGAAAAATGTGTTATTAACCACCCAGCCAAATTTGAATGCTAAAAAAAAAAAGCCAAGTAAATAAAATAAGGTATCAAAATCTTGAAAAAAATAACCAGTATTCTCTGCTCTCATACGCTGGGGGCATGTCCACTGGCGGCACTGAAACCTCGCCCACTCGCAGTAAAGCTGCCGTCTCTCTCAACTGCCTTCCTCTAGCAGCTTATTGAATGAGGAGACCGAGCTGTTTTGTAAATGATCGCAACCAGGTATTATGCATTTACGTGTGAAGGCATAGCTAGCTAACAAACTGTAGGCTATAGTAACTAACAGTAATGACAGTAACTCGCGATTGAGCCGTGAACCACTGATGCTAATGCGCTCTAGTTATTAGGTGTATTCGACTTGAAGTAGCGCTGCAGAACGATCAGTGTATGACATCAAAGTACCGTGAGAGCAATTCGAAAGCATCAGGAGCGTCTGCTCTCTGTATCTCTCACTGTACTTTGATGTCACACACCAGTCGGTCTGCAGCGCTGCTTCAAGGCGAACACGACTTACAGGGGCGTTCACACCAGACGTGATTTGCGCAAATAAAATCGCGCTATTCGCACGTAGTTGGACGCTTGAACATTTTGAGTTTACGTGCTCCATTCGCGTCTGGTGTGAACGCACCATTATAGTGTTGGGGGAGGGGCCGTGTTCGGTGGCTCGATTGAGTGATCGAGTCATGATTTAGCCCCGCCCAAAAATCCTGATCGCGAAAATGGTGAAGAACCGTTTAACTCCACAAATAAACACTACATAGTTCACAGTCTTTGTAACATGTTTCAGCAATGCATTTCTAACATTTATAATGTGTTTACAATGCTCAGAATTGACTTTACACAGACTTTTAATGATATAGCCTAAAAGATTTCCTTTTCAATTAAATTATGTTATTCTGAACTTTCTAATCAAAGTATAAATAAAAAAATAAATAAATGCAGCCTTGGTGAATATAAGACTTCTTAAAAAAAAAAATTATAATAAATATATATATATATATGCTGGTCATAAAATTAGAATATCATGAAAAAATTGATTTATTTCAGTAATACCATTCAAAAAGTGAAACTTGTATATTAGATTCATTCATTACACACAGACTGATATATTTCAAATGTTTTTTTCCTTTACTTTTGATGATTATAACTGACAACTAATGAAAGTCCCAAATTCAGTATTCAGTATATGTTCAATATTGAAGACACCTGGTGCCACACGCTAATCAGCTAATTAACTCAAAACACCTGCAAAAGCCTTTAAATGGTCTCTCAGTCTAGTTCTGTAGGCTACACAATCATGGGGAAGACTGCTGACTTGACAGTTGTCCAAAAGACGACCATTGACACCTTGCACAAGGAGGGCAAGACACAAAAGGTCATTGCTAAAGAGGCTGGCTGTTCACAGAGCTCTGTGTCCAAGCATATTAATAGAGGGGCGAAGAGAAGGACAAGATGTGGTAGAAAAAGTGTACAAGCAATAGGGATAACCGCACCCTGGAGAGGATTGTGAAACAAAACCCATTCAAAAATGTGGGGTAGATTCACAAAGAGTGGACTGCAGCTGGAGTCAGTGCTTCAAGAACCACCACGCACAGACGTATGCTAGGCTTGGGTTTCAGCTGTCGCATTCCTTGTGTCAAGCCACTCTTGAACAAGAGACAGCGTCAGAAGCGTCTTGACTGGGCTAAAGACAAAAAGGACTGGACTGCTGCTGAGTGGTCCAAAGTTATGTTCTCTGATGAAAGTAAATTTTGCATTTCCTTTGGAAATCAAGGACCCAGAGTCTGGAGGAAGAGAGGAGAGGCACATAATCCACGTTGCTTGAGGTCCAGTGTAAAGTTTCCACAGTCATTGATGGTTTGGGGTGCCATGTCATCTGCTGGTGTTGGTCCATTGTGTTTTCTGAGGTCCAAGGTCAATGCAGCCGTCTACCAGGAAGTTTTAGAGCATTTCATGCTTCCTGCTGCTGACCAACTTTATGGAGATTTCATTTTCCAACAGGGCTTAGCACCTGCACACACTGCCAAAGCTACCAGTACCTGGTTTAAGGACCATGGTATCCCTGTTCTTGATTGGCGAGCAAACTCGCCTGACCTTAACCCCATAGAAAACCTATGGGGTATTGTGAAGAGGAAGATGCAATACGCCAGACCCAACAATTCAGAAGAGCTGAAGGCCACTATCAGTGCAACATGGGCTCTCATAACACCCGAGCAGTGCCACAGACTGATCGACTCCATGCCACGCCGCATTGCTGCAGTAATCCAGGCCCAAGGAGCCCCAACTAAATATTGAGTGCTGTACATGCTCATACTTTTCATGTTCATACTTTTCAGTTGGCCAATATTTCTAAAAATATTTTTTTTTGCATTGGTCTTAATTGATATTCTAATTTTCTGAGATACTGAATTTGGGACTTTCATTAGTTGTCAGTTATAATCATCAAAATTAAAGGAAATAAACATTTGAAATATATCAGTCTGTGTTTAATGAATGAATCTAATATACAAGTTTCACTTTTTGAATGGTATTACTGAAATAAATCAACTTTTTCATGATATTCTAGTTTTATGACCAGCACCTGTATATCACCTCAAAACTTTTGAATGGTAGAGTGTATATATAAAAAAAAACAAATTGTAGCTTCTCTAGCATTTAAAATGTTAAATATAGGCATTCATGGACGCAAAAGCAAACTGGTAAATATATAGTGTCATTAACTGAGTGCCCTAAAAATGCAGCAACTTGAGCAAAGTGAGATTCAGCGATCTTGTCTGCACTATGACCAAATATTGAAATTTCCTGTAACAGGTTTTCAAAGAGGGATCCAAGAGTGCTAGGGGATCTGTGGAAAATTTGGGGAAAACATTTTTTTTACTTTACAGAGATACACACATATACATATATATCCAGCAACAGTTTAGTCTTACAAGAGTAAAATGCATTGTTATTTTTGCAATTGTCATTTGCTGTCTGCGAGATCCAGTGTACAGCTTAATTCAGTGATGTAACTGGGGTGTTGGGATCTCTACATCTTTGGGACCTAAAAAAAAATGTGGTGGACGACCAAAAAAGTTTGGGAACCCCTGACATTCACAATCCTGAATCTTCCACTCCATCTGAGATTCATTCAGCCATGTGCGCCTGACTGTATCTATCAGCTTGTATGCTTAAGACTAGGACCACACCTCTTTGCTGCTTATTTAATGAGTACAAGTTCTACCAGAGGCCTCCCGGTCCGGGGCAAAACCCGACATGGAGTCAGAACCTCACACAGAACCTGGAAGAGAAGCTTGCAGAAGACCTGGAGGCATCACCGCTGTCTCTCACAGCTTCCGCCAACCCTCCTGCCATCTCCGGCTGACTGTGCCCACAGCGATTGCTGTGCCCCCATCCCCCCACCAATCAGCACGTGACACAGCCTGTGACATCACAGTGCAGTCAAATTTCCTGTGATCCTATCCGTGCATGTTGCCGAGCCTTACTCAGACTGAGGGTGAAAGAAAGACAGACAGAAAGAGAGTGAGAGAGAGAGAGAGAGAGAGAGAGAGTTAAGTGCAGGGAGTCTAACCAGGCCAGAGGAAGTTGAGTGAAGAGAGACAGACAAAGAGTGAGAGATACAACAAACAAGCCAAAAAAAGTCTTTGAATGGATGAACACTCTTAAAAATGTAATATATTTTTATAAAAAAAAAATATTCACAAACTTGTCAACCTCATTAAATCAAAAGAAATTGCGCAAGCACATATGCAATCAGGCTGGACTTCAGGAAGTGTGGGCTGCCCTGAGTTGGACTCAGAGGAAGCGGTCCCCGTGGCCCAGCCGCTGCAGAGACCCCAGCCTGCACAGGTCCTCGGAGTGCACAGAGGCCATTCAATCCCCGTCTTAGGACAATCAGACCGGGACCCACGAGACATCCGTTACTATGGCAATACCAGTTAATTCAAGCTTATGCGCCAAACACATACACAGAGCATTAGTGCAGCTCTTAGGTTATTCTTGCTCTCTGCCTCCGGCTCAGGGATTCGGGTTATACAACACCTTCAACAATACAGAACCACTGCTTGTCTTTCCACCTAATCAGAGGTGGGCCGGGACGCACAGGACACCTAAACCTGCTGGTTTTAAACCATATGATATATTTTTTTGCCCCCTATGTTTAATATGGGGGGTATTAATGTTCATTCTGGTGGCATTTTTGCCCCAAGCCCCTGTTCATTTCTGACTCTCATATGCACTGATCTCTCAGCAATGTAGTTGACAAATCCACCATAGTGACAGAGAACTTTAATCCCTGCACTTTTGATTAATTTAATGCGTCCTTGCTAAATGACAGTATTAATTTATTTCCTAAAGTCTTACTGACACCAAACACTTGAACGGTATATAAAATTTATACATATTGCATTTTATTTATGAATTTTAAGATTAAAGGATTTGTTCCAGAGAAAAAAAATTCTGATAATTTACTCACCCCCATGTCATTCAAGATGTTCACGTCTTTCTTTCTTCAGTGGTAAAGAAATTAAGGTTTCTGAGGAAAACATTCCAGGATTTTTCTCCATACGCTCTTAAAAATAAAGGTGCTTCACTATGCCATAGAAGAACTTTTTTGTATAAATGGTTCCATAAAGAACCTTTAACATCTGAAGAACCTTTTTGTTTCACAAAAGGTTTTTTGTGGTGAAAGAAGGTTCTTCAGATTATAAAAAGGTAAGGAAGAGATGGTTCTTTAAAGAACTCTTGACTGAATGGTTCTTTGTTCAACCAAAAATGGTTCTTCTATGGCATCGCTTGAAGTAACTTTTGAAGCACCTTTATTTGAGTGATATAGTGGACTTTAAAGGGCACCTATTATGTCCCTTTTTACAAGACGTAGGACTAATATTGGTCTTGCGTGTCCCCAGAATGCGTCAGTGAAGTTTCAGCCCAAAATACCTAACAGATCATTTATTATAATAATTGGAAAATGTCATTTTTGGGGAGTCTAAAAAAGAGCTGATTTGGAGTGTCTCTCTTTAAATGCAAATGAGCTGCATATTCCAGCCCCGTCTCTAGAAGAGGGCGTCGCGTATATGTCTCCCTGCATTGCATATCAAACTTACAGCAATAAACAGCCGGTATAAGCAACATAACTGAGAGCGAGAGAACCGGAGTTTATCCGTACATATGGGAAGCCAAATGCACTGAAAGTGGGACGAAACAGCGCAATGTTACAGACCTCGTACTGCGCTGACCTGTTATCAGCGCGGATCAATGGACCGAGCCATGCGCCCGCGCTACCGAATGAATCTCGTGCTACAAACAGCACGAACTAATCTCACAAGCGCGGCACTGATCAGTTAAAAATACTTCAATGTACGCACACAAATACGGTTAAAACGCTAAGCACTATAACAACATGACATTCACAAAGGAGTCTGGAGTGATACACATATTTAGGTGGATTTTGAGCCGCATTACCTTGAAAAAAAGAAATCAGCAGCTCGGATGTTGGGAGAAAATTAAGACTTATGTACAGTCTCACATCCAAACACAGAGCACCGGGTTGCTTGCGAGACATTGTTGACATTACAGCTGATCGAGTGCAGAGAAAATGGAGGACAGTGTACAACCGCTGAGGGCGGAAACTATGGCAATGGAGGGCTGTCAATCAACCCCCATGGCCCAGCTCTACGCAATGTGACATCACACTGCATGAGAATCAAACGGCAGGCCTAGTGAGACTGACTTGGTTTAAAGGGAATTAAAAAATGAGGAGTGGGTGGACTTTTATCATTGTAGAGTGGTTGTGTTCACACACTGCCGACACACATTTTTGTCCAAACACCATGTAAAAGTGGATTTTGCATAATAGGTGCCCTTTAACGGGTTGAAGGTCCAAACTGCAGTTTCAATGCAGCTTCAAAGGGCTCTACATGATCCCTGCCAAGGAATAAGGGTCTTATCTAGCGATAACGATTGTTCATTTTCTTAAAAGAAAAATTTACATTTTATATGCTTTTTAAACCACAAACAGTCGTCTTGCACTAGCTCTACGCCCATGACTTCACGCATGACGTAGTCACATTTGAGAAGTCACGCATGGCACAGGTGGAAGTGACTGCAGCGAATGTGCAAAGAAAGTCAAACATCCTTTACAAAAAAGGTAAAACAATGATGTTGGACAATTTTGAAGTTGGAGGAGAAAATGAGATCCTACCCTACCTTTTTTAACCAAATTACACAAAGAATTAAACACACATCACCTTTCCAATGTTATTACGTAATGCACGAAATAGCACATTGCAGAGCTAGCGCAAGATGAGCATTTGTGGTTAAAAAGAATAAAACTTTTATTTTCTTAAGAAAATGGCAGATCATTTCACTAGATAAGACCCTTATTCCTCAGCTGGGATTGCGTAGGGTGCAGTCTGGACCCTCTACCCATTGATCTCCATTGAAGTCCTCTATATGGAGTAAAAACAAATTCCTCAAAAATCCTAATTTGTTTTTGACTGAAGAAAGAAAAAAATTAACACCTTGGGTGACATGGGGGTGAGAAAAAAAAAAATCTAGTTTTTTTTATATTCTGGAAGTGAACTAATCCTTTAAATAATTTCAGGACTAAAGTTGCATGAAAGCAACAACTATGCCTGTGTGTAAAACATGCCGATCATGTAGCATCCAGCATCATTTGAGATTTGTTCTAAGAAGCATCTTGTAAGCTACACTGGAAGTTAGGAAAGGCTGTACACTTCAGACCATCTTTGATCATTTTGGCCTGTTTTCTTGAGCATCCCACCCTAAATGAGGTGTTAAGATATTATGTAAAGTAAAAAAATAGCCCACCCTCTTTACAAACATGTAGACTATACTAGATTTTTTTTTTTTTAGTGGACTAGTCTTTCAAGTAACCCAGCAACTTTTGTGAAAATACACTTTTTGGAACACATTTTGAGAAATGTTCAAATTTTCCCTGGCTGAGCACTGACTCCTGGACCAGTACCAGCAACTTTTCAGTATAAAAGGGATATCAGAATATAAGAGCTATGGATTTCTGCAGTGATGTTTGTGTTTATATGTCTCTGTGGTTATTTAGGCCAGACCGTTCTAAAGGAAAGAGAACAAGGCTTTGTGCATTAAATTGCAGGGTCTGTAATTGTCCCACCTACATATACTGTACAAAGATCCCGACACAACGTCCACAATGTGACAAGTATTCAGTAGCAACCTATTTTCTGTCCTGACTAAAAGCAAAAAAGCTGCATGAAGCGACAAATCACAGCATATTTGATGGCCAACATCAGCATTTACTACCATTCACTTTCATTTAATAGGGATATTCAGAAATAAACTAGGCTGCTTGATTTTGAAACTTTATGTTATTCATGGGTAATTGATTGGATTTTAAAACCTGATCTTCCGTTCCACAATGAAGCCATGAATAAGCATCAAATCCAACCGGCATCAACTGTTGAGGAGGTTTTTCTTTCACTGGAACATGCTGAAGGTCAAGTTCACATGTGAGAGCACTTTGACAATCCCAATAGTTCAGTATGGAGTCTCAAAGCTTATTTATTAATTCATTTTGGCCAATACTGATATCATCTTTATTATATTAAATCACTGCATTAACTTTTGGCAGGATGTTAAACTGTACAACTGTAGAATAAAACAATGCCAAAACAGCTAATTGGTTAACAACAACCATTATCTCAAAAAACTGACGACAGCCAAGAAGGAAAGTTATTTCTAAAGTAATATTTTATTTCTTTGAAATAACATGACCAGGATTGTGCAGTAGAAAATAAATGGGATTAATTTTGACTGGAATAATTTGGACCAATTAGATGTCACCATTGGTGGAACATCCCAGTGCAATGTGTCATCACAGTCATTAGGACAGAAATTATGTGGTATTAAGCTTCGTAAGGTCATAAAATAAGAAACAGGTGCAAACGCTGTCAGGGCAAAAAAGCATAATGAGCAATGAATGAAAACTCCAGAATTAGTTTGCTAAGAACGCAGCAATTGCTTGCAGGCATTTTTAATGCTAATGGTTCAAGGGTCAAATCAATTTTGAAAAATCAATACGGTTTAAACACTATCATAAAATAAAGCTACCGCAAAAGTAATGGCAGAAACTGGTTAGTTAGCTAATCCTCCGAGCATTTTCTCAGAAACAACACCATTCCACTCATCTCATTAAAAAGTCTCTGCCAGCTGAGGAACTATTGAATAAATGATAATGTTGCTGTTTTAACTGTCAATCACACAACTGTACTAGAGAGATAACTGCTCCTGGGAGGTGCTTCAGGACTCTGCAGCGCTCAGAGCAGCCTGAACTGATGCTTTGCTCAACAAAGACAACTTGCACTTTCTGTAATGCCATCATTACCTGCATTTAAATATTACAGAACAACAATCCCTTTTGTCCTGTTTTGTATAGACTCTGAACACTGAATGAACAGGCCCAGGAAGAATATGGGAACTTTTTTCTGTATCGTGGCAAAATTCTGTGGAATTGATTATCAATACACATTCTCAAATTAACAATTAGCATTAGTTATGAGTAGAACTTTTTGGATGATGAGCAGATATAATTTGACTAAAATCTTTCAAGCTTCATGGGTCAATGACATATGGCCACAATAAAGAAATAGTAAAATGTACCATCTTAAAATTGTACTCTTTCATATATTTGATATATTACATAATTTTCCAGAAAAGTGTATATAATATTCTAAAAGTTTACTTACACCTTGAATACATGTGAACAAACATTTAAAAAAATAATAATAATTAAAATATTTTTTTACAAATAAATAATTTATTAATAATTAAAATAAAAATTCATTACAGTTTTGGGTAGTCAAATCACATTACATTTTACAATCAGTAAGAAATTAAGAGTTGCATTCCCTATTTTGCCCTCTACTTTACGAACACCAGTAAGTCTAATAAAATACAATTATGCATGCGCTGATTTGTGACTGCGTGTTTTGAGTTTGAGCTACATCAAGTTGATTCTTTATCGTCTATTTTCTATCTTAAAAACAATTATATACAGTATAATTTTTGTTTCTATAACGTGTGAATATATCCCCTATAGCATTCTAAAACAAAACCAATCAGAGCGCCTTATCACTAGTTTTATTTTGATTTCTCGAGTCTGCTATTAGCTTATAGCCCGTTAGCATCGGCAGCGTGGCTGCCGCTAATCTCGCTTAGATTGCTAATACCCTATTCACACACATTACCATTGTTTCACTGTTACTTGCTTAAATGGCGGATGTGTGTCTACCTTTGAGTACAGGTGAGGACACATTCGAGCTGCATTCGGTGCAGCTGGAGCTGGAGGCCGTGGAGAAGCAGGCCCAGCTGAGAGAGCGGAGAGCCGCGCTGGAAACATCCCGGGCTGATGCTCACAAGTCCGGGGGAAGTATACAGCACGCTGCTAACTCCCACCACCTCTACTCCGTGTGTTTCTCTGCACAGACCCTGTGCACCCAGGACGCGATCTTCCCAGATGTCCTTCACTCCGGCGCCAGGACGCCACGGACCCTGGGTGCACCAGCAGCGGAAGACACGAGCCAGGCCCCGGGAGACGACCTCTCCGCCTCCAGTCTTCGAGATCTCCACCCAGAACCGCTTCGCTCCCCTCCGAGAGACGGAACGCGGCGCTGTGATCGTCGGAGACTCCATCGTCCGGCACATCTGCTCTACATTAGCTTAAGGTAACGTGCACACTCACTGTTTCCCCGGTGCTCGTGTTCTGCGCAGATACCCGCGATCCTGAAGTGCGACGAGAGCATTGGTGCTGTCGTGCTGCACGCAGGGGTTAACTACACCAAGCTACGGCAGACGGAGACACTGAAGAGGGACTTCAGGAGCCTGATCGAGACGTACGAAGCACATCGCCCGCGACGACGATCATTGTGTCAGGACCGATTCCCACGTATCGACGAGGACACAAAAGGTTCAGTAGACTTTTTGCTTTAAACGAATGGTTATTGTCATGGTGTAAAGCACAGAAACTGCTCTTTGTTAATAATTGGAATCTTTTCTGGGAGCGTCCTAGGCTTTTCCGTGCTGATGGCCTGCACCCCAGCAGAGTCGGAGCAGAACTCCTGTCGGATAACATCTCCAGGACGCTACGCTCCATCTAACTAGTAAGCCAATTCTCAAATAACTACTATGATGACTTTTGTTCTACCCACTTAAAAGATAGAAGTACTTGCGTTGTCCAATCTATACAGACTGTGTCCGTTCCCCGAATAGCGAGGTCAAAATATAAATTTAATGCAGGATCTAGAAAAAATCTGATTGTGATTAAACCAGAAAAACGCAAAATAAATGAACAAAAACTATTTTTAAAGCTTGGGCTCCTAAACATTAAATCACTCGCACCCAAAGCAGTTATTGTAAATGAAATGATCACAGATAATAATTTTGATGTACTCTGCCTGACTGAAACCTGGCTTAAACCAAATGAATATTTTGGCCTAAATGAGTCTACTCCACCAAGCTACTGTTATAAACATGAGCCCCGTCAGACTGGTCGTGGCGGCGGTGTGGCAACAATATATAGTGATATTCTCAATGTTACGGAGCATATCCGCAAACTCATAAATAATAACCGAAACAATCCAAGGTTCTTATTTATCACAGTGGCTAGATTAACAAATAAACATATGCCACCCGATCTAAATATTCCCTCACAGTTTAATAGTAATGACTTTATGAATTTCTTTACTGATAAAATAGATACCATCAGAAATACAATATCAAATGTAGATTCTACTGCATCTAGTATTTCAGCTTCATTCATCGCACCCAAAGAAAAACTGCAGTGCTTTACAACTATAGGACAGGAAGAGCTAAATAAACTTATCAGTGCATCTAAACCAACAACGCGTTTATTAGATCCTGTACCCACTATACTATTGAAAGAGTTGTTACCTGAAGCAGAAGAACCGCTTCTCAATATTATTAACTCATCGTTATCTTTAGATCACGTCCCAAAACCATTCAAGCTGGCGGTTATTAAACCTCTTATTAAGAAACCACAACTAGATTCTAATGAACTGGCAAATTACAGACCCATTTCAAATCTTCCGTTTATATCTAAAATTTTAGAAAAAAGTTGTGTCTGCTCAAAAATGCTGATGATACTCAACTAAATATCTCAACAAGACCAGATGAAACTTCTCAACTATCTAAGCTAATAGATTGTGTAAAAAATGTAAAAGATTGGATGACCAATAATTTCCTCCTATTAAATTCAGATAAGACAGAGATATTACTTATTGGACCAAAACCATTACACAGAATCTCTTGGATTACAATTTGCAACTAAACGGATGCACTGACACGTCCTCTAAAGTCAAAAATCTGAGTGTTATATTAGACAGCAACTTGTCCTTTGAAAATCATATTTCCCATGTTACAAAAACAGCATTCTTCCATCTTAGAAACATTGCCAAGCTTCGAAACATGCTACCTGTTTCTGATGCAGAAAAGCTAGTTCATGCATTCATGACCTCTAGACTGGACTATTGTAATGCACTGCTAGCTGGTTGTCCTGCATCTTCAATAAACAAGCTACAGATAGTCCAAAATGCAGCGGCTAGAGTTCTTACCAGGTCAAGAAAATATGATCATATTACCCCAATTTTACAGTCTCTGCACTGGCTACCTATTCAGTTCCGTATGATTTACAAAATATTATTACTTGCCTATAAGGCCCTAAATGGTTTAGCTCCTGCGTACCTAACTCTTCTTCTACCACGCTACAATCCAACCCGCTCCCGAAGGTCGCAAAACACCCAAACTCTGGAATAGCCTTCCTGATAACATTCGGGGTTCAGACACACTCCGTTTAAATCTAGATTAAAGACACATCTCTTTAGCCAAGCGTTCACATAATGCATCTTATAATCTTGGACTGCAGTTATATCTGATCAAATGTACATTATTATTATTCTTTAGCTTGGGTTGAACAAATCATTTTTGCTTAGATGGAACAGCAGCTACGCTAATTATGTCTCTATTTGTTTCTCTGTTTCTAGGAATTACAGAAGTCTGGATCCAACCCTTAAATGATTTGAGATGACTGAACACCTGAGAAAAGATAATGCCAACCCCTCAGAGGACCTCAGAGGATGCCAATGCTCAGACAACATACAGAATTACCTAATTTTGCCATAAGTTAAATATATTAAGGTTCTGCAATATATAAATATATTGTGGAAACTTAATTTCCTGTAGAGCTGCTTTGCAACAATTTGTATTGTAAAAAGCGCTATACAAATACACTTGAACTTGAATTACCTTAGGTTTAGGTTTTTTCTTGCATGTTGGTTGCACCATGATTTTGATTTGTCAGTCAATATCAAACAAATGGATCAAATATTAATAAGCAGCAATGCAATTGTTACAATATTTTTTATAGGAAATAACAATAATAAAAGATTATACCAAAAGAATTTCATTCTTTTAATGAGGCTTTTATCCTCATTATGATATCAGAACAGTTGTATCCTGATACACTGCACTCAAAAAATATCAAGTAACTTTAAATTCAGAAAATACAAAAAAAAACCATGCTCATCATAGAAGAGGTGTTTAAGTCACTGCATTATGAATTGCATTTTTCAAATATTTTGAAAAGATTCATAGAAAACCTAACATAATGAGCATCACATCGTTGACCCTTACTGAAAGTTCTGCAGGCACAGATTGCTGGCCAGTGTTTTACAGAATCTTCTAGATTCAAAACTTTAAAGCAACCACATTTTCCCCAAGGTAGATGGGGAACAAATGCATTTTGAAACTACACCTCGTAATAGGCTACGACTATTGTACCAGACAGAAAAATCTGAAATCCACTTGCTTTGTGGCATCATACATCAAGTACTCCCATGACCAACCGCAGGCTAACACCCGCACGGATCGGACACATATTAGAGAAAGCGAACACCTGGCAAAGCTTCTCAAATACCGTATATCTCTGCTAACTGCATCCTGCCCATTGGCTCACATTTCTCATTCATGTCGCCATACTCAAACCTGGCCCAACCCAAGTTCAACGCCACCAATCACAATGTGATTCAGCCCATTTCCATCATTTCTGTGGCTGTTCATGGTGGTCTGTTTTGAATTTTTTTCCCTCTGATTTTCTTGGCACATTTATTCTACGCTGGAGTCTAGGAGAAGCCTCCCTTCTGGGAGAAGAAAAGAGAGCCAGAGAAAAGCCGTTAGCTCAATGAGAGAGAATTCAGGCCGACTGCCTTCTCCATCAAGTGTGAGGGAGGACAAAGGAGGAAAAGAACGCTAAGGCTTTGTTTCTCCCTCACAGGGCATTGTTTTAACCATTATGGCTCTGCTTCCAAATTCAATACCCCAAAATCCACTCAAAGGAAAACGATGATTGTATTGGAGGTATCAGGAGAATTCTGAACGCTTCAATGCGGGAAGGTGTCTGGGCTGCTTTAACGAGATCCAAATGATAGTTATGGCGCATTTCAGCAATCAGCTATTAGTACGGCTGCGCTAAGTGTAAGGTGCACAGCAGAGGTCTGAACATGGAGGTGTAAAATAGTGCAAAACTGGCTTCGTTCCAATCCGAGGTTAGTCAATGTGCTTCTTTTGGTCCACACTGGAGCAATGAGAGAAAAAGAGAAATGGAGAGAGAGCGCAGGAGATGTCGATATGTATCGGGTGATGCAGTAGCCAGAGGTATGGAGGCCCTTGGAGACTCTCTGCTGGATGGAGCGCCTGGGGCCATTTTCAGCCTCAGTAGCCAAAGATGTTGCAAAATCGGGGAGGAGCATGTAACAGAGTAACAGATATTTACACAATGATCTTAAAGTCCTGAACGAACACATTCACAAACCTGTGATTCATCTCTGTACAGGAAATCCAGGGAGAACAGCGGCCTGTTTAGAATATAGTGCACTGCATACTGAGTAGTACAGACCCAACACTGTATTTGTTTGTATGCATTATTTAACGATAACTATTTCAAACCGTGGTATGATACACTGTTGTCACAAGACCATGTTTAATCATGTCTAAATTAAAACCTGAGAAAGATAAGAACATTCTAAAGGGATAGTTCACCCGAAAATTACAAATTGTCATCATTTAGTCACCCTGATATCATTCTAAATTAGGTATTTCTTGTGTGACAAGCAAGTATGTTTGAGCTTTCATGTTTAGAAGAGATGATGTGCTCTGTGTATGTGCGCTGATCAAAGTTTTTATAAACATAAAACCATAAATTAAATCTGTTCATCATATAAAGTAAGTGCGTCTCTTCTGAAGACTTGGATTAAATTGTTTGATTCATATGAAATATTTTTACAATTACAAGAACTTACTAAAGAATCAAAATGTTGGTTGCATGGACTTTCAATAGATGGACAAAATGTATGAGAGAATCATCTTCTTCAACATGAGGATGAGCAGATAATGACAGAGTTTTCATTTTTGGGTAAACTCTTCCTTTAAAAGATGTTAATGTTAGTAGATATTACTCAAGTTCATTTGTAACACTGCAAATGAAAAGTTAAGTCAAGTGCATTAGGGGATGGATATTACTGGTATATTGCACTTTCACAAATATAGTAAACAACCCCACTATTCCGTAAATACAAAACATTTGAAAACTGTACACTTCATACATGAGAAAAATGTTTAAACAGAAACATCTACGGAGAAAATAATAATTTAAGGACGCTGGGCTGCCGAGCAGATTTGGGAACCAGAATTACTGTAAATTCACTCGTATCGCTCCTGACCAAAGATCAGCTTTTCTTCAGGTTAGACCAAGTTCATCAGCTCCCTGCCTCAAGGGTAAACTTCCGAATCCAAATACTCTCATTATACCAATAATTACACATTGGAAACTGTAAGCACACATTCATTCTCACTAAATCAGCATAGCCGGGATCCTAATGGATAATTGATACCAACAGGGAATCAGTTCCTGAGCCAAATGCAATCACCGGATGGGATAGATAACCCAAAAATGAAACTTCTGGCATCATTTACACACCCTCGTGATGTTTCAGACCTGTATGACTTTCTTTCTTCTGCAGGACACAAAAGGAGGCAGAATGACTGCCTCAGTCGCCATTCACTTTTACTGTATGGAAAAAGCAATGAAAGTGAATGGTGACTGAGTCTGTCATTCAGCCTAACATCTCCTTTTGTGTTCTGTGGAAGAAAGAAAGTCATACACGTTTGAAACATTATGAGGGTGAGTAAATGGCACAATTTTTATTTTTGAGTGAACTGTTCCTTTAAATAGACTAGGTACAGTAGCTTCAGCCATAATAGATAATTCAGGTAATAACAGATAATTGTGAACCCCTTTTAAATGAGACCCATTTCATAATAAAAACAGTACATTATTGTCATCTTCTCTCTTTATGAAAATAGACCAATTTGAGAATATACAATCTCAATTAAGTTCCTTCTTTGCCACAACGCATTCTATATCCTATTATTTATTTATTTTATCCTTTCATACACTAAAGCTTCTCCATAAGCACTGGACGCAATCTATTGGCTTGAGATCTATGTGCCAAAACTTTCTCCCTCCATCTATTACATCCAATATCTATAAAAAGTCAATTGCAAGACAAAGATTTGATACTGTACAGTCCTCTCCCATCCAGGCAGAGTGTTTCCGACCCGTCCGAGTCTTAAGTGAGGCGTGCTGCCCAAACTTTAACTTTAAAAGCCCAAACGCGTCTTTTCTGTGTAAATTTGAGAGTTACCCGCTTGTTACTAACACTCAATGACACTCGAAAGCGCTACATCATGCTAACGGCAATAAATGTTGCGCCAGTTAGTAGTTAAAACATACTCGGGGTCCCTTAACGAGAGTGTTAATCTTCATCTCGCTGTTCGCGCTCACCATCATCATCCTCACACTGTAGTCCTACAGTACTTTAAAAAATAAAAGAGGAAGGACAAACCTAAAACTGCTAAGCCTTGTTGCGAAAAAGCATGAACGACAGCGACGCACAAAAAAAGGGTACGACATTTTTTACCGAGCGTGATCTCTTACCTCCGACCCGGTACATATTGGCTGCCATGACTGCCCCGGTCCTGCCTGGCGTCTCCAGGTAGGGCTTTCTCTCTCCGCCGCCGCCGCTGAGTGCTGTTCGCTGGAAAATGGTGGATTGATCAATACGAAGCGGACCAGTGAAGGGATCTTAAAGAGACAGTGCACATATTTTTCTGTAGCCGCGTTCCACGGGACGATGTGAGCGATCGTGTTCAGAATCACCCGCGTGTTTAGGAACACCTTCCCAACAAAGCGGGATCCGGAGACTCGGGCCACGGGGCTGGAGAGAGCGCCAGAGGGAGGGGAAGGGGTATGGGCAGCATCACTCGCGTTTCCCCGCCTACTTCAGACGACCGAACCATTGCTGTACTACTTTGGACCCACTAGAGGCGAAAAGAAACAAATAAACAACTGTTGCTCTCGGACTGAGTTTGAAACAAAGATATAAACTAGAATAACAGAACAAGGAAATACATCTCTCTCTCTGTGGAGAGACATTCGTCTGAATAACTAGAAGAAAATGTGAAAAGCTGCTACCACAATGTTGGAGTTATGAGTCCAAAGAGCCCTCCCTGAGTCTATATAATATTCTGGTGCTGCGATTTGGTTTTTGTTTTGCTTAATTAGTTTTTGGTTTCGTTTTTTTGTGTTTGCTTTGTTTTTTCAAACTAGTTTTTCCTCAGTGTACGATTCATGAACCAGAATTTGTGATCCTGGACCACAAAATAGGTTTATACATAATAAATAAATAAATAAGCTTTCCATCTATGTATGGTTTGTTAGGATAGGACCATATTTGGCAGAGATACAACTATTTGAAAATCTGGAATCTGAGGTTGCAAAAAAAATCAAAATATTGAGAAAATCGTCTTTAAATTTGTCCAAATGCAGTCATTAGCAATGCATATTACCAATCAAATATCAAGTTTTGATATATTCACGATAGGACATTTACAAAATATCTTCATGGAACATGATCTTTACTTAATATCCTAATGTCTGTTGGCATAAAAAAAAAAGCAAATTTTGACCCATACAATGTAATGTTGGTTATTTCTACAAATATAATATACTCATACGACTTAAGACTGGTTTTGTGGTCCAGGGTCACATTTGTGTAAATTCACTCGTAACGCTTCTAATCAAAGATCAGCTCTTCCTCAGGTTAAACCAGGTTCATGTGTTGTTTCGCATTGCTTTGCTTCTTTCTTTTTTCAACTAGCCAAACATAGTCTTTCTTTAAAAAAAAAATATTAAATTTAGGAATCCAGTAAAATCCCTTTTTTGTCGAGCAATTGTTAGAGACAGTTATATTGCCTGAATTGCATTCCTTATAAAAGGCAAAAAAATATATATGAAAAGAATAGTATTGTACGAATTCATAATATACATTTTTTTTAAAAGTAACTGGATGACCAATACTTATGTCTTGAAGTGCATGTCTGATGGTTTCTTTAGTATCCCTTGAGGCCAGAAATGTAGTATGGATTTCATTCATACTATATAGCACATCGTTTTTTAACGGTCGCGACAGTACCTGTTCAGACATTCTGGACGCAGCTATAGGGATTGTGGCATAAATTATGGATTCAATGTTGAGAAAATCAGTTACCAGTTGGTTTTGAGTGCTATTCTCCAGTAGGTCCCTTAACTGTTTTAACTATAGCGAGACTTCTTTGGTCAATCAGCTTCATCAACAGCATGGCTATGGCTATCAACAAGCCAGCAATACCCAGAATAAACTAGCTTGGATGAGAGTGGGAATTGATGCTGGTCTTCTCATCAGTTTTATTCCACCTGAATAACTCGCTTTACAAAAATTATTTATTGTCTAACACCGTCATTATTAACTAGGCTTTTCATATTAAGCTTAACTGTGAGTTATATTTCATTAATCCCAGGTTAAACCCACTTTAACCCTGGATAACATTTCATTAACATGTAGCAACCACTTTCAAGGTGTACAATGTGATACATACCTATAGGATTACATTAGCCGAGGCTTAAAGTGTTAATAAGTGTGAAAAGCCTAATGGAAAGGTCATCTTGTGAATATGTTTTTAATACCTAAAGATTATACAAAAGCTGTCGTTCAGCCTGAAGTGTCTTCAGGTACATAATAAATGTGGTAGTTTCTAAGTCTGTTTAAGTTCTGAGCAAGTAGTCTAAACACTGGCTGACAGTCGCTAAACCAGATTTTTATAAACTGAAGTCCAAATCCTGTTTTATTTATTTGTTCTCTAGCCTTGGAATAAGCTCAAAGTCTCGAAAGCTAGTTTATAATTATACTTTCCCTGCATACACAACTACAAAGATTTAGACTTTTCTAAGTTTGGTCTGAGGGAAACGTGAAACACTGCATTTCAGAAGTCCTTGTGGGTGGCACATGTTCCAGAATTTGTATGCATTGAATGAGTCAACATGTGAAAAACGTGAGCAATATACACTTAAACCAGCAAGAGACACTACAATTATGAGACATCTATAGCACTGCTGATGAAGAGAAAAGTGTATGAAAAATAAACTGGGCATTAATCTCAAGCAAAATAGGAACATTTCTTCATATTTGGCCTCCATTCATGTTTATTATTCATTATTATTTTTGTAAAATTTAAAATCATTTTTTTTATATATTTTCAGTGTGTGTGTGTGTGTATAAATAAAATAAATAATAATTATTTAATCTAATAATTCAGATAATTATCTAAAAATCAAATAAGAGTCCTATTCCTATCTTTCAATTTATTTAACCAAATGTTAATATATTCAGTTAGAAATATATAGAGGAATGTCATTTAAGATATTTAGGACTTTGCTGAATTTTTAAAATCCGTAACACTGAAAACTACATCATTGACATCAATATTTCATAATACTATAAAAGGAATCTGTAATTTCCTTAAATTTAAATGTCATTTGTCCATGTCTGATGTATCAAATTAAATACATTTTGCTAACAAAATTTAACCAACAACCTCAAAATATCCCGTTCAATTCTCTCAAAAAATATGAACTCACACTGGTACATATTTGACGTTCAAAAATAGGTCATGAATAAACAGGACGTCTTTAGGGGGACAACCGTGATATATCGAATAACCCACTCATCAGGCCCAAAGGAGAGGGACCCATGAATATAAGCAAATCAATATATACATGATCATGAATCGATTAGCAAAACATATGTGACTATAAACCCTCCTGACTATTTAGACGAGGACTGACACGTGACAAGATGTTAATAATGTAATTTTGGAGGAGAAGATTTTGGGGAGGTGAGTGGGATCTTGTGAGTGCTGGTTTTGGCACGGCATGGTAAGGCACCTCATCATGTTTAGTGGTTGTTGTTAGTGAAGGCAGAGTGGAATGCTGTGGTGAGCAGCTGATTTACACCATATGAAAACCTTACAAACTGAGCTCTGCCTCGAGCTGTAATCTGCAATCACATGACCGGCCTCAGCCAATGGCAGGCTTTGACTTACCCTCTGTGGAGACTCACAACAAAGCAAGTCCGTACTACTGATTTTTGTGTGTGCCTACGTATTTATTTGTAAATATGTGTTTTTGGGGTCCTGACTTCAAACTGAAGCAATCAAATGAATCTCAATTTGCTGAAGCAGTTATCATGTGAGGATTTGAAGTTGTAGCCTAATGTTAATTTGCTGCAGTCTGTCTATACCCAGGACTAGAAGCCTCTAACAAGCAGTAGGTTTCAGGATTCTTGTACTCTGTCTCTCGATCTTCCTCGCTCTCGGCAGAGCCCCAGCTGGCCTTCTCCCAGGGCCCTTGCTCTAGCACAGCAGGCAACTGCTAGAGAAACAGAAGAAATCAATTAAGGCGTGTGGCCCGATCAAGCTCCGTCTTTTCTTGTGTTCGGTTTATTACAGACTTAATTACAGCCAAACACGGTTCACAAATAATATAACCATTGTCCTCACTGCACGGACGTGACTGTGAACCCGGGTCCATCAGCGCAGAGGGAGGGCTGCTGATCGGTTTCATGTGATTTGCTGTATATAGACAGACGCACTCAAGTACACTGATGAAATCTCTGCGTGGATCAGGTGTAATAGGAATTTCCATCAGAAAGAAAGAGAAAGAAACCCAGAAACAGAAGTGCTTGTGTAATTGACACCAAGATTTATTGGTACAGAACATCAAAACAAACAAACACTTGTGCTGATCAAATGAGAAGACATCTGATCGTCACGCAGCAAACAAAACAGGAAATGACACTTACATTATTGTCGATTCGTAAGAAGAAGTAATCTGGTTTGTTGCTGACTATTAAATCTGCTTATTTTTGCTTAATAAATATTAGTCTTGTTAGTCTTTAATCATTTGGTATCTTAATGCAAATTTTGTAATATATAGCATTAGGCTGTAGCAAGATTTTTTTTTTGACAATTTGATTTTCAATTCAATCTTAAAAATTGAATGATGTGTACTGAAATATTTTGTATTGATTTGTGACTTATCAAATGATTATTGACAAATATAAAATCTGAAATAATTTTATTACATATTTTTTATAGAAATGGTAACTGATAGTAATTTTTTATTATAAAATAATTGTATTTAAATAGGATCATGGTGCATAAATAAAATTATTATAACTGTAAAATACAGCAGAAATTAATTTTTGCCAAATTTGCCCATTGAAATTGATTTACAGGAGTGTCATTTGATTATGAGGGCATTTGTTTTTATAATTACACATTAAAATAATTTATGCTCTAATTTTATGTGCACTAATTTGCATATAAAATACAAAAACACATGATTTTGATTAATTTAACAAATAATTTGACAGTGAACACATATTTAGTGACTTGGGAAATGTGATATCTGTAGAGCCAACAAACCCATAATAAAAAATAAAAAAAATAAAAAAGTTTTTGTTTACATAATATGTGTGTGTACTTTGTATATTTATTATGTATATATAAATACACACACATACATGTATATATTTAAGAAAAATATGTTACGCTTATATTAAATAACTTTATATATGATATAATTTATATAATATATACATGTAAATACATGCAAATAACTTCAAAATATATGCTGTATGTGTGTGTCTTTATAAATACATAATAAATATAAACAGTACACACACATATTTATATAAACAAAAACTTTTATTTCGGATGCGATTAATTTTTTGACAGCACTAATGTATATATATATATATATTAGTATTACAATTTTTTTCTCACTTTCGGTGGCATTTCTAAGCCTAGTAGAGAGCATTCATGCACAACATTTTTATAATCAGGATTGAAAAACCTTATAAATTATATTAGGTTATTAACAACATCTGCAAACTCTACAAAGATGCTCACAAAATGAATCATCTCATGTCACGTGACAAAACAAAAACATAAGGTGTAATTTTGACTGTCGCCAGATGGCAGCAATATATTTTATATTTTGCATTAGAAAGTGTATCTTGTCTTAAACTACAAAGCAGAAATGATGCAGTTTGCATCTAAGAAATGACTTCAGCTCTCTTATGCGCATTCTGCTGCTGATCAGCAGGGGGCGCGAGAAAACCATCTTTAATCACATGTCTTTGTCTTCACGTGCTCTCTACAGAACAAAGTGAGTCCTCACAACACAGCAGTACTGACACCGCTGACAGAGGAAATGACTCTCAATTAATTGGCTCATCTCGCCTCTTTCACAACACATCAGGAGATTAGATTTGGGCCTGATGATAGATATTTTGTCACAGCAACCCCGGCTCTGACCTCATCTCATGCATTGTGTGCTACAAAGCTTTTCTTTCCAGAACTATAATTTTCCTCTTCCTGTTCTCGGTGTTGTGGCATATTAGATTAGAAGAGAAAACTGTGTGGTGGAGATATGATAAGTGTGCACGTGTGTGTCTGTGCACATTCATCTGCTGTAGAAATAGTGTGCTCTATAGAAGCCATGGCCTAGTGCTCTGAAACTGAGTAGGGGACAAAGAACCTATTCCTCCACTGTTTCTTGCCAAAATCCATAAGTAGAATTAGATGAAGGCAAACCAAAGAGAGAAAGAAAGACTGTATTTCACTTTAGCTGTATGAATAGCATCATAAAATAGCTAAATGAAATTTACGCTTCACTATCTTTCACAAAACACATTTGTCATTGCACTTTTTCCATCAATCCTTGCAATTCCTTTTTGGTGGAGGAATCTGAAAATCTTATCTGAAAGTCATTAAAATTCCAAACACATTTCCATTACGTCTATGATAATGCTCCGTGGTGGAAATGACAGTATCAATATTTTAGAAATAAACTGGCCTTGCTTGCTTGCCTTGCTAACATAGCTATTTAATACGATAGGAATTAAATCATATTTTCACACTTTTTGCATACACTAAACCCCTCCATTTCACAATTCAATCAGTTTGCAATTGATAAAATCAGTCTTGGCTTACATTTATCATAGAAATAAAATCACACTTGAACACAAAATGCATTGTGAATACCATTTCATGTTGCCTTTAAGTGCAGCACAGAATGACGATAAACCAGCTAAAAGCACAGGCCTTAACAAGAAAGTTTATAAGGGTGCAGAGACACAAAAAGAGAATGCAATAACAAAGTGAATGAAAGAAATAGAAAAAACTATAATCTTCTCTGGCCAGAAGCGACAGGATTTTCAAACTCTCAGCTGCTGTGGATTGGCATGAGCACCGTCTCCATCTGCCCTGCCCTGCTGGAGAATTACACCAAAACCACAAAACGCCAAGCATCAAGGGTGCGAGGCCCTACAAGAGGCCAGCTGTCCGTGTTTTAGCCTGCTATCTGTTCTACAGGCCACAGACAGTTGGCAAGAGAACAGTGGAGTCATCCGAATGCCAAAAATCTATCAAGCAGCAGCTGACCCCAGAGACCACAGGGCTGGGTTACTGGCTCCACGCACACGGATGTACTGTATTGCTTGCAAAAGTGTAATATGTACATCAATTTTTTTGAACAAATGCACATTGTGTCAGTGCATTTCCCCGGTTTGCATGATATACAGCAATATCTGAATAAAAGTAGGGCAGTAAAGGGCTATGAGTGACGCTTTTCCCCAGGCAAGACTGTCAGTTTAACCGGAATGGACAGTTTTATGCATCATTTTTATACAGCACATGCATGAACTCACATGTATGCGCATATATAGGCATGTACAAATTGCTAATCTTGTCGTTTACAATCACTGTGGTTGTGGTTTGTTATATAATGATGTAAATGACAGCCTACTTGTTCACATGACCTTTAAATCAATCACAGCTTCCTTCTTAAAACTGAATTTGTTCCTTGAATTCTGCAAAACCATTCATTCTGCACCAGGCAAAGTTATATATGCGTGTAGATTGTAGCCTTCATTTTGAGCACACAAATTATATTGCACGGAAAATCACATGCTTTATTTAGTTCACAAACATTTTATAGTTTGAAAGAAATATTTCTATATATCCCAATGTGTACTACCTATGGAAGACTGTTTCCGTTAAAAATAAATAAAATAAAAATCACTGTATGCCTCACATATTGCAATGTATAAAATTTCACAATGATCTTTTTTATATTTTATTTTAATTTAATTTTTTATTTTGTGTATTTTTAGAGAATGAAACTGCTTTCACACAAAAACTACTTACTTTTCAAAGTAAAACTGGTACTTTTTTTTCTTTTACAGTGAAGGCCTGTTAATACAGTTTTTTCTTTACTGTACTGTGTTATATACTTCAAAGGCAGCATTACAAATGTGAACTGTGATGTACTTTTCTTGACCCAAACCTGAAGACTGCACACTAAGTGTTTGCCCTGTGCCAAGGAGACAAATGCATCTCTGGCAGCTGTGTGTTTGAAGAATGGATCTGTTATTGCTCTGTTTGGTTTGAATATGTCAAGTTTCGGGATTCTTGTGTGGGTGTTGTTTTGAGTATGTCTCTGGACAGGTTCAGTTTGAAACATTGTGGATGTGATCTCATATCTATGAGGAAAAAAAAAGAATGAAAACTTGTATCAACTGTAAAAAGCAATATATCTGCAGGAAGCTTTTAGACAAAGTCTGACATGGAAAAAGGCGAAATGAGAACTAGTAGTTCCTAGAATGAGTTTCCCAAGATTGTCATTTTAGGCATTTTATTTTGAAAGAATATGTGTGGGAAAAACCTATACAGTTTTCATAGAGATACAATTTAGTGCACTGGATCCAAAAAAGTATTTAGATATTTTAACTCTGCAAAGTTAAGTTAAAAGTCATTGCTAAAAAATGATTAATCGCGATTAATCGCATCTAAAATAAAAGGTTTTTTGTTTACATAATATATGTATGTGTACTGTGTTTATTTATTATGTATACATAAATACACACACATCCAGTATATATTTTGAAAATAATTACATGTATATACATTTATTTATATTATTATATTTTATATTATATATAAATATATTTAATATATAAACATAACATAATTTTCTTAAATATATACTTGCCTGTGTTTGTATTTATATATATAATAAATATACACACACATATATTATGTAAACAAAAACTTTTATTTTAGATGCGGTTAATCGCGATTAATCGTTTGCTAGCACTAATAAAAATAAATAATTAAAAAGACAGCACAAGCATACTTTCTTGTTTTACAACAGTGGCCCTAAAATGTTTATTTTATTCTATTTTATTTTTAATTTTATTTTATAAAAATACTTCACATTATGTAATGGTTTACAACAGCCTTTAAGTGCAGCACCATATAGTGTCAGACCAATAATAGGTAAACATTCTCTATTATTTTATTTTATCATTTTTATTTTTTTAAGAAATCCAATAAAAAATAAATAAAAAAATGTATATATATATACACATATATGGCATTTTAATCAAATAAAACACATTCAACATTTTTTAACTATTATTGTTGTTTTTTATTTATTTATTTAATTATTATTTAATTTATTTTTTTCACTATAGGTGTTCCTATTCACTTCAAAAGGTAATTTATACAGTATATATGGGTATAAATATAACTGCAGCAATAATCACAGTACTGTACACTGATGTTTTGTTTAAGATGTACTGCTAACTTAGTAACCCATTTAATGGAGAAATCACTTACTAAGCAGGTGAATTACAAACAGATGAATAGGAACTGCCTATTTCCAGTAATATCCACAACACACATTCAAACCAAACCATTATAACCAAAACATCCATCCTATAACCAAAAATTCCCTCCTTATGTAATCAGCAGAATAACGACTTGTATTTTTCCTGTCAAGTACAAGAAAGTACTTTAGACCATCAAAATAAGTTTTAAATCCACGTGATATTTCCCTCACTCTTCTCCTGTGACTTCTTGTGGTTACATCACCCGTTCAAGTGACCGAAAGCATTCATTTTCCACTTCAACTTAGACAAACAATGATTCGACAAAGACATGAACAATGTGTTAGCAAAGCAGCTAAATAAAGTAGCTCTGATTAGATAAAACAAAGATACTCCAGAGAGGAGCAAACTCCCAGAGGAGGACTGCTGGAAAGCCGAGTACATCTTCCCATCACTACAATCTCAGAGAGTGTGCTGAGTGTGGAGGACGAGGTCATTCACTGTTATCTTAGGCGGAGAATCAAGACAAATAACAAGGGATGATTTTTGACATTCCTCAGCGTCCATTTTCAGAAACTTGAAGTATGACAAAGGACTTCTGCAGCAATGCCATTTATGTAATATAGTACCATGTTAAGGTCACTCTGAGTTCTTCTCCAGCTCCTGCTTCTGACCTGCAAATGTCTGATAGTGAAGTTTGCTTGAGTCGCTTAGAGACTAATTAGAGATAATACGAAGTCTGTGCCTTGCCTGCCTTATCAGTCACCACAGACACCTGCTGTTGTTTCCCAGACTGCTGTCTTTAACTGTAGACACCCTTAAGAGGTCTGATACCAACCGCTCTCCTTCAGTCTCTTGCAGTTAATAATATCCAGAGCCACTTTAATACAATAATAGACAAGTTCTGTTTCAGTACATCTGGATCCTCATTCGCATTTGCATATGCTATAATAGCTACACGGCTGGGTAAAATTATGTGACTGTATTCCTGGCATTTCCCTCAGAATATATTAAATTTCTGCTGTTTCAAATATAATTCTTTTATTAGTAGTATTTGTGTGGTACCAAATTAAGGAGCAAAGACTTACACCCTGCTGAACAGAATGGTTTTTGGCCAATCTGCTGGCTGGTCTTTGGGGAGTTGGGGCTCTTTTTTAGCTTGAGTTGTAGAAGAGGACACCAGCTTAAACCACATAAGCCCAGAACAGCTTTTGTAGGTTTAATTAGGATTGTTAACAGGTTATAAGGATCAAGAATACTTGGTGGGCTCTAACAGAATGCATTAACGGCAAAGTAACACCCTAAAACACTGAGAAAGTGTTTAATATTAATTATAGTTTTTAATAATATTTAGAATAGTTTTAATTTTTAATTTATTTGAAGTTTTAATTGATTTATTTTATTTTAATTAGATTTTTTTGTGATTTTGTAATGTACTTTTTAATGTAATGTAATGTCATTTTTATTAGTTTTGGAAAATGTTTTCATTTATTATTTCTATTTCAGTTAGTACTGAAACTTATTATCAAATTAAACTTATTTCAGATAACATTTAAAAATATTTCTAAATACTTTTCTTCAAGGCTGCAATTGTGTGATCAAAAAACAGTAAAACAGTGATACTGTAAAGTATAAATGCAATTTAAAATATATTTTTTATATATTCTAATGTTTTAAAATTTAAAAGTGAAAATGGCAAAGTGGCAAAATTAATTTTCAGCTGCCATTACTCCATTTTTCAGTGTCACATGATCCTTTGGAAATCATAATATGTTGATTTGGTGCTCTAGAAACATTTCTGAATATTATCAATGTTGAAAACAGTTGCTGCTTAATATTTTTGTGGAAATGTAACATTTATTATATTTTAATATTTTAATATATGAATATTTAGGATAGTTTTAATTTCTCGGTTTTTATGATTTTGTAATGTAATTTTGTAATTGTTATTAGTTTTGGAAAATACTTGAATTTTTGTAATTTCTATTTCAGTTAGTACTGAAATGTTAACTTAAACTTTTTTTAATTATCAGCTTAAATTTATTTCAGTTAGTTGCCATGACAACATTTAAAATATTTTGTTTATATGTGTTTCATGTTATATTTATATTTTATTTTAATTCAGGTTTATTTTGATTAAAAGTCAAACGTTTTAGTTAACAGCAACAGCATAGCAACTATTAAACTGTAGCATCATGTAGTAGGCTATAATAAATCTAGTTTTATTTTATTATTTTGAAAGGAAAACATACTAATCTCCTAATTAAGAATCTAATTGCTTCACCACACCTAGATTATGTCTTGAAAATCTGCTGTTATTATTTTCAACAAGCATTTAATAATGCAGATGTTCCCACATGAATCACGACAGCACGTGTGTGAAGAGTCGGGCTGGTTTTGGGTGTGTTTGAAGGGTGGTGTGGGTGTTTGGGTGGAGTATGCACTGAAGGCTACACACTTGCTTTGGGGAAACATGTAGCTCTGAATCCATCCCACGGGAAACGGGTGTGAATGGAAGAATGGATATTTATGGAGGCAAAGGGCCTTATGCACCTGTTCACCACTTGTCCCAATGGATTTGCACAGGCTTGAGGTGAAAGGAACTTGAAAATTTATACACGCTCACTTTCAAAAGTTTGGGGTCAGTAATATTTTTAAATAATTTTCACCAAGGCTGCAATTGTGTGATCAAAAATAAAGTAAAAACAGTACTATAGTAAAGTATTAATTTCTGTGATTGCAAAGCTGAATTTTTCAGCAGCTATTATTTTTTAATGTCTATGATCCAATACGCTGATTTTGTCCTGAAGAAATTTTTTTCATTTTATTTTTGTTCGGTTTTTTTTTTTGCCCTTATTAGGACAGGACAGTAATTTTAGACAGGATGCAAAGTGGGAGAGAGAGGTGGTACGGGATTGGGAAATGTCCATGAGCCGGGACTCGAACTCAGGACGCCCGAAGCGCAACGGCGCATGAAGAAACATTTCTGATTACTATCAATGTTGAAAAAAGTTGTCCTGCTTATTATTTTTGTGGAAACATGACATTTATTTCAGGCTTATTTTACAAAATAGAATGTTTAACATTTGCAGCATTTTATTTGAAATAAGTCAATTTCTGCACATCAACATTGCCCACAAAAATACTAAATATTTTCACTGTTATTTATTATAAATAATAAAATAAATTTTAACAGCAAAAATGTAAGTACAAATTATGAAACACAAATAAAAATCATGACAACAAAAATGTAAAACAAACAAAAATATTAATCTGACAAATGCTTTGACAACTAACCCCATTCTCATTTATAGTCAGGTCCATATTTGGACACAGGCACAATTTTTTATTATTTTAGCTGCAGACCAAAACAGTTTCAAGTTACAGTTATATAATGAATATGGGCTTAAAGTGCACACTCTGATCATTAGTTTGAGGGTATTCACATCAAAGTTAGAGGAAAGGTTGAGGAATACAAGCTCTTTAATATTTACCTGCCCCCTTTTTCAAGGGACCATAAGTATTTGGACAACTGACTCAAAAGCTGTTTCATGAACAGGCGTGGACTATTCCTTCATTATTTCTATATAAATTAAGCAGGTAAAAGTTCTGAAGTTGATTCTAAGTGTGCCATTTGCATTTGGAAGCTGTTGCTGTGAACCCACATCATGCAGTCAAAGGAGCTCTCCATGCAAGTAAAACAGACAATTGTTAGGCTTCAAAAAACAAAACAAATCCATCAGAGAGATAGCAGGAACATTAGGAGTGGCCAAATCAACTGTTTGGTACATTCAGAGAAAACAAGAAAGCACTGGTGAGCTCAGCAACATAAAAAGGCCTGGACGTCCACGGAGGACAACAGTGGTAGATGATCGGAGGATCCTCTCCATGGTAAAGAAAAACCCTTTCACAACATCCAGCCAAGTGAAGAACATTCTCCAGGAGGTAGATGTGTCACTGTTATAGTCTACAATCAAGAGAAGACTTCACCAGAGCAAATACAGAGGGTTCACCACAAGCTGCAAAGGCGGCCAGATTAGACTTTGCCAAAAAAACATCTAAAAAAGCCAGACCACTCCTGGAAAAGCATTTTTGGTCATCTGAAATTACAATCGGCCTGTACCAGAATGATGGGAAGAAAAAAGTATTTAGAAGGCTCAGAACAGCACATGATACAAAGCATACAACAACATCTGTGAAACATGGTGGAGCAGTGTGATGGCATGAGCATGGCTTCCAGTGGCAATTGGTTACTGGTGTTTAGTAAAGACGTGACAGAAGACAGAAGGGGCTGGATGAATTCTGAAGTGTATAGGGATATTGTCTGCCCAGATTCAGTCAAATGGACATTTCACACAAGTGGACATTGACCCAAAACATACAGCAAAAACGACCCAGGAGTTTTTGAAGGTAAAAAAGTGGAATATTCTGCAATGGCCAAGAAAGACCCACAAACAAACAACAACTGAGGTCAGCTGCAGTAAAGGCCTGGCAAAGCATAACAAAGGAGGAAACCCAGTCTCTGGTGTCCATGAGTTCCAGACTTAAGGCAGTCATTGCCTGCAAAGGATTCTAAACAAAAATTTAGACAAAATTAACATTTTATTTATGATTATATCTATTTGAGCCTCTGAAAATGGGGGACTGTGTATAAAAATGGTTGTAATTCCTAAGCATTTTATGATATATTTTTGTTCAACCCCTTGAATTAAAGCTTAAATCTGCACTTCAATTTCATCTTGATTGTTTCATTTTAATTCTATTCTGGTGGCATACAGAGCCGAAATAATTAAATATTGTGTCAGTGTCCAAATATATATGGACCTAACTGTATACGAGTGCCAGCTGCATTAGAATTTTAAAATGCTATAATTGTTGTAATTTTTCACCTTTTAGTCATTTAAAAACATTACTTCACAACAAGCATTAAGATTTCGTCCCGCCAAGCCAACACAGCAAATCCCAGCACTGCAGCTGTGCAGATGTGCTAATACAGCAAACTTACTGATGCTGTAACACTGACACACAAATGAACCTGAATAAACTTGACGCTGCAAGATTCACATTCCTCTCACTGAAACCAGCTATAGGTAGAGCGAGAGTCAATATGGTCCGTGTACGTTTTGATAGTTTGTTTTCCAATTTGAAACGAAATAAGCAGAAACGAGAAAACGGCACCTTTATTCGTTTTTTCGTTTTTTTGAAAAAAACGAAAAAACGAGATTTCGGCTTGATTTTTCGTTTTTTAGTTCAGAGGCATAAAACGAATAAATGACTTCAAAATTCGTTTTCCACATGTGGGCGGTCCTGAGACGCCCCCTTCCGCCGATTGGTCAAGCAAATCTGAGCATGTGACGTCATCAGTAGTCGCTCAGGTCTGTTCAACAAAATAATAGTCCTCTAACGTTACTATGGCTACCGATTCTTAAACTGTACAGGGCAGGTCCTGTTGGGCTTTCTTCTGTGCAACTTTACGCGTTTCACAGAAATCTTTACATCAGAAATATTAAATATTAGTCTGCCACCAGCCCGTTTTATTTAGCTGTGCAGAGTTAAATCTGTGTGATGAAGCTGCGCTAGACAGCGCCGAGCGAGAGAGGATCACTCATAGATATATATGGGATCACTGACCAGTGTTCAGTCAGCAGTCAGAACTTGGGTACCGTCGCGATGATGGTCAAATACATTTGTACTGAAAATGACCCGCGAGTATGATTGACAGGACGATAGCGGAGGCAATTAAAAGCGCAATATAACTTCTGTTAACAAAAACATAAAAAAAAATGTTTTTTAATATAAGTGGCTTTGTCTTTGTTTTAATCAAATAATTGTGAACCACAAACCGAGCCTTCGTTTTAAAGGGCGATTTCCAAATATATTTTATTTATTTGTTATAATATGGGTATTTTATGTCACCCGTCTTATAAGTTTGATTATAGTAGGCTATACGCAAGTTTTTTTATTGTACTATTTTACTGTTGTTTTTTAATTAACAATATATCATAACAACTTATAAAGATCAAAATCTACAGAAGAGATTAACAAATAACATTGGTGTTGTCATAAGTTAACTAATCAATGGGAAAATTTCCTCACCGGCACAACCCTATTCTTAATGTTGGCTACATGTTACAGATTTAATGTTGAGCACATAATGTTCAAGGCTTCTTAAATACCATTACACTCGGTTGAAGAGTCAAGAAGGATGTGTTAATTTACTGTAGATTTCAATCTGTCATTAGTTGGTGACCCGGTGTAATTATAATAGCATAAATAAAAACAAATACACGTAATAGGCTATGTATGCCAATAGGCAAAACACATCTGCTTTTCCTCTAGATCACTTTACTATGGAAGCCCGTTTCCGCCAATGAATAAAAAATAAAACAAGGTAACTGCGACTTTTTATCTCACAATTCGGACTTTTTTTCTCGCAATTCTGATTTTATAACTCGCAATTCTGACTTTTTTTCTCACAATTGCGAGTTTTTATCTCACAACTCTGACTTTCTCGCACCATAGCAAACCACTCTCCGTGTAAGGCTTTTGGACGCGGTTGGACAGTAGCCTACCATTACCGCCGGGCTTTCAGACACAACATTCTTCATTTCTTTATAGTTCTGAGTTTGAGGCAGCTTCTATCACGTTATTTTAATAACAGCTGTCAAGTAAAGCGCGTATTATTGTAACACGAGAGTGGATATATATGAATGCACGCAGGTGGATTTCCTTCACTCTCGCATAAAGCGCGCTTTCATCTCTATGTTCTTGCTATAGAATTATCTTATCTCCTGTATCTAATGTTGTAAGATATCAAGCAAGACATCCCCAATGAAAATTATAAATAAATTAAGGATTCATTAATTTGAAATAAGTTTTTTTTTATTATTATTATTATTTAGTCAATTATATATGAAGAGTTCAGATGCAAAAGCCTAAGTGCCATCTGAAATTTTATTCTAAAATGAGCATTTTTCTCAGGTACAGGTTCTTTTCATTGTCATTAAAACCCTCTGATTGTTTACGGGGTCTTTTTTTACCCCAAATGACTTTTGCTCAATTTTTTAAAAATGTTCCCTTTGTCCAAATGGTATGAAACCTTCTATGGCTCTCAACACTTTCTAGATCTACAAAAAAAAATTAATTGGAATGATATCTGTTTTTATGTTAGCGTGACAAAATTTGTGACACTCGTGGCTTCCGGGGTCTCTGGAGACCCCGCAATCAAAATAGACAAAATTCATCATCAAAATCAGAAACAACGCAGAACACATCGACAGAAATGGCACAAATAAAGTGGCACACTTCCACCAATGCGAAAAACATCCACAATGCTAAATTATATTGCTCACAACACACACACACACATATAGAGGAACACATTTTTGAGACTATAAAAACTGTTCTCTTATCATTTGTAAAATAAAATCATCCAAAATGCAGTAGGCTACCACCACAAAAATAAATTGGTGACACTGACACATTGAAAATGTGCACACTCACACACACACACACACACACACACACACACACATTTGTAAGGCTATAATTTGTCAAATAAAATCATCCAAAATGCAGAACCAACACAAATATAAAGAGGTGACACTGACACCGACAATGTGTACTCACACACACACACACACTTATTGTTCCTCGTTGTTTGATTTCTTTTACTAAATTTGATCTTTTTACTGCTTTATTTGCTCACTTGTTATTGCTGTTCAGTTCATGTGTTCATATGTAATATAACTGTTAATTTCTGTTCATTTTTGTTCTGTTACAGTTAGTAACTGAAATATTGATTAAAATTGTAGAATTATATTAAAAATAGATAATTGAAATAAATGATAAAATCTTAAGACTCCAACATTTCTCTTTGTAACATTTTGTTCAGGTTTGATTCTAATCATAATGTAACATTATTGAAAAACTGGGTGTTTTTCAGTACAAAAAATACTAAACTTTGACAAAAAATATTTTATTTTTGTTATAATTGTGATTTTATAATATTTAGATATGAATCCAACTGAATCCAACTTGTGAAAAGATATCTTTCAGGTCTCTCAAATAGCAAATAGCATATAGTGGAGCTCTATGGCCATCTAGTGGTTAAAGTGATATTTTTTTATTTTAAAACTGCATTTTCCAAAAATGGGTATAAATGTTACATTAAATCATTTAAAATGATCCATGTTATCCCCATGAATGAAAGTTAGAAATCTGGGCCTTTTATAAAGTGAATTTTACATCAAATGCTGTTTTTTTGTAAATTTGTAATTTAAATAAATATTTATTTATTTATAGAAATTTAAAAGATATCATAAATCCTCCAAAAACTGCACAAATGTTGAGTAAAAACATTAACAAACAGAGTAAAATTACATTTGTAAAAAAAAAACTATTATCTTGTTACAAAATTAAATGTTATTGTCTGGGGTCTCTGGAGACCCCCAAAAAACTATAGGGTACAGAGATTTAAACCATCAGAGGGTTAAATTAAAATAACTGAATATAAACGAAAAATACTAATTTTAGAAGAGAATTTCAGATGGCATTTAAGCTTTTGCATCTGAACTCTTCATATATAATTGACTAAATAATTTTCATTTATTTATAATTTATTTATAATTTTCATTGGGGATGTCTTGCTTGATATCTTACAACATTAGATACAGGAGATAAGATAATTCTATAGCAAGAACATAGAGATGAAAGCGCGCTTTATGCGAGAGTGAAGGAAATCCACCTGCGTGCATTCATATATATCCACTCTCGTGTTACAATAATACGCGCTTTACTTGACAGCTGTTATTAAAATAACGTGATAGAAGCTGCCTCAAACTCAGAACTATAAAGAAATGAAGAATGTTGTGTCTGAAAGCCCGGCGGTAATGGTAGGCTACTGTCCAACCGCGTCCAAAAGCCTTACACGGAGAGTGGTTTGCTATGGTGCGAGAAAGTCAGAGTTGTGAGATAAAAACTCGCAATTGTGAGAAAAAAAGTCAGAATTGCGAGTTATAAAATCAGAATTGCGAGAAAAAAAGTCCGAATTGTGAGATAAAAAGTCGCAGTTACCTTGTTTTATTTTTTATTCATTGGCGGAAACGGGCTTCCATAGTAAAGTGATCTAGAGGAAAAGCAGATGTGTTTTGCCTATTGGCATACATAGCCTATTACGTGTATTTGTTTTTATTTATGCTATTATAATTACACCGGGTCACCAACTAATGACAGATTGAAATCTACAGTAAATTAACACATCCTTCTTGACTCTTCAACCGAGTGTAATGGTATTTAAGAAGCCTTGAACATTATGTGCTCAACATTAAATCTGTAACATGTAGCCAACATTAAGAATAGGGTTGTGCCGGTGAGGAAATTTTCCCATTGATTAGTTAACTTATGACAACACCAATGTTATTTGTTAATCTCTTCTGTAGATTTTGATCTTTATAAGTTGTTATGATATATTGTTAATTAAAAAACAACAGTAAAATAGTACAATAAAAAAACTTGCGTATAGCCTACTATAATCAAACTTATAAGACGGGTGACATAAAATACCCATATTATAACAAATAAATAAAATATATTTGGAAATCGCCCTTTAAAACGAAGGCTCGGTTTGTGGTTCACAATTATTTGATTAAAACAAAGACAAAGCCACTTATATTAAAAAACATTTTTTTTTATGTTTTTGTTAACAGAAGTTATATTGCGCTTTTAATTGCCTCCGCTATCGTCCTGTCAATCATACTCGCGGGTCATTTTCAGTACAAATGTATTTGACCATCATCGCGACGGTACCCAAGTTCTGACTGCTGACTGAACACTGGTCAGTGATCCCATATATATCTATGAGTGATCCTCTCTCGCTCGGCGCTGTCTAGCGCAGCTTCATCACACAGATTTAACTCTGCACAGCTAAATAAAACGGGCTGGTGGCAGACTAATATTTAATATTTCTGATGTAAAGATTTCTGTGAAACGCGTAAAGTTGCACAGAAGAAAGCCCAACAGGACCTGCCCTGTACAGTTTAAGAATCGGTAGCCATAGTAACGTTAGAGGACTATTATTTTGTTGAACAGACCTGAGCGACTACTGATGACGTCACATGCTCAGATTTGCTTGACCAATCGGCGGAAGGGGGCGTCTCAGGACCGCCCACATGTGGAAAACGAATTTTGAAGTCATTTATTCGTTTTATGCCTCTGAACTAAAAAACGAAAAATCAAGCCGAAATCTCGTTTTTTCGTTTTTTTCAAAAAAACGAAAAAACGAATAAAGGTGCCGTTTTCTCGTTTCTGCTTATTTCGTTTCAAATTGGAAAACAAACTATCAAAACGTACACGGACCCAATATTCACTTAGGTATCAAGAGGCACTTTCACACCAGTACTAGTCAGGGTTCTGTTTGACTAGTCGACTAAGAAATTTGGATATTTATGGGAGACAACAGGACTTGGTTGCGTATAACTGTCAAAGGAGTGTAGAGTCAGGAAAAGGTGGACATTTGCTGTGCTGACTGGTCAGTTTGAGAGAGAAATGACGTGGACACGTGGTCAAGGCAAAAGCCTGTAAGAGCTGGCAAAGACCTGAGTCTAAAAAAAGACATGGGTGACATACATTTTTGGGTGTGAGGAACAGTGATGGGACAAACTAATCCGAAATGTAACACTGCCATACAGTGACCTCAACCCCAAACAAAAAGAGAAGTGTTGTGAGCATGACTGGGACTTGCCAATATCTTTCTCCCTCTGATTTCCACTAGTAACGGTCTGGCAAGTGCTGAAAAATCCCTATTCATGAGAAGTGAAAGGAACCTTTGTTGGAAGCCTTTCGCATTCCCGCTGAAGGATGTAAAACGGAAGAGCCAGTGGCAGACAGAAGCTCCCGCCAGCACAACCAGACGACCCCGCCCACTGTTAGCCTGACCAATGAGAGAAGCGAAAAGCGCAGTGCCTGCGAGAGAGGGCGGGGCTATGCAAATACAGAGCGGCGCTTTCAGTAGATGCGCTCACGCTCTCAAGCCATTGGTCGACCTGCGCGCGTGGACGACAAACCTGACTCTGAGTGAGAGGATCCAGTTCAAGAGACGATGGCTTCAAAGTGCCCTAAATGCGAAAAGACTGTTTATTTTGGTAAGTTTGTGTTTACTTTTCGGTTGAATTCTGAGCCTCTATTAAAAATACATTCACCGTTATATTTTGATATAATAAATGACTTCCACGGTGTGCAATCATGGAAAGCGATTGTTTGTTTACACAGGTGTTGATAAAACTGATTTAAACATCTGAGAGTATGTGATAGATCGAAAAATCAATTTGTCTGCGGATAATCTCTCACTTCACCGCTTTCAGGAATCCACTTATACTTCACCTCTTTCAAAACGCCCCAAAATTATTTCTTCAACTTTTGCTGTGCTTATAGGGACAAATAACATGTTTTTCTTTAAGAAAAAAAAACTTTATTAGACATGTTTATAAATGATTGCGTCACAAAATTAACTCAGTATGAAAAGTAAACAGCTGTAAACAAATCATATGTTTATATCCCCCCAAACTGGTCATTTTTGGCTTGTTCCTCTCAGGTCTTGATCTTCTTGACTGTTAAAATCATATGCCATGAACTGATATCTGTTCATTGTTGCAAAGCTATGTTTAATTGTCATCTTGTTTTTATTTATTAATGTTATGCTGTTTTATATATTAAAATATTTAAAATTTATTATTTATCCAATAAATGCATTGGATAAAATCTCACAAATCATGGGTTTAAACTGTTTTTAGTCATATGTGATGATGCATATCAAATGTAGTCCCTGGCCATTTAAGAAAGAGGGGGAAAAGTAGGCCTTTTTGCCCTATTTTGTACTGTATTTGTGGAAGATACCATACATAGAAATAAATGTGCAAAGATAAACTTTGAATACCAACTTTTTTACTTTGCTGAGTGCAATGACAGCCAGTTTATATTCGGACAATTTTATTGCCCACTTCTGTAACATTAATAATAAACAGTTGTGTCTAAGTCCTGTCTACATCTTACAATCATATTTCTCTTCTTTTTTAACATGACCAGATGAGGAGCTATTTTTATAAACACTAAAATGAAAGCTTGAAAGTTGCTTTAATTTGCTTTTATAGGCTTAGACGGGTTTTTTTTTTAATAATACAGCATGTGGCTCTTGGTGTGGATGTTTGGGGAGCTGAAAGATCATAGTGAAAGAAGGACCTCATCTTTTCATTTATATCCATTTTCAGGCCAACAGCATCAATGTCTGCTCAATATGTACCTCTCAATCCATTAAACAGTTGAATAGCCTCTCTGCCACTTGACCTTATCATCCCTGCTCTCTTATTTATAAGGTTATTCATCAGTGCATTATTCAGCTCTTATTTATGTTGTATTAATCTGTGTGTCAACCGAAAAGGCATAACACACGACCAATAAAGCTGTCGGGTGGTTTTAAATCAATGGTGTAAGCGAGGTGCTATTATATAAAAGCGAGTGCAGCACTTTTCATGGCTGTGTGTCTAGTGGGTGGGCACAAAGTTCTCTAGCTTGAGTGTTTTTCAGCTGGTTATGCTTCAGGATCCATATTACACATTGAACAACAACATGTATTAATATTTCTATTAAGTTCTCAGGCTTAATAATATACAAAATCACTCATATAACATAAAAATTTAGCTTACAGGGATTTTTTAAATGTCTAAATAAGACATGATGGATGGTTTGGATGGAGTACTTGTTGCATTTTGATTTTAGGGAGGAACTGCACATGTTTCTGACGTCACAGCCAGTCTTATGGTCCATGATGCCAGAGGGCAGAAGAAAGGACAATTCAGGGTTTCACCCAAGACCTCGGTTTATGTCATGAGGGAGTTGGTTGAGATGGATGCGGGTGACTGTGCTTTTATTAGACTCACGTTGAAGCCAAGACGCATTCCATGCAGCTGTGGAAGAGCAGGGGTGCGGTACTCCATTTTTGGTCCTCAAAGAGTGTTTCCTCTGCATATGGAAATGTCACTAAGTGGAATATTTGAGGTTGACGGTGAATGCTCCATCCAGATCCACAGTCTAGACATGAATGAGCAGCAATAAGGCTTAATTAAATAATAATATAATGAATAATATTAATATTATTGTAGATTATTTAGTAATTTTTATTAATCTATTAATATTAATTTACATTCCTAGTTTACATTCAATATTAAATGTAATATATTTAAAAAAATAAAAAAACTGGTTTGGTTATTTCCAAATGGAGATTGTGGGAGTTAGTGCATGCGTTCCTGTAAATTCCTTTCTGACTATATCCTGTTTCAAACCTAAGTGGTAAGCCAATGTATTGAGTGGAAACTTTTTTTTTTTTTTTACTTTCGGTTGAATCTTTTAATCATTTATTGAACAGCTGTTAGCAGATGCTGTGGCTTTCTTACACAAGAGCAAGCGTAAAAGCTTCATTTCTCACATTCAAAGGTGACGCACTGAATCAGTATTTTACCATTTTTCATATTTGTTCAAACTGAGTGGGCTATCCAAATTTGAGAGTATATTGTGAGTAAACATATTTTGAACATATAATAGAAAACCTGTCCCTATTAATGGCAGACAGAGCTCACTTGCACTGTATCAAATCTCACTGACGAGAGAGAATCTGGCAAAACATGGAATCTGCTTCTTTCACTTTCCTTCATCTTTTCTCTTTTTCACTGCTCTCCCTTCAAGGCCTGTGGTCATTCTTGAATAGAAGTTAGGAATGCTTTCTTTCTTAGATGCCAGTCACATCGAAATGTGAGAGGACGTGTATTATGTCATCCTTTGGTTTCAGACACAGACAGACAAGCTGTTGGTTGAATGGGGAGTTATCATACCACCCCTCACTTTTCCTTTTTTCTCTCTCTGTCCCCATCTCTCACCGTTTCAGATTTACTTTTACTGCTTATACCGATTAAAACCCTGTGTTTTCCACATGGCTGCCTCACAAGCTGTTTTAATGTGCAGAATCAGTTATATAATGCCACTTCTTGTATTTTTGTCTGCTGTTAAGGGGCGTTGCGTAATCCTGGGAGTCAGAATTGGGGGCCGTTCGCCTTGTATGTCAGGATTCCTGGCAGGCATGGACCTCGACTATAGTTACAAGGGTTGTTTTTTTTGTTTTTTTGCACTTGTTGCAAGGTTAGCAAGAAAAAAGACCTAACCCATCATGTAGTTACTTGTGTTTTATGGGACTAGCCTTTAAACAGACATTATTCTAATTCGACCTACCTGAAGGCCTGCAGACATGCATAATTTGTCTCCATAAATTTGCTCTACCTGGAGACACATCAAGGAGAATTTAATGCTGTGTGTGTTTTTTTTTTCCTCTCTAAAATGTTAATAAATCACCCCATGAATGTATCGGAATCCATTTAAATAAAAATTCTAAATTTTAACTGGATGAATCGCACAAAATGCATAGATCTGTGTAAAGAAAATTACATAAATTTTAGTTTTATTGCATTCTTTATTCTACTCATTATTGTAAGACATCCAGATGTTTTCTTATCAGCATTTGCCATTATATTCTCGTTTTTTTAAAGTATTACAGTAAAAAGTAATATTATATAAATATTTTTTTACTATTTAAATACCCATAAATTATTAAAAGTAAACTACCCTGAAATTAGGGTACATAAATTATAATTTATTATGTTTTACATAACTATTTTTATATTACAGTAATGAATACTTTGAGGCATTACTAAAAATTAGAATTGGTAAGAATATGTGCTTAATTGTCAGGAAAGTGTTACAATGCAAAAATTCTTACTTTTGATTTTGTAATGCAATGTGATCCAGCCTGTTCACAATACATTTCATGATATTCACCCAACCACTGAAATGTGAGGACCAGTACAGTTTCATATTGGCTGCAGGGAAGCTGATTGAGGCCGAGCTCCACGAGGCAGCATTGATTTGTACTGACAGCCATGGGCACTGCAGTAGCACACAGGCATATGTAGCACTCATTCAAGCCAGACAACTGAAAATCACGAGGTTGCCTAATTTATATCAAGAGGAAACTGTGAAGAGACAGACATCTTGCCGTACCTTGTGTCAGCAGGGCCACATCTGTTTAGCGAGGGCCCAAACCACACACAGCCTTTCCGCACTACTGTAAGGAAATTCACAAGCCGCTGCAAATTGGAAAACCAAGCCTATTTGAGATTTGTTTGGAGAAGGAACTGCCACTCAGGAGTTGATGGCTAGGGGCAGAGTCTGAAAGAAAGGCACTGTTTGCCATCATAGAAGAGTAGGGTCATTAAACAGAGCTACAGAACATGATTTGAGAACAGAGCATGTGTGCTATTTATAGCTGAAAAAGCTGAGGATCATGGGAACTAACCACAGCAATCATCTCCCTGCTTATTGGGGCCAGGAAGGGCATGTAATGATTTTGTGTACATTCGAGCTACAGTTTCTCGTTTTATCTCTGTGTGTGATCGTACATGTTTGGCGAAGGCCTGAAGGCCCTCAGGTGCAAGGCTAGCGGGTCAGGCTGTAATCAGTGACTCGAAACGAAGCACCATGTTGGACCCAGATGGCGTGCATGTTGCTTTTGCAGTATGAAGGGACACAGTCGGGATCGAGTACAGTATAATAGTAGTGCTCTGAACAGATGGGTCCATATTAATGGCTGCTGAAGTGGAAGCAAATCTGTCCCTGCCTTTCAAATTGATTTCCATGTGTGTGACCACATTGAGTAGACAGATATATAACACATGTAATTTTGCCCATCTTTTGAGTCCTGATCTGTTAGGGGCTTGCATGGCTGGTTCTTCAAACCATGTACAGAGTTAATGTCAAGCTAGTGCCAACCAGTAAGTACTTGTTTTAAGTTTTATAAAATATCCATTTTAACACACTGAAAGTATCTGCTGAGGATGATGGAGTAGGTTTCAGTGTGCATTTCTGCTGTGGAGCCCTTGGGTGTTCAGCTGTGTAAATGTTGTTGAGACCTAGCACTGTTTATTTGTGATTGCATCTCAGGCAGGGTCAGCATATAACAGACCTTCCTTATCAATTTATTTTTCTTGCTAGTCCAGGACTAAGCATCAGATATACCATTTCAAGAAAAATGACCCTATTTACTTTCTAAATACACATTCCTGGTCTTATATATTATGCAAACAAAGGTTGGCTTACACAGTCTTTTATCTTGCACAACTTGCTTTCCTCTGAAATTAAACCAAAAGCAGGAAATAATGTTAATCCATAGCCAGACGGCCATTTAGGCATTGTTTAGGGTACTAGGTGATTTGACCTTGCCAATAGTTAAAAGGTTGCAAATGTAGTTTCATGTGAATGTGTGAGACTTCTGATTCATTAGCCATTATAGTTAAATAACTAAAGAATAACTGTAAAACTATTTGCCCTAGAAACCAAAGTGTTTTTGATTACAATAATAAAATAATATGATAGTAATATCAAGAAGCATAGCAAACTGTTTTGGTACAGCTAAAATAACTGGTAATGGTTGACCCTTGCACTTTTAAGTTAAAAATGTCCATGTACACTCTTACATTAAAAATAAATTGGATAAACCTTCCACTTTTGAATACAGCCTTGTACTGACCTCGCTTAAATCCACCTTATTGACCCTTTGCTAAGTCCCACCTTAAAAAGCCGTTATTTACTGAAGCCATAGCCTTGTGGACAGTGCTCCAACATATCGCACAATAGCTCTTTGGCCACTCTTGTTCGAGTCCCTGCATTCAGTCTTTTCCCGGTTCTGTTCCCCTCTGCTCTCCTATCACTTCCTGTGAACTTCCCTAGCAATAACAAAGGGCAAATTATAACTATGACCTAAAACACACACACACGAAGCAGTGGGAAGCTCAGGGAGCAATTGGTGATCAGTTGTGGGTAATGAAGGTGGAAGAGAGCACTGTTCGTTCACTTTCCTCACCTACATTTCCTGCCAGTACTGAGAATTGAACCCACGACCTTCGGGTGACAAGTGCGACTCTCTAACTATTATGTCACAACTGCCCCTATAATAGTGACCTAATGTAGCCAGAGATTATATATTTTTACAGATCATCTTACAGCTTTCTTGCAATAGGGATGTTCCATAAAGCTTGTCTGAATTTGCAATAGTAACCAAGAGGGTGAAGCTTCCTCCTTTATTACACTCTAAAAATGCTGGGTTAAATACAACCCAGCGTTGGGAAAAATATGGCCAAACCCAGCAATTGGATTGTTTTGACCCTGCGGTAGGGTTATTGCCGAGAAGGTTGGGTTAAACATTTAACCCAACTGTTGTTTGAAAACAATCCGGTCGCTGGCTTTTTCCATATTTTACCCAGCACTGGGTTGTATTTAACCCAGCATTTTTTAGAGTGTACAAGGAAGGGACGGGTCGATTATATAGTGATATCAAAAATAAAACTCCTCGCTGTCTAAAGAAAAACACTTGAACAAATAGAAATACAATGTCCCCATGTTGCAGAGAGATAGATGCATCTGTTGTGCCTAGACAAACTTAATAAGAATGATTAAACAGATTGATGTAGACACATTTCTCTCTCTCTCTCTCATGGCTTGATTCTTTTTTTGGACAGAGTAAGAGCCTCTTCTATTCTGGAACAACCCCAGGATATTGAGCATGACATGTTTACAGAGAGACTTGTGATATCAGGTTGATAAATCCTGCTTGGTAATGTTGACTTCATTAAATCTCATATGACTCTTGTTTGATAGAGAGAGTTGTTGTTGTGACAGATTTGCTTTCGAAATGAGAGCTGACTGCACAGTGCAGCTCCATTAGCCCACATCCAAACCTGCATCTGTTCTGCTGAGATGGCACAAGCTCGCTCGTGTGAAGGCGCTGAGGGGTTCATTTACCCTCCCTTTGCACGCCAGCCAAAACACATTAAACAAACCTCTGTGTTGTTCACGGATCAGTTGACCTGGTGTTTGAGGTGTTATCGTCTGATTTAATTGTGGGGTAAACTGAGGGAAAACACACGATCTAATGGCTGACGGGAGATGTTACCTCTACAGACAGTACCAGCAGGACGAAAGAGATTACCTCTGCAGCTCAAAACAAAGCACTAAGAAGCTTATCAGCGCTCATTAGAGCCGGACATTGGGAGGTACTGCAACCTCTCACAACTGTCCATTACAGCTCTCATGCATCTACACCTCGCATCCAAAGTAACCTGACTCTTTTATGAAGCCCTCTCTGGTCTCCCGTGTCTTCCCTCTCCGGTCGAATGGATTCCCTTAGGGACGAACGAGATGACAGTGCTGTTAGGATATCACACCGTTTCTAGTGGTAAGCAGAAACCAGGCTTGCAGTTTTGTCTGCGGACAAAGCTTCTTGTAAATATACCACCTAAGACACTGATTTTTTTTTGGCCGTAGTAAAAGAATATGTCGTAGAGTATGACTGGAGGTCGTCCAGGGGTCTATTCTGCTTGATGAGCGATTAGTGATTCCCTCCGCATACGCAAAACTACACTAATAACTGAAACGGCTCCCCAGCAACCACTTGTACAACAACAGAAGCCCTTTTAATGACAACTCTGTTCACCTGCACTTCATCAACCACCACGTACACACACTTACCGTTGTATAGGAGTCATTGGCATTGGCATCTTCCCTGCAGAGATACTCTCTCTCTTTATACCCAGTTGGGCCATTGACTGTGAAATCTCACTTATCTTGGATTAGCCTCCTGCTGGAAAACCAGTGATTTATACTGTCTGGATCTCTACGTCTCTCCAGTGTGAGCTTAGAATTCATTTGGATATGATGCCTGGGTTAGTAATGGGGTTACATTTGTATTTCACTTTTTATCTTTAAAGGGAGGTCTAAAGCTATTTCATGCATTCTGACATATTTACACTGCTAAAGATTTGAATTCTCATGGGGTTCCTATTTGTAAGTTGTGGAAAGTTTTTTTTTTTTTTTCTTTTCAAGTATGGCCCTTCTTGATGTCATAAAGGGAGGAATTCCCATCAAAAGAACACGCCCATCAATGTGCCTCATTCGGTTTATGGAAGTTGTCTGCAGCGCTGCACAGGACTTGCTCGAAAAGGATTTATAATTTTGTTTTTAGACCACAAAACACTGTGCGACAGTGTGGAGCAACATCGCGGAAGGCGGATGTGAAATTGAGGAGGAGTTTATCCTAAATGAGAAGCAATCTGGAACTGGTTTGGTCAGGGCTGTACAGTGCACAAAAAATCGGTCTGAATAAATGTACTACAGTAGCATGTGTGCAATACAGTTTTGCATGTGTATGAGTCTGTTTACAAACCTGTTGTCCAACAAAGATATCATTTATTGACATGCTTTTTCTCCAAATTAACTTCATAACATAGTTCATTGTTTAAAATAACTTCTTTCTGTGACCAGACATGGTTTCACGAAATATTGTGATATATTTTTAAGCCCATATCGCCCATCCCTAGTACACAACCACCCTATAATGATAAAGATCCACCCAGTGTTTTTATTTAATCTCATTAAATAATTTCCCCTTTCTCATATCAAGCCATTCTCAGATGCCTGTCTGTGTGACGTCACACAGACCCAGGCCCTCCCATGGTTGTTGATTGACATGCTTTACCTTAGACCCCCCCCTGAGTGAGCTGTCATCAGTCCGCCATTGTTTCAACGCTGGAGCAGATGTAGACAAGAATGGTTCCTAAGCGATTGAGGTGTTCTGTTGTTGGATGTAATAATGAATATAGCAGTCGTCATTTACTCCCAACATCAAGACGCAGGGGATTACCTTTGTTTTTGAAGGGAATGCACCCCCCGATGTGCCTAAATGCGTTTATTTTTGCGCGAATCATTTGTGATCCAGCCTCACCTACAGAAGAATTGAGTTTAAGGTTATTTTATGAATCTTTGCAAATCGCATTTCCTAATAACATGCTAGTTAGTTCCGTGGCTAAAGTAAACTGTATTGTGAGAACAGCTCGTCACCCCACCGACGAAAGGGGCAGGGTAAGCAGAGCTCATAGCATTTAAAGAAACATGGACTAAAATGGCTTGCTGAAAACAGCTTATTGTGAAACGGTAAAAAGGGTGGTGTTTTACACTACCACTGAGAAACTTTAACCTAATTATGTTATAGATTTTTCATTAAGACCCTAAAAATTCAAATTGGGTATCCAATGCCCCATTTAAGGAGAGTTGTGCGCTTTTCTAGGCAAATGAATGATGTTTATCTTAAGTTGTGAAAAAATCCCTCAGACTCAAGGAGACACCTCAAATTTACAAAGACCAAAATTTCAGAGTGGACTCTTATGACTCGTGCCAGTAAACAACCATTTAGAGCACCCCAGTAACCACCTTGCAATGCACTTAAAACTACACCGCCCTGCAATGCCTGTCAACCACTAACAGCACCCTTGCAGTGTGGCGGCATGTATTGCACAGACAAGTTTCCCTCTCATTTTCTTCAGAAAATGTAAAGATTTAGTTATACCAACTGTTTCAACATTTGTCCCAGAGATTATTATACTTTTTAAACATTCATGCCCACACATTTTAAATTGTTGCTACGCCTCCGTGTGTGAGTATACTTGTGTATCTCAGTGGAATAGGAGTCTTTGCTTCACTTTAGCAGCACAAAATCTCCTTCTCTGATGGTGAAACTGATCTCTTCTGTACTGACCTAGACCCCCCCAGAGACTAAGAGGGCTGCAAAACTGACAGAATAAAAACAATACTTCTCCAGGCGGGAAAGCTAGGAAGTAGGGGAGAGCAGGAGGAAACGGATTGTTCTCTCTAGCCGATTATAGCCTGTTTTGATAAGCAAAGGTGTTTCCTCTGAAGTGAGAGACCTGTCCCAGCAGTCCTGCCTTATGTATTGTCTTGAGAGCGAGATATATAAATGGAAAGAATAATATTTAGGTCTGGGGAAGTCTCCCAGGACCCGCCTGGAGAAACGGGACAGGAGGGGAAATGGAGAAGTGGGTCTCTATGTCGTCACTTAGCTGTCCAGTTCTAATTAGACCCGCCACTGCATTTCCTTGTGTCAACAAATCTCAGCTATGGAATGAACCGCAGTGACCCCTCACAATGAGGCCAGTGCTTTTCATTGTTTTTATGTAATATGATGTCACACTGATTATCAGAATGAAAATGCCCAGACCAGCACACATCCTCAAAACATTAAGTTTGCCTGGATCTGAAAATTATGCAGATTTATGGAGACTCTCGCTCACTGCTGCCTTCACAAGAGGGACAGGCTCTGTGCTTTAACCTCCTGAGGAAATGCATAACTTATCAGGGGCTGCAGCCATCGGTGGAAGGGAAACTCGCAGCATAAAAGTAACATCTAAATTCCTATGCACTATAGTAAAAAAAAGCTCCTGCCCACGTTTAGAGGATAAGAGATTTTTTGGGGGAGGGGGGGTTATAGGCAGGTCCACTGGGCAGCAACTCATCACAATATGACATTGAATGTGTCTGAAATCGCATACTCCATTGAAAAAAGTGAGTCCTACTGTATAAAGTATGAATGTGTGTAGTATGAATGCAGATATTTGTCATATGTTGACATTGTTTTGTGACCTACCAGCAACTTTCTTCACTGCCAATCCTCTTCTTTGCCCTCATGAGATAGTAAATTGTCCATTGGATGCTAACTTCAGAATCTCATTGGAAGTAGTAGGTCATCTGGGTACTTTTTGCCTGCTGTTTTATGAATACCGTGAATTAGGGGATACTGCTCTTTTCACATACTGCACGTTCAGATGCAACCATAGTCTATCATAAAGACCAAAGCAAATCTTGCTAAATACTCTATTCCATTTAATATAACACCTACAGTGCCCTCCAAAAGTATTGGAACAGTAAAGACAAAATTGCTCTGTTGGCTGTAGAGTCAAGACATTTACAAATATGATTAGTTTAAGATTAATATGAGACAAAAGATTAATATGAGAAGATTAATATGAGACAAAACTACAGAATGTCACATCTTATTATTGGGTGACTCAACACATAGATGTTTTACCAGCTAAGAAGTTCAGCACTTTTAGAGTTTCATCCCACTTTCTGATGTGAGCATAAGTATTGGAACAGTTGCCTCGCAGGTCTTTCTAAGTGATCATCTGTGTCCTGTTGTATTAATTCTTCAGATATTAAAAGCAGGGAATGTGTCGTATCAGTTATATCCATTACTTCTGTATTCTGAATCTTGCATTCGAGGATGACACACACAAACCAGGATGAAGACGAGGGAGCTGACTTTGAGAGAAAAGCAAGCAATTTAGATGCTAAAAGAAAAGAGGAAGTCAATTAGAGCTCTAGCAAAAACAAAGGGCATGGAGAAATCAAGAGTTTGGAAACCACCAGCGACACCAGCAACCAACAATGACCTGATCGGCTGAGAAAACAACAGTAGTTGATGACAGACAAATCATAAAAGCTGTGAAAATGAACCCTAAAAGACATGTCTGTAAAATCAGCAACAACTTCCAGAAAGCTGGGGTGATGCTCTGACAATCTACTGTCCTCGGGAGACTTTGACACAGAATTACAGATGCTACACAGCAAGATGCAAACCTCTGACCAGCACCAAAAATAGAAAGGCAAGATTAGAGTTTGCAAAAAAGCACAAAGGTGAGCCAGAAGAGTTTTGGAACTGTGTTTATGGACCGATGAGACAAAGATGAACCTTTATCTAAGTGATGGGAAAGCAAAAATGTGGAGAAAAAAGGGAACTGCAAATGATCCCAAGCATACAGCCTCGTCTGTAAAGCATGGTGGAGGTGGTGTCATGGCATGGGCATGCATGGCTGCCTCTTAGGGCTGTGCAATTAATCAAATTAGATTATCATGCGCATCTAGTCAGTAAAACCGGTTTCTTGATTAGTAGTTAATCGCCATCACTTGCTTTCAAATGGAGTGGGAATTACTACACAGAACTGTAATTCACTGACAAGCTAGGCAATTTCGTGTTCATAATCGAAGGCGATTCGGATTCTTGTCGGAGAACTACGGCTCTAAAAGCTTTTAATCTTTTATATCTGCCTTATGTTCAACTGTCCCAATACTTATGCTCACATCAATGAGTGGGATGAACTCTAAAAGTGCTGTTCTTTTTACTTGGTAAAACATATATGTGTTGAAATGGCAAATAATAAAATGTGACATTCTGTAGTTTTGTCTCATATTCATCTTTTAATCATATTTGCAAATGTCTTTACTCCACAGCCAACAGAGCAATTTTGTCTTTACTGTTCCAATACTTATGGAGGGCACTGTATGAGGTTGCACACAAATTATGACATCACATATGGATTTCATATATAATATTTTGTTTAATTTTCACTAAGGCAAGTATTGTTGTTATTGGTACTCAGAGTTCGAGATTTGCTCAAGCACCTAACCCTAAATTTTAACCATTTGTGCTATAGACATGAACTAAACCTCAAATTGTGAGGTGAAATATCCAATAGTAATGCCTCAATAGTCAATGCCCTAGTGACCACCCATCAATGCTCTACCAGTCACAACAACTTGGCAACCACTGACAATACCTTAGTATTGGGGCAGCAGGTTTTTCATGTATAGACTTACATTTTTTAATGACAGTGTAAAAATCGACCTTTCTCTCTCTTTCTCATTTCCCAGCTGAGAAAGTATCATCACTGGGGAAGGACTGGCACAAGTTCTGTTTGAAGTGTGAGCGCTGCAGTAAGACCCTCACTGCGGGTGGCCATGCTGAGGTGAGTAAGTCAGAGATCACACACTACCTCTCTGCAGTCTAGCTGGGGAAACTCAAACTCCTACAGCTGAGTATTGACTTTGTGACACTGTGCTTTTCCATCAGAGGATCAGTGGTCTGTTTGAAGAGTCCAAAACCAGGACTGAAGCCTGTCACGTGGCATTATATGTGTGGGGAGCTAGCATGACTTAAACACAATTTAAGGGGTAAAAATGATGCAAACATGAAAATACAAAAGAAAACTGAGTGCCTCAAAACCTACAGGATGTTGCAACAAGCTTTTTCCCTCCTTATCTCTTGTGGATAGCTGTGTGTATTCGTATCTCATGATGCTCATCTTCAGTGATTTGATGAAAGCTAACTGGCCAGCTTTGTACATCCCGAATGTTCCTGTGTGCATGACTACAAGCCAAATGAAATTCTCTGCAACCTTTCCAGCATCCTATTACATCACACAGTGATGACTGTGTCTAGATAGGAATGGCAGTAGAGGGCAAAGGACAAGGGCAGTTATGTTTTAGAGCCAGAGCAATCATCATCATCAGTCATCATGTTGCCTTGAGCCTGTATTCCACAAGGGTAAGAGTAGGAAACACCTGAGTGTTGCATTTATTCTGTGAAGACAGTCACAAATAGAAAGAATTCTCTCTGTAATCTCTTTGTAAGTATATTAACATCTTCACTGCTCACATCAGCCTAAATCTGGATGTAGGTCAGGTTGCTATGGGGGGATTTCTGTTGGGTCTTAAACGGTACAGGAATGAGGATGGGGTAAAGTGAAGATGGGTAATACATGTGTGTAAGTTTCTCTTCAAGACCATTGATCGAACAAGAACTCGCCCTGTGGATAAGATGATAATCCCTTGGTGTGCTCCGTGGATTCTGGCAGGGTAAATCGAGAGGGTTTATGGGAATAGCCATCTTAAGTAGAGGCAGAATGGAGAGAGTTTATATTCAGTTACCAGAATATGTGAGAGGCTCTGGGAAAAGTGTGGGCTGGTGTACTGCTCTATATGACCAGTGAGAGATGACCAGTGAGACCTGTAATGGGAGCTGATGGACTAAGCCTTGTGTCTGGCTTAGACATCACACCCACAGACTTTTCACCGTCTGTCTGATGCATATCACACAATATGTCAAGAGATTTATCAAAAAACAAGATCTGATTTTGATTGGCAATTTCCAGAGGTCAAGGGTATGCAATTGCCAGCGATTTGCCACAAAAAAAGTACACCGAAGTGGGAGAGCTGAAGTGACATGAACCTCCGAGACCACTGAAAACCACATGCCAATTCAGGGTGACTCGATGTGGTCATTGAGTTCAGAGAGTGCGGATGGTTACGCGTGCGTGATCTGCTGCCCAATACAGTTGGATATTGCAGACAAGTAAGAATGCCTGCCAGCAAACTAACTAACAATATACCGATTTAACGACCTCCAGTGATTAAAACGCTGTCAGAGTAATCTTCACCTTCAGGGACTAAAGGTTTTTATTTCTGTTGACTGAACTGTCAAGACTTGCTTTAGTCAGCAGCTCCACAGAAGAACCAGTCATTTGGTTTAGTACCTTTTGTAAGGTTCATTTATGGCATTTAGGATGCGTTCACGCTTGTAGTTCGGTTCTCTTGGTTCGGTTGGTCTGGACCAAAAAAAGAAAATAATACATTTGGTCCTGGTCCACTTAGCGTTCACACTGGCATTTTTGAAAGCAAACCTAAAGATACTGAAACTTAAGGCATAGTAATATGTTCACAACCTGGTTGAATGTATATTTCATGATGGAACTTACCGAACACCCCAAACAATAGGTGTATTTAACTTAGGCCCCGTTTACACTAGTGCGTTTTCGTTTTAAAACGCATAACTTTTGCTACGGTTACACCTATCGTTTACACTACTCCGGCGTTTTCAAGGTCGAAAACAGAGACTTTTGAAAACACTGCAGACCCCGTTTTAGTTTGAAAACGTTGCGTTTCAGTGTAAACGGACCAAAATGGAGACTTTTGAAAACGATTGTGTGGCTGCCCACATTTGCACTGCGTATCCTTGACGACCGTGTAAACAATAACATCATGCGCATTGTTGTACCCATAGTTATGTATAGGTAGATCCCCCATTCGAGCACTCCAATCATGCAGACGCGTCTGCCTTCTAAATAATAGGGATCTACCTATACATATCTATGGTTGTACCTGCATGAATGGTCATGTGACATGCGTTTTCGGTTGTGTAGTGTAAACGGAGATCGTTTCTGAAACGCCAGTGTAAATGAGGATCGTTTTCATTCTAAAACACCGTTTTAAAACAAATGCACTAATGTAAACGGGGCCTTAAAGCGGCCCTGCGCAGACTGTTCAGTGTATGACATCAAAGTACCCAATCACCGATCGGTCTGCTCAGCACCGCTTTGTCAAATACACCTAATGCTGTCTACTGGACTACGCCAAAGACTATAGAATACCCAAGACGTGTCAGTTGTATAGTTTTGAATAGGGAAAAATGCAACACTCAATATGGCCACTCTATCGAACGAAGCCCCGTCTTCTGAGCAAAAGAGCCAATACCTAATCAGTAAAGTAAGCGTGTCACTGCAGCTGCCCTTGCTATAGGTTGCTATAGAAACAGTCAATTCTCTGAGACGTGCGCCTAGGACTGTGCATGCGCACTGGCTAGTCTAGCCTGAGAAATAAGCTTTTTTTAAACGCTATTTGAGCAAAATAAACAACACTTATGATACAGTTGTTGTCAGATTTTATTGGTGATTTCAAATATGATTTTAATTGTAAGCTTTGCAAACAGTTTTGGAGAATTTGATGATTCCCCATTCAAAGAGATCGAAAGAGGCGTTTCAAAGATGGCCGCCGAGTGACATGACTTGCCTTAAAGGGACTTTGACTAGGCATGTTCATTGTTGCATGCACATATGATTTTATTTTCACCGCCTGCGAACTCGCGAAGAGCTCATAAAAGTTTTTCATTGCTCCACGTTTGCCTTCTCATTTTGTTTTGGATACACCGCTTGTTCCATGTTGTCAAATCATGTCGCATAGCATCACATCTTGTCATAACATCCTGTTTTCGGTTTGTTTAGAAGTATTTGGTCCGTGTTGCGTTCATATTTAATTTGAACCGCACCAGAGTTCCTTTGGAAGTGGACCAAGACCCATCTTTTTAGTGGCCTAGGTCCGTTTGTTTGGTTCGCACCAGGGTTTGGATGGCAGCATTCACACTTACTCAAATGAACCACACTAACAGAGCAATCGCACTGGAGTTTGTTTTAATCGAACCATGTGTGAACACACCCTTAATCTTTGAGAAGCTTTATCGCATAGTAAGTAGATTTCCTTGACCACACATTTCAGATTTCCCTATAGGATGTTGACTATAAAATGTTGTAAAGTCGACCAGACTTCATGCTGACGTCTTGATATGCGAGACTACATTTATACATCTGTCAGACGCTTTTATACAAAGCAATTTGCATTGCACTCAAGGTATGCATTTACATTTGATTAACTCTTGCCTAAGAATCAAATCCATGACTTTGATGTTGCTAGCACCATGCTCCACTGTTTGAGCTACAGGAAAGCTTAGGAGTGTTGTCAAGTCCTAAAATTCCCTCCCTAGTGGTCTAGTTGGGCTAACACTTTAGGATCCAGATTGAATTACACCAGAAACACTACACCTCTGTAGTCAACGAGTGTAGTTTTTTGCCTTTTTTAGAAGTATTGACATCTTACAACATCAAGTTTTCCAGTCATTGCAATTTGGGTGGGAAGGTGTCTGCTAGTCTTTGGAATGTGGGGCTCATTACACAGTTTTTGCATACTTTTGTACTGGCATGAGGCCACTGTTCTCTGCCCCTTCCGTTCCTTTATCCTGTCCCGCGCAGCTGTAGCGGTCACACAGCTGCCGTCTGACGGTTCCCATGGCAACCTTTTCCCGCCATGGCCCTGACCAAAGGGCTCTGGGAGCAACTGCCATTGAAATATGTTCCGTCTTCCATGCAGACACACTCAAGGCACACAAAGACACAGAGGATACTTTGGGTGTCCTTTTCCATCAACATAGACTGTGTCCTGGTAACTGCTGTGAGTGTTATTAGGGAGTGGACCCCAAGATAACCACCGTTTGTGGCATTTAGACATTTAGGATGGTCTACAAGCAGTAGATTAAATTACAAACTTCTACCAGCAAATGCCCACTCATTCACTTGCAGAGTCTTAATTGATGAAAAATAAGCCTGGAATGACCATTATTTTTCTTCTGTTTTACATCCTCACAGCATGATGGGAAACCATACTGCCACAAGCCATGCTATGCTGCCCTCTTTGGGCCAAAAGGTGAGATGAGATGAAACGCTTAGCATTTCACATTGAAATCATGTGACATGGAACTGTTCTAATCTCTGCCCATTTACCATATATACAACATACTGGGTTATGGAATGATTGATATGATATAACTTTTGCACTCTTGTACATTTAGCAAGAGTAAATAGTTAAGTAATTGTTGTCATGAAATTAAAGAGTGCCCTCTGCTGGGCATTAGGAACATTCTTGTTTTGAGAAAGAAATCACTGACAACACTTATTCATTTTTTCATTTCTATATTATTGTTAATTTTTTAATGTCCATGGTTAAAATGTATTAGTATCTGCAGAGATTAACATGAAATTTGATAGATAAATGTGGTAAAAGTAATGCTACTGAATGCATTAACTAATTTTAATGAATGAACAAATGCAATTAGTCACATCAAACATTTCTCAATACGAATGTTGTATAATAGAGGGATATTTTCACGAAACCTTGTTTAATATGTAGGTGTGAACATTGGGGGTGCAGGCTCATATGTGTATGAGGCTCCCGCCAACTCCTCCCCGCCTGCATCCACCGTGGACTCTGCACCCAAACCTCAGGAGAAATGGGTCCCGGCGTCTTCAAGGCCGCCATCTAAAGGTACAAACAGGAGCAAAGATCAGCAGCAACTGATTGTTCTTATCTGAAAAGGCTGAATGTGCAATTAAGGCCACAATATAAAGGTTGTAGGCTGTGTGGATCTTCCTTTTAGCTACAAATCATTGTGTTCTAAATGTTTTGTAATAAAACGTCTGATGAAGTGCACAGTGTTTATTTGGATCATGGAGTGCATGCATCTCTCATTTCAGCTGGAAGCATCACCACCTTCTCTGGGGAAGCCAACTTGTGTCCCAGATGCAACAAGAAGGTCTATTTTGGTATGCTTCTCTCTGTCCTAACAACATTTCATACTGTGGCTTGGATTATAATGATAGGAAATGGTGGTAGTATAATGACATGTCCTGTTACTTGCGTATGGCAGCTGAGAAGGTGACGTCACTGGGGAAGGACTGGCATCGTCCATGCTTGCGTTGTGATAGATGTAGTAAGACCCTGGCAGCTGGCAGCCACGCTGAGGTGAGAGGAAAATGAAGTTGCTAATAGTAGAAGCGCAAAGATGGCTGCCATGATTCTTTCATTAATTCTGTACATATAAAAGAAGTTAATCAAGAATATTTTTTACATTAGAAATCTTGAATAAACCGCAGGGCATCCATGGGTCATTAAAAAATTGTAATAGGTAATAAATCAATTTGCTGGAAATTAAGTCTTAAATTATGATTCATAGGTTTTTCCTGAACATTTCCTTTGGGAGTAAGTACAGTTAATCAAATTAAAACTGAAATCTCAGTTTGACTTAATGTGATAATTAATTTGCACAAAAAGGACATTACCACTGTAGAAGCCAAAGAATAACATTCAGATGCAATATTGTTTTGTTGATGGGTCTTAAATCATGAAAAGGTATTGGAAAAGTATTCAAATCTATTCGGTTGAAAGTGCTGATATATAAACATTTCTATTTCTAAATGCATGAATTTATCCTAAAATGTGTTTTTGTGTGTTGCAGCACGATGGTCAGCCCTACTGCCATAAACCATGTTATGCTGTCCTCTTTGGCCCAAAAGGTACTGTGAGAGTTTTCAACTATTAAGGGGAGCCATTGCTTAATTTTCAGAAAATAATCTGACATCGTTTCAAATTAGTAATTCTTCATATTTTAGATCTTTTACATATTCTTCTGCTTTCTTTATATCATAATGAATACTGAAAACCTTATGTCCTAGTTAAATCCCTTGTAGTTAAATTAGTTTTTTTACCCTGTCTGATCAACTCTCTTGGATTTCTAGGTGTAAACACTGGCAGTGTTGGCAGCTACATCTATGACAAGGAGCCCAACACGGAGGCCCAGCCTTGATTTTCAGTCCTTGGGAAGCCCAACTTCACTATAGTATCAGCCACTACCAGTACCTCACGCACTTTCACATATGCCCCACTTTTTGCCTTATCACGGATAACCTGTGCCAGCTTGGACCTTTCTGCAGAAAAGTGAAGCCACATACTACAATCATGCCTTGAACTCCAGCTGCACCACTGACAGTCCCTTGGCCTCTTCTTTTTGGTCCACTTGATAGTCCTCTACCCCAATTCCAACTCTTCCAATAAGAGGAAAATTTGAACTGGTTAATCATTTCTGATTTGTCCTATGATTAATTTAAAAGTAATTTATTTAATTGTAAACTGTATCTTTGTTTGCATTATCATTAAAACGCTGTATTGTCAGCCCGATCTCATGGCAATTCGTACATATTTTACGAGGTGGCTAATTCTTATGAATCCGTACGACCTCACTCGTACAAATTCATACGATTTTTGCTAAATTGTATGTATTTTATGAGTTGCACAATTCATACAAATTTGTACGATTAACCTACACCTAACCCTGCCCCTAAACCTACCCATCACTGAGGTCTAGACAAATTGTACAAAATCGTATGAATGAGGTCATACAAATTAGACACCTTGTAAAATACGTACAAATTGGTCGTGAGACAGCGTTGGTATTGTAGCTCCTCTACAGAGGAAAAACTAAGATCCCTACTTCCACAGTACTGCATGTACAGTAGGATGTTTGTGTAATGTGTGTTCTAGTAGCAGATAAAACAACAGAAGTTCACTGAAGGAGTTTTGTTTTATGAAGAGGAGCCGGGCTGTTTGAAATGCCTGCTGACAGAGAGATGAATCTCGCCTTAGAGGCTCCATGCAGGTGCGTTCGGGAGCACATTATCATAAATCTGAAAAATATTCCCAAACCCAGATTTACTTTTTGGCCATATGGCAACATTCTTAAGTTTAAACATTTTAAATGAAGGTCTGCAGTGTGTGCAGACAGTAAAGTGAAACGGCCAAGCTCTTATTTTTAAGGGGAGGACAGATCCTGCTCCCAGAGGGCCACTGTCCTGCAGAGTTTAGCTCCAGCTCTAATTAAGTACACCTGAACCAGCGAATCAAGGTCTTCCAGATTACTAGAAACTTCCAGGCTGGTGTGTTGGGACAGGATGGAGCTCAAATCTGCAGGCCCTCCAGGAGCAGGTCTGGATACCTCTTGATTTATGGGGTAGCTAGTTGAAGTCCACAGGGACAGATGGGAACAGGGGTGTATGTGATTGGTGCTTGGTGACCAAGTAGCTGCAGCTAATATTTCTGATGCCAATCTAGTACCGTTACATGATGCATGGAAACAGATTAAGGAAAAGATATGAATAAGCTTTTGTATGGTTTGTGATTTGAATATTTTAAATGAACCCCAGTTTCTCAAAGTGTTGAAGCTGAAGTATTATGTTTCCAATTAGTTCTTTAGTTTGCAGTAAATTCGACTACATTCTGAATGTGCGTTTGTACATTTTTTTTTTTTTTTTTTTTTTGTTCTAATAATTTTTTTTGCTGTATCAGACCTTTTGTTCCTTGGAGAACTTTCTTATGCAGAGTCTGCATGTCAAGTCCTGCTGCTTCTTGTTTAATCCCATATTAAAGTTTACATAAAGCTTTTCCCTTGTCTTGGATTTTTATTTAATGCAGCTGAATGCGACTCCTGTACTGAAACATGCTATAACAAGATGGGAACAATAAGGGAGTTAAGGTAAATTGATACAGATGGCGTTGAATGCACTGCCATTGTTACCATTTTCTAGTAATAATTTGGTTATGTCATGATCTTATGTTATGCACTTATCCACAGCAACAGCACTGAACATTCACTGGAATAATGTGTCTGACAGAGTCTATTTGTGTGCTTTGATCACAAAACGCTTTTGTGTAGTAATTGTTTTTTCTCCATTTTACAATTAAAGGTTGTCTTGGGAATACTCATGTGACGTGAGTTCTCAAAGCGTTAAAGAAAACATCTCTTGATCTCCAGTTAAGGTTACATTCGGTCAAATTAGGTCTGCTTAGATTTGTCTGTGCTTTGAGCTCTTAGCAAAATCAATAGAACAAGACATTCATTGTAAAGATTTCCTTTTTTAATCATATTTTTACCACTCAGTACAAAAAATGTGATTAGACTATTGGTTCTAGAGTTCAAACGGCTTGCAAATGGTAGCACACTTGTTAGAGCTTAATTCGTTTTATTGTATCAATTTTTGCTTTGAAAATATTTCAAATAGGTCCAAGTTTGTTTTTTGTATTTAAGGTGCAGTCAAATTAGCATCATTTTGCATGTCTACTGTCAATAGTGTAGCAATGTGCGAAGTCACTCTCTGTTAATAACGGTTTCCATTCAAAGTTGACAATTTTACTTGATTTTTTTTATTGCATAAAACATTTGCAAGCACCATTTCCATCCAGCAAGACAAAGGTAACAAAATTGTCACTTCCTGATAAACCGGTGCCAAATATCACTAAGAAAAAGGTAATTTGCAGTAGGAGAAGCCACTGTGGGTCTTTTATCGTAAATAATAAAGTACTTTCACCTCAAGAGCGTGCAATTGAAATGCAATAAATGCGGCAATGTTTTATTTTGCTTTCAGAGACCGATTCCTGCTGTTTGTGAGTGCAGTCGTGTTCAGTTCTGGAAGGTAATTATACAGAACCACTGTGACGACAGATTTTGGCTCATTTGGCATATTTTCTTATTGGATAAAAAATTTATGCGACACAGATGAGCACATATTTAGAATTTATGCGCATTGTCGCGTTTTTATGCAATATACCAAAATGCGCATAAAAATGGGTAGATGGAAGCATATCCAGTGTGGTGAATTTGTGACAAAGTTGTGTGAACCTGTTGCTAAATCGTTCAACCTCACACAAAATTCCAGATCGAGAGGATTCCTATTGACACCTGAATGGTGACTGGTCAAGATGACAGGGGTGTCCAAACTTGCTCCTAGAGGGCCGTTGTCCTGCAGAGTTTAGCTCCAACCCTATTTAAACACATCTGAACCAGCTAATCTAGGTCTTCTAGGCCAAAAGAGTTACTGCTGGTTGATCCTTCAGGAGCAGGACTGGACACCCCTGATATATCAACAACTCTAATGTGAAACACCTACTGTGTTATATCACTGCAGCAATACATATGTTGAAGTGTTACAATATTGGCAGGTATTACCTGTATGAATTGTAGCATATGGTGTATTAAAACACATCCAGTGAAGCCAGTTTTCCTAAAGTGTCCCCAAACACCCCAAACTATGAGCTCACTCTCATACCATAGATATAAATATTTCCCATCTGACGGGAAGAAGAGCTTTACTGGATTTGTCTTCAGATGCTTACAATAGAGCTAGTTCAAAACAGCTGGAAATGTGTCCTGTGATGTGTTAGCAATAGGACAGGGTGGGTTGTCTGATTCAAACGCCCACAATTCAGCCTGACCAATGTGTGATAGGCACCCTGGGTCCTGGTCTTTCATGATGCCGCCCGACAGCAAATCTAAGGAGTGCATTTTCATGTTTTAACATGACACTCTCTTTGTAAATACAATTTAGAGCACATTTTCTCTTCTAAGCATTTTCTGAGACCAAAAGAGTGTGACTGTGCGAGCCCAATGCAAACAGACGAGCGGATAACCTCTGCAAACAAATCAAAGACGCAGAATAGAAGATTTATGATGGCGTGATAACTCTACATTCGTATTCAATGTGTTTACAGCTGTGACTGTCAAACTCGCACTCTTTTAAATCCCACTGAGCTCACACCACCTTCATCATTCAATGCCCTAAAAGAATCACCTTTTAAAGCTAATGACTTACCCATCAAAGTCCAACACAATTCACGTAAACGCCTTTTATACAATATCACTGAATGCTGTCATCTAGTTGAAATATTGTAGGCGTGTTAAAATTGAGTTATGAAACATAATTCAAATGTCAGGCAGTAACAAACAAGGATAAAAAGGAATTAAAGACAATAATGAAGGTTGTTCTGGTAACATTCTCTCAAACATACAGCTACTAAAATATGACCATTTAAGTAATGGTTCAGAAAAGTGAATTTAATACTGAAAAATTAGGTTTAACATAATTTCTTTGCATATGCCACTTAATATTCTACCAGTTTGCAATTTGTAATCAAATGCCATTAAATTCATACATTTAAGTGTGTCGAGATCCTTTTGGGGTCACTGTATATAACCACAGGAAGGGTAATAATCGTCCACACATGGTCTCTGAATGAGAATCAGTTGCTGTAGAGTTTCATCCTGACATCATTGTGAAACATAATTGGAGTAAAGCAGCCAATACAGTTTTCTGGCTACACCCTGAGAACAGGTAATGCCGCATTGCATCCATCATGTAAAGGTGGTAAAAATCACCCTCAGGCTGAGGTCTATCACCCACTATGCTAATCAAAAGACTGTAGTAACATTTTTTTACTGTTGAAACTTCATTTGAACAATGCAAACTGTTGTCTCTTTCTGCTGATTATGTAATACTGTTTAGAGCATTCCTATTTATTTTCTTCATCTTCCAAATTTGGTAATATCCTACTGCTAACGTCTAACTTGACTGGACGGTGGCTCCTGCCCTACACAAGGGAGCAATTTGGTTACTTGGATACACTTCCGGTCCATTCCCAAACGCTTTAAACTCACTCAACTCTATGACTGGAAACAAACTAAAAAAAAACAGCCTCTGTGAAGTAAAAAATAAAAACAGCCAATGTGCCAACACAGTCTGGTTAGATAGAGCATGATTTAAACATATCTTTTAAAAGTACTACTCACTTGACTAGAGTTAAAACAAAGTAACTGTAGAAATTCAATTTAACTTTTAAATTAACTTTTGCTTAACTTTAATACAAGAATGCTGCAGTTTCCTCTTAGTTTTGTGGAATAAGTTAGTTTGTTTGCTGCGCTTTATATTTCTCAAATTGGAACAGTTTGGGGCTGTTGTCAGGTAGGTTTACATAGTTCATCATCACATTGCCCAGCAATAAAGGCCAGACGCATGGGCAGCACTGGGCATAAATGGGTGGAAACACACACACACACACACACACACACACAGAAGTGGAAAGATTTGCACCTAATTCTCCTAATCTTAATATTGTATTTTCTCATGCTCTGAATGAGTGTTTGCTTAGTCTTATTTCTGTAACAGGGATTTTCCTATACAGAGAAAATAAGGGGACAGTGGTATGTCTGATTAGGTCACTAAACTACATCTAGGACCAAAGTCAGTATCAAAAGTACCTATTACGTCATCTCAGGGTTGAGTGAGGTCGTCTCCATTGAATTGAATTATTTCACAGATTCCTACTAAAGCATTTGGTGGAGTCACAGACTGAATAGAATGATAAGATATGCTTCCTACTATACAAGTGTTTTACTGTAACGCTCTGAAAGGCTTCATTCATGTTCTTCACAGAAAGATTTATTAACAATTTGTTTGTAGCAGTAATGTACAGTATAAATCTTCCAAGATGTAAAAAATTGTGTTCTTGTCAAATTAGAGAAGGACTACAATACTCATAATCCTGAACAGAAATGGACCAATCAGACAAGGTGCTTTTACCACAGAAACATGAATTCCTGTCAACCTTTGACCACCCACTCCCACAAAGCATTGCACATGATAGCTGCATTTTATATCTGTATTTCAATCATGACAACTCTCGGAAGATTTTAGCATGGTGATGATATGATAATGTTAATGTATTTGGTCTTGGCGGAATAGATCTGCTACACTGCTGCTGAATTGCTGCTGCTGTTGATTATAGCTGTAGTTGTAGATTATTGCTGCTGCTAGCAAGTACAGGAACTTGCTACTGCCAATGCATATGGCGATACGGTCCCATGAGTATTTAAGACATACTAATGCTGCAAAAATAGCATATAAAATAACCCGTAGCAGATCTATACAGGTGGAGCTGGGGAAGGTGGAGGGCTTCAGAGAACTCTGAGAGCGCTGCAGGAAACTCAAGTGAATACTAGCCAGCCATATAAATGCAAGGCAGTAAGCTCATTGGCTGCTTATGCAGCATGAACCAATCAGCTTGTGCCAAGTCGTTTAACTCTCTGAATATCATCAGTTACATTAACAACCCATCAGCCTGCGCCATCTAGAGTTTCATGACTGAACTATATTATTTTTATTGTATATTTTCAATGAAAAAAACTATTTAAATTTACAGTATCAATGATTAAAGTGAGTATTTTTATACTTAAATGCAAACTAATAAGAATTATGTAGAAACAATCTTCACTCAGAATTAGTCAGTTTCACAAATAACTAAAATTAACAGTGAATTTAACATAAAATATTTAGGTAACTAGAAAGAAAATTTTTAATAGAAATGTACTTTTTTTAAATTAAATTCATAAATATCATTAGTGTTTTTGGAGGGTTGCGCCACATGACATTTACAACTTGAACTGACCTTGACACAAAGTCGTGAGGATCTGCAGGGGTCTCACCACATTAATAGGATTTTTTTTTTTTTTTATGGAATCACTACAGTTCTATCACCCTGACATATTAATATGTTCCCAAAAAATATCAAAATGAGTTTTCGCCTTTATGACAGTCCTCTAAATGAAATCATTGTTTGGCTCCTGTAAATATTCACATTAACTAACTGCATGTGTTTACCCCAGAAAATTAAATTGTTAAATGTCAAGGCTAGCGTAGGTTGGATGCAATGTCTGCTTTTAATAAAAATGGCCAGCTCCCTATGAAGCAGCTGAGTTTCATTTAACACTTTACATGACAGAAGAATTATCCAGCATCTAAACAAACTACTGTAATTCGACAAATAAATCATTCACCGACTCTGACTGCAAAATCAATGCAGTGTCAATATCTTTATCCATCACTGTCAAGCACTGCAAAGCCTTCAGCACTGACTTGCTTAAACAATCTTTTATTGTATCCTATTAAAGAGTACAAAGTCTCTTTCAGTGCTCGATATTTTTCCTTTTCTTTCCTCCTGTAATGATACACAGATGTGCATCCACACTGGCCTGAAAACACTTCATCTTTATAAGTCCAATTTATTTCTTAATCTGCAAGCGCAGCCTTGATGCAACATGTGTTACTAGGATTTGAAAGCTTGGTGCATCATGGGAAATTCCCTTCTTTTTGTATTCATCATGTCAGCCTGTAAGGAAAAACACATTACTGATGTTTAGCACTGCAAGCTTTGATTTTCATAATGTCAGCATGATGAAAGAAAGCTGAATGCACGTCAAACAGCCCTGATACCTTAAGAGCCTAGACAGTATTACCTAAACACTGAACCCCTATCTCACATTTCCGCCGTCACCGTCTCACAATTGTGATCGAGCTGCACAGCTGAGCTGGCAGATGTTTCAGACCGGTGAATATAAAGGGGAGATCTGAGACGGTGGCGCTCTGCCATAATAAGGACTGAAGGCCAGAGGGTTTGCGTGTTTGTGAGTTTGACTCATTGTTCTCTTTATTCAGGGCTGTGTAAGAGTAACCGAATCACCACTTTGTGCCACATCAGAGTCCTGATCATCTTTTCAGGGTTTATGTAGCCAAAATGACTAGCTAACCTATCCTTACAATTAGGGGTGGGCGATATGACCAAAATCTTATATCACGATATAGTCATTGTATTTCACAGTAACGATATATCTATATCTATGTCAATGTCTCAAAAAACTAGGCCTACTAGCCTAAATGAAAAGATCAAATAAAAAGCTCCAGCTCACCGAAGACAAGTAAACACTCAGCGATTAAATAAGAATAAGAAACTAATTACAGGCAGTGAGACAAAAAAAAAAAAAAAAACTACAGCAGAACAAATAAATAAGAAATGCTACATACATTGTAAAGTAATCAAATAAATAAAAACACTGCATATTCTTCACTCTGTAAGTTAAATATATATTTCTGCTTTTTGGTTACAAAAGTAATTTAGTCAAAAGCAGTGAGAGATTATTTCTATTTTGTTGTGTGATTAACATGAACGACAGACAGCAGAAAAATTTGACTGCTGTCACTTTAAGAGCTGCCCAGATGTTTTCTTCCTCAGCTGTTTGCTTTCATTTAAGACCCAATTTACTGTGTTTAGAAGGATACTTCCAAAGATGGGCATTTTGACACATACAAGTGTTTGTATTTAAAGGGTTAGTTCACCCCAAAATGAAAATTCTGTCATTAATTACTCACCCACATGTCGTTCCAAACCCATAAGACCTTCGTTCATCTTCTCAACACAAATTCAGATGTTTTTGATGAAATCGGAGAGCTATCTGACCCTCCATAGACAGCAACACAACTGAAATGTTCCCAGGTCCAGAAACGTTGTAAATACATAAGTAAAACAGTCCATGTGACATCAGTGGGTCAACTTCAGTTTTGCGCTGATTACATCAAATATGTTCTTAGGTACTCTCAAAAATGGTGGAAGACGTAACTCGGGCAAGAAGAATGGTTGAGTAAATTATGCTATTTTTGTTTTCTTTGCACAAAAAAAAAAAAAAGTATTTTTGCAAAACTGAAGTTGATCCACTGATTTCATCAAAAACATCTTAATTTGTGTTCTGAAGATGAACGAAGGTCTTACTGGTTTGGGACGACATGAGGGTGAGTAATTAATGACAGAATTTTCATTTTGGGGTGAACTATCCATTTAACTGTTTAAGGCCTATAAAGCAGCAAAAATAACTCGGTTTAATACTCCCGTGCACTTTGAGCACTGTCTACACTGAGGATTAAAAACAAGCGATTTTAAGCCATCGAAAGGCAATTTGCAGCAAAAGTTTGTCAAAACTTGTCATTTTGCTATATGCTTGCGGCTCACGCTGTCTTAGGCACACATATAGCGACATGAGATCACTTTTGCTGTAAATTGCTTTTCAATGGCTCAAAATCACTTGTTTTTAAACCTATAAAAGTATATGTTTTTGTGACCACAGCAATGTCACATACTGAGTGTGTAACTGCGATAGAGACCATAGTCCAAAATCTCTACTGCTTGACAAATTTCTACTATAATTTCTATAATCGTGTCTACCGATATATCGCCTACCCCAACTTACAATTAGCAAAATTAATGCTTAATCAGAACTTTTTATTGTATGGTTTATTTCAATAATTTGGAAGTCCTATTTTTTTTTACAATTTTTATTTCAAAATCAACATTTCACGTCAACCCTTTTCTGATTTCAACCAGAATTAAAAGTAAAGTGACAGTTCCCCCTAAAAAAGGAAATTACCATGATTTACTCACACTCATGTTGTTCCAAACCCATAACACAAATGAAAATATTTTTAATGGAACCTGAGAGGTTTCTGTCACTCTATCCAAAAATAAAGTTTTTGGTTACCTGCATTTGTGTTTCAAAAATGAGCCAAAGTCTTATAGGTTTTGAATGGAAAGAGTGTGAGTAAATGACAACAGGTTTTAACAATGGTTTAAGGACTGCCACTGGAACAGCGCCTCTCTACTTCAATTCACTCATACAAACCCCTTTCCACCAGCTACACACACTGAACGAGCAACGTCTTGTTCCTTAAGAGGCAAAAAGTCAATGTTCAAAACCTTTGCCTTCTCTGCTCCTCTCTGGTGAAATGCACCATCATCCACCCAAACTCATGAGAACATCATATCTCTCAAGAAGCAGTTAAAGACACACCTCTTCTATAAGCACTTAACCTTTAATCCAATGCCCACACCTTTAAATCAATGCACTTACACAAACACACAAAAAATATATTTATTCTCTGCTTTTCTCATGTTCTTTAGCTTGCTTTGTAAGCTAGTTGTCTAATACACTGCGATTGTACATATTACAAATTTTGTTGACTCTTTGAAGAATTGCTTTTGTTTCAGTTTGTAAGTTGCTTTAGATAAAAATATATCTGCTAAATGTATAACTATAAATGAAATATGCATGTAAAATATTTCCAAGTACTCCCTGAGGTACAAATATCCCTAGCTGGGAATTAATGATCTAATGGATCTGTTTCACACAGAGATGGCCACACTCAGAGATCTGACAGGAATACTGAACTGTTCTTTGCAGTAAAGCCAAACCTAAGACTTAGATAAACTGATCTCGTTGTCCTTTCATTTCTCAAGCTGGAACTGTTTGAGTATTGTCAAACTTAGGAAGTCAGACTTAAAAAACAATGGAAAAACTACATCCACAAAGGATAACAGGTGGGAAAAAAGAAACATGAGAACACACAATAATAATAAAAATGAACTGATTCCATGTCTGATGTCTCCTAAAATGGATTTTCTCTTCTTTTGGTCTGACTATTTTTTATTTTATTTTTTTGGCTGGCATCAAGGCCTGAAATTCTTATTTTTATTTAATTTTTTTTACGATTTGTGAAAGGATGTGCTTCAGAAAATGTTGAAACACAGGAGAAGGAATATTCTAGAAATATTCTAACCTTAAATAAACATAATTAACTGAAAAACAAAATCATAATAAAATAATTCCAATAAAAGGGTCAAATTGATGTTATTTCCACACAATTTTAAGGAATCTTACTGTACATCCTTTGTGAGGGGAGAAAATATTTTAAATTGTTGCATGCAAAATATGGGACACTGCTAAATATTATGTTTCTGAGAATTCAAATTAGTTAATAACTCATTAGTTAATGAGTTAATAATTAAAAGAATTTAATGTCAAAAATGTGTCAAAATAATGACATGGATGTACTACCCAAGCATGTATTGAAAATACCTAAGTTTGTGAAAAAATAAAAAAAAAACTATATGTATGAATTTCTGCAGTTTCCTCAGTAAAAACTGTACTGAGACGATTTATTTATTTTCAAAATGAGTTTTGATATAGGTAGAGGCACGTATTTCCACTGAGCCTGGGTAGTGTAAGAAAGTATGTAATAATGCATGTTACCCCAAGCACACATTTTCAATGGGCATGGGTAAGTTTTAATTGTTGGATATAGTAGAGAAGGTCGAGACCTCTAAAGCTGGACAAGTGTTTTTCACACACACAAAAAAGAAGATATTATTATCTCTAATGTTTTAAGAAGTAATGGGACATCAAAGTGTACCGTATTCATGACATGTGCTGTGCAGAATCAATTATATGTCCAGCATTATGAAATAAAGGCACACAAAGATGTTGATATTGACTGGCTTTCACGGTCCAATGAAGCGTACTCAACAAAGCCTACAACAACTGAACTTTCTGACACCATTTGCATAACTTTGCAAGACAGGTAGTAGATGGTTGGACAAGCTAAAGACAAACAACAGCGGGTGACATTCTGAAGCGTTGAAAAAAGCACGTCAAAGACTATGAAGACAACTTAATCATTGTAAAAATAGACAGCTCTACCAGGATATTAAATGAAAACAATCCAGGTGAAGACAACCAGCATATCGTAACTTCACTGAAGAAATTAGGAAAAGCTGTTAAATTGATTGGGTGACAGTTCTGACCCTTCCTCAGGTCTCCCTCAATCTTTCCTTTCTTTTGTCACTGAACTTCCTGTTATGTGTTTGCTTCCACATCCCAGCATCTAAACTGGGCTACATTCCCACCATTATTCCAACCCAGACTCTTTTCCATTCCTGTAGTCTTATAGTTTGATGTTCTTCATCTGTTCCTTTCAGTTACGCAATGACCGACACACTGATTTAGACACACTAATAAAGTGACAAACGGGAGTTCATGGACATTTTTCTTTTAAGACATCTATATATTTTTTGTAGGATAACCTCAAGATCATAGGAAGACATAATCTATGCCAAACCAGCACTCTTCATCAAGGCCAAACCCAAAAGCAGCCAAAAAGGCAACACCCTGTTTGTACAACAACATACACGGCTTACTCTACAGTCCCATTGACTTCAAATGAAAACCTTAGCAACCACATAGCATCACCCAAAAACACCCAAACACTCTTTGTATTCATGTTTATGTCATATGATTTTGATTTCATGTTGCATCTGGCTAAATATCAAAAGGATATTACATTTAAGCAGTATTAATGACGTAATATTTAAGCAATGTCACACTCACAATCGTGCAGGTATTATGAAAATCAGTGCAATCAAATGAATGGTGATATTCAGAGCAATAGCAAAACGGCAAGTGCTTAATGCAACAGTTTAATAAAGATAAGTTTGGTTACACTTTATTTTGATAGTCCACTTTAGACATTCCACTAACTATAAGTAACTTTGTTACTACATGTCAACCAATTCTCATTAATTTACAACGAGATGTCTACAAACTCTCAGAGTAGACCAGTGATACTCAAATCTGGTAACTTATATTTTACACACAGTTCCTCCTCCAGAAAAAGCTACAAAGCCACGGCAGAATTAAACACTTAGAGCAACACACAATAGAGTTTACTTTATGAATGAATAGTGTGTATCAGTTGAGTAAATGATCCTATAACTCACTCATATATGTGTTTTGTTCCTCATTGAATCGGTTGAATGATTCAATAAGTCATTCATAACTTACATGTTTGTTCTCCGAATGAATCTGCGTTTTTGAATGAATACGTTTATAATAGTGTCACTTGTCGCCACCTACTGACACAACTATGGAATCAAACATTCTTTGTCATGTTTATTTAATATGATTTTGATTTAATTGAAATAGCTGGAAAAAGTCTTTAATAGAAGTATCATTAAGTTTTGGGAGAGTCATACCATTTTACAACCTAAACTGTCCTTGTCTTGCCATGGGTGATGTTAAGTAGGCCTAATATTAACTAATATCAGTCTTTAATTATTTTGTTTTTTTCTCTCTCTCTGTCCAGTTCAGTAGAAGCAATAAATAGGCTGAGACTACATACAAAAATAAATAAATAAAGTTGACGGGCAGACTGGAATCTGCCCAACGTCCTGCGATAGATAAAGCAGCTGCTCTGCTATTCTTTGACTTGGCTGAATTCTTCAGTGGTCTGAAAGAGTTCCCACATAAACCCACCAGAGGAACCCTTTGGTCCAACTCTTTCCTTTGGGAAAACATTTATCTTTTTTTCAGGTCTGGAGAGCGAATCAGCATTTGTTTGTGTTGAGCAACGGTTTCCATAGAGACTGGAGGTTCTCAGACATTCAAAATCCCAGAATATTTCTTCTAATATTTTTTTTTCTTTGATGAAACAGGCATGTTAACTAAAATCCCCCTTAATTCCTTTTGGAGAAAGTTTAGGCTAATAATAACCAGGGGCCACTAAGAAAAGTGAGGTGTCTTTTAACATAGACTCTAATTTTAAAAGACAAATGGGACCTCAAAATGTTGACCTCAGAAAAGCTCTCCTGGTCCGTTAGTACGCTAACATGTGATTAGTGCTTGATTAGCAACAAAAAGCAGCAGCCAACAAAGAACCAGATCAGAAGATGCCCAAACATGTGGACCATAAATTGAGCCACACTTGATTGATTCAAGCCCAGCAGCGGGAACGGTGCCCAATCAGGGCTCAGTCAGTCCATTCAGCTCTACAATGAGTCAGAGATGCTGGTTGTAGAAAGTAATCCGCTCTGTGGTAACAGTGTTTTTCAACTTGTCAAATGCCAGCTTTTTTCAAAAAGTGCCTTTATCACATTTACAAAGCTACATGCACAAACCATATTCATGACAAAACATTCGGAAACATCAAGATGTCATTCAAGAAGCATTTCATCAACTGCATAAATATTTTGCAACTAGTTAAATATAAAAAAGGACACTATCAATAATGTAAGCCAGACACTGTGTTGTTTTAGTTGGATATTACATTTTTGCAATATTAATAATGTTACATTTAATCAATGTCACACTTGCATGTTGATATTCAGATGAACAGCTAAACGGCGGGTATTATTGCTTTATGCAATTCAATAAATTAAAAGTTAATACGTTGTAACTTAGCTACAAAGCCACAGCAGAATTACGTTTTCTGTCTCAGCGTAACACAGTGGTGTTTCCTTCTTGAATTAATCAGTGTATTTAAGCCAATCTGTTGAGTAAACGATTCTATGACTTACTCATATGGTTGAGTCGGCTGAGTGAATGATTCAATAAGTCATTATAAGTTATGTGTTACTTATCCGAATGAATCCAATTCACTAAGACAGTCACTTGTCGCCACCTACTGGTGTAACTATATAATGTGTAGAAAAAGTCACTGAAAATTTAAAAAAAATGCTGGTTTGTTTTAATAATCAGAGAAACTTCAGAGGACTTCAACAAGGCATAATGACAGGGAAGGGCCGATTCACAGAGATTTTAGAGTCCAAAATCTAATGTGTTTCTCATTCCTGTTCCCCATAGAGTCCTTTATTTCACGACGTAGATTTACAAGCCGTTTCCACAGTAATGCCATATTTAATGGGCCAGTTTTATAAGAACAACAGTATTCACAAACAAGCGACCACAGAATCCCCAGCCTAATATTTAATGATTAACCACTATAATATTACGATCTGTGATACACATGCCACAATCTTTTAGGAGCCTTATCAGCATAAAAATGTCCACTATGCCCTCCATATAGACCATTCCATTTTATTTTACAGATGATTTGAACACAAAGAGACTTTTAGAGAACAACATCAAACCTTCTCCAACATAATGACTTAAACATTTCCCTTCGGTTGCAGTGGATGCAGCACAATGATGGAGCAGCGCCAGATACAGTAGAAGAGCATGATCGCTTCTCCAGGATACGATCCACAGGACATTTTCCTGCTGTCCGGCAGTCTGTGATTCCTAAATTGCACATTTTCCATATAAAACCACTTTCATTCATTCTAGTTTACACTGAGGCTTGCCAGAGTACTGGTTTGAAATAAAAGTTTCACTGTCCTTAACTCAACTCAAATCTGTATTTCTTTAGCACGCTGACACTTTTCTCACTCTATTACTTTTATTTTACAGGTAGGTGTTAAATCCTTAAAAGTTATGGTTTTGGGAATGGATACCTTTTAACAGTGGCAGGCTTCCCTGGTTACTGTACAGTCGTTTCCTGTCTGTTCTGCTTTCCTCAGCCTGCTATACTCCATTATGACATAACCCGTCGTTTCCCCGCCAAACGCTCTCCATTGCAACCACAGTCATTTCCGTGCAGATAAACTGGTTTAATGAAGACTCCAGAGTACACAAATGGAAACTGCCACCCTGAAAAGTAGGAGCCTTGGAGATCTATTGCTAGTGCATGGTGAAGAAAATCCCCAAGTTCAAAGCTTCACCAGTACACCAATAAACCTGTATTCCTGGTAATTTGTGTTACTGATCCATACCATGTGTGGCTTGGTGGCCTCATAATTGAAACCGTGTGGATATGTGGTTTGTCCAAATATTATGTCTGATTTTGAATCAGTGGATTTATGGTAGTATATATGGCTTAGGAATAAATGTTAAGGCAGTGTCACAGTAGAGTGGATGGTTGTGGTCCTTTTGTGGCAGAAAACCGGCAGTAAATGCACTCTGAGGCTTATCGAACTGCCACTGAAATCCTGTAACAAGTAACATTTCTGTCTTCAGTAGACAGGGCTTTTCAACCAGTTGCTCGATACTTTAGTGCTCTCTGGCATATGAGAGCAATTTTCTCTGCTGTAGAGTACTACAGCCAAAGTAAAGTCGGTCAGATTACTTTTGATTTACCTAGACTATCAAGTGAGTGAAAACAGAAACTGGAAAAGTGTGCATGGAAACTTGGCACTTTAAGGAGCTGACGGTTTGTCTGATGATTGCACATTGCATTGAAATCTTGACTTTCATCAGCTATCTGACTATCCACTTTCTGCTTGTTTGCAATAGCTGAAATACACAAACAGATTTTTCAAATGATTAATATAATTTTGTAGTCTTATCAAGTTTATTCAGAGTTCAAATTTCACGCTTAACTGAGTTTACAATTATTTAAAATGATTCCAGTACACAGTTGTGCTGGATATGTAACGTTAAAATATATTTATAGGTTATCATGATTTTTCTTTTAACAACTTAATAATTTAAAATAATTTAAAACTTTTAAAAGCCACCCAGCTTTATATCAAGCTGATGTAAAGCTGCTTTGACACAATTTGCATTGTTAAAAGCACTATACAAATAATAGTGACTTGACTTTTGAGTGGGGATATTTTAAAGTACATTTCAGTTTTAGACTTTAAAGAATAAAATCCACTTTTAAATGATCCGTTGTTTATACAAAAGCACAGGCTTGATCTTTTATTATAGGGGAAAGTCATAACAAAACATAATAAAGTGATTTCAATGCAGATTTTAAAGGGATAGTTCACCAAAACATGAAAATTATGTCATTAATTACTTACCCTCTTGTCGGTCCAAGCCTATAAGACCTCAGTTCATCTTCAGAACACAAATTAAGATATTTTTGGTTAAATCAGAGAGCTTTCTGACCCTGCATAGATAGCAAGGGAACTACCTCATTCAAGGCCCAGACAATGATTTTTTTATATATATATATATAAATTAAAAGAATTAAAAGTAGATAGAAAAGAAATGGAATAGATAGAGCTAGTGTTTGAGGGTCAAGTAGTTATAGTAGTTATTTTTTATAATGATTAAAAAGAAAAGTAGATAGAATAGAAATAAAATAGAGAGTGCAAGTGTTAGAGGTTCAAGTGTAGATGGAAGAGATGTGTCTTTAGCCATTTCTTGAAGATAGCTAAAGACTTGATTGAGTTGGGCAGGTCATCCCAACAGGATGCACTTTTCAATTATATCATAGTAACAAAAAATCCCCCAGTAACAAATCTAACAAAACAAAACATAACATTGTGTAAAAGAGAAGAATTTAACTTGTCTGTGAACTTTTTTTAATGAAATTATCTACTTCCTTAAAAAGAGAAGTAACAGGGATGACAACACAATCTCATGGCAATGTTTACATTTTAGTGAATTCGTAAACATTTGGTTGGCCTCAACTATGTGTTTTTAATAGATTATAAAAGCTAAAATCTAAAAACAAATCATATATATAAAAAAAACTTTATTTCCATATATTTTGTTAGTGCATATATCTAACCACATCAAGGAGAAGTGAAAAAAAACAGAGGCCAAAAACATCCTCGTGATTAAAGATAAAAACATATCTAAATATAAATAAAATTGTATTTTTGTGATTACTTTAAGCAATGTTAACTATTTACTGTTCATACTGTTCAAAGTCATTTTTCTACACAGAATATGTACATAAGGGACTCATAAGTCACCCTTCCTGTAGGAAGACCCAGTTATATTCACTCAAGCATTGTGTGGAGCACTATTGCCTAATGACTCGCCTCTCGCCCAGCTGCTGTCTGTCTGCCAGTGATTATATCACACTTCTCAGCTTCATGTGACATGCTCTCTCAACATTTGCCCATTATACTGGAAAAATTCTCAGCAACCTTCGGAAAAGGTATGCCAATTACACCACAGCGTGAAACACGGGCGTTTAATGCCAATCTGGTGCCAAAATCATGAACAGCTCAGTGCCATAAACTTTTAGTGCTAGTAAATAGAGGGATGGGTGAAACTACTACACAACTATGCACAGCAAAATCATGCACTGACTATGATAAGTTACAGTATATCTCACAATAAGACAGTGCATGGAAATGTGCAGTTCCTTCCTCTCAGGGTGTCAGTTTGCTCTTGTTTAAGCATAAATATAATCATAATGGAACATATGTTTGTCATTTAGTTAAACGAACGACAGTCGGCTAAACAAATACACTGTGCTGTCTTTGATACCATGTTTAAATATTTGTCTGGCAATAAAAACAGAAGGGTTTAGCTTGTAATGTGGCTCAGCTGATATGGGATGATACAATTGCCTTGCCAGTGCAATGGATTGAAGCACTGTTAAAATCTTCTAAACACATGCAAGCTCATCATATCCTGTTTTATTTCTTGTTACCATGGCACAGGACGTAAACTATGACAAATAACAGCCGGTTGCTAAGGAAACAACTTTTTTAAACTCTCCCTCCCTCTCCTTTTTGAGAAAATTATTGCATTCTTCCCAGTATTGTGCCACACCAGAAATGAAGATTACCAGAGATCGTTTGAGATTATCGCACTTATGTCTGCGTATTTGGAATATTTGTTTTATTCTAATTTGATCTCGCTTTATTCCCACAATTTCTTAAATAAACACATACTTGAGGGCTGAAACGCAAACATGTTACATTACAAAGAGGAATGCAGTTTCACTTACAGTACACGTGAAATGACAAGTATAAGTTCAACAATCCTATGACTGTGTGAACCATCGCTCACCTTTTGATACTTTTCCAAGATAAACATTTTTCACTGTATTGACGTGTAACTGATGAAAGCATCGCACATGAAAAGACGTTTTAGCTGATACAGTAAGCCTGTGATGACTAGACAGGTGACGTAAAATGTAGTAACATGTTCGTGATTTTATTTTTCATCATCAAGTTGTGCTAAATTTTTAAGGTGTGTTGAGAGACTCCATAATCATCGTTCAGATGTCAATCAGAAGGGTATAAACTCGCCCACAACAGAGTAACCCTGGTAACATCTCCTCCCACCCAATGCTCAATGTCCTCCAGAGATGATTGACATCATCATTGTTGTTATGAGTGCATGTGATGTAACAGTAAGGGGCAATAAAAAAGGATTGCCCTCAAGGTCTGCAGACTCTGTGTGTGTGTGTTTCCTCTTCACTCAATGAGATACTGTAACATTTTGTCTGTTCTCAGCTCACAAAAATAACGCTTTGCTTCCCAGCCCTCCCTCTGTCTTCAGCAGTGATGAGTTCAGTCCAACAAACTGTTATTCCACAGCCCCTGATTACCTAATCACAGACGTCTGTGTTTGTTTTTTCTACTCACTCCTCCTCCCTTTCACTTCTGAACACCCTGATCTATCACACTGGCAATGGGCTCCCACAAATAGCCTACAAAACAATCTGTGATTACGACAAAATTAGGATATGCTACTATACTTTTGTAAAGAATAACAACAGGAGTTAAGTTATTTATAAGAGCGTCATTTCATTTTAAAGTAATGATCTGTGAACCACGCCAGTTTACTAATGCCAAATATCTGTTACCAAATAAATTACAGTAGTGCTCCCGCAAAGACATGGACAAAACATGGACGATTGCCTGGTCCGAACTATGCAGAAGATAGCAAAATGAATGGATGGTTGCTCGCTTAATTTTTGTCCTTCAGATTTTGAAACTTTTGATTAATTTCCAAACACAGAATGGCACACAGAACGGTATATGCATCTATTTGTCACAACTGTAATGCAAAGGTTGAAAAGAATGCGGGAGTCACTTTCTGCGAGCAGAAATGCGATATATAGCCTATAGCCTATGTATTTCCTGTACCAGGAAAGCGAGTGAGTAAATGCATAAATACACAGTTTGGCCGATTCATTCATCATTAATATCAGATTTAGTACAATTACGTTCATATAAGAAGTGAACCGTACCAGAGTTTGCATGTATTCCCAGACAAAGCCTAGGGATAGTTCTTAGGTGTGAATCTGAGTTCAGAAAACAGTGTTCACATTATCCAAACAAACCGAATTCTGATATCAAACGAACCCAGGTGTGCACCAAATTTGAGTGCTAGCGTAAAATTTTCATGAAGTAGCGTGTGTCTCACACATCCTGAAAAGTGAAAAAAAAAACATTTTGATCGCCCCCTGGTGGCTGGCTGCAGTAGGCTGTAGGTCATAAACCCCACCTTCGCCATGCAAACAAATGTGATGTAAACCAAAGTAAAAAAACAAAACAAAAAAAAAACTAATCAAATTACACTTCAAATTAATTTTTTCCCAAATATGGGTTCCGTCATATTGGGAAGTTTTTATCATGCTTTCAACTGTTGGACTTTCTAGTAAGTTTGGTTTTAGTTGATGCTATAATTGCTTGTGATTGGGTCTGTAGAAGTTCAGGCGGGATTTTGATACCGTGGCTCCAGCTCATGATCACTATTATTGCGCAACCTCATGTTAGGCACAAGGTGACAGCAGCCATACCTGGAACGTTTTGGCTTCACTTTTTTACATTGGAAGAAAGTGGCGACACGTCGTCCAACTTTTTTAGTCTATGCTCTCTAACTGAAAGAGCGGCACCATGGCACCAATGCCGCTCAGAATCAAGTATTCCAGAAAGCCACGTAATAATAAATTATTTATAACCCATAGATGTTAAATACCTTCAATGTGATCGGTTATTTGTGTTGGTTTTTGAATTTGTATCCTTACAGCACACATACATCGCAGAGACATCTATTTTATGTGCGTGTTTCTGCCTCCAAGACTTTTCCTGAAAGATGTTAAAAAGACATTTAGAAAATGTCTCTAAAATGTGTATGGTTATGTAAAACTGCTTTTTAAATATGTTTATTAGATGTTTATACGCAACAGATGTTTTCCAGATGAAGAACTCTTGGAGAGATACAGTATGTCACTATCTGGGTAGTGTAGCTAACTACTTCCTCAGAAGAGTAGTTTGACCATAGCTGAGCTATTTTAAAATATGTGTGTGTATGGCACGCTGAAGGTTTAAAGTAGCTTCCCCAACTGAAACCAAGCATTATTAAGCCAGGCTTCAATCCAGCATCCAAACTTTAAAGGTTTGCCCTTTCATGTTGTTTAAAAACAAATAGTTAGAGGAAGTGTGTACTGCGGGTGCTCAGATCAGATAATGCTTTTAGTGCTGGTAAGCAGGTAATGATAATAGAGTTGGAAGGGACTGGCAGGGAACATTATCTCTCAGCACTGATTGCTGGATCTACTGTCAACAGAGGGAGGAAATAAAGATCAGTGGAAAATCCTTGATGGTGAACCTCACAGTGTCTACATGAGGAAGAGCCCAGTGAACAGGACTGCAGTTAACACTGCTAGACATGAAGCAACGGGTGGGCTGTTTGCTGGCAGTTGGAGTCTGCTGAGACCAAACTGTGGCCTGGCATGACTGTGTAAACATGGGTGGCATGATAGAGTTAGAAGACTGCTGATGGATTGATCAGCTGTGGGTAGAGCTGTCAAGATAAGTCAAACACAGGGCAGAGCGAGGGATGCAGGTACATACAGAGCACATGTGGCACATTAATCATTCTTGTTCTTCATACATCAAATATATATTTATATTCAGTGCACAAACATATACACTGTACAGCAACAGTCTGTGAATTTTTGGGATTTTGGAGTTTTATGTCAAATGTACACGTTTTCATCACAATCATTATTCATTTCAAAAATGAATTCATTAATTTAATCATTACAATTTTTGACATACACTACAAATGCACAAATACCATACATTTTTACAGATCATAATGTTCTGATATTTTAGGCAAGGCAAGTTTACTTATATAGCACATTTCATACACAATGGTAATTCAAAGTGTTTTACATAAAAGGAAATAAAATAATCATAAAAAAAAATAATCCCAAAAATAAAACAAGGAATTTAAAAACTTCTGAAATGATTTAAAAATTTATTTAAAATGAAAATAAAACAGTAAAAAATAAAAAATGATTATAGATAAAATACAGTGCAGTCAGTTCGAATTTTAACTAAATGTATTGACCTTGACACACATTCATGAGAGTTATATAATTTTCTTGTTTAATGTATTTTTTTTCATGCTGGTTACATGGCCTAAACAACATTTTTCAAATAATAAATATAAGGTTTTCTTTTAAAAATGTAATTCTTTTAATGAGACTTCTTCATTATGAAATCAGGACATTTGAATCATTATGGCATTGCATATAAACAAAAAAAATCAAAATTTTGAAACTGAGAACATATTGATCATAGAACAGGAGTGAATTCATTGCATGTGTGTGTGTGCATGTGTGTGTGTGTGTGTGTGTGTGTAAATCAATGATTAAATCTGGACAAGGGTGTCATGTTATTGATTTAAAAAGTACCTGTTTAAACAGCCATAAAATAATGTATTCTCTACGTTATGAGGACCAGTTGTCCCCACAAGGATAGTAATATCAGTAAATTTAGATGTTGTAGGGATAATTTTTGGTCCCCGTGAGGAAACAAGCTTAGAAATCATACAGAATGAAGTACTTTGAAAATCTAAAAATAGCTGAATTTTTTTGGGGGGATAAGGGGTAAATACAGTGTGTGTGTGTGTGTGTGTACTTTTTCCTTTTTGTTTTTTCCTGTCCTAGTTTAGTTAATCATCGTTTATTCCATTCACCTGTTTTGTATTAATCATCTTGTTAGCTCTTTTGTTCTTGTTCCTTTATAAGTCCTCAGTCTTCCCTTTGTCTTTGCCTGAGTTTAATGTTATTTAACGTTCATTAAAGGAAAGAGTGCGTTGATGCTACTTCGTTCTCGTGAGCCTTTGTTTATTTTTACTACAACCACTAAATACCGTAACAGAAACTCAGGCCAAGACAGAAGATGAGGAGGCGGCTGGTTTTGATTCCCCCGCAAGGAAGGTCCGGGGAAATTAAGCCTGCTTCCGCCAACCGCGGCGATGATGATTCCGCCTGCGGCGATGATTGTGCCGCCGCCTGCGGCGATGATTGTGCTGCCGCCGCCTACAGAGAGTATGGCAGGCCCACCGACACTTGTTCCTGCGCTCTTGGACATGGCACTACCTATGGAGTTTGATGTGCCCACTCTAACCCCAGAATCTCCTTCGCCTCAGCTGGTCCCGTCCAGCCCTTCGTCTCCTGAGTTCCCCAAGTCGGCCAGCTCCACTCCTCGCAAGTGCTCTCCAGTGCCTGCTCCTCGTAAGTAACCTCCTTCGTCTCCGCTGGTCCCGTCCAGCTCTCCTGCATCTCCGCTGGTCCTGTCCAGATCTCCTGTGTCCCCGCTGGTCCTGTCCAGCTGCACTCCTCCAGAGCGCCCTCAAGTGCCCGCTCCTCCAGAGCGCCCCACAGTGCCCGCTCCTCCTCAATGGCTCCCAGAGGGTAACTTCCCCAAGAAAATCTTTTTTTGGGGGGGGCCATATAGTCACGGCCTGTGTGGCCAGGCCAAGGCCACGGAGCTCCCTGATCCGCCATGGCCTCCCGAGTCCCCTGTTCCGCCCTGGAGGCTTCCCGTGTCTCCTCCCTGTCCTGGCCCTGCTCCGGCCTCCAGGGCGCCCACCCACCCTCCTGTCTCCTGTGAGGGCTAAGTTTAGGTGTAGGGTAGATGTAGGGCAATAGCACATACAGTTTGTACAGTATAAAAACCATTATGCCTATGGGATGTCCCCACTTTTCACAAAAACAAACGTGTGTGTGTGTGTGGATCTGCATACATCAGTGATGTATTTCACTACACTTCAAAACATGTTGAGCAGTTGCCATGGTGCATTTATCAATCCAAGGGTTGGGCTGAGACACACCTATCTTCTCAGGAAATGTTTGATCTGTCAAATACTGATGCTGTTTACTAAACGTAAATACACAGATACATTTACAACATCCACACACAAATAAGTTACTCAAAGACCTACACAAAGTTCTCTAGGTATGTGCAATGTGCCAGATTCATATTCATAAGCCAGCTGAGTTCAGGTACACATCTCTATGTCTGAAAACAAACTTCTCATTTTAAAAACACAAAGCAGTGATGACCAGAGTGTTTGGCACGTTACTGTTTGATGACATCAGACGGCCACCTACGTTCTACGTCATGTGGCTCTTTGATCTGTGAGTGAGTTTGGATCATATTTCTATCCCTTTCAAACAAGCAGAACTCAGCCTGCATCCAGTGCAAAAGGTTATTTACACAAACAATGAACCTCCAGTGTTTGTAAACTTGTCTGCAAACTAATTAAAACGCCAGAATACAAAACGGAAAAACCACAGAAAATGAGAACACGTAATGAAATAAAGCGCGTTCTCGTGTGCGCGCACCCCCGCTCTCTCTCTCTCTCTCTCTCTCTCTCTTCCCATCACCGTGTGCAAACTATTTCCACAGTACTATAAATAAGGCTGCGGAGTGTATGAGCGCAAACCAAAGGCGTGGCTGTGTGCAGGTGGACCGTTGCTGCTCTCCATCTCAACTTTCTTCAAGCAGGACTTTCTCCTCCGAGGAACTAAATCACCGCAAACATGCCTAAATGCCCAAAGTGCGAAAAGGAAGTTTACTTTGGTAAGACTCCTGTAAAATATTTCTATTTACATACATGCTACTTTTAACAAATAGGAAAAGAAAGTCAAAGTACACTATTATGCTGTTATACAATTTATTAATACTTCGATGTAAACAATATAAACTGGTTTGAATAAGCAACAGCAGGAGAATAACCAGGAAGGGAGCTTCAACTAATGCATGTGAGCGTATTTCCTGCTGGAAACTTTTGCAAAACAGCTTTTACACATAACTTGTGCAGGCAAGCACTTGCAGCAAGAAAACACTTGCATAACAAAAATACAGCAAAAAAAAACAAAAAACGTTTGCATTAGGATTAATGGAGAATTGCATTGCTGGGTTTAGAGTGGTTAGACTAAAGCTTATGTTTGCTTAGAAAAACTAAAAATATATATATCATACTATAAATGTGTATTTGACATTATTAATAATATTTATAATAATAAAGAAAGAATAAGAACATAAATAGCAGATGGGGCAGTACAGCAGTGACTAATAATGCAAATGATAATGCCAGTGCTTTACATTGTAAAGTAACCTGTTTGCATTGTGTATTCAGCCAAACTATTTAAATATTTTCAGTACCATGAAGGCAACAAGACAAGACGTGTCTTTAAAGAACTTTACTGTTTGGCTCATATTCAAGCAGAGAAACTGGTAAATATGTATGGAAAATAAAAATGAATATGTGTACATTTCTTAAGTTTCATTATGTTTTTGAGCAGAGCCTTAATTCATTCATAAGCATCTCCTTTGAGCCTTTCTCTTCACTGCAAGTCTGGGCTTGGGTTTTGTCCTTTCAGTTAACTGACCATCCATTCCACCACTCTTTTTTCTTCTTTCCTAACTTACTGTATATTCTTTGCCAATATAAACATGCCGGGAAGTTTTGGCAGGTTTCTATCATCAAGCGGCAGAGTTAGACTTTTGAATATCATATCTTCTCAGTATGTAAAGTTTTTTCTATTATTTACAGAACCTATATGCACATTTCCTCTGAATTAACAATAAAGATTCCATCATATGATCCTCATTCAGCATCTCACACCATGACTCATTCTGCTTTTGCTGTTATAGTGCTACTCTAAACCTGTATCTTTTGCATCATGCAAAACTGCCTCACGTGCCCAGTGCTGGTCTTATTTAATGTTCGAATGGAAGTAATCTAACAACCACAACCCCTCAGTGATGGAAAGAGAAAAAAAATCCACAACGAAGATATAAGATAGTATGGAAGCCCGTTTCCGCCAATGAATAAAAAATAAATTACATTTTTTAAAGGTAATTTTGACTTTTTATCTCGCAATTCTGACTTTTTTTCTCGCAATTCTGACTTTTTTTCTCAGAATTCTGAGATATAAACTCGCAATTCTGACTTTTTTTCTCGCAATTCTGACTTTTTTTCTCAGAATTCTGATATAAACTCGCAATTCTGACTTTTTTTCTCAGAATTCTGAGATATAAACTCGCAATTCTGACTTTTTTTCTCGCAATTCTGACTTTTTTTCTCAGAATTCGGGGATATAAACTCGCAATTCTGAGATATAAACTCGCAATTCAGAGATATAAACTCGCAATTCTGACTTTTTTCTCGCAATTCTGACTTTTTTTCTCAGAATTTCGGAGATATAAACTCGCAATTCTGAGATATAAACTCGCAATTTTGAGATATAAACTTGCAATTCGGAGATAAAAACTCGCAATTCTTTTTTTCTCCGAATTATGCCATTTTTTTTTCGCAATTCTGACTTTTTTTCTCAGAATTCTGACTTTTTTTCTCGCAATTGTGACTTTTTTTTCTCGCTATTCTGACTTTTTTTCTCGCAATTCTGACTTTTCTCAGAATTCTGACTTTTTTTCTCGCCATTCTAACTTTTTTTCTCAGAATTCTGACTTTTTTTCTCGTGGTTTTAATGGTGCGAGAAAGTCAGAGTTGTGAGATATAAACTCGCAATTGCGAGAAAAGAAGTCAGAATTCTGAGAAAAAAAGTCAGAATTGCGAGAATACAAATCAGAATTGCAAGAAAAAAAGTCAGAATTCTGAGAAAAAAAGTCAGAATTGCGAGAAAAAAAGTCAGAATTGCGAGTTTATATCTCAGAATTGCGAGAAAAAAAGTCTGAATTGTGAGATAAAAAGTCGCAATTACCTTGTTTTATTTTTTATTCATTGGCGGAAACGGGCTTCCATAAGATAGAGATTAGAATAATGGCATAATCAAAAATAACACAATTTTATGGTTTTGCCATGACTGCAAATAGAGAGTGGTTGTTCTTATTTGTAATTCCTTTTAAGCTTAAACAGATGTAAAAATACATTGTGTAATTTCTATCATCATTGGACTGATCTGCCAAAATAATGACCATTTCAAATATTTCCAAAGAACTTCTCCCAATCTTCTATTGGTCAGTTGAACAGATAGTCCCGCCCCAAACTTACACCATTGGTTCAATATTCAGTGTTGCTCTGTTGAGATGCTCAAACTAACAAAGCAATGTTTTAAGATAAAATTTTGCATAGTAATAATATTATTTACATATATATACATTTATGCATTTAGCAGACGTTTTTATCCAAAGCGACTTGTGTGTGTGTGTGTATATATACACACACACACACACACACACACACACACATATACACATGTGTATGTGTGTGTGTGTGTGTGTGTGTATATATATATATATGCATTGATATATACAGGGTGCGATTTGCACAAATCATATATATATAAAAGAGATATATATATATATATATATATAAAACTTACTTTTTGCAATGTTATGGGCCAAAAAACATGCCATTCAGAATAAATCAGCTACCAACTACAAATCTCTGTTGTAGATTTGACACCCAATAGTCAAAAGACTTTTTGTATTGATAAAGGCCATTAAGAGAGAGAGATTAGTGTGTCCTCTGTGTATTTGACTGAGGGAAGTTAAGTAATTACTGTCTTAGGTGTGGCTCAGATGATCAAACTATTTCTTGGCAGCATTGCAAGAGCCCAAACCCATTCTAGTGAATTCCTTTCTGCCTTGTTTTTCCTTTCAAAATGTTCTCTCTCACATGGACCATTGATTCTGCATCCAACTCTCCCAGCATGTCTGAATCATATGTTCACAGTCTAGTACTAAACAAAAGAGCTTCCTGTGTCATCCACCGTAGTGTGACGACTAGCTGCCTGAGCTGGGATGAGTATGACTCTTATTACAGCTGTTGTAAGCAATTATAGCAGCTCACAGTAGTCCATAACAATGGGAATAATGTAGTGTATGTGCTATCGGGCTTACTAGATAAACGATGAAGCATTATTTGGTGTCTGGGGTCTTTGCTAACACCTCATCATATTTTTTCAGATTTACGTCACAGATGGGAACTGTTAATCTGCCCTTTGTCCATCCTTTGCTTTCTGCATGCCAAAAAGCTAAAAACGAATCTTCTCTTGGAGCCATAACTCTGACATCTTTTAGAGTGGTCATGCTTTCAGCGTCTTTGGCGTCCATGAGATGTAGATGCTTGCCCAAAACCTCCCTCGTAAAAAGTACCTTCCCTACTGGAGACGCCCGAGCATGCATGACTTTGTCTTCCCTTCCCACTTCTTTTACGATGTTCATCGTGAGGGTTGTTTGGAGAAATCTTTCTGCTGAGGGCTGTAGATAAAGACTTCTTTATGGCCCTTTTATAAGAGAAGGGAGGGATGAATTCCTTTGGGAGTGCCCTGCATGTAGCGTCCACACCCACCCATGTTCACGCGGTCATGACTTTATCTGCGTTGAGTGGAGAAAACAATGATCTGACAAGATTTGCAGCGTGCTGGACTGTAGAGGCAGTTTGCCAGACTTGAGATTTCAGCTTAAGTTTTGTTGACATGAAAAGTTCATCATGGCTTTAATTAACTACATAATGGCTGAAAATCAGCTAATTTTCCCATGCATGATTGACTTTGTATTGCTCTGACTCCTTTATAAAAACAACTTAACAGCTAATGAGCGATCCTTTAGGTTCCAAGTTGTCTATGAGGTTATAAAAATGGCCCAGATGGAACTAAAAGTTTCTTTTTAGCCACTTTCCGCATAGATTTTTTGGAGGAAATCAGCTAAATGAAATTAATCATAGTAAAATGTGTTAAATTAGGCTCCTTTTCTCACTACACAAGTTCTTATATGTATTATTTAAGAATATTTATAAAAAATGTAAAGAGATAGTTCATCCCAAAAAGTTCATTTTAAGTTGGTCATTATTTACTCATCCTCATGTTGTTCCAAGCCTGCATGACTTTCTTTCTTCCTTCAAAATGCAAAAGAAGATATTTTGAAGAACTATTTTTGTCCATACAATGAAAGTCAGCGGGGTGCAAAACAGTACTGAACTTCATTTTCATTAAATATAATGGGGGGGGGGGGCTAATTTTTTACAAATTCAAAGCACATTTTTTGTGTTCAACTGAAAAAAGTTAGATTCTGAACAACATGAGGGTAAGTAATTGAAGATAAAATAATCACTTGAGGTGAACTGTCCCTTTAAATTTTTAATTAATATTGAAATATTGTGGCTAAGAATTGACAAAAGTGCATAAAAAAAATACTAAATAAATGGGAAATGTTATGAATAATGGGCACTGCAATTCTGCATTAATCAATCCATGTTGGCATATTTATATGTGGTTTTCATATCTATTTGAATTAATGATAATTATCATTGATGTTTCAGCTGAGAGAGTGTCGTCACTTGGCAAAGACTGGCATAGACCCTGTTTGAAGTGTGAGAAATGCAACAAGACCCTGTCGGCTGGCTCACATGCAGAGGTAAGTCACAGAAATACACACGGCCTGCCAACATCTTACTGGGACAGAGCACAGATTAATTTACTAGGCAGACGTAATGGAGTCCAGTTAACTTTTTACCTTACATAAACACTTCAGGGGGTTAGTCTGTCAGAGTAATATTTCTTGAGGAAGGTCTTGCATAATAGCCCCTGTTCAAGTCCATTAATGTACTGTGAACTGACTAATATGTTTCACCCCACAGCATGATGGGAAGCCCTATTGTAACAACCCATGCTACGCAGCACTCTTTGGACCCAAAGGTAAAGTTTCTCCAATTTACTGTGCTGTAGGGTTACTGTTCAACTAGACCACCACATGTCATTGATTATTGCTGCAGCTCATAAACACATAGACTGACTGCTGTGGGACAGTACTTGACCACTATAAAATGGGTTTCTCACTCATCCAGAGAATTTATTCAAATGTCTTAATTATCCAGTGGCACTTAATCTAAATATCTTACTGTCAGCTGTTATATAATTGAATTTTGCATCAATGTTACACATATTTTTGACAGTCAAGATTGTTAAGCATGCTAAGCTAACACATTCAGTGCAAGTTACTTCAAAAAAATTATGTCAAAACATTAAATTTCATGCCATATGGTCAAATGGACATGGCAATGCTGTGTTTTCTATTTAAAACCAACAATGACAGTCATATTATAAGTAATTCTCTTTCTTTTTTCCTCAGGTTTTGGACGTGGCGGCACTGAGAGCCACACATTCAAATAGGTCATTGCACAAGTAAATTCACCATATAAAAATGATCCATTTTACCTTCACTTACAGTAGATGGCATGCACTAACTGTATTTTTCTTTTCTATTTACAGGTTTACACACTCTATAAGCTTGTTTTAGAGGCCACTATTTTTAGCCACATATTGTTAAACCAAAGACAAAATGACCAAACCATGCAATGTTATAGAAAGTACTAATTTGTATAATCTGTTTTTAAAATGTTGACTGCTATAGCAGCACACAATGATGATTCATTAGGGACTCTAGTCAAAGACCCTTTTATAATTAAACTGAACATTTTATACATTAAATGTATGATTTAAACCTCCCTCTGCTTGTCCTTCATACTTCTTTCTCATATATGAATTAATAAAATGTACTAAATCTTTATGCTAAATCTAAGAAATCGTGACTAGGGATGTGTTTTCTTGTTGCTAAAGAAGTACCATTCTTTTGTTGGCGAGTGTTGTTATATAAACTACAGCAGTGCTGTAGTGCAATAAATCATTAACCAGATGAACAATCTATTATGATACAATTTAAACTCATTTATACTGCCAAAGATTTTCAAAATGATCTGACAATTCATTTGTTTTCTTGTGTCTAATAATGAACACTATTCAGAGGAAACGGCTTTAATATGAACTATATCAGTGCTTAATTGCTCATCATGTAATCAACAAGAACTATCAATGATTCAAACTCACTGTGACTGCCACCGCTTTTATTTCCATTCGTCATTCTCTATACACATCATAAAGAATAGTGAAATCGCTCCATAAATTCTCTGTCCTATTTTGCCTGCAATCAGGCAGCGGTGACACTTTGTTTTTATACTCCAATTGAACAAAGTTGCACATTATTGGGAGTTTGTTGACATGTAGGTGGAAAGTTACTTACAGTTATTAGAATGTCTAAAGTGGACTATCGAAATAAAGTGCAACCGAGACCGGTGATTCAGTCTTCACTCCTATTAGTTGTCACATCCAAAAGTCACTCTGCAGTTGATTAAAGTTAAGCATTTTTCAACTCTGTTGTGTCGCTGGACACGTCTACATCCTGGCTGCATCCAAAATCGCATACTACCCTACTACATAGTAGGCGAAACCAGTATGTGACAAATGAAGTATGTCCGAATTCACAGTATTCATAAAAGAGTGGGTAATAATTACCCAGATGACTTACAACTTCCAGCAAGATTCTGAGGCGTGCATACCATGGACAATTTACTATCTCAGAAAGCCACGGGAGAGGATTTGTGAATGGCAGTGAAGTGATGCAACTGATGCTGGTAGGTCACATGACATTGACAACATGGTGATTGTAGTGGGTCCACATTACATTCATACTACATAGAACATACTTTTCAGGGGTCACAAAGTAATTACTAATTCAAAATAAGTACGTACTCGGACACACACCCTGTCTCCAATACTCAATGTCACTTGTGTTGCTGGAAATTGACAACTCCATTGCAATGAATGGGATCATGTCACTTTGCCACTGCACGTTACTAGAGTTAATGTGAGAAATATTCCATGTGGAGAAGAAAAAAGCTTTTTTTTGGCACTTGGCGAGTGTTCATTTTAAACCCTGTGCCTCACTAAGAAACAAAATGGCTCCTTCAAAGAACAATTTCCACTTTTAGAGAAGGTGAAGCCAACAGATGTTGAGCTTTATACTGAAAAGCTAATTATTACTTGCATGGTTCCAGATTCCAGAAGCATGAATCAGATATGAGTAGGCAGCGTTAATTTTGAGTAATGCCACAGAGCACAACCAAAAAACTGCAGATTAGGAAACAACCTGCCAGAGGGATTAATTGGTAACTATTGATTCAAACAGTTTATTTAGAATACCCTTATATGGTAACATACCAGAATGAACACATGCTGAATCCCACATACATTTCGAGGCGACTGTTTCAAAAGGGAGAGTCACTTCCACTCTGTGTCTATTTGACACGAGTGCCTGCCTACACCCCTTGAACTCCTTCTCACCACCCAACACAGAACGGCTGCCGGCGGGTCAGTGGACAGCGGTTACTATCGTAACAGACACAAACAAGACCCAACAGTGACTTGGCCAACGCTCAGCCCGGCTCTGTCTCTAGCATTTGCCCCTGAACAAAGATCCTTTATCATGGTGAGATCTGGAGCGAAAGAATGAGACCGACAGAAAGGGTTGTTCCCCGGCTTGCTATTTAAAATATTTTTCAAAGAAAGAAGTACTGAGCACACACATAATGAAATGCGACTATTTTTATAGCAATATAATTGAGATCACGCAGGTGTACGGCTTCCACCCCCTCACGCTTGCAGCTTTCTCACACAGGAAGGATATTTCTGACTGAATCAAGGCATTGTTTGTAATTTCAGATGCAATAATAACAGAACGGAAACTTCTGTGGATCTTCCGCCAGTGATGAACCTGAGTAATCATACTCAAATACAGAAACTGCCAAGCAATCTAAATTTGCATGGCCTCATCCTCTTTGTTTAAAGTGGGAAAGGGTCTCAATCTCTCATTTTCTTCACTCTGCAGAGTTGCAACGGCAGTAGACTTTCCTTCAACAGTTTTATGACAGGATATTTGTCAAGCTCCCGCTGACGTTAAATGGGCAAGTTATACAATGCTACGGACCAAAGGGGATTATTACATTTGCCCAAGAATAACACAGTAGTTTTATGTGTTTTTAAGATGCTCAGAGTCATTGAGTTACAGGATTCACATAAAGTTTGTAGCCAACTACATGGTACAAGTAATGGTACATACCATTTCCAGCACATTCCAGCTTATCCGCTCTATTTTAAAAATGACATTTTTATCACTGCACTACTTGTTTTTATTTTAGATTCTCAAATGGACCTTTTAACAAAGTTTTTTCCTACAAATGTCTTTTCAGTTACAGAGTTTTCCATGTAAGAAATGAAACCTGTTTAGACAGTCTAAAAAGATTTGTAGCACAACTTGAAGCATAAAACTCCCAAGTGACTTGCTGCAGAACATGGTAGACTATTTGTAATAAGGTGAGTTGGTCTGCTCTGCACAGATTATTCTAATGGTTTGAGGCACCATATGGTTGTAGTATAAAATAAAAAATGAATAAAAAACAAATAAAAAGTGGATTTTTTACTTTTACTTTTATTACATGAAAACATGAAAAATATGTCTTTAAGCAACTAAAACTACTAAAAAACGTACACGCGCTGTAGTAGCGTAGTTTCCTTCATGGCGTAGCTACACTGAAGTAGGCCTACTGTATGCAGTTTCCCGGGGAATCCGTCCCGACGGCTATAAAATGCAGTCTCACCACAGTCGAGATATGGTAAAAACATAGTTTAGAAGACATATTTCGAAGTACATGAACATTAATTCAGTTTTGTTCACTTCATATAGGCTAACGTTCATCGTTCATATAGGCTAACGTTCAATCAACTGCAACTATTTTTACATTTTCTAAATACCTGGGCGCGTTCGTCGACGTGATGCGTTCTGTGTGTGACAAAGCGAACGTTCCAAATTCATTCGTCCAGTTCTCGGAAGAAGCACAATATAACGGAGACTCGATGCTACGCGATGCAATAGCTCCCATAGGGAAATAACCAGAAGAATAACGTGCAGTAAACAGTAACTGTTTGCACCACAAACTGGTGTTTTACCAGATCTCATGAAAGTTCATATCAACACGAGTTTCTGTTTCTATTTGGCGTGCTTATACAGAGATATTAGCGTGATACGTAGCTGTTAGGATTAGAGGTGTTTGGTAGGTGTGTATTAAATGTATGCGCGAATATTGTGCATTATATGCACGCAAAAGTCAATTTCTGCGTATAAAGAGCATGCCAAATAGAAACTGAAAAACGTGTCAGTGATACGCATTTTCATAAGACCAGTCTCTTACACTCATGTAAACATATTGAATATATTGGCTGTTTTAGCCAAAAATCACAAGTCTGATTAATTGTAAAAAATAATAACAAACCTCTCAACAAAGCGCATGAGTGAATAGTATCATGTCAAAGTTTAATATTTGTTTGCGTAATGATGTTAGCAATAGCAAAGATGTTAGCACAACTAATTAAAAAGTATAAGAGATATATCTAGGGATCATGAGAATGAGGTTATGCAGTTAAATCTTAATCACTGATAGTAATGATTCAAGGCCTGAATTATTATTGTGATTATTTTCATTGTGCAGAGTTCCAAGAAGCTGTAACAAAAGCAGTACTTCATTAAACATGGAATTAATTTTCCAAAAAGTTCTCCAAATAAATCTTTCAAGTGCATAAATTTGTCCAAGAAAGTGTAACAGAGTTCTATTCATAGTAAACAGTCCTGCCAGAATGTGACATGAGGGAGAAGCTGTGGTTTGCCATTGAATCTGCTCCTCTTCTCTTCTGGCAGTACGTAATATTTGTTGAATTATATTTTCTGTCCCGTCGGTCCCATCTCATTCTATCCACCCTCACTCACTCACTGGTCTGTCCTCACAAATGGCAAAGCAAGGCTGGAAGCAATCTGCTGTGATGAGCTGCACATTTATTATCAGTGTACACAGTACACTGCTGGTTTTTGTTTTTGTTTTGTTTTTTTAAACAAAATTGTAGCCATTAAACAACAGTGTCATTTATTCAGATTGCATTTTTATATAGGTCTAAATGAAAATCATGGTTTTCAGTTTAAACTTGTTTTGTTCGGTTTGAACAAAATTACTGTGGCTTTTAATAATTTTTAGTACATAACAGGCTACTACATAGTATGTAAAACTAAATTAAACATTGACTTGCAAAAATATTTTTAATTTAATCTTAAATCCAACAAATTATTATATTGACCCTACATTTTCCAGACGCTTTTTCACATTTTCACAGTTACATTTTTTAAAGTTCAGTTCTTCTGCTTTCCCTGGGGTTCAAACCCATTACCTAAAGGAAAGTAGAATTTTGGTTTATGCTTACAGAAATTATATATCAAAGTATATTTATATGGTCTTTATAATAAATACAATTCATACAAATAATTTTTTTTGTCTTTTAGGAAAATAAATGACAGGTTTAAATAAAATGATAAATACAATTTAAAAATCTGTAAATACAAATACATTTGGCTGTTACAAATTGAAGTAGCCTATTGTTAAGTTATTTTGCATTTTAATTTCATTTTGTATAAAAATATCTTAACTTTTGGCAGTTTGGTGAATAATAAATGAAAAGAGCTGTTAAAAAATGTGGTCGTCATGGACTCTTTCACATTTCGAGGATGATAGTTGTTAAATGTCTATAGTGGTGAATGGAAAATACAACATGTAATTTTTGCATGTTCCTGTTCATCAAGAGAAAAAATATCTAGTGTTTTATATAGTGTTTTTAGGACTTTGCAAAAAATATTGTCCGATTGATTATGTTGGTCATAAGAGAGAAATCTTAGGCCCGGTTTCACAGACAAGGCTTAGACTTAAGCCAGGATTAGGCCATTGTTCAATTACGACATTTAAGTAATTTTTATAAACATGCTTAGAAAAAAACATTACCGGGGTGCATCTTGAGACAAAACAAAGGCACTGATATATTTTAAGATCAATCAGTGCAAGTTTCTTTCAGTTGAAACAGCTAAGACTTATATTTTAGTCTAAGACTAGGCTTAAGCCTCGTCTGTGAAACCGGGGTTAAGAGTCAAATTTCTATGTCACTCCCCCAGCCGTTTTATTATAAACACACATGCAGCAGCATTAACTAGTTTTCTGTAGTTTAATGGCAAGGTAATAAAACACAAAGCACAGTTTTATAAATGTACATTATATATTTTTAAAAGTGCCATAGAATGGAAAACTGTCTTTACCTTTGCATAGGTGAATAATAAGAGTTCTGTACATGGAAACGACATACCTTGAGCCTCAGACACCATTGTTTCCTCCTCCTTATGTAAATCTCGTGAATAAAAAAGACCACTGAAAAATAGGCGAATCAGAACATAACACCGACTGTTACGTAACCGTAGGCATAACTAATAGTTACGCCCCCAATATTTGCATATACCCGCCCATGTTCCAGGCCATCCGCCAGCCGAACCATCAGAAGTTCTGCAGGTATTGTGAAGAAATACGAGCGAGGACAACAGCGAAAATGGCAGATCATGGAAATAAATGTAATGTTCCAGGCTGTGCAGGGGATGTGAAGTGCAGGGATGGGATGGTGTCTGTATTCAGAAAGGCACGGAAAACAAAAAACTAAAGGGACATGGTTAGCTCCTTGCTAGCGGTAGCCTGTTACAGTACATAAGATTTCACTTACCACATAAACAGAGTAAGGAGAGATGCCTGCGAATGATTTACAGATCCTGAGCATCACTGACAAGCATCTTATCTTGTAAAATGTGTGGTAAGTACTGCCGCTCCATAATATAAATGGAGTATGTGCGATCTCGAAATTGAAAGTAAAACGCAATCATGCATTCCAAAGCGGTTTCAATGCCCCGCATATTAATAATGGCCCCCTGACGCCTGCATTTTATTTACAGAATAATTACCCAACGATATAACTGTGCAAGAAAGTATTGAAATAGATATATTTTCCCTGTGTTTCCTTTCTGTGAGCTACTGAAATGAGCAGCCAATCAGAGCAGAGCTCAACATTGAGCAGCACCATGAAACAGCCAATCAGAGCAGAACTCAACATTATTATTCATGACCCTGCCAAATAAGCCAATAACAGACCGTTTCATTCCGGGGAGAAATTTTAGGGTTGTAAATCGACATGTAAAACTGTTTCTGGAGATTTTTTTCCCTTACCTGAGCCACATAACTTCTATGTAGATATCAGAGAACAATTTAAAATATTGCATCAATGCATTCTATGGCACCTTTAAAAGTAAAATAATTGTAAAACTTTTGATAGAGTTATGGTGTTAATAAATGTGGAAATGTGTCATCACAGTCTGTGAAAAGGGTCCATTAGACTGGAAGAGATCGATTCAAGTGCATTGCATTGTGGGATACAGTATACTATAGTATGATCTGGTGTATACTACACAGTTTGGTGTATCTATATAGAAAACTCTCATACGCAATGGCCTGGTTTCACAGACAGAGTTTAGTCTAAACCAGGATTAGGCAATAGTTCAATTAGGACATTAAAGTAGTTTTTAGAAACATGCCTTAGAAAAAAAACAATACCGGTGTGCATGTTTAGACAAAACAATGGCACTGACATATTTTAAGATCAGCTAGTGCAAGTTTCTTTCAATTGAAACAGCTCAGATTTACATTTTAGTCTGGGATTAGGCCTAAGCCATGTTTGTGAAAATGAGGGAATATGTATATTACAGAAACCATACGGAAGATAGCAGAGAAAGTCAGAACTGCTCCACTGCAGGCCGCCCATTGTCTTTTACACAGTCCGTCTAGTAAGAAGGTGATAAAACAAGATGGTATCCGGTGCAAATTACACTATAATTATGGGTCTAGTTGTAAATATAAATGGGATTTAACTGTAAGGCTTTGCCTCTGGTTCACTACCTTCTGAGATTTCCCTCCCAAGATGCAATGTGTCTGTTAAGGTAATTACTAAGAGAGGTTACTCTGCGACCACAAAATGTGTACACACACACACACACACACAAAACTGATTATCACTCAGTGGATATTTTTTTTGTTGTGTATCATTGCATAGCTTCATTTTAATAATAATAGTGAACATGATATTTTCTGGTCATAGGTGGAGGAATCTTATAAATCTGTCAAAAATGAATGTATTTTACTTACAGTAAATAAAGATTATTTTTATGTAGGGACATTGAGTTTTTTTTTTATTTGTTTTTTTTTTTCTTATATTGTAACATTATAAATCAAAGCATTTCTCCCCCAGTTTGCATAACAGCCATGCAAGAAAAGTTTTTTTTATACATATTATTATTATTATTTTATTTATTTTTATGACAGGCATCTTGATATATGTGAAAATTTTACTTTTGATTGATCTTGGAAAGAGAACATTATTATTATATTATTTATGCATTGTATTTATGCATTTTAAAGCATTATATTTGCTGTACTTTAATATAGTCTGATTTCTATAAAAAATATATACACTGAACAAAATTATTAACGCAACACTTTTGTTTTTGCCCCCATTTTTCATGAGCTGAACTCAAAGATCTAAAACTTTTTCTATGTACACAAAAGGTCTATTTCGCTCAAATATTGTTCACAAATCTGTCTAAATCTGTGTTAATGAGCACTTCTCCTTTGCCGAGATAATCCATCCACCTCACAGGTGTGGCATATCAAGATAGACAGCATGATTATTGCACAGGTGTGCCTTAGGCTGGCCACAATAAAAGGCCACTCTAAAATGTGCAGTTTTACTGTATTGGGGGGGTCTGAAAACCAGTCAGTATCTGGTGTGACCACCATTTGCCTCACGCAGTGCAACACATCTCCTTCGCATAGAGTTGATCAGGAAAGAAACTTAAACTTAAACATCTATTTTCCAAACATGGGGCCGTGCATTATCATGCTGCAACATGAGGTGATGGTCGTGGATGAATGGCACAACAATGGGCCTCAGGATCTCATCCCGGTATCTCTGTGCATTCAAAATGCCATCAATAAAATGCACCTGTGTTCATTGTCCATAACATACGCCTGCCCATACCATAACCCCACCGCAACCATGGGCCACTCGATCCACAACGTTGACATCAGCAAACCGCTCACCCACATGATGCCATACACGCTGTCTGCCATCTGCCCTGTGCAGTGAAAACCGGGATTCATCCGTGAAGAGAACACCTCTCCAAAGTGCCAGACGCCATCGAATGTGAGCATTTGCCCACTCAAGTCGGTTACGATGATGAACTGCAGTCAGGTTGAGACCCCATTGAGGACGACGAGCATGCAGATGAGCTTCCCTGAGACGGTTTCTGACAGTTTGTGCAGAAATTCTTTGGTTATGCAAAGCGATTGTTGCAGCAGCTGTCTGGGTGGCTGGTCTCAGACGATCTTGGAGGTGAAGATGCTGGATGTGGAGGTCCTGGGCTGATGTGGTCTGCGGTTGTGAGGCCAGTTGGATGTACTGCCAAATTCTCTGAAATGCCTTTGGAGACAGCTTATGGTAGAGAAATGAACATTAAATTCACGGGCAACAGCTCTGGTGGACATTCCTGCAGTCAGCATGCCAATTGCACGCTCCCTCAAAACTTGCAACATCTGTGGCATTGTGCTGTCTGATAAAACTGCACATTTTAGAGTGGCCTTTTATTGTGGCCAGTCTAAGGCACACGTGTGCAATAATCATGCTGCCTAATCAGCATCTTGATATATCCTGTGAGGTGGATGGATTATTTCGGCAAAGGAGAAGTGCTCCCTAACACAGATTTAGACAGATTTGTGAACAACATTTGAGCGAAATAGGCCTTTTGTGTACATAGAAAAAGTCTTAGATCTTTTAGTTTAGCGCATGAAAAATGGGGGCAAAAACAAAAGTGTTGCGTTTATAATTTTGTTCAGTGTATATAGTAAGTTAATATAATGTAATGTAAATAATAGATTTACTACTGAAAATGAAATCAAATACTACTTCAAAAATCAAATAAGTTGTAAATCGCTCAATCAGTCAGTCAATCTAAATGGTTATAAATTTTAATGTTTTTCTCTCTGATTTTAGCCTCAAATGTGATCTGAACACATTTTCGTGAGGTTCACCCAGTCAAACATCTGTTAAGTGAATCTGTATCAAGTTCTTTATATAACGCATACATTTCAAACGTGATTCCACAACTTTACAGTAAATCACAGGGCCACTAAATCTTAAACCTGTAAACATCTCTCCTGTATTACTGCTCCTATCGCCCAGAGGGGCATCAGGCTTTCCATTGATGAATGAACAAACCTATCACATCTGTTACAAACGGCCCGGTGGAATTTCCTCCAAACACACTTTACTGGTTTTCATTGCAGATTGTGCAAACGCAGTCCTTTGTGTGTCCTTCTAGAAGACAAAACAGATCCCCTCTGATCTCTGATTGCTTCCATATGTTGTCTAAGACTGTAAAAAAATACAATGTTCTCTCAACAGAGATTATGTTGGCCATTTTATCTCAGCATATCTTCCAAGTGGGAGGAAAAGGGAGTGAGAATGTGCACGAAACCACCTCGTCTGTTCTCTTCTGTCTCTCCCAAAATCCCCTGCAGCCCTGAATCCACAGCAACAGTCAACACACTTCTCATCACTTCATCAGCAGACCACAGTACGTGGTAGATGTGTGATTGGTGGATCTGCTCGGTGTGCAGATGCGCTCAACAATTCTTTGTCAAGACAAATCGTTTAGTTTTGGAGTCAAAGTTTGTTCTGACATTTGTAGTTTGCATATGCTTGCATAGTTAAATACAACAAAGAAACGCAGGCCTAGTCTTTCATTTGAATGCGTAAAAGGACATTTGTTAGTGTTACTCTGAATTGTTTGCACATATTTAGCTAGATGAATCTTTATTTGTTTATCGGAAAGTTCTGGGCAAAATTACATAATTAGTTTCCATCTGCATGGATGCTAAAAACAGAAACATAACTGCATTGCAAGAGCTCATGATTATTTGGCAGATGTTGGCGCCACCCAATGGCAGGAAAAATAAATAAATGTTGACCGTTGTTTCGTTTTATTTGATTACTAGCATTATAATATTGGTCAAATATTGTATACGTAAATGTAGATTGTTTAAGTGTAGTCCCTCCTCATAAATTAATGAAGCCTTTACAAAAATGAAGTCAAAAAACAAGAAAATTGTTTCATTTTGTTGTATTATGCAATTTGTAACAGAAAAGCTTCCCCCTCGTGTTTTATTTTTCTATTATTTATTACTTTGTCCGCTTAATTTTATTGACCGTTTCTGTACTTTATTCATTTTTGTCTTGAATTTGATCCGATTTTCACGTGCTGAATGCCAGTTTCTAGTTGTTAACTGACATCTGTGCCGTTTTACATATTCATTTGATAAAATAAAGAGTCAAATGCTTGTTTAGACAGTTTAGCGCATCATTAAAACCTGTCATTTGATTTGTAAAATTAGCAAAAAAATAAAAATAAATCACTCTTGCTTATTTCTGTCAAGAAATTATTTTAATGACCCAACGATTTGGACACACACGCATATAAATTTATAAGACTTCTAATCTACAGATTTTCATTTCACTGTAGCTTTTCTAAAATACTGAAGACAACAATGCCACCGTGTGGACATTCAGTATGGTCCATTCAACTTATGAAAAAAAAAATATATTTTTATTATTATTTTTATTGTTCCTCTAGCCATCATTTGAGCAATTAAAACACTCATCCTCCCCAAATACTGTTACAAATATGGTCATGTTTGTGTTTTCTTATTTATTATTCTAAAACATGATAAAAACACAACTGAAACACAAGCTTTACTGTAGTAAAAAGCACTTCAGAGTTCTTTCCTCAGCCATCATTAGTGTACAAGCCCCTATGAAAATAGCATAGAAAGTGTGCATACAGTTTTAGAAGCCTTTTTCATATTTTATATTCCTCTACAGAAGAATTTCCCTTGGCTTAATGAAAGACAGAAACGGGAGGTGCACTCTTACGACATTCTCCAAATTAATTTCAATATTCATAACAACAACAAGAATAACAAAAAGCATGGCTAAATCATTGACAAATGCCCGTATCTTCATATTAGAGCAAATCAGTCTTTTCACATATATGAACAAGTATTTATAATATATATATATTTTTTTTTTTTAAATAAAAAAGACATTAAAAAGTCTAGGAAGCTTCTTTTTCTCACTTGGCTTTGAGTTTGAAACAGTTTTGAATATTGGTGCATGAACTACACACAATCACGCATGCACACCCATGCAAATAAACACAAACACACGCTGCATAGAAGACTGTGTTATTAGCAATAATCTGAGCCGTTACTGTTGGCTGTGAATCCCCCGTGTGCCTATCCTTTAAAAGAAGACTTTGTTGTCATGGAGACAAAGCCAAGTGCTTAAGTGTTTGGCCAGTAGAGAGAGAAAGAAACCCGAGCCGCTTGCAACTGCCCTTAAACCCACCAACCATCACATCTCACATTTGTTCTTACACTAAAATCTAAGTTGATTATCTAATACTTTTGTTCAAAGATGCTAAAAAAAAATTGGAGTGGGAGGGAACTCCAAAGTCCCACTATTGCTATTGCACTTATAATCATGCTTTCAGCAAATATATGTAATCTTCACTTAAACACAGGTAGCAAATGTCTAAAACTAAGTCAAATGAGAAAAAGAACTGCACCCCTTCCCTCTCCCCGAAAAAACATCATAATTATAATAAAACCGTACAAAGCTAATAGTAACAGTAATAACAATAAATGATATATCAAGCACAACCATTATAATCTGCAGAGTATAAAAAACAACTTTTGTAAAAGTGATTGTCATGTAAAGATAGAAAGTGTCAAAAACATTGAAGGCATCAGCGAGGTCACCGTTTTAATGAAAGGAAGAGTTCATTCAAAATTGAAAATGCTGGTATCATTTACTCAGGCTCATGTCTTTCCAAAACAGTAAACAGACTTTTCTATATGATGAACACCAAAAGGAGATGTTAAGTAGAATGTTCAAGCTGATCATTTTCATGAAATGAAAGTACATAGTAACATTAGGGCAGCTGTCAAGCTTTAATAATTTTTTTAAAAAGCACCATAAATGTCCATACAACTCATGCACGGTATAGTCTTTTGATGTCATATGATAAATTTGTTAATTTTTTTTTTAAATAAGTCATTATTCGCTAAAACTACCACCATAGCTTGTATATCCCATGTGTGCATATCCATGTTTAAAGTTGGTACTCTGCAGCGTTATTTCAGCATAATTTATATACTATTGCATAATATATTATAATACTAAATATTGTATTTATGAATATTTTGAATTAGGTATTTTTATATTTTCAGTTTGAATTAAAGTGCAAGTACTTTTGTTACATGTTTCTGTAATTATTAGTTATACAATAAATATTTATGCAATATGCGCAATTTTTGTTTTTAAACCTAATATGTATTTTATTTTAGCTTTATATTAGTGCTGTCAAAATGATTAAGCACAATTAATCGCATCTAAAATATATACATGTTTGCGTGTATTTATATATACACACATACATACAGCACACGCACATATTATGTAAATATATTATGTAAACAAACTTTTATTTTACATGCGATTAATTGGGATTAATCGATTTGACAGCCCTACCTTATATCACTTAAAGAAAACCTTTTTGTTGTTGTTTTTGTTTTAAATAACAGTCGAGATTTCATTCTATTTCTTTGACAAACCTATTCATAAGACTTGGAATATAGCATAATAGTTCTTTGGCGTACTTTTATGATGTTTTTTAATTTGTCCTTTTTAAAGACTGAAAGCCCTTAGGCAACCTTTGAGAAAGAACAGCACGAACATTCTGCTAAACGTCTCATTTTGTGTTCTGGAGGAAAAAAAAAAAAAAAAAAAAAAAAAAAGTTAGTTTGAAATGGCATGAAGGTGAGAAAATGACAGAATTTTCCATTTCGGGTGAACTTCACCTTTGAGATACTCAAAACAGAAAGCCCAAAATTACAGCACTAGAGATCAAGACCAGGCGTACGAGCACAGTTGTGCAAGCGTTTGGCAGTCACGTGGAAGAGAAAGATACCGTCGTTTTCATTTCGAAAGAGGAAAAGACTAAACGCACACACACTCTTGCTTCTGTGTCCTTCTACATCCACAGCACTGAATCCATAATGGTTCGTTTCACGGGAGAACAGTGAGTGAGTTCTGTGCACAGACACTGGATAGATGTGCTGCGGTCAGATCAGTGTGTGTAGGATGAGTCCAAAAGTGCATATTATAGACACACGCGCACACACACATACACACACATTCACACTGAGATGGCATGGCTTACACTCCCAATAGCCCTATATCTGAACATTAAGCCCCTGAATGCTTCTACAGCATCGGTCTCCATCTTTGTCCGTCTCATGTACACGTAACACACATACGCACTCGCACAAACACTCTACGGGAGTGAGCCAGTCCCTGAAACTGTTCTTTTGGGATGGGTCTTGCTGGCTGGTAAAATAAAAATAAATAGGTTTTTTCTTGGCCATACGAAAGAGATTGTTAGCTAGTGCCAGTCTTCATCATCTGCATCCTCCTCTTCCTCTGAGGAGTCGTCGCTGCTGGCTCTCCTCGTTCTGCTCTGATCCCCCATTGCTCCGTTCTGCTGCGCGGCCAACAAGGCGGCTGCCGCCCGCTGCTCGGCCTCTCTCTGCCGGAGCGCAGCTGCCTTTTTCTCTGCCTCAGCGTGACTCTTCATGTGGGCACTGCGGCTCTTCACTTTATAGAAGATCCTGGAGAAAACACAGTATTCAGATCTTTAGGTCAGTGATTTGAACTCAGATTTCATGAACTACATTAACTGAACCACATCGGTCAGATTCAGAAGATAAACATTTAAAGTGGTTTTATCCATTGCAAAGACCCAACCAAAGAATGATTCATTCAAGTTTCAGACATGCAGATCATTGAGTCAGTTGAACTCGAGAACCAGATCAGCTGGATTCATGAACAAATCATTTAAACTGATTCATTGCAAAGATCCATCTCAGAATTATTTGCTGAAAGATGTATTCACAAATGAATGAATGAATGATGCATTTATATAGTGCTATATTCACAAATCAGACATGCAGATAGAATCAGTGAGTTGAACTTGAGAACCAAATCAGCTGGATTCATGAACAAATCATTTAAACTGATTCAACAATTCAATGCAAAGATCCAACTCAAAAGAAAGATTCATTCAAGAATCAGACATGCACATCATTGTTTCCATCCAAAGATTCAAATTTAACTGGAATATCGCATAAAACATTAGCGTATAAAGCACCGTTTGCATCCAACGAGTCAAAGAGAACAAAATAGTCACCAAAGTGTCACCAAGAAAAGTAGGAGAAGCCACTTAATATAATAATTTCCATGTATGATGAATTACTTGCGCCTCAGAGCAAGCAGTCGAAACACAATAAATGCTGTTATTGCTTCTGGAGGTGTATGCATGCTGTTTGGAAACGCAATCGTGTAAGACAATTATACAGAAATACTTTGATAACAGACTTTGCTCACAATTCAGAATGACCAAAACATATCAGATGCTGTGCAATGAGATCGGTCTGCTGGTTAGTCAAGTTATCCCATCCCATCAAGCAAAAGTCACATGAGTTTTTTTTAATGCACATGGTGGAATTTATTCGGTAAATGTGTTTACATCGTAGTTTGTGCGCTTTTTTCTTAGCGGATATAAAGTTTATCCTACTCAATTGTGCTCATGAGTTTATGCCCATTTTTAGAATTTATGCGCATCTTGGCATTTCCATCCAGCATTTTTTTTTTTACACAATATTCCAAAATGCACATATAAATAGGTGGATGGAAACATAGCTAGTAAGCTGAACCTAGGAACTGGATCAGTCAGATTTGTGGGGGAAAAAAAAAAAATAGAAAAAAAAATTCTGACTGGTTTTGTTAACGGGATCAAATAATTCATTGCAAAAATCTGATCATCATCAGAGTCAGTATGCTAAACCAGTTTGTGATTGCATTATACAGACAGGTTTTGGAAAACTGATTCATTGCAAAAATAAAAGGAATGATTTGTTCACAAATCAGACATGCAAATCACAGAGTTGCACCCAAGAACCGGATCAGCCGGAATCGCAAATGAATCACTCAAACTGGTTTTGTAAACTGAATCAAATGATTCATTGCAAAAATTGTTTTGTTCATAAAAATCAGGAAAGCAGATTATTTAATCAAAGAGTTAAACCTGAGAACCAAATCAGACGGATTTGTGAACTGGATCAACCAAATCAAACAGATTTGACTCAAAAGAATAATTTGTACATGAATCAAACATGCTACTTTTCTCTTAAGATTGCCAAGGATAGTCATGGACTGGTCAAAATTTTCAGTGAATGACCTACATTTGGTTCGTTTCTTATGGAAAGCTATAATATGACTTCAGGTAACTTGTAATACAGAGTACAAGTCATTTAAGCCACTTTAGTTTGTTTTTTTTGTGGTATAATACATTTGTCTTCGCTTAAGAAAAAGAAAGTCATTCAGGTTTGGAATGATACAAGTAATGTTTGGTGCTCTTACAAGTTACACAACTACAAATAAAACGCTTGTACATTAATTCTCCATAAACACTGGCTCCATGTTAATACAATGGTATCCTCATATACCATAGTACCATGTAAGTACTGTTGTATATGAATATGGTGATAATTCAGATACTGCCACTGTACTTCATAGTAACAAAGAGCATATGTGTGTATCCAAATCACACAGACGCTGATGTGTACAGATCAGAGAACGTGGCATTCAACATCTCCATGGACTTGTTGCTAAGAGACTGTTGATTTTAACAAGCCGACTGTTGCCATGGATAAAATCTCCGATCAAAATCAGATGTTGCCTTTTTACTGCTTACTACTAGACTGATCCCTGACGCATGTAACACCTCACAGCTGACAAGCTTTACTGATTCCTCGTAAGACCTCTGGTCTTTTTATGAGCAGCTATGTATCAGCTGCGTCAAACAACCACACCCCCAACACATGTCGTCTAGTCATATGCACAGTTAACCAGTGTTGAGGAAGTAGTCACACTACTGAAAAATGTGGTAATAAACACGAAAATGTAATGCATGGAACAACAGGAATTAGATACATAAATAAATAAAATAATGAATTAATGGTATAAAAATAAGGTACAATTAAAATAAATAAATATAAATTTACATACAGAAACAAATACAAGGTAAATAAATAAAATAAGGAACAATTTCAATAAAACAAAGTAACTTGACAAACAAATGGTGCATTTGAGTAAATGAATTAATAAGTAAACAAGCAAAACAAACATTAAATAAAAGTAAATCTAAAATAAATAAAAGGTAAGTTTACGTAAATAAAATAAGGTAAATTACAAACAAACAAAAACTATTATCATAGTGAATTGCATAAATTGAGTGTGTATCCCAATAAACTGACCTGCCACACTTCTTGCAGGGGAATTCACCCTCTTGGTTCGTTTGTCCCTTTCCTGTATTGCCAGTGCTTTTCCGGCCTGTGGTGTCAGCGCGGGGTTTAGATGTTGGTTGTTGTGGAGGTGGATGAGGAGGATGAATGACCCTCAACGTGGACTGATCTCTAGTGCCGTCATCCTGACTTCTTAAGACCAAGATGGCAGCAGTCTAACAGGAAACGGATGATTACTTCAAGCAACCACAGCTGATTGCATACAGATATTAGACACAGGGAACTTCCTCTGTGATGGCTGAGAGGTGGTGTAGTGAAGGATATCTGGTTCAAACTCATGTAAGAGGTCGCTATTGTGCCATGCAAGTTAATTGCAGGTATTGTCTCTAATATGTGGACAATATTAAGTGCACTATGCACTGGATAAATCATTTAAGCTTGTAATGAGGTATACCACTAGATGGCGCTATAAATACCCTAAATGTGCTGAACCACACATGACTAATGTCTATTGCAGACCTGTTTTCTTATTATTTCAAGTAGGTCAGAGCTGGGCATGAACATTGGAGAACTGCAGATGTAATTTTCTGTAGGCACCATGCGTTTTTGCAACCTCATGCAAATCAAATCTCCCGAAACTCACATTTTCAGTGGCCTGTAGCGATTGTGTCACCCTGCCTGGGCTGTTTTCTTGTTTCCTGTCACATGACCCTTCCCACTTCCTGCTCTCCTCGTCTTCTTTCCGTGATTCGAATTTCTGTGAACTCTGAAGAACAACAAACATTTTGATGCTTCTCTGGTTTGTAGGCCATTAAACCACCCAGGTACATGTAGACACAAAGCCACAGGAACTCACTTTATTGTCCACTTCCTCCTCTGTTGTGGGTTTAGTCTCTGGTGGCTCTGCTTCTCCATATACGAGTGTTCCGTTCCTGCCGATCTTCACCTGCTTCTTATACGTGTAGTAGAACTCCACACACTGAGCCACTGTCTTGGAGCTCACCTTCAAGTCAAACATCAACACAAACCATCATTACCAGAATTCACTAGAACTAGAACCCATGCAAAACTTGCTAGGCTGTCAGTGGTGGTTGCTAGGGTGATGCTATGCAGTTGCTAACGTGTTCTGAGTGATTTAGATTTATTTGAAAATGCTCTCACTGGTTGCTAAAGTGTTATATTTGTTTGCTAGGATTATATAATTATTTATTTTGTAAGAATTTTTGTAAGATGTGTTAATTTTAATTGTCATCTTTAAAATGATTTCTAATTTTACATTTTTATGATTTAATTATTCACTTTTATTAAACTCATGATTTCCCTGCAGTTCCTTCACATAACCCAGTTTGGGAAACCTTCAGATAATGTTAAATGCATTACAAGTTGTTAATAACAACAAATGGAATATATATTTTCTTTCTCTTTGTATTTTTATAGCAATATGGAACAAGATTACCATAATTAAAATCAATGAGATAAACAATTTAGATGAAAAGTAATCAGAAAGTACTCTAATTATATGACCTAAATGTGTAATGTAATGGATTAGGTTACTAACTACCATTTTTATCATGCAATTTGAAATCAGTAAGAGATTACAATTTGTAAGTAACCTACCCAGCATGTTAGGCTACTGCTAGCATATTTTAGTGCATAGCCATTTTCAATGTTACGGCCCTTTCACACGGAACGTGAAGATTTGGCACGATGACACTTAAATCGAAACAATAAATCCCTATGGGGCCATTCACATCTGACGCAAACATTGCAGCACTAAAAAGCGAGGATTTCTTTTTGTCCTGTGTCGATTTTTTGCCCAGTCGCTCCATGACGAAACGGGCCGTCCAATTAGATTTTAAGTTTTTAGAAGAACCTTTTTATTTTATAACATGCAAAAATTTCAGACTCCGTGTGCAAATGGCCTTTAGACTAATTCTAGGATTTTATTGCATTGCATTTACGAGGGTGTCGTAGTTTGTGGTTGAAGTGTTGCTATGATGTTCTAGGTGGTTACTTACCAGAAAGTCAAATGGGCCCAACTCTCTATAATATATGTCCCTGAATTTGACTTTCATTTTTTCAAGCCACATAATTAGATTTCTGTGGGGGATTGACACTCATTGTTAGGTTTTTGTTCAAACCTGTACGTACCAGTTTCTGGACCATGAAAAAGTCCTTCTTGTAGGCAGTAATGCCTCTGTTGAAGAAACGTCGCTCCTCTGGCGTCCAGCTGTTAGAGCCTGTGCGGGACAGACAAGCGGTGCACAGAATCAGATAGAGGCTGCTGTCTGTTTAGCCTATCCTCTTATAGAGCACCCCCACCCGCTAACACAAACACATCCGCACACAAAGGACAGAGAAGGGGCAAACTGCCAGCACACACATGTCCAGGCAAACAATGATGCTGCTGTCTTCTCCTAGGATTTAACAACATGCCACAGACACATTCCCCCTCCTCCTCTCCTCCTGTACTCTACCCAGCAACCCACTCGGTCACCCAGCAATCTCTCAGTCGAACCCCTCCCCTCAGCTGCTTTTGTTTATAACTGAGACACGGAGTATGGTTTGGAATGCCAGCGCAGGGGGTGACTGGGTACCGCATGCCGTACGGATCAACTCACATCACCTCGGCCATTAAAAAAGAAGGGTGAAAGAAAAAGGAAAGTGTGCTTGATGGTGAAGGGGACTTACCAGAGTAGTGGTAACCAGCCAGAGGGTGCGCTTTGGGAAAGATGGGGTTTTTTAACAACAGAAGGGTGAGGGCTCCCTGAAAAAATGAAAAAGAAAGTGAAATTAGCATGGTTGAGGAAACAAAACTGGCTGCGGTGTGTGATGCGTTTTGGCTGAAGAGACATAGTCACAAGTTAGAGAAAGACAGGTCAGGGCATGTTATGCCCTAGAGTGGATATGAAGAGATTAATGAGGGCAGGAGAGATACAATTTTGCAAGACCGTCGCTATATCCTTAACAACATGTGTAAAAGGCTTTTGCTGAAGGCGTTTAACCCAGCTGGATAATCCCTCTTGTTCTTTCTCCACCATACAGTCTCTCAGGGTACGATAAATCGAGGACACCATAGTCTTTTCTGGGTCATCGAGCTTGAACAAGAGTTTTTTTTCCTTATATATGGTCATTTTTCAACTTTCAACGTGCACTTTATATTGAAACCCCAAAAAGTATCTGGGCACTATATTGAAAAATATAGGCCATTAATGTCATTGCACTAAAAAGACAAAAAATTAAATATTAAATAAATTAACAACTGGGGGAAAAAAAATAGTGTGTATTAGTGTGTTAAAATATCGACATCAAGACTATGTTAGCTAGTGGTTAACACAAATTACTCATTTGCATGAAACACAAAGCAACATACAGCTTGCAATTACAAAACATAAGATGCAACAAGATAAAACTATTAAAAGCAACAACATGAAAACAATTGTCAGTGCATCTCTCATATCACTGACACTCAATAAACACCACAAACCTCACAGAGACTTCACAGAGAGTCGAGCTTTAACTTTCAGGTTCTGCAGAAGAGCTTCACATGTGATACGAACCACAAAGCAACAAATAGCTTTTTATTTTGCAGTGTAATTGGCTCAGAAGCACAATGCACATGATTTAGTCATCTTCAGTGTGTCGTTCTGGACATGAGCCTGTGATTGACAGGTGGTTGCTATGGCGGCGGAGTGACAGCTCAGCAGTAAGCGGCTGGCTGCTGTGTTGTTGCTGAGTGAACGATGAAAAGAATCATATCAACACACACACACCATTTGTGTTTTCATAAAACAGGGGTCTTCAATTAGCAGGCTGCACTGGTTTCACCTGGACTGCAATCAGTTATTATAAATAAACTAGGGCTGCCAACTGATGAAAAATCAGATTCAATTATATGATATGCTGTTAGAAAAATCACAATTATCAAGTGAATCAAAGTAAATAGTATTTATCAATATTATATTTAATTTAAGGAAAAAGTGGCATTTTTCATGAAGAGATGCATTTTATAATATACAGTACTTACACGAGAGTCATAATTACTAGTTATGGTCGCTAAGATATATATACAGTTGGATATTATTGCTTTGGAATGATTTGATTTGGGGGAAAATAAACTACACATTAATTTAAAAGGAACTTAATTAAATATATGCCATTGTACTGTATATCACAGCAGTCTCAGTGAGAATTTAGTTTAGCATTATTAATTCTAAATAAATTAATACATAAAAGTATTCCAGCATTTGTTCATTTAGGGTAGTATAATAATAATTCATTACATTTATATAGCGCTTTTCTGCTTTTCTAAGCACTCAAAGCGCTCTACATTGTGAGGGGTGGTGTCTCCTCGTCCACCACCAGTATGTGTGTATATTATCATTACATAATGTACTATGGATAAACATGAATGAACAATTGTATATTCATAAATTAGTATTCACTTAGATTAACAAATGCTGCAAGAATCGTTATTCATTGTTAATTCTCTGATTTCTAATTCAGTAGCTAATGAACTGAACCTGTGAATTACCAATATTTACAATTAATCTTTCCTTTTTTTCCTGAAAATTTCATATTTTCATCAAAATACAAAAACTGAAGCTTAAAAAGGTCTTTACAGCGACCCATCAAAATAAAAGTTTGGTCTAACTTGAAGAAACTGTGACAGAACTACTACTAATAAAATTATTATTAAAACATTATTTTTAAGGAATATTTACCAGAAAAATAAAATACACAACATAGGACACAACATAGTTATGAAAAAACTGGGGGGAAAAAAGTTTTTTTTTTTAATAAAAATCAATTATTTAGAGATGCTTTTGACTATTAATACTTAATGAAACAATTAAAATGAAAACCAGAAAATTAATGAAAAACTGAATTTGGTTAAAATAAAACTTAAAAAAAAAAAAAAATAGTATTTCATAGAGCCTTAAAAATGATAAACTTGTAAAAAATTAAAATTGGTGTTAAATTGTGCAAGTTTCATGATTCCAATTAATTAGACATGCATTAATTAAACCATTAAAACAGTCTAGAAAAATGAAAATGGAAAAAAAGCAATCCAGAAAATTTAAAATGGATAAAACAGAATTTGGAAAAAAATAAAACTGAATTTGGGGAAAAAATAAAACGAATTTCATAGGGCCCTAAGCTTTTCATATGCATGCTGGCATGTGAAATGCTGTTGAAAGAAAAACTGCAGACCATGTCATTTACATACACACTTTCCAAGTGCGTGTAATGCGTTTGCACACATCAGTCACATCAACAGTGTTTTTTCAGGCTCTGCAATACATAATTTCATTTTTAGTCAGTAAGATGATCCTTATACTGATATTTCCTGTCACAGATGTCACCAGAAATCCTTAGATGACTCCAAAACAAACTGCTCATTCAGATATAGTCTACTCATATGACAAACCCTCCATCTATTGCTCTCAGAGATCAACAGTTTAAGAAAAGGAGCAGTCGGGCATAAACAGGTTTAATTGGTACACAATACAGCAGGAGGTGCACTTAAAATATGTCAGTGTGACACTCACCATGACGTCACCCTTGCATTCATATAGGCAGTGCATGGCCAGTTCCTGATTGGTCCCTCCTCCACACAATGCACTCGAGCACGCCAGGTGCATGAGGGCATCCACTGCAGGGACACACAGAAGGTCCAGGAAAGACACAGATTTAAACATATGGTCATGCAGATTTCATTTAAATAAGGCAAAATTGCAGAACATATTCCTGTAACTTCCTTTCATTCAATTTAATGAATTTAAAAAAAGAGAGAAGCTAATGTGGTATTGTGCAAGTTGTAAACCTCTTTGCTGCTGCTCAGTGTTGGCCTCCAGGTCAGGCAGTGGTGCCCACACCAGGTCAGCCTTGTGTAGGTCGTGCTGCGCTCCCGAGCGCTCTCTCAGCTCTGGGACCTCCGCCTGATACCGAAATCCAATGTTTATCCGACTGCAAGAAAGAGTGAACATAAACAGGCTGCTGTAGCAATCCAAATTAAATTAATACAATTTTTAAAATAGTGTAGTCCAAAAGCATCAGACCACTAGCGAAAATGTTTATATTCTGCATTTTTAGAATTTTAAATACTTGTATGTTGATCCTTTTTTTTTTTTTTAAATGAAATAAATTTAGCCAATACTAAATTTAATAATTTAGCTAATACTAAATTTAATAATAATAATAATAATAATAATAATAATAATAATAATAATATAGCTAATACTATATTATTATCTTAAAGGGATAGTTCACCCAAAACTGACAATTCTGTCATTAAAGGAATAGTTCACCTCAAAATTATTGTTGGTCCCCATTGCCATCCGTAGTATGGAAAGAAATACTATGGACGTCAATGGGGACCATCAACTGTTTGATTACCAGCATTCTTTAAAATATCTTTTGTGTTCAACATGACAAAAAAAAAAAAAAAGCAAAAAAAAATAAAATAAAAATAACTTCATTCAACAATTTATTCTCTTCCATGTCAGTTTTTGAAGTTATTTTTCTTTTCTTTGTGCACAAAAAGTATTCTCGTAGCTTCGTGAACAACTGATGTCAAATGGGCTATTTTAATGATGTCCTCATACCTTCTGGGCCTTGAACGTAATTGAACCATTGCTGTCTATGGAGGGTCAGAAAGCTCTTGGATTTCCTCAAAAAAAACATCTTAATTTGTGTCCCGAAGATGAACAAAGGTCTTACGGGTTAGGAACGACATGAGGGTGAGAAATTAATGACTGAATTTTCGTATTTAGGTAAACTATCCCTTCAACAATTTCAGAAAAAGACTAACAGGAAGTTTGTGCAAAACTTAATGAGCATTATTTGCGAAACATCTCCAAAAAGCCTTTGTGGACAGGGGTCACAAGAACTACTGGCTAAAGGGGAATATTTGTGGTTCAAAGTGTATTGGAAGCTAAACATAAGGTACAACTTAGTGCTGCTACTGAAACATGCCGATGTAATGAGAAATTCCTGAGAAACAATCGCATTCCACTTCAGGCCAGTCCACAGGTATTTTGTGATGTTTCTAAAGGTGTCTGATTCACTAATCAGAACCATTTAAAGACTAGTAAAATCGTTTCAGACTGCCGTTTCAATTAATTTATTGCTCATCTCACTGTCAGCTCCTTTTTTTGAGAACGCCAGCATTCACAAGAGTAGATTTTGACCATGGGTATTTGCATAAAATTAACACCCCATGTTTCTCAAAGCCAAATGTTCCAGTATCTGACTGCCAAGGTCTGGGGATAAGGCAAGACAGATTGTGTTTTATTATTTTGTTCCAGGATGTGCTTTTGTGGTGCACTGGCCAAATCCAAAATGATGGAATCTGTAGCCATTCATTGTGTATGTAAGAGCAAAAGAATTTCTACCAAACACTGTTCTGACCATTAGATAAACCAGCTGGTACCAGTCAGAGAAGATATCCCATAGTTCCCTCTGTTCAGCCACCATCCCCCACCTACTCTGTTCTTGAAAACATAGCTCTGAAATACCCCATGTATGATCCAAGAAACCCACTGAGATGTCATTTCCCTTAAACACACTACCAGATCCACTTGTGCATGACATAACAGCTCCCCAACCAGCTCCACTGTTAACATACAAGCTAAAACCTTGAATTTTGCATCTACAGTTTACAACTTACAAGCAAGTAATAGCAACATAACAGCACTGTAAAGCCTGTTTACACCACATGCATTAGCAGTGTGTGCTGCAGCATCTTCAACAGCAGGCTCACATTGTGCTTTCACACTGTCAACGTTTATGCTGTGTAAAGCTGCAGCTCTGTACAGAAAATAATGTGACTGCTGGGCTGCTCCGTTGAGTATTGTCTAATAAATGTGAGAAAAACAATCAGCTATTCTGACTGACTGACTTTCAGACAGCTGAATGAAATCTAGTAAGTAAGTAGCAAAATAAAAAGGCAAGGTTAACCAAGTAAAGAAAGTTATCATTTGGCCAGAAGCGTAAGATAATTAAAGAAACTTGTGAAGCGTAATATGTGGGGGTGTTATTTGAATAGCGTATGTACTTACGGCTCAATGCTGACAGGTGTAGCCTCACTCATAGCAGAGAGAACTGGTGGGGTTATATCACTGCTGTCTGGACATATACAAACAAAAAGACTGTACTTAGACGCAAAGTAAACAGTGTTTCTTATTATATGCCCTCCTATTCATGATATCCACATCAATTATGTCTAATTACATATATCCAGGCTTGTTAGGACATATATCTTAGGCATACTAAGTCTGTTCCAAACCCTAATGAGGTACTTACTGCACTTTAAACCGTTACAAACAGTAGGCAGCTCATTCTACTTAATTTTCCTCAATATTTTGGGTAGCAAATTCTAAGGCAGCATAGCATGTCTCCTTTGCTAAACAGGTAACCCAAGCTTGCATTAGGAGGAGCTTAGGAGACTAAATGAACATAAAACGGTGGACAGATTTTCATAGACTTTGTCCTTAAAAACTCAATCCAGTATTGAGTTATTAGAATATAAAGTTGTTAGTTTAGCAACTTATGCTAACATCAAACTTCATTGGAATCAACTGTTCATCATGTTAGATGTGGAGCGCTACTTGTGTGATGCACATGGAGTTCCTTATACCTTAGAAGGTAGCTGGCTAGGCAGCCTACTAGGTTTTGGAACAGTACTTAAGTTGATGTTTTCGATTGTCATTTAAGTAATTCAATTTTAAACAATGAATCTAAACCAGAATTCTATTTAAGGCTGTATTTAACTCATTTGATTAACGCACTTTGTAGAGACAGTAAAATGAACTCACTGGATCGCAGGAGGCTACGGGTGGCAGATTTGGGAGTGGCGGGTGGGGGCAGTCCTTGATTATTCGCTGCTGCTGCAGCGGCGGCGGCCGACAGGAAGGTGGAAAAGTAAAGACCCGAACCCTCTCGAACTGGGCTGAGGATGGGTGGGGGTGTGTAAGGTGGCATGTTGAGGGGGTTGTCGACCAATCGGACAGGTGAACGTAAGTGGCTCTGGTAAGGTGTGATAGTGGAGTAGGCTGGTGGGGCAATAAAAGTTCCAAGTTTGGGTGGGGGTATAAAAAGCGGTTCTGGACGAGGACGTCGTTTGGCTTTGGCCGATTTGCCGTCAGCTTCACTTCCGCTCTCTGCTCCACCGTTCTGTTAAAAACAAACAAAAAAAATAGATGTTGGCAAGCCAGGTAGTGCAGAAACCAGTCTAAAAGACATACACCATATGCAATCTGGATGATCTTGGCGAGTCTTGTCAGATCTCATAAATGTGGTAGTGAAATGGGGTGGGGGAAGGTTGGATTAGGGTGCAGAGAATGGATGGGGGGTTGGCAGAAATCTGCGGATTATTGGGGAATTTTAATCTAGGTTTTAAGAGAGGGGAATGAAATAGATAAGTAGGTAGATAGTAATATACTTATATATATATATATATATATATATATATATATATATATATCTCTATATACACAGTAATATATTTCTGTCAAAGTTTCTTCACGTTAAACCAAACTTTTATTTTGACGGGTTGCCGTGAAGAACTTGCAGCTGCTGTATGTATGTGATATGACGGTAGTCAATTTAAATGGTAAAATGCTAATGAAGTGACTCTCAGAGCAGCTGGAGATTATATTCGTGTGTTCATAGCATCATATAGTGAGACGGCAGAGGCTGAAAACACTGCGAGTGTCATCCGTGCTTTAGCATGTGTGTAGAAAACAAAACAGTGCGTCTGCACTATCCACCATTAATTAATTGCGGAAATCATGGCACCGTGTGAGTGATGTCAAATGCTTCCACAGATTTGTAGTATTAATATAGCATTTCACCTGAGCATTGCTAATCATGCATATTGCTTTGTTCTTGTCAACAGTATCTCCGCCATAAGCACTGAATGAATGACAGACTTTCCGTTGTAACATCGCGCAAGGTAAATAAATAACATGACATCTCATGACCCCTTTAATGTTTTGATAAGATTGTCCAGTTTGTGAACTCACCTGGCCCGTGCTCTCAGACAGAGAGTTCCTCAGTGATCGTCGTCGAGCGACAATCACAGAAGTCTTGTAATCGGAGCAGCTCATGTCATGGGTGCTCAAAGGCCGTGAAGGCCAACTAGCTGAGAGGGAGGCTTGCTCGTGATCCGGGGACAAGGAATCAGTCTGCTTCACTGGCACAGAGACTGGAATGACCAATGGCATGAGGCTGTCATCTCTGGGCCGCTTGGCACTCACCTGATCCACCTCAGCTGCCCCTCGACCTGGACCTGTTGGGGCTACAGGGGGGCTCCAGGGCCTGTGTGGCTCTTGCTGACAACACACGATTAACACAGTCAAATTAATAGCTCAACAAAAGTCTCAAAAATCTCAGCAGAGTGTGAGACATAATCGATATGCATGAAAGAAATGAGAGAGTGATTGAGAGCTGATAAGATATATTAGCACAGGAAATGAGGTTAGCTCAAGACTATTTTCAAAAACATCTTAATGAATCAACTGTGACCTCATTTCTGCTCCAGGAAGAAACATCTTTCCCTGCAGACCAGCAGCAGACTGCATGAGGATGTATAGATATTTGTCACAAGTGAATAACAATGGCATGCCAGCACAGGACAATACCTCCATATAACCAGACTCTCCTGTGGGTATGTTAATGATTAGAGAACGGGTTCCTCCCATGTTAGGTTTACTGAACTGCATTCATACTTCTCCAGGAACTTAAAAAAAAAAAAAAAACTATACAAAAGTGGCACTCTTAGCAATTTCACAATGCCTGCAAATTTTTGAGTCAGAATAAAAAGCATTCTGGGAGGAGCACCGAACCCATGTTTCCCTTATTGTGAGAGCAATTCCTGTTTCTCCTCATTGCTAACTCTAAGCAAAGCATGATGAGAGCAAAGAAAATAAAACTGCTGAAACTTCATTGACATGTTGTGGAAATATGCAATGCAATATGTATCACTACTACCATGTGTCTAACTGGAAGTTGCATGAAAATCTAGAAATCCCTGAGGATGTGGCCTGTCTTATCTGAACTCCAGCCTTGCTGGCACCGCGAAGATATTCAGCTTAGTACATGAAGCCCTTGCAGCTCACTCACCCTTGAGCAAGAGCTGTTTCTCAGCCTACATTTAGAGCAGGGGAGGTTTGTTTGGAGGCATAAAGTGACACCTGAGACAAAAAAAAAAAAACCTCACTGACTTGTGTGCCTACTCCTTTCGAGGAGCTGGAATCATCTGACCTGAGATTTGCTTTTTACTGGACTGTTCTTTCTGTTCTGTACGTTATCCGGCCCACAGATCAACCGTATATGTACACACGCCCACCCTTTCTTTGTTATCATCCGTTGGACGTCTTAAGGGAGTGCTGCTGTCCTTTTCAAAGGAAGTTTATGTAACAAGGGAAAGCGGAGTGAACTAAATGGAGCGGCCCAGAAACACTTAGATCCCCTCGTTAAATTTGACTGCTAATTGCGCTAATTCTCTATGCGCAGTAAAAGAACGAACAAACCAAGCAATTAACACTAGTCCATATAAGCAGCATCTACTGCAAGAGGATGAAATCTCTTAATCTCCCATTCTAAAAAAAGAAGTGACTCGGTGACACTGCAAAATCCAAATTAGTTATGCACAGAGCTGTGCTTTTGGGCTTCGACAAAAGAAAATGCAGCTTTTTATGTACGTCAATGTTTAGGCATCCTCAAGAGGGTGGGGTGCACATGCTGGTATTTGCAAGAGGAGTCCGTCAGGAGAAAGTGGTGTGCAAAAGCCTTTTTTTTTTTGCTTGAGAGACCACGTGATTTAATGGCAACAGTCAGTGCCTGTACTACCTTTACACTCCCCTATCAACTGAGAAACCTGCAGAACCTGTATGCATTTGAAACAAGTAGTGCATCTTCACTGCACAGTTTTAAGAAGATAATGACGTCAACTTCCTTTGGCTAAGGGTAATTTGTCATCCTTAAATCACAGACTAACTTTTCATCATAATGAATTTGCCAAACCACAATGCATTTTAATTTCTCCAACATGTCTGACTGGAAAACTGTCAGTTGTCTTACCTTGACACTATGTGAGGGAAGAGATTCCCTTTCCGAAGCCTTCTGAGCCAAGGTTTGCAGGTTGACCTCTTGCGACACCCTCCTCCTACGTCGTGTGCTCTGGATTACACCTGTTGGAGCGGCCCGAATGTCTTGCACCACACTGGTCTCAGAAGCACCGTTCTGAGAGCCTTGGGTGTGGAGATCAGTCGGCATGACAAATGGGTTATCCGAGGCAGGGCCTCCACCCTCTTTTGAAAGCCGACGTGATCTCCGGGGCCCAGGCTGTTGGGTCTCGATGGATTGCTGGGGGACAGTTGAGGGAGGCTGAGGAACGGAGTCTTGAGTCTGTGTTGACGGGGGATCAGTTGTCTCTTGGGACTGTCCTGGCAATGAGGGCTGATGCTGATCAAGTGAAGAAGCATGTGGCTGCTGGCAATCAGAGTAATTTTCCAATACGTGCTGGTTCTGAAGAGGCTGCTCAGATTTTTGCTGCTGCATCAAGTCTTGTTGCGGTTGAATCGGTTGCATATGTTGTTGTGGCTGTTGCTGAGTATGTTTTAACTGCTGTGCTTGTTGCTGCAACTGTGATTGTGATATCTGTTGTGGCTGTTTTTGACACTGAAGTACCTTCTGCTGCTGCTGCACCTGCACCTGCTGTCGTATATGCTGTTCCAGCTGTTGCCGCTGTTGGAACATTATTTGCCGTTGCAGATTTTGATGTTGCTCCTGTTGCTGTAGTTGCTGCTGTAGTTGAGAATTTGTCTGTGTACTGTAATTCAGATTCGGCAAGGTCCGATTTCCCTGAACTACCTGATAGTATCCCGCTACCAAGTTCTGCTTGGGCTGTCCGAAAGCTAACTGAAAGGGTTGCAGCACAGAATTCCCAGGGATGGACTGTCCGTGCTGCTGCGGATTTAACATTCCAGGCTTTTGTGTTTGCTGAAAGGCCTGCTGCTGTTCCCAGTCCATGCCTCGGCCAGATTTGGTCGAATCCCTAAAGGTCTCTCCACTTATGTTAGCCACTTGTTTTTCAGTTGCCCTAATAGTTGATGACTCAGGGTGCTGCTGTTGTTGCTGTACTGACATGCCCTCATGCATCTGCTTTGCAAAAGCAGCCTGAGGCCCCAGGTAAGGGCCAAAGTTCTGAGACCAAGCGGTCACACCCTGAGACCAATTGTTTGGTCGCTGTTGGGGCTGCAAAGGTAGGTCTTGGTGTGACCATTTCATGGGCATCATCTGTTGGTAGTGCCCACGGCTTTGATCACTCTTCTCTGGGCTGAAAATGACAGAATTGAGGTACGTATGTGGTGCTTCTGCATTCAGGCTTTCCACACCTCCACTGTCATTATGGCCTGGCCCTGATGGAGGGACCCCAATGCCATAATAGTGCTCAGTATGCTGAGAGGCCTCTTTCATCGCCACACCCTGATCGTTAAAGAAAGTGATGCGCTTGCCCGTTCTCTTTGCGTTTGGTTTCGGTTGAGGTTGCAAACTCATGACTTTCATGAATATAGATTCTGGGGAGAGAGTTCAATTTCCCAAGAGTTCAATTTCCCAAACCACACAAAGTTGTCTCTGGTTTAATGAAGAGTCTTAGAGTATCGCCTTTGACAAAGAACCCTTGATTGGTTTAATGACAGTTAATGGTCATCCAAACCTACTCAGCATGGAAGGAATGCAAGTAAGCTTTAAAAGAAAAAACTGCAGCATCTCCTGTTCAGAAATAATAGTTTCAGTACGATGTAGGTCAAACATGTCCATTTGCTTTTTTCTTCACTCCCAGCTTTTCCGCTTCTGGGATGTCAAGCTGGGTTGAGAAGTCTTTAGGTTAACTTGTTGCTCATTCATTGGAGACAACCTATGAAGAAAGTGGTGACAAATATCATGGTTAGCCTTCAGAGTCAGTACTTTGGGATTAGTGGGGGTTCATTGAAATAGCTGTTTCAGCAATTTCATGAATAGAACCCTAGAGAAAAGAATTTGAAAGGGAAAGGTGGATTGTTAAGGGTTGGGGGAGCTGTGACATTAGCAGTTTAGTGCACATAAAACAATGTTGAACAAACTGCAGGTAATTTGACTAATAAAGACTAATCTTAGCAACCAACAAACAAGATGACATATGTGAGAATGCTAAGTGTGAGTAGGACGAAAATGTGCACGCTACCACAAATAATTGTTTCTAGACTGTTAGCAGAGAGGGCAACAGTGAAAGTGAGTAAGATGAGGAGAGATGTACAGTTGCACACAAAATCCCACAGAGAGTGTGAAAATGTACTAGCCTAGTTTCACAATGAGATTGTTTGAAGGTAATTCCCCCCATAGTTCACATTAGCATCCAAATATTAACATAAAAATCAATAAAAGTCTATCATTAACCTGCAATACCCACCGCTCATAAATTATGGAGAGCTTGCGTTTTGTAATGTGCATGTGAAAATATAGCAATGAAATTAATAATCTCACATATCTCAGAGCATATCTCAAAACGTTTAACTCATGAGAGCACATTTATTAAAAGAAATATAAATCTTCTTGCTACACAAATAAGGTCAAAGCACTCTACCTGATAATTTAACATTTATTTTGTGATCTATATTCAGTAAGAATGGTTTATTGTCCTTTAATTATTTAATGCACATTAATGTTTCTGCTTTTACTAACACTGATTACCTGTGCAAAAATCACTTTAGTGCCCATCTCACGTGGCTTTTTGCTTCATCACACCGACTAATACCAATGTTCTCTATGCTTAGTATAAAATAGCACTGAAATCTAAACTTTGTGCACCTGAATCCTTCCAATGAATGCGTTTCTTATTACTAATAGCATATATATTGCCAGCTAAATTACATTATAAATACATAACACCCGCTTTTACATGAGGTATTCTTTATTAAAACAACTAAAAGAAGGAATCAAAGGATATTCGAAAAAGGAAATACTTTTAAGCATGAATAAATGCAAATGAACATTAACCAGCTTCAAGTTAACATTGTTACTATTAAAAAAAACTAAATAACTGAGCATTCTACAGAGTAAAGTTTCAAAATTAACATTCATTCAATTACGTTACATTTGGCCAAAATGTATCAAATATCGTGAAATTCAACATACAGTAAAGTGTATAAATACTGCGTAACTCAAAGCAGCTGCAGTATATTCAGGGTTGTCGAAACGCAATGAGAAACACCCCTAACTGCGCGGGGATGTAAACAACAATTGCATCAACCAAACCAGCGTCCACTTAAAGCGTGAGGACCATACTGCAGGTCAACACATTTCAGTGCATTACATCTTTTTATTCGAGTAATCCAGCGCATGGCGTTCTGCTGGAAACTGCGCGCAGTGAACGCACATAAATGTCATTATTACATTGGCAAAACAAGCGATGCACGGTTACACAAGCCACGGTTTTGACAAGAGAACGCGTTTAATAAGCTTGTAACGTCAAGTACTGTTACCTAATCGTACCTAGTTCTTAATTTAAACCGCAAACGAATGCAGAAGAGACAAGTGCTGAGGCATGAGTGAGAATTCCCCTCGTGGCTCAAGACCTAGTCAGCTGCCTCACTAGACAGCATTTAGTAAACACAGAACTGGGTCTCTAGTTTATCTAGTTTTAAAGAGTTCATCTACTTTTAAAGGAATAGTTCACCCATGAATTAAAATGCGGTCATAATTTACTCACTCCCTCGTTGTTTCAAACCTGTATGACTGTAATTGTTCCGTGGAAGAGGAGATGTTGTGCAGAATAACAGCCATTCGCTTTCATTTAGTGGAAAAAGACGCACAAAAAGTGAATAGAGACTGAAACTGACTAACATCTCGTACGGGTTTGGAACAACATGCGTGTGAATAAATGACAGAGATCTTATTTTGTGCTACCATCCCTTAAACTTCAACGCGCTGTTTTATTCACGCGACGCGTTGCGTTCGGACGGTCGAAAAGCGCATTCAAGCCCCTCAAAAAGCTGTCTGGGTAAACAGCTCAATATATTTTGAGACACAGACAGAGTGTTTGCATACTGGGTGCCCTCTCTGGACCCCCCTTCCTAGTGAAGCCAGCTCAGCGCTATTTACCAGAAGTCCTTTGTTGCAGAAAAGGGATTATCCAGTCACTAATTCCGTGTCACACCGCAACAAAGTGAGACAACAATACACCCTATGAAGCATGCTTGAGCGGCAAAATAATACAAGTGGTAAATGACAAGCCCCCTCCTGTCTCTTCCTAGTTGTCAGCTCTGGTGAATGTATTTTGTGCGCAAGTTGGTTCATGCTTTCAGTATTACAAGCGAGTAAGAGCCACACGTAGCGCGCGCTCGAATTCGACTAATAGTCTGCTTTCACTTAATAATGATATACACAGCATGATTTCGGTTTGCTAAACAATCCTAAACATTTAATATTAGGCGTTTAAAAAGCATCCTTACCGTGCTTGCTGTTTTCCACGTTTGTTTTCAGGTCGCCCTAAGAACAACTGCAAGGTCCAATGCAACAGTAGAGAAATGACTGCATGCTTATCCACGATTGAGTCATGCAATGCTGACCTCACTCCAGTAATATTCAAGTCAAGAGGTAGATCCTTGTGCAAACGAAATCACCGAGAAATGGAAATGGAGGGCTTCTTTGACAAAATGGCGTGGGGTTTTTCATAACAATTGCACGCGATTTCGTTATTATTGCACGCGCATGCGAATCAAAGCGCCCAGAACAGTGTAGTTCACTCGTACATGAAGTATTGAACACATTCTCTTTCAGCTGAAGTCTTGTGATCCCTTATGGTCCCGTTGGCCACACCCACTTCCACTACCATATAAGGCCTTTCCTCTTCCATGCGGGGCGCTGTGAATTACCGCAAATGCACAGGCCATGCGGGAAATTCCGTCACTGGGAAACATTCTTAAAGCTTGGCTTGTACCAAACATACCTGAATCCAGTGAATGAATTACAATAGGTGTGGTCAGTGAGGAAAAAGACGAGGCATGTGGTTCAAACTAGTAGAAAACCAGCAATTCAGAGATAGCCTTTATGAGGTTAATCATAACAAAAAAGACCAAACTGTGTGGTTGTGTGGATTGGGGACCAGGGAGTGGTGTAACACTAACAGCTGAACCAATACGAAATGAGCTACAGAGGTGAAATCACTATGATCAACACCCGCCTGATATGACAGTACTGATATACTGCAAAAATACACAGGATATAGGACAAGTATGTCTGCATTTTAATTTGTGATCATTATCGTCTGAATCAGCGGTTGAATTTGACAACATCTACATAAGCTTTTCATCTACATGTTTAAGAAATATCACGTCTGAGCAGGTGGGAGGGGTTGTAACACTATCCGGTGCACTTCTACTGGATGTACTGTACAGGCCTACATTTCCCACAATTGTGAGAGTGACAACACAAACTTGCAAGCACAATATTTTAGTTTTTTAGATGGACTGGTATGATGATGCTTTTTCATTTTTTTAATAATGTAACATATTTTGGCATTAAATTACAGAAAACTAGTTAACGCTACTGCGTGAGTGTTTCTACTACAATGGCTGAGAGTGTATGTATGTATATATATAAATTTCGCCATACATTGCTATGGTGCAAAGAGCGTTCCCTTTATAATTACTAAACAGCTGTCACTCATCTTAGTTCATAGCAATTTTACAAAGTTACATTATAATCAATGAAGGTCTCTACGCTGCACTTAAACACCTTTGATTGGCTGCTGCGCTCAAGAAATCAACAGACATGTCTGTGATTGGCTATATTGCTCAACACTGCACAAACATGTTGAAATAGAAAATGATCCCCAGAGCACAAACCATAACGCACTGGATAGTTTGCTAAATCTGCAATGAAATGCCATTATTACAGCTTTAACTGAGGGTGCTTACCCCCGTAGAACCGGGCATGTTCTCTGATCATCATGATCAATCGCTTGATATTTTTTCTTCTTTTGTAAAGAAATCCTATCATGGATTTTTCTTTTGCTATTGAAACAAATGTGAATGAAAAAATTATTTGTTCTAGTTTCTGTTCACCACTATAGCAACTTCTAAAAACCCCGGAAATGTGTAAAGGCTTCACTGTTTTCAGTTTTATCAGCGGTTTTGAAATTGTATTTCAAATTAAAACATTTAAAAATGAACAGAAATTGAAGTGGTTATGGTGTACAGCTTGATTACCTCAAAAAAAATCATGCACAACATTTAAAATGTCCAGGTTTTAAGACTGTTACGCTCACTAGTGGGGTGGGTTGTAACATCACTCTTTGTACTTGACACTAATTTACACAGTTTAGAGATAAATTGTGCATTTCTAAACTACTTTAACATGTAGCAGGCAAATAAGAGAATATTATTTCACAATCTTCAAGCAAAGAGACTTTGCTGAAAGAAAAAGTGTGTTACAACCGTTAACCCTCCCCACTCCCATTCATTCTAAATCTTAAAGACATCTAATAGACGTCTATTGGACATCTAAAAGGAAATGTCGTATAGACGTATTGCAGATGAGCAAACACCCTAAAAAAATACGTCCTCCAGAATTAAATGCAGACATCAAATAGACGTCTCCGAGATGTACATGTGCTATCAGGACCCCTACTGAATGTAACGTTACACTAGAAACTCACTGATTGTACGATTGTTATCAATATTACAAGGGAACATTGTGAACATGATTATGATAGAGTGCACAGTGTCAAGGTAACTGCTGTAAGACAGACTCCCTTTTTAACAGTATTTGAGAAACTTCTGAACTCTGTGTAACACTAATCACACCTAGAACGCATTTGTGCAGAGGTTCAGCAGCACAGACATGATCGAGCATGTGCTGCCGTGAGTAAGGAGACACTCATAGGCCTCATCGTGTCAGTGTTCCTGTAGCCTACTCTCTCTGCTGTGCCTTAAAATAAAGTGCAAAGCCACCAGACATTCACTGGGTATGGCATGTGCTGAGTGTACCAGCCTCAATACACAATCTGATACCTCGAATGCTATTCGGGTGTGTAAAATATAATAATCAGACATTACTGGAAGCAGATGCATATTGCAGGCAGCCTTCTTGCATTCTTAATCATAAAATGCAGATGGGCGCGTGAATGCATGCCTATTTAATAGTTACAATGCACGCATGATGATTCCCAGCCAGAAATCAAACTGGAAGTACATAACCAATTTTACACCCTGCACTCGTTGTGATGGCTCAGAGGGGAGGCTGGCACAAGTTCATATGACACACAGTTGTTGCAACACCACCAAATGTTGAACAACAGCAATCTAATCAATCATAATGCAGATACAGAACTAACACGGTCACTTGCATTTGATAACGAGAGAAGAAATCGTTAGACATTTGCAACACAAGTGTTCCTCTGATAAGCACTTTCTGTTGCTCACGTGTGTGGTTGCAGCAAAAATGCGTTTACATGAAACAGCGCTCGCAACACAAAAGCGCATCTAATTGCTTCTGTCAAAAGTACGGAGCCACCCAAACGAACAAGGTCTTCTTTCGACGTCCTGCAGAAACTCATCATAAATCTATGATTTACGAGTGGAAACACATTCAAACTGGATCTAGTTGGAGTTATTGAGCATTACATTACCTTTAAAACATCTGCGACGTAGCTCCAGCGATCCGGATCTTTTTCGCGTTGCTTTCAAGAAAAAAAGGGGAAAAAAACTTTAAGCCTTTGCCTTAGCGTCACTTCCTCGTTGGTAACAAGAGCGCCACCCACTGCAAATTGCACAGTGATGTAATTTTTATCTTGCACCTTTAATACAGGAGACACCTTTAGTGGATGCTGTGGCAAATTTACGATCAAATATATATATATATACAACTCCTCATCCTAATGTCACCTGTGCTAAAAAGCTATTACTATAAAAAAAATTATTTAGCGATCCCATATGAACTCACATGGTAAAGATTTGTACTAGTGTCCAAAGTAAACACACACGCTTTGTCCGAATCATTCTTGTGAATCGTTTCTGAATCAATCGAACCTTCTGGAAGAACTGAATCAGTCCGAGAGCTTCTCGATATCGAGACTCATATCAATTTAATAAAACATGAAAACGCTTCAATCAAAAGATTAAAAGTTTAAAGTAAATTCAAGTTATATTTAGATTTTAAATGACTTTAGAACTAATTTGGATATGATATAATTATTGTTATGATGTTTTTAAATGTTAATGTGCGTTTAGTAATAAAAAGAACCGGTTCTTCGAAATGAACTGTTCAAAGGAACCGATTCTCGAGTCTGAATTCCCATCATCACAACACATGCGACCAGATCTTTAAAGCTCATGCAGCCAATCAGACGAGCTCCTGCTAGTCACGTGATTATTTCAGGAAGCAAGGCAGTCGCTGCAAACAACATTTTTGAGAGTTGCATTACATTCAAGTTTTCTTTTATAAAAACATTAAGTAGTAAAAGAAGGGAAAATGTTAAATGTAAAAAGAGTTGTGTTGCACTCTCGACCAGGTAAGCCATGTTGACGAATTTGCTAGTTTACAAATCATTAATAATAACAGTAGTCCAGTATTCATTGATAATACTGCCCCGCATGTTTCTCCAGAGCTTAAGTTAATGTTTTTACCCCTATAACTTATATGATTAGGAAAAAATGGTCATCCGGTTCCAGAGAATTTCTGTGTGAAGGACATTATGAAATCAGTCGAGCTGAAAGAAGGACAAGTGTTAGTCCGCACACTCTTCCTCTCAGTTGACCCTTACATGGTGAGATGACCTTACTTGTGTTTATTATTGAGGTTTCATAAAGGAAAATCACGAAATCCATTCATGTCCTGTGGGAAATACAGTATAGTTTACTATATTCATATAGTGAATATTTCCTATCTCAACCTATAATCAATATACAACCAGGCATTAACTTATTCACTAATGCATGAAACAATATTAACACCAATCTCAATGCAGCGCTGTCGCATGAATGATGATACTGGAGCTGACTACCTGTTGCCATGGAGATTAGAGGAGTGTGTGGATGGAGGTGGAGTTGGTGTAGTGGAGGCCAGCAAGAATCAGGCATTATCTGTGGGCACTACTGTCACCTCCTTCAACTGGCCTTGGCAAACCTACGATGTGATGGATGGCAGCCTTTTGCAAAAGGTGTAGTGTTCATTTTGGCTAGTTTGAATAAATAGTCTTAATGTATGTGGATAGGAGGTGTGTATGGATATGTACAGTGCCGTAAAAAGGTTTTTACCCCCTTCCTGTTTTTTTAATTTTTTTGCATATTTGTCACACTTAAAAGATTCAGATTATCAAACAAATTTCAATATTACACAAATATAATGCAATTAAATACAAAATGCAGTTTTTAAATGATTATTTAATTTATTAAGGGAAAAAAGCTGTCCAAACCTACCTGGCCCTATGTGAAAAATGAATTGCCCCCTCCTGTTAAATCATGAAAGAACTGTGATTAACCACATTATTTTAGAAAGTTGAGTTAACTTTCACTAACAAAACCCAGGCCTGATTACTGTCAGACCTGTTGAATCAAGAAATCACTGAAATAGAACCTGTCTGACAAAGTGAAGCACTTGCCTCAATTAAGGTCAGTGTTCAGGATTCAACAATAAGAAAGAAACTGGGCAAAAACGGCATCCATGGGAGAGTTCCAAGGCAAAAGCCATTGCTGACCAAAAAGAACACAAAGGCTCGTCTCACATTTGCCAAAAAAATATCTTGATTATCCCCAAGACTTTTGGCCAAATATTTTGTGGACTGATGAGACAAAAGTTGAACTTTTTGGAAGGTGTGTGTCCCGTTATATCTGGCGTAAAACCAACACAGCATTTCATAAAAAGCACATCATACCAAGAGTCAAACATGGTGGTGATAGTGTGATGGTCTGGGGCTGCTTTACAGCTTCAGGACCTGGATGACTTGCCATAATTGATGGAACCATGAATTCTGCACCCTATCAGAAAATCCTGAAGGAGAATGGCTGGCCATCAGCTTGTGACCTCAAGCTCAAGCACACTTGGGTTATGCAGCAGGACAATGATCCCAAACACACCAGCAAGTCCACCTCTGAATGCCTCAAGAAAAACAAAATTAAGGTTTTGGAGTGGCCAAGTCAAAGTCCGGACTTAAATCCAATTGAGATGCTGTGGCATGACCTTAAACAGTCCTTTTGTGCTTGAAAACCCTCCAGTGTGGCTGAATTAAAACAATTCTGCAAAGAAGAGTGGGCCGAAATTCCTCCACAGCGATGTGAAAGACTCATTGTCAGTTATCACAAACGCTTGATTGCAGTTGTTGCTGCCAAGGGTGGCACAACCAGTTATTAGATTTAGGGGGCAATTACTTTTTCACGTAGGGTCAGGCAGGTTTGGACAGTTTTTTTCCCTTAATAAATGAAATCATTATTTCAAAACTATGTTTTGTATTTACTCAGGTTATCTTTGTGTAATATTAAAATTAGTTTCAAGTGTGACAAATATGCATAAAAAAAAACAGGAAGGGGGTAAAAACTTTTTCAGACCACTGTATGTGACATGCTCGTTCTTGCAGGTTGACCCCGAGATGGTTGATGGTCACCTGTCGTATGTTCTAGGAGCGGTGGGCATGCCTGGCCTCACTTCTCTTTTAGGTGTGAGAGAGAAGGGTCATGTGACTCCAGGAAGCCACCAGACGATGGTCATCAGTGGAGCAGCTGGAGCTTGTGGGTCGATTGCTGGACAGGTAATATGTAAATGTAAATATGAAATCGTCAGTTTTGTCAACATTTTTAATTTGATGCTCATTTTTTGTTTGAACTGTTAATTTATTGAAAAAAAAGGTAACATTAATATAGTGACCAATTCTCACTATAACTAATTGCTTATTAGCATGCATATTATTAACATATTGGCTGTTTATTAGTTATTATTCTACATCCCTAATCCAACCCAATACCAAAACTTAACAACTACCGTACTAACTGTTAATAAGCAGCCAATTAGGAGTTTACTAAGGAAAAAGTCATAGTCAATGGTTTGTTAATAGAATTGGACCTTAGAATAAAGTGCGACCAAAAAAAAAAAAAATTCATATATACATTCACTTGAATACACCTCTTCTATGATGAGTATTTTTTGTCAAAATTATCATGGTAATACAACTGATTCAATAATAAAGAACAGAACTCATTAAATAATTAAATTCTTGCATGTAAATTCTTAAATATGAACCTAGTTTAGTATAATCACTTCTTTTTTTTTTCACAGTTTTGCAAAAATATTTTGTATAGCAAATCAAAGTCATTTGGTGCTATCAAAATTAAAAGAAAAAAAAACATAAAAAAAAGGAAATGATATCATAGACAGGACCCCTGAATAACTGTAATTTTAAAACTGTAAGTTCAAATCAGACATCTTATGATAAGACAGGTTGAAAAATGTTGTCTGTTGTGACTCCCAGGAACTTAATAATATTTATTAATATTTCAAGATTTGTTGTATAAAATATAAATAATATATAAAATAAAATATAAATAATGCATATCATAATAAAAATAAAAAAGTTTACATTGAATATGGCATACTGTATATTTTGTGATACATTACTGTACATGTGTGATTTTAATTTTGCTCTGTGTTGTTTAAGATCGGCAGACTGGATGGTTGTGAGAGAGTCGTGGGGATTTGCGGCTCTGACCAGAAATGCCAGGCCTTGGTAACAGAACTGGGTTTTACAGCAGCGATAAACTACAAAAAAGGAGATATCAACTCAGCACTGATTGAGCACTGCCCCACAGGCATTGATATATACTTTGACAACATAGGCGGTCCTATCAGCGATGCTGTTATATCACAGGTTCAGTATGTCCTGCCGTCAGTTTTTATGCCAGTTTCTGTGGGTCATTTGTGTTAAAGCGCAATACTCTCCCTGTGCAGATGAATCCCGGTGGTCATGTGATTCTGTGCGGCCAAATATCACAGTACAATAAGGATGTGCCTTACCCACCTCCTCTTAGTGAGGATACCCAAGAAACTTTGCGTCACAAAAACATCACAAGGTACATGAAAATAGCTAGTAAAACCTACTTTGTTGATTGTATAATCAGTTCAAGTTCAAGTCGTGTCTCGCAGGACCACGGTGCTACATACTAGTTAAACATAAGATAAACATACAACAATGCAAGTATAAGAATAAAAATAGAGTATCTGACTATAGACAAAAATAGACCATCTGATTATACATACACTATAAATACTATAACTACTATACCTAGTTGCCTAGACATACACAAACTGAGACTGTACAAGAACTTTACATATATATTGTACATGAAATTGTGTAAAATTGTGTATATATTTCGTACATTAAATTGTTGTGCAGATTAAAGAGAGAAGCAATACAATGTGTTCACAGGGAGAGATTTGTTGTATTGAACTACATGGAGAAGCATGAAGAAGGTCTCATGCAGCTCAGCCGCTGGGTAAAGACAGGCCAGATAAAGGTAAATCTACCACAGTCATTTTTCCTCACATGAAAGATGCCATAAACTTTTTGTACATTGTATCTCTCCTCTTCATTTTACAGGTGTTGGAAACTGTTGTAAATGGTATAGAGAACATTGGAGGTGAGAGTTTATTATTGTTATTATTTTCTCATGTATTGAAGTGTACTTTGCATACATATTGTATGAACTGTCTGTTTATTTTAATGGATGTATGCACTGTGCATATTTCAGAGGCGTTCTGCTCCATGATGACCGGAGGCAATATCGGTAAACAAGTTGTCAAAATTTCAGACTGAGTCAAACATCTGCATCGGGAGGCCTTGTGGAGGGGGTGCAGTCATTATAAACCTGGGCTGGTAACTAAAAAGGACTCTCAAAAAGGCCTGTCCCTTTAAGTGTGCTGTAAGTCATTTTGAATAAAGGCATCAGCTAAGTTGACCTAACATATTTAAAATAAAATAAAAGGCATAGTTCACTTACAAATTTTAATTTTGTCATCATTTACTCACCCTCATGTCGTTCCAAACCTGTATGAGTTTTTATGTTGAACATAAAAGAAGATATTTTGAAGAATACTGGTAATCAAACAGTTGATGGTCCCCATTGAATTCCATAGTATTTCTTGTCCTACTATGGAAGTCTATGGGGACCAACAACTGTTTGGTTCTTTAAAATTCTTCAAAATATCTTCTTCCGTGTTCAACATAACAAAGAAACTTATACAGGTTTGGAACGACAAGAGGTTATTTTTGGGTGAACTATTCCTTCAATTTAAATGAAAATAAATGTAATAATGTAATAGTGTCAGTTTCTGGTAATATATAGATAGGTTCAAGCACTGATTGAGGTTTGACACTGAAAATGCACATATATGTTCACCAAGGCAGCATTTATTTGATCAAAAATATTGTAAAAACAGTAATATAGTGATGTATTTTTATGATTTAAAATAAGTGTTTCCATTTTTAAAATGTCCTTTATTCCAGAAATTATTCTAATATGCAGATTTGCTGCTCAGGAAACATTTCTTTTTATGATCAAGCTTTAAAAACAGCTGGGCGGCTTAATATTTTTGTGGAAACGGTGATACGTTTTTTTTTCAGGATTCTTTGACTTTTCCTCCTAAAATATTTTAAGATGTGAACGTCTTGCCTTCACGTGAAAAAGAAACAACAAAACATGTCACAATATGAAACCCCTTTACTTTGTTGTACATAAATACAGCCAGATAAATCAATTCCAATGCAAGATGATTCAGAGTTGCAGAAACATGACAAATATAAATTGAGGTCATTTCATGTGGGAAAACAACATTGTCAGCTATAAAACAGAATAAAGAATCTATTTTTGGACGTATTTTGTGGTGAAGCCAATTTTTACAAAAGAATTTGATTAAATTCCAAGTAAATATGTATTCATTGTTCGCACAAAAGAAATGTTTTTGTGCCTTCCACAAAACAAATGTGAACAGCACTTTCCGACATGAGTGGAACTACAAAAGCCACATGACCACAGTAACCCAGAATGCCCATAAAACAGTGCAGAACAACTAGAAGGAATATACATTACAATATCAATGTGGATGGATACAATAACATAATTAAAAAAGGAAATACAGTCATTTAAACCAAATCACATTCAAGCAGATATTTCATCATCAAACATTCAAAGTCCTATTGGTTCACCACAAATCTAGATTAACATACCGAGTAAATGTGGAATCTTCTAAAAAGGTTCGTTCTCACCATCATGTGCCTTAAAACTGCAACAAAACTCTTTCAAAATAACATTCAGGGCATTGAAAGACAAACTAGAGCAGCCTATTGTTCAAGTCTTTACTTTCCTGAGAGACAACAGAGACCTTGAGTGACCTGAAACAACAGGAATGTCAGTGAATCCACCAGAAACTCTTGTCACAGCTCTTTCTGTCACCTGTCAAGTGCATTATGAGGGCAAAAAACACAGACCTCAATGACAACACAGAGTTTCTTTTCAAACTAACTGATGGCCATTGTGTCCCTAGGTTGTTTGTGTGGTCTGCAACTGTGAAAAACGAACTATAAAAGAGCTGCTTCACAACGTTTCTCTAATAAACGTAACAGAATTGTGCACATTTGATTATTTCCATGTGCTCAGTGTCTTCTTCAATATGTTACATTGGGATGTTCCCTTCAGCAGTCCAAAATGTCTGGCTTCAATCTTCAGCATGTGTTGAAGTGGTCATTATTAAGTGTATTAACTGTGACTGTGCAACAAAAATGTTCTACATTCATGCTCATCTATATAAATATAGTGGTTTCGTCCTGTGGAATATGTATTTGAATATGTACAATCAGTTAATTGTTGATCAAAATGAAGTTCTTACACTGTAAGACAGTTGATAAAACTTACAGTCGTGCAGGGAAGAGGCCACACCAAAACCTATTACACAGCTCTTCGAAATACTTAAAGGGTTAGTTCATCCTAATGTCGTTCCAAGCCCTTTCGTTCATCTTTGACACAAATAAAGATGTTTTTAATGATTACTGAAAGATTTCTGTCCCTCCATTGAAAGTCCATTCCAAAAATTTTGGTTTGTTCTCATCCATCAAGCAAGTATGGTTGGCTCTTCATTTGTGTTTCGAAGATGAATGAAAGTCCTACAGGTTTGGAAGCAATTGAGTAACTGATGACTTTCCATTTTTGGGTGAACTACCCCTTTAATTCTGACATATTCTTGTCAAGGTTGGCATTCTGTGTCTATACTGCTAAACTATACAACGGAACATTGTCCAAGGCCATGACTTGTCCCTTTTATCATGATGCAGTTTTCTACTAGCAATAAAATAAAAAAAAGCTCAAATTCAGTATTTATTTTTAAGTAGCGGTGTAATAAGTGAGATAATGTACAGTCATCTAGTCATTTTAGAGTTCTGATTGTCTAATCCAGGGGTGTCAAATTCAGTTCCTGGAGTGCCTCTGTCCTGCAGAGTTTAGGTCCAACCCTAATTTAACACACCTGAACCAAAGTAATCAGGGTCTTCAAACTCACTAGAAACTTCCAGGCAAGTGTGTTGGAGCGAAATAGGGCTGTCACGATTCCTTGATGTACTCGATTTTTACAAATCCTCTTTTGCATTTTGCCCTTGTCGAGTAACCGGCAAAGTGGTGCATTCCACGGATGAGAATCCATGAGATGCATTATTAGACCATTTACCAAGGCTACATGATATATAAAACCCATTTAAAAATTATAATAACGCATAATGCTATTGCGAATTCACATACGCTATGATTCAATTAATATATCCGCTTTATTTACAAGCGTGTAGGTTACTTAAGTGCATGTCAGAGCGGTTCAGTTCACAGTAAATGCTGCTCCAAACAAACTGTTATCATTTGCATGCATGGAGCATCTCAAACTCCATTTCTGCATACTGCTGAGTTTGGGTTTATTATAACATTCATCTGGGAATGCAATGTGCGCCACTTCATCAGATTTGTAAGGTAAATCATTTATAAACTTACGCAAACACGAGAATACATCTTTCTCAATATGCTAACTGTCAATCACAATTTCAAAATAAAAGTGTAAACCCTCGCTCTGAGATTTGATGTCCACATATTCAAGAAATTGTTGTAAGAAAAATTAAAGATTAAGTGGACATTTGAATTAAATGTTGTTTGGTCAATATGTGAGTGGCGCCCTCTGCAGGCATTTGTTATAAAAGCGTCTGATAAATGTATAAATGTAAATGTCCTAAGACAAGAATGCATTTTGGTTTTAGGATAACTTTGATGAAAGGTTTTGATCCACTTCAAATGATGACTAGTGTATATATATTTTAAGTAATTTTAAAGGCTATTGTTTGCATAGGTCGATTTTTTTTACTACAAAAAATTAATTACAATAATCCGATTAATCGTCAGAATAATCGACCGATTACTTGATTACCAAAATAATCGTTAGTGACAGCCCTAGAGCAAAACTGATATTGGCCCTCCAAGAGCAGGATTGGACACCCCTGGTCTAATCTGATTGGCCGAGCAGCGTTCCATACAGAGTTTAAATCTGAGTGTTTCTTGGTGACATGCAAAGCTTGATGCTTTGGCTTCTTTTAGAGCTACTTTCATTGGTGGAGAAAATAATTTATAGCCAATAATGACCAGCTTCATCCCTTAAATTATCCTTCACATATTATACCTTGTCTACAGGTGTAAATATTATATCATTCCCTCTTTACAGTGTAGTTTATATGCATTAAAACAATATGAGTATTCATATTGACTGATCAGTGGCAGTTTCATGCAGAAATATTAAGAATATCAGGCAAATCTTAATATAAGGTCTTATTCCTTTCTTGATTGCTCCTCACAAACAAAAACAAACATAATTTGACGAGTACTGTACATAATGTGCAGTTTATCAAAGTAATATGTATGCTTAACCACACACATCTGGACTTCAACACTGCTTAATGTAACGTAATAAAAAACGTAATATTAATATGTAATTTAAAGAAATAGCTTAATTTAGCTCAAACAGAATCATTATGATTTTATAGGGATCTGAACACAATCACTTTTACGGCAATTCACTGAACGAGCCGTATAACAAACTCTAAAATTACTACATTGGGTTCACAACGTCAGGAACTGGCTATAAAAAACTACCAACGTGTTTTAGTATCAAAGGAGGATCAGATCCAGGTTTGAAATGGCTCCGTCATCCACGTGTGATGCCATCATCGCTCCATATTAACTACAGACTATTTTCTCTATCCTAATGTGTGATGGCAATGATTGGCAATCCGGTGACCATGAAGACAGCAGTGAATGGAGGGAAGAGCTTGGCACAAAACAACGACACAGGTGAAGGCCTCTCTTCAGCTGTCACCGTCACGACGGCCGGTTGGTCTTGCTGCCACCGGAGAAGCTAGGAGGTGTTCCCCACCATGCCTTGTACACCAACAGCAGACCCATGAAAAGGGCCCAGGTACGTACGGGAGAGAGGAAGAAGGCCAGCGGCCCGTAGGTCTCCAGCAGGAAGTAGCAAGAATAGGCCTGCCAAATCATGAGGACCAGCATGCCTATGTGCATCGCCAGAGTCCTCCAGCGGCTGCCTGGCCGACAGAAATGCGAGCGGAAGCTGGTGCCGCGACACCTGTGGTGAAGACTCCAGCAGAGGTAATAAGTGAGAGGCATATTGAAGAAGAGCACCTGTGGATGACAGACAGCATGTTACGACTCGGCCGTTACGATCAGTATGATCTGCCCCTAGATCTTGAATTACCTGTGTGACTCCCACGACATAGGTAAGACTGCCTTCAAGGAAATGGCCATCCACAAACACACCAAAAGCAAAACAGGCTCCATTGTGTCCATCAATAACTTCTCCAATGAACCATGGACCTGAAAAACCAGAAGACAAAATGCACTGTTCTTTCTTCACAGTAATCACAAGGACATGTTGTGACTGAGTTCATTCTGACACATCTTCATTGCGCTCTTGAGCAAACCAAGTAGAGCTACACAATTATGTTCATAATTTCCCTTGATATTGTAATCATGATTATTCATTTCAGATTGCAGCCTTGTAAGTGTCACAACAAAAGTGACACCTTCAAAAATCCTGTTTCTGTCAGTGTCATCATTTACTCACCCTCATGTCATTCTTTATTCTATGGATATTTTGAAGAAAAACACCTTTGTGTTTTTTTTTTTGTCCATACAATGAAAGTCAATGGGGCCCAATCAAAGTCTTTTTTTGTATTTAATCTATTTTTGTGTTCCACAGAAGAATTAGTTATAATAAATATACATTTAGAATGTGACAACATGAGGATGCTGAGAAAAATTATTTTGTGTAAACGTCAAGAAAAAATGAAGTAAATACTACATAAAAACAAATGTAATTTCTACATTAAATAATTTAGTTCAGGCAATAATTTTAAAAAATAAAGTAAATTCTATATTATTACTCAATTTAAGCTTGTAGAAATTAGTTTGAACTTTTAAGCATATTTTACTTAGAATTGTTTGTTATGTTTACAAAGATTCTATAAGTTATGATCCCGTTTTTCCCATCGTGCACTGGGGCATGATTAATTAAAAAAGGTAAAAAATTTCACTGTTTTCGAGTTGTATTTACACTATTTTATGGTTGATTTTGTTGTTAGGTTTAGTAACTTGCTGTTTTGGGAAGGTTACTTTGGAAATGTAATAGGTTACAGATTACAAGTTAGATTACTTAAAATTTAATAAGTAGTGTAACTTTTCAATTACTTTATTAAAGTAATGTAACTGATTACATTTGATTACTTTTCTAAATTTCTAATGTTTTCAACTGTTAATCATTTTCAAACATGTAAACCAGGCAGGGTTAACCTTACAGTAACACTGATAACTGTCAGACTTCGAAATCCTTCATCTCTTGAATTAAGATTATAATATTTTAATTTTAAAGGAGATATTGGATGCAAAATATCTTCATCTGCATATAAATGTGCTTTAGCAGTGTGTGGACACAACCACCCTACAATGATAAATATTTACTTTTTAATCCCCAAAAACCTAAACAGTCTCCATTATCAAGCCATTTTGATTTTGGAGTGAATACCAGCACTCTCTTCCACCTTCATTACCACGACTGAGGTGAGACCCTTGAGCAAGGCACCAAACCCCCAACTGCTCCACAGGCGCCGCAGCAATATGGCTGCCCACTGCTCCGGGTGTGTGTTTACGGTGTGTGTGTTCACTGCTGTATGTGTGCACTTGGATGGGTTAAATGCACAGCACAAATTCTGAGTATGGGTCATCATACTTGGCAACACGTTACTTCACTTCACTTCCACTAAATTTATTTATGTCTGGCTGCGCAAATCATGCTTTCTGAATGAGGGACAATTCAAGACAGGTTTTGTCAAAAAGTTGAAACTCAAGGATGGATCAGTACCCATTGTTCATGATCCAGCTGCACCTCCAGAAGAAGTAAGTCTCACTTTTTATTTTTTATGATTATTTGGGAATCGCATTTGCTCTTCCATATAAGAGAGGGGCGGGGTGAGCAGAGCTCATTAGCATGTAAAGAGATATGCACCGAAACGAGTCGCTGTGAACAGAGCTGTTTTTGACAAGGAAACACTGAAAACTAACAATGCCTTAGAAAGAAACAGTTAATCTTAAAAAAATAAAGCATAAACCCTATAGGAAATATAAAAGTTATCGGATAAACATGTTATAAACTTCTGAAACATTGGTGTTTCATATTTTAGAGCAGTCACTGCAATTTATGAAAGAACTCAATTAAATCTGTATGTGGGAATGTGTGTGAAAAAATCAGATGTAACCCCCTTTGTAATCATTAACATTTTCATAAGTAACTGTAATTTAATTACATTTTTTCTTAGTACCTGTAACTGATTACAATTACTTTTATTTTGTAATTAAATTACGTAATTCCATTGCATGTAACTAGTTACTCCCTAGTCTCAGCTTCTGACGTCACGCCCACCGAACATAAACGTCTGATGCATATGGCACACTTTTCTGAAAACACTTCAGGAATGTCGAAGTCCTCGTCTGACTGGTTGAATTAAACCGGATTTCCGGGAGATGCGAGTGTCGCGTTTGTTTTCGGTCTGCCGGGAAACAAAGATGCAGTGGCGCCAAACCCTCTCACGAAAGAAGAAAGCCGTCGTGTTTACAAATGTGACGACGAACACTTATCAGGGTCAATAAATGCTGGATTTTCAAAAGTATGTGAAATATTTAAAGTTTGCAGCATAGAATCTTTAAAATACATCCGAGAGTGTCACACACCGGTTTGTTATTGTGGCGACATTTCCACGCCCCCTGAAACGTGACGCTACCCGAAACAAACTATGATTGGTTGTTTGACATGTCGGTCAAATGGCCTTATGGGCGGGCCTTGGCCAATGAAACCGGCCATCTATTCCAGACCTTCAACCGTCAGTCTGAAGGTCTGGCTACGCGAGACTAGTTACTCCCCAACACTGGTTGAATGTAACTTCAGACTAGGCCTGTCACGATTCCTCGATTCAATTCAAGTACTCAATTTTTTAAAAATCCTCAACTGCATTTTGCCTATGTCGACTAACCGGAAAAATACTGGAAAAGTGGCGCGTTCCCTGGCGAAGAATCCATAAAACTCTTTATTAAACCGTTTTCAAGGCTTAATTATATATTAAACTAGTGCTGTCAAACGATTAATCGCATCCAAAACAAAAGTTTTTGTTTACATAATATATGCATGTGTGCGGTGTATATGTATTATGTATATATAAATACACACAGCAGACATGCATATATTATATAAACAAAAACTTTTGTTTTGGATGCGTTTAATCGTTTGACCGCACTATATTAAACTTACTTAAAAATCATAATAAAGCATAATGCTATTGTGAATTAACAAACACTACAATTTAATTAAATAAATACATGTGTGATTCAGGTTTAATATATGTGCTTTAATTATTTATACACGTGTAGGTCACATACGTGCATCTTGGAGCGGCTCTGTTCCCAGTAAATGCTGCTCCACAAAAACTGTTATCATTTACATGTGTAGAGCATCTCAAACTCCATCTCTGCATATTGTTATGAGTTTGGGTTTTTTATAACGTTCATCTGGGAATGCAACTTGTGCCATTTCATCAGATTTTTAAGGTAAATAATTTATAAACTTATACAAACACAAGAGAATACATCACTATCTTTCTCAATATGCTAACTGTCAATCGCGACTGCAAAATAAGGAAATTACAGTGGCTGTAGCATTTCTGTTGTAAAGAAATGGCCAGATATTAAAGATTAAGTGGACACTTGAATGAAAGGGATAGTTCGCCCAAAAATGAAAATTCTGTCATTAATTACTCACCCTCATGTCGTTCCAAACCCATAAGACTTCAGTTCAACTTCGGAACAAAAATGAAGATATTTTTGATGGAATCTGAGAACTCCGTACGCTCTTCTGTGTTAGTCGCATACCAGATGCGCTGTATTCGTTCAAATCAAAGCGCAAATATACATAGAAGACGTATCCGTGCGGTGCGGCTGACACAGAAGAGCATACGCAGTTTCCATCCAGCGGATATTCTCCAAAATGGTGCTACGCTGACATAGAGGAGACGAACTGTTGAATAAAGTCGTTATTTTGGTTTTCTTTGCATACAAAAGTATTCTTGTAGCTTCGCAAAATTACGGTTGAACCCCTGATGTCATATGGATTATTTTACCGATCTCCTTGCTACGTTTCTGGACCTTGATCGTGTAAGGACCCTTGCTGTCTATGGAGGGTCAGAGAGCTCTCAGATTCCATCAAAAATATCTTGATTTGTGTTCCGAAGATGAATGGAGGTCTCACGGGTTTGGAACGACATGAGGGTGAGGAATTAATGACAGAATTTTCATTTTTGGGTGAACTATCCCTTTAAATGTTGTTTAGTCAACATTAAACAAGGATTAGATCAGGTAGTGAAGTGTAAAAACAATCGTCAGGCTGTTGGCGCCCTCTAAAGGCATTTGTTATAATGAGCAATGTATGATACTTTATTTGAACTAATTATTATTGCCTCATTGCTATTATATATTTATTTTAAGTCATTTTAAAGGCTATTGTTCACTTGGGTCTATTTTCATAACTACAAAAAAAATCATAATAATGATCCAATTACTCAATTAATCATCAGAATAATAAACCGATTACTCGATTAAACATCAGAATAATTGACCGATTACTCGATTACCAAAATAATCGTTAGTGACAGCACTACTTCAGACTCTCCTATGGATTTTGTACATGAAAATGGGTATTTGTTTTTTATTTGTTTTGTAATTTTTAATTTTCTTTTTGCAAAAATGACCCGGACCAAACATGAGGGTTAAATCTTGGTCATTTAGACTGGCTGAGAATATCGATGGGTAGATAGACTAATTTAACATTTCTGATTCACCGTTGCTCTCATGTCTGTTATTGGTTACAATGCTCAAAAAAAAATTCTAAAAAAAGGCTGTAAATATGCATTTATGCTGCAATTTTGCTGCAACAGAAGTTGACCTGCATTGAATACTGTACTTGGCACTTTCACTATTTTATTTTATTTTTAGTTTATCATTTTATTAGATTACCTATGCAGCCTTAAGGTCAAGGGTTGATTTTGGATATTCATAAAAACTAAGAGGCAATTATCTATAATATAATAATTGCCATTATCACTCATTCTCTCTTCTGAATGGTCAGATGGAAAAAAAATACTCTCTGTATAAAAAAAAGATTACAGGCCTTCTGCAGTGGTTGTTTAAGTCATTATGTTCCATCAATTTGTGAAACTGTTCAAGTGGTGTCAGGCGGTGACTTACCTAATGCTGTACACAGGTTGAACAGCATCAGAGAATAGAAGAACGTGTTGCTTTTACTGACAAGATGCAGAGACGTCCACGCTTGAGAAGACAATCCTGATGGATTATAAGAGTAAATAGTGTCAAGAGTAAATTATGCTCATGAATTATGCTCATTTATATTCACTTATAATGACAGGACAACAGAAATACCTCTTGTAGAAGATACGGGTATAAATCTGAAGAGCACAAGCCCAGCAAGGTTTAGTAATACTATGCCCACAAAGGCAATCCGTGCCTGTGGGAACACACACACACACACACACACAGAGTCATTGAGATGCATATAATATTCATTAACAGTAAACTATTGACTATAAACTTTTTATGTACTTTTGTGGTAAATGTGTTTTATGTAGAGATTTTATTGTTGTATTCTTAACCCAGACACAGACTTTCAATCTTATAAAAAGGCACTATAATATATTAATTATTCCATGTTTAAAGCTATGATCATTTAAAGGAATAGTTCACCCTATTACTCCCAAAAATACCTTAATTTGTGTTCCAAAGATGAACAAAGGTCTTACGGGTTTGGAACGACATGAGGGTGAGTAATTAACGACAGAATTTTCATTTTATCCCTTTAACTGAAGAGTGAAGTAAACAGCTATTTCAATATTTATTGTGAAATCAAATTTTCACGATGACTTGGTTTCATTTTCATACCAGTATGTAGTGGTCTGTAAGGAGGATGAAGGACTGCATGAAGCCGAAGCTGGGAGTGAGGTCTTCCTCCAGTGTAAACTGCTGCTCTCGCACTTTTGAGCGACCTGCAGAGTCCTGGGACAGGGAGAGAGAGAACAAGTGAGAAAAGCTCACACTGTGCCATTTTCTTAAAGTAACAACAGAACAATTTCTATATATTTAAAGGGGTCATATGACGATGCTAAAAAGAACATTATTTTGTGTATTCGGTGTAAAGCAATGTGTTTATGCAGTTTAAGGTTCAAAAAACACATTATTGTCCACATACTGTACATTATTGTTGCTCCTCTAAGCCCTGCCTTTCTGAAACGCATCAATTTTTTACAAAGCTCATCGTTCTGAGAAGCGAGGCATGCTCTGATTGGCCAGTTATCCAGTGCGTTGTGATTGGCCGAATACCTCAAGCGTCAGACGGAAATGTTACGCCCCTCACCGTATTGTGATGCCGTGCCCCAGCGCCATGACACAAAAACAATAAAACCCATTAGAAACGAGGCATTTGTTGCATCCAGTGGGGACATGATTACTGATTATAATGACTTATACTGTCTTTTTATGCGTTGCATCGCACCGCATAAACATTACAATGTCTGCATTTGTGATCGGAGAAACAACAAGCACTACTCTACACTGCTCAAAACTCACGTTTGAATCGTCAGTGGCAGAAACATACTTACAGGCTGTGAGTCAGAAACGTCAGACTGTCCCTGAAAAGTTGGAATTGCCCCACTTTATAGAAACAGCCTTTGAGCAAGCCAGCATTGTAGGCTAACGTTACTCTTCCAGGTTCAGGAAATAGTCCTCCGTAAAATGCGCTGCACACACTCAATATAAATATAACTTAACCACTGATTTGTAGTTGTGTCCTGTTTTGGAAGATCAAACAAAGTACTTTCACTTTCACAACGAAACACAGCGTCTCCAGGACATGACACCGGCGGCAGCAACAGTACTACAGCGAGAATATTGCGTATACATTTGGGCGGTGTTATGCAAATCTTACCACACAGTGACGTAGACGTGGGGCGTGTTTAAATGAGCCGTTTTAGGAGGACGTTGCAGAGTCTTAACTTTTATAAAGAATATCTCTTTGGTTTTGAGACTTTAGTCTTTGCAACTTCAGGGATCTTATCTATGCACAAACAGCTTGTAACACTCCAAAGAGAAAGGAAACAATTGTTGTGCAGTTGCTAAGGTTCTGAGTGGTTTAACCACATTGCTCTGTAGTTTCTAGGCTGTTCTGGAGAGTGTTTGCGGTTGCTAAGGTTTTCTAAGTAGTTTTAAGCATGTTGTTGTTCTGTTTTCTGGTTGGTTGCTGAAGTCCATCTCTATAATATTCTGGTCTCCAAATATTACTCTTACAAAGTCTACAGGACCAGGCAGAATTTGTTTGTCCAACTGTTTAGAAAAGCAACAGCACACCTCTTCTAAATAAGCCACATGATTTGAGGAATGAGTGACAATGTTTAATGCAAGAGCAAAATGATTTGTTCAAATCATTACCTACCTCTACGTTAACTCTGATAGTGTGCAGTCCAGTAGTGTATAGCGTTGGGTCCCATTGCAGCACATATAAAGGACCCCCTGCGCTAGACGCTTTTCCCAGTGAAACTCCATCCACATTCACATGCACAGCTGTGATTGGAGATTCAGAAAAAGCCAGGAGCCTATAGAATCGACACACGGCACAGACAAATTAGTGCAACCTCAAACTATGACATTCTTTGTAGGACAGAACAAGACAAGCATGCAGGGAATATACATAAACGTGATGAGAGATGATAATGTTTCATAAGTAAACATCTGAGCGCTTGAAGGTTCAAGAGGACACACACAGAGACACCTGATGTGCGTGGAACTGCGGATACGACCCAGAGGCTCCACTCCTGGGTGCAGGTACTGGGCGTCTTTGGGATTGGTGATCAGCACAGCTGGCCAGTCCTCAAACGTCACATCAGTGAAACTAAGCAGGTCATGGTCGAAAGCCAATATCCTGTACCTGAACCATGGGAGAACTTCGAGTCAGTGCATTTTTATTAGAGCTAGGACACAACGATATGTCTTCCTCATTTATCAGCTGTTGTTCTTGTATAACATAGTCAGCTATATTTACATTATGCAGCATTCCCTTGAGCGTGGGCCTCGTTCTTTGTGAACTTACCTGCGGTTCTCCATCCAGTCTCCCAGCTCTAACTCCAGCGTGCCTCCTTGATGTCGACTGTGCAGCACCGGCATGAAGCCTCCTAGTGTATGTAGGTGCCCACACAAATACGCCACGGCTGTACTGTAAAAAACAATGGATAAAATTTGAGATTCAGCAGAATATGATGAATATTATAAGACACAAGCTAATGCCGCTTGTTAGCTCTTTAGCATTATTACAAGTGTTTAACAGCACTGAATATGACATTATTATTACAGCATTTCAGACCAGAATTCATGCTAGAGAATCATGTTCTAGGGTTTGATGTAGGTCAGATGGCCAAATAGACATCGGATTTAGAATGACATTTGAAAATTCGCAGCCTCAGATGGCACAGTCACAGGCCATCCACAGGTTACTGACTGATTCTGATTCATACTGCACACAAAAATTGTATGTCCTTTTGCGAATTTGCAACATAGAGGTTTTTTTTTTTTAATCACAAAGAAACTAGTGGCTACAAGGTTTAAATAAACACTGGAAAGTTTAACAGGTTAATGAAATGAAATTTCATAAAAAAGTTAGTAGCAAATATATACATGCATGCATACATATACACACACATTTTTTTGAGTTACGTATGTAAAATAATTTGTATTCGCCTATTACTTCTGTACAGACAGAAATATAAGTCTATATATGGTCTATCTATAACAAAGTATATACGTCTATTTTTGTTTTTCTTGTGTTTTCATTACAATTGTTTGTAGAGACTTGATGCTGAAATTAAAAATATTTAATTATATTAATCTACACCACCGTTCATAACTTTTTTTTTGAAGAATTTAATACATTCATGAAGGATGCAGTGACTGTAAAGACTTTTACATTGCTTCAAACGATTTCTACCTCAAAAAAATCCTGTTCTTTAGAAAGTATCAAAGAATATATCAGTTTCCACAAAAAAATGTAATAAGCAGCTTTTAATAAGAAGTGTTTTAAATGTTTTTACTTTTTTCCATCACAGATTTTTTTTTTAAATATTTTAGTATAACAGTTAAAAATCATATAGACCCCAAAATTTTGAATAGTAGTCTATTTTTTTGTATACATAATTTATATTATTGTATTATAGTTTGTATATGGACTAAATTTCACAAACTCTATATATATTTGAAGTTGTTTTCTAATGTTTTCGTTATAGTCATATATAGAAATTTGGCACTGTCATTTAGTTTGGCACTGTCATTTTTTTAATCTAATAATCTAATTTCAAATAAACCAACCCCTAACAGAACAGTTGTTGGTCACTTTATATGCTGGTCACATGCTCTCTTCCTGTGTAAGTGGGCCGTTATTGGCGGTCAGTGGGGAAAATTTTCAAATTGGTTCCAAACCTCATGAGCTCTCGGATTCCAGGGAAGGGGGAGATGACAGTAGATGTGGTATAATGTCCAAACCAGATGGACTTGTTACTGCTCAGACTCTCCTCTCTAAAGGTCGCCAACATGTCCATCTGAGTCTATGGGGAACATCACATATGAGCCCAAGGGAAATGTTGTCATCACATTTACATAAGCAAAGCTAAAATAACCTCTCCTACCTGACTGATAATTCCAAAGAAGTTATAGGGTCGTTTGGGTCCAGGAGTCAGAGTGGCATCGGCACAAATGAAAGAGTAGTTCCCAAAAGGAGTTCTGTGTATGTAGTGGAAGGATCCAACTTTCTGATTGGCAGAGTATTTCCTAAGCATTCAAGAATGGAGATAAATAAGACAAAATGCCTTCCCAATAAGACCATTAAATGTGCATTTTTTTAAATGTTGATGTTTTAAATATCAAATTTAAATAAATGTTTTAATATCTGAACCTTCTTGGAACTTTATAGCCATTATGTTCTGCATTTGTAATATTTGTACAGACCTGTAATAATTGTTCACGCTCTCCAGTGAAATGATATTAAAGGCATCTGAGGAGACAAGAAGAAAATATAAATCAAGATTTCCTGGAAATGGTAGAAGAGCGTGGACAAAATAACTGATAATGGAGCTCTTATTACATGTCTGGCAGCTTTCGTAATGTAACACCAGTTACAGGACCTGTGGGGAAATGGGATAATGGGAATAGAGGAAAAATTATATGTGAGCTCCGGGAGTTCATTAGAGATGTTCATTAGCCTCCACCGAAGTCGATGCAATCTTCATAGCTAAATATTAATATAATAATATCAGATGAAACACAGCTGCTGCACAAAGAGATATATGTATATTTAATCTGTTCAAAGTAAATCTCATTGGTCCAAATCCTTCTCCATTTAACTGTATATTAAACATCAAATGTGTTTTGATTGGCTGGGATTCTGTTGCACTGCAATGCATTTTGTTTTAGCATGGATTTGTCATTGGAAACTTAGCATGTCAAACCCAGCGGGTTGCCTGTGGAGATATGGCGAAATACAATTCTTACAGTATAATGATTATAATGGCTGTTTCTCATGTAAAGCTATCAAATGGCGTTTGAATATGTGGAATGTAGTGCATGTGTACTTTTATGGCGCATTTTTCAGGGTTTACAGTCTGAATCAGCAACCAATGGAAAAGAGGAGCATGAACATTCATCTAAATATCTCCTTTTGTGTTTGACTGCCAAAGAAATCATATAGGCTTGGAATGTGTATAAATGAAAAAAAGAATAAAAAATGATAACGGTTGCCATTGTAACAAAGTAAAATTAAGTAAGCTGAAGTACTAAAATTACAAAAAAATTAAAGCCAAGTAGAAATATTTAAAATAAAAACTAACAAAAATGACAACAGCACAATAAAAATGTAACAATAAAATGAAACCTGAAAATATAAAAATAAAAGATAATTCAAAATATGTATAAATACTATAACAGCATATAAATACTGCTAAAATAACACTGCTGAAATATCATTTTTGGGTAAACTATCCCTTTAAATCAAGATAGGAAACTGGAGGAGTAATGATAAACATCCTCATGATTGCAAAGTTGTTATTAATCCACTAAAGTTTGTTCTGTGTCACAACAAGCCGGCAATATCCTGTTTAATAGAGCTGGGCTTCATTTCAAGTCATTAGTGTGACATAAGAGTGTCCAGCTGTCTTCACTCAATGTCCTTTAATTGTTTTATTGCCAACAGACACCGGGACAAAGACAAACAATTATTTGTCCCTGACCAACAGTGACGTGCAAAGAGGAAGCTTATTTCTGCTCTTTATTTAGCTCTCCCACCCAAACCTTCAGATGCTTTCAGAATGATTTCAGGAGGCAACTGACATTAGAAAACAAAGATAAAGTGTGTAATTTTTGTCATGTTCAAATATTCTTTTCTATCCCACTGTAATATGCAACTATAAGTGGGCTCCATTCATAAAGTGTGTAAACACTTCATTTGAGCCTGATACTGCAACATTGGCTCAACCAATGGTGTGATTTTGGGGCGGGGCTATCTGTTTCACTGACCTATGGCAGACAAGTGATCAACACAATTGTATTTCATTGTGCAACTATATTACGTTTTGGCGAATTGGTGGCTAATTGGTTGGAATTCATGCAAACTCATTTGTACATTTTTGTGCAATCTGCTTCTGCCCCGATTTATGTTTAAAGGTGGATTTTCATGCTTTTCAATTTTCATGTAAACTTTCATATGCTTCACATCATACAAATTCTTTTTTTTTTTTTTTTATCACTACCTCTTTTATAGTTATGTTTTACCATTGGAGTGTTTGGGTAAACCTAATTGACAATGACCGATATTTTCAAAACATCAGCCCTCGAAAATCATCATTTAAAATAATAATAATAATACTCACCATGGTTTCCTCGAATGTCAATCCATTTAGTCCGTTCCAGCACTCGTGATCTTTTAAGGATGTTGTGGTAGGACTGCCACTCCACTTCATGTTGAAGAGAGCCCATTTTACTCTCAGTCTTCGCATCTGTTAAGTCCCCTGTTAAATAAAGTAATAATGTGGGTTTGTGTTGCATGTATGTATAAAATCTAATTTGACTATGTATACAGTAAGTAATGTATGGCAGCTCACCTGTGGCCAGCACAAGATCAGGTTTTATCACATCAATAGTGTCACTACAGAATTTTTCGAAGTCTGGGATGCGCCTGGGATCGTGGAAACGACTGATATGGATGTCGGAAACCTGCACAGAGGAATCAGCATGTTTAGAAATCAGCTAATAATGAGGTATAACGCAGGCCTGTTCGTAGTTAACACAGAGTGTAGGAAATCTCACACATAAAACTGGCCTATTTATAGAGCGAGTGTCACTGGCATATTAGAGGAGGCATCTCTTATGTGTGAGTCAGTACACAGCTGAAGGTTTCATGTTTTATCATCAACTATGACACTAGGGCTTTATGCACACTGTATATGCATATCTGATGTGACAAGCTTTTTGTTTCCAGGACATCGTACATATTGTAGATAAAAATACCAAATGGTCACACTTATTAAAACTGTAATTTTAGTGTGCACAAACATTTCTAAGCAGATGAATTAAAGAATGATGCTATATTCTTACATATATCAATTTTATGACAATTGGTGTGATAGTTAATTTTTTTTTTTTATGTTTTACAACTTATGAAAGTCTACATCATTATGAATCAAAGAAATGTTTTAAATCATAGTTTCTAGTACACACACATATTAATTTAGTTTTTATAAAAATAATTATTGCATGTGTCTTTACAGGTCAAATCAGATTCATATTTGAAGAACTTTCCTCTTTGGCCTTTCCACATGTTAGACAGCTTTACACACTTTTTGTTACATATTAACACATATGTGCCTCAAAAATTATTTTACTTTTTTAAAGATTCAACCCTTCACACATGCTTTTTTTTGACAGTACAATTTTGCAAAAAGACTAGGAGATTTATGGATGAAATATGCATGAACTAAAATTGTAGCTATAAAATTTTCACTGATCATTAACTAACAGCTGAACAATACAGTTATTGTAAAATAATATATATACACACACACACACATTTAACTAAAATAAATGACATATTATAAAATACATTTTGCCAAAGTTGTGTCCCAGCATTCTTTAAATATTTATACTCAAATTGTGTTATTCTATTGCAAAGAGAAATACTGAATGTATAATATAATATCATATATTTTTGGACCCTATTAAAAACATTAACGTTAGTGAGCAAACCTCTTGTAGGACTACCCAATATTTTGCATTAATACTAACATTTATCAGTGAAATCAGTACTCTGTCAGTATACTAATGCTTGATTACAATAGACTAATCACTGGAAGTATGACACGTGTCCTCAAAAAAAAAAACTTAGCACACATAATAAATTGATTTAATGTTTCGTCGTGATCATAACCAATTTATTGACTATTCATGGTTATATACAATACAGCTATATAGGCTACATTCGATGTCACGTTAGATGTTACAATATTCTGGCCTTAAACAACCGTCTTTAATGCGCGAGCAATCAATTATTATGGCAGAACGCAAAATAAAAGCCATCCATGATCAGCCCATTGACAGAGTGACAGGTTTTTAATGACCTCTCTGCTCACCTGCACAAACCAGAACACAGCGTCCAGCTGCCCGCCGGGGTACGGGCCAGTCTCTCTGGGCTGGAGTACACTGCGCTTCGGGTGCCAGTCGCTGTCATAGCTGTCAAACAGCCAGGAAGTGAAGCAGGCGAGCAGCAGCCCAACAATGACCAGAGCCGCGAACAGCCGGAGCATCCTGCCGAAATCACGCTGCCTTCACCGAGATCCCGTCAAGCGCTTCTCTTCTTCATGCTGGAGGATACTAATGTGGGATTCAGACAGCCTTACATCCTCGGCTCTCGCTTCAGCGGACGCCAGACACAGCCGCAATGGACGAGCAAATCCAACATCATCCATTAGAAACTCCCGGATGGTAGAAATGAAACTGATGGAAGGAAAGAAAGCCGAAGGGGGCGGAGCTATGTGTTGTCTTGGCCCGGAAGTTACCACTAAATCATTCAGACTTAAAAGTGTTAATTTTTTTATTTAAAATATTAAATGTATTAGAAATAATATATTAAATTAATATGAATACATTAGATATTATCAAATTAATATTACATTTATTTAAAATGCTGCTAAACTATTCAGACTTGTCATGTTAATTTAAAATATTATAAATAATACATATTAAATGTTAGTAAATTAATAATAAAATTATTTAAACTATTTTATTACTAGGCTCTAACCAGGTGCCTGTTTCATAAAACAGGTTTTCCAAATAAGCCAGGTTTATTTCAGTTAGTCTGACTTATTTTCAATTGATTTGGTTCAAAATAAGTCTTGAGATAAACCTGGCTTGTTTGGTAAACTTGTTTTATGAAATAGCCCACTAGTTTGTTGGTAAATGATAATAATGTCTGTTGGCAAGAACTAAATTACAGTTGCGATTTAATTCCTTTCATAATCAGTCTGTGTTTTTCTCTTGTCGTTTCAATGCAAGCTAAATAGACAAGTGGTGCCTTTTTGATGCACGGCCTTGAAGGATGTAGGCACTAAAAAGACAAATATTGTAATGATACTGAATACATGAAATAATTTTGTAGCTAAAAGTTTTCTATTTTGTAATGAACAATTTCATTTAAAATAATGTACAACCATGAATAAAAAAATATTTAATGTATACAAAAAACTTGACAACTAACTGAAAACAAGTTTTACTAAAACAAAAAATTACTAAAAAAAATCTATTAAAGCTAATATATACAGAAATTTAAAAAAAAATTAAATGAAAATTAAGTAATAATACGAAACTATTTTAAAATATTAAGAAAAACTATGACAGTATATAAATGATACATAAATAACACTTGTCCAGAAAGATATTTCAAATATCAGTGCAATAAGTGGAATAATGTAGTCAGCTGGTGATTATCACAAAATAAACACATCCAAAGTTGATTTCTTCATTTAATTAGCAAATTACACTGGATCAGGGGAAGTCGTGGCCTAATGGTTAGAGAGTCGGACTCGTAATCCAAAGGTTGCGGGTTCGAGTCCCCGGCCGGCAGGAATTGTAGGTGGGGGGAGTGAATGTCCAGTGCTCTCTCCACCCTCAATACCACGACTGAGGTGCCCTTGAGCAAGGCACCGAACCCCCAATTGCTCCCCGGGCGCCGCAGCATAAATGGCTGCCCACTGCTCCAGGTGTGTGTTCACGGTGTGTGTGTGTTCACTGCTGTGTGTGTGCACGTTGGATGGGTTAAATGCAGAGCACGAATTCTGAGTATGGGTCACCATACTTGGCAGTATGTCACTTCACTTCACTTTATTTATGTTACTGATCTATGGAGCGCCCCCTGTTGGAGATCCGGTTTTCTCCTTATAAGAAAATAACATTGACCTTTCCACTCCATTTAGTTTATTGATTGCACTTCAGCAGGTCTGTAGAAAAGACAGGGACATATTTCATATTATGCTACAATAATGATCTAAAAAAATGTTTTCTGCTGTAGTATTCAAGTTACTATAAAGATGCTGTACAGCTTCATTTAAATTTTAATATACATCCTATATTTTTAATATTATTGAATCAAGTTTGTCATTATAAAATGTATGTTTCATAGACATTTTTTTTAGTAAAGTAGGTAGTTAACAGATTATCACCCTGTTTGAAATGTATCATAACAGCTCTGCATGTCTACATCATGCTTATAACATCAGAAAGAGAAGTTCCCATGACCTAAATGGTGCCATCTGTAAAAACCACATGGAATCAATAAAAACACCATAATCACAGAAGACTTGAGCATTTCATTTATTTCACAGACATTATTTTTTTTATGTGAGGCCACGTTCTATGTCCAGAGAGACAGATTGAGCATCAAAGCTCACTGAAATTAAAACAGTTATTTTACAGACAAGTGCTTTTGGACTATACCCCAGAAAACATGAGCATTAGGTTTTGATTTTGACACCAGGGCTGTACTGGAATGCGCCTGATGTCTCTGCCTGTACAGTTTGTACACAACCATTAGAAAATAATTTCACCTAAAGAGTTCGTTAATATACAAAAACAACTCAAAAACCAATTCATTTAATTCAGTAAAAGACTATCGCTTGGCTAAAGTCTACCTGAATATTAGTCATGCACATGGCATCTTACTGGGAAAAGTGATATTTCATACTGTAATGTATTATGTCTGTTTTAAGGAACAAAAAGGCCCTTCACATTCTGTATTCTCGTTTTAAGTGCACAATCGCGATTGCTTGTTTTTCACGTAAATCTCTGAAACTTCAATGAAGTAGTAATGGCACATGATGGCTAAAGTCACTTGTGAAATTTCTTGCTCTGATCCTTTGCGTGATCGAGCAGCAGCTGACAAGGTGTAAACTGGTTCCCAAAGACCTCCTCAAACCTTCTCATCTTCTCCACAAGTTTGTCTGCGCCAAAGCTGTCCACAAACCTGAAGGGTCCTGCAATTAGATAATTAACACAATGATGGGACTGAATGCACATTATCCTTTAAAATTTCTTTTACAGTTTCAGGATAAGTTCAAATCAAAGTAAATCTAGACTTTGGACTCTCACCTCCAAGGCAGGGTGGAAAGCCGAGACCAAACACGGCCCCAATGTCACCCTCCACTGGACTGGCAAGGATTCCCTCTTGCAAACACAGAACAGCCTCATTCACAAAACGGGACACCAACCTGTACTGAATATCTGAGTCTGAAGATCTGGGTGGAGAGACAGAAAGAAGCAGTGATGACAAAAATAGTTTTTTTTCTTTTCCTTGGATGAAAAATGATGGATTACCCTATTACAGAACAATAACACTGCATCTGTCCTGTTAAAATGTTACCTTACGAATTGAAACTAAAGAGTCTGGACAACTTACATAGCAGCGTTTGGCGTCAGCTTGTATGATTCCAAAATCTCCAGAGCTTCTGTGTTCACATCCCTGCGTTTAAGTCCAGGCTGGTAGATGTAGCAGCCCTTGCCTGATTTACGGCCTAATTGCAAATTAAGAAGAAATAATTTATGACAAATTATACTGAACATGTTAACATCGCTAAAGCCCGCTAAAGATTAAGACTTAAAGGGATAGTTCACCCAAAAATGAAAATTCCGTCATTAATTGCATGTGACATCAGTGGTTCAACCGTATTTTTACGAAGCTCACCCTATAGCGCCATTTTGAAGAGTAACACATGTAAATGTGTTTACGTTGTTTACGCTCTGATCTGAATGTAAACAACATTCCCACATACGTTACATACATTGCATTTTGGAGAGTATCACATACATAAACAGAGGAGAAGAATTGTTGAATAAAGTCGTTATTTTTGTTTTCTTTGCGCACAAAAAGTATTCTCGTAGCTTCGTAAAATTACGGTTGAACCACTGATGTCACATGGACTATTTTAACGATCTCCTTGCTATGTTTCTGAGCCTTTATCGTGTCCTTGCTGTCTATGCGGGGTCAGAGAGCTCTCGGATTTCATCAAAAATATCTTAATATTTGTGTTCTGAAGATGAACGAAGGTCTTACGTGTTTGGAACAACAAGAAGGTGAGTAATTATAAATGATAATTTTTGGGTGAACTATCCCTTTAAATGAGTATTTAACTGCTGAAAAAACAGACAAATGAATACTACCAAAATAAAACAACTACATAAGAAAACATATGATAAATTAGACCGTATTGAACAATTTTTTTTACATTTTCTAATAGTATTTAATATTATTATTTTAACAAATATTATTATACTTTATTATGATTTAATATGATTATTTTCCAGTAATTACAACTTTAATGTTTCAAATATTATTTTGCTTTTGAAAATTGATCTTTGGAGATTGATCCCTGCGTTCGCACACTCTATTTTGAAGGTTCAGCTGTATGCAAACACATTCACATCAAAACTATACTTTGTCCTTAAGCTAAAGAATGTACCTTTAAATCCTTTGTCCACCATGCTCTTCAAAAACTCAACATTTCCCCCTCCAAATCTGGAGCCGAAGGCCTTGCCGAGGTCTTCAGCCACATGAGCTGCCACATCAATGCCCACTTCATCAGCCAGGGTTGCAGCACCAACAGGAAAGCCAAAGCCTGTGGTCAGGGAATCTAGCTTCTTGGGATCAACACCTTCCTGTATGTTGAAAATACAAAGATCTGCATATCAGGCATGTTACTATTAAGAGTGTCATCATAGCCTGGTTTATATTTATATATATATTTATATATATATATATATATATATATATATATATATATATATATATATATATATATATATATATATATATATATATATAACACTTTTACAACAGATGGGAATAAATGAATAATTCAGAAGGAAATACACAAACCTGCAATACACGCACTGCCTCAGCCAACATGGGAGCTAGACATCTGGTGGTATAGAAACCTGGTCCGTCCTGAAGACAAACATTGCAATTTGTTATTCCAAAGCATTTTAGTGGATAACAGACCCATAAAATGTGAATTTTGAAAATCTATGTCTCACCCCAACAACGATAATAACTTTGCCTTGCTTCAGGCCGACCGCCACCGCTGAGGCTGTTGTGTCCTTGGAGGTTTTATCAGTGGTGATGATCTCCAGTAGCTGCATCTTGTCGACTGGAGAAAAGTAGTGCATTCCAATTACCTGAAACAAAACAGGAAACATATTCAAGATTGTCTCTAAACTTCACATGGTGGTCAAGAACTCAAGTTTCTTACCTTTTCAGGTCGCTTGCTGACAGCTGCAATATCTTTGATTGGTAAAGCAGATGTGTTGGTAGCAAATATACAGTGTGGAGGAATCACCTGGGATGAGAAAATATGGTATCATCAAGGATTTAGTATTTAGGAGAATTTGAAATCTCAGTCTTGTTAGATCTTAACTTACTGCTTCAACTTCTTTTAGGACTTTGTGTTTGATGCTCAGGTCCTCAAAAACAGCTTCAATGATCATGTCAGCTTTATTAAAGCCATTGTAGTCAAGCTGTCCAGTTAGGTTGGAGAGAAAACTGTCCCTTTCGAATGATGTCATACTCTTCTTCTTAGTCTTGTCATTTAGCCTGAAAATAAAATAAAATTAATAGTATTAAATAAATCTAACAAAAGCCAATAAAATATACAAACAGAATAAAAAAATAATAAAATGAAAAAAATAAATGCTCCTCTCCCACCATCAAAGCAACTTTAACTTAGCTTAAAGGAATAGTTCACAGAAAAAATTAAATTCAACCCATAAGACAGAAATGAATACATTGTTAATGAAAATTAAGAGATTTGTCCTTCCATTGAAAGTCCAGGAAACCAAAACAGGTCATAAAGGTGTAATAAAACCTCCATATGAATCGAACGCTCTAATCCACTGGTCTCAAACGCAATTCCTGGAGGGCCACAGCTCTGCACAGTTTAGCTTCAACCAAAAAAGTATTTTCATAGCTTCATAAAATTACGGTTGTCACATGGACTATTTTAACAATGTCCTTACTACCTTTCTGGGCCTTGAACGTGTCAGTTGCATTGCTGTCTATGGAGGGTCAGAAAGCTCTCCAATTTAATCAAAAATATATTAATTTGTGTTATGAAGATGAACAAAGTTCTTACAGGTTTGGAACGACATGAGGGTGAGTAATTTATGACAGAATTTTCATTTTTGGGTGAACTATCCCTTGAAGCATTACTGAAACCCTTTCATAATAATAAACCCTTTAATAATATCCCTTTAATACTCACCCTTTATAGACTTGCTGCTCTCCATGACCGAGTCCTTCCAGTGTAGTGTCCTTAAGAATGGTGTGAATGCCTTTATCTACAGACACTTGAGCAATGCCAGCGCCCATCAGCCCTGCTCCCAAGATAGCAAGTGTTCTAAAAACAAAAATAAATCAAGAAAAATTACTATTTTACAAGCAATAAACATAAATCATTAAAGCTGCAGTCCATAAGTTTTGCCTCTTTGTCGCCATCTCTGTTTGAAACCTGCAATTGCAGTTATTTGTGGAATTATGATTCCATTATGAATTATGGACTGTCAGTCACCACACCGGTGTGGATACTGTACTTCGGGAATCCTAGATTCTAGCCTACGTCTTGGAATATATGACCCAAATAAGAATTTTCAGTGGATATTGTCATCTGAACAAGTAAGTAACAAGTCTGCCACTTTTGTTCTGACCAACTGAGGAAAAAACCATTACAAAACATCAGCATTGCTTGACTATATGTATGTGGTGTGTATTAGCGTTACAATTTCTGTACAGTCTAATCATTAATTGTCATTTCATTCCAATTTCATATAAAGAAATAGTTTGAACCAAAACAGCAAATTATTCTCTTTAAAATACAAAACTTGTGTAATCCCATGTAGGTTATCTGTAATCAGATGCAAATGTATAATCTAATTTCAGTCACTTACATGCGCTTCATAAACACATAATCCCTTCTGGATTCCAATCCGCCATCAAAATTATAAATGTAATTATTCCAGCTGCTGTGAGAAAAGCCTGTAAATGATCCGCCACCTGCAGTATCCTCACGTGATATAGCCTACTAGCCGGGACTCAATCTTTATGTTTACAGACGTGACGTAATGACGCAGCATCATGCACAAATTTCCCGCGAAACCCTACCAGTACCACTCAAATTAGAAAACATTATTATAAGCTTACCGTTGTGAATCGGGCTAAGGTAAGGAGATAGTTTTGAACACTGGCTGGTTATGTACTTGCTCAAAAACTGATTTTGGATTATTTTTAACCAAAAAAAGTTACTGACTGCAGGTTTAAGTAGCTGCATTATCAATTAAGTCATGCAGCAACTGTCAATCTACCTTACAAATTTACTCATGATTATAGAGTAAGAATATACATACTTTACTTCCTTTCCAGGGGTTCCGAATCGATTCTTCTTGCATGTGACCTGACCGTGGTAAAGGCCAATAAGTGCTTTAGACTCAGGGCTCATGGCTAGCTTGCCAAAATTCTGAAATGGAGATGAAGAGTGCATTTTAATATTATACATTGTCTTTATTTTTAACCAAAGCCTGCATTAACCAAATATTATCATTAAATGAAAATTGACAGCTAATTCAACATGCTTTCAGTTGCAACGTTCAAAATCCTCCTGAAAAATACACCTGATCAGAAACGCGGGTGAGGTTTTGAGGAAAGTGATGTCTAGTTAAGTGGAATAATTCATGCGATGTTGTTCGTTAAATTAAATGTAGAATAGAACTGATAATAAACAGTTTAAAAACTTTTCACAGCACCTGTGCCTCAGCCAGGTAACCTGCAGTCGGACCCTGTTCTAGACCAGCCTTCACACACTGAAAGAGAAAACAAGCAGAACATAATTTTCTATTTCTACCATGATTTAAGATAACACATCACACTGAATAACAAATATCATACTTCAATTATTTTCAGTGGGGCAGGGTACAGTCCCTTGGTCTGTTTCATGACTTTATTCTCAACTGTATTGTAGATCTGCTGTCTCACAAACGGGTAACTCATGACATAGTCTTGAATTTCTGCAAGGAAATAATTAGATATAACCTGAATAATTTCAGTGATAAAGCATAAATTGTGGTGTATAAAGGCAATATTCTTAATCTTGCAAAAGATTAACAGTTTTAATCTTAACTATGCAAAAGTCTCATTAAATTGTAGTTTCTAAATTATTTTAGACACATAATTGACTACTAATTTGACTATTGCAAACACTTACTCTGCATCAAGCCCTTTTCTTTGGTAAGTGGGATTTGCTTCTTAGCAAGCCCTCTGGCAGCCTCCACAGCTACTTCCTCCAAGTATTCAATGGTCCTCTCCTCTGGACTCTTCAATCCAGGCCCTGTTTTTAAAAAAATAAATTAATACTTTTATTCAGCAAGGATGTAATAAATAGATGAAAAGTGACAGGAAAGACTTGAATGCTTATACTAAAAATATAAATATAAGTATAATGATCTTTCTATTTAAGAATCCTGAAAAACATATTATGGTTGCCAAAAAACATTAAAATATAAATATCAGTATTTATATTAATAAAAATATTACCATTTATAATATATAAAAAATATTAAGTAACATAACATTGTTTCAATATTTCACAATATACTGTTTTACATACACAATTGCAATATACAGAAATTGTTTTACCAAGAGTATCCACCAGCTGGTGAACCAGTCCCATTTTCTTGGCTTTATCTGGTCGGATGCTCCTTCCTGTTAGCACCAAATCAAAGCCACTGGGAAGACCAAGCTGTATAAACGAAATGTGCAAAAACAATCAGACTTGAGTCGTGAAGAATCAATCAAGAGAATCATTACTAAATGTGATGTTGGCATATTGCTGACCATTTTGGGCAGTCTCTGTGTTCCTCCAGCTCCAGGCAGAAGGCCGAGCATGACCTCAGGGCAGCCCAGAACCGTCTTCTTACTCTTGGTGGCTATTCTGTACTGACAGGCAATAGCAAACTACAAAGACAAAATACACAATATCAACACTGTATTTTTTCTGTAGAACTAAATGCTAACTCAATTTTAGTGTTGAATTTAGGTTATTTGCTTCTCAGTTATCTAATTTATTGCTTGTATAACTAATAATCATTAACAAATGATAAAACATATACAGAAAATTTCTAAACATTAGGTCCAAAATTTGACTGTAATCTTTGTGTTCACCATGTGGAAGGAGAAAATGACCACAAATACACACAAATCCAATACCTCTAATCCTCCACCAAGGCACGATCCATTAATGGCAGCGACAATAGGCTTAGGAGACTTCTCAATCTTCTCAAACATCCTCTGGCCCTCTTGAGAAAGGCCTGTAACCTCCTCTGCAGTCTTACAGGCCTGAATCATGCTAAATACATGGTACAGGAAAAAAAACACACACACACAGGCAAGATATCAGCATTGTATTTGATAATGATCACCACAATCAGTTAATAAACATATTATGAATCCTGATACTAACTTAAGGTCTGCTCCTGCAATGAAGCTGCCGGGTTTGGATGAGATGAGAACAACACTCTGGACAGCATTGTTTCCCCAAATCTCATCCATAACTTCTGTCATCTCACTTTGCATTTGAACAGACAGCGTGTTGACCTAGTCACCACAAAAACACATTTCGATATATTATAATATCATTTGAATGCATAAATGCATGGTTTTGAGGAGATAATTATTACCCGTGCACTGGGGTCATTCATGCGGATCACAGCTACATCTCCCTTGATCTCATAGTTCACATGTGTACGAGCTGAGGAAACATTGAAAAGACATGAAAAAACAATCAACACATGAAATAGAGATTATAAAAACACTAAATAAATGTTATATATATATATATATATATACACACACATACACACACATACATGTATACGAAAAGGCATCAAAACTTACTTTAATACAGCCTTAAATGTTTTTATTTTTTCGTTCATTAGAATGTTTTCTGTTTATTTTATCATTTCTGAGCAAAATATGATCTCATGCATATTTATCATGATTAAAATAAAAAAAATTATTTAGTGTAACAATAATTTGCATACCAAAAAATCTTGTCATGCATATTAAGAACAAGAATCATTCAATGACATTGAAATACTCACAGTGCAGCCCTAAAATACTAATTAACTGTCTACTTAAATATTTATCAATCTTTGCCGCAATCCTTCAAACCACTAGGTACTTGTATGTCAACAAGAAGTTCATATAATTACAGAGTATAATTCAGTACGGTCACTTTTTCGTTAATATACTTTAAGTACAGTTCAGAATAAGCATATGTTGAATATTTTGAAATTTTATTTTCACAAACGTTATTTGAAGCATTAAAGTAGACAAATTTAGAAGCATTTAATATGCTTTCTGTGTATATAAAATCACCTAATGCAGTCCCCAAAACGGGAAATTTCATCTTTTATCCATATCTACGTATGTATGTATGTATGTATGTATGTATGTATGCATGCATGTATATATACATACACACACACTTTCATTTTATTTTATATGTAATATATAATGATTTTACCCATCATACAAGCAGCAACTCTAAAGGTCCGTCTGGTGACACCTTTATTGGATGAAAAAAAAAAAAAGTTAATAGTGATGAATATACAAGGTTCTCAGAAGTCATAATAGCAAATATGTGACCCTGGACCACAAAACCAGTCTTAAGTGTCCATTTTTCGAAATTAAGTTTTATGCATCATCTGAAAGTTGAATAAATAAGCTTTCCATAGATGTATGGTTTGTTAGGATAGGACAATATTTGGCCGAGATGCAACTATTTGAAAATCTGGAATCTGAGGGTGCAAAAAAATCTAAATATTGAGAAAATCACCTTTAAAGTCGTCCAAATTAAGTCCTTAGCTATGCATATTACTAATCAAAAATTAAGTTTTGATATATTTACAGTACGAAATTGACTAAATATCTTCATGGAACATGATCTTTACTTAATATCCTAATGATTTTTGGCATAAAAGAAAAATCGATAATTTTGACCCATACAATGTATTTTTGGCTATTTCTACAAATATACTCCAGCGACTTGAGACTGGTTTTGTGGTCCAGGGTCACATATAAAAGACCTCTAACCAGTGAGGGTTGATTATCGTCTGTGTGTGCAAATCGAAAGATTCATATTTTCAGATCAGAGCTGTGAGTGTAAATTTCAACTTACAAATACGAATGTTAATATGACAAGTTCTCACATTCAGATCAACAAGCTCTCGAGTTTAGCTACTGATCTACCTTCATAGTCAAGCTAGGATAAGTTGAAAGACACGCAGAAGAATGCAGACAGTCCTGTAGAGGACACTACTCCAGTATTACAGTCACACATGAACTTTAACCTACTTTCCCCTTAACCTACACTACAACCACAATGATAATGCCATACACTTCTCAATGACGATGAACACATTATGAACTGAATACAAAGTGTCTCTCTAAACAAATCTGACTTATCAGACATAATTTAATAATAATTCTTATATTATGTATTAGAAACCAAGTAGCAGGTCTGTTCCAAACATCCCCGATTACACTAGTTTTCAACGGCAGAGGGAATGACTCCATATTAAACACGTTATATATATTTATATTTATTCGTTTTGCCATGCATTAACAGATAATTGGCAGTATTAGCAATCTGAATGGGAACAGCATGCTAACGCTAGTGAATAAAATAAAAACGTCATTTATAAACACTAGCATTTCGTTGCATACACCGTAATGTTACTGCAATGTAAACTGAAACTTATACATTCACAAAACATTCATCACTAGACCTTGAGTTAATTAGCAGTTGAGCTAAGCTACTACTGTGGAGTATGACTGAGATATGACTCTTCAAAGTGGTTTATTTATGCAAGTGTCAAAGCGATATACGACAGGGATGTAAAGAACTGTAAGAAAAGATTGTGGTTGTGTGAAGTACCTGGAAACAGAGTATATCTTCTAGTTGTGAGCCTGGAGAGGGAACCGAGGGCTCGTACGCCGGCCATGTTTGGAGGTCAATGTGTGTGATGACTGACTAGAGGAGGAGGAGACATGTATTTGACTGCACTGCCACAGACCTGCTCTATAACACTACCTCAGGTAACGAGTGAATGTATAAGATCATTTCAATTATATGAATATTTCAATTAATTCATTTTAAATATCTCTGCATAATTATAGGTTACTAATTAAACTAGCTTCTCATATCATATGGATAAAGCAAAACAGAGACATACAGTACTAACACATTAACATTTTACTTTCAACTTTTTACTCAATAAGTTATGCTGAAAATATACTTTTGCATCACTTTAGGAAAAAAATAATTAGCAATAGAGGGATTCCCCCAGTTTATGTATCTACATAGTGTGCATTTATGATCATTTAATGCGTGTCATTTTTGTATCATTAAGATTAGTTTTTATTAGTATTTTGAATGAATTTTCTGTTATATTTTCATGTTTAAAATTTTTAAATTATTATTATTTTCTGTTTTACTTTTAGTTAAGTACATCATCTTAAACTTAATGAAAATATTGAATAATAAAACTTTTATTTTATTTCAAGTGTTATGGATTTCGTTTGCTTTATTCAACTAATAATGTGCAATCAGTTGCAACTCTGTCAATATCTCCACAATTGCTTGAAAGCCTGCAATGTAATGTTCATCCACAAGATGGCAAAAACGCAATAAAATTACCTCTGTAAGACATAATTGCAGTAACTTTGTGATTTTTTCCACTTATTGTTTGTACAGTCTGTATTTATTTCCCCCACTCCTCTTTATTGTTACTTTGCTATATTTCTTATGTTGTAACTACTGTTTCTTAAAGGTACAGTTCAGCCCATATTAAAATTAATAATTTTCTCCCCTTCAATGCCATCCTATGTGGCCTATGACGTCCTTTCTTCTGCAGTACACAAAGATTTTTAGTAAATATTTTGGCTCTGTAGGTCTACTCTATACAATTCAAGTTAATAGTGACCAAAATTTGTATTTTTATGTAAAAGCACCACAAAATAATCCATGATTCCAGTGGTTTAATATATGCCTTCTAATCAGTTTTGGGTGAGATCAAACCCATTTATTTATTTATGAATGATCTCTTTGGTGATCATAATTGCAAGGGATTGCAACATCGCAGTTACGTTGCCAATAAATCAAAATTGCCAAAAATATTACTAATAGTTGGGAACATTAGGATATTGTTGTGAGTTGTTAATTTGATAGTAACTTGTGCTTTTGCAACATTGCAGTTAAATTACCAACTAAGCCCCACTCACACCACTATATCTACCACTATATCTTTATTGTTATTATTATAGTTAGTGCCCTTGCTGTGAATGGGCCTTTAGTAAGTATTGAAAGGACTAAAAAGTATGAATAAATTATGTAGCTGTATGTCATGTTTTTACTGGAAAGTAATATCAATAATGAAGCACTATTGTACTAACCAAGCAAAAGGTTGTGTTCTTTATATTTTGTTCTTGCATGTTACAGTGGTCTCATTGTAAGGCTTGTACTTTCACAACGAGTTCCATCTGAACTCGGGACCGTTCTCACATGATAAACTCGGTCATCCCCAGCCCCTTCATCATACTCTCAGTTCAACAGTCAATAGGTTCAAATGAACTTTTCCACATTTAACCTGCTTAAGAAGCAAGAAAAAAATCTCCTTACAGATGTACAGCAACGCAAACAGCACAAGACACTGATTGCTGCATGACTGTCAATAGCTGTCAATCAATTATTAATTATTGCAATAGTAGACACGCATCAGGTCTCTTATCCTAGAGAATTGATTTGAAGACTATGCAATAACTGAATAAGAACCATTCTCCATTGTTCTGAAACAGGGCCCCATACACTGCTTTACTGATTGCATCACACTGCCCTCATTAAGTGCTCCCCACCCTTATCCCAATACTGTTGTTTCATAACAAACATCCCCTGATCCTCCACATAGCCATGCAAGAGTAGAAATCTATTTAAAGAATTCAACCAAGTCACTAAATACTTATCTCAGTGTTTAAAGTGCAGTTGGTTCCAAGGTCCATTAAAGACATGATCTGTTTGTACAGCTGTGCAAGGAGCAAGATGTCATTTTGTGTGAGAGGACACCACTGACCGCTGCATCTCATGTAGCATTGCATCACTTGCTCACTAATGGTTCCTCTGCAGTGAATGGGTGCCGTCAGAATGAGAGTCCAAACATCTGATAAAAACATCACAATAATCCACACGACTCCAGCCCATCAATTAACATTTTGTGACATTAAAAGCTGTATGTTTGTAAGAAACAAATCCATCATTAAAGTGTGTAAATTTAAAAACCTTTGACCAAAATACCATATTCATAATCCATAATAATACTTTCTCCAGTGAAAAGGAGGGATCCATCGATCCCCTGTTGCCTTCTCACATTAAAATACTGAAATATTTGTTTAGAAAAGTACTCAAACAGAACAGAAATAGCATCTGTGCATATTTCTCTCCTGACTTAGACCAGATGACTTTTTCACTGGAGAAAGCAAAGTTATGGATAATTTAGCAGCTGTTTTAACTCTCATTCTGACGGCACCCATTCATTTTAAATTTCATTCAAATTAGAATTTTTAGGTGAACTGTTTCTTTAAAAAGAGACTCCGATGATAACAGTATGTAAAGTAAGTATGTAAAAACTTTTTAATAAACATTATATATTTCTGTGGATTATAAACCACAAAAGTATTTAATTAAAAAATGTTTACAATGCCAAAAATTTGAATATTGTAGGAATTGTTTAATTTGATGAACATGCAGGCCTGCATTTGTTCGCAAAAGTGTATGATATTTTCATTAAAAAAACTGATGCAACATGAATTTGCATATTCTTGAATTATACTTTAAACTATTTATGAAATATAACATCTCCTAATAATTTGCATCAATATCTTCATTTTTAATATGTAAAGTGACCTTTAATATCTATCTTTATAGCAATCAATAAGAAACAACATACAAAATATGGATTCAGTTTTTATATATATCAGGTTTATATATTGAACACAGCATGAAATCTAATGTTGTTGTGTTTAACAAACCCAGCTCTCTCAAACATACTTCTGCAACAAGCAGATTTGAAATAGTCTTTAAAAACACACTAATACACCAGGAATATTCTTGGAGTATAACAAACTATTTATGAAAAAATAAATATCTGCTATTATTAGGCATCAATATGTCTTCATTTGTAAATACGTATAGTGACATTTATTACCTATCTATCTAGTAATCAATAAGAACCAATATACATAATATGAATAAAGTTGTTTTCATTTTTTTATATATCTGGATTATATACAGAACACAGCATGAACTGAATGTTGTTGGGTTTAACAAACCCAGCTCTCTAAAAGACACACTTCTGCAATAAGCAGATTTGAAAAAGTCCAGACAATTGCCCTATTTTTTTCCTGCAGCAATCAGCTATGAGCAAGTGGACATGTGCAACTCATGCAATATAATGTCCTAAACCGTTGATTCCATCTCTGTATGTACAGTATCCTCCACTTCTTTCCGATCAGACCATCCTACAGTGTGCCTGCAGGACTTTTCTTTACTCTTGGTCAACTCCGACTCTGGCTTAGCCCTTTTAGTCGGATTACAACATAGCTTGCGTTCGCATTGACTTCGACAGGAAAGCTCACACTGAGAGTCACCAAATCCTTCAGAAATGGGAGAAAATTCTGGCTGAACAGTAGTAGCATGGATGCCTTCATCGTGGAAAATGTCTTTAATGCGCTTGGCAATGTCCATGTAAGAAGCTGGATCCGTGCATTTGATGTGAGCGGTTGCAATAATGCGAGACCCAGCCAGCTGCCAGATATGCAGGTCATGAACAGCCTTAACTCCATCCAAGCTCCTTAGCTTCCCATTCAGCTTGTGCATATCGATCTGTTTGGGTACTGTTTGTAGGAGAATCAGAGCCGACTCCTTTAGGAGAGGGAACGTTGTGTAGAGCAAAATACACACCATTATTACACATAACGTTGGGTCCAGGTAAAGCACCCAGCATGGTCCGGCCACAGAGACCGTTCTGGGCATCCTGTCAGGTGTTTTGGATATGCTCAGGACTGTGGTATTAACATGTTGGTGTTCAGACAAGTGGCTGCTACGGCAGGGGTTGAAACAGACTGTGTCGCTGTGGCATGGTATCCACACAAAATTGAAGATCAAGGCGTTGACTACCACAATGACGGACCCTAATGCATCACCGAGCACGTGCAGGAACACCCCACGCATGTTCATCTGGGAGGCCGACTCAGAACTATGATCCAAGTCCTCCAACGAGCCATTAGCAGTGATTTTGATGTTTAGGCTGTCTGGAAAAGTCAGCAAAATGAGCAGAAAAATAAAGCATTGTTTTCAATTATATGTGTTTTTCATTAGGTTATGTGCATAAAAATGAAGCCAAACTATCACACTTTTTGAAATGACAAAATCCCATAAAAAAACAAAAACAAACTAATATTATGGGGATTTTTTTGCACTAAAATATTCACCATAGAAAACTGCATTGACACAGTTCCACACTTTCTGAATTTCCATGTTTTTGACTGGATACCAATTTCTAGCTGAAGAAATACTAACTAAAAAACAGGAACAGTCCTGTTCCTCATGTACATACTATGTACTTATTATAGTAATTACAATAGGTACTATCCTTGAACCTTACCTACCCCACGTAGTTACCTTATATTTTAGTACTTTCTTAAGTTAGTACACTATAAGTAAATGCACTGTAAAATACAGTGCAACCAAAAACCTGATGCTGACTACAGACATTTCCATGATCGTTTTAAGAGTTTATTAATTCTGATGACTGTTCCAGGCCTGGAAATCACACTTTTGAAATTCCCTGATATTACATGACTTTCTGTATTTCTATGTTATTCCCATTACTTTTCTGGTCGCCTGAAAACCAGACTATAGACTAGGTTTTTTTTATTTATATTTTTGACATTCCCTGATATTTCAAGGTTTTCCGGGACTGTGGGAACAGGACTTTTTAAAATTGATTTTAAGAATTTCCATGTTTTTATTTTTCTAGGTGTAAAAATAACCATTTTAAAATTCCATAATATTTCCTGGTGTTCCAAGAATGTGACAATCCTGAATGTATTTGTATGTTAGATTATAAATAAAGTAATAATGAAAAAACAAACTTTTAATATACTATTATTTACAAATAAATAAAATTGTTATTTAAATCAAATACCTGATTTGAGTTCAGAAGTTTGGTCTCCTTGAGAACTGTTGCTGTTTATCATGAGATCGTATGCTTCTTCGTGTGCCTTTGGTTTTTCATACTCTCTGCGATTTGTGTTGTGAAGATGAGAGTGACCCCCATGAGAGTGTCCGTGCCCACCAAACCCAGCGTGTCCGTGGAACAGGAAAAGACCGAGTACATTCACCAGGAGACCAGCAACACCAACCCAAATGACCACGCGTGGATTCTCAATCTCGTGAGGCAGCGAGTAGCGCTCAGCGGCTTCTAATATAATCGTGAAGCAGAGGGCCGTCAGAAACACGGAGTTAACTAACGCTCCCATCACTTCTGCGCGGATCCATCCATACGTGTTTTTACTTGTGGCACGAGTTGTCTCCGCAAAACTCACCGCGATTAAAGCCACTACCAAAGCTATTACATCCGACAGCATGTGGAAAGAGTCCGACAACATTGCGAGAGATGCAGTTATCCTGCTTACCACAACTTCAACAATGAAAAACACAAGCGTTAAAGACAGCATACCCAGCAAACGCACGCGATTCTGTCCCAAACCCATTTTTGTCTTCAACGGCAAAACAACAACGAAAAAAAGATAATTTGTTTCTTTTAGTACTTGTAATAATTTACATTTCGTGACAAAAACGATTTTAGATGTCTATGGCATTAAGAAGCTATTAATGTTGAAAATAAACGCGTAAACGCTGTTGCTATTGGCAACTCACGACTTGACTAGAAAATTCTGCACAGCGAAACATTCATTCATACTTTCATGTAAGACAGAAACCGAAACGGACGCTATGGACTGATAATGGAATAAAAGACGCTCGTGAATCTGCAGGACAAGTTAAACGAAACTTGAGACTTTGCACCCGGTAAAGTTCTCCACACGGTCTGAGCGGGGACACGCATCCCATTGGCCGAATATGACTGAACGCTGGAGTCACGTGGTCAGTGAGAACACAGTCTGAAGCCGCTCAAACAATGTAAATCATAGCAATCAGTGCATATGGACGAAAATTACTCCAAGGTTTGCACAGATTAGTTACACTGGTAATAAAGAAAGATTAGCATTACCCATAAACTTAATGATTGTAATTATGAGTCACATTAGTATTATTACCCAGCCTGAAAGTTCAGTATGTGCATTAATATTATTCATGTTCTATTCGAAATTATTTTTGGACCCAAAATTCTAAAAGACCTAAATGCAGATAGACAGATAGACAGACAGACAGACAGACAGACAGACAGACAGATAGACAGACAGACAGACAGACAGACAGACAGACAGACATAGACAGACAGACATAGACAGACAGACAGATAGACAGACAGACAGACAGATAGACAGACAGACAGACAGACATAGACAGACAGACAGACATAGACAGACAGACAGATAGACAGACAGACAGACAGACAGACAGATAGACAGACAGACAGACAGACAGACAGACAGACAGACAGATAGACAGACAGACAGACAGATAGACAGACAGACAGACAGACAGACAGACAGACATAGACAGACAGACAGATAGACAGACAGACAGACAGATAGACAGACAGACAGACAGACATAGACAGACAGACAGACATAGACAGACAGACAGATAGACAGACAGACAGACAGATAGACAGACAGACAGACAGACATAGACAGACAGACAGATAGACAGACAGACAGACAGATAGACAGACAGACAGACAGACATAGACAGACAGACACAGACATAGATAGATAGATAGAATACAATGATGATGATACAGACATATAGCATTGTGACCGTATATTTTGCAGCCCTCATCTATATGTGTAATTAAATTATATGTATATGTTAAATATTCCACCATGTGGATGTGAAAATGTAATAGGTCAAATAGGGATATTAACATTAGGGTATCTAACCATTACAACATTATTAAAATTATTTATACAGATGGGGACTGTAAAACAGGCTATGCAATAATCCCATATGATAATCTATGTATGTATGCATGTATGTATGTATGCGTCTATCTATCTATCTATCTATCTATCTATCTATCTATCTATCTATCTATCTATCTATCTATCTATCTATCTATCTATCTATCTATCTATCTATCTATCTATCTATCTATCTATCTATCTATCTATCTATCTATCTATCATCCTTATAGCATATATCAAATAGGAATAACATTACATTTCATTTCCATTTCATTCATTTTTTGATTGTGTGTATACAGTATGTGTGTATAATGTGTGTACTGTAACTGTATATGTGTGTCTGTGAGGAACATAGTAAAATAAAATAATCAAAAAGAAAAACGATGATTATTTTATTTTTATTTATTTTTTGTATTCATATACGTAGGCTATTCATACAAGTATTTTAACTGAAGTGTAGTAATCTTCATAAATTTTGAGCTATTAAAGGATTTTGACTTCTCTCGAACCCTAAACAAACATGAAGGTTAATTCCCATAAACCTAGTCTAATTTTTGAGCATAATGAACTCTTTTAGCCATATACCGCATTTTTGTGCTCTATTACTTATAATAACTTAATCGCCAATAATCTCATGATTGAATGATTATAACCTGCACACCGAATGCGTCAGCACTTCACGCAGAGAGAAAATTTGCTAGTCTACCTATCAGCATCGCGCTCCGTCTATTGTCTGCGAGGAGCAGGGCGTGTGCCGCCGGAGCAGGAGATGCGCGGGGCTCGGTGCATGAAGCGGAGTGGAATGAAGGCGTTGGACCAAGATGTTCTGCGCTTCTGTTTTCATAGGATGGACATACATTTGCCGCATTCAAATGCGTATGTGTAGGCTGCATGTGAATGTGCGTATTTAATTTAATCCTTCCTCGCATTCATATATAGGCTAACAGCAGAATATTAAAGACGTACAGGCTTTTTCATAGAAATGATGAAGAGAAATAGCCTATTGCGACCGCGATCCATGTCGATTGGCAAGAAATCAGAGGCGGTAAAGGTGGTGGTGCGTTGCCGCCCTTTAAACAAGAAGGAAGAGGCAACGAATCAAGAAAGAATTGTTGAAGTAGATGTCAGATTGGGACAGGTGATCGTGCGTAATCCCAAATCATCCGGAAGCCTCTTAAAAACATTCTCGTTTGATGCCGTCTATGACGTGGGTTCGAAACAAAACGAGCTGTATGACTATGCATGCAAACCTCTTATTGACTCTGTTTTGCACGGGTTCAACGGAACTATATTTGCTTATGGGCAAACTGGCACTGGCAAAACATATACAATGGAAGGTGTGCCCACAGACCCCGAAAGGAGGGGCGTCATCCCAAATTCGTTTCAGCACATTTTCACTCACATATCCAGGTCTCAGAATCAACAGTATCTCGTGAGAGTGTCTTACATTGAAATATATCAAGAAGAGATACGAGACCTTCTGTGCAAAGACAACAATAAAAAACTGGAGCTCAAGGAAAATCCTGAGTTGGGTGTTTATGTTAAAGATCTCTCATCTGTGGTGACTAAGAACATAAAGGAGATTGAGCATGTCATGAACTTGGGGAACCAATCAAGATCTGTCGGATTTACCAAAATGAATGAGCGTAGCTCAAGATCTCATGCGATTTTTGTCATAACTGTTGAATGCAGTGAAATGGGCATTGATGGTGAAGACCACATTCGTGTTGGAAAGTTAAACATGGTGGATCTGGCCGGCAGTGAACGGCAAAGCAAAACAGGTGTCCAGGGACAGAGGTTTAAAGAGGCTGCGAAAATAAACTTGTCGCTTTCCGCTCTTGGAAATGTTATCTCGGCTTTGGTGGATGGGAAGAGTACCCACGTACCCTACCGGGATTCCAAACTCACCCGGCTGTTACAGGACTCCCTCGGAGGCAACTCTAAAACCGTTATGGTGGCCACCGTTGGACCAGCTTCGTGCCACTGTGATGAGACGCTCACCACACTGAGGTATGCCAACAGAGCGAAGAACATCAGGAACAAGCCAAAGATCAACGAGGACCCCAAAGACGCCCTGCTCCGTGAGTTCCAAGAGGAAATAGCCCGGCTGAAGGCACAGCTCGAGGAACGAGGGATGCTGGCGAAAGAAAGGAGGAGATGGAGGAGAAAAAGTATGATGATGAAGAGGAGCATGAGCAGCGGAGAAGTGGAAACTCCAAGGGATGGAGAGGTGGGAGTCGTTGAGACCGTTCAGGAGGAGAGTGTGGAGGACTATTGGTGGAAGCAGCAGATGGCCAAGACCTCTGCCAATTACAAGTCTGATATTAGCAGGAAACTTGGCACCGTAGACGAGAAAGCTAAGACTGTGGAAGAGTTGCTGAAGGAGCAGCAATCTATGGAAATTTTGATTGAAAAATACAAGGTTAGTTCTTTCCACAGTTTTTTTCTTCATGTAGATTATACACTAAATCATTCATAAACCACATCATATACTTTGTGCCATGTTTTTTATAGGCTATGGAAAGTAAGCTTCTGGTTGGAGGGAAAAACATCATTGACCACACCAATGAACAGCAGAAAATGCTAGAACTGAAGAGGCAGGAGATCGCTGAGCAGGTGATTGTAGTACAAAAGTAGCTATATACATAGTAATTATAATACACAGCAACATAAAACACCTGAAGAATCAGAATCTCTTATGTGATACATTCTTTTAGGATAGAATGGAAAGAGAGATGCAGCAGCTGATGTTCGAACAAGATGAAGAGACGATTGAACTGAAAGAGACGTTTACCACTCTACAGCAAGAGGTGGAATTTAAGACCAAGAAACTTAAAAAGGTACGTAAGGTCATTGACACAAACACACACACACACACACACACACACACACACACACACACACACACACATACATACATACACAAACAGCTCACTCTTTTTGAAGCAGAACATTTGAAATGTAAGTATAGCACATTATGTTAGACTTACGTGTAAGGAATACTCAATTCTGATTAGTCAATCGTAGCAATCTGTTGTCAAATATCTTATATAAAAGTGGTTCTCAACCAGGGGGCCGGGAACAACTAGGGAGTCTTAGAAAACTTCCAAGGCTCCAATAAGTCTTAAATGCATTTAAATTTAGTATTAAAAATTAGTTTAAATTTACATATCACTTTATGAGGACAGGGGTTCTTTGAATATTATCAAAGGATGGCCTTGAGTCAAAAAGGTTGAGAGCTAAACTTTATAATTGACATCTCCAGCTACTTTAGATTTAAATTAATATTTTATGGCCAGATTTGTATTTATTTGGCATGTTTTCATAAATCCTATAATGTACAATAGGCACAATAAGCAAGGTCCAGATACCTGGTTTATTTTGTGATAATATCTGGCTCACTGTACATTATCCCTGTCAAAATTTGTTCATGATCATAGTTTACTGTAGATATCATATCAGGCATGGCATATTTAGACCTTTAGACTGCCTGCTTAAAAAGTTTAGCTTGTGTTTTTTCAATCAATTCAATTAATTTTAATCATCAAAATGAACCATTCAAGCAATTTTCAATCGTGTTTTCAAGGCCACCGTTTATTAGAGTGTACTGTTTTTTATTCACTTTCTTTAAATTATGTTCGTAACATGGGTATTTGATGCTCATAGGAAAAGTAACCCTGTTTAATACAGCAGACATTAGATATGTTAAGTGCTTAAATTTTAGTCTTATTTTCACCCCATTTAACACTGCATTGGTTGTTCATCTCAGTTTTACAGCAAGCTGCAGCTGGTGAGGTCTGAGATTGGAGATATCATCAATGAACATGTCACAATGAGGCAGGAACTGGAGCAGACAATGAATGAGCTCACAAGAGAGATGAAATTCAAGTATATCTCACCTGTTCTCACAGTTTTATTCTGAAATAAGCTATAAAAAGACAAAACTCCTGTAATCCTGCCGTGATGGTTTTGGGTTTTTTCACTTGTCCCTTTTTTATTTTTTCCAGAAACCTGATTATTGAGAACTTCATTCCTCCAGAGGAAAAGAATAAGATCATAAATCGTCTCCACTTCGACAGCGAGGAAGACCAGTGGAAAATCTTACCTCTTCTTCCTTCCGAAAAGTACGTAAAAGAACAACGTTCTTCCTAACATTACAGTAAAAAAAGGTTTATGTTTTTATCTGATGATATTGTATTTTCTCTCATTTTCCAGTAACTCCCCTCTCGTCCGACGAAGGCCAACTTCTGTAGTGGGACACAAGAGACCAATTAGTCAATATGCTCAAGCTGCTGTGTCAGCCGGGTCTCCTTCTAGATACAGGGTTAGTATTGTACAGAGATAAAGTCATTTTTAAAAATTCCAATCATATTACTATAATATAAATCATATTACTGTTTTAAGGTAATAATAACATTTTTGTAAATTTAGCAACACAATATACATTACCATTATCAAAATTTTGAGGTTGGTAAGATTTTTAAAAAGTTTTTAATGCTCAGCAAAGCTGCATTTACAGTTGCAATCAAAATTATTCAACCCCAAGAGACTGATCCAGAATTTTATAAAAATTGCATCTATAACAGTTTACTGGCATCATAAAAGTGATCATGTTAGTATATAATGTAATATTTTTGAGTTATAGGACTTTTTTTGTCAACATTGCTGTCACTTATTATTATTATATTATTATTTTTTTTAAAAATCACTTATTTGTTAAGTCACTTAATTAAGTTACTTATTTGCTATTTCAGCATCATTACTCCAGTCTTTAGTGTCACATGATCCTTCAAAAATCATTCTGTTGATTTGGTGTTCAAGAAAAATGTATTCTTGTTATTATTATGTGAAGGCAATTAATGTTTGTAGTCTTTGATGAATAGAAAGTTCAAAATAACAGCATTTATTTGAAACACAAATCTTTTGTAACATTTGATTAATGTGCCTTTGCTGAATAAAAGTATGAATTTCTTATTAAACCGTAATAATAATAATTTAAAAAAATTGACCCCAATCTTTTGAACAGTAGTGTATAATCTTGTAAAATCTTTTGTTGTCCCAGTCTGAGAACATTATGCTTCTGGAGCTGGACATTTCTCCAGCCACCATGGTGCCCCTGGACCTTCAGAGGTCAGATATAAGGACCCAAGACTTGATACGTGACTTTAGCCTTTATAGAAAGCGGACGACCGCTTCCCGGGTCATGAAAGCCAGATCGTGGTGAGTACCCTGCACATCTATTATTCAGCTGCTCCCCAGAAAGCTGAAATAAATTGTCCACATTTAAACCTTGTTCTTTTCTTCCTCCTCAAGGTACCAAGGGCCAAGTCAATCTGCTTCTTCTTCATCAGCCAGCTCTATGGCCTCTGGGCCCCAATGCCCAGCCTCAATGGGGGCTTGTGCGGCAGCCTACCAGCCATGAGCCTGTACAGTGTGTTACGCCTGCAAGCATAGAAGCATAGAAAGCACTTAATTATTATTTGCACTGTTTTCATGAGCTTTAAGCGATGCAATTTGTCTTTTTCGTCATCTTGATTTTTTAGCATCAAAGCTTAGTAATTTTAAGCACAATTGTCTCCTGTATACTTGAAAAAGCTAGTGTATCCTGTTTAAGCTTGTGATGTCATTCTTGAACAGCAATGCAAACAATAAATAGATCATGAATAAATAATCTCTCAATATTTAACACATAACGGCATGGTTTCACAGACAGAGTTAAGACTAGGCCAGGATTAGGCCATAGTTCACTTAGGACATTTAAGTAATTTTTATAAACATGCCTTAGAAAAAAAAACAATACTGGTGGTGTCCATCTTGAGACGAAACAAAGGCATTGATATATTTTAAGATCAGTCAGTGCAAGTTTCTTTCAGTTGAAACAACTCAGGTTTACATTTTAGTCTGGGACTAGGCTTAAGCCTTGTCTGTGAAACCGAGGGAACAAATTTAAGTAAGTAATACAATCCTGAACTGTACAAACATGAATATCAAACCATGACTTCATACAAACAGCATCTGAAACAACGCATTGAAGGTCATGTAAAAGATTAATGAAAAAGCACAGAGGGAGTTTGAATAAGAAAGCCAGTATACCATAGATAGGGCATATGACTTGTGGTTACATACCATTGTAGGCCACTTTAGCTTCAGTGATCTGGGAGGTTTATCACAAGCTCGGATTAGGCCAAGAGGCAAGCATTAACCTTTCATGCGCATACATATATATTATTTGGACCCTTAAAGTCAACATGAAATCAAATATGTCCTTATTTATTCCTTGATGAATGTTCTTGTTTATTTAGTGGATTTGCTATCCTCAATCAGTTAAAAACTTTATTTAATTGATGCCACTTAGGCTGCTTGGGCTATTGGGTAATATTAAGTAGGCAGCTAAACTGTTTTTAGCAAGCATATATATTCCTACTGGTACAGTATGTAACTTTTCTCAATCAAATCAATTCCTGGTGGATAAAATAAAGTCCTGCTCTTTATTTTGTTCAATGAATATCCCGTGGATGCCCTTCATGGAGACACTAACAGCAGCTGTATTACATTTTATGTACAGGTCCTTTTCAAAAAATTAGCATATTGTGATAAAGTTCATTATTTTCTGTAATGTATTGATAAACATTAGACTTTCATATATTTTAGATTCATTACAACACAACTGAAGTAGTTCAAGCCTTTTATTGTTTTAATATTGATGATTTTGGCATACAGCTCATGAAAACCCAAAATTCCTATCTCAAAAAATTAGCATATTTCATCCGACCAATAAAAGAAAAGTGTTTTTAATACAAAAAAAGTCAACCTTCAAATAATTATGTTCAGTCATGCACTCAATACTTGGTCGGGAATCCTTTTGCAGAAATGACTGCTTCAATGCGGCGTGGCATGGAGGCAATCAGCCTGTGGCACTGCTGAGGTGTTATGGAGGCCCAGGATGCTTCGATGTCGGCCTTAAGCTCATCCAGAGTGTTGAGTCTTGCGTCTCTCAACTTTCTCTTCACAATATCCCACAGATTCTCTATGGGGTTCAGGTCAGGAGAGTTGGCAGGCCAATTGAGCACAGTAATACCATGGTCAGTAAACCATTTACCAGTGGTTTTGGCACTGTGAGCAGGTGCCAGGTCTTGCTGAAAAATGAAATCATCTCCATAAAGCTTTTCAGTAGATGGAAGCATGAAGTGCTCCAAAATCTCCTGATAGCTAGCTGCATTGACCCTGCCCTTGATAAAACACAGTGGACCAACACCAGCAGCTGACATGGCAACCCAGACCATCACTGACTGTGGGTACTTGACACTGGACTTCAGGCATTTTGGCATTTCCCTCTCCCCAGTCTTCCTCCAGACTCTGGCACCTTGATTTCCGAATGATATGCAAAATTTGCTTTCAACCGAAAAAAGTACTTTGGACCACTGAGCAACAGTCCAGTGCTGCTTCTCTGTTCAAAAGTGGCTTGACCTGGGGAATGCGGCACCTGTAGCCCATTTCCTGCACACGCCTGTACACGGTGGCTCTGGATGTTTCTACTCCAGACTCAGTCCACTGCTTCCGCAGGTCCGCCAAGGTCTGGAATCGGTCCTTCTCCACAATCTTCCTCAGGGTCCGGTCACCTCTTCTCGTTGTGCTGCGTTTTCTGCCACACTTTTTCCTTCCCACAGACTTCCCACTGAGGTGCCTTGATACAGCACTCTGGGAACAGCCTATTCGTTCAGAAATTTCTTTCTGTGTCTTACCCTCTTGCTTGAGGGTGTCAATGATGGCCTTCTGGACAGCAGTCAGGTCGGCAGTCTTACCCATGATTGCGGGTTTGAGTAATGAACCAGGCTGGGAGTTTTTAAAAGCCTCAGGAATCTTTTGCAGGTGTTTAGAGTTAATTAGTTGATTCAGATGATTAGGTTAATAGCTCGTTTAGAGAACCTTTTCATGATATGCTAATTTTTTGAGATTTTTTTGGGTTTTCATGAGCTGTATGCCAAAATCATCAATATTAAAACAATAAAAGGCTTGAACTGCTTCAGTTGTGTTGTAATGAATCTAAAATATATGAAAGTCTAATGTTTATCAGTACATTACAGAAAATAATGAACTTTATCACAATATGCTAATTTTTTTAAAAGGACCTGTATTTTGTGACTCATTTTATTATTTATCGACTGATTGATTGAGCTGAAGTAACACAATTTGGAACATTTTGTAACAACTTTATTGCATTGTGTTCACTCCATCTATATTTAAAAATCAAAGCTTAATTCATTTGTGTTAAAACCGAATCATTGATATAACTGGGCAGCGGATCTGTAGTTCCTAGCATGCTTTGTAAGTTAGTGTTTGATGTTCAGTTATGTTGAACATTCACAGTAGTTTCTGTAATGTTTTTGAGTTTGGTGGTTTGTCTATTATGCTGAAGAGTCTTGCATGTGCTTAGGCTGTGGGCAGAAAATATGATAAGAAAATTAATTAAATAATTAAAAATAATAAAATAAATAATCAAGCCTTTCCCACATAAGAAAATTTAGTTTTTTATTATTATTATTAATTCAAATATACTAGAGTAAATTAATTAGACCTAAAACAACTAAAAATGGTTGGTCATGTGGTGTCAACATGGCAGCGGTCATGAGGGGGCAGATCTGCACTATGCAGAATATTTTTTAAAGACTATTATTCTCTCAAATATGTTTGATAACATGAATGCTAAGCAAAAGTGTTAGTAATTCCATGTATACATCATTGGTTTAGCTTGCAAAAGAGCACTTTTGAATGCATCTTTAACTTTAAACTTGTTCATGTTCCATTAAGTGTCACTATAATGTGCCCATGCAAACAGTTCATGTTGTTTTACAAGAATTCAAAACTCCAGAGACTAGTTTTGTGAATTGTTTACTTGAAACGTCAGCTTGTATTTTTCTATTAAAATATGCCACTTGGTTTGTATTGTAATTTAGTGCAATGGCATAAATGCATAGAAAAGTAAATCTATAGCTTGTAAACCTTTAATATATTAGCTATCTTTTGACCACTGTAATCTAGCTTGTGAAAGTAAAGCTCTTGTTTTAAGTCCACGATTATAAATAGCATCTGTTAAATGCATTGCTTGTCATCTGACCGGTATAAACACTTTAAATTGATACTATGAGTAAGCATGTGTATCTATTTTGGAGTTTGAAACGTTTATACAAAGGAAACAATAGAAAGAGACAAGCCTTAGGTGGGTGGTTTCCCCTAGCTGTACAGTAAGATGACGTTTCCAAGAGGGTCACGTGATTAGTCTCTTACAGTAAAGCCCAATATGGCAGAGATGGCAGGTCTTGCACGGTAACTAAAGCAACATCAACACTTTCTACAGCACCCAGGTCGATTTTGCGGACCGACCGCAGACATGAGGGAAAGACAGAAGAAGAAAAAGGGGAGGACGTGGGCAGAGGCCGCCAAAACGGTAACACCGAAGACTTCTTGAGCATTTGTTTAGCTTGTTTTCGCCTTGTGCTTCCACTCTTGTACAACTGTGTTTATGAGTTCATGACCCGCTGGTGGACGCGAAGTATTGCGTATGCATTTCGGGGCCTGGTTTCTGTTGGTGTTGTTAAAGTGCATTTAGATCCATACACTGCCCAAGCGTGGCATAACACATGCATTAAATGATTTTCTTCACAATTACGTACCATTTGGGAACTTTTGATCCGGGAAGTGAATTCATGAAGCGTCTGTAGCATGATGTTCGTGTCAGTTGCTAGCTCAGGCGAGGCAGCTTAGCGCGCTTAAATACTAGTGACACTTCGCTGGTTAGCCAGTTAGCTTAGCTCACCTAAACCCGCATAAACAACGCAGTAATGTCATTAACCTCTCGACGACACAGCAATATTACTGTACTTTTGAATTCGTCTGTGTTTTCTGCTGTAAAAGACCATAATCATCGCTCGCTTGAGTATGTTTGACGCGAGCTTGTTTACATATGGACGTCAGTGTTTTTGTATGATTTCTTGAATTAGCGGAACTTTCCGCATCGCTGTTGAATATAACTTTAGACCCAGGCTGTAATATGCGACATACTAAGTTGACACACTGTAACTGAACAGTGTATGTCTAAAGAAGATAAGTGTCTTCAAACTAAAGCTCCACGTTTATTTGCAGCTTCTGCTTATGCACCTGATAAGTCCGATTTGTGAACTGATCTTCAGTCGGATCTTTTCATGAATTGGTTAACCACGAATGCGAATTGTCTTCCATCAAACATTTTTGGACCTGTCTAACTTTAAAAGTGATCAGCTCACCCACACAAGTCTATTTCGCAATTAAAGAAAGTTAAAAGAGCAGGCTACGTTATAACAGGTTTGGAGTGTGTTAAACTTGGAAGATTACAGTAGATAAGCTAATATCTGTTTTATAAATGCATAATGTTCTCATTGTGAACAGTTGATCCATGCATATGTTAAATTTTGACCTTGTGCAATCCAAATGTAATAACTCGCTGTTCTTTTTTATTATTATTAATCAACAAATAAATATACAATATAACAGAGTACCAACCAACAGTAGATACAAAAAAACCAACGATAGACCTACAATCATTTAGGGGCATTTACTCAACATAGTTTTCAACTAAAAATGGAAAAAGTTGTATGCGTTTTGGCTGTTCAATTTCACAAAGATGGCAGTTTAGGGCCTGAAAAATCAAACGGTGTTTAAAAAGGATAGGCCTACTCTTATCATTTCAGTCTAAACTACAAAAATGCAAATTTATAAAAATGGTAACGTCCTTCGCATGCGTATTGTGTGTTCAGTTTACAGGTGTGTGTGCAGGTGTGTAGTGTTTATTTACAACTTGGCATCGCTAACTTCTAGTCTGGCTTAGTTCTCATGAATGGGGATCTTTTTGACAACGCTGTCATCTGTACACAAAACTTTAAAAAAACACAAAGGAAATCTTTTCAGTTTTTAGTATGTTGTTGTGTAAACACAAAAATTTAAGTATTCCTCTCTCTCCACTTTTGAGTGCAGCACCTACATCTCAACATACAATCAATAACCGATGCATAGAACCAAGAGCCCACTTGGTTTTTCCATTTCAGTAATCCATTGCACTCAGACGGAAATCACAATACAGAGCAAAAGATCTGTTGCTACTTCCATTTCATCATAGCTTCAGTTGAAAAAAAAAGTATGAGCCCACAAAAGCTTTACAACATAAAGAACCTCTGAAACAGTTTTTTAAATATTTTTTTAAGGAACTGCTCGGATAACTAATTTGAGGAAATTAGTCAGATCTTCCATTATTAGTAAAAAATAAAGCACACAGACTAATAGCTGTCATTGTTGGGCATTTTTCCATTCAAACTGATCTATATTGTGTACAAAAAAGAGGCTTATTGCAAAAGTACAGGTGTGCAGGTGTATCACGGTAGCGTTTTGCCTTTACCTGCTATTTCTTACATATTATAATACACTGTACTATAATAAAACTCAATACAGTGGCCACAAAATGTCCCTAAAATGCATGTCTTTGCATTGAATAACAAATATCAAACCCTATTTAAAAAGCATGGCTTCATACATCTACCTGCTGTGCAAAAATGTCTCAGAAATTAAAAGTTGTTTCTGAGAAAAGGTCTGACATCATTTAATTGCAGATGGTGAAATTCATAGATTTGTAAGAGTGACTGAAGTGTCCAGCAGGGTTACCATTGCTAACTATAACTAAAACCATAAAAAGTCATTATTTGAAAAAAACATAAAAAATTAAATCTATAGTAGTACATCAATGATAATAAAATAACATGGGTGTTCAGATACATTGTGGTGCCACTGTATGTGTCTAAGAAACTGGGTTTCATGTAAGCAAATGCATGGATGAATAAATGTGCTTTCCTGACCAAAGTAAAGGATGACTGAAATGAATGCAGGACGTGAGATCATCATCAGTGTGACACAGCAGGGGTGAAGCAGCTCTTGGGCCTCCATCCAGCAGCTGACTTCATGTGTGGATAAAAGCCACAGAACACTCGGAATGTCTGGAGTCCGTTTCCATTTCCCAAACTCTCGAAACACGAACGCTTTTGAATGGAACTCTCTCACCCAAACGAACATGTTTCTCTGACCCAATCAGAAGTAGGTCAGTTTCACAGAGAGGGTTGTCTGCTTCGTTGAGGTCAACTAATGATAGAATTCGAAGTCATTACTGTTTAACCAAACCTCCTTTTTAACTGACCATCAGATCGAATTCATTCTTACTCTGCGGTTGAGTCACTGTGAGTCACTGCTGAATTGTTCTCTTGTTTCTGTAATACTGTTCACAGGTGCTTGAGAAGTACCCCAACACACCGATGAGTCATAAAGAGATCCTGCAAGTGATTCAGAGAGAAAGGCTTAAGGAGATAAGGTGAGGTCATTTTACAGAGTATTTGTTTTTTTTAATTAAAATAGCAATTTCTTTATCACACACACATTACTACAGATTGCGCAGGTTAACCCTAGAACTGTACCACATCATATACATTTTTTAAATTTATTTATTATGTTTTTTATGTGGCCACATATCTAATTTATCTCTTTTACATATCTCTTTTTTTGTTTCATTTCTCTGTCTTCCAGAAGGTAAGATTATACAGTAGTACATCCTCCCCTCCAACTAACTTAAATCCATTAGCCAATCCCTATGCATGTTATTAACATATCCCCAGTTGACACAGCATGCAAAGGGACTCCCTAGAGCGAGGACCTTATGGCCGTGGCTTTGACCATAGTGCTTGTCCTCAGAAATGGCGAGTGACTTGTTGTGCTTCTGCCAGATTTGCTCTGTTGAAGATGCTACATAATAGCTATATTAAATAAATTTAACCTCCTTAAGCCTGTTTTATTATCATTGCGATTCTTTTTTTTTAAATACTGTAGACTAAAACTAATCAGTAGTTTTCTTGAGCAGACAAATAGTACAAAACTAAATATAGAAAATATAACTCACTTTTGTTCCTTGAAATAAAGCTGATATGAAATAAGATCAAATATAAATTGGATGAAAAACTGAAAATTAAAAATGTTGCATTAACAACATTAACTGCAAGTAAAAACTAAAATCAAACTGTCTAAATTAAACCAAAACTGAATAAAAATAAAAACATATTTAACCTAAATAGTAAAAAAAAACAAAAATCTAATAAAATGACAATAGCACAGAACAGAATAACTAAAATTTTAACTGGAAATATAAAAATAATAGCTAGTTGAAAATATTTGTAAAAGTATTATTAAAACAACTATAATAGTATATAAATAATACAAAAAAACTAGAGCTTCCTTTCACATACAAACTACAATTTACTGCAGTTAGTTATTTATTTTTGACTTTACATTTACTTTATATTTTCTTTGAAAGATTGTCTTAAAGTACTGAATTTTAATGTCTGTGTATAATATGTGCCTTGACAATTTCTCCTCAGTAGGTAGTAAAGGATGTATATTAAAATATTATATATATAAATGTTTGTAGTATTTTGCATTGTGCTGCACAGTTAGAAATGGAAGACACCGCAAATAACGCTTTAATATGTTTTTGTTATGCCAAGATCATGTTTGTTATGCCAATGTAGCATGTTTTCAGTATTTTTACATAAAATCATTTTACTTTATTTAAATTTATATTGACACACCTGGAAATCAACCACTGAACTGTGATCTTTGTTGCAGCTTTTCAGTTGTGTGAAAACGGTGATTGATTTAATCAGCTGTTTTTTTTTTGTTTTTTTTTTAGTGGAACGTCGCCTCTTGCCTGTCTCAATGCCATGCTCCATACAAACTCACGTGGAGAGGAAGGGATCTTCTACAAGGTCCCTGGCAGAATGGGAGTCTATACACTGAAGGTAAACATACTTAAAGCGGTCATATGACGTTGCTAAAAAGAACATTATTGTGTGTATTTGGTGTAATGCAATGTGTTTATATGGTTTAAGGTAAAAAAAAAAACACATTATTTTTACAAAGCTCATCGTTCTGAGAAGCGAGGCGTGCTCTGATTGGCCAGCTATCCAGTGTGTTGTGATTGGCCAAATACCTCAAGCGTGTAACGGAAATGTTACGCCCCTCACTGTATTGTGATGCCGTGCCCCAGCGCCACGACACAAAAACAATAAAACCCATTAAGAGCCGATTATAAATGTTGCATCCAGCGGGGACATAATTACTGATTATAATGACTTATACTGTCTCTTTGTTCATTATACTGTCTTTTTTACATTACCATGTCTGCATTTGTGATCTGAGAAACGACAAACAACAAGCACTACTCTACACTGCTCAAAACTCACGTTTGAATCGTCAGTGGCAGAAACGTACTTACAGGCTGTGAGTCAGAAACGTCAGACTGTCCCTGAAAAGTTGGAATTGCCCCACTTTATAGAAACAGCCTTTGTGCAAGCCAGCATTGTAGGCTAACGTTACTCTCTTCCAGGTTCAGGAAATAGTCCTCCGTAAAATGCGCTGCACACACTCTAATATTTGCGTTGAACTGTTCTGGAACAGTGTTGTAAATACAACTTAACCACTGATTTCTAGTTGTGTCCTCTTTTGGAAGATCAAAGAAAGTACTTTCACTTTCACAACGAAACACAGCGTCTCCAGGACATGACACCGGCGGCAGCAACAGTACTACAGCGAGAATAATAGATCTGTCTTCTTTCATTTCGTATACATTTGGGCGGTGTTATGCAAATCTTCCCACACAGTGATGTAGACGTGGGGCGTGTTTAAATGAGCCGTTTTAGGAGGACGTTGCAGAGTCTTAACTTTTATGTAAAATATCTCTGGTTTTGAGACTTTAGTCTTTGCAACTTCAGGGATCTCATCTATGCACGAATAGCTTGGAACAGTCCAAAGAGAAAGGAAAACTTGAAATCAGATCATATGACCCCTTTAACCACTCTCACAAAATAAATGTTTCTTACCTGAGCACAATTCCTGTAGCTCAACGTGGTGTTAGCATCACTAAAATCATATATTGGATTTTCAGAAGATGCACTGAGTGCAGCAGTTGGGTTCTGGAAGTACAGTGATTTTTAACAGTACAATTGTAGACCTTTAAAGACAGAGCTGTTATGAGCTCCAAGGTTATTACTCTATATACGTTTGTTTATTATTTCTGCTTATGTTTATCTTAAAACAAAAAATGTATTGTTTCTATATGGGTAATCAACCATTTAATATGATTTATTGCATATTTCACCATTGTTTTTAATTTGATTTTGTCATTTGTAATATTTCTTGGGATTGTACTTTTTTAATTCACTAAAGTTGTTAGGTTTTTTTTTTTTTTTTTTGGACTTTCAAATACTTTTTGCTTCAAATAATAGTAGTAGTGTTGTAGTTCATCTCATAGATGGTTTGCTTGTTTTATAGCTTATAACACTTTAACAGAGCATTTTTCTAAATCCTTATGGGAAAAATGAGTGGAAAAAAATGCTTCCAGAACCAACGCAGCTGAAAAAATAAACACCCACTAATTCACTATATACTGCTGCTAACATGTCTACCATGAATGAAAAGTAAATATAAATGCATGGTTTCTATTGCTTTGGTTTGTTCATACAGTTCTGCTGACTGACATGAATATTTACCCAACCACTATTATAATTAATGCTCTATTAATGTCCGCCTAACAGGCCACAATTCTCCCAGTGATCTATTAAATGTATTAATTAACATTAACTGTTTGATCAGATTCAAATGAGCTGTTTTAATGGAAATTAGTGTTGGGCATGTGATGTGTATGGTCTGTGTTTGTAATATGCGTGCAGAAGGACATTGGAGACGTAGTGAAGGAACTGTCAGAAGATGCTTCAGAGGACAGCAGTGATAACATGTCTGATACCCGATGCACAGAAAATACCAGCAACACTACCTACAGCAAAGATGGACGCAGAGGAAGGTGGAAGAGGAGAGGTACAACATTTTATGAATTACAAATATAGCTATGATTAGAGCTGGAGTGTGTCATTTTTGCACCCCTTGTGTCACCAAATAGAACTGCAGAATTAATTGTAATTTTCAAACAGGTTTCCTGAACATTCCACCTGTCTTGAACCACTGCATCAGAGCAATGAAATTAATGAAATTGAGTGCTACTTCTACTTCTGGGGGGAATTAACATACAGACAGCTTGTGTCTGTATATTAAACTGGGATTTTAACATTTAACATATAATTTCTTACTTAAAATGCATTATACTCTACCATTCAAATGTTTGGGATTGGTAAGTTGTGAATAAGTTCTTTTTTGTGCAAAAATACAGTAAAAAGGTAACACTGTGAAATAATTTAACAATTATAATGAATAGTTTTCTATTTTAATATACTTTCAAATGTAACTTTTGTTTTTTGAGATAGCAAAACTGAATTTTCAGCATCTTTAGTCCAGTCTTCAGTGATCCTTCAGAAATCATTCGCTGATTCACTGCTTAAAAAACATTTCTTATTATTTATGTATATTTATGTTAAAAACAGTTGCGCTGCATAATATTTTGTGAAAACCATGCATTTTTGTCAGGATGCTTTGATAAATGAAGTTCAAAAGAACAGCATTTATTTAAAAAATAATGTTTCGTAACATTATACATGTGTTTACCGAATAAAAATGCATCCTTGCTGAAAAAGTATCCACATCTTTTAAAAAAAACAAAAACATTGCTGACCCCAAACTTTTGAACGGCAGTGTACAGTTAAATATTTATTTACAAATATATAAAAAAATTAATGCTCTACAGCTTACATACTGAACTGGAAAAGCAGGTTAGAAACAAAGACAAAAAGAAAAGGCCATTGCCTTTTATAATTAAACAACTATAAAATACAGTTTAATTCAAGTATAATTGATGGCTGTTTGTTATGACTGTGCCTATTGAAATATCTCATAGTTGTTTGAGAGAACGTTTTTTTTAAGGTTTCTCCAAAAGTTTTTTAGCGGGTGAAGCTTAAGCAGGTCACAGCAGGTGGCTAAAGTATAAGTAATAATAAAGATTTGAAGAAATTTTAAATTGTAGTTAATCAAATCACTCTTAGATGTCATGACATCTGTTGTAAGATGGAGTATGTAGAGAACATTCTGAACCATGAATGTGTAACTCATACGCTGATGTGTATAAATGACCTCACATTCAGGTTTGTCGCGTTCAAGTCAAAATATTCTTTGAATGTAAAACACCCTTTAAACAGGAAATTCTACTCTTTTTTTTTTTTTTTTTTTTTTATATATATACCACTTCCTCAAATATATGAGAGAGTAGTACGAAGCTAACTGAACAAATATAGGTTTTACCTCAATTCATCTTGCAGAAACTTAGTATTTGAGAGTAATGCACTCTAACAGAGTGAATTCATCCAGAACCAAGAACTGTAAGTAAGACTTTCATCTAAATATCCTGGTGAAACTTTGAAGCTGTGGATTGAGAAAATGAAGGTTATCGTGTCGGAGAAAAAGAAACTAACTCTGCAAAAACCAGGAAATAATTATTGCTTTAGCAGCATGTTATTTTTGGGAGTTAGTTTTATCAAGTGTTCGTCTTTTAAAAAAAAGCCATTCTTTAAAAATATGCTTGAATGACTGTAAAGTAATATTACAGTGAAGCACATTGTGTTTTCATTTTTAGGGTTTAGGTACTGATCTCAGTACATGGTTGTTTTTAGTTGTGTTGCCACTACATATTACATTTGCTAAATATATAAATGTGTTTTTATGCCTTGTGGACTCGAACATTTGTTGTGAATTCTGCAGATTTAAATATGCCACAAAGCAAAGTTTAAAAAGTGTGTTTATGAATTTATGGTTGTCATGGAACAACATAATAGCAACATAATTTCCAGAACAAGATTCCAGGTGCAAATTACTTTATTTATAAACACACTAAGAAACCAAAAATGCTTTTAATGTTTTTCTTTTAAATATTTAATTTTTTTAACATTTCAGAATATAGACTGCACTAATCAGGTACTTTTCTTTTCAATGTATTTGAAAAATGATTGTGTATCTGTATTAAAATGTCCATGAATTGTCATGGAGTAAAATTATGCATATGCTGGTTCAGTTGTGTGTGTGGTATTGATGTGCAAACATTCAACTAATATATATAGCTTTCCTATCATTCTCAGTGCCAGCAAAACGGCAATCTCAGCCATCCTCCCCACAGTCTCGCTGTTCATCTCCGTCAGTCTCCAGCAGCAAACTCATATCCCCATCACAGAAACACAGCAAGAAGGCCCTCAAACAGGTACTGCCACTTTCAGTTGTTATTTCTGCTTATTTATTAGGTTATAAATAATAATTACTGAATAACTGTGGGGAAGTGGGGAAGCGGGGAATTGTGGGGAAGTCGTGGCCTAATGGTTAGAGAATTGGACTCGTAATCAAAAGGTTGCGAGTTCGAGTCCCCGGCCGGCAGGAATTGTAGGTGGGGGGAGTGAATGTCCAGCGCTCTCTCCACCCTCAATACCACGACTGAGGTGCCCTTGAGCAAGGCACCGAACCCCCAACTGCTCCCCGGGCGCCGCAGCATAAATGGCTGCCCACTGCTCCGGGTGTGTGTGTGTGTGTGTGTGTGTGTGTGCATTTGTTCACTACTCACTGCTGTGTGTGTGCACTTGGATGGGTTAAACGCAGAGCACCAATTTCGAGTATGGGTCACCATACTTGACAATACGTCACGACTTTACTTTACTTTACTTTAATTAATTTTAAAAATACACTCTAAAAAATGCTGCGTTAAATACAACCCAGTGCTGGCTAAATATTGGACAGAACACATGCTGGGTTGTTTTCAACCAAAAGTTGGGTTAAATGTTTAACCCAACCGCTGGGTTCGTCCATATTTTACCCAGCGCTACGTTGTATTTAACCCAGAATGTTTTAGTGTACCATGGTAGATATATCCATGTGGTATCAGTAATGCTTCAAGGGATAATTCACCCAAAAATTATAATTCTGTCATTAATTACTCACCCTCATGCCGTTCCAAACTTGCAAGACCTTCGTTCATCTTTGGAACACAAATTAAGATATTTTTGACCCAGGGTTATTTCTGACCCTGCATAGACAGCAATGGAGCTACCTCGTTCAAGGCACAGAGAGGTAGTAAAGGAAGTGTGTTGTGATACTGTTGGGAAAGTGTGTCAAAGAATGATACTGAAGAGAAAAAAAATGTTGAATAAAGTCATTATTTTTGTTTTCTTTGTGTACAAAAAGTATTCTCATAGCTTCATAAAATTCAGGTTGAACCACTGATGTCACATGGACTATTTTAACGATGTCCTTGCTACGTTTTTGAGCCTTGAAGTGTGTGTCAGTTTCGTTGCTGTCTGTGAAGGGTCAGAAAGCTCTCTGAATTCATCAAAAATATCTTAATTTGTGTTTCATTTTTGGGTGAACCCTCCCTTGAAGCATTACTGATACCACATGGACATATCTACCATGGTATGTTAAGATCATTATTGAATTACACATTTCTGCTGTTGCACAATATACAGCGTCATACCGCCCTGACCTGCTGTGATATTAACCACTGTTGGCTGGTTTTAACCTTGAGCAATTGAGACCCCCTGTGCTCTCTATTTGCAACACAGCAGCAACGTACAGTCAGGTCCATAAATATTGGGACATCAACACAATTCGAACATTTTTGGCTCTATACACCACCACAATGGATTTCAAATGAAACGAACAAGATGTGCTTTAACTGCAAACTGCAAACAACAGTTTGCATATGTGCCTCCCACTTGTTAAGGGACCAAAAGTAATGGGACAATTGGCTTCTCAGCTGTTCCATGGCCAGGTGTGTGTTATTCCCTCACTATCCCAATTACAATGAGCAGATAAAAGGTCCAGAGTTAATTTCAAGTGTGCTATTTGCATTTGGAATCTGTTGCTGTCAACTGTCAAGATGAGATCCAAAGAGCTGTCACTATCAGTGAAGCAAGCCATCATTAGGCTGAAAAACAAAACAAACCCATCAGAGAGATAGCAAAAACATTAGGCGTGGCCAAAACAACTGTTTGGAACATTCTTAAAAAGAAGGAACGCACCGGTGAGCTCAGCAACACCAAAAGACCCGGAAGACCACGGAAAACAACTGTGGTGGATGACCGAAGAATTCTTTCCCTGGTGAAGAAAACACCCTTCACAACAGTTGGCCAGATCAAGAACACTCTCCAGGAGGTAGGTGTATGTGTGTCAAAGTCAACAATCAAGAGAAGATTTCACCAGAGTGAATACAGAGGGTTCACCACAAGATGTAAACCATTGGTGAGCCTCAAAAACAGGAAGGCCAGATTAGAGTTTGCCAAACGACATCTAAAAAAGCCTTCACAGTTCTGGAACAACATCCTATGGACTGATGAGACCAAGATCAACTTATACCAGAGTGATGGGAAGAGAGGAGTATGGAGAAGGAAAGGAACTGCTCATGATCCTAAGCATACCACCTCATCAGTGAAGCATGGTGGTGGTAGTGTCATGGCGTGGGCATGTATGGCTGCCAGTGGAACTGGTTCTCTTGTATTTATTGATGATGTGACTTCTGACAAAAGCAGCAGGATGAATTCTGAAGTGTTTCGGGCAATATTATCTGCTCATATTCAGCCAAATGCTTCAGAACTCACTGGGCGGCGCTTCACAGTGCAGATGGACAATGACCCAAAGCATACTGCAAAAGCAACCAAAGAGTTTTTGAAGGGAAAGAAGTGGACTGTTATGCAATGGGCAAGTCAATCACCTGACCTGAATCCGATTGAGCATGCATTTCACTTGCTGAAGACAAAACTGAAGGGAAAATGCCCCAAGAACAAGCAGGAACTGAAGACGGTTGTAGTAGAGGCCTGGCAGAGCATCACCAGGGATGAAACCCAGCGTCTGGTGATGTCTATGCATTCCAGACTTAAGGCTGTAATTGACTGCAAAGGATTTGCAACAAGTATTAAAAAGTGAAAGTTTGATTCATGATTATTATTCTGTCCCATTACTTTTGGTCCCTTAACAAGTGGGAGGCACATATGCAAACAGTTGTAATTCCTACACCGTTCACCTGATTTGGATGTAAATATCCTCAAATTAAAGCTGACAGTCTGCAGTTAAAGCACATCTTGTTCGTTTCATTTGAAATCCATTGTGGTGGTGTATAGAGCCAAAATGTTTAGAATTTTGTCGATGTCCCAATATTTATGGACCTGACTGTATGTTATGTAAGCTGTGGGTTTATAGACATTCTCATTTTTTGTCATACTTCATTTATAGGCACTGAAACAGCAGCAGCAAAGGAATCAACGGCGGCAATGTGGAATCCCCAACGCCTCCAGCCCACGACTGCTCCTCAAGACTGTCAAAGACATGGCTCACGACTCCTCCAAATCCTGTACATACACAGTATTTGATGTTACAGTTTTTTTCAATATGAATTTTACTCAAATTAAAGCCTGCTCTTTAGTTGAGTCCAATTGAATTTTTGACCTCCACTTCATATTCATATAAATACAAAATGAATATTAAACAGCATGTCTCTGTTTGCTCTAGCCTGGGAGCTGAAACAGACAGAGCGCTGCCCTGCCAGTCCACAGAACTCTACCTCCAGCTCATCCTCCTCCGTCAAAGCAGATGTGTGCCACACGACTGGTGCCCGGAAGGTGTCTCAGCGCACCAGTAGGCTCAGTGCCAGTGAGTATAATCACAGACACTGTAATTCCTGTCGGCACGTGAGATGCCGTAACTGATCCCCCGTCTTGGATTTTCAGGACAACTGAGGCGTACCAAGTGTGAGATAGATGTTGAGACTCCAGATTCCATCCTTGTCAACACCAACCTGCGAGCGCTCATCAACAAGCACACATTCTCAATGCTGCCTATGGAGTGTCAACAGAAGCTTCTTAAGATGCTGCCAGAGGTTGACCAGCAGGTAGCGTAACACAAAAGAGCCCTGCGGTGTTGAACACACAGTATGATTTTGTGGATCATGAATCTCTGATTGTTATTGATGATACTTCGCAGGCTAGTATGGATGGTGCACTGAAGGTGACCAGCTCTGCCTTGAACAATGAATTCTTCACATCAGCAGCACAGTCTTGGAAGGAGAGGTTGTCAGAGGGTCAGTTGTTGTCCTCAATGATTTAAAAGTAAATCATTTTAAAAGCTTAAATGTGCACAATGTAATTTTGCTTTGGTGGCATTGCTCTTGAACAGCTTTGGTTATTGAAATTTAGGTGAAAATATCAGTGTGGATGCAACATAACACAGAAGCAAATATACTGTAAAAGTATATAGACACACTCTTTGTGGAGGTGTACTTGTCACCCAGTTTATTCTGCAACCGAAAGTGTCCAATAATACAGGGGCTACAGAAATGAAATGAAAAGTATTTGGCAGATCATGTGATCTCAATGTGGTAGCCGCCATGAGGAGGCAAGGTCCTGTAGAAAAAAATACAGATTTTTCTAAGCTTCCAATATTACAAGAGTCATTTGAATTGACCTTATCTTAAACATTTTTCAAAAGAACTATACATTTCTATGAAAAAGTAAAATTCTTTTAGAGTAAACATTTTGCAGAGGAAAAAAAGTTACTTGGTGTGCTATATATATAAATTTATCTTCAATATTTGTGTGACTTATGTAAGGCTGTTTTCTCAGGTGAGTTCACACCAGAGCTGAGACTGAGAATGCGGCAAGAAATCGAGAAGGAAAAGAAAGTGGAGCTTTGGAAGGAGCATTTCTTTGAGAGCTACTATGGTGAACAGTAAGTCAGCCACCAAGCCTTATGGAAATACTGAAAAAGAAAATCAGACAGTATGGTCGAGTTCAGGGGTGTCCTATTCTGGAGGGACACTTTTTTGCAGAGTTTAGCTCCAACACATTGATTAGCTGGTTTAGGTTTGCTTAATTAGGGCTGAAGCTAAACTGTAGCATAATGTGGCCCTCCAGGAGCAGGATTGCATGCCCTGTTTGTGGGTCACTAGATTATTATATCACTATTGTTTTTGAGGTCCTTTTTACGTAATATTCTGTCTCTTCTTGCTTTTAATTTCAGATCTGGACTGAGTATAGAGGAATCCAGAGAGCTGACAGAGGATAGGAGTGTTCCTGAACCAGCTAAAAGCTCGGTCTTATCAGAAAAGCCAGAGGCTGTCAAAGAGTCTCAGAGGGTAAACCAGGTGACAGAGGTCATCCACATGGAGTTGAGATCCAGAGATGTGAAATCAACAGTAAGACATGTCTCGATTGAAGAGCCGGTCAAACCTCCTGCTCCAGAGCAATCACATTTACCCTTAGGCACGAGTAAGGATGCACAGGAAGAACTGATTCTGGACTCCTCTGTTCAAAAAGCAGTGGAGCCCAAACCTGACAGTGAAAAAGCACTGGAAAATGAGATCACATGTAAAACCCCAGCATCTCCTTTGGAAGCAGTGGTCACCTGTTTGAAAGGAAACGAGACACACACCCCTAAAGATGAAAGTATCGATGGTGAGGTTGGACAAACGGTAATGGAAAGGAATAAGGCTGGATCTCCAGTAACTGCTGTCACATCTGAGCCTCTAAAAAGAAAAGTCTCTAGTGAACAGGATACAGAGCTCAGAAAAGAGAAGAAGCCCCGTGTCACTTCATCAGAAGCTTCATCCACAGTGACTGCTAAACAAAAAGCAGAACAAAGAGTACCTCCTCTCAAAGTAAGTTTTAGGTTTCTTTCATTTGAACAAACCGCTAGCCTTAAATGAACAGTTCACCTTCTCTCTCTCTCTCTACCTTTCGGCTTGCTCCCTTTATCAGGGGTCGCCACAGTGAAGTGATCCGCACAACAAATTAATAGTTCACCCAAAAATCTAAGTTCTGTCATTAATTACTCACTTTCATGTTGTTTCAAACCTGTAAGACCTTTGTTCATCTTCAGAACAAAAATTAAGATATTTTGATGAAACCAGAAAGCAACTACCCCATTTAAGGCTCAGAAAGGTATTAAAGGAACACTCCACCTTTTTTGGAAATAGGCTCATTTTACAACTCCCCAAGAGTTAAACAGTTGAGTTTTACCGTTTTTGAATCCATTCAGCCAATCTCTGGGTCTGGTGGGAAGCACTTTTAGCTTAGCTGAGCATAGATCATTGAATCGGATTAGACCATTAGTATCTCGCTCAAAAATGACCAAAGAGTTTCGATAATTTTCCTATTTAAAGATTGACTCTTCTGCAGTTACATTGTGTATTAAAACCGACAGAAAATGAAAAGTTGTGATTTTCTAGTCCGATATGGCTAGGAACTATACTCTCGTTCCGGCGTAATAATCAAGGAGCTTTGCTGTCGTACCATGAGTGCAGAAGGCGCAATGATATTACGCAGCGCCTGAATGTAGCCTATGATATAGCTGGGGACTACTTTCAGGAGCTGCGTAATATCATTGCGCCTGCTGCACCCATGGTAGAGCCCTGCATTTCAGCCCGACTTTTTTACGCCTCTAGAGCTGGGCTTCGGGCTAATTTCCACATCATAGTTCAGACGCGGGCCGGGCCTCGGGCCTTTTGGTTTTCTCCTTATTTTTATTTTGTAGACATCCATCGATTAGTGATGAAAAAAATTGCCGCACTGGTGGAAACAACAGGAGACCGTGCCGCGACTGAGAGCAGCTCGATGGTGTTTAGAGTCCCGCAGCAGGTGACTTCAGCGCAGCTGAATAGTTCTGTGTTCAAATGCGCGCAATAGGCTAAAGCTTGCTGAAAAACCCCAGCAAACATAACCATGAATGTGTCTGCGGGAAATAGTAAGGAGATATTTGAATTATTTACTAATAAACTAATGTTTTCTGAGTCTGTGTCGCAAGGATGAAGTTGCTGATCCTGACTCGCCGTCTCCTCATTAGACGCGACTTTAGAGAGAAATGCATCTTTATTGATTATGATTAAGATTATAATAAAAGAGTTTTTGTTTTCGTATCTTTTTATTTCATTAAGTAATAATTTAAAGCTTTCTATAGATATATTTATCATGTCTGTGAGGCATGTATTCGCTCAGCCTCGGTTCATTTTTGTGAAGCGCTCCTGTTAAAGACGCAGAAAGCGCATCATGTTTGTTTTCTTTGTTTTATAAAAGAACTACCTTTTGTTAGTATTGTGAGTGCACACAAATACAAGTAGACCCTTTACAGGTCCTAATGATGTATTACTCTTACCTTTTTATAAACAAAATAAGAAAATGACGGCGTAGGCTATTTTAATTAGTTTCCACTGAAAAAAATGCAAGTGTTTGCGCTGGTGCCTCCATGTCCTGCAGAGCGTGCTTTAGCTTCCACTCTCCGCACAAGCAGATATAGGCTAGAGCACATTATTATTATTATAGCGCAGGTTTAACGTTTAAACATTGTTATATACTTGAACTGTTTTAGTATATCTATGGATTTTATTTTAGGCAAGTCGTGATGATATGAGAAGGCTAAAGTGATCAAACATAGGCTATGATCGGCTCATGCCGCTGGCCGCTTGGTCGTTACTTTAAAAAAAACAAAAACTTATTTGCTATTTAACTAACAAAAATGCTCTAAACGTTTTTCTAAATTAACTTAATAAAAAAACAAAGCGAAATATAATAATTTTGCCATTACACACGAAACTGAACTATTTTAATAGCCGAAACAGTAGTATAAAGTGTTTTAGGAGAAGGGGGGAAAAAAGACGGGCTCGGGTCGGACTCAGGCCGGTAATTCTGATAAGCTGTCGGACGTGGGCCGGGCTAGGGCCTGAGCGTCTCGGGCTAGAGCCTAAATCTGAGGCCAGTGCAGGGCTCTCACCCATGGTACGGCAGCAAAGTTCCTTGATTATTACGCCGGAATAATTCCTAGCCATATCAGCCTAGAAAATCGCAGCTTTTCATTTTCCGTTGGTCTTAGTACACAATGTAACTACAGAAGTGTCAAGTTTTAAATAGGAAAATTATCGAAGCTCTTTGGTCATTTTTGATGACCAAATGCTAATGGTCTAATCTGATTCAATGATCTATGCTAAACTAAGCTAAAAGTGCTACCGCCAGACCCGGAGATCGGCTGAATGGATTAAAAAACGTTAAATCTCAACTGTTTAACTCTTGGGGAGTTGTAAAATGAGCCTATTTCCAAAAAAAGTGGAGTGTTCCTTTAAGGACATTGTTAAAATAGTCAACGTGACATCAGTGGTTCAACCTTAATTTTATGAAGCTACGACTTAAAATGAAAATAACGACTTTATTCAACAGTTTCTTGTCTTCCGTATCGGTCTTCGCTGCACATTCCTGAGAGTACCAATGCACGTGTGTGGTGCTGCTGACACAGGATCCGGCGTTCTGACATAGAACGTCACATGGACTTTTTTAACAATGTCCTTACTACCTTTCTGGGCCTTGAACATATCAGCAGCGTTGCTGTCTATGCAGGGTCAGAAAGCTCTCGGATTTCATCAGACATATCTTAATTTGTGTTCCGAAGATGAACAAAGGTCTTATGGGATTGGGACGACATGAGGGTGTCATGAGAGTGATTAATAACAGAATTTTTATTTTTGAATGAACTATCCCTTTAAGTATTTAGCAATGTTGCATGTTTACGCCAGATGAGAGTAATGGGATTCATCAGAACCCATAGAACCCAGTTGAATCATTTGTGCTATTTCCGACATGAATGGTAATTGGATTTGGAACGTTTGCTTTGATGTTTCCAGTGTATACACCTTTAATCTGTTGACAATGATTAAACCTAGTGTAGACATGATGTTGCTTATCGTTTGTACTACAGTACCTATATGATTGATGTAGGTGTGGATGTTGTTTTGTGTAAGTTGAGGAGATGATTTGCTATTACTTTTCTAAGCAGTCAGACTTGTATACAACCAGAACACTCTAGCAATCACCTAGGCATGTTAAAAACACTCAGAACCCTTTAGCAACCACATAGCAATGCCCAGGCAACCACCCAAAGTGCCCTAATTTTTGCTGCACTATATTCATTTTTGACATTAAATGCTGCACTCAGTGGAATTTTCACTCTCATAGTAACACTCAAATTCTTTCTTTTCAGATCCCAGTGTCAAGAATTTTCTCTGCCCCTGCATCTACTGAGCAGGTATCTCCAAGGACTCCGGTTCCCGTTCCATTGACACCCCCTAGCATTCGACCTGGTCGCACCGGTGCACGCACTCTAGCTGACATCAAGGCAAAAGCCCAGTTAGCACGTGCACAGCGTGCTGCAGCAGCAGCAGCCGGGTCGTCTTCCTCAATGGGAACAGGCTCAGTTGGAGGTACCTCAACACCCTCTCCAGCTCGGTCCCTGTCAGAAGATTTTTCACCAGCAAGCAGCAGAAGTCAATCTGTGTCACCTATAAAGCTGAGCTATGGATCTCCAGCTCCTGAAGGCACAGTGACTCTCTCACAGACCTCTCCTTCCTCAGGTTCCACTGGACACACAGACCCTGGTCTTGTACAAGCCTTCAGTGCAAGCCAGGGTTTTTTAAAAGATAATCGCTCTTCAATGGGGTTGCAAACCACTCAGTGTATGTTGAACCCAACGAGCAAGGATCAGCATAACCTCCTCAGTCCTAGGGGGATGCTAGCACCTTCGTGTCAGGCAGGAAACTTGACTGTCTCAATTGCACAAAACCAGAGACCACAGCAAACACCTTTTTCAGGAGCGTCAATCACCAAGCCTAGCTCTTCAATCCCAGCAAATAATCCTCTGGTCACCCAGCTTCTTCAAGGTAAAGAGGTTCCCTTAGAAAAGATCCTCCCAAAGCCACTAGCCAAAGTGGAGGTTCAATCGGTGGCCATTTCTTCCAGAGATAAAGGGAATCTTGGTACCACCACTGCTGGGTTGAAAAACGATAGCTCAACAAACCAAGAAGATGCCAACAAACTTGGGAACCAAGTTCCTTTCGGCATGCAAGTCAGAAGCGTGGACAAGTTGGTAAAAGTTGGTACTCAGGACCAGATGCTCCATCCACTAAGGCACAAATGCGAGCAGAAGAACACCAGCTCCAACTCCCAATTCCAGTCCTGTCAGTTAGGTCACCTTGAGGGTAGCCATGACCAGAATATCCATCTAGGCATCTTTGGACGGAAAAGGGTATCCAAGCCAGCTATGACAGGGCACTACCTCCTCAACGTGTCCACATATGGTAGAGGATCTGAGAGCAGCAAACGGCCCCACCTAAGTAGTAACACAGGCTCTGCCCTCGCCAACCTGAAGAAGGAGAAAATCGAAGCAGAGGAGAGTGTGAAAGAGAAGACAGAATCACTTACCATTCACCCGAATTTCCCAAGGGTCAAAGTGGAACAGCAGGGATGTGTCATAAATAAACCAGATGATGGTTTGCCACCCCAACCCTGCTCTGATATAAAGTCTGAATCTCCATCGCTGAGTTGTTTGTCCAGCAAAGACGAAGACAGCACTTCTATTAGAACCAAAGAATCATGCTCAAGAGCACAGCTTGATATGTGCAGCAGTATACAGGGTAAAACAGAGCCATATCAGTTAGGTGACTGTCACCAACACACATTCTTGTCTCAGAAAGCCCATAATGGACCTCAGTATGGTGGCACTATCAGCATGTCTGTCCCTCATGCACTGAACCACAGCATGGCTGACACTCCAACTTCTCCCACTGTGTCCTGCAGCGGTGATGGTGAAACGGCTGCTGGAGGTATGATGTCTTTTTCTGTCACCGTCACTGCCATACCTGCCAGTCACCTACTGGATCAGAACAGTCAGGGTGAGACCTCACCTGAGCAAGCCTTCATAGACACCTCTGGGATGGAGGACGTCCAATCAAAGTGCTACTGTCGGCTGAAGGCCATGATTATGTGCAAGGGATGTGGCGCATTCTGTCATGATGACTGCATTGGTCCATCCAAACTATGTGTCTCGTGTTTGGTGGTACGATAATGGTCATGAGGATAAACTGCGACTTGTTCATTCAAAAAGAAGCAATCACTGCAGTGAGGGTAACCGAAATGTTACGACAGTACAGCAGTGTTCATGTATCCGTTGTCATTTGAGAGGCAAGCTGTTGAGCTGTATGGGGGGAATTCACTAAGAATGAATTGCGCCCGCTAATAGTGCTGTTTATTCGCACATACCTTCTGCTTTGTTTTAGTGGACGATACAGTCAATTATGCAAATCAGATGAGTACTTACACAAAGTCCCTTTAAGGCAAGTCATGTCACTCGGCGGCCATCTTTGAAAAGCCTCTCGGGCATGCAAGTGCAGCTCCTATCTCTTTGAATGGGGAAATTCTCTGAAACTGTTCGCCAAGCCTACGATTAAATTTAATATGTGAAATCACCAATGAAATCTGATAACAACAGTATCATAAATGTTGTTTATTTTGCTCAAATAGCGTTATAAAAAGCGTATTATTCAGGCTAGAACAGCCAGTGCGCATGCGCAGTCCTAGGCACACGTCTCAGACCATTGACTGTTTCTATAGCAACCAGGACTTCTAAAGACAGCTGCAGTGATGCGCTGACTTTACCGATTAGCGATTGGCTCTTTTACTCAGAAGGCGGGGCTTCGTTCGATACAGCAGCCATATTGAGCGTTGCATGTTTTCCCCATTCAAAACTATATGAGTGACATGTCTTGGGTATTCTATAGTCTTTGACTTATAGTAGTTGGTGCGAATGCAGCAGACTACCTTTATCTGGCATGCTTTACTGAGACTGTTCGTTTATGGCTGCACTAATGCAATCCAGACTTTGAATCGGCTCTTTAAAGTGCTGAAAGTGCTCGACTACACTGTATGTCTGGATATGTACCCATTCTTTTGTCAATCATAAGAATGGGTCACCTGGTTAAACTGGATTGTGGATGCTAATGAAGACGCCACAGGCTTTTGCGCTGAAATGCAGCGTGCAACTATTTAGTGAATTCGCCCCTTTGTTTTTCTTTACAGCACAAACAAATAACAAGCTAGAAGATGAGGTATAAAAAACGTGCAATGGCGAGTAATACTTCCTCTCATTTATTGAGCACCTTGTTTTAGACTCAAGACTCATTATTGAATAGTGGCAATATTTTAGGCTTGTTCTATTTCTGTTCTATTTTTGTAATATAATTTTAGAAATTGAAATGAATATACTTATATTTTTGTAGATGTTAAAAATCATGATTCCCCTCCACCCTTCAAATTTCGGATTTTGTATGCATATTTCACACTAGTTTGCTGGATTAGAAACCGATAACTTCAACATTTAGTCTTTTGCATTTCTTGAAAACCTATTTGTTGGTTGGTTTAAGCCTTTGTGACACAAGCGAAGAACCACACAACTGAAATACCAATTACTGCAGAATTACTGTGAATATGTAAGCCTAATACATTAACCTGCCTTGTTACTAGGTTTATATGGTACTGTTCAAAGTTATTTATGGGATAGAAGGGAGTTTTGTCAAATATGTTAACAGGCTACCACTTCTCTTAGATCGGTGGGTTTTACATAAGAGAAGAATGTAAGAACAGGTTTATACCGATAATGGCAATAATTTGTATATTTACAATATTTATAAAATTAAGAGCATTAGTCCCTTACATCTCATTTTCTTCAGAAAAAAAGGATTTATTTTAGGGTTGCACTTTTTATGTTCAGAAAATGACTTTGCTCTAAAAAAAAAAGATGATTTGTAAGAATTAAAGCACTTCTTAAACAATCTAATGTACCCTCTCAGGAGCAAAACCAGGTCTTAATCATTTCAGTAGCCTGTGTCGAATCATTTGAGTTGTTTACGTCACACAAGTGACATTGCCTCTAATTGGAATAGCAGATACTCGGTGTAACCTTAGTTTTTAGGGATAGGAAAATAATGCAGAGTATCAACAGCAAAACGATACGAGCAATGAAGATAAACACTCAGAAGGGAGATTTTATGAAGACTTTTTTTGTTTAGTATTGTAAATACTGGCTTTCTTTTAGATGTACAAATATTTCTACAAAGCATCTTGCCTAAACATATCCAATTGTCTCTGATAACTAAAGGTTTTTATTTGTGAAATACTGTCCGACACATTACAATTATAATCATGTTTTAACATTAAATGTCGTGGCTCAGTTTCTGTCCTGAAACAATTCTGCTAAACAGATACATTTTGATACCAATAGTGCTGTGTATGTTAGAAAAAAAACTAAATTAGGCTTTTTTTAAATCATCTGCCTTCCTGGCAATAGAAATGTAAAAGAATTTTAGATATATGATTTGCTTGGTAATATACCAAAGTCGATTTATGGGGACTAGATAATCATATTGTCTAGTCTAGTTAAGCAAAGTAATATATTTTAAGTAATATATTTTAATAAAAAGAAGTCTATTTACAAATCATTTTACAAAATGTTTAAGAAACAGGGTATTTAGTATATCTTTATATTGGCTGTCTCATTTTGGTATACCTGTGTCTAAGGTGTACATAAACTTTTTACACAATTTTTTCGTACCAGGGCCCTTGTGATCTGTTGATATTTTTGTGTGGCTAGTTTTGCCTGCAATGAATTGATGTGTCCTCCTCACAGTGGATTGTTAATTGACTAATAATATCTGTGTGAAACTTGCAGCTCACTTTATTGATTACTGAAAGTCTAGCTTTTTACAGAAAATAAAATCCATCAGGTTATAGTGTTTGTGTTGTATGAATTAAATGAACTAGCATGGTGGTTGGGTCGTGCTGAATGTCTTTGGGTGTGAGGTTTCAAGGTAACTGGCTTTCGTTGACTTTTGTCAAACTGTCGCTTTCATTTACACATATGCAGCATTTAAACATACAAGAGACTCGGAATATAACTGTGATACCTCCATTGGACTTTATATCAGGCCTTATAACTGATTTGAATAATAAAAAAACAAAACATGATTTTTGGGTTAACTTCCAGTTCTTGAAAATGCTTTAATTTGTCAGAGCTAAACAGCAGCGTTTGACTGTTGTTGGTTATTTACTGCTTTCGTTTCCTTTGATAGAGTTTGATAGGCAACGCATGACTTACCACTGCCTCTATCGCCAACCTTATATGCCTGTGACATTTTACAAAACACTTGGATTTTTAATTAATGAGGCAATGTTTTCCCCTGCAGGAACCCTGAAATGATATGACTCTTAGTGCAGGAGGTGTTGGTATTCCAGAACTTAGAGTGGCTTCCACAATGTGTGTTATTTTATGTTTTAAGTCAAATATTTTATGTAAAATAAAGGTGAATGTAAAATAGTAATTGTAATCAGCACTTGTAAGCAAAGTGTATTTTATCAAGAAACAATATGAATAAAATGCAGTAAAACAATTGCAGTGATGGGTTATTTTTTAATTATTTCAATTGTTTCAATTATTTAAACATTAAGAATCAATACCAATGATGTTTTGCTTTTGATTTGATTTGATTAACTTTATTAATCCCAAAGGGAAATTCACGTTTCACTTTTACTACATATTAAAATATCAAGAGCACAAATTTTCACTTAAAAGTTTTTTAACCAATTAATTCAATTCAAGTGTGATTTTCACCATGACAGAATGTTGCTATGCAACAACAATAGTGATCCATTGTGGGCTGTTCATGAAAAGGTGAACAGGTGTTCACGTCATAGCTGAATTTTGAAGCAGTGAAATACTGTATTGACTGGAACTATATGGTAAGTTAATTGCATGTCATTATCATCATCAAAAAAATAAAATAAAATCAAAAGCTTCATATACAGTTTGAAGGTGGCATTTATAATATAAATTATGATTTTAGAGTATTAGTCAGAATTAGAATCTCTTTAGCAAGCATGCAAAGGCATATGACTTGGTGCATTTAAGACTGCACCGATATGTTACAGTTTATATATATATAGTATATTATATTCCTATAGCTTATCTTTAAAGTGCAAAAATATAGTTTGGTGGCAAATAGTCTATACCATGCTTCTGTGAATACAATTTTTATACCTTGATTAGATTAATTTTATTCTGTTCTGTTTGCCTTCCACCAAAATATAAAGAAGTGCAATTTAAAATTATGTATTTACCCAGCTATAAGGAATTTCTGAGATTAAAATTGAATGTGGATTCAAACAGTAGCCAAATTTGTAAGAATGCTATTAAAGTATTTATTTTGACTGAGATATTTAATTGGGTAAAACAAACAAAAACTTATTTTTTCTTTAGAAACTAGCCCTGTATATGCCTACTAATTAGAAATTATAAAGCCAGGTAATCAGGCTATCTGATTTGTTTTATCAGTAGGCTATACTTTAGTTTTACCAATACAGTGTATATTTAGCCTAACTTTTTAAAATCTATTTTTGTTTTTTGCTTTGTTTCTCTTGCTGTAGTAGCCTATGTATTATTAAGAATTATAGGATTATCTCAGACTGTGTGGATTTATAGTTTTATTTATGTAAGCCTATAGGATTGTTCTACTAAAGCTGAAACGCAAAATAAAAAATAAACATATTTATGTGTCTTTGACATTATAAGCAATGGCCTCACTCAGCATATCTGAGCAAGCATATTGCACTGCAATATGCAATAAAACAAAAAGTCGGCTAATAGTTTAGTAATAATCGTGCACATGAAGAGCAGTAGTGCTGCTCAGTGATGGGAAAGGCAGGAGTGCTCTGCTGTCCTCTGCTGTTGGCTGGGGCTCAGAGAAGCGCTCGTGCTGCAGTTCCTACAAGACCGAATCAAACGGAACGGTGACCACGGCACAAACAAGACGATGGGGGAGCGCAGCGCCAGCAAACTGCGGATTATTGGGTCGGTATTTGTCAGCCTGTATTAAAAACAGCGAAACGAAAGAAAGGTATGATGAAGATGATACGCCAGGAATCGAGCGCGAGCCCGTTGATCGCTCTCATCAGATGCTGATGATGGTCAGGCGACCTGCGTGATTTCCTCCCGCTGGTAAGATCATCCGCTAATGATGCTTTCACCTGCAGATGCAAACACACGCAACCGAACGTGTCCTCAGAATATCATCTTACGGATCCAGCTGTATTTGTGCACCATATAGCTAGCATCTTATTTATTTAACATGCCAGGTACACAGGGAGTTAAATAAAGATAACATGGCCGTATGCATTAAGCTGTCATTTAAACGCATTCGGGGTGTATTACTATTTTAAATACGCGAGTGTTTGTACAGAGTATTTCCGCGCGAGTCATTATAGAGGTGTGTTACTTCTACCTTAGTGGGCCTTAATTTCACTCAGTAGTAGCCCTGCACGGAACGATTTGAAGCCAGAAGTCAGCAATGACATAATGCTTTCTAGCGGTGTTCCGTTCGTGAACGAATCGGTGCTTTTGAGCGAATCTTTGAAGTGAACGAATCGGTGCTTTTGAGCGAATCTTTGAAGTGAACGAATCGGTGCTTTTGAGCGAATCTTTGAAGTGAACGAATCGGTGCTTTTGAGCGAATCTTTGAAGTTAACGAATCAGTGCTTTTCAGCGAATCTTTGAAGCGAACGAATCAGTGCTTTTGAGCGAATCTTTGAAGTGAACGAATCAGTGCTTTTGAGCGAATCTTTGAAGGGAACGAATCAGTGCTTTTCAGCGAATCTTTGAAGCGAACGAATCGGTGCTTTTGAGCGAATCTTTGAAGTGAACGAATCAGTGCTTTTGAGCGAATCTTTGAAGTGAACGAATCAGTGCTTTTGAGCGAATCTTTGAAGCGAACGAATCAGTGCTTTTCAGCGAATCTTTGAAGCGAACGAATCGGTGCTTTTGAGCGAATCTTTGAAGCGAACGAATCTTGATCACTTCCATGCACTGACTCATATGTTCTCCAGCTGCCTTCCTTTCATTAGGATCCAATAGTAGCCTATCTAGTGTGAAGAACAGTTCATTACTAAACAAATACGCTAGTTTATCTGGACAAGCTGCTAACTACTAAATAATAGCACTGGAAAACTTGCAGTTGTTACCTATCTATCTGATTTAACCCGTTTTGTTTGCGTAAGTGAATGTATATAGGTTGGTTCAGTAATGTGAAATAGGCCTAATATTTTTGACTGTAATAAAACCAGTGATTTAGGGTTCCGGAAGTAAAACTCATTACTCATTTTCTCAATAGGGACATTTATTTTTAATGATAACTTGCAAATCTTTGTGAACTCCGACATTGTTAATCAGTGGCATATGCATTTGTTGAAGCCATCTGTGCCTTTTATTTTAGCTTATTTTTAAAATCAATGTTTAGCAGCAGAATTCATGGTGGAAAACTACATTACCCAAGATGCTGTATGAAAATTACACCAATTAGAGAATCAAAAGGTCTCTGCAGGGAACGCCCTCTCCCATGAAACACCCCGAATTATGTCATCAAGACGGTTTTCCTGTTATTGTAAAACACTTAAAGGGATAGTTCACCTAAAAATGAAAATTCTGTCATTAATTACTCACCCTCATGTCGTTCCAAACCCGTAAGACCTTCATTCATCTTTGGAACACAAATGAAGATATTTTTAATGCATTCCAAGAGCTCTCTGACCCTCCCATAAACTGCAAGGATCCTTACACGATCAAGGCTCAGAAATGTAGCAAGGAGATTGTTAAAATAATCCATGTGACATTTAGCTGTAATTTTACGAAGCTTCGATAATACTTTTTGTGCGCAAAGAAAACAAAAATAACGACTTTATTCAACAAACCTACTCCTCCGCATCACCCTATAGTGGCATTTTGGAGAGTATCACATACGTAAACAATGTATGCAACTTATGTACGCGGATATGGTGTTTACGTTCAGATCAAATCGTAAACAACGTATAGTGCTGCTGACACAGAACAGTTCACGTATGTGATACTCTCCAAAACGGCGCTATAGGGTGACGCGGAGTTGTGGAATGAAGTCGTTATTTTTGTTTCATTTGTGCACAAAAATTATTCTCGTAGCTTCGTAAAAATACGTTTTTTACGGTTAAATACGGTTTTTACGACCTTTATGGTTAAATACGAGGCTTCGTTCGAGGGCTTCAAGGCTCAGAAACAAAATCAGTGAATCACTGATGTAAACATGGATTATTTTAACGAGCTCCTTGCTACGTTTCTGAGCCTTGATCGCGTAAGGATCCTTGATGTCTATGGAGGGTCAGAGAGCTCTCGTCATGCATCAAAACAATCTTAATTTTTGTTCTGAAGATGAACGAAGGTCTTACAGGTTTGGAATGACATGAGGGTGAGGAATTAATGACAGAATTTCCCTTTTTGTGTGAACTATCCCTTTAAATATTTTATGTGTCCTTTGCAATAAGTTTAAAATATATTGTTTCTGTGGATATAATCAACTTTAAACAAATTCGTTTTATATTTCACCATTGTTTTTAATTTGGTTGTCTTTCGCAATGCTTCATGGGATTGTAATTCTTTTCTTCACTAATGCCGCTAAGTACACAAGCTTAAATACGTTTTGGCTTCAAGTAAAAGTTTTTATGTTATGATTCACCTCATTGCCAGTTGGCTTGGTTCATGGCTTATAACGCTTTAATGAAGACTTTTTAAAAATCCCTATGATAAAAATGTATAGAAAAAAACACACCTGAAAAAGTAGACAGGCACTAATGCACTCTTTTCTGAATTCAGCTGCTGTTTTGAGTCTATCACTGAATCAGTCACTTGAAATAAATAGATGTGTGTTCTGTCATCTCTGTCACACTCTTTCTACAAATATCTTTCTAGATTAGATAGGCCTACTCACATTAAAAAAGTATGTAAAAAGTCTAGTTTAGGTCGTGAACAGCTTGTTTATTAAATTGTCGAGTGAATGCTTAAATGGGTAGTTCACCCAAATATTTGTTGAAAGTTTACTCACCCTCAAGCCGTGCAAAGATGCAGATGAGTTTCTTTCTTTATTGGAACTGATTGAAAAATTAGCATTACATGTTTCCCAGTGGATCCTCTGCAGTGAACGGGTGAGAATTTAAACATCTGCTAAAAACATCACAATAATCCACACAAAATCGTCTCACCTGAATCAGGAGAGAAATATGCACAGATCAAGTACTGTTTCCAAGTGCAAACAGCAGTTCTAAACAAATAGGTCAGTGGATTTTGATTTGAGAGGACAACAGGGGATGGACTTTTTCACTAAGAAGCATAATTATGGATTATGCAATGCTTTATGATGGATTTGTTTCTTACAAATACTCAGCTTTTCACTTCACAAGATGTTAATTGATGGACTGGAGTCGTGTGGATTACTTGTGGATTATTGTAATGTTTTTATCAGCTGTTTAGACTCTCATTCTGACAGCACCCATTCACCGCAGAGGATCCATTGGTGAGCAGGAGATGTAATGCTAAATTTCTCCACATCTGTTCTGATGAGGAAACAAACTCATCTACATCTCAGATGGCCTGAGAGTGGGTACATTTACAGTTTTGGGGGAGCCTTTCTTTTAATGAATCACTCACACAACTGGCACAACGAAGTAACCTGCAGAAAGGGTTACTGAATCAGTGAATGAATCAGAACAGATCATCTTGACGAAGTGAATCAAAGGATTCAAGTCATTAGGATTTCTAAAACCCCTTTCTACTAGTTGAAACAGCAAGTAAATATGAGTTGACGGCTGATGTAACATTTTATGGTGAGGATGTAAGAACTACAATTACACAACAGTAATAACTCTACACATTACTATAATATCCGGTATTATGTATATATTTTTACACTCATTAAATTCCGAATTCTTTTTTCACTGCCTTCTTCCTTAGCAGCTCATTTCTCATCTCTCTCTTGTCTCTGCACATTACTTTTACTCACAGCAAATTATAATGTAAAATATGCATGTATCTCCTTTTTCACAGTCCTTATACTCAGAATTCCTCCTTCACTGCCTCTATGATGTGTCCTCTTCTTGTCACTATTAAGTGGCTCCTTAGCGGCTCTTGTTTCATTAGCTCACAGGATGCAGTATGTGCAGACACTATTGTCATACATAATCAGCACTAGCACAGAGCACGAGAACTCAAATGCCCTTTTATGAACGGGGGATTTATTCCAGGGTTTATTTTTGTATGTGTGTGTGGGTTGGATTGGGGGGAGGGGTATTTCCCCAGATGTCAACATCAAAATGTTTTTCCTTACATAGGAGCTTCCTGGTTCCTTTGCATCACCTTATCTGAGTCCCAGCCAACCTGACAGGTCAGTAATAGAGTCTTAAGGAGTTTCCTGTGGACTGCACTATTGAGTTTGCAAAAGATCGTACAAGAGAGTTCTGAAAGTCTTTTGATTAAAGGAATGTGGAATAATATACACAGCGATAGATAAATAGATTCCTAAAAAAGCACCATTCATTATTGTATTTAATTAGTCATTATATTATTTAAATGAAAATGGCTGTCGAAAATAAATTAAAATAGCTATATTGTAATTGTTTTGTATTTGTATAGCTGTTTCTATTTCTTTACGAAATACTTTAAAATATTTGCAAATATATTCAAATGCTACTTTGTGATTTGAGTTGTGTCTTCATAATGAGGCCGTGATTAAGCTGTGGTATTAAATGGGCCTTTTTGTGTTGTGTAGAATGATTGAAGAGGGAAGTAAAAGCAGCAAGTCCATGGTGGAGAAGAGACAGCTCTTCATGGAGATGAGTGAGTTGCTTTCAGAGTTAACAACACCACACACATACACAGAGGACTTGTCGAAATCTATCCGCCCTTCGCTGCCACAGGGCAATAGACTGGCACAAACTAGTGTCTCTGGTTGGAAGGCAAAACTGATTTTGAGAAAACAGTAGAACTGGGTTGATGGTCCAAGTAAAACTGCAGTATAAAATGTCACAGTTGCTTTGTATGTTCAGAGTATTTTTGTGGATGTCACATTACACATTTTTGAAAGCATAGGTCACTCAAAAATACTCACCCTCATGTTGTTCTTATGACTTTTTTTCTATTTTTCTTCTATGGGACACAAAAGGTGGATATAGAACGTGGGCTGCTTTTATGAAATTTTGAAGGTCACATTTATAGATTCTCTACAAACCTTCCGTGGGCGAAATCCAGTCATTTCTATAGGAATCTGTGCAACCAGGAGTTTCGCACATGGGTGAAAATTCTCCATGCAGATTTTGAAATGTGTTCTCGTTGGTAACGTGCATTGACCAACAGAAAGCTGCTTAATTTGAAATTGATGTCTGTGTGAGCTGTGCTTTATATATTGCTACACTATTGACAATAGACAATGGATTTTTTTGCCTATGAAATTTTGCTAATGAGACTAGACTGTGCCTGTATGGTAGGGGATTTTTTTTTGTCATTTTGCAGCTCAACAGCAGGGATCCCTTTTATGAATAAAAGTTCTTTATTGGAATGTATGGTTCCGTCAAAGAACTTTTAATATCCATGGAAACTTTTCATTGCACAAAAGGTTCTTTATAGTACAAAAAGGTTGTCAGTGTTTAGATTATTAAAATGTTCTTTACACTAAGAAAAAATGGTTCTTTTAATAACTGTTCACTGAAAGGTTCTTCAGAGAGCCTGAAATGATCCTTTTATGGCACTGCTGCTGCAAAAAAACCTTTTTGGAGCCCTAATTTTTATGAGTGTATTCACTTTCTTTATATGGACAAGAGCAGCCTGCACATTCTTCCACATTTCTGTGTTCCATTTAAATAAGAAAGTCCTACAGGTTTGGAACAACATGATGGTGAGTAAATAATAAGGGTGGGAGAAAAACAATCGATTCTCTGATTCATTTAGGATATGCACTGTGAGAAACATGGGCTTTGCTTGAAATTGTGCAGTTTCACTCTGATATTTCAGCTTTTCTGTTCCAAATGCTCTGCGAAGGCATCATTTTTGCCGTTTGGAATGCAATGTAAATTTGATACATGAAACTTAAAAATGCTAATGTAAACTCAATCAGTCATGTCTTAAGGACAGGACAAAACATCTGATATGTTAAAATAGATCTGTGCATTAGTGTGAATGCAAACTATCAAAACTCCCACTGTTTATGTTATTAGTAATATATGGTTTATATTTCCTTGAATGTTTTGAAGGTATATTTAGTTGATTACAATTCTTAACATACAATTATTTTATTTATCATCAATCTGTAGTTATTTTAAAAAGTACTAAGGAATTTAATAAAAATGCACTCAAGAATCGTTTTGGAATCAGATCGTGATTCCCAGAATCGGAATCAGATGCCTAAGTACTCCCAACTCTAGTAAATAATGGTAAAATTTTAATTTTGGGGCAAACTATAAATGGTTTAAGGGACTTTGCAATGTGAAAGTAACAAAACTGATGCATGTCATTTTCACCAGGGGCACAAAACTTTGATGTTATTCGCCTTTCAACGTATAGGACGGCATGTAAGCTACGATTTGTTCAGAAACGATGCAACCGTAAGTCCTGTCTCCATGCTATTTATTTTAAAATACCATTTTGTGACAAAGTCAATTTGGTATATGAAATACTTGTATATGAAAAACAACAAAGCATGTCCATTCCTGTCGTAGTTCATCTAGTGGACGTGTGGAACATGATCGAAGCTTTCCGTGACAATGGGTTGAGCACGTTAGACCACAACGCGGAGATTAATGTGTCACGTCTGGAGACAATTTTGTCCTCCATCTTCTACCAGCTCAACAAGCGGCTGCCCACCACCCACCAGATAAACGTGGACCAGTCCATCGGCTTGCTGCTAAACTTCATCGTGGCCACTTATGACAGGTGTGTTGTTAGTGAGGGAGATTTGTTTTTCTCTCAGGGGGTCCCTTGTGGCAGTATGTCCCTGCAAACCTGATGGGACTGTGAGTCATATGCATCGTGACAGGAGTGAGTGTTTGGAAGGCATAGGCTCTGTTCCAGAACATAGGGAGCTGCCTATGGAGGCAGCATTTCAAGACATTGAAAATACACTAATAAGGTGGAGGCTATAAGGTAGGTATCTTAATTATATTGCTTATTAAGATAACACACTTTGTTTTGGCAAAATTCTAAAAGTGCAGTCATATTTACCAATTTGCAAGCAAAATACAGTCAGATATCCACTCAATCTGAAATTTCAATGTAGGGTGAAAGATTTCCCCATGCAGATTTTGCAACGGGTTGACGTTGGTCACATGAATTCAGCGCACTGACCCACAGAGAAAGCTGCTTGGTTTGAAAGTGTCTTCTGTGTGAGCTGTGCCTCATACATAGCTACACTATTGACTAATATACAATGCATGTAAGATTTCGCCAAATTTTGCTAATATGCATTGTAATGACCTAACTGAAAAAATAAAAGACAAAAAATGACAAAAATATAAAAATAGTTTAAAATGATCAAAACTGACTATTTTACCCCAAATTTTCTTCTTGCATCAGTGTTGCTGCCTATGTAGAGCATACCAGATTGGTCACTTATAAGATGACTGATATATATATATATATATATATGTATATATTATATACTCCCCTCCAAAAGTATTGGGACAGTGAGGCCAGTTCCTTTATTTTTGCTGTAGACTGAAAACATTTGGGTTTGACATCAAAATGATGAATATCAGACAAGAGATTTACATGCAGGCTTTTATTTCCAGGTATTTACATCTGGATCTGACACACATCTTAAAGGATATCACCTTTTGTTTGAACCCACCCATTTTTCATGTGAGCAAAAGTATTGGAACATGTGACTGACAGGTGTATTTTGTTGCCCAGGTGTGTCCTATCACAATGATTCACGAGTTCACCCTTACATCTAATCTGATAGCAAATAGTAAGCATATTTTGGCGTGCTGTCCTGGTGGAGGGCTCCAAGCCCGGAATGTGTCCCGAACCCAGAGAACTCCCCAAAAGAAACTTATAGGCATTGGACAGCAGCCAGAGAGCAAAAATTTTAGTTGCCCCCCAAAATATGCATGCTGTGAACAGATAGGAGTTAAAATTTGCAAATAAAAGGAGTCAGGGTGACCGGAGAGCTCATGCAGTGCTCGACGGGAGCTGCGGCTTGCAGCATCGGACTGGCGAGCCCTACATGCCACTAGAAGAGAAGCACGATGGCAGATATCAAATGAGGGACTCTAACTGCGTCCGAAGGGAGCTGCGGCTCTGCTGCACCGGAAGGGAGAGTCCCTCTTGCAGCTGAATACGAGGCGCGGTTTGACGCGTGGGATGGGGGGGCTCTTGCTGTGACTGAAGGGAGCCTGCAGCTGCTGCACAGGAAGGGAGCGCCCCATCCAACGCTGAATAGGCAAGCAGAGTTGAGGCGCAGTTTGACACGTCGGATGGAGGGCTCCCACGTAACCGAAGGGAGCCAGCGTCTCTGCTGCACAGGGAGGGAGAGCCTCATCCGCCACCGCGTACGCAGCGTAGCTCAAAAGATAGATGGAGGGTTCACCCTGCGACCGAAGGAAGCCGTGGGTCTGCTGCACCGAAAGGGGAGAGTCCTCCTTTGCGGCTGAATATGAGGCGCGGGTTGATGCCTCGGATGGAGGGCTCCCACAGCGTCCGAAGGGGGCCCGTGACTCTGCTGCACCGGGAGTGAGAGCCCCGTCCGTCACTGAGCTGCGCAGCGCAACTCAAACAACAGACAGAGGGGTCACACTGCAACTGGGGGAGAGCCCCATTTTATACCAAATAAGCAAAAAGACACGACTGATGGAGGGACTCTCGCTGCGTCCTAAGGGAGAGTCCCCCTTGCGGCTGAATACATGGCGTGGTTTGATGCGTCGGAAGAAGGGCTGCCATTACAAACGAAGGGAGCCAGCGGCTCTGCTTCACCGGGAGGGAGATCCCCATCCGCCACTGAGCAAGCAGCGCAACTCAAAATGACAGACGGAGGGTCCACCCTGCGACCGAAGGGAGCTGTGGGTCTGCTGCACCGGAAGGGGGTGACTTATTGCACTGGAAAGAAGAGCCTCCGATTACCCGAGTAAACAACGTGATTTAAAAACGATTTATAATTTTTTTTAAAACATGATCAGGGCTATATGGGCTTCCTTTATGTGGAGTTGATTATACCTGATGTAACTTTTAAAAGCATCTGATGGCCATCGACCGAGGGTCTGATTCTGTGAGAGGCCTTTTTTTTTTTTTTTTGGAGCTGCTGCAGTTGCTGCTCCAATGCGTAATGAATTGCTGGAAAAATTTTCTGCGGGTAAGCCTGATTGAGTGAGGATCAGTTTAAGTGTTTTTGGAACTAAAAACGTGCAACAGGGTGGGTAGAGTCGTCGACGAAGAGACGGTCCAGTGCAGATTTAGCTTGAGCATTCCTGAGTTGAAAATAAGAAAGGAAAGTCTGATAAGGTTGAATTGGAGATGGAAGGTTAAAAATGTACAGTCAGGTCCATAAATATTGGGACATTGACACAATTCTAACATTTTTGGCTCTATACACCACCATTTGATACTTTCTTTGATGATGAACCGCTGGATGGACGGCCATTGTGGACTTCTCCAGAACGTCCAGATGGCCAGTCCGCCCCTGCTTACAGCGTAGGAACATTTAGTGCTTGACGTGGGTGAGCAACATGAGAGTGAGACACAGAATTAAAGTTTTTGGATGAGCTGACTTTAGTGAATAGTAATTTTGTCGCGCTTTGCGATTACTATGGTAACATCCGCCTCGAGTCCATGACACGAGCACCGCATTGACAGTATAAAACGCATCCAAAATGAGAGAAAGCAATAGCCGCGCTGTGTAAAAGGGGCTTTAGAACTTGAATTGATTGCGTTGCTCATCTGAAGCGCGTGCGCGCTGGAGCTGCTGGTCAAGTGCAAACATCATTTAAATCACCATATTGCATGTATTTTTGAGTCGTATGAGGATTCAAAGCATTTTAGATTGTTTCTTCTTATTGTGTATGTTCATAGAGGGAGAGGCGGGACATACAGTAGTAGTGTGCACCAGTGGCGCTGTGCAAAAGATCCAACAAATTAATGCATTGAAAACACAGATGGACAAAAATAAAGTTTACAGAGTTTCAATGACTTCTACGTAGTTTTGCGTCATGGTTATACAATGACATCAACGTCCATTATGTCATCCTGTCGTTTAACAGCTTTTAGCAACAAACGACCTGCCTACAAGAGCTGGAGCCCCGGCTACATGCGGCTCTGTGGCCGGAAGAGCCGCGGTGAAAAGTTGAGTGGAACAGAGCAGCGGCTGCGATCAGCTGGTGCTCGGCGGCGGTGACTGGCGGAGAAGGAGTGAACCTAGGGGCAGCAGATTGCGATGGAGGATCCAAAAAATCCCCAGTATAAGTCTTGTCGTTGTACAGAAAAAGTTAGGATAGTTAGCTAAATGTGTTGCACCTACGCCAAATTAGTTGATTATCTGATCCTGATCCTCTGGAACCTTCTTAATAAAACATAATTTATTCAAACAATAATTGATTGAATGAATGAATGAATGATGCATTTATATAGCGCCTTATTGTGTATTGCTGTACACCCAAAGCGCTTTACAATCATGTGGGGGGTCTCTCCTCAACCACCACCAGTGTGCAGCATCCACTTGGATGATGCGACGGCAGCCACACTACAACGGCGCCAGTGCGCTCACCACACACCAGCTACAGGTGGAGAGGAGAGAGAGTCATAGAGCCAATCAAGTGGATGGGGATTATTAGGAGGCCATGATAGACAAGGGCCAGTAGAGGGAATTTGGCCAGGACACCGGGGTTACACCCCTACTCTTTTACGAGAAGTGCCATGGGATTTTTAAATGACCACAGAGAGTCAGGACCTCGGTTTAACGTCTCATCCGAAAGACAGTGCTTTTTGACAGTATAGTGTCCCCGTCACTATACCGGGGCGTTAGGACCCACACAGACCACAGGGTGAGCACCCCCTGCTGGCCTCACTAACACCTCTTCCAACAGCAACCTAGTTTTCACCGGAGGTCTCCCATCCAGGTACTGACCAGGCTCAACCCTGCTTAGCTTCAGTGGGCAACCGGTCTTGGGCTGCAGGTTGATATGGCTGTGGCAATAATTAGCACTGAATGTCTACGCTCAGTTTCAGATTTGGGTTTTGCCTGTTCAAACTGCATTTATAGTTAAGAGGTGTAACCAATATGAAAACCAGAGAGCTGTCTATGGGTGAAAAACAAGCAATTGTGAAGCTGAGAGAAGAAGGAATCAATCAGAGCCATTGCACACACATTGGCCATAGCCATTTCAACCATTTGGAATTTCCTGAAGAAGAAAGAAGCCACTGGTGTACTAAGTAACAGACATCGAACAGGTAGACCAAGGAAAACAACTGCAGTTGATGACAGAAACATTGCGAGAGCTGTCAGGAAAGACCCTAAAACAACTGTAAGTGAGATCAGCAACAACCTTCAGCGGGCAGGAGTGAAGGCATCACAATCTACCGTTCGCAGAAGACTTCATGATCACAAGTACAGAGGCTACACCAGAAGATGCAAACCACTCACTAGCAAGAAGAATAGGAAGGTCAGGCTGGAATTTGCCAAAAAGTACAGAGATGAGCCTCAAAAATTCTGGGACAAAGTGTTATGAACTGATGAGACAAAGATTAACCTTTACCAAAGTGACGGAAAGGCTAAAGTTTGGAGAAAGCAAGGATCTGCTCATGATTCCAAACATACAAACTCATCTGTGAAACACAGTGGAGGTAATGTCATGGCTTGGGCTTGCATGGCTTCTTCTGGGATGGGCTTATTAATCTTCATTGATGATGTAACACATGATGGCAGCAGCAAAATGAACTCAGAAGTCTACAGAAACATTTTGTCTGCCAATTTAAAGAAAGATGCAACCAAACTTATTGGGAGATCCTTCATCATGCAGCAAGATAATGACCCAAAACACACTGCCAAAACAACAAAGGAGTTCATCAGGGGCAAGAAGTGGAAGGTTTTAGACTGGCCAAGTCAATCTCCAGACATAAACCCTATAGAGCAGGGGTGCCCAACCCTGTTCCTGGCGATCGACTGTCCTGCAAAGTTTAGCTCCAACTCTAATCAAACACACCTGCCTTTAATTTTCACGCGATCCTGAAGACCTTTAGTTAGTTGCTTCAGGTGTGTTTGATTAGAGTTGGAGCTAAACTTTGCAGGACAGTCAATCGCCAGGAACAGGGTTGGGCACACCTGCTATAGAGCATGCCTTTTACCTGCTAAAGAGGAGACTGAAGGGGGTAACTCCCAAAACAAACAACTGAAAGAGGCTGTGCTGAAAGCCTGGAAAAGCATCACAAAAGAAGAATGCAAAAGTTTGGTGATGTCAATGGGTCACAGCCTTGATGCAGTTATTGAAAGCAAAGGATTTGCAATTAAATATGAAGTCTTTTTCACTTTAATAGTGATGTTAATTCTGTCTGTTCCAATACTTTTGCTCACATGAAAAATGGGTGGGTTCAAACAAAAGGGGATATCTTCTAAGTTGTGTGTCAGATCCAGATGTAAATACCTGTAAATAAAAGCCGGCATGTAAATCTCTTGTCTGATATTCATCTTTTGATGCTAAACCCAAATGTTTTCAGTCTACAGCAAAAATAAAGGAATTGGCCTCACTGTCCCAATACTTTTGGAGGGGAGTGTATATATATATATATATATATATATATATATTTACATTTAGAGACACCTTTATCCAAAGCAACTTACAAATGAGGGCAATAGAAGCAATTAAAACAAACAAAAAAAAAGAAATATGTAAGTGCTGTGAAAAGTCTCTGTAACATTTGCGTCTGAGTCCATCAGTTGTCCTCAATATGAAAAGAAATGAATCTCAAAATCATACAGTCATTGTTGGAAAGGGTTCAAATATGCAAAAGATGCTGGAAAACTAAATAATTTGAGGGACCTGAAAGATTTTTATGAATGTAAAGTTGATGTCCCCACAATAACAAGCTAGTGTAAAACCAATAAATCATCCATTAAAGAACGTCATGCCAGCTTACTGCAACAAATGTTTACTTCAACAATACAACAAAATTCTATTGCGTAAACTTCACATACTTTTGAAAATCCAGCATTTAGGTGATCCTGATAAGCTATCATTGTCACAGATGTAAACACGACGGCTCCAAAGCAATCTCAGTTATGTTTGGCTGCACTAATATTTTAATATTTCAAATTTACGCTAAACACAACACGACACCTAATGAAAGTCAAGAAGTAACAAACCGTCACACACACAAAGAAGATGGGACTGAATGAAATGAATTGGTGAGTCAATTTTGAACTGGTTCATTTACATGAATCGTTCAAATGAACCAATTCACTAAAATGAATCAGACTTTCTTCGGCCTTTTGCAAAAAGTAGCTAACAACTGAAACATTTACACTATATACTGTAAACAAAAACAGGTGAAGAAGAACATTGTTAATGTAATATCTACTAGATTTCAAGCTAAAACTCATAAAAAGCGGGGGGAAATAATAAGTTTTGGGTATGGAGTTGTTGGCCTTGTAACACTATCAACATTATGTACATGTTCTGTTTACGCATACATTTCCAAATTATTGTCTATAAGAGCACGAAATTTGGTGTAGTCCAAACATGAAATTTAATTTAAAGAATTTTCTGGCTTAGGATTGCTATATCACAATGTCTTCTGATAATGTGTTGTTTGTGTTTCAGTGAAGGCCATGGGAAACTCACAGTGTTTGCTATGAAGGCAATGCTAGCTACGATGTGTGGCGGTAAAATACTGGACAAATTACGTTGTAAGTATAATGCCTATAATACAGCTATTGAGCATTTATTTTACAAAGACATAATTGATATTTTCTGTCATAAAGTGGAGTTCATATGATGTGTAAGGCTTAACTGTTGTTGATTATCATTGAATCCATGGAAGTAGTCATTTTGCTCTTCTCTTTTTGCTAATTAGTTACATTTCTCTCTGCTAAACTGTCAGTATTACTCAATTTTAAAGACAGTAAGCTCATACAATGTTTTATAATATGAAATAAGTCTATTTAAGTCTATTTTATGTACACAGGCTTTTATTTTAAAATGATATACAAAAAGGACTTTTATGGTAAAGAGTTTCAACGAGAGTTTGGCTCCCCCTTCTGTACATAATGTGTACTGAACACAAAATTACAAATAAAATGTTTTCTGCATACTCATTTAAAGTTACTAAAAGGCTTCTTAGAATTAATAAGAATAATTCATCCCACAAGTGTCTTTTAGCTGTACAGACAGTAGCTTGGATTTTTTTTGGTGAAATAATAATGAATTTTACGCAGATATGTTTTCAATTTCATGGATTTATTATTTTTTTTTTTTTAATAGTTACAACTTGTATATTTAAGTGATGCAAATTCGTAATTTCTTCGTTTTATCATTATTATTGATAATAATTAATGATAATTATTAGATATCCTCATGCATTATAAATAATATGTAAATAGAGCATTCATTCTGAATTGTTTGTTCTTAAATATTTATCCATGACATGCCAATTGAAAAATAAATATAATAAAATGTATTTGAAATACATTTTTTTCATGCTCAAAGTATTCTAAAAATACATTTACATGTTTATGCACTTAATAAAAATACCCTGCAATTATACTTTTGGTATGTTATACTTAAGGTCTGCTAAATTGGAACAACTCATTTTGTACTTAATGCACTTTAATTGTGCGGACGTAGTGCTGAAGTCCAACTAAAGATATACTGAAGTATATGTGACCCTGGAACTCAAAACAAGTTTTAAGTCGCTGGGGTATATTTGTAGAAATAGCCCAAAATATATTGTATGGGTCAAAATTATTGATTTTTATTTTATGCCAAAAATCATTAGGATATTAAGTAACGATCATGTTCCATTAAGATATTTTGTAAATTTCCTACTGTAAATATATGAAAACTTAATTTTTGATTAGTAATATGCATTGCTAAGAACTTAAGTTGGATAAATTTAAAGGCGATTTTCTCAATATTTAGATTTTTTTGCACCCTCAGATTCCAGATATTCAAATAGTTGCATCTCAGCCAAATATTGTCCTATCCTAACAAACCATACATCAATGGAAAGCGTATTTATTCAGCTTTCAGATTATGTATACATCTCAATTTCGAAAAAATTGACTCTTATGACCCTTATTGTGGTCCAGGGTCACATATTTGATTGTGCTAAAGTGGAACTATTGCAAGTACATTTCAGGTACACTTTAAATATCTTGTATTTAAAGACCGATATTATACAGAGATCATACGATCCTTATTAATAGCGATATAAATACACATTTCAGCCATAATATTGAGAAATGTGCATTGTGCACAAGTTTAATTATAATTTTTATATCAGTAAGTGATATGTCAAAATATGTTAACAGATTTGAACTATACTTAGTATGAAATAAATGTATTTTTAATATATTACTATTTTTACTAGGGATGACATAACTCAGAATCACTTCTGTCTCTTTCAGATATATTTTCCCAGATATCAGACTCAAATGGGGTGATGGTCTTTGCCAAATTTGACCAGTTCCTGAGGGAAGTGTTAAAGCTCCCCACGGCAGTGTTCGAGGGGCCGTCATTTGGCTACAACGAGCACTCTGTGAGAACATGCTTTCCTCAGCAGGTGAGTACACTAATCTGCTTCAAATAGCAGCAAGAGTCCCTTTAAAACGATCAGGATCTCATTCAACCTGTCTGGGAGTCTTAGAGGCTTTCACTAAAAGTGTCTTATCTGTGCTTTGCCAGAAGAAGATCTTGCTGAATACGTTTTTGGATGTGTTGATGGCTGATCCACCCCCGCAGTGCCTCGTATGGATACCTCTCATGCACCGACTCGCTAATGTAGAGAATGGTACGTGGGTTTTTATATCTTATTTCCCATCGCCCACTGCGTCTGGACACCTCGCTCACAAAATATGGCTCGGGTAAAACGCAGTTTGCGACTGTCTTTGTGCTGCTGTCCCGCAGTCTTCCATCCAGTGGAATGTTCTTATTGCCGGAGTGAGAGCATGATGGGTTTCCGCTACCGCTGCCAGCAGTGCCATGGCTACCAGCTTTGTCAGAGCTGCTTCTGGCGTGGTCATGCCAGCGGTCCCCATAGCAACCAGCACCAGATGAAGGAGCACTCCTCATGGGTATGTTCACCCAAAAATGGAAATTCAGCTTTCATTTACTCACCCTCATGTCACTCCAAACCTGTATCAATTTCTTTGTTCCAAGAAACACAAAAGGAGATGTTATGTAGAATATTCAAGCTGTTCTTTAGCTTATAATGAAAGTCGATGGTGATTTAGAATGCCCTAAAATGACAAAAGAAAAAAAACATCAAAGAATGGCCTTCTCAGCTGCCATAGTTGCAACTCTTGCGTCATCAGAACAGGGTGTTCAACGCACCATCGTTTCCGTGCTTTGCATCATTTTGTCGGGGCTGAATGCAGCCCTGTATATTAGAATGATTTCTGAAGGATCATGTGACACTGAAGACTGGACTAATGGCTGATGAAAATTCAGTGCTGCATCACAAAAAATAAATTATATTTTAAGAAGTCAATATTAGAATTTCTTTTCCTGTATTTTTGATCAAATAGCCTTGATGAGCATAAGAGGCTCCATTAAAATTTTTTAAAAATCTTACTCATCCCAAACTTTTGAACGGCAGTGTAAAGTTCAAAAGAACAGCATTTATTTGAAAGAAACATATATTGTAACATTATAAATGACTTTACTGTCACTTTGCTAAATAAAAGTAATTATTTCTTTCCAAAAAAAAAAAAGCAATCATACGGACCCCAAAGTTTTGAACAGTAGTGTATGTGTTCAATAGCAAAATAGTTTGGCCATGAGTGAGGGATGGATGAGCAGCAAGTCTTTTGTTTCCTGTTAAACGTCATTTTTCTCTAATTCAGGATTTCAAGGGGTTTGTGTGTTTCAGTGAGTGAGTTATATTGATTACATTTTTAATACTCAAGCGTTGTTCCAAAGCTCAGTCACACTGCTGGAAATTACAGCTCGGGAAACGATTCGCACTGCCTCCCAAATCCAATTATAAGAGTTTTCCCCTCCTCATTCTTAACACCTCGATAAAGATTTTTTTTCTAAGCACAGAGCAAGGATTTTGCTGAATCAAAATTTTTTTTCATTAACTTAAATGAAATGTACCACATATATATCTCTCCATTAAATTATATAAAATGCTCTAGCTTCACATGGGAAGTAAGTCTGCCATTTTTATGTACAGAATAAACATGCATTAATTCCCCCTTTATGCAACAAAACTGTATATATTTGAATTGCATTTGCTTTTATTAGTTAAGTACATGTAATGTATTGTATTTAGTATTTATTTTTTAACTTTACAGGATTTTTTTCATTCAATTTACAGAAGTCTCCAGCAAAGAAGCTCAGCCATGCCATCAGTAAATCTCTGGGCTGCATGCCGATCGGAGAGCCGCCTCACCCTGTGTTCCCAGAGGCAGCGGAAAGACCTCAGGACCTCGCACACACCACGTAAGAGTGCTTATCCAATCAAATTTCTCTCTGCTGTCTCAGCTCTGTACGACATTTACATCCCAAACCATTCATTCATTGCATTTCTGAGTAACTTTGAACAAACAGCTCGCATTTGCTACAGCATAAGAATGCAAAGTTGATCCAGACGGGGCTTTTAAGCGTTACTGTTTCTTTACATTTATATAACAATCAGGTTGTTATTGTAATCACGTCCTCTTGTCTGAAATTCCACAGTATTTGTTTCTTATTTCTATAGCGAGAGCGAATATTGATCTGCAGATCTGTCGTGGGAAAGAAATGTAATTAGGAAATGCCAAGAAGAAAGATATTGTGTGTAGAAATATATGGGTACAGTTTTCTCGTTTACTGAATTATAAATATCGGGGGGCAGAATCAATCATGCCAGACCTTCGCTCTAAGGAACAGGTCCTGGTCTATAAGCACTTTCATTAACTGACACATGCACTTGGGGATTGATGAAGACCATAAAACTGCAGAACATATGTGCCCTCCTCTGGAGGGAAAGTGTAGCAGATTTACTGTGTTCATTTATTTTGCTGATAAAGTACCAGCGTTATTTGATTATGAACCATATAAAGTATTCACAGCTCGGATAACAATCGCATGATTTTATAATATTTTATAATATGGGTGAGGAAAATGAACAGCAGTAAAGCATGTAAGACTGCACCTCATGATAATTCATTTTAGTCATAGTTTTTGTCTTTTGATGGGGATGTTGTTTTAATTTAGTCAATATTTTTATATTCATCAATTTTAGTCTAGTTTATTATGACATATAATCAATGAAAAACAAATACTGTGGAATTTTAGTATATTTCTGATTTTCAAATAGTTGTATCTCGGCCAAATATTGTCCTAACAAACCATACATCAACGCAAAGCTTATTTATTTAGCTTTCAGATGATGTATATATCTCAATTTTTTAAAATGGACCCTTATGACTGGTCACATTTGGGTTTCAAAATTATTTTCTTCTTTTGAACTTTCTTTTCATCAGAGAGTCCTGGAAAAAAAAGTATCATGGTTTACACAAAAACATTAAGCAGCACAACTGCTTTCAACATTGATGATAATGAGAAATATTTCTTGAGCACCAAATCAGCATATCAGGATGATTTCTGTAGGATCATGTGACACTGAAGACTGGAGTAATGGATGCTGACACAGGAATACATTACATTTTGAAATATATTAAAGTAGAAAACAGTTATTTTATTTTATTTATAAAACAACAGCAACAAAAAAAAATAAAAAATAGCATTTTATTTTACATGCTAAAATCATCATTTAATAAATTTCATTCTCGGACTTCAATATTGTGCATTGATGATCAGCATTATAACTTGACCTTGAGGAAGACATGTCACCAACATCACAGCAGTCCAAACAAAGTGCATGGTGCTGTTTATGAAGTGAAAAAATGTGAAGAAAAAATAAGATTTACCGGTCCTTAGATCCCATGCAGGCAGACGGTCTCCTGTGGGGACTAAAATAATAGCTGAAGTGCACAGTCATGCTCCGGTGGCATTTCTGAGTTGGCAGAGAATAGCTGCACTAAAACTGATAGAGTTTTAAATTTAATGGAGGCCGCTGATAGTGTCAGTCCTTGTCTTGTGTTTCCCTTCCTCTCGTGTCCCTATTTGGCCTTCCTCGTCCCTTTAATTAGTAGTTAATGTGTCCCCAGCCCTGCATGTGATTGCCCCACACCTGTTTCTGTTCTTCCTTGAATATTTCCCAGTGTTTATAATCCCTGTGTTTCCTAGCCCCTGTGTCCGGTCTTAATCGTCATTGATGTTCGTCTCTCCCCAAGCTCCTCGTCTCTTTGTGTGTGTTTCAATAAAACAGGCTTATTGATACCTCCACGTCTCCGCGCTCCTTGTGTCCCGAGAGGGAACGTGACAGAAGACCGGACCTACAAAGTAAGCGGCGCTCCTTTTCCCCCGTTTTGTTTTCCGTTTTTGAAAGTTTTTTGTTTGCTCCTTTTTTCCCGCTCCCTCCATGGCGATGGAGTTCGCCGCCCGCCTCCGCGCCCTGATACTCCGCGAGCTTCCCTTCGTGGAGTACGCAGAGGAGTTCTGCGGGCTCGCGCAGAGTTCGGATCTGCACGACGCGGCCATCCTCCATCTGTTCCGGCTCGGAGCCTGTTACAACTACCCCATGGACCTCCCAGACACCACAGGATTGACCTGGAGGGTAGGAATATACCGGTGTCTGGGAGACTTCCGGGTCCGAGTCGGAGCTAGCCCGCCGTCGTCCGCGGCTCTCCCGAGCCCGCCGCCGCTCGCGCTTCCAGAGCGCCCCCGCGAACTCGCGCTTCCAGAGCGCCCTCCAGTGCCTGCTCCTCGCAGGTGGACTACCGCGTCTCCGCTGGTCCCGCCCAGCTCTCCTGCATCTCTGCTGGTCCCGTCCAGCTCAGCTCTTCCCGAGCGCCCCCAAGTGTCCGCGCTTCCAGAGCGCCCTCCAGTGCCGGCTCCACGCACGTGCCCTCCAGTGCCGGCTCCACGCACGTGCCCGCCAGTGCCGGCTCCACGCACGTGCCCTCCAGTGCCGGCTCCACGCACGTGCCCTCCAGTGCCGGCTCCACGCACGTGCCCTCCAGTGCCGGCTCCACGCACGTGCCCTCCAGTGCCGGCTCCACGCACGTGCCCTCCTGAGTTCCCGCTGGTTCCGTCCAGCCCTCCTGAGTTCCCGCTGGTTCCGTCCAGCCCTCCTGAGTTCCCGCTGGTCCCGTCCAGCCCTCCTGAGTTCCCGCTGGTCCCGTCCAGCCCTCCTGAGTTCCCGCTGGTCCCGTCCAGCCCTCCTGAGTTCCCGCTGGTCCCGTCCAGCCCTCCTGAGTTCCCGCTGGTCCCGTCCAGCCCTCCTGAGTTCCCGCTGGTCCCGTCCAGCCCTCCTGAGTTCCCGCTGGTCCCGTCCAGCCCTCCTGAGTTCCCGCTGGTCCCGTCCAGCCCTCCTGAGTTCCCGCTGGTCCCGTCCAGCCCTCCTGAGTTCCCGCTGGTCCCGTCCAGCCCCGCGCTGCAAGAGCGCCCCCAAGTGTCCGCGCTTCCCGAGCGCCCCCAAGTGCCGGCTCCACGCAGGTTCCGTCCATCCCCGCGCTGCAAGAGCGCCCGACAGAGTCCGCGCTGCAAGAGCGCCCGACAGAGTCCGCGCTGCAAGAGCGCCCGACAGAGTCCGCGCTGCAAGAGCGCCCGACAGAGTCCGCGCTGCAAGAGCGCCCGACAGAGTCCGCGCTGCAAGAGCGCCCGACAGAGTCCGCGCTGCAAGAGCGCCCGACAGAGCCCGCTCCTCTGTGGCTCCCAGGGGGGAGCTTCCCCAAGAAAATTTTGGGGGGGGGTAAGAGGGTCACAGCCTGTGTGGCCGGGCCAAGGCCACAGAACCCCTCAGGCCCGAAAAAAAATAGGCCGTGGCCTCCCGAGTCCCCTGACCCGCCCTGGCCTCCCGAGTCTCCAGATCCGCCCTGGCCTCCCGAGTCTCCAGATCCGCCCTGGCCTCCCGAGTCTCCAGATCCGCCCTGGCCTCCCGAGTCTCCTGACCCGCCCTGGCCTCCCGAGTCCCCTGACCCGCCATGGCCCCTGGAACGGGCACCGCCCTGGAGGCCTCCAGAGCGCCCACCCCCCCTCCCCATTGGATGGTGTTAGGCGTGAGGACACGCCTTCCGGAGGGGGGCGTAATGTCAGTCCTTGTCTTGTGTTTCCCTTCCTCTCGTGTCCCTATTTGGCCTTCCTCGTCCCTTTAATTAGTAGTTAATGTGTCCCCAGCCCTGCATGTGATTGCCCCACACCTGTTTCTGTTCTTCCTTGAATATTTCCCAGTGTTTATAATCCCTGTGTTTCCTAGCCCCTGTGTCCGGTCTTAATCGTCATTGATGTTCGTCTCTCCCCAAGCTCCTCGTCTCTTTGTGTGTGTTTCAATAAAACAGGATTATTGATACCTCCACGTCTCCGCGCTCCTTGTGTCCCGAGAGGGAACGTGACAGATAGTACCTGAGGCGTATCCCCTTGAGGATCCCGCTCTGTATCTGTGTATAGATATACAAGCTTTTTAAACCAAATGTTTCTCTCAGACATTCCCTGTGACCCTTTCTGTCTGAAGCAAAGGATGGTGGATGACTGCCAACAAGACAACTGAACATATTTTTGGACTTTTCTTTATTTTTGCGTCACGTTAATCAATACCAAAATTGATTACTTTTTTTAATGCACATAACATTCCTGGTCTTATTGAACGAGGTTACATTATTTCACTTTTTTCAGGTTTTTAAATGTAGTAATTTTCTGTGCCTCTGAAATTACTTTAATTTTAACTGTTGTCATGAATACCTCTTGCTTTGTAACCTTTTCCCCCCAGCCGCCAATCAACGTTCTGGAATAAAACGCATATTTTTACAATCCAATCAATTTCTAATGGATAAAATGAAGTACAGTGTGTAATTTTGTCCTGTTTCAGTCATTATGCCACGTTACAAAAATGTACATGTCTATAGAGTCAACTATCAACATTAAAATTGCAATAATTCATTTCTGCTTAATAAACAATGATCTTGACTTGGACTTTATACTGACACCTAGTCAAGTTTTAAATTGAATTCTGAATGCAATTTTGCTTGAAATTCAATGATGAAATAATAAATCTTATGAAAGAGTGTTTAAATTTTACCGTATTATTACCACCTAGAATAGATTCAGGCTTAATGATGAAATTGCCTCTGAACTCACTGTGACTGAAGGGCACATTTGCCAACTCGTTGTTCAGCTGCCAGCATCGTCTATTTTTAGTTCCCAAATTCAGATTGCTAAGCAATTAAAACTGCTCTTGAAATATCCCTTTGTACCACTCGAATAGCATCAGCTTCAAATAGTCCTCATGTGAAAGACTTATAGAAATTTATTTTCAAATAACGCTTCCTATTTATGGATAAAGAGAACAAGAGACTTGTGTAATGCTTGCTTCAATTGGCCACGCAACAATTAGAGATATGAAAGTGTTGAATTAGAACAGATAAATATCAGACTTTGATTACAACGCGGAGCACATTTTCACGCATTTAAAGACATGAAATGGCATTCTCAACTCATTTAACTTCTGTAATGTGACATATTTCAGAATCAGTCAGGATTTAAATGAGAAAATTATGTAAGTGGCAAGGAAAATCATTTCAGAGGTTGAGCCAGTTAGCACATTTTGATTAAAGACTACAAAGACATACATTTCCCCCCGTAATGTGCACAGATAAATCATTTACAATAAGAGCATTAACATGTATTAAAAAGTAAGAAAGAGGTTCATTCTGGCATTAAACATGCACTCTGAAAACTCAGATGTTTGATTTCTGTCCTTCTGTCACATATTGTCCTCTCAGCTTATCTAAATGTAGTTTGAAGTGCCTGCGGGCCACACGATCTCTTTAGTGCTAAATCAATCTCAAGCCTCCAGCGTTTGCTGTTTACTATGACTCTGGAATGTAACAATGCCACTTTTATGGGCTCTAACAGATTTTAGAGTCTGTTTCATTGAGCGTCTCCCTCAGCTCAGACAGAGATTTATGCATCTTATATTGAGTATTGAAGGAAGCGGTTCTGCTGTGATAAATTTCATCGGTGTTGTGATATTCTATTATTAGTTGTACTTGTTAATACACGTATTACTAACCTAATGCATCTGCCTAAATTTTTGCAGAAAATGTACCTATGCATACAATTCACTGGAGTTTCTAGCTGAAATGAACATTAAAGGCAGTAAGACACCAACTAATTTTATTCCAGTTTTTAAGCACTTCTTTGCAAAATACTGTTATGACTTCAAAACACTTTTACCATGGTGCAGCATTTATGAACTAAACAATTTTGACATTTGCATCACATAACCAGCTCCATATGTATTGCTTTTCTGATGTAGTAAACGTGCTCGGTAGCGCACCTGGTATATTAGTGCAGGGCTCGCAAAATTTCAAAATCCCTTCGGGCAGGTACTCTTCAGATTTTGGTAGCCCAAATTAAAAAAAATTTAAAAAAAACTTTTTTTTTTAAATATAGAAAACCAGATGGGAGTCTAAATGTCAATCAAAAATATTTTAAATACACAAATATCAACAAATATGAAGGAAGGAATTTTATTTCACTATTTACAGGGTACCTGTAGAATTAAAAAAAATAATAATTTAAGGAAATTTATGACCCAAGGAAAATGAACACAGTATGAGCGGAGTTGGACAATGTCTGTGGTAACATACAGTATTAAGCCATAAAATGACATGATTTACAGTTCAGATATAACACAAATCTTATAAAACAGCATTTCAGCCAAGAATTGCTATTATTGCTAGAATTGCAAGAATTTCAGACCATTTTTATGAAAAGGGATAAATTAAGCATATAAATTATTATATTAATTTAAAACAAATAAATATTACTGTCTTAATTGTTTAGATTTTTAGGAGGCACATTCTTTCTCATTTACAACACCATGGCCCGGTTTCACAGACAAGGCTTAGACAAAGCCAGGATCAGGCCATAGTTCAATTAGGACATTAATGTCATTTTTATTAACATGCCTTAGAAAAAACATTACTTGTGTGCATCTTGAGACAAAACAAAGGCACTGATATGTTTTAAGACCAGTCAGTGCAAGCTTCTTTCAGTTGAAACCGCTCAGAATTACATTTTAGTCTAAGACTAGTCTTAAGCCTTGTCTGTGAAACCGGGGGTATGTGTTTGCTGCTTAAAAACATGGGTCGATATTTGCATTGACCTGACCATAAGCAGCAAGAAAGGATTATTGGAAATGAAAATTCATTCTCTGCCACGAGGTGGCGCTTTAGGAGCGGCTTAATGTCATCAGTTGCATCAGTTTTGGTTAGGAACTAGAAAATAATACAAATCAGGATCCTCATTATTAGAGCTCTGCCCCATCATGACCATCTCTTGCTCTTTGGGTAGCTGGCAGATCAGTGTAAACATGTCTGACTGCCCGTTACTGCCCCTCACAGTTGGTCAGCATAATGTTCCTGCTGGCTTTGACCTCAAGGTGACATCCATCAACATCCCACTGTCACGAGCTGCATGCCGCCTCGTTCTGATTGGTCGTGGCACAGTCATAGAAAAGGAAAATCATGTCTGCTCAGCCCCGTGAATCAGACAGACCCAGGAACTCTGTGGACAGCCTTGTTGTTGTTATTTTAAGTGAGATGAATTTCTATGATGAACTGCTGGAGTGTTGTTTTTCTGACAGCTGATGGCATATGAAGGCATGCCCTTCAGATCTTCTCCTTTTTGACAGATGGAGTTCTTTAGGACATGCTGAACCATAGGCAGGGACAGATGTCTGTGACTAATTTGCAGTGGATATAAATGAAACAAAATGGCGCAAAGCATATCGTTTCTTGAACCACTGACAGAATGTTCGTGGGTTGTATGTATGGTAAATAGGTCAGTGATTGACGCTCACAGATCTATTAAATTATTCGAAAAAATACTTGATTGCACTATAATGAAAATATTCTTAATTTCTGGATTAAAATTCATTATGTATTTGGGAGCATGGAAAAAAAATGAAAAACAAAAAATAAAAATGTAGAAACAGTTTTAATTCAGAATTTTCTAGTTAATGTCATAAATAAGTAACAAATTGAATTAAGCATGAAATAAAAATAAAAAAGTAGTAGAAGCAGAATTTTTTTTTCAGTAGAAAAACGGAAATAGTATTTTCTTGTGAAACATACTCCAATAATCATGTCAGAAATTTGATAGGCCTTCTGAATTAGGATATTGAAGAAAATGATCATAATGAAGAAGAAAAGTAGTGTGGCATAGTCTTTATTTATTCTTTATTTTTATTCAAAATATATAATTCAAAATAAATATTTTAAAAATACTTTTTAGTTTGGGGGAAAAAATGTTGTTCCTGTTTCAACAGTGGTGTAAAAAATCTGAAAAATGAAATGACCAATATGTACTAAATATTCTTTGTAGGAATGTACTGTATAAAGTCAATAAGGTCAATTTGATTTCATGTTTATTTCATTAGGAACTTGTCTACCAAATGTGAATATGCCATTCCTCTTTCTTTTATTTGCTTAATCAGTATGAATTAATGTAATGTAACTGAAATCGACAGTGATATATAAACAGCCAAGGCCATATGACACTGATGTTTCACTGCAGATGTGCAGCGTGGGCCCAGAACCAGAGGCATAATCCGGCTGGAAGGCAGCACATGCATTGATAACTTTCAGCTGAGACGGGATATTAGATCCTCCATATTTCTCCAGCTCGGGCTCTGTGAAAGTACTCACTTCACTGTAATTAACCAGAGGAGAAGAGTGCCTGTGAACGGCCCTTGATGTAAATCATTTGACTTCATAAAAAAGATGTGAGCGTGATTTTTGCCTTCCTTTCTGGCGAGGACAGAACATCAGGATGAATAAATCTACATTCGTAGCACGTCTGACATCTAAGACTTGTCAGTCTCCATCTTTGAATCTAGAGGAGTTTGCTAATCAAAGTTTAGGAGACGGTTTCATCCTGGTTTGATCTGCTTGATAAATTTGAGTGGTTGGAGATTAGCTAAAATGTGGCATTTGAGGTTCAAATTAGAGCTGAAGAATCCGGATCTATTGACTAAGAGTGATGGGGTGGCACCTGTTAGCAGTGGGTTACATTTTTAGGATTATATTGCACCATATGCGCATTGATTGGAGAGATACCTCTAATTAGAAAGGCATCGAAGTTTCTCATACTACCCCAACTTATCCCATAAATCTAGCATGGAGAATTGCAGTAGTATGCTCTAAGTGACTGTGCCTGAAGGATGGGTCAGGGTTGACTAGTTGCTCAATAACTGACTAGCTGGTTGGTGAGGGTGATTAGTTTAATTTAGTTGATTTATTTAATCTTTTTAAAGAAGCTTGTAGTGTGCTGACAGTGTAAAAGTTTTTTTTGATGACAAGGACCCCCCAAATATGATGGTCTCCCTGGATCCCGTCCCCAAAACTCAGAAACTGTTGGTACATTTCATAAAGAAATGGCAAGTAACACATTAAATGTGAAATTTTGAAGTTGAAAGACTAAAATAATATTTTCTTGCAAAACATGCTTCAATAATCATAAATAATTTATTTTGTACAGTGAACCTAAAGTTTTACATTTTCATGCATACAGAACTATTGACACTGTGTGAGAAATATTTAAGTGGTATTATAAAAATATTTATTTTTATTGAATATATGGACTTTTAATTAGAATTTAATTGTATTTTGACATTTCACAACTAACCAAATTATTATATATTATTATAATAAAATGTTATTATAAATTATTATTTTAAATGAAGTTCACAGTGTATCTATCTACCCACTTTTAATGTTAGATATATAAATTATGTATAGTTCAGTAAAATTCAATAAAAATTTTTTTAAGTTAATTCTGTTAATAAAAATAAAACTCTCTCTGATGTTTATAAATTCATCCCTACAGTAAAAACAACAAATTCACCACCTCCTCATTTAGTCATTTACATGTACATTTATCCATTTAGCAGACGCTTTTAGCCAATCAAATTTGGAAGCAATCAAAATCAACAAAAGAGCAATGATATGCAAGTGCTATGACAAGTCTCAGTTAGCTTGACGCAGTACACATAGCAATGTTTTTTTTTTTTATATATAATAAATAAAAAGCAAACAGATAGAATAGAAAAAGAATAGAGCAAGCTAGTGTTAGAGGCCTTCCTCAACAAAAGTTTCAAGACAGTCACTACCAGCATTTTTCACACATGAAACCCATTATATTTAGTAAATACGCAAGATTATCTTGTCCAGTAAATGTACTACATGTTCTAACCACACACACAATGGCTTTCCGTTCTTTATCCGCACTGCTTCCATTCACACATCAGTGCCAAAATGCCATATGCCAGGAATGACCTTTAAAGGGGTCATGAACTGCCTTTTTTTATTATTTTGTACCGTTCTCTGAGGTCCACTTATAATGTTATCAAGATTTTTATATTTAAAAAATCATAATTTCAAAGTAAAAGGCTATTTTCTGTTGTGCTTTTGACCCCCCTCATCAGAACACTCTGTTTGAATAGGCATTGGATTGAATAGGATTGTAGACTCGGAAGTAAACGCCCACTGCTATGACTGGCAAACAGTCGTGTATGTTTGACAGCCTTCTGTGATTTAGGTTAAAAATGCATAAATACTCATATCAAATAATCTGTAATAATAGACAAAGCAGCGAGCACGTGATAAAAACAGCTGCTCACACTTGTGTTGCGACATTACTGTCAGATCCAATATAGTCAGCACAGCATCGTCTTTTAGTTTCAATCTTTCTGAAAATCCTGTGTTGAATTGTACCTTGTTTGTAAACGAATCCACGGTAAAATGAAGTGAACAAAGGACTGAGTTCTCACTGACGCGGTCTGGCACAAGTTCATCTACTCTTTCCTAATGTTGGGATCAGAAGGCAAAAGACTGTTTTTCCACAACTTGGCACTGCACAGCATCTTGTTGTCTTTGGAGCATCTTTATCATTTGGTTTCTGCGTAGATCTGCATTTGCCTCTTTCATTATTTACACTATGTGCATGAATCGGTGGGGAGGATAAACAGGCAGCGATGTAGAAGCAGGCGTTGATCTTCTTCTGCGGAGGTGGTGCTTATCCACACTATTACATCATAGAGTGGCACGTTCCACAACCTGTCGTTTTGGCAGTCTGGCTTCAATATAACGCACCAGCCACTGACGCGTTTGGCTGCTGCTCCTCTTACCGTCCCTGTATGGTTATATATTATTTTATTATTTATTTTATTTATCTATTTTCTCCTCCACTCTTGCGGCTGCGATGTGGTTGTTCCATTTTATATACTTTGGATTGTTGCTTTTATTTTTGCACTCCACTTGGATTAACTCGCGGCGTGCTAAGGAGAATCAACTCTGTGGACTGGCTGTGAATGTGGATCTTGTGACATTGAGCTCATGGTGTGCTTCAGGGATTCAATCTGGACCGGCCGTTTATGTGGACTTAAAGACTATGGCCCTAAGGTACACTGCACGCCAACTTTTGAGCTTAAAACCGTTTTCTTATCGTTAACCTAAAGATTCTTATGAACTTTGTCAAGATGCTGGCTTGCTGCGTCCTAAACGCTACATACATCGGGGCTCGAGGTGCAGCCTTTTTGTTTAATCTCCTCCTAATGTATTTAACTTTGTCACTACATGCCGGCGTAAGATTAACTGTTTGCCTTCCACTGGTGTCGATCATAGGAATTTAATATCTGTCCCCCGTGTGGAGGATAAACCACTGCCGTCTTTATCGCATAGCCCGATTCATGCTGCATTGTTTAATGCCCGCTCTATGAATAATAAGGCGCTGCATTTAGCTGATCTAATCTCTGATAAAAACTTGGACTTTCTGTTTTTAACTGAAACGTGGCATAAAGGAGATGCTGTACTACTGTTTAATCAGATCACTCCTCCTGGATTTGGAACTTTAAACCTCCCGAGGTCATCTGGTAGAGGTGGTGGTATTATTGCTGTCTACAATTGGCAGTTCAATGTCAGTGCTGTGACCATTCCTCAATATTCAACATTTCAGTGCTTGGTCTTAAGTTTCTCTGGCTCTACTTCTACAATCATTGCTACTGTCTACAAACCACCTAAAATTAAGTGTCATGCAGCTTTTATGTCTGATTTTGCTGACTTTTTGACAATGCTGACCCCAAAGTTCCATAGAATCCTTATTGTGGGGGACTTTAATATTCATGTGGACCAAAGTGACTCTGTAATGGCAAAGGAATTTCTATCATTACTGGACTGTTTTAACTTTTCGCAATTGGTAACAAGTCCGACACATTGCAAAGCTCATACACTGGATCGCATTAATTGAGCCTGCAAGATCTTATTTTTCTCAGACTATTGAAAACAACCAAGGAAACCCGAGACACTTGTTTAAAACTATAAATTGCCTGCTTCAAGTTGATGCCGTTTCTCAGTAGTTATGTAATTCATTTCTTAAATTTTTCAATTTAAAAGTTGATCATGTTCATAAACAAATTTCTGTTTCACCTGTTTCTACCACCACATGTCACTGTTCACCTGAGTTCACTGATGTTTCTCTTATTAACTTTCCTCAACTCGATACTGAGACTCTTAAACGGGAGGTATCTAGCATGAAATCTACCACTTCCTTGCTTGACCCTATTCTGACTAGCTTATTTAAATCTTGCTGTGATGCTTTGTGTCCTGCTGTTCTCAGTATTATAAATGATTCCTTACAGACTGGGGTTGTTCCAGCAGCATTAAAGATTGCTGCTGTTACCCCTGTACCTAAAAAAGAAAACGTTGCACTAGATGATTTCAATAACTTTCATCCTATTTCAAATCTCCCGTGTTTGGCAAAATTACTTGAGCGTATTGTTGCCTCTCATTTGTGTAATCATCTCATAGTTAATAACCTTTTTGAGTCTCTTCAGTCGGGTTTTCGTAAATTTCACAGTACTGATACTGCCTTGGTCAAGGTCACCAATGATTTGTTGATAGCTTCTGACTCTGGTGCAACATCTGTTCTTATTCTTCTTGATCTAAGAGCTGCGTTTGATACTGTGGATCACAGTCTATTACTTACTCGTCTTGAAAGAGTGTTTGGTGTGTCTGGGAAGTAGTTGCGGTCTTATTTTACTGACCGTTCCCAGTTTGTTTCTATGGGTTGTTATAGGTCCGAGATTAGCTTTGTCTCAACTGGTGTCCCTCAGGGGTCGGTTTTAGGCCCTTTACTTTTTAACATTTATTTGTCACCTGTAGGTCACCTTTTGAGATCGCTCGGCCTTCATTATCATTTGTATGCCGACGATACACAGATTTATATACATTCAAATCCTCATGAGCGCCTTGACGTTGCTTATTTGTCTGACTGCATTACTGAGATTAATACATGGATGGATAATAATTTCTTGTTTGAACGGTGATAAAACTGAAGTTATGCTTATAGGTTCCCGTCATCAAATTTCTCAGTTCATGACCCCTTTAAACGGTTGTACCATTTAGCGTTTTTCTACTTTGGTGACATTTCTTTCCACAATGTAGATAATTATTTTTTGACACATGGGTTTACAACTAAACGGCATGGAGTAACTGCATCAGCTCTTTCAAAACTTTGTGATAGGCTTGAAAAATATATGGAAATGGCTTGTGAAGCATGTCTTAGGTGTCTAAACCAGTCTAATTATGCAGAGCTAGTTCAGACAAACTGCCAACTTGTCAAATTTAAAAATATGTAGATTTGCACTTAAAGTATTAGACTATTGTTTCTGTGTAGACTGCATTGTGTACAGTAATTGTGTTGTAAATGAAGCTCTCTGCTGGAAAATAGGGGATTGTTTGCTCTGGATTATGGCTAATGTGGGTGGCTGGAAATAAAGATTGGAGAATTTGAAATGTTCTTAGGGAAGAATATATTTATTTTTGAGTGGCTGAAAGTATTGTACGTGCATCTAAACCGAGGAGCCAGGAGGCTGGAAGAGAGAGAGAGAGAGAGAGAGGGGGAAAAGGAGAGAGTAAGAGTGTGTCTGGATCGTCACCGTGTCACGTGACTGTCAGGTTTCCTTGGAGACAGCAGCAGTGTTGTGCATTGAGATGCTCCTTCAGTTGAGCACAGAACAGGACAGGCAGCTGGACAGAGCGGTCACCGCTTACGTCTCACCGCTTGACAGACGGCCACTCTTTGCCTTGCGGGAGGTGGGTGAATAATTGTATAGAACAGAAGCGCTTTCCTAATTAAAAAATGAGTCTTTTGTGTTTTTAACATGCAGTTATAGTAAATGTCTAGCACTGTTGTTGGGGATTTGCTTGCCATGTGTTGGATCACTTTGCGCAATACTGGTAACTATTTCCTTCAAGGTCTCGGAAGGATGCCACAGCTCGGCTGCTCGGATTGCAATATGATGACATTTCACGATTCGTGTGACATGATGCTAGCATCCTCAGGGAACATTAACGTTAGGACGTCTCAGTAATGCAAATGCGCCGAACCTCTGAGCGACTGAACTAAGGAACGGCATTCTTTGGATGTTTCCTTTCATTTAAAGAGATTGCATTTTGTATTGCAGTAGACAAACACTTCAGATATGAGCAAGGTTAATGGAAAACCTGGGAATATCAAGGAATTTTAAAATTATGATTTTCAGACTAGGAAGTCACTGAAAAGTTATGGAAATGTTGTATTTAATATAGATTTTTCAAGTTGTGCTAAACTGATTTTTTAGTAGATTGTTTAAAAAAAATTAAAACTATCCATTAATTATAAATAATGGAAGAAAATATGGAAAATTCATGAAAATGTATCAAACAAGATGTAAAAATGAATAGGGAAAATAAACATGAAAGAACTAAAACTAAAAATATTGGTATAGACACAGTTTTCACTCAGAAATGAATAGCAAATTTCACAATTAATTACAAAGAAACTGAATAACATTGATTTAAACAAACATTTGAAGTAGAAAGAATGAGATAGTATTTTTGTAAAATGTACTTCAATCTGTTTTATTTACAATTTCACAAAAAAATTACAGTGTGATATAAGGAAGGGAAGTTTTTAATATTATTTTTTAAATATTGTTTAAAAAAAATAACTTCATTAATCATAAATAACTGGGAAAATGATGGCGATAATTGTGAAAATGTTTTAAACAAGAAGTCAAAAATAGGAAAAATAAAAATGAAAGAAATAGACTTAAGATATAGAAACAGTTTTCACTTAGAAACTGATAGCAAATTTCACAATTAATCACAATCATCAAGTAATACATGGAATTAAACATACAATTTCGAAGTAGAATGAATGAAATAGTATTTTCTTGTAAAATGTACTCCAATAAAGTGTTTTAATTACAATTTCACAGAAAAAAATGACATTGTAATGTAAGGAAGGGATGTGTTTAATTTGGTTATTTCGTATGAATTTCTATGATGTGATTTGTATGAAAACGTGCGAGTTCTAGAAATAAAGCATGAAGGTCAGTGGGTCACAAGCAGATTGTATGAAAATGTACAAATAAGATTTTGTGAATTAATAGGAATTAGCCACCAGTTTGCCAAACCCCAAAAAAGTGAGTAGACAAAAAGCAATTTATAACATCGAAATTTTGGAATTACCCTTATCAAATGAAGCGAAAGGTCTTGTCAAGTGTGTTCATCAGGACTTGCGGGCATCGAGTCCAGATGGATCCCATAGCACTGTTTACTCACACAAATTACCTTCTGCAATGTCACCCCCTCCTATTTCTCCCAGCCTTCTCGGATTTCTGCAGCTTTAATTAGAATTCCTCCAAACCCTTTTGTCGTCTTGTTAACTTAATTAAGTTTGGGCAAATAGCATTAAATTAAAACGTGTGCATCCAGAAGGCGATTATGATGAGGAAGTTTAATGTGCGCTCAAACGGTGTACTTCAAAAATAACATCACTTCTTAGAGCAGTTTGATGTCCCTCGCTCACTGGGAAAGCTTAGAGCGTCATCCGTAGGTTTGTGTCTAGGCTTGACTCAAACTCTGTGATTTTGCAGTCAGCTGAGGCCAGTGGCCAACGACATGAACGATACGGTTCTCATTTCCTCTGGGGCGCCCACACCTTCAAAAAGGTAAGCGCTCCACACAGGCTTCTGTCTGCATGCTGATTGTGTGTGTGTGTGTGTGTGTTTTAAGCTCCTCCACTTAAGCCTGTTATGTAAAATGGCTTGTTTTGAAATTATGCTGCACCGATGAGTAGAAGATTGTAGCATCTTTCTCTGGGCGGAATATTTTCCATGTTTATTGCATCGCTGCAGAATTAGGTTGAATGTTTGCCTTTCAAAGGCAGATGACTAAAAGCAGTGAATCGAGAAATTGGCGTGCTGTCTCTGAACCCTCTGCGCTTCCCGGGCTGGGCTGCAGCCCAAGGTGATCCGGAAGATAAACTCTGATGGAACGAAAGCCTTATCTTGTAAATAGAGAGCTGGTCAGGTTGGCTTTTTCTGTTTTGTGCTGTTGACACATGCCCAGGTTCCCAAGACAAATGCCTTTGCTTATAGTCTCTTAACACTGGTCTTTCAAGCATCGTGAAGTTTAAGGCTCAGATTAGCCGAAAATGAAATTCTGTCATCATTTATTCATCCTCATGTCGTTCTAATTCCTTCAAGACTTTCATTCTTCTATAGAAAACAAAAATAGATTTTAGGCAGAATGTTCATGCTGCTCTTTTCCGTAGAATAAAAGTGAATTAGGACAGATGATATAAAGTTTCAAAAATTACAGTGGAAAGAAGTACCATAATAGTCCATTTGATTTGAGAACTATATTTTGTATTTTTCGGTGCTATACAATAACTTCATGTGAGTAACAGAATGAAATTTAAAGGAACACTCCACTATTTTTGAAAATAGGCTCATTTTCCAACTCCCCAAGTTTTACAGAGTTTTACCGTTTTCGAATACATTCAGCCAATCTCCAGGTCTGGCGGTAGCACTTTTAGCGTAGCTTAGCATAGATCATTGAATCTGATTAGACCGTTAGCATCTCGCTTAAAAATGACCAAAGAGTTTTGATATTTTTCCTATTTAAAACTTAACTATACTCTCATTCTGGCATAATAATCAAGGATTATTGTAAGTAGTCCCTGAAAGCAGTCCCCATCTTTATCATAACTAGTTACCTAGCTGGGGACTACTTTCAGGCGCTGCGTAATATCATTACACCTGCTGCACACATAGTACGGCAGCAAAGGTCCTTGATTATTACATCAGAATGAGAGTATAGTTCCTAGCCATATCGACCTAGAAAATTTCATTTTCCGTCGGTCTTAGTACACGGTGTAACTACAGAAGAGTCAAGTTTTAAATAGGAAAAATATTGAAACTCTTTGGTCATTTTTGAGCAAGATGCTAACGGTCTAATCAGATTCAATGATCTATGCTAAGCGACGCTAAAAGTGATACCGCCAGACCCGGAGATCGGCTGAATGGATTCGAAAACGGTAAAACTCAACTGTTTAACTCTAGGGGAGCTGGAAAATGAGCCTATTTTTCTAGTTGTTATTCACTGCAATCTTCCCAGCCATGGTATTTTAGTATAGGGACCAATTCTCACTAGTTGCTTATTAGCAAGACTATTATTAACATATTGGCTGTTTATTAGTACTTATAAAGCACATATTCTGCATGACCACATTCTACATCCCTAATCCTACCCAATACCTAAACTTAACAACTACCTTACTATTAATAAGCAGCCAATAGGAGTTTATTGAGGCAAAAGTCTGTTGAGGCAATTGTTAATGGTGAGAACTGGAGATTAAAATAAAGTGTGACCCCAGCCGTTGTAACGTAACGCCGTTCTAGGAGAACAGGAAGACGAGAAATACCAATTAAACAGATCCTTTAATGGAATAAACTTAAACAAATACCACAGTTCACAACATTAACAAAAATTTTAGACTCGACGAAGGCTAGAACAAAACTGAATGCTTATAAAGGAATAGGAACAAAGGAGTAAACGAGATAATTAACAAGATGAGCAGGATGAATCATTAACTAAACAAGGACAGGAACTACCAAATAAGGGCAAAACAGAACTAAAAGGAAACCGACACGTGACAGCCGTAGTTGGGAAAATGAAAACTGTCTGGCATAATTTACTCACTCGCATGTCGTTGCAAAACTCTATGACTTTCTTCTGTAGAAAAGAAGATATTTCGAAATATTTATTTATTTATCCAACCAAAACTGATTGGTTATACCAGAATTCTTCAAAATATCTTCTGGAGAAGAAAGAAAGTACAGTACATATAATTTGGAATGAGATATAGGTGAATAAATGAGGAGAGAATTGTCATTTTTGGTAGAAATGTCCCTTTAAAATTCAGTGACATTCATGGTTACTTAATTTATGTGACGATTTATGAAGAAAATTATGGTTAGATGAATGTGGTGAAAAAGTACAACATTATAAGAGTTTGTTTTACATTCTTGTGGGAAATTCTCACGCAAAGGTTTTCAGCAGCTGAAAAATGATCATGCCATTGCTCCAGCAGTATTTCATAAGGTGGCATTTATAAGAGATGGTTTGATGCAGTGAGTGAATTACACACAAAACTTTCAGAGGGATTGACTTCAAAGTTTTGGCAGAAATTTCTCATGAGATTTTTCTTGCACAACCAAACTTGTCTCTAGCATTGTAAACATCTTAATTTACTGAAGTATTTTTTTATTATTTACATTCAAGCATTTGGTATATGTTTTTTTAAGCTACTTGCATTGTATTAAAGATCATGCATTCACTGGGAATTGAACCTATGACCTTGGGTTTGCTAGTGCCATGCTCTACTTTTTGAGCTATATATAGAAATTCAACTTTATAATGTGTAAATCGAAAAAGTATTATTGACAGGTTTTTATTTTTCATTTTAAACAGATTACTGTTGCTATAGTTTGATGTCTGTTGTACATTCTGGCAAATATATTGAAACATATATATGGTGTACACTTATATGTAGAAAAAAAATACTTTTACCCCCCCATACCAGTTTTTGAGTGTTATTTTAGTGTCATTGATATACTTTTATAGTTTTTATTAATACTTAATTCATTTTTTTTCTTTCCATTTTCATTTTTGAAAATGTTTAGTAATTTTGTTATGTGTCACTTTTTTAATGTTTATATAGTTTACATTTTTGATCTCAGTGTTTCGTGTTTCATTGGCAACTAGCTAGAATAAAAGAAGTTATTTCAGATAAAAGTAGCAAATGTTTTTTATGGTGTTAATTTTGTTAACTATAATAACCTTGCCTTTTATTTTGACTTCTTTTATATTCAAAGCTTCATTAGTGGGATCAGACACTCTATACTCCCTCATAATTGTATGAATTTCTTTGGAAAAGATACGTACAGAAACCCACAGTTTATTGCGTAACATTTTGTATTTTATTATACCGGTGAGCCCTGGTGCAAACATTTCCATCAGCCGAAAATTCAGTCCCACTCTTTATAAGATCCACCATTCCCTGTTTATTTACAGCCGCTGCCAAAGCAGCCCGTTCCTCGTAGGCTTTCTAGTGTCGCATGCCTTCATTTGAACACATATTGGAAAGTAAGCCGTTACATTTGTTGTCATTGTGTCAGGCCACTGACAATACTTAATATCGGGTGAATACTAAAACACATCGAGTCTCGGAGCGACGCGTGTCGTGACGGCAAATCACTTAAATGGACCAGATGTGGCATGTTTTGCACAGAGAGGGGTTGGTTTGTGTGTATTCTGCTCTAAATATAGCTCAGCATTGAGGCAGGACTATGGACGGGTAAACACTTCACCCTACATGAAGTCCCTCACCGTAATGATCAGAGTCAGTCTAAAAGGAACTGACTTTACTCGACTCTTTAACCTCAGGCGATCGGAGATGCCACGCATTTAAATGAGGTCTGTGGTCAAGGGAGATTGTAGATGTTAGTTTCATCTTCGCTTCCACCAAAAACTCGCCACTGGTTATGAAATCAAAAACACAGACTGTCAGTCGCCCTGCTTGAACCTTTCACCCAACATCACAAGCTTACGTTACAACACATTGTTTGTGTGAGTACAATGTCAAATGCCGGTAATGCCTGCGGCGCCAAAAATTTATGCGGAATTATAATGCAGTTAATTCTCGTCTCGACTCTTGTTTACTGGAGTCTGCCAAAATGAAGATGTTAGGGACACAAGAAGTGCTCCTTAGCATTCTTATGTAATTATGCTGGGTTCAACCCATCACACTTGATTACGTTTGTCAGTCTTGATGATTTTTAGCAGTCGATACCAATACCTGTGAAATTACGCAGATTACTAAAAGCATTCAATCGAGAAATTGGCTGCTGTCTGTGAACCCTTGGTGCATCTCAGGCTGGGCTACTGCCCAAGGTGATCCTTTGATCGTTTATTTGCATGTGCTATCTGCATTGTTTTAGCACCTCATTCGCTAAAGGAATTATGCAAATCAGGCAAAGCTGCAAGTGCATCAACAAAATCTGTAATGAATGCAATTCCTGATCTTTCAGGCCGGTTATAAATTCTTTATTATATGGAGGATGCGGCAGACTCCTGTGATCTGGCAAAGAACACTTTACTGGGACTCTAGCACTATTTCAGTCCATTAAGCAACAGGTTCAATTAAGATTAGTGGGTGATTAGTGATTAAGATCAAATTTTATGCCAACACAAGTAGATTTTCATGATTCTAGTTACCTATTTTGTTCCACAGTAACGATTGATATTATGGAGAACACACTCCTTCATTTAAAAAGTTAATACTAACTATATAAATACTAACAAATTATTAATTACTTTAAACGATTAACCTATTTAATCCCAATTTTTTTTCCATATATGAAAATATCCAAATGACGTGTCATTAGTAACTCTTTGAAATAATCAATAATGTATATATTTTTTTTTTTATCTTTTGGGAAAGTGTGTGAAAAATTGTGTATCAGTCTGGTGTGACAGTCTGACTGGTGGGATATATGGGATATGGAACATATTTTTGCAGTCATCAAAAGTTTTATATATCTCAGCTCAACTATTTTAAACTGTTTCATAACATTCTAGGGTTACTATTATGCAGAAAAACAACACTAATAGGAATACTGAGATAAAAGACAAAAAAATACAACCATCAACGTATTTCAAAATGGTTACTTTATTGTAACATATATCATAAAATAGGGTTACACTTTATTTTAAGGTGTCCTTGTTACAGTTTAATTATACATTTAAGTACTGAGTAATGTTAATTCACTATATGTACTTACTATATGGTTAGGGTTACTTGCATGTAATTATGCATAATTTAGAGTTATTATAATTGTAAGTACATGTAACATGTGTAACAAGGACACCTTAAAATAAAGTGTTACCAAAAAATGTTATATTAGTGCTACCAGTATTACAAAATCAGTATTGTAACTTATTTGTAAAATTTTAATTTATTCACTGTAACTTTTTCATTGCTACATTTTAGTGTAACCTTCACTAACAACTGCAATTGGATGTGTGTGGATAGCTAAATGCACTATATTATCCCACCAGTCACAATAGTTGCCATCAACTTGTTTACTCATTCTATGGTCATTATGTGACAATTTGCACTACATATTTAATTGAGACCCTTTATTTTTTCCATATTTGCAGGAAATGCACCAGTCAATAATATTTTTAGCGATTTATAAATGAATACCTTCTTTACGGTCACGGTCATTGTGACTGGTGGGATTAAATTTATAGCTGATGTATATAGTTATCAAAAAGCTTGAAAAGTTTCAGATCTGTAAGATTTTTTAAAATGTTTTTGGAATAATTTTCGTTTGCTCACCAGTGCTGCATTTGTTTGATCAAAAATACAGTAAAAACAGTAATACTGTGAAATATTACCACAGCCTAAAAGATCTGTTTAATATTTGATTATATTTAAAATTTTGATTATATTTATTTATTTTTGTGATGCAAAGCTGAATTTTCAGCATCATTACTCCAGTCTTCAGTGTCACTGTGTCACATGACCCTTCAGAAATCATTCTAATATGCTGATTTGCTGATTTTCTTTTTATTAATATTATTGTGCTGCTTAATATTTTTGTGGAAACCTTGATACTTTCTTCAGGATTTTTTTTTTTTTTTTGATGAATAGAAAGTTAAACAGCATATTTGAAATAGAAATCATTATAAATGTCTTTACTGTCACTTTTAATTAATTTAATGTGTCCATGCTTAATAAAAGTATCAGATTATTTAAAAAAAATGTTACTGACCCCAAATTTTTGTTAGTTATGGACGACAAAAAATACAGCTATGGAAAGCAGCTGTCTGTCAGTGTGTGCCTGTGGAATTAAGTTTCAGTATTGCCACAATGCAGTAAAAGTTTGGTTTTTAACTTTTTTTCTTTTAAATAATATTATCTTGGCACTGAAGTACCAGTACTTTTAACATTGCTGATGTTTGCCATGTTATAAGCCATAATGATTTTGTTTGGACAGTAACACTGTGCATTGCAGCTTGATGAAGATGACTTTCCAAAATGACATTGCTCATGTAATTTATAAAACAGACAGCTTTATGTACACTTGCACACTGTTACAAAATCATCATCCTGTTCCTCTTCAGTAGTGACACTTGGTACAAACCTGGGACGTGATCTGGGTGATGCACAAGTGGCAAACAGCCACGTCTATATACCTCATAGTCTATCAGCCCGATTAAAGAGGAGGCATGAGAAAAATAACTGCATTAGTATTTAATTACAATAATAATAAATATTATAAATTAGATTTTTGAAAGAATGTGTATATATATATATATATATATATATATATGTAGCAAATTAGCTCAAAGTGAGATGAACATAATTTATCATAACGGGTTGTTATCAATTATATATTCATCTTCAGGAATTAACTGTAGCATTAATAGTACAATAAAATGATTTGTTCGTCTGCAGTATGGACAGTTTCAATTGTCTATTGACTCTAAGGAAAATTATAACCATTGGCAATTTAGCACTCATATAAAGGTCGAATGTGGGGCCAGGTCTGTGAATTATATGCAAATGTCAAAAGGCTAAAAGGGGTCTCTTAAGACATAAAGTCCCAATGACCATCAAGGATCATAAGCAGATGCTACATATATATATGTATACAGACATGGTCAGAATTGTTGGCAAACTTGGTAAATATGATCAAAGAAGGCTGTGAAAATGAATCTGCATTGTTTATCCTTTTGATCTTTTCTAAAAAAAATTCACAAACCTCCATTTGTCAGTTTAACAGCTCTAAATTTTCTCCTATAATGCCTGGTGAGGTTAGAGAACCCCTGACAAGAGATCAGAGACCATTCCTTCATCCAGAATCACTCCAGACCCTTTAGATTTGTGTTGTTTTTGAGGTTTGTGTTTGGATTATTGTACAGTTGGAAGATTCAAACATGGCTCATTATAAGATTTCTAACAGAGTCAATCACTTATTGATTTTTTATCTGTTGGTATTTGATAGAATTCATGATGCCATGTGTCTAAACAAGATGTCCAGGACCTCCAGCAGAAAAATAGGCCCACAACAGCAAAAATACCACAGTATATTTCATTGTACACATGGGGTACTTTTTATCCCCGTGTTCACCAAACCCATCTTGAGTGTTTGCTGCTAAAAAGCTAATTTTTTTGTTTCATCTGACCATAGAAGCCAGTGCCATTTGAAGTTCCAGTCGTGTCTGATAACTGAATACGCTGGAATGTGTGTTTGGATGAGCGATGAGAATTTTTCTTGAAACCCTCCCAAACAACATGTGGTGATGTAGGTGCTGTTTGACAATTTTTTTTAAGGTTTTCTGACACCGAGACTCAACCTTTCTCTACAATTCTCCAGCTGTGGTCCTTGGAGAGTCTTTAGCCACTCAAACTCTCCCTCTCACCATGCATTAGGACGATATAGACACGTGTCTTCTTCCAGGCAGTTTCGTAACATTTTCTGTTCATTGGAAATTCTTAATTATTGCCCTGATGGTGGAAATGGGAATTTTCACTGCTCTAGCTCTTTTCATCACACACACACACATGTTTGTTTTTGTGAAAAGTGGGGACATCCCATAGGCGTAATGGTTTTTATACTGAACAAACTGTATGTGCTATTGCCCTACACCTACCCTACACCTAAACGTAGCCCTCACAGGAGACTGTGCATTTCTACTTTCCCCCCAAAAAACTCACTCTGTATGATTTATTTGAGCTTTATTGTACCAATAAGGTGGCATCCATTTGAATTAAAATTATAATTTACACTCAGTACGTTATTATTGCATACAGTTTTTTTTTTTACTACAATACTGAGGTGCAGATAATTGCCATTATTTGCAACAAGTAGTATACATATATATATATTAGATCGCGATTAATCGTTTGACAGCACAGATGTGTGTGTGTGTGTGTGCGTGCGTGCGCGTTTTTGTGACAAATGAGGACATAAATTTGTATAATGACACAGGTATTACAAGGTGAAGGTGACTTTTCAGGACATTGCCCCATGTCCCCACTTTCAAAACGTTTATAAATCATACAGAGTGAGTTTTTTGGGGGAAAGTAGAAATGCACAGTCTCCTGTGAGGGCTAAGTTTAGGTGTAGGGTTGGTGTAGGGCAATAGCACATACAGTTTGTACAGTATAAAAACCATTACGCCTATGGGATGTCCCCACTTTTCACAAAAACAAATGTGTGTGTGTGTGTTGTGAAGGAAAATGTAAAAAAAAATATTACAACAACCCTTGATTTCTCTAACTCTATCAGTAGCAAGATTCAGTGTGAAACTTTTTGGGGCTTGAAACTTCATAAGAAGTTTTTCTTTCTCTCTCCAAGTCATTTTGGGTGTAATTGCGTGGCCTTGTAGGAACATCAGAGCTGTAGGCGGGACAATGAGCGCGAGCGAGTCTCTGCTGATGGTGCACCTCTCCAGCATGCGTTCATTTACCGGGTTGGGCCTTCAAGGACAAGTGGCCTTGTGTACAATTTATCGTCTGCTGGGTCATGGCCAGTCTTGCTGCCAGAACAGAAATATCATTTTCCATTTGCTCCGAATGAGTTTTTAATTTGAAGTTAAGTGAGTATTGACCACCTGTCACTGGATATGAAATCATAGACTCCCGCTCTATCACAGTCTGGCCATTCAGAGAGTGTTGATATGCTCTCCATGTCCTTTATCCACTTTTGGTTTGGAAAGAGTCAGAGTGTACTTTTTATTTGACTTTTTTTACATTTAGACTTTACATTTAATTTTCATGGCCATTGTCTGTCCTCGCTTTGATCCTTAGGATTTAATGTTCCTTCAGGACTTTTATGATTTAAACTATTCTTTTGACAAACTATTAACTATGTGAAGTAATTTGTTAATATTTATCATGAATGGCAGATGTTCACACTGTCACTTCTAGTTACCATATATACTTTTATTTTGGCAATAAAGTTGAAGTGATGTGATCTGTTTTTGTTTTTTGTTTTTTTTTATAGTATTTTTCCCTTTTTTGGACTGTATAGAGTAAGCATGGAAACTATGTGCCACCAATTTTTAATTTTCCATAAGGTTTTGCATGTTTGGACTTTTTTTCACTTGTACTCATTGTGTGGCTGGTGAATTGTAATTTAAATTTTAGTAATTGTTTTATATTTCAAATACAGTTTTAATATAATTGAATATTTTTGTAATGTTATATTTAGTAATAAATAATAATAAAACATATTTTTATATATTTGTAATATTTCAAATGCAATTTTGATAATTGAATATTCATTGTCATAATGTAATAATAAAAATAATGTATTATTATTGTTGTTGTTAGTAGTAGTATTGTTGTTGTTATTATATTATTTATAATGATTTTATTTTAGTAATGTTTAATACTTCAAATACATTTTAATATAATTTAATATTTTTTTAATGTTATATGTAATAACATTATTATTATTATTAAGTTTGCAGGGGCATATTTTCATTTAATGAATTTCAGAAAGACCCATTTGTTTCAGTTATTCACCCACAGCTTTTCCGCTCAGTGAGTTTTTTTTTCTTAGTCCCTTGCTTTGCACTGGTATTTGTCTTGAATAAGTGCACATCATTTTAAACATATTTGTTAAAAGTGCTCCTCATTTCTTTGCATAAAGCTGTTTAATGAGAAATAATTACCCAGAGCACCTTTAAGTGTCAATATAAGGGCCTAACAGTCGCTGTCAGGGTGCCATATCAATAAGTGGATTCCAGTGGATCATTCTCAGCGTGACACTGATTATTATAAACAGCATGTCTTTCTGTGAGACGTCTGGCATGAAAACAACCCTCTTAATGAATCACTCCACTGAGAGTGTGAGAGTTCAGGCAGGTCACGGCGGGGCCACAGGGACTGACACAGCAGTCCAGAACTGTGCAACTCATTTATTATCCTATTGTATTATCAGACTAATATAATATTTGTGTTACATTTGATTGATGAATGCAGCGTGTGCATGTTGATAAATGTGTGTTTTGGTGTGGGGTCTAACTCGCAGAATATACACATTCACACATATGCACATGTGATTCACTCCTAATTGTAGAGCACTTAGTGAGGAAGAAAAACATATGCTCCGTCATCTGCTCCAGCCATATGCCAAACCCTATAACATAAGAGCCGGCCACACTACCAGAGCCTATGCATTCACTACACACGTCTGCGCTCTGCATCCATTCAGACACAAGGTACCTGCTCTGAGGATTTTAGGTGGATGAAAATGCTAATACTGATATATTACAAATAATCTAATGTAATTATAACAAATTAAATCGATATAAAATTGCTGAAATTATATTAGAAATTACTAAATGTGCTAAAAAAACACACTAAAAATATGATTATAATATTTTATATAATTATCTAAAAACTACTCAAAATTCGCTGCAGAAATGTGGAAGAAAATATACTAATCATATATCTTTATAAATAAATAAATAAATCATCTTGACTTTGTCTGCAATGAATGTATATAAAATAGCTGTAAGTAAATGAACATTTTCAAAATATTTACTCAAAATTCACTAGAAAAATTTGGAAATTATATTATATAAAAATATTTACTGAAACATTTGGAAAAAATATATATTATATATCTGACCATGGGACTGCGCCATAGATCTGCTTCCGGGTGAGTCAGTGCCCGGCGGAAGGAGATATCCACTTTCCATCCCAGAGCAGAAGACCATGGAGGAGTATATTGAGGAGGAGCTACAACAAGGTTACATCCGCCCTTCCACGTCCCCTGCTGCTTCGAGCTTCTTCTTTGTCGCAAAGAAGGACGGAGGGCTAAGACCTTGTATAGATTACAGGGCACTGAATAAAATCACCGTTAAGTTTCGCTACCCACTTCCCCTGTCCCAGCGGCGCTAGAACACCTACGCGGAGCCAGAGTGTTCACCAAGTTGGACCTCCGCAGCGCCTATAACCTCATCCGGATACGTGAGGGGGATGAGTGGAAAACAGCTTTTGTGACCCCTACTGGGCACTACGAATACTGCATCATGCCATATTGCCTAGCCAATGCCCCCTCTGTATTCCAGGATTTTATACACAACGTTCTCCGGAAGTTTCTCCACAAGTCCGTACTCGTCTATATCGATGACATCCTCGTGTACTCCCGGAGCATGGCCGAACATCGCCATCACGTTGCGGAGGTCCTGAAACGCCTGAGAGAACATCATCTCTATCTGAAAGCAGGAGAAATGTTCTTTCCATCAAGACTCAGTGCAGTTCCTTGGTTACAACATCGATCACAATGGTATCCAGATGGACGAGGGGAAGGTAGCCGCCATCAAAAACTGGCCCATCCCCACGACCATTAAAGAGCTGCAACGTTTCCTTGGTTTCTCAAATTTATATCGTCGATTCATCCGAAACTACAGTACCATTTCCAGTCCCCTCACCAACCTCCTGCGAAACAAACCCAAAACCCTCTCCTGGTCTCCATTAGCCACCGAAGCCTTTCAGACCCTCAAGGATGCATTCATCAGCACTCCACTTCTCGTCCACCCCGACCCTGAGAAACCGTTCATCGTGGAGGTGGATGCCTCTACCACTGGCGTTGGAGCAGTGTTGTCTCAGCAGCAGGGGACACCAGCAAAACTCCATCCATGTGCCTTCTATTCCCGTAAACTCAGCCCGGCAGAGATGAACTATGACATCGGGAACCGCAAGCTACTAGCCATCAAGCTAGCGCTCGAGGAGTGGAGACATTGGTTAGAGGGTGCTCAACAACAGTTCACTGTCTTAACAGATCACAAGAATCTGGAATACCTGCACGACGCTAAAAGATTAAACCCACAACAAGCCCGATGGGCATTGTTCTTCACCCGTTTCAATTTCTCCATCTCGTACCGACCTGGCTCCAAGAACGGCAATGTCTCCACCAACACTCCACCGGGCTGTCCACCAGGACTCAATATATCCCCTGGACCCAGCGCACTCCTCTCATTCAGTCAGCACACTCCTCTCTGGGCACTGGCCACCCAGGGGCCAATGCTACCCTCTTGTTGCTGAAGGAACGCTTCTGGTCGCCCAGCATGGCTCGAGACATCAGAAGCTTCATACAGGGGTGCTCTGTATGTGCCATCTCTAAGAGCCCTCGCCATCTACCATCTGGCAAACTCCACCCGCTGCCCGTTCCTGATCGACCCTGGTCTCACCTAGGAGTGGATTTCATTACGGACCTTCCACCTTCAAGTGGCAACACATGCATCCTGGTAATTATTGATAGATTCTCTAAATCAGGGGTGGGCAAACTTTTTGACACGAGGGCCACATCAAGTTTTCCACATTAAGTGAGGGGCCTCATAATATGAAGCTTTGATTTATTTAAATTTTTTTTCTAAATTGACACTCACTTACTACTGTACTATGTATACTTGTACCTACATGGCAGTTCTATTCTTGTACCATCTCTACCTATTTTTATGAGCACTTTATGACACACAGATAAGTGTGTCAAATCAATTAAAATTATAAGACACATTTTATAATTTCATTCAGAAATAATGCAAAATAAATTAAACGTTTACAAACATTAGAAACATGTATTTATATTTCCTACACTCCACAAACAATCCTGTAAATTTAGCAGTGTTCAGAATAGAAAAAAGACATTGCTTTGATTGCTTTATATAAGTCGCCTTGGAAATCGCAGCACATTTCAGATGAAAAAACGCAATTTATAATCCAGAAAAACATTACTATATCCATTTTCATAAAAATGTGTGTGGAAAACAGAAGAAAGCATATCTTTGCAAGATAAAACGACAAATTATTTCCATGTTTTCCCCACAAAATTACAGCACCCGTGAGCAGGAGGATAACACTGGCATTTGTTCTGATACTGGAAAGTATTTTAATAATTTTTCAAACAGTTCCAATACAAGGCATTTTTCAAAACAAATGAACACTTTCACATTTTTAAAACGTAACTTATTTACAATGGTGCCAGTTTTGTAGTGTATATAGCTATTTTGACTTTTTATTTTGTATTTTCTGTGCGGCTTGAACGCGGTGTCCGTCAAAAATAGACTAGGCGCCTCTCTTTAGTGAAGCCGCGCAGAGAGCCGCTTCTGAAACGTGCCGCAGATCGACTGGAGCGGCGGGACAGTGTAAATCAGGGGTTATATACTGCAATACAGGCTACAGCGCCATCTATTGGATTTTACTGATATTGCATATTGGAACAACTGCCTCACGGACTGGATGAAAACTGCCGTAGTTTGCCCACCTCTGCAGATTCGTATCTTTTTTTTTTTTAAATCCCTCGCGGGCTGCCACAGGAGTGATAGCGGGCCGTAGTTTGGACACCCCTGCTCTAAATCCTGTCGTCTTATCCCCCTCAAAGGACTTCCGACAGCCATGGAAACTGCTGAACTGATGTTCAATCACGCGTTAAGATATTATGGGATCCCTGAGGATATTGTATCTGATCGAGGCCCTCAGTTCATTTCAAGAGTGTGGAAGGCATTCTTCACCCTCCTAGGTGTGACAGTCAGTCTCTCCTCTGGGTACCACCCTCAGTCGAACGGGCAGACGGAGAGGAAAATACAGGAAATTGAACGTTTCCTGCGAACCTTCTGCCACGACCACCAGAACTCTTGGAACCAGTTTCTGGGCTGGGCCGAGTACGCACAGAACTCTCTTCGTCAGCCTACCACTGGACTCACTCCTTTCCAGTGCGTTCTCGGCTACCAGCCCCCTCTCTTCCCTTGGTCTGGCGACCCATCGGATGTCCCATCAGTCGATCACTGGTTCCGAGAGAGCGAGAGGGTCTGGGACGCAGCTCACCACCAGCTGCAGAGGGCATTGCGCTGTCGGAGGATGACGGCCGACCTTAGACGATCCACAGCGCCATCATATCAACCTGATCAAAAGGTCTGGCTCTCCAACAGGGATATAAGGATGCGCTTGCCCTGCAAGAAGCTTAGTCCCAGATACATTGGCCCCATTGTCACCTGCACCTGTCTCCCATCAGCACACTCATTAGGCTGGCTTCATAAGCAATCCCTTCACCTCACTTCAATGTCCGGTCTCGCTTACGCATGTTTGGACTCACTCACACGCAAATCTTCTTTAGAATACTTACCTTTCAAGTGTTGTCTCCTGTACTTCCCTGTGTTTCTCCAGCGTCCAGTCCTCGTCCTCCATCGTCTCCTCGTCCTCCAAGCTCCGATCAAGTTCCTGTAGTGGATTCTCTCACCAGCTCCTCTGCCCACGATCTCCTGGTTCAACTCCAGTATCCAGAAGTCATCCATCCTGAACACTCACCTGAACCACCCGCTCATTCTGCTGTGCCATTTAATAAAATCTGTCTAACTTTCCTCTCTTCGTCTGGGGGTTCATTCCGTAACAATATCTTGACTGTGTGTATATAAATGTATAAAATTGCTGTAATTAAATGAACAATTAAAAATATTTACTCATAGTAAAAAAAATGAAACATATATTATATTAATAAAGTATATTATTATAAAGTAAATTATGTATCATGGCTGTACTTGCTTTGAACTATGAATAGTTCTTATATCTTGAGCAGCCACATTTTAGAGTATCTTCCCCAAAACTGTTTCCTGATGGTCATCTATAATCTCAGATGTTTCATTACTCATCTACCATCATCCGTCTCACGCTCCATACCTCTCTTTGTCTCTCTTCTTCCAGCTGTATGTATTTCTTCTTATTATGTCTCTCTGTCTGGACCGTAGCACCCTTGAGAGTCCCAGCAGACTGGATGAAGAACATCGTCTTATCGCGCGATATGCAGCTCGTCTGGCAGCAGAGGCCAGCAACTCCACTGTGAGACTCAATTCACAATCACACTCAAATTACACCTCAGTACTTTACAATGAAGAAAAAGAAAAAGCTCCTTGTTGATTTAGTTTTCAGAGGACACTTTTTTACTTACTTAATTTATTGAAAATCACCAGCATGTTTAGTAACATTCATTTGTGTACATCTGGCTTTTATGCTCCATAACTTGGCAGCATATTTTTTTTTATGTGTTCATTTATTGGCATCTTTCTAATTAGTTTTGAGCATAATAAGTAATACTGATTATTTTGTCTTTCAGCAATGTCCTCCAACTGATCTGAGTTTCAACTTTGATGCTAATAAGCAACAGAGGCAGCTCATCGCAGAACTAGAGAATAAAAACAGGTGGGGTTTTTAAACAGTTAAATGTTTCTTGCTTTGTGATGGAAATACATTACTTCAAGCTAAATGAAAATAAGTCATTTTGTATTCATATTTACTGTCACGTAAAAGAATAACAATAATTGAAATGCTGTAATTATGTAATATATTTACTTATTCAAACGATAAAAACATTATTTAAATTAAATATTTAAATATTATAAAGAGTTAATTAAATGATTCAGTAATAGCAGTAATAATAATAATTGTTATACATTCAATTATTCAAACAAAAATTCATTCAATATTTAAGTATTATTTACAATTAATACTTATTAATTACAGTTAATTAAATTATATAATAATAATTCTAATTATTATTATTGTAATATATTTAAATATTCAAACAAAAAATTACATTTAACCAAATTATATAATGATGATAATGATAATGATAATAATAATAATAATTAGTTTTATTATATTTAATTACTCGACCAATAAAAAGCATGAAATATGTCAATTAAATACTTAACTATTATTATAAATTAAATGATTTAACAGTTATAGTAATAAGGTATATTATTATTATTATTACTATTATTATGTAGTTATATAGTACAGTATATTCTTAATTTAAACATTTAATGTTTTATTAATAATAATAATTGTTAATGTTATTATTATTGTTATTATTACATTTAATTATTCAACCAATATAAACATTAAATATTTAAATTAAATACTTAACTATTATTATCAATTAAATGATTTAACAACTATAGTAATAATGTCTATTATTATTATTATGTATATAGTTGTATGGTATATTGTTAATATAATGTTTTTTATTATTATTATTATTGTCGTTGTTGTTGTTAAAGATGAGTGATTAATGAGACTGTGCTACTTTAGAATTGAGTGCTTTCAAAAAGATGCCAGTGAATTTCATTTTGGTTTCTGTGTTTGGTGCATATAGGGAGATACTGCAGGAAATCCAGCGTCTGCGTCTAGAACATGAACAGGCTTCTCAACCCACTCCAGAGAAAGCCCAGCAGAACCCCACTCTACTGGCAGAGCTACGATTGCTGCGGTACACAAACACGCTCACACACAGCCTTTATACACGTATGCATAAAAAACAACAGAATGGATGTAGTTGTAAAGAGGAAGCGTTCAACGTTAAATGACCCATAACTTTCTTTTAACCGGAGCGTTTCAGTGCATTTGAGGTTGTTAGGAACATAACAGGTTTTAAATGGACTGGGTGGGATTTCACTCCCTGTAGTCACTGTCATGTAGTCATTTAGACGGAGTACCTTTTATAGGCACAAGATGGCATGTAGGAGCCAAATTAGTTTTCTTAATAATATGTTGGTCTCACTAGATGAATGAATGAGGACATTTTCATTATGTCCACATTTCCTTCTTTGGTTTAGTTTCATGGAGATTTAGTCACATTATGTGTATTACTGAGCAGTACTATGTATTTAATGAAAGAGTTGAGTGGAAAGGGGTCATATTCTACACTTGTGTCATGATTTTTTTAATGTTAATCAAAATTTCGTAATTTAGTTTTACATTTTACCATTAGCCGTCATCATTTTAACCCATAAAAGCTTTGTTTTTGGTACTGTATCTTTAAGAATGGTATATGCGAATATCCTGGCTCTAAAGCCAATACCATTATAGCATGAGCCATTTTTCCTCTTAGTTTTTATAAATTGTATGAGTGGGTTTTGCAGGGAGCATAGTACAAGGAGCTTTTTATTTCAAAAGAGCAAAGAAAATCCTGTTTTCCATCATATGTGCCCTTTATGTCGTGTATATTTGGCAGTCATTGATTTTTATGATTCATATGGTGATTCATGTATTCATTTTGTTTGTCATTTGGTTCAGGCACAGAAAAGACGAGTTGGAGAGGCGCATGTCGGCCCTGCAGGAGAGCAGGAGAGAACTGATGGTCCAGCTGGAAGGTCTCATGAGGCTGCTGAAGGTACGAAACTTGTTGGACAACAATTTGGCTCTTTATTTCCCTCGGCATGTAGGAAAACTCACTTTTTGTCTCTCTTTTTTTCTTCACCTTTCTCTTTCTCACCGCTGTGTCTCTGACGTGTCTGCTTTCACTCACTGTCATCACTCATCTTCTGGCTGACAGGATGAAGAGCAGAAACAGGCAGTAAGTGTTCCTTTAATACAGCTCTGCAATTCTGGAATAAACATGCGGGGTCACAGCTGCAAAAGTTTGAACTGATATGTATTGTGTTTTGCAAAACAGACATTTTCAAAAAAGTGACTGGTAAAAGATTAACGGGTTGCATAACACGGAAAAATGGAGAGTATCGCAGACAAAAATAAAAACTTTTACTCACCCTAACTTTCTTTTTTCTGTGGAATGTAAAATGAGATATTATAAAGAATGTTCAGGCTGCTCTTTGCCATGCAATGAAAATTAATGGGGAATTTTTTTTCCCACCAAGCTCTGGAAAGAATGCAAATGCTACAAATATACTTTGAAATTAGTTAATTTGACTGCCAACACATAACACTCACAGTTAAGGCCAGTTTTACCAAACAGGGCAAATTAGCACGAGAGCGCAATTCAAAAAGAGCACTGATGGACGTGAAAATTTCTGCAGGTGATTTACTAACAATGTGCAAATTAAAGAACACAGACGCAACATCTCAATTACATATCGACCAACGCAATTTACCAAGCACAGCGCAAATTAGAGCAGTCGCATAGAAATAAAGCCATACGTTGAAAAGAACTGGAGGCCAAAAAATGCTAGAAGTTGCAAGAAGTTTTGATAGACCTGGTATTGCGTGACTCCTAGTTGAGGGTTCCAAGTCGTCTTTCGTGAAGCAAATTTAAAATAACATGGCTTGGCAAACTATATTTCCGTGTTCTTCTTGCATTCCAAATAAATTACGTGTGGGAAAAAATCCTCTCCCTTCTACCACACGCTCTCTGCGGTGCCTCCTCCTAGCAACAAATTGCAGCCATTTCAAGCGCTTTTTATTGGCGTTAAATAATGGCGCAAATGCCAGTAATTTGAAGAGTGCAAACGTTAGTAAAACGTATTGCATGATTCATTTGAATACTCTCCTCCCATAAATTTTGCATCTGAAAGGAAAACTCCTAGAAATGCATATTCAGTAAGGTCAGGCGCAAAAACAACTGTGTTCATGCCTTTTCAGCGCTAATTCTTCACTGTGCGTCTTTAGTAAAACCTGACAGTACTATTTTAACGCCAAAAGACAGTTTGCACTGGTGCAAGCTGTTAGTAAAACTCAGTAAATCTTTGTTTAATTAATAACTGTGATTATTATGACTTTATCATCATATAACACTCACAGTTAATCATTAAAATACAAATAATTTAATAACACAGTTAAATTCAATCTGTAGCAAATCTCAAAATGAATATTATATTATATTATATTGTAATATATTAAAGGGTTACTCCACCCCAATTTTGTCATTAATCACTTACCCCCATGTCATTCCAAACCCATAAAAGCTTTGTTCGTCTTCGGAACACAATTTAAGATATTTTGGATGAAAACCGGGAGGCTTGTGACTGTGACTGCTTGTAACCCTTTCAATTTTAACTTGATAATGCATGATAAATGTATGTACGATTGCTGAAATTAAATGAACACTAAATATTTACTCAAAATTCACTACAAATATTTGTTTGAATGTAATCTTTTAATGTAATCTTTAGCAAATCTCAAAAAGAATTTACAGTTTTAAGGCTAAGTACATTATAATGCTGTAATGCCTAAATTCACTTGCAGCATTTAAAATGTTTGGTTATTAATGCTTCTTTTTTCATTTATTTAGACAAAAATAGCTTTATCGGTCATTGGCTATGAAATAAAAATAATTACCCATATCTTAATGTATTTTAATAGTGGTGCATTCCTACTCTTTTTGTCATTTTTGGAGCATCAGTCCATTGTGTTTCACAAAAGAAAGAGATTCATGTAGGCTTGAAATTATATAAGGATGGGTAAATGTTATTTCTTTCAATAATTTAGTACTACAAAACTTTAAAAATGACTGATAAGTAAAATTTATTTAATGAGAGTAAAGCATGAGTTTATCTCATGAGCTTAACGCAGACTGTCTCTGTGGGTGATCTCTGTCACGTCTACTCCTCATAACGAGGACATGAAGCTCCCATTTCCAGTCAAGTCCCGCTGCTTTGTTCCTGTGACCCAGGGAGGGACCACGAGCCACATGTCTCCCTGCCAAATATCAGAGACCTGCTCTCCTTTCATCAGGGCTAAGCACCTCACGTCTAATGTGACTGCAGTCTGGCCGGCCATCTGCTGCCTGGCAGTGGGCCACAGGCCCTGGGCCCAGCATCAATCTGTGGGACAGTGCGGCTCTTTTCTACCATCCTTTTGCTCCTCTAATGGCACTTGCATGCTGCTCAGTGAGCTCTCAGGCCAAAGATGTATGCACAACAACCTAAAGAAACAGATCAGATATCTATAGGTGTGTCTGCAGTAGTAGCTTTTTATCAGTGTTTCTTGGGGAGCGAGGAACCAATGGAGGTTCAGGTTGTTATATATTTAGTGTCATTTTTGTGTTCTCCTCCCTCATCTCCCTCCTACAGGTTCAGACGGGGAGTTCGCCCCACTCGTCTCCCAGCCACAGCGCCAGCTGCACCATGCCTATGCCCATCCGCTCCACCTCAGCCGGCTCAACCCCCACACACACGCCACAGGACTGCCTGGCAGGGGTCGGAGATGATGTGCTGGATGCCTTCTCTCAGGGTGAGAAGTGTCAAGCTTTGCATTGACATTATCATCCACAAGCTGTTTAGAAGATGTTTGGAAGATGTTTGGAAGATGTTTTGAATATGTTTAGAAGACCTTTGGAAGATGATTAGAAGATGTTTAGAAGAAGAATAGAAAATGTTTAGAAGATGTTTAGTAGATGTTTAGAAGATGAATGAAAGATATTTAGAACATTAGATTTAAACTAAATGTTTAGATCATGTTTGGGAGATGTTTAGAATGTTTAGAAGATGATTAGAAAATGTTTAGAATATGTTTAGAAGATGTTTAGTAGATGTTTAGAAGATGAATGAAAGATGTTTAGAACATGTTTTTAAAGATGGTTAGAAGATGTACAGAAAATGTTTAGAACATGATTGGAAGAAGATTAGAAAATGTTTAAAATATGATCAGATGTTTAGAAGATAAAAGAAATTTAAAACATGTTTTTAAATATGATTAGAAGTTGTATAGAAAATGTTTAGTAGATGATTAGAAAATGTTTACAATATGATGAAAAGATGTTTAGAAGATGATTAGAAGATGTTTAGTAGATGTGTAGAACATGTTTAGATGCTGCTTAGAACGTTTAGATTAGCATTCGAAGATGTTTAGAACACATTTAGAAGGTGATTGTTTAAAAGATATTCTTAACAAGTTTACAAGAGGATTAGAAGATGTTTAGGGGAAGAATGTCCAAACCGATTTTTTCCATAAAAAAGACGGGGGCTTTTAGCACTACAAAATACCATAAAAGTAGTCTATACAAATAACAGACTGAAATTTAAGTAGCTAAATTAATTTTTGATTCATATATTATAGCTCTAGATATCGTGATCTGAAAACAATCCTCTTTCATCCAGGTGTACCAAGAAATCTCCGTAATGATCTTTTGGTGGCTGCAGACTCAATCACAAACACTATGTCGTCACTAGTGAAAGAACTTCACTCAGGTACTCTTGTACACTCACTTCTCTCCTATAAGTACCCACTTTGTGATTTGAGTGGTAATTGTAATGTTTGTAAATTTTGCAGTGGATGACGGTTTGGAGGAAGAAGAGGAGAACATGCGAAATGGAAGAGAGAAGGGTGAGTACCAAAGGCTTTGCTTGCCATTTTACCCTTATTTCTTACTTATTCATTTACTTCTGTTCTCTCATAATTACAACTGATGTAATAATTAAAACAGTAAAGGCCCAAAGTCCATTTCTCTTTTAATAAGCTTCCAAGCTATTATTTATAGGGATGCACGATATATCGGTACTGTATGAGTTATCGGCTGATACTGGTGATTTTTAAATACAGTGCCCTCCATAAGTATTGGAACAGTAAAGATAGAATTGCTCTGTTGGCTGTGGAGTCAAGACATTTGCAAATATGATTAAAAGATGAATATGAGACAAAACTACAGAATGAAACATTTTATTATTGGGTGATTCAACACATACATGTTTTACCAAATAAAAATAACAGCACTTTTAGAGTTCATCCCACTCATTGATGTGAGCATAAGTATTGGGACAGTTGAACATAAGGCAGATATAAAAGATTAAAAGCTATTATTTAGTTGCAGATCCCTTGTGCACAATCACAGCAGTGACTCTATGACCCATAGACATCACCAGACTCTTGGTCTCATCCTTTGATATACTTTCCCCAGCCTTTAATGCAGCCAATTCCAATTGTTGCTTGTTTTGGGGAGTTTCTGCCTTTACTCTCTTCAGCTGGTGAAATTCATGTTCAACCGGATTTAAATCTGGAGATTGACTTGGGCAATCTAAGACTTTCCATTTCTTTGCACTTATAAATTCCTTGACTGAACTGGCAGGGTGTTTTGGGTCATTGTTCTGATGCAATATGAAACACTTCCCAATTAATCTGGTGGCATTTTCTTGAATATTGGTAGGCAAGATGGTTTTGTACCCTTCCTAATTCATTCTGTTACTGTCATCATACATTAAGTCATCAGTAAAGTTGAGAGGGCCTGTTTCAGAGACAGCCATGCATGCCCATGCCATGACACCACCTCCACCATGCTTTACAGATGAGGCTGTATGCTTGGGATCATTGCAGTTCCCTTTTTTTCTCCACATTTTTGCTTTCCCATCACTTAGATAAAGGTTCATCTTTGTCTCATCGGTCCATAAACACAGTTCCAAAACTCTTCTGGCTCACCTTTGCGCTTTTTTGCAAACTCTAATCTTGCCTTTCTATTTTTGGTGCTGGTCAGAGGTTTGCATCTTGCTGTGTAGCATCTGTAATTCTGTGTCAAAGTCTCCTGAGGACAGTAGATTGTCAGAGCATCACCCCAGCTTTCTGGAAGTTGTTGCTGATTTTACAGATACATCTTTTAGGGTTCATTTTCACAGCTTTTATGATTTGTCTGTCATCAACTACTGTTGTTTTCTCAGCCGATTAGGTCATTGTTGGTTGCTGGTGTCGCTGGTGGTTTCCAAACTCTTGATTTCTCCATGCCCTTTATTTTTGCTATAGCTCTAACGGATTTCCTCTTTTCTTTTGGAATCCAAATTGCTTGCTTTTCTCTCAAAGTCAGCTCCCTCGTCTTCATCCTGATTTGTGTGTGTCATCATCGAATGCAAGATTCAGAATACATAAGTAATGGATATAACTGATACAACTGTCAGTCCTCTGTCGTGTGTGTCATGTGTTCCTGCCTCTTGTGTCCATATTTGGTTTGTTTCCTGTCCTTGTTAAATGTAATCATTAGTTAATTCTTGTCCAGCTGTGTTCGTCTTGTTATCTATGATTAACCTGTGTATTTATAGTCCTGTCTGTTGAGTTTGATTTGGTCTAGAGTACTCGTTACTCCCCGGTGTTCCTGTCTGTGTCTTGATGTCATCAGTAAAGACTATTATTTGAAGTTATATCCTAGTCTGCATGTTCCTGTGTCCTCCCTCGTGTGTGAACCGTGACGACACATTCCTTGCTTTTAACATCTGAAGAATGAATGCAACAGGACACAGCTGATCACTTAGAAAGACCTGCAACTGTTCCAATACTTATGCTCACATCAGATAGAGGGATGAACTCTAAAAGTGCTGAACATCTTAGCTGGTAAAACATCTATGTGTTGAATCACCCAATAATAAAATGTGACATTCTGTAGTTTTGTCTCATATTCATCTTTTATTCATATTTGTAAATGTCTTGACTCCACAGCCAACAGAGCAATTTTGTCTTTACTGTTCCAATACTTTTGGAGGGCACTGTATATATATATATATATATATATATATATATTATTTGACTTTTTATTTTTTACATTTGCAAATTTGCATACACTATCATTCAAAAGTTTTGGTTGAGATATTTCAAAAACATTAATGCTTTTATTCAGCTTTCAGCATTCAGCAAATACACAAATCGGTGAAAAGTGACACAAGACATTTGTAATGATACAAAAGATCTCTGTTTATTAAATAATCCTAAAAAGTTGTTTCTACATAAACATTAAGCGTCACAACTGTTTTCAGTTTTCAACATAAGAAATATTTTTGAGCACCAAATCATTATATTGGTGATGATTTCTGAAGGAAATGGAGACTGGAGTAATGAATGCTGAAAATTCAGCTTTGTAATTTGTAAAGTAATAAATCACATTAAAAAAAATGTTTAAATAGAAAACGTTTTTTTTCACAATTCCACATTACTGTTTTTATTGTATTTTTCAAACAAATGAAGTCCAGACTTCTTTAAAAACATTTAAAACATTATTTAAAAACTTTTGAAAAGTAGTATATACACATTGGCTGATGGTGTATTTAATTAAATGTTTTGTCATCTAGTGCTAATTTAAAGTTTTTTAAAAACAAAATCTTTAAAAACACACACAAAAAAACAATAAAACTGTTAATCTTCAGCTAAATTAATATCCATTTTCATACTGTATAATTTGAAAGTAGTATAATTAGTATAAATCTTAATTTGTCGGTTATGGACATAGCACGACAATAATTATCGGTTTATTGGAATTTTAATATCAGTGCATCCCTAATTATTTAAAGATATTAAACTTCCACAGTTACCAGCCAATAACATGTAGTCATTAGGTGACCGTAGTTTCTCGGTTTGATTGAGGCCTCTTTTCTTTCTTCTAGCTGAGTCAGAGTAAAAGAATATAGAATATTTCATGTAAGTATAAATGAGTACATTGTCTAGTCCTGCCCTTAAAGCCAAAGTTAAAAGTGCAATGTACTGTGGAGCCGTTATGACCCCCTAACCTTAAATTTGTGTTTTGTCCAGTGTCATCGCTGAAGCATTCTGGGAAAAGGCACTCCACCCCTTCATTCTAAGCCCCAGGAAAGAACCAACGACATCGAAAGCTCTCTGGCATTCGCACATAGACAAATGCATGCTCTTCCCCAACTGGGTTTCACTATGTGAAACAAACTCTTCATCACACCTTGCACAGAGCAAGTTATATTTATTAGGAAGTATATAAATATATATATATAAATATAGCTCTATGTCTATCTGTATAAACCCATTGTTATCACGTTACCCATGAGAATGGCTTGTTTGTGCTTTCTTAAAAAAACCTTTATGACTTTGTGATTACTACTCTCTGAAACGAACGCACTGTGCATCTTCATGACGTCACTCAAATTGATCTATGCTGTAGCTATTTTTCCAGATGTTCCCCACACAGAAAGCTTTTTTGTATGACTAGTGATGATTTTTTGTGTTTTAATGCATGGAGTGGCTCTACTGGAAAGGTGGAGAGGGCTCGTATTTGCTCTGCATGTGACATTTATTCCGACCGACTCGAGTGATGCCTGCTCCGTCGCTCCTTGTAGTCTTCTGATCATCAAGCTGCTGCTTCTGCATCACACGCATCCGAACCACCATATTTCAGGGACGTCTCGTAGAGCTCGCCGTTTGTCTGGGATTTCTGCTACTGTGTTAAGTTTAGCCCGTCGTTGTGGCCGTTGTTTTAGCGCTTCGGTATTGCCTCTTAGTTTAGAGTATCGCATATGTATCTCTCTGTATTTTTGGAGAGCATAAAGGGACTTTAATGGAATACGGATGTATGTTCCGTATATCTATGAACCAGCTTAGCCAGCCATGTTTGAGCGCACACATCTCTGTAAAAGTTACTTCAAAAGCTTTATTGAGTTCAGTTATTGTGTGTACTCGTGTGAAATAAATGAAACCAGTGCTCAGGGACTGTTGAGAGAGGAACGCGGTAGCAACGCTTGTGAACAAATGGGTGGAATTTACTTTGACACCACGAAGGTCAAATGTCAAAGATTACCACAGGTCATAAAAACTTTATGGAACGGCTGAGTGTAGAAAACAGGGATCGTTGTATGGAAGCCCATCTTTGCCACATAAGAAAAAAAGCTTTGGTAATTTGTAATTATGACATAAAAATGTTCAATTATGATATACTCCCCCAGTTTCACAGACAAGGCTTAAGCCTAGTCCTAGACTAAAATGTAAGTCTGAGCTATTTCAACTGAAAGAAACTTGCACTGACTGATCTTAAAATATATCAGTGCCTTTGTTTTGTCTCAAGATGCACCCCGGTAATGTTTTTTTTCCTAAGGGACATTTATAAAAATGACTTAAATGTCCTAATTGAACTCCTGATTTAGACTAAACACTGTCTGTGAAACCAGGCCACTATGTCATAACTATAAGATAAAAAGTCCAAACTATGATAAATAGTCAAAATTATGAGATAACTGTCATAAATATGACAAAAAAGTTGAAATTATGAGGTAATTTATAATTATGACAATTCAACTTTGAGATTAAAAAAAAATGCTTTTCAATTATGCCATCAAAAGCATGAAAAATAATACAAATAATTCTAACATAAAAAATATATCTCTGATATAAAAAGCGTTGAAAGTTTGACATAAATTATACATAGTAAGCCATAATTATAAGACACAATGTCATAAAAATAAATAATTATGAGATTGAACTTGAAATTATAAGATAAATTATAATTATGACAAGTCAAAACAGATAAAAAAAATCATAATTGTCATAAAAGCATAAAAATAATTAAATCAAAACTCATAAAAAAATAAATTCTAACATAAAAAACATAACTATGACAAAAAAGTCGAACGTTTGACATAAAATTTCAAATGGGCATACTCATTAAGTCATATAAGATAAAAAGTCAAAATTATGACAAAATAAGTCAAAATTGACATACCAAGTCATAAAAGTCAAAATTATGACAAAAAGTTGAAATTGAGATAAAAACATAATTATGACATTAAATGGTCAAAATTATGAGTCATAAATATAAGATAAGTCGAAAGTATGAGATAAAATTCTAACTTATGTGAATTAAACTGAAAAAAGTCAACATTGTGACATACTGGCATAATTATGAGGTAAAACGTTAGTTATGACAGCCAAAATTATGAGAAAAAGTCATCATGACTAACAAAAGTTTGACTTTTTATCTCAAAATTATTTTGAATTATTTCATAATTACAAGTTAGTATATCATAATTTTGGCTTTTAATGTTATAATTATGATTTACAAAAGCAGAATTTTTCTTTCTTATGTGACAGAAATGGCTTCCATAATGTTGCGCATCAGACATGGACACGCCGTTATAGGACGAAGACATGCTTAGCGTCTAAAGCTTTATTGTTGTGAGGAAGAGAGTTTGACTTACTGTACTTGAATCAGAAGGAATTCAGGTTCAATAATTACATTTATATAATTATTATAAGTATGTAATTGTGTTATACTTGTGATTTGTTCTTTGTTAGTTTGGTTTCAAATAAGAAATAATAACCATTATTTAAAAAAAAAACGTTTTGTTTATGACTGCTAACATTTGAATGTTAAATGAGATAAATCCATTGAGCAACGGTTTAAAAGTGAGTTTTGGTGTAGAATATTAAGATTGTTTGACATTTATTAAGGTCATTAGATGAAATGATTCATTCACTGTTTATTACTTTTCTAAAATGCTTGTAATTCTGCATAAGGAACTCTTTTGAATGGCTAATATGAACAGTGAGGTCTCATTCAGTGTGTTAAAGTGTTGCTTTTGTTATAGTGAGTGCAATCATATATATTTGCTTTTTCAAATCAGATTTTAAATATCATAATGCTTGTTGCGTGTTTGAAGGAAAGGAATATACAATGTAGTTGGGGATTTATTGTCATTGTTTAAGCTTGGACGATAATGTACGGAATACTCTCAGATGGAAAATTTGAAAGTTTGATTATGTTCCAACATTTGCTACAAATATGAATGCAATCTTCTGAAGTAGCTGTGTGCCTAGATGTACTGTATAAAGTGCTGTATAAAATAAAATATTCTGCACATGTGCAAGTCAGCCCTTAGATAGGAGTTTTAGTATGTGACTTCGGAATGCAGTCATTATTTATCTGTGATCTATGGGAAGAAAAAAATATTGTTCTGCCTTTAAAAGTTGTGCCAAACTGTTTGCCAACCTGTAGTGTGTCCTTTAGGTATTTGTTCTGTGTATTTGTGCGTGTTAAACCATTGATTATGAATTTACTGAAGCAGTCCATCGAGAGGGTAACTAATAACAGGGTGCCTTAAATGGTTGAAACACAATACAGTTTAAGCGGAAGGAACCCTGCTTGAAATCAATTTCAAGCATCATTGCGAATTTATATGTTACAGATGGGCCTCCAACGGAGGACCTCCTATGTTATCAAAGTTAGACGAAACAACTTTTCAAAAACGAAATCCGCACCATCAGGTTTTCATTTCTTTGGCAACTCGTGATTTTACTGTGTTTTTAAAACTCCAAACTGTCAGTTGAAGCTACAAACACTGTTTTATTATTTCATTTGATGGTTTTGCTGCTGTATACAATCATTGATTGCAATGGTTTACGTCCATATTTGCGTTTACGTCACCCCTATGTCTTTTTGTATACTATTAAAGGGTAAAATATATGAAAAACCTTCAAAGGACGTTGAGTGTTTTTGTGTGTGTGTCCACAGAATAATATTAGGATTGAGTTCAGATCTGTCGTCAAGGGGATCCTGTGATGGCGGGGCCACCCATCAAATTTTAATGTGAATTTAAGCAGCGGCCTTGATTGAGTTACAAAATCAGCGTATGAGTTATTTACCATTATGCTGTGGACAACCATGAAAATTGTACCTTTCCTAACTCCTTAATCTCATGTCATTTCAAGTCAATATGACATGCTGTCTTTATAGTGCAGCACAGAAGTAAAAGTTAGGCAGAATCACTTGTATTGTGTACAAAAATTATTATTTTTTGTTTCAACCCAATATGAAAACATGACAAACATGAGACCCAAAAATTAAAATTCTGTCATCATTTACTCACTTTCAAGTTGCTCCAAACCTGAATGAATCTCTCTTCTGTTGGACACAAAAGAAGATATTTTGAAGAATGTTGAAGATCAAGAGGTGAAACTGGTGCTTTTAGGTGGCGCTTCGGTAGCACGGCCGCAATTTTAGGGTGAAAATTGCAACTGGACAACGTTACAGATACAAATAGACAACGAAAGAGAAGTCAAAGTGGAATAAAATAACGCAATGCTGGGCAATCCACTGCAAAAATGATCAGTGTGACAGTAAAAATCTTGCCTTTCATCGTTTTCCCAAAAACCATGACAGGTAATTATTCACAAAAGTGTAAAAATATTGTGTGTTTGGAAGTAGGAGGTAGCGCTGTATTATGCACCTGCTAACTTGAACTGTTTTTAGTCTAGTAGTAAACAATTCCTTTTAGGAACTGCAGGTTCTAGCCATAGAAACCATAATAATGATTTATGTGGACATGACGCTAAGTTAGAATGAGCTTATGCAACTTTACACATTTACAATTACTATTAATTATTAATATATTATTAATTTATTATTTACTATTACTCCAGTAGGTCTGAAATATTATACGTTTTAATCCTTGGAACACACTACAAACATAATGCATTGCTGTCATAATTATATAAATCATTTTTTTGTTAAAAAGTTTTTTTTTGTTTACAGTCTAATTTTAACGGACTTTAAGACAATACTGCAAAAACAGTTTACTGTCAAGCTGTTATATTCCTGTTATATTTATTGTCCAACATTACCAATATTTCTGTCATTAGTTTAATTTAATATGTTTATTCAGTGTTTATAATGCTAATACTTGAACTTAAAATAATTTCAGCCTAAACTGACATGGTTTCTAGAGAGCAAAGTTTTGTGATAAAAGGAAGACTTTAAAATAAACTATTAAAATTATTTGATGATCACTAGTCTAGTGATTGTACGTTATTGATGTCATCATTCAGGTTGTATTTCAGCTTTAATGTACGTTTTTTTTAAACAAAGCAGCTGATTGCCATAGCGACTGCTTGAAGCTAGTGGACTAGGAGCAAAGAGTATAGAAGCCCAATACTTTAAATGTGTTATTGTAAGTTGGTCAAGCTCAACTGGTTCCTATTATTCTATGGTGTTTTTGTGTAGTTTTCAGTCCAAAATGGCGGCGGCACAGTCATGTCATGGGCCCAACTGTTGCTATGGAGTGTTCTATTGAGTTTCACCTCTTGGGCTTCTATACTCTTTGGCTTAGTTACAGAGATAGCGGGATGCCTGTTAAAAGTTACTTCTCACATGAGTCATATGAGAAAGTCATCTTTCTTCGCGAGATCTCCCTCCGGCTTCGAGTAAGAATGAAACATACAGCGCTCAGTGATGATCACATCGTTTTGGAAATGAATAAAACGTATCCATAACAACGTGGCTATCTTTTCTCTTTTAATTTAAATCTAGATTTATTCACATTGGCTCTTGAAAACCTCTACTTTAACACATTTGACCGAGAAAAAGTGCAGGGGAAGAGTTTATTAAAAGTTCTATTAAAAGTTGGAGGGGACACCTCCTCCGCATATTGTACACCCAGGCAGGGAGCCACCGCAGAGGGATGAAAGAGCCATGGGTTGCCGACCCCTGACCTAAGTGCTTTTTATAAGTTAGAATCTAATTACAGCATAGCATTAACACACCTAACACCTTAACAAATTATGGAAAAACAAAAAATGTAGGGCGGGACTTGATTGGATGTTGACATGTGGGCGTTGGTTTAAAAATTGAGATGACCCTCACTGCAGAACACAAGATCCAGGGGATGTGGTTGGATCTAGATCCAACTCCTCCCACCTTACATATACCTAAACCTACCCGTCTCTACCCTCTGATCCCTAAAACCACCCATACTCACCCCTAAACCTACCCATCTCCACCCCTAAACCTACCATCTCCACCCCTAAACCTACCATCTCCACCCCTAAACCTACCATCTCCACCCCTAAATCTACCTATCTCCACCCCTAAACCTACCATCTCCACCCCTAAATCTACCTATCTCCACCCCTAAACCTACCATCTCCACCCCTAAACCTACCATTTCCACCCCTAAACCTACCATCTCCACCCCTAAACCTACCATTTCCACCCCTAAACCTACCATCTCCACCCCTAAATCTACCTATCTCCACCCCTAAATCTACCATTTCCACCCCTAAACCTACCATCTCCACCCCTAAATCTACCTATCTCCACCCCTAAATCTACCATCTCCACCCCTAAACCTACCATTTCCACCCCTAAACCTACCATCTCCACCCCTAAATCTACCTATCTCCACCCCTAAACCTACCATCTCCACCCCCTGGATGTGGATCCAACCCCGCCCCCTGGATCTTTGTGGTCTTTGCGGCTGTTTAATGTATTTGTCAAAAAAAGTCGGTTTAGGATTCTGCATCCATGTCCCCTCTGAGATACATTAAACTGTGTAAATAAATACATCTTAATGCTATTTCAGATGCAGATTCCAGAAATGTTTTCTTATGTTGGAATGAAAGACACTAAATACCGAATGAAGTGCTTCTTATTCTTACCCAAAAATACCAAATGGAAGAAAGAGTTCAAACTGAACACAATCTAGCTACTAAAGCTGTATGAATATTTATATATATATATATATATATATATATATATATATATATATATATATATATATATTTATTTATTTGCTTCTTTTCCATTTTCCATTTACTTGTACTTTTGCCTTCAATGTACGTTTAAATATCAATAAATATCATATACTTTAAGACTTTTACTCAAGTAATATTCTAAACGAAGACTTCAACTTCTACCAAAGTCATTTTTTGGTAAGATACCTGTACTTTTACTTGAGTATGGCTTTCGGGTACTTTATACACCACTGCACACACACACACACACGCACGCACGCACACACACACACACACACACACGATGCCTTCTTATGCTTTTAAATGTTCATCCAAGTTGTTTACAAATTTGACTTAAGTTTACAGTTTATTTAATGCTATACTATGGGAAACAGTGATCATCTGATTATCAGTCTCTTCCCTTTCTCCCTCAAACACACATACACATAAACAGGATGTCAACTATATAGGCCTATAGTTTTAGGATTCATCAGTGTGGATTATAGTTTTATTATATTAATAAATTACCCTTTTTAGAAGTTTTTAATGTGTCAACTCTCACTCTTTCCTACCTATTATTATATGGCTTTAGTGCTTTTATGGAATAGGAGCTGGTATACATATTCAAGAGCGTGCAAAGATGGGTAGTATTTTGATCGTATGCAGTGGGCCGGTCTGGGCCAAAATGCCAGGGCCGATTTTTTTGTCCCAGTCCAGCCCTGCTGGAAGGTCCAGTTATGACATTTTGATAGAATTTAAAATAAATAAATAAACAAAACATATAAGCTAAATCGTTCGTAATAAGATCTAAAATATGCATTTAGAAAATAGATTGGATGATTTCATGCCGATAAGCAAACCCTATCACCGGAAACGACGGTCTCTAGGACCCGCGGAGCGGCGGCGGCCTCTGCAGTCAGTGAGAGCGGAGCATCTGGAGGAGAGCTGCCGGCTGGGGAGGTGGTGGAGGACGGGGAGAGCGAAGCAGAAGGAGGATCCGGGAGTCAGCGAAAACAAAAAAGGGGTCAGGCCTGGAACTTGGCGAAGCGGGTAATTAACACTGCGATCCACTTGTCTAGCACCTTAACCCACCATCGAAATAAGTCTCCGCCGTGGGGCTGGCCGTTTTTCGGGGCGATACGGAGGGGGGCGGCTCGATGTGGCCAGTGGTTTTTCCTGCTCTTACAGATGTGCGACTTAATACACCGCGATATGCTCTTGAACTTGATTATCATTCATTTGTAGCTCCTCGCAAGCGTAGCGTCAGTCCACGCGATTTGAAACAATGGCTGTGTTTCAAAACCTAACGAGCTGCCTACCTAGGCAGCATTTGTGATAATCATTCTGTTCCGCAAGCGCTTATGATGCACAAAAATGCCTAAAGAGGTGCCCCAAAGTGCTGTCTAGGTAGGCAGCTCACCTAGGTTTTGAAAGGGTCTCATTTAAGCCCCCTAGGCCTGTTGGAAATGTCATTTATAAAGGCCGAATAATCCGAGTAGGCGGATGATTAAAAGAGCTTTTTATGCAGTTACAGACTATGATAGACACGTGATCAATTAATATGAGATGTCAATTTCAAGAGATTTCCTCCGTTTTAATGAAAATAGCAATATCAAGTTACCTTATTTTAGTCATTATAATGTATCTGTGGGCAGAAACTACTGTATGGATACTACTGTGATTTAAAAAATAAAATAAAATTGGTAACAGTTAGGGATAGTTCACCCAAAAATACTGTCATTTACTTACTCTCATGTCATTCACAGCTTCACAAGCCAGTGGCACTATTTTAAGTCTTCTGAAGCCATAAAGGTTTGTAGGAACAGACAGTCAAATTTAAAAATCCCACACATAATCAAATTTGATGCGTCTTAATTGATTACAAGAGGTATAAGGTCCAATAACATCATAAATGTCAAGCCTGTTTCCTAATATGTCATATTTGAATAAATATGTGTTCGTGAATGAGATTTCAGAGTCAACAGGTCAAATTTTGGTTTGGTTCACACAGAAAGTTTTCATATGATTTTGGATGTAGCGCACAAATCATTGAGATGACTTTTATGATGCTTCTTGTCATTTTTGGAGCTTAACAGCCCCTGGTCACCATTTACTTTCATTGTTTGGAAAAGAGCGGCATGGACATTTTGCTAAACCTCTTCTTTTGTGTGAATTTGGAATGACATTACAGTAAGTAAAGGATTCAGAAGACAGAGGATTCATTTTTGGGTGAACTATTCCTTTAACGATAGACTCGCCTAATTTATTGACCTCCAAATCTAATTTCATGGGACTTTGGTGTCCTACTTGTGGAGAAAGCACATTGAAGCACACATACATGGGAGTGAAGAATAAAATGTACAGATCCCTTTAAAACTGCTCTGAGGAAGAAAATAGGAAATTCCATAAAGCGAAGAGTTCATATTTCACCCCAGAGAAGGATTTTCATGTAGCAGTCGGAGAATGCGTACTTTTTGAGTCAACTCATCAATACCTTATTTTCTGGTGTATTAGACTGAAAAATTACATGTAATTAAGGTTGATTTCTCATGCACGACCTGAATGTGACGTCTTATTCCCTAGTATTTGCATACACATAGATGTTTTACTTACTTAACAGACATTAAGAAGTCCAGTTGCTAATATAAGTTTGAAAGCACCTCATATCACTTATTTGAGGGTAACTTTTTTATTATTAATGAATGATTGTATTATTTTAATCTTCTGGATGTTTTTTTATTCTGAATGTTTTGTTCGAGAGCTGTTTCTTCTGATTATGGTGTTCCTTTTCACAGGGGATCCTAAAGAAGGAGGGTCATCATTTTTTTCCCCCTTTTTTGTTCTTTTATTTTTGTTTTGATCTTTTTCGACTTTTGCATTGTGTTCAACAGTCACTCATTTGGCGATGCCGTCCAACTCAGTCACCACCGCCGCCGCTTTCAAGAGCTCCAACTTCAACTGTGACACGAACGGAAATCAAATGGTAAGAGGTTAATGAGTCCCTGGACATTTTTATGTTCGGCCTGCTGTGTACTGCCTGAAATAAGGCTAGTTACCACATCTGTCACTGAAATGTCTTGTGTTTGGAAAAGCCTACTCTAATTTTGCATATGCAGCAACTAAGCTCTTTAGCTTTGAAATAAAAATGACAATGTGACTTTTAATTATAACCTTCAAAATTAATGTTACTTTAAAAAGCTGTCACTATATTTATGCACATTACTAATGAAAATGGTTGTTGCAATGATTTGGAAAGTGGTGGTGACATGTTATAAATCTTCATGCAACATGGAATCCTTAAATTAATATTAACGATTTTGACATTTTTAATATTAACTAGCATAAGGGTTTGTTCATGCCATGTTGGAATTACCATAATTACGAGTTTCTGGCTTTTGAAAAGTCCTTTACGTCCTTGTAGAACTCATAATTACAACTCTTAAATTTTCTGAGGTTCTCCAACCTAACAGCTGCAACCATGTAGAAACACTCAAAATGTCTGTTTAATAATATTATGTAATATTCTATTTAATTATAATCCTATTGTTGCATATTGTTAATGTCTTAATAATGCAAGCATATTAAGAATATTCTATAAATAAATAAAAAACACAATGAAGCTAGCACAAAATTGAATAATTATGTAATGTTACACTAAATAAACTACAAGTTCATTAATAAGGCATTTTAAAAACGACCTGCACTTGTTGTAGTGTGGTTTTGTCTATTGATTACTCAGATTAAATATATTTATTTTGGTATTAGTATTGTTGTTGCCATAATTCTGAAGATGTGAACAGCTCAGAGTAGAACGTCCAGGTTGTCGTCTAGTAATCACGGTAAAGAACGTCCAGGTTGTCGTCTATTAATCACGGTAAAGTACGTCCAGGTTGTCGTCTAGTAATTACGGTAAAGTACGTCCATGTTGTTGTGTAGTAATTACGGTAAAGAACGTCCATGTTGTCGTCTAGTAATTACGGTAAAGTACGTCCATGTTGTTATCTAGTAATTATGGTAAAGAACGTCCATTTTGTCGTCTAGTAATCACGGTAAAGAACATTCAGGTTGTCGTCTAGTAATTACGGTAAAGAACGTCTAGGTTGTCGTCTAGTAATCACAGTAAAGAACGTCCAGGTTGTCGTCTAGTAATCACGGTAAAGAACTTCCAGGTTGTTGTCTAGTTATTACGGTAAAGAACGTCCAGGTTGTCGTCTAGTAATCACGGTAAAGAACTTCCAGGTTGTTGTCTAGTTATAATCCTATTGTTGCATATTGTTAATGTCTTAATAATGCAAGCATATTAAGAATATTCTATAAATAAATAAAAAACACAATCAAGCTAGCACAAAATTGAATAATTATGTAATGTTACACTAAATAAACTACAAGTTCATTAATAAGGCATTTTAAAAACGACCTGCACTTGTTGTAGTGTGGTTTTGTCTATTGATTACTCAGATTAAATAGATTTATTTTGGTATTAGTATTGTTGTTGCCATAATTCTGAAGATGTGAACAGCTCAGAGTAGAACGTCCAGGTTGTCGTCTAGTAATTACGGTAAAGAACGTCCAGGTTGTTGTCTAGTAATTACGGTAAAGAACATCCAGGTTGTCGTCTAGTAATCACGGTAAAGAACTTCCAGGTTGTCGTCTAGTTATTACGGTAAAGAAAGTCCAGGTTGTCGTCTAGTAATTACGGTAAAGAACATCCTGGTTGTCATCTAGTAATTATGGAAAAGAACGTCCCGGTTGTTGTCTAGTAATTACGGTAAAGACCGTCCTGGTTGTCATCTAGTAATTACGGTAAAGAACGTTCCGGTTGTTGTCTAGTAATTACGGTAAAGACCGTCCTGGTTGTCATCTAGTAATTATGGTAAAGAACGTCCAGGTTGTCATCTAGTAATTACGGTAAAGACCGTCCTGGTTGTCATTAGTAATTACGGTAAAGGACGTCCAGGTTGTCGTCTAGTAATTACGGTAAAGAACGTCCTGGTTGTCATCTAGTAATTACGGTAAAGAACGTTCCGGTTGTTGTCTAGTAATTACGGTAAAGACCGTCCTGGTTGTCATTAGTAATTATGGTAAAGGACGTCCAGGTTGTCGTCTAGTAATTACGGTAAAGAACGTCCTGGTTGTCATCTAGTAATTACGGTAAAGAACGTTCCAGTTGTTGTCTAGTAATTACGGTAAAGAATGTCCAGGTTGTCGTCTAGTAATTGTGGTAAAGACCTTCCTGGTTGTCATCTAGTAATTACAGTAAAGAACGTTCCGGTTGTCGTCTAGTAATTACGGTAAAGAACGTCCTGGTTGTCATCTAGTAATTACGGTAAAGAACGTCCCGGTTGTTGTCTAGTAATTACGGTAAAGACCGTCCTGGTTGTCATCTAGTAATTATGGTAAAGAACGTCCAGGTTGTTGTCTAGTAATTACGGTAAAGACCGTCCCGGTTGCTGTCTAATAATTATGGTAAAGAACGTCCAGGTTGTCATCTAGTAATTATGGTAATTACGCTGTATAACATTCAGCCTGTAGGAGCAAGTGATAAACAGAACTTTTTACCGGTTATGTCTTCGTTTCATTCATCTGCTGATGGAGCCGGTTGGCAGCTACTCCAGCTTGGTCTTAAAGCTGTCGTTTTTGCGTGATCAACAATTTTTCTTCTTACCACTGCGGCCAACCAAAATTGTATCTTATAGTGCAAATAAATAAACAGGGCAAATCATTTTTTAAGTGAATTGTTTAGAGTTGAGGTGATGTGTCCTCTCATTTGTTAATGATTTCTATTCCTTTGCTGAAAAGGTCACAAATAAAAACGCCATGGAAAAATGACAAAATGTTTAATGTGTTTCCCTATATAAGATAGATTACTTTTAAAAGTGTTTGCTTTCCAGAAGAACTCATATTCATTCGTTTTCTTGCATGAAAATTAGGTGACTTGAGGTGACTTCTTTCTTCTGTGGAACATTAAAAGACCAAACAGAACCAAACAGTTTTGGCGGCTTCCAAAATTAAAACACATTTCTCAAAATATCTTTCATGTTCCACAGAATACCATTTTTAGGTGAACTGTCCCTTTAACGCTCCCCTCAAATCCATCATTACAATATTCCATTCAGTATATCATTTTAATTTGACATGATTCACATCCACGGCAGGGGCTATCGAGTGTCAGCGTAGAGGCTCCGGTGAACATGATTAGTAAACATGAGTGAATTGTTATCAGAGATAGTGTGTGCTCTGTTTCGTACGAGCGTTTAGTGACGTGGGTGTTGGCTTGTGTAGGAGAGGCTGCCGTTTGCCTGATTTACAGGGGAATTCATTCTTCCCCACCCCTGCACCCATGGACCCTCGCTACGCTCGTAGTCCTGTTGCTTGGCAACAGTTCTTGCCTTAAATAACCGGCTGCCGACAGAAATAGAGCAAAGATGCAGACGGTGTTATTGAGTTCACACAAGGCAACGTCGATTTCCGTGCACACCCTTTGTTTTTGTTTGTTTAAACATTTTGTTTTGTTTTTTTGTATCATAATGAGAACATTGTGTGAGGGTTTTTTTAGTCATAAAATATGTGGAAAGACCGTCACAGGAAAAGAGCAACGCCAACTCTCCAGAATTCTGATTTTAAGTAAATAGATATATTTTTTAAAATAATAAAATATAAATATGCATCATATTTTAAATCTAAATATATTTTAATATATTTACACACACAAAAAAGTTGATTTGAAATGAATTGTACATTTTTAGGTAACTTGAGATGCTATTTGTACTCTGCTTCATATCAGGGTCATTATGCATTAATAATAAGAAATTCCAGTGGTGTCCCGCCAATTTTGGCCATGCTGGACTTCTCAGTAGTCATGGCAGATGGGGACAGCATCCTCATTAGCATTCTGATTTAGAGCCGGTGGTTTGATTCATCCCAGCCCTGAATCTGCTGCAGTGGCTACATTAGGATCATCTTTTCTCTCCCGTCCACCCTAGGTGCTTGGCTGGACGAAGAGTGGCTATTGTTGAGGAGGGAAGACACGGTTGTGTTAAACAAAGAGAAAGTGAATGAGGGGAGAGAATGAACCACTGAATGTCTTTGTAACTGTGTCAGGAGAGAGCCCAGAGAGTTCGGGATCTCTCGACGCCAGTATCACCCCACACTTTAGCTCGGCTAAAAGGACGATGCCATTCAAACACTGGCTTTTCTCATTAGCTAAATAACCTTGGTGTGAAAAGTGATATTTAAAAATCTCGTTCGACGAATTTAAGTCTTGGTGTGTGTACTGAAATATTTTGGTGTGTAAAGGTTAAGAATACATACTGTAAAAATTAAGGGTGAACTGATTTTAAAATTCTGTCCAATATTGATAAACTGATAATTATTTTCATGTTATGGCTGATAACTGAAAACCAATATTAAACTCTTCTGTTTTGTTTAAATGCATTGAAAATAACTAAATTTGTTGTAAGAATCTGTCATTTTAAAGGGAATTTAGGCGTTACAACATTATAGAGATTTATTAGATTTTGAAATTCACTAGATTGCATTTACCAGTGTTATTAAATTATTAGTGTTTCTAAAGATTAAATTTAACTCAGCATTAGATATTAGCAAATGTAATCTAAATGTAAAAACAGAGAAAGCACAAATATACTACTGTTCAAAAATTTGGGATCAGGCTTTTTTTTTTTTTATAGTTTTATTCATCAAGGATTTCTGAAGGATCATGTGACACTGAAGCCTGGAGTAATGATGCTGAAAATTCAGCTTTGTATCACAGGAAAAAATTCCAATAGAAAACATTTTTTAAGTGTAATAATATAAACAGTGTTTAAATCTGTAATAATATTTTACGATAATACTGCTCGTACTGTATTTTTGATCAAATAAATGCAGCCTTGGTGAGTGTAAAAGACTTAAAAGAGGATAAAAACCATAAAAAAATCTATCAACACCAAACACTTTTGAACTGCAGTGTAAATATCCAATAATCGTTAATAGCCAAAGATATCCAATTATTGCACATTTTAAAAATTCTCATTATCAGCCAATAACATAGTAGTTTTTTTTAAATATATATTCAAAAAGTTTTTTTTCTTTATTATCCATTGATCTCAAAATGGCCAAATGCCTGAGAGCTTGAATATGAGCCAGTAAGGACTCTGGTTAAGCAATAATGGTTAATTGATGTTAATTTTTGTCTGTTTAGAATGAGAGCTCTAGAATGGACACCGTGATTACTGACGAGATGCCTTCTCTCTGCACTCCTGTCCGCAAGGTTGGACGGCCTGGCCGCAAACGCAAGCACCTCCCTGTGAGTATCCTAGAGACTGAGCTCTCAACACTCAACCAAACCACAGAACACCCAACTTCCCTTGGGATTCGGTTTATTTTCATTTATCCACCAGGCGCTAGTCTTGGCAGTGGTAGGGAACGGGTAAACAGGCAAACATGTGGTTGCTGGTAATGACATGGGGGCACCAGACACATTTTTTAAAACTGATCAAACTTGAGATTTGCACCTGGTGGACAACCAAACAGACAAAGACTACTATAGACTTGAAGGTGAGACCTGAGCATGATCTTGAACGTGATCTCTTGACTTGTTCCTAGCAAAATCCTAACAACCCCATGGCAAAGAACTAAAATCCACTGGGGACCTCCAATAACACCTCAGCATTGTGTTGACAAGTTTGGTGTGGATAGCAATTTTGGCCACAATCTTGCTGTCTGAGACAAATTTCTGGGATCAGAAAGGGTTTTCTATGAATGTACAAACCCTGGCTATTCAAAATAGACACAGTCCACTAAATTACGTCATATTTTGTCCCAAATCATTGTTAATGTACATACTGACTTCACCCTATGCTGGATGATTGCATATTGTGCATTTTTCAGTAATGCGTTTGTCTTTTTGTGGTATGAATATAGTTGCGCTTTATTTTACAGTATGTGTACTTGCATGTACGTACAATGTACTTACCTCTTAGGTACTGTTATATAAGGTAACTACATGGGTTATGATTAGGTTTAGTGATCGGTTCAGGATTAGTACCTAGTTATAACCCAGTTATTGAAATCACTGTAGTAAGTACATAGTATATACATATGGAACAGGACTGAAAAATAAAGTGCTACCATGTTTCATTTAGAGAAATATCATAATATAGACTGCACAAACAGCAAACTCACAGGCGCCACATCTTTGTTCATTCTTGAAGTGAACTTTTGCCTGTATGCTGATTAGATTCACTGTTTTGGACTTGCATCTTGAACTTGAGAATGTTAGTACTGAATGAGGGCCTGTTTACACCTGGACACTTCATGCGTTTTCACTAATTGGATAGCTATCAGATCGTGAAAAGACCAGGTGTAAATGCCTTTCGTTGTGAAAGGCGGATCCGCGGATGAGTAGCTGAGTATCTCTTCAGCAAGCCTTTGCGCAAACTCTCACAAATGAAACTGAAAGTAAGTCGCAGATGCTCAACACTCAATCATCTTCATTAAAAGTAGTAAGACTAGCTTATTTTTCCAGCGCTGCTGCGATCTTTGATCTTGAAATTAGCTGATAATGAAAAAAATGCAGTGCATATATGTTGCTTTCGTTGATTGAAATTAGCATATAGTTTGGGAATTGAAGATTGGATTTATATCCATTTTGCGTAGACAGATTAATGTGGCCAAGTGTAAATGGAACCGTTTTAAAAAATCAGATGTCAGCTATCCGATCAGAGAAAACACATGAAGTGACCGGGTGTAAACAGGCCCTGATGCGTCCAGTGCTTTTCGTCAAGTGTGCGACCGACTTTGTCAACCCTGAATCATGGCTGGATGTTTTGATGACAATATATCGTACAGTCTGGCATGAAACACTGAACACATCACATCTGAAGTAAACGTTTAACTGTATGGTGAGTGGATTCACAGTTTTGGGCTGGCGTCTTGAACTTGAGAATGCAAGTACAAAATGACACGTCCAATGCTTTTCGTAAATTGTGCGACCGGCTTTGTCAACACTGAATTGTGGCTGTATGTCTTGGCTACAATTTATCGTACAATCTGGCGTGCTCTATTGTACACATCGCACAGCCTTGTCTATCCATGAATTTGAGAACTTGAATACAAATTGACGCATCCAGTGCTTTTCATAAAGTGTGCGACCGGCTTTTTCAACGATGAATTGTGACTACAATTTATCGTAAAGATTGGTATGAAACTCTACACACATCTGCCTTATCTATCTCTTTCAGATCACACTTTATAATCTGTCATACATTTAAAAAGTCGTACAGTGCATAGTGAGCTTCAGTGTTTGTGTTCTTGCTTGTTTTGCACCTTCCTGACAAACCGCTCAGGGCCATTGTTAGGTAGGGGCCAATCGGAAAATGTTATCCCGGGTCATGTGATCCCACTGAAGTCCTATATAGATTAGCCTACACACTGGGCCCTAGAGAGAAGTCATAAAACTTTTGTCCTGGGCCCTGTAAATTTTAGGGAGTGAATGTAGGGAGTAAGTGAGTTGTTTTCCTGTCCATTCCCTGGTACACGTCCCCCTTCTCCAGAGTCAGTATTCCTGTTTTTTTTAAATAATCCCTGCTCTTGCATAATTAATCCAGAGAGGGCATGTCAGGGCATGTGGATGTTCGGTTGCCCCACATCCTCTCCTGCCTTCCCCTGAGGACTTTCTGATTGTATTATCCTCCTATCCCATTCCTGTGAGGAGAGTGATGTCTTACTCTGTGAAATGTAAGCCATGTGAAGACAGATAGAATAATGTTTGAGTCATCTCTCATAGAGGTGCTGACTGCTGATGTGGAGGACTTTGTTAGCACTCTATGTTTGACTGCCTCGCTGAAATGTCCTAGAATTGTGAAGCCGTCTGGGGAAGACGAGGCTCTAAGTGACGTCAAGAGTGATGACCGGAACTTTGAAATTCTGCTCTATTTTTCATCTTGAATGGTAGTAGCATTGTTTTCCACAGTGCTGTTTTTAGACACGGAAATTGGACTTGAAAACAACCCCCTTTTATCCTTATTTCCAAACTTTAGTGCAGCATTTACACATGGGGGGATTTGTTTCTAGGTCACATAAGGAAGGTGCTAATATCAAAGCAAACCACATTGTTTTGATTACTGGACTAAAGCCAGTGCCATTGTTTCATGGTTTTCCGGGCATTTCTTATTAGGTTGGACTTAAGGGCATGCATTTTCCATACAAAACATGCCATTGTAAAGCTTGGGTGAGGTGGGTGGTTGCTATGTGCCTGATATTGTTCTTAAAGGGATAATTCTTGCAAAAATGACAATCCTGTCATCAATTACTCACCCTCATGTTGTTCCAAACCTGTATGACTTTCTGCCTTTTGTGGAGCATAAAAGAAAATACTTTGAAAAAAAAATCAGTGTTTTTTTTTTTGGACTATACAGTGGAAGTCAGTGGGCGCCAAAACTGTTTGGTTACCAACATTCTTCAAACTATCTTCTTTTATGTTCCACAGAAGAAAGGACATCATACAGGTTTGTGTAAATGACAGACTTTTAATTTTTGGGCAAACTATTCCTTTAATGCTTACCAAGGCCCTAGACTGAAATAAATAAATAAATAAAAAGATTTGTGTGTGTGTGTAACAAAAATGTAAAGTCTATTTGCCAGAACTGACAGTTGAGAAAACATTGTGTGCATCCATATGCGGTTCGTTAGACATCATCTCTGTAGAAATTTGTGAAAAAACAGACAGAAATATTCTTACAAAACAGAGTAATATTTATGGCACAAATGTTGAGATTACTAGAATGCAAATGTCAAATTGGAGAAAGTTTACACTAAATATTTCATGAGAAGAAATGATGTCCTGTTCAGGAAGTAATCTTTCTTTTGAGTCAGATCTTCTCAATGAATCATTTTATCCAGTTCACACAACCGCTCTGAGATTTGCTCACAAATCTGATTTGTTTCCCTACTGACTTTTTTTTTTTTTTTTTTCTGGAGCGCTGCTTTCTATCCCAAGGGCCCATCTGAATTATATTTTGGTCCCTTGATTGGCTCTTAAATATGGAATTCCCCCTCATTTTATTGTCCATCAGATAAGTCCATAAATAAGTCCATAAATGACTACAAAATGATATACTTCTCCTCAAGTATCGTATCACATCTGTGTGTGAATAGTTGTGTTTAATTCTCAGAGTTAATGGTTTGTTCAAATCCCTAATAGTAACTATAAGCAGCAGTAATAGTCGCACTAATAGACAGTAATACTTTGTACTGTATGTACATCTTAAAGAGACTTCAGGGGTCTTAAAAACATTTTTCTCACAGCACCAACTGACTCTTTTTCAGACAAATGGACAACATTCCTCCCATACCACCTCCCCTCTGTAATGTTGAATGAAAAATGAAGCAAACGGACAGAATAAACACTAAGAAAGTAGAAACCCAGAATCCAACATTTGTGGGCGGCTCAACCCTGTAACCCTGTTTTTAGTCAAATTTTCCAGAGTCACCCAGAGTCGTGCTATGACAAGTTAGATCATCAAAGGTATGCCGTTGAACAACTTGACTGTTTTAAATCTTCTGTCATCATCACGACACAAACGCTCCTGATTGAGAACGAAAAATCCAGCAGCTGTTTGGGAGATTATGTGTTTCCTCTCACAAGAGTAGAGTAATGGTTGTGTTGTGTCAGATCACTTTTCGATCTCTCTTTCATGAGAATGGCTTTGACATCCCGAAGGCAAAGCGGCAGCTGCTCCTTTAAAGAGAAATGCCACTGTCAGATTGGTGGTTTAACTCTCTGCGGGCTCCCAGTCTGTTTGTCTCTGTATTGCCAGCCTCTCGTGTCAGTCTGGCTTCCCATGCACATGCTAAGCAGGCGGTTGGATCCGATGAGCTATATATTTCGAGGTTGTAGATTAATGACTGTGCAGGATGTATAGACATACTGCACAGAGCCTTTGTGTAGTTGAGGTGGCTTGATGGCATTTTTATTATTGTATACACACTACCATTCAAAACAGTTTCTGTAAGAAAGTAAACGTTTCATTGATCAAGGATGCATTCAATTGATCAAAATAGACAGGAAAGACATCTAAAATAGAAAATATTTCTTTTTCAAATAGATGTTGTTCTTTTTAACGTCTTTAATATTTTTTAAAACCTGCTTAATATACTTGTTTCCACATGAAAAATTGTTTTCAACATTGATTATATTAAAAAATGTTTCTGAAGGATCATGTAACGCTGAAGACTGGAGTGATGTATGCTGAAAATTCAGCTTTAACATCACAGGAATAAAATGTATTTTAAAACATATTAAAGGAGAAAACAGTTATTTTAATTGTAAAAAAAATATTTCACCACAATATTACACAAAATTATGCTGTAAGGCCACTGACACAGATAGAAATAAACAGGAAAATATCTGAATATTATATATATATATATATATATATATATACTGTATATACTATATATATATATATATGTATATATATATGAAAAACATGAAAAATTAAAAACAAGCTGACAAGAAGAAAAATATAAGAAAAATATTTTAAAAACCCTTTGAAGTAGAAATATGCAGTACATATAAAACACGAATAAAAAGACAAAAGCACATAACGAAATGACTAAAAACGTAAATTAAAATAAAAACATAAATATAGGAATGATAACTAATTCACACTACAACACTGCAACACTTTTATGTTGGTTTGTAAACCGGGTCATTTGATTTATAGAAAAAATCTGACCCAAAATAATTTTTTTTTTTTTTTTTGCGAATCTGACATAATTTCTTCTCATGAAGGCAGACAAAGCAAATACTTCAGAGGATTTGAAAAGTGGCACTTTTATGATAATTGTGTAGTTTACAAAGCTTTAAAGCTCTACTCTCCATGCCATACTGCAGTAGTATTAGAAGTAGCTTGTTATTGTGCTATTTTTGTGTATCCTTGTAGACAGATGCATAGAAACATTGTACTCACATTTCACTTAATATGTAGGAAGAGCTTCCGTGTCTAGTTTCAGATTAGATTAGATGGTTCAGATTGGTAGTTTAGATGTCAACAAAAGGACATAGGAAATGGCCTTATACTGAGCAGAGCAGCAGACGAAAGACAGGGCCTAGACTGCAAATGAAAGATTTGACTTTATACTGCAAATTAGGTCTTCCTCTTTCATTTGTGCTCTGTGATTCATAACCATTTTGAAGTAAGTAAAGGTATATGGCTGTTATTATGAGGAACCCTTCTGGAAATGTAGGTTATATTAAAAGAGGGGGTGTTTTAATGACAGTTTTATTAAAATCCTCTTCCTCTACCTTGTTAGAGCGATGTTACAGGATGATAAAATTCTCAAAATAAGGTTTTAGCGTTTCCTGCACTGTTCGCACTGGCTATCTACAGCTTCACAGAAAAAACCCGGAACAACCTAGGACAACAACAACTGGCTGCATGCAAAGCGCAAACCGTGTCTGATTCATGAATGAATGATGCTTTTAATGAATCAATTTAAAGATTTGAGTGAGTCAAATTAATTACCGTTTTCTAAAGACGTCAGGCCGGTTGTAGAATGACATCTGATTATTTGATACTTTAAAAATTTAAAAATATTAAATATTACACTATGTATGTAGTTGAGGGGAAAATAAATATTTGTTTCTGTATTTATTTATACATTTTTCCCTTCTGGTGCATATTTCTCAGTGAGTAAGTGAAGTGTATTTTTATTAAAAAATATCGAGTTCTGGTTTTTGGGCTATTTGTTTGTTGTCGTGTTGACATTGGTACAGTAATGAAGCTTATAATCATAAAAAGAGGATTGTTATGGTAAATTTGGTTTATTGTGTGTTGGAGGGCAAATTTAATTAAAATATTGAATCTATTGTGCCTTAGGGAGTTGCTATTGTTTATCAGAGCTTCTGATTAATAATAGGTTATAGATGAATGACCATCCAATCCGATTATGTAATTTTCTGCTGCAGGTGGAGGGTTACGGGCCAGTGGATCAGCTGGTGGGCGTGGCTAAGCACCACAAAGGGGTGGAGCTCCAGTCGTCTTTGCAGTCCCAGAATGGAGATGTTGAGAGGCATGAGAACAAATCATGCGAAGGTCGCCACTCCACGCTGGACAAGAGTGCTGTGCAAAACGGGCTCCCACGCCAATCAGGCTGTCGGGCCGAGTCGGCCTCTGATTCAAGCCTAAGCCCATCCCAGGACTCCCAGGAGACACTGCCAACTCTGCCTCGCAAGAAACGAGGGAGACGGAAACTGGAGCGGCCAACTAAATGTGAGTTATGCTCAACCTTCCTTAGCATCATGTTTCACAGCTGTCTGCTCACTGAGCCACTCGTGGGCCTGAGGCCAAGAACCTGTCATCATGAGGGTAAAAACAAAAAAATGCAGTATTTAATCACTAAACAAGTGGGATTGTCAAATGGTTTTGGAGGCTTTGCTGGTACTATTGACTTGAAGGACAAATAATTATTGTTAAATGAGTACATTAATATGTAAATCAGGGTAATTATGCTCCCAAAAAAAATCAAATTTGCAAACAAAAGACACCAGCCTCCCACACACCGTGTACAGAGCGATTTGGCAAGATTCTCTCTCCAGTAGCGTTTCATACAGGATTTTGTTTTCCCAAAGGGGGCACCAACCCCCCCTGCCACATATCCATATTTTCAATATTTTTTTGTTTGGGTTAAGTTTCACTATGTCTACAAATTTAAGCTTTTTATTTTTATTTTTTAATTTTTATATTGAAACATAACTAGTACAGAACTTATTCAAATAAATAAAAAATTCAAAGGTTTCAATTATTAATAGTGCCGCAAAAGTTAACAAATGCAATTAAATTAATAGATTTTGTGCAATGTTTATTTTTTTATATTATTGTCAATTTTTTATCAGAACCTTCAAACCTGATTGAAACCGATCAGAGCGGCATGCTGAACCTAGTAATTACACGTGACTATTATTTTATTTTTATTAACATTATTTACCATTATTTTATATTACCTTTAGCATTGTTTATGTTTAAATAATGTTTTTATTTTAACATTATTTTTTCGAAAGCATATCATTCATGTGTTAACTAGGAAAAGGTTATGAGATGAACTATTAATGTTTGGCATTGCTTTAAAAAAGTGAGTGAGTGTTCTCATTGATTCAGTCTGATTCAGAAAATCATTTGAATGATTCCTAAAAACAAATCAAGTGATTTGTTTGTGAATTAAACTGTTGCGTTGTATGTTTGGTTTGTGTTCTGCCACAAAAGCCTGCAATAGAAAGCTTTGTTGACTATTAGCTGTCAGTATATTATCACACAGCACCTTTTTTTTAATTTCATCACTTATTACAATTCACAAGCTCAGCTAAAATGTATTTATTTTTTGCAGTGGCACGACAGGTTCATCAGTGTTTCTGAGATGCTCCTGAATAGCACTGAATAGCGCTCCAGTATGATGCTAATTATCAGACCTCTCTCTCAGGGGTCAGGTATTGACCTTGATGAGAGCAGTAAGTGAAGGCTGGGTAGACAGAGCCGTGTCTCTCCTGGCAGCCTGCCTTGATTGGGTGCAGGGCACAGAGAGACAGCAGGTCTGTGTTGTGGCCACTCTCTCAGTGGGGGCCGTGCCAGGTGCATGGCACAATGCCCAGGGCACTTACACACTGATCCTACATCAGTCTCCCTTAACCCACTTTATGGTGAAAGACTCCAACTTGTAGACCTATGTAAAATAGTCTAGACAGTCCATTTATAATGCTTTGGAAATCCAGTAAAACACCATATACCAAATAATCAAAGTATGTGGTGTTTGCTAGGACTGCTAACAATGTTATTGTCACAGTGTGGCTCAGTCAAAGATGAGGAGAGGTGGATCTCAGTGCAGTGGAGCATTTATTTACAAAAATAAGCTAAAGACATGTATTTAAACAATAGCTGACAATGTGAGCAATCTGAGGAAGAATTAAATACACAGTATAATGAGGAGTACAAGGCACTGGTGGGAATGTAATCAATAATCATGACCAGCTAGAGACAGTGGTACTGGTAACAGAGAAAACAGGAACTTAACTCAGGCGATGAGGACAAAAACAACGGAGCAAAACCATGTCAAAATAAGAGTCCTTTACATATAAACTGTGATAGCTGTAAAGGTGTATTTACACCTGATTCAATGGGGTCATCATGTTAAAGGGATGGTTCACCCAAAAATAAAAAATCTCATGTTGCTCCCGTAAGACCTTTGTTCATCTTCTGAACACAAATTAAGATATTTTGATGAAATCCGAGAGCTTTCTGACCCTGCATAGACAGCAACGCAACTGACACATTCAAGGCCCAGAAAGTTAGTAAGGACATCCCTAAAATTGTCCATGTGACATCAGTGGTTCAACCGTAATGTTATGATGCTACAATTGTTGAATAAAGTCGTTATTTTAGTTTTCTTTGTGCACAAAAAATTCAGGTTGAACCACAACCTACCTTTCTGGGTCTTGAACGTGTCAGTTGCATCGCTGTCTATGCAGGATCAGAAAGCTCTCGGATTTCATTAAAAATATCTTAATTTGTGTTCTGAAGATGAGCGAAGGTCTTACGGGTTTGGAGCAACATGAGGGTGAGTTATTAACCCTTTCACTGGTGAGTTTAAAATATTCTAGCTGACTCCCCAGGGTGAGTTTTTTAAAGGCGACCTTTTATTTTAGAATGTTTCTCTTTATTGTTTCCATGGTGATGCGTCACGTGACACCCAGCAGCCACGAAAACACTATATGACAGATGTATCACTTTTATTTAGTTTTTCAAACCTAAAATAAGCGTTATGTGCTTTAAAACACTGCATAGTTGTAATTATATGACAAATGCAGAGCATATCTCAATGCCAGCAAAAGTGCAAAAGCGTAGTCAGAACTGTTTTTTTAAGTTCAGCGTACTGTTGAAGGAGCACTGAATGAGTTGGGAAAATCTGGTTTATTGGCTCATTTTCAGTCGGAGTGACTTAAAGACAGCGACCGTGGTTTGAGCTAAAAATCTTCTTTATTGTTTTATTTAAGAAAAAAGTCAGTTACGTCTTGGATGGCCTGAGGTTGAGTAAATATATAGCAAATTTAAATTTTTGGGTGAACTATCCCTTTAAAGGCAGTTTTGCCCACACATGTTCCAAATGACACACTTGATGAGGGCTTGCGGGCTCAGGGACTGCCCCACAGGGTGGCACAGTTGTCAGTTTAGGTTTCAGAAGTGTGTTCACAAGCTACACCTTTGTGGCCGTTATCTGTTCTTGATGCAGCCTTTTGTCAGGCTCTCATTAGTGTGAACTTCACAGCAGACAATTATCCAACAGTCCACGTGGCAAAGTGTAGATGCAGAAGTGTAATAATTATTAGTAAAAAAATGAATAAGTAAAAAATACAAAAGACTGAAAAAGTGAACAAATAATATTTAATACATTTAATGAAGTATATGCAGTATATACAGTATATAAAGTATATGTATTATATGTATGTATGTGTAATATACAGATATGCACAATTATATAAATAATACAATTAAAAATATGTATTAATATTTATAAAAATGTATTTATAAAAAAAGTATATATATATATATATATATATATATATATATATATATATAGTTTTTTATGTTGTTTTAATATTTTATTTTAAATTAATAGCATTAAAATACAATGATCTAAATAATACAATTATAAATATATATTAATAATTATCTTTATATATATATACTATGTATATATATACATATATAGTGCAATTAAAAATATATATTAGTTTAAAGTTTTATATATAAAGGTTTTAGTTATGTTGGTTTAATATTGTTTACATTAATAGCAATTAAACTTTAAATGGCCTATTTTTTTATTAAGATTTTTTAAAGACTCTCTGTAACTTACAGAGAATAAGTGACAGAGAAAGACATATAAGCAAATTTATTTGTAAGCAAAATGGAGATTGCAACTGTAATATACCCAAATTATGAAACGTACATTGACAACGAGCCCTATTGGACGCCTTAATATTATTGGTAGGCTGCATAACCAGCTACATATTTAACCGCAAATGAGATTTATTTGCACTAGTCACTACCACTGTTTTCCAGACTTCATTAACCCGCCACTAACGCTAATCAATACTAAGCGCTAAACGATAATCACACCTAGAAGCTGTACGTCAATCATTAATTCAATCCCACTAAAGATTTTATTGAACCGTGAACTCTGTATAGTGAGTCAGAAAGATCAATCTTGCTTTGATTGACAGAGAATGGGCAAATCCGGCAGTACCTGTCTTTTTCATACCTCTACCTAGAGGGCACAGGACGGATTTCAGTCCAGTGAAGGGGAAATGAACGCTCTGAACACGCTGGCTGGCATGTGCTCAAACTGGCCCGCCGGAGGCTCGATGGGCACAGCGTGCCAACCACGCTCACAAACCCAGTGACCTTGGCAGTCTCAGCGGGAATGAACCCCTTCCTCACCATACAGACAGGGTTGCTTATTCCCCTCGAGCGACTGAGAAAAGAGGAAGAGACAGAAAGGTGCGTCGAGAGAGGATTTGCACATGCTATAAATGTGAAGTGGACTCGTGGGTCAAGGCCTTTTGTTTTGGCTGGGTGTGTGTGGTACTTCACTGGCAGGCTTTTGATGGCTCTTGTGAAGAAAACAAGCTCTCAGGTTTTGCCCACGGCCTCTCGACACTCAAGTGTTGTGATGTGGCTGGGTGATGGAGCTTTGATAGACTTCAAACAGACTTTCCTTAGGCTAGTGGGTTATTAAAATGGGTGCTGTCTACTTCTTTTGGCTTCTTATCAGTATAGAGACGTCATGAATATCCCGTGACAGATTGCCTGTAAGCCTGGTCTAAATCCCACAGATCTATTTATATGAATTTATTTAAAGATTCTCAAAACGAGGTAATTAGGATTCTTTCATGCATTCATTTAAGGTTCTTTCATGCCTTTGTGCTGTAGGTATATATCAGAAAAGTGCTCTCAAAATGCAGTTTAATAAATAACTAGTCATTTTACAGGCAGTTTACATTTTTTATTATTTTATTTGAATTGTTTTATTTATTTATGTTTTTATTTTATTGTTGCATTGACAGTGTGCAAATGTTTGTGTTGGTCTGAACAAATACATTAGCAGACGTTCATTCAAAGTAAAATGTTTATCGCACTGATCTCAATATTTATGTCAGTGTGAACAGGTTTTAATTCCAAAAAATACAAAACTTCATAAGTGTATTATTTATCTATTTTGCAGCATATATATCTATAAGTTAGAAAATAAGTAAATCCTAAATAAATAAATAAATATATAAATATTTGTTAAAATATATTTTGAAACAGGGTATTTTTAACTTGATACCGTCTGAAACATTTTTTCAATTTTTTTATTTTACTTTATTTTAAACATTTAACTTTTTTGCTAAAGTGTACTTAAAATGTTAGTAATTTACATTTATGCATTTGGTAGTAGGGCTGTTTATTGAGTCACTTTTCCTGACGTGATTCAGTTCATTCCCTCAGAATCAAACCCTTGACCTTGGCCTTGTTTGCACTGTGTTCTACTGTTTAAACTAAAAGAATGCTTGTCGGTTTTGCAGCGGACCATTTTTGCAGCTTACAGTCAGTAGATGCACTGAGGAGGAAGTTGTCATTGCTGAAACAGTATGTTTACACAAATCTTTTATTTGAAAGCTAAATGTTTCATGATTCACATCACCACTGGGATTGCAGTGACAGTTTAGGAACTGACATTTAGCAAATGAACATAAAAAGATGTCTCTTTAATTTCTCATATTTCTAACTTGCAGAGTTCAAGCTAATCTTTTTTTACCTCTCAGAACGCTTTGATGTGGGAAAGTTTGTGATGGCGAATGTTACTTTTGATCTGAATATCATGCTAATGTTAGGCTTCAAGCTAAAAGGTTTTAAGAAATAAACTATTCTATCAGATGCTCTATACAGTACTAAAGTAAATTAGTGAATCTGTAGCTGCTTTTTCACTTGAACAGGAATGTATCTTCGAAAGGCTTATGAGGGGCCATGTTTTATTGATGCAGTAGTGGAATTGTGGGTGTGCTTTTAGAAAGCTTTGTTTGGCTCTCAGTAATATTGTCTTCCTCAGCCCAAAGTTAGAAGGGAGTCTCAGTACTCCTGAATCATGAATCATCATGATAGCCCTGCTAATGTTTCAGGTCACTGGTAATCGTAGCCTCTGGCTAACCTCGACCTAACCTGCTGAACCCAGCCAAGACAAAGCTGTTTAGGCATGAACTACATCCTTTTGTATGTGGAGACGTCAGGAGTATAAATCAATACCAGGGCAAAAAAGGAGTCAGAACGTTTCAAGAATTTCGGGAGGATTCATTGTGGCGCTGTGGAATGTGCGCAAGATGAATGGCGTTAGATGAGTACGGAGAAAGTATGAGTGTTGGGGAAGTTATTCCAAAATAGTAGTAAGTTACTGATTTTTTTTCTTTGTACAGCAGATTGCATGGTATTACTTTATTACTTTTCAGACTGACTAGTTAATAGTTGAATCTGCTGCCATTTTGTTTTACATTTCCTTTGTGTTTTTTGAATGAAAATGGGGTACTATTCTTACATCAGCCAATTTGGCCCCTGACTGAACATGTTTCTAAGGGTTGTTCTCAATTTTGGATTCAAAAACAGCACAGTGGACTAGAGCAGGCTATTTTTAACTTGACACAGCATCTGAAAAACACTTCTGCCTGTACCATTATAAAAAGTGTGAGACACAAAACAACGGCCAGAGACGATGGGGGCTTCCCCGCTGCAAAAACACTGTATGTCAGAGATGTCAAATCTGCTATGATAATGAGTCAAAGTGGTTGTTTCAGTGTTGCTAGTATTCATGATGTCCTGCATTTCTGTGTTCTGATTGGAGCCTGCAGAGAATGCTTTAGTTTGTGTGTAGCGCAGAGGATAATTTTTGATTTCATGCTTTTGGAATTACTGCTATTCTTTGATGTAATTGATATTAAAAGCAGTGGTTGACCGATATTGGATTTTCAATGGCTGATTTCGATACTAATGTCTAGAGCCCGGTCAGCCGATATAATTCCATATGAATGATCACTCATTTTATACAATATTTACTCAAAATTCAATAAGATATTTGAAAAAAAAATGTGCATGAACTGATACTTGGTGAAATTGTCTTCTTTCTCTTAACATTTAGAAACAACACTTTAAGGTTATAGCTGCAGTCATACAGAAAGTAAAAAAAAATAAAAAATCTGTTATGCTAATTATGATTCACAAAACTGAAACCTACTGTCTTATTCAAAAATGTGACATGCAAAGCACAGTTCATAAACAGACATGGTATTTACAACATTTTTTTTTGTTATGTACGTGTTGATTCACAAATCTTCACACTTTTGTTACCATGTAGATTTTTATGACAGCTTTTGAGAGATTCACAAATGCATTATTTAAACTGTTCAATCCAGCCAATTATAGTACACATAGAACATCTGGCTCTAGTAATATGATGCTTGAAAAAACATGGTAATATTTTGGTGCCACACACAAAGATACATTCATGCTCTGTGTAAGTAAATATTGCCCTGTGGCAGTATTCACAGCACATATTTAGCAGCCCAACAAGTCTTTTAGGTAGTGACTGACTGACATTAATACTCAGTTTCTAAAGTTCTCCAAGACTTTAATTTAGTAACACAAAGCCCTCAAGCTAAAAACGGTCTGTCGTCCTGCTGCTTTTGGCTTCTCAGCTCTTTATTTAAACTCTTTTACAAGTAAAAAACTTTGCACACAAATGAGAATAGTTTATTTTGGCTCAAAGCTATTTTACGCTTACTCTTCCATATAAAAGCCTTGTGAAATTTTCTGTTGATGCAAAAATATAATTGAGGCATTATACTGCAGATTGATGAAGACAGATTTCCATTGCGACAAATCCGGACTGTCAGAAACATTTCAGGTAATCGCTTGTTCTTGTGGCTGTTTCCCTCTAGACGTGGAGCACAAGGAGGACGAGGGTGGGGACTCTGCAAAGAATGAGGTAAAACTGTCTTCCTGTTGTGCGCCTGTCTGTGATATATGTGTGTGCGTTTGTGTGTTTCCGTCTGTGAAAATTCAACCTTTCCGTTAATTGCTCAAGATCTCCAAAGAAAATTCCTAGGATGATGACATGGAACCTGTTTTTCCAGCCACTTGATTATGAAAGAAATGGTACCCTAATGGTGAAATATCAAATACACTTGGTCCTCTGCTTAAAAACAAGGGTCCCTGCTCTCTACCAGCCGTCGGGCCGCTCGAACCCTCTCCGTACTGATGAGTACCCTTAGTTTGAAAGTCCCCCACCAGCCCATTCGCAAAACGCTCCAAAATCATTCGCAGACAATCCACCTACTTCCTTCCTTCATTTTGGATCGCATAGATAGATAAGCATACTAAAACAGAGAGAGAAAAAGTCGTTAATTTTTTCTTTTCCTTTTTTTTTTGCTTTTGTCCCTTTAAACAGGGAGCTCGAGGGAGGCTCCGTGGGGGAGTGGGCTGGGAAATCAGCCTCCGTCAAAGACCCATGCCCAGAGTAACCTTCCAGGCCGGTGACCCTTATTACATTAGCAAGAGGACCAGGGAGGAGTTGCTGGCCAAGTGGAAGTTGGAGGTGAGTACCACTGCTCACCACTGTCCCAGAGGAAGAGCAATAGGGAGCCTGTCAGCATTTCTATTATAGCAGGAATGTTTGCCAGGACGATGGCATCCTGAATAAATTCTGCGAAAAAGCCAAGTGTATTTGATGAGTCATTTGATCTCGCATGAAGGTACCATTTATTTCATGAGGCGTCTTGCTGGCTTCTTCTCAAATAGGAAATCTAGTAGTTTACTCATTATAACCGTGCACAGACATGTTATGAATGCAGTGGCTAATCAGAGGTGTTAAAATCGGTAATTTGTAACAGTCTGATCCATAGATAAGTTCTTTTTGTTTATGACTGGTTATAGGTCAATAGGGCTGTGCAAATAATTGAATGCGATGATTATGGAAGGCGAGGCACAGGCGATACATTGGCAATAATGAACGCGATATTGCGTAGCTTGTCAGTGAATTATGGCTCTGTGTATTAAATGCCACTCCATCTGAAAGCACGTGATGGAGATTTACTACTAATCACAGAACCAGCTTTACGGACGAGATGCGTATGATCATAGCATTTAATTATTTGCACAGCCCTATTGGCCAATATTAGAGATTTTAAAGTTTATCGGTAATAAATATTGGATATTTAATTGTTCAAGCTTATTTACTCTATTTTGCATTAGTTTTTAATGTTTAATTAAATGTTTAAAATATTTATATACAAAATATTTGAAATGTTTATCACTTATCGGTATCGGTAGATATACTCATCAACTTATCGGTATCGTGTATACCTAGTTGTGATTGCCAGAGCATTTTTGTGTGGACAAAAAAAAAAAAACAACATGACTGGACACTTGTTGCTCCTGGTTAGGATCAGGGTAATTCCTGGCATGGGATGGGTAGAGGATGCGGGGCCCCCTTAAAGTATGGGGCCTGGTGCAGTTTTCCCAGTTGCAACGCCCTAAGAACAGCCACAGTTGGCCTTTGTACTGTTTAATTTTATCTTATTAATCTATTTCACTAATTATTGGAGACATCTTGAATACCAAGATCAAGAATGAGACATTTCAAGAAGAAAATCATTATATCATTTAATTTTTTTTAGTCTAATAGTCTGAGTCATGTTGAATTTTTTTACACGTTACATGAATGTGCTGAGCTGAAATTGTTGTGATGTGTCATGACTTGAATGTAAAGCGTGATTTCTGCTCCACTGGTGGCATTGAAACAGGTTTCCAGAACACTCCTGTCTGTCATTTGCTGATCACACAAATAGTCCCACCCTAGGGTTATTTTTAAAGAAAATCCACTTTAATATAATTTAAGGGACAAATTAAGAGGTACTTGAACATCTAGGTTGGTTCACAACAAGAACGATAACTATATTTCACACTAACAGACCAGAAACACTTCAGTATAGGGACCAATTCTCACTATTATCTACCTGCTTATTAGCATGCCTGTTAATAACATATTGGCTGTTTATTTGTACTTATAAAGCACGTATTCTGCATTACCATATTCCACATCCCTAATCCCAATACCTTAACTACCTTACTAACTATTAATAAGCACCAAATTAGTAGTTTATTGAGGCAAAAGCCATAGTTAATGGTTTCTTAAAAGGATAGTTCACCCCAAAATGAAAATTCTGTCATTAATTACTCACCCTCATGTCGTTCCAAACCCGTGAGACCTTGGTTCATCTTCGGAACACAAATTAAGTATTTTTTATTAAATCTGAGAGCTCTCAGACTGTCCATAGACAGCAAGGGTCCTTACACGATCAAGGTCCAGAAACATAGCAAGAAGATTGGTAAAATAATCCATGTGACATCAGGGGTTCAACCGTAATTTTACGAAGCTACAAGAATACTTTTTGTGCACAAAAGAAAAAAAAACCCGACTTTATTCAAATTTGTCTCCTCCGCGTCACCCTATTTGAGCGTAGGCAGTTTCCGTCCAGCAGATATTCTCCAAAATGGTGCTACCCTGACATAGAGGAGACGAACTCTTGAATAAAGTCGTTATTTTTGTTTTCTTTGCATACAAAAGTATTCTCGTAGCTTCGTAAACTTACAGTTGAACCCCTGATGTCACATGGACTATTTTACCGATCTCCTTGCTAAGTTTCTAGACCATGATCGTGATTGCAGTCTATGGAGGGTCTGAGTGTCAGGATCTTGGACCTGTTTTTGTTGTGTTTTGCTCCCCATGTGTTCTGTGACCCAGTTTCTCCCTCATGTTAATTGTTAATTTGATCCCAGGTGTGTCTCCTTAGGTCCCTCGTTATCCTGTGTTTATAAGCCCCAGTCCTTTCAGTTAGTTTTGTCGGTCGTTGAATTGTCTTCCCTGTCCGTGATGTGTTTCCTGTGCCTCCCATGCTCCTAGTTGGATTAAAGATTCTTGTGTTTGTGAATTCCTCGTCTCCTGGTCTCCGTGTCTCCGTGCTCCCGGGCAGAGTTGTAACAGAACGACCGACCAAATACAGATACCTCTACGTTTACCTTCCGTTTTGTTTTCCGTTTTACCCAGTGTTTTTCTTTCCGTTGTGACCCATGGATCCCTATGTCTGGCCCGAATTCCTCCTCCTCCTGCTGGAGCAGGGGGACCGATCTCTCGAGGACCATACAAGACTGTTCCTCATGTTAGCTAACGCCACCAGCTACCCGGACGACGTGCTCTGCTCTTTCTATCATGGAAGCCTGAACACCGCGTGCAGAGCGCTGTCGTCCGAAGATGGTCCTCGAGAGGATTTCGCCGCTTATGTGGAGTGGATTCTGGTGAGAAACGGATCGCCTCTCACAGTCTCCTCAGAGGATGATCTCGCCAGAACCACTCCAGACCCAGAGCCCAGCCCACCATCTCCCCACGGTGCGGAGCACCAGCCCGAGCCCACCGATGACGGAGAGCCATTTCCCGCCGCGATCTGCGAGCCAGCGCGAAGCCGAGCGACTGAGCGGATGATCGTCCCGGAAGTAGAGCCCAACCCGTCAGACCAGGTGCGAGAGCCGGCGTCAGTGTTCATCACGAGGGAGCAAGCCGTGGACGGTGTGAGCGCGGAGTGGAGCTCCGCCCCCTGCACTGCGGCTGAGGGTGAGCTGAGGACAAATCTGGGACTGCTGGACAGAGAGGGGGCGTCCGACTTTCCAGTGCCGGCTCCACGCACGTGCCCTCCCGTGCCGGCTCCCTCCAGCCCTCCTGAAGTCCCGCTGGTTCCGCCCAGCCGTCCTGAAGTCCCGCTGGTTCCGCCCAGCCGTCCTGAAGTCCCGCTGGTTCCGCCCAGCCGTCCTGAAGTCCCGCTGGTTCCGCCCAGCCGTCCTGAGTTCCCGCTGGTTCCGTCCAGCCCTCCTGAGTTCCCGCTGGTCCCGCCCAGCTCTCCTGCGTCTCCGCTGGTCCCGCCCAGCTCTCCTGCGTCTCCGCTGGTCCCGCCCAGCTCTCCTGCGTCTCCACTGGTCCCGTCCAGCTCAGCTCTTCCCGAGCGCCCTCCAGTGCCGGCTCCACGCACGTACCCTCCAGTGCCGGCTCCACGCACGTGCCCTCCAGTGCCTGCTCCTCGAAGATCCCCACCCTCCCACCCACTCCTGCCTCCTCCACCGCGCTCGCCCTCAGCCCTCTATCGGTACGGTGCGAGCCCCGTGGGTCTGCCATCCTCCAGCGTTGCCGGGGCTGGAGTATCCCTTACCTCCGCCTCCAGCCTCCGAGGCCCGGACTCTGCCTCGGTCCGTAGACCCAGTGGCTCCACCTCGGCTCCTAGCTCCCTCGCCTCCACCGTCACTCCTCGATCCACCAGCTCCACCGGGCTCCCTCGTCCCTCCGGCTCCGCCTTGGTCGGGCGTCGACCCACCATCGCCTCTGGACTCCTCTCCTCTGGCTGCGCCTCGTCGCTCCGTCCCACCGGCTCCGTTGGGCTCCTTCCTCCCTCCAGCTCCACCTTGGTCCTCAGTCGCTCCGGCTCCGCCGCGGATCTCCGGGTCTCCGCCTCCACCTCGGTCACCAGAGCCCTCGGCTCCACCCTGTCCCCCCGGATCCTCGGCATCACCCTGGCTCGTTGGCTCTCCGTCTCCGCCTCGGGCTCCTCCACCACCTGCTCCGCCGCCGTTGCTCGGCCCCCTGGAGTCGGCGGCCATCCCTCCTCCATGGCTCCTCCCTCCGTCGGCTCCACCGTGGGCCATCGTCACGGCTGTGGCCTGGGTCCAGCTGAGCGCCTCCTGCTCCGGGTCTCTCCTGTCTCTTCCCTGGCTCCTCCCTCCTTCGTCACCGCCTTGGTCTCTGTCTGCCGGCCCCCTCCCGGGTATCCGCCCTCCTCCTGAGCCGCCTCCCAAGTTCCCACCCGCCCCTCCCCTTTGGATGTTTCTATGGTGCGAGGACGCACCTTCCGGGAGGGGGGCGATATGTCAGGATCTTGGACCTGTTTTTGTTGTGTTTTGCTCCCCATGTGTTCTGTGACCCAGTTTCTCCCTCATGTTAATTGTTAATTTGATCCCAGGTGTGTCTCCTTAGGTCCCTCGTTATCCTGTGTTTATAAGCCCCAGTCCTTTCAGTTAGTTTTGTCGGTCGTTGAATTGTCTTCCCTGTCCGTGATGTGTTTCCTGTGCCTCCCATGCTCCTAGTTGGATTAAAGATTCTCGTGTTTGTGAATTCCTCGTCTCCTGGTCTCCGTGTCTCCGTGTCTCCGTGCTCCCGGGCAGAGTTGTAACACTGAGAGCTCTCAGATTTCATCAAAAATATCTTAATTTGTGTTCCAAAGATGAATGGAGGTCTCATGGGTTTGAAACAACATGAGGGTGAGTAATTAATGACAGAATGTTCATTTTTGGGTGAACTAACCTTTTAATAGCAAGAATTGGACCTTAAAATAAGGTGTGATCAACAGACGATAACATTCAGTGTATTATAATAATGCACTGCAGTTTTGTTATCTGATGGCTAAAATGCTCGAGCTCTTTAAGGTCAGGTGTATTCTGATTATATCTCAGTGTTTTTATCATTCAACTGATGAAAAAAATAATAATTCTGAAAGTTATTCCAGTGATAATGTTTTTATGTGTTGTAATTGTTATTGTTGGGAAGTGGACTCCACATTTCTTAGAGAATTTGAAAAATTATTAAAACTTTATAGTTATTGTTATTGTCCCTAGTGTGATGAGCCTTTACTGATGGGTTTGATGTGGTACAAAAAAGGCTGGGAAACACTGATTTAGATAATTAGGCTTTGTCCAAATACCCACACTTGCAGTCTTTGCACTTGACGACTTGACTACTTAAATGACATATTTCCTCCGCACGCGCTCTCAAGTGGCCAAGACCGCAAGTGTGGGTATTTGGACAAAACGATAATTTAGCTCTCTTAAAGAAATAGTACACCCAAAGATAAAAATTCTGTCAGACCCTGCATATTTGTTGTCTTACTCTCGTGAACGCATGTCGAAGACTAACTCGGAAGAGAAGAAATTGTTAAATAAAGTTAATTTTGTTTTCTTTGTGCACAAAACGTATTCTCATAGCTTCATAAAATTACGGTTGAAACTCTGATGTCACATGGACTATTTTAACGATGTCCTTACTACCTTTCTGGGCCTTAAAAGTGGTAGTTCCATTGCTGTCTATGCAGGTTCAGGAAACTCTCAGATTTAATCAAAAACATCTTCATTTTTGTTCCAAAGATGAGCGAAGTTCGGGTCATTTTTGGGTGAACTATCCCTTTAACACCCATTGCTATAGTTCAATCTCTAATATCATCGCAGGTACAGGTGGTTGACAGTTTTCCTACTGTGTTGTATGGTGAGAACTGCTCTGTTACATAACATTCTTTTTCCTCGGTAACGAAAGGGAGCCAACCAATCGACATCAAGCTCCCCCCGCCCCCATGTTTTTTCTCCAGCACTTGCTACACTGTGTTTTGAGGATAAGCCATAAAAGTGTCAGAGATCCCAGAAATACGGCCAAATTAGCCGGACACACAGTTGTCTCGTGAGTGGACGTCGTAAAATTACAGAGAAATGGGCGTTTCGCATTCTTCACGCTGAGAGCAGGAATCCTCCATCGGGAGCCTGGGAATTTGTTTTTTTCCCTCTGAATAGGCACATTATGGAGAGCGCAGATCGTAACATGTCATTTCTCTGTTTGCTCTCCGAAGGTCTGTGCAGTCATGTTTTCTCGAAGCAGCTCCACACCGGACACAACAATGCAGCAGGAAACTCTATTGAAAGGGGCCTTGACATGTTTCCTTCCTCTGGCTACGAGGCCTGAGCCGCATATAGTCAGCAGAGCTTTGTTAGCATTGAAGGGGTGGCCCTAAGGGGGGGAATAAAACCCAGCCTGCTTTCACTTTCTGTGAGCAAAGTGGATCATGTCTTTTTTTTTTTTTTTTTAATAAGTGCTACGCTACAGTAGATTCCTCTGTCCCACCCCCATCCCATTCCCTTCACTCCTCCCCCTCTCCCCTCACTGCTCTCTCTGCAGTGGAAATGAACTCCGTACTATGGATATAAGGGTGAAGATGAGGTTTACAGCGAATTTCCAGCGATGCTTGCAAGACAGCCTCCTGGACAGCCGCCAACATTCTGCAAGTCCTCTCTAGCCAACCAGAATTCCTGTTGGGAACCACCTGACCCTGAATTCCCAGACAAAGAAATGTTCATGCTTTCTTTCTTTTTTTTTTCTCCTTTTTTTTTTTTTTTTTGAAGCGGTCTCCACTGAGCCAAGAGTGGGGCAAGAAAAAAAGCGATTCACACGTTGGATTTAAAGTGCCGAGTGCAGGCGTGAATGGGTAGGTCGGCTGGCTTGTTTGTTGTTGATAGCGCAGGGGACAGTGTGCATGTCTGAGTAGACTTGCTGGAGGAGGAATATGCTGACTTCAGGTATTTCCAGGAGACTTGTTACGGACCATCTGCCCCGGGTAGCTTAAAGGAAACCCATCTCTTTTAAACCAGAGTGCCGGACCGGGCTTAAATCATTGCAAGTACAGGTCAAATGCTTTGCTTAAAAGGTTTTTTTTTCTAGCCTGTATGTTATCACAGGGGGATAGCAGAGAGCTGAATGTATTTCCTGTTTTACTGCCTCTGCAGGATGTTGTGCATAGGGCATATCTTTGGCTTTGTTCACGTTTGAAAGTCTATACTTGGTTTTTAAGTGTGCCGTGATCTGACAGTGTGCTTTTTGTGTTTATTTATACAGAAACGTAGCATGTTTTAGCTCAAGCTAATGCTTTTAGGTTTCTTTTAAAAGGAAAGTTTTGCTTTTGAGCTTGAAAACAAAGATAATATGCTTTTTTTAGTCTGTCAGATTTGGGTCGGTACCGTAAACATGTAAAACTGGCAGCGGTTGTCGCTTGTGTTGAAATGGAAATGCGGTGCGTGTCTTTTTAAGGATATGCAAATATGAATGAACCGAGTGAACCCGGGAACCGCGTGTGATTAGTGCGCTGCCAGCGCTTGCTCGTACTCTGAGTCAAGGCTGCACAGACTGAATGAAGCAGGCAGACTTTTGCACTTCAGCTTTTGAAGATTCATTCGCAGTTTAAGGAAATAGCAGATTTTAAACTAAAATATTTTGAGCAGCTTGAAGTGAACAAATAAGGAGAAGGCTTTAAAAAAACTTTAACAGTAAGGCACTTAGACTCATTTAGCATGCCTGACCTCTGCTGCACTACTGATTTCCAAGTGTTTAATGGACCCAGTACAATCGCAAACTAAATGCATCTTCTATTCTCTGGACTTGGGAGGCTAAAAAGTGAACAGCTTTTGTTCGGTCTCTCACAAAGTCACATCAAAATAAATGCGATTGTCACACAGCGGTGATAGCCATTCATCCCCTGCCTGTTGGAATTTCAGTGTGCACTGCTGTGCTGCCGGCATTTGAATTAAATCACACTGTTTCCTCATTGTTCGAAAAAGATAAAGGGAACAGTATTTATTAAACATTGTTTGTTTGGAAATCGTTCATAATGTTTTAATGCGCTGTAGACTGACTGTCCGTCAGCTGTGTGCAACAAGTTTGGCTTTTTACAGATTAAATAAATAAATGAATAGAAATATTACATTTTCTTAAATTAAAATTAATATTAATATATTGTTTTATAAATTTGTATAATTGCTATGGAACTTCAAATAATAGTTAACCACAAAATGAAAATCTGCTGAAAATGTACTCACCCTCAGGCCATCCAAGATGTAGATGAGTTTGTTTCTTCATTGCAACAGATTTGGAGAAATTTAGCATTACATCACTTGCTCACCAGTGAATCCTCTGCAGTGAATGGGTGCCGTCAGAATGAGAGTCCAAACAGGTGATAAAAACATCACAATAACATTAGTTATGAAGTGAAAAGTTACATGTTTGTAGTTAACAATTCCATCATAAAGGCTTGTTTAACTTCAAAACATTGCTTCTGGCTAAAACACAAGTATGTAATCCATAATAACGCTTCCTTCAGTGAAATTGTTTTTTTTTTTTTTTTTTCTGAATCAGGAGACAAATATGCACAGATCACACACAACAGTCCAAAACAGTTATGTAAACAAATATGTAGGTGGAATTTGATGTGAAAAGACATCAGGGGATGGACTTTTTGACTGGAGGAAGCATTATTATAGATTTGGTCTTTTGTTTCTGGTACGGTTACTTTTTTTTTTTCTTACAAACACAGTTTTCCCCTCCCCAAGATGTTAATTGATGGGCTGGAGTCATGTGGATTACTTGTGGATTGTTATGAGGGTTTTGTTAGCTGTTTGAATAACAACAGCTACGTTCTGACGGCACCCATTCACTGCAGAGGGTAATCAAATGTAATGCTAAATTTCTCCAAATCGGAGAACAAACTCATCTACGTCTTGAATAGCCTGAGGGTGAGTACATTTTATGAAAATGTTCATTTTGGGGAGAACTATTCCTTTTTTAAATAAATACATTTATACTTACAGGCCTATATTATAATTAAAAAAATAATATTAATGTATTGTTTTATAATTGATTGAAATATTAATATTAAGCAATATTTAGTGTTTCTTTCTTCCCTAAAGAGAAGAAAGAAACATTTTAGCTATGTTGTGTAGCATGCTCTGACGTTATACTGATTTGTTTGTAATTTTCAACCCAAACTAATGCTTCCAAGGCTGTCATTCTTGCAATGTTGGGTTGACCACATTCATTCTTGCTCATCAGTGCAAGAACTCACGAGTGTTAGCCAGCTTGCTAATGTTAGCTTGTTGGCATGTTTAAATGATCACAATTAGCTACTAAAATGTTCATTTTATCACAGAAACCAAATATTTAAAATTGTAAGGCATAAAAGTATGACAAAATGCATGACATATTAACAGTATGGCATTGGTCTGATGTAGGGCAAATTAAACTTCCATCAGCTGGACTGAGAGTCTCTTACACTAGACTCAGGCTGTCCTTATGATCATAAATCATAAAAGTATATTGTTTTTTTAAGTAATGCTGTCTTTTCATTCCTTTGTCATATGAACAGCAACAGATTCAAAGGCCTAACATGCAAAATAATAGGCCTGCAGGCATCCATGTGCAGTAGCTGATCATGGAATTGAATCAAATCGTCATGGTATATAAAAAATTACAATAAGGTTGGAAAAAAGAATTTGCCAGAGGAGCTTTCTTGGAAAAGAGGCTTGGTTGATCATTGTAATGTGGAGAACAGCTTAAGGCCATGGGTGTTTCCTTTCAGATATAGGTAGCGCTCCTAAAGACTGCTATCCTATAATACAGCACACCAGCTTTAACATAGAGCTTAAAAAACACTCTCTCACAAGGTTACCCTTCTTACCTTTCAGTATTGGATTTATGTGCACTGTGTATAAGAGCTTTAACTGAAGAGGTTAGTTTATCACTTAGTTCTGTAAGCTTCTGTATTATTCTGTGTGGCAATTTTTTGGTTTAATGAAAGTCCTGCGTTATAGATACCATTACAGTACATCCACATTTTCTTAGTGCTGATGCTGAGATTTACATCTCATTACTTCAGTGGCTGGAGGATATTCTTTGTTAGGTAGAAATGTAAGACCAGTACTAATTTCAGAAACATTTTCTCTAAATACATCTCTGTGTTTTAGTATTTTAAATTAGCTTTTATCTTTTGGACATGTAGAAAACTAGGCCAATAAATGGCTAGTCTCAGCCTCAGACGTCACGCCCACGGACCGTTGGCTAAACGTCTGATGCATATGGCACACTTTTCTGGAAACACTTCAGGAATGTCGAAGTCGTAATCTGACTGGTTGAATTAAACCGGATTTCCGGGAGATGCGAGTGTCGCGTTTACTTTCAGTCCGGCGAGAAACAATGTTGCCGTGGTGCCAAACCCTCTCACGAAAGAAGAAAGCCGTCGTGTTTACAACTGTGACGACGAACGCTTATCAGTTTCAACTAAACGCTGGATTTTCAAAAGTATGTGAAATATTTAAAGTTTGCGGCAAAGAATCTTTAAAATATATCAGAGAGTTTCACACACCGGTTTGTTATGGTGGCGACAATTCCACGCCCCGAAACATGACGCTAAACGAAACAAACTATGATTGGTTGTTTGACATGTTGGTCAAACGGCCTCATGGGCAGGCCTTGGCCAATGAAAGCGGACATATATTCCAGACCTTCTGCCGTCAGTCTGAAGGTCTGGCTACGCGAGACTAATAAATGGGTAACTTTCAAGTTTTCATGCTTTTTAATAATCTTTATCTTTATGCATTTATTCAGTAAATATTTATTAAGCTTTCATTCAAAGTGATTCCAACAGTATAGCTTGCTGTAATTGTTGCAGTTTGTTGTTGTATTTTTTTCTTAGGACTATTATAAATACACTTGTTATCTGGTTATTTTAAGCTCTCTGTTGTGGATGGCATACTGCTTATATATCTTGTTATTCCTGAGCTGGGTGTTTGTGGCTGACAAAGACTGTAAAGTACTGTACTCCTGGAACCCTCCCCCTTTCCTTCCTTCTCGTCTCCCCCTCCCTCAATTTTAAGAGCCAGACTCGCTACAGTGAGGCCCCCAAAGAGGGGCATTTACAGCAGGGTCCAGAAGCAAATCTCCACTTATAGCCGCAGTGCTTTCCTCTCTTCCCCCAGTTTTTGGGGAGTCAGTTTCTATTGATTTCTTCATTTTTTATATATAAATAACCCTTTCCTTCTTCCTGAGTCGACATTCTTCCCTCCCTGTCACTGTACAATTTGATATACAATAGTTGCCTGCAGTATTGGCTGCCTCTGTCATTATTTATGATCGGTTTTGACAATCCTTGTAGTATCTATGATAGCTCTGACTACTTAAGGGAGTTTTTCAAGCTAGTCAGAAGTTATGTGTGGGTTTTATATCAAAAGCAGGCATTTTTACTCTTCATCAATCATATAGGGTGAGTTCAGCTTGTTGTGTGGAATGTAAATTGTGTACATTTAGAGCCAACAGAGCCGCAAGCATGTGAGTTGAAATCAGTCTTGCGTAGCACAAGATAATATTTTCTTTATATAAGGGTTTCAGATTTCAATTATATTCTGATTTAATCCTGTCTATATGCTTGGCTTGAAATGATTGGACTAAGATTACATTAATGATAACTCAAGCCACTGGTGTATGACAGAAAATATGGTATAAGTAATTGTATATCATAGTGACAGCGGACACCATAATGTAGTTATTTTTTATAGAAATTTAACACAAAATGCTTTATATATCGAATAACAGTGACATGATGTATAGTATTAAATGTAGTGATTTAAATACTTCTGAAGTGAAAAGTATTGCATTAATTAAAAAAATCATAAGTGAGTGTAAAACTATTTGCCAGATAAATATATCTGATATGGTATAAATGGTATAGCTACGTCTCAGTGTTACTACCATTGCATGTAGTATGTAGACCCACTTGTATGTAACAGTGGGTCTCAAATTTTGTGACTCCCCCATTGTCAAAGTCAATATTCAAAGGAGTCTCTGCGCAGGCTGTGATAATTCCTCTTGTAAATCCGCTGAAATGAAGACAAAAATGCATGCAAATAATTAATAGTACTTAATGACTTTAAATTTTAGAACATTGTTTCTTTAAATGAAACAAAAAATAAATATTTTACAAAGGAAAAAACTAGATGCTGAATTTGTTACAGATATTTTTTGTAACTTTGGAAAAAAAAACCTTTTGTCAGACAAGTTTTATTTTTTAAAAGCTGTTGCCACTCTGGTTACTACTACTTTGTTGTGAAAATTAGAAACTTTAAAATCTAACGAATATCTAGTTAAGTAAAATATGGGGTCCCTCAAGGCTCTGTATGATGTCCTTTGTAGTTTTCCTGGTCTCAGAATATTTAGATGTCTCCTTATTTAACACACTAATAAGCCGATGAGTTGAATCATGCGTTTTAATTAATAAGACAAATAAAACATTCTAGAGGAAACATCAGGAAACTTGGAATTACCTTTCGTTGTTATGGTAATGATGCAGCTTTATATTTCCCCTATACCACATATCGTTTTCCAAGTTGAATTAAGGACATAGAAGAAAGGGTACAGTGGTCAGCAATTTCCTACTGTTAAATTCTGACAAACAGCTTATATCCATTGAAATATTGCAGCTTAAATGCAATTTGTGCCTAGATAAATGAATTGTTGTATCATCTTATACACTTAAGGACCTCAGTGTTACACTTGATTGCAATTTGTCCTTTGAAAACCACATTTCCAGAGTTTTTAGAACAGTATTCTTCAACCTGAGAAATATTGCTAAGTTACGAAACATGCTTTGCTTGTTGGTTTTTAAATAACATGGATTAGAAAAAGCGCTATACAAATGTAAAAATTAGACATCTTGCAGCTCCCTTGGAAGTTTATTTAGGCTCAGTTGAGAACTACTGGTATATACCATCATACCGCCCAGTACTGCAGGGATAAATACTTGTACATATGCACAAAACCGCTTGCATACACTTAAATACTCTTTCCACAGTCAACCGCTGTCAAAGACAAACAGCCTGGCACATATGGCCCAGCTCATCGAAGCAGCCAGTGAAGCTATACAGATATTTATAAACTACAGTGGGGCTTCTTGATTTGAGGCCACATGTTTCTACTCCACACTCATCCTGTCTATTCATGCACACTCATGAGCTCTTGGCTCCAGAGCTTCTCTCCCCCCTTTGCGGGCTTATATGAATGTATAGCCACCATAATGGAGGGAGTGAGTTAAAGAGAGACATAGGGAGTGCTTTCTGGGGACAGATCCAACCGTTTTCTCCGTACACAGACACACACACACAGGCGACTCTGCCAGGTTCACGTGTGTGTGAGTGAAATTGGAGACAGAGTTGGACCCCAGCAGCAGAGAAAGTACAGCTGTGAAAGAGATTCACGTGCGAGTGAGAGAGACCGAGAGGACGAGAGAGGTGCAGCTGTTAGGGATTTGCTGTGAGCTGCTTAAGTCATGGCTTGGCTCGTGTCCTCTGTTTTTGACCTAATAGCTTAGAGTCAGGTTGGACAAACTCGCTGAACTCTCCAGCGCGCATCCATCTCATCCACGGGGGGAGCTCTCATTGTTACGAAGTGATCACACACAGCTTTCACCTCAATGAAAAGGGAACTGTTTTCACAGGTTTCTGCCACTTATCACACTCAAAGGGGTGGCACTTGTGCTTTATCAAAAGGATGGGGATATTTGTGTTGGCACGTGGGATTAAAGTACTATAAACAACCTGAGTAGTCACCATTACTCAAGCGCTGAACTGTGCTATTCTCAGGAAAGTCACTTCTGTTCCATGTGCTTTACCTCCTCCTCTTCCTGTCCCGCTGTTCCCTACGTTGCAGGCAGAGAAGAAGGCGAAACTGGTGTCTGTGATGAACTCAATGGAAGACCATGGCGAGGTAGAGTCGGAGCCTCAAAAAGACAGCTCCATAATCACCGTCCCACTACTCTTTCCTCCACCGACGCCGCCAACACAGCAGCAACCGCCACAGCCTCAAGCTCAACCTCAGACCAACCTCAAACCCCAGCCTTCTCCCCAGCAACAACCTCCACCATTCCAACAGCAACAGCAGCAGCAGCCTACAGACCCAGCCTCTCCAACTGTCGCCACCACTCCAGAGCCCGTGTCTATAGGGGATGGAGACAAGACCTCAACCAAGTCCACTGACACAGAGTCAGAGTACGAGGTACGAGTAACTTCCTCATGATCTTGGTGGCTTGGGGTTGATAATTTAGAAATATTGTGTAGACATTCTGTAGTTTGGGTGGTTGGTTGTGTAGTTGTGGCTTATTTGGTTAGCCAGATAAATTTTGGGATAAATGTGGGATTTTCCTTTTTCAAATTCTGCTTAAAGTTGACTTAGTTTTGTTGTCAAAACAAAATTTCTGACTTTTGACACCTGCTTGCTGATAGGCTAATTATTCTCAGAGAAATCCCAGGATTATGCAATGTTATCCTGGAAGTTATCCGGCTAACCAGATTTGAAATCCAGTTTTAAACAGTGGGGCCTGTCTTCGGCTGGAGGGTTTGTTTCATATGAAGTCTGGGAGTAATTTGAAACTATAATAAAACTATTGTCGTACAGCTCTTTGCCTTAAAGGGTTAGTTCACCCAAAATTGAAAATTCTGTCATTAATTACTCACTTTTGTTCCAAACCCGTAAGACCTTCGTTCATCTTCGGAACACCAATTTAGATATTTTTGATGACATCCGAGGGCTTTCTGACCTTGCATAGAGCAAGGGAACTGACATGTTCAAGACCCAGAAAGTTAGTAAAGACATAGTTGAAATCAGTGGTTCAACCATAATGTTATGAAGCTACGAGAATACTTTTTGTGTGCAAAGAAAACAAAAATAATGACTTTATTTAACAATTATTCTCTTCCGTGTCAGTCTTCGACGCACGTTCATGAGAATACCACGATGCATGCGTGCACATTCCTCTGCTTGCAATCAAGTTGCAGCGCATCAGGATTCTACATCAGAACGCCGGATCCTGCGTCAGCAACAGCACATGCATGCCTTGTGGTACTCTCGTGAACACGCGTCAAAGATTGATATGGACAAGAAGAAAGTGTTGAATAAAGCTGTTATTTTTGTTTACTTTGCACACAAAAAGTATTCTCGTAGCTTCATAAAATTAAGGTTTAACCACTGATGTCACATGGACTATTTTAATGATGACCTTGATACCTTTCTGGGCCTTGAACATGGTAGTTACGCTGCTGTCTATGCAGGGTCAGAAAGCTCTCGGATTTCATCAAAATATCTTAATTTGCGTTCAGAAGATGAATGAAGGTATTACGGGTTTGGAACGACAAGAGGGTGTGTAATTATTGACAGAATTTTCATTTTTGGGTGAACTATCCCTTTAAGATGTGGTCATTAGTGAAGCTTCTGTGAAATTATGTGGGCAAAAAAGGCCCACTGTCTATTGTCAGTGGTGTAGAGATAGCACAGCTCACACAGAAGACACATTCAAACTAAGTAGCTTTCTGTTGGTCATTTCGGCGAATCTACGTGACCAACACAAAACCACTGCAAAATTTGTGTAGGAAAACTTTTCACCCTCATAATTCATGAAAATTTGGTGAACAATGGTAATTGTTACCACACCTTTAGACTTAAAAGTTCAAAGCCAGCTTGTGAGGGTGCATACACCAGAAGAGCAATTTGCTACAATTGCAGTTTAAGTGTCAGGATTAAAGGTTGTCCATTTATAGCAATCACCACAGAGTTGCCATGCAGGTTGAAAGTCTATACAGTGAAAAGAATTAAAGATAATTAAAAAAACACAGGTTATGTTATGAGCATTTTTTTGTATTTATGTAAAGTGATTGAAATCACAAGTTGATCCGTCCTGTGTTTGTAAATTGCAGGATGGCCGAGGTTTCGGCATTGGTGAGCTTGTGTGGGGAAAGTTACGAGGATTCTCCTGGTGGCCCGGCCGGATTGTATCCTGGTTAATGACTGGACGCAGCCGGGCGGCTGAAGGCACAAGATGGGTCATGTGGTTCGGAGACGGCAAGTTTTCTGTGGTGAGTTTGTATTCACTCTTACAGCACACTGTGTAAAACAAGTTAAATCTTAAATGAATGACTTTAATTTTCAGGAAACAATGCAATTTAAAGGGATGGTTCAACCAAACATGAAAATTCTGTCATCATTTACTCACCTTCAAGTTGTTACACACCTGTATGATTTTCCTTCTTCTGTTCAACACAAAGGAAGATATTTTAAAGAATGTTCGACCAAGCAGTTGCTGGTAGCCATTAAATTCCATAGTGGGTAAAAAATACTTTGGAAGTCAATGGCTACAAGCAGTTATTTGATAGAAAATATCTTCTTTTGTAATCAATAGAAGAAAGAAATTCATACAGGTTTGGAACAACATGAGGGTGAGTAAATAATAACAAAATGTTCATTTTTGGGTGAACTATCCCTTAAGATTTGTGACAGAATTTGTTGACAGTAAGGGACAAATGATAATTTTCTCTGGTACTCAACATTATGCTACCATTGCTGTCGATAGAGGTTGTATTGTAACCCGGAACATCCCTCTAAAGGTTTTGTTTAATTTTTTTCCCGGTAGGTCTGTGTTGAGAAACTGTTGCCTTTAAGTTCCTTCCACAACGCCTTTCACCAGCCAACCTACAATAAACAACCAATGTACAAGAAAGCCATCTTTGAAGTGCTACAAGTAGGAATTTAACAAATCAGATCTTCTCTAGTTTATTGTTGTATTCCAAGCAAAAATCTCTCTAAAGAAAATGTTTGAATGGCATGCTTTGCAGGTAGCCAGCACTAGAGCAGGCAAACCCTTCCTCACATGCCCGGAGAGTGACGACACTGACACTTCTAAGTCAGTAGACATGCAAAACAAACAGATGATTGAGTGGGCCATGACGGGATTTCAACCCACAGGACCTAAATGTCTAGAGCCGCCTAAAGGTAAGACTGCTGTTGTTTCATACTGATATCTGCTTGCTTGGCTAAGGAAAATGTCAAGCTTGTTCAAAGGGATAGTTCACCCAGAAATTAAAATTCTGTCATTTACTAAATTTCATGTGCTGCTATTTTTTAGTCGAACACAAATAGAGACTTTTGTTTCTTTTTCAGTGGAACACAAACGTATGGAGTTTTCATGAAACTCTGTAAGAACAACAGTCTATAATGACCCAGAAATGAAAATTCTGTCATTAATTACTCTTTCATTGATTACCCGCATGTCGTTCCAAGGTAGTAGGGACATCGTTAAAATAGTCCATGTGACATCAGTGTTTCAAGAAGAAATGTTGGATAAAGCCATTATTTTTATTTTCTTTGCACACAAAATATATTCTAATTATGGATGAACCACTGATATCACATGGAGTATTTTTAACGATGTCCTTACTACCTTTCTGGGCTTTGAACGTGGTAGTACAGTTGCTAACTATGGAGGGTCAGAAAGCTCTCGGATTTCATAAAAATATCTTAATTTGTGTTCTGAAGATGAACAAAGGTCTTACGGGTTTGGAACAACAAGAGGGTTATTAGTTAATGACAGAATTTTCATTTTTGGGTGAACTATCCCTTTAAGCTCCAAAAATCACAAAAAAAGCACCATAAATGTGGTCCATATGATTCATGTGAAATCTTCTGAATTCATTATATAGCTTTGAGTGAGAAACAGAATGAACTTTAAGCCATTATAACTTCCCCTCTTGTGAGCTGTTAACTTAAGAACCACTGTGACCAAATCACTGATTCAAATGAGTTGAACTTGAGAACTTCATCAGTGAATGAATTGTTCATTTTAGTTCAAGTTCTCCTCAATAAACCAGTTGATAAGGTTCACAAATTGAACTGATTTGTTATCCATGACTCAATAGGTTGCACCAATTCTTGTGTCAAGAGCTCACTGAAGGGCAAGGTTTCAGTGATTAATTAATTAAATTTCTGTCTGGTTTTCCCACAAGGCCCATGTGGACAATTTGGAATATAGCGACTATAACAAGTCATATGAACCATGTTATTTTTTTTAAAGGGGTCATATGATGCTATTTTAAAGATCATTATTTTGTGTATTTGGTGTAACAGAATATGTTGACATGCTTTAATGTTAAAACATAATTTTTCAAATACGGTACATTATTGTAGTTCCTCTATGCCCCGCCTCTCAAACGCGTCATTTTCTACAAACCCTCTCCTTCCAACAAGTGCAGTCTGCTCTGATTGGCCAACTGACCCAGTGCATTGTGATTGGCCGAACACCACAAGCACACGCCGGAAATGTAACGCCCCTTTTCATAATTTCAAGCTCCAGCTTTCAAGTTAGTTTTATCAGTTCAAGCCCGAAAGGGGAACAGAGTTGCGTGACAGACACAGTGATGATGCTCATATGTATTTGTAGTACACAAGCCGCAGTTAAGATGATTTCTGACAGGCTGTACACTCCGCTGTGATGTGACCCTGTTGCCCTCACACAGACACACACTCACACACACACGACGCGTTATGCGCAAAACTCCGCATTTGAGTCAATAGCAAATACTTGAATTAATAACAAAACATACTTACAGTCACTGATTCAGAAGTGCCAGATCGTCATAGCAAAGTCAGAATTGACCCTTTTCTTCAGAAATAGCCTTCGTGCACAACAGCCTTGTACTAGGTTCACGAAACTGTCATCCATAAAATGCATGGCACAAATTTGAACATTTGGGTTGTGCTGTTGTGTTGTAAAAAAATCTTTACCAATGATTTCTAATTGCATCTACTTTCGGAAGGCCGAATAAAGTGCTGTTGCTTTCGCATAGAAACACACAGTGTCTCCCTGACATGGCTGCATCAACACTACTGCGGTTACTGAAACCACGCCTTCTTTCTTTGCGTGAACATTTGGGCAGCATTACGCAAATATGTCCACATCGTGACGTAGACATGTATGGGGGCGTGTTTGAATGAGCCGTTTTAGGGGGACGTGGACAAGTCTTAACTTTTATAAAGAATATCTCTTTGGGTTTGAGATTTTAGTCTTTGCAACTTTAGGGATCTCATCTATGAACGAACAGCTTGTAACACTCCAAAGAGAAAGGAAAAGTTGAAATCGTATCATATGACCCCTTTAATGAACTGTCATTGAATGGAAAAAGTATGCATGCAGATTCTTCAAAATTTCACTTTTCATTTTGGGGTAATTTCTTTCCATTATTTCCAAGTTTCTCCATGCTATTGAGTTCATGCTGACTTGAAGGGAAAGATTCATTTGTTGTTAACCAGAAATGTGCAAACCGGTGAGATTTCTGATGTACAGTTCCTCGGTTCAGAGATTTTGGAGAATTTTGTCTTTTAAGATTTCTTGTAGATGCTTACTAGATGTTTATCCATTAAGCCTGTACACATGCCAGCCTGCCAGGAATTAAGCTCTGTTACTGGTTAAATCAAAATGATCCTGACCGCCGGACGTTTACATAGACACACCGCATTATCCATTAACCATTAACCAATAGCTATACGTACCATTGTGCCTTTTTCAGAGGAGCGTAACCCCTACAAGGAAGTGTATCCAGAGATGTGGGTTGAGCCAGAGGCTGCGGCCTACACGCCCCCACCAGCAAAAAAGCCCCGCAAGAGCACAGCCACAGAGAAACCCAAGGTCAAAGACATCATCGACGAGCGGACTCGAGGTGAGCGGATACTCTCACTGAACCAGGTCAGCGAGTTCAAAGAGTTCTCACTCGTAAACACACACACCCGCACATGCTAAATCAGGATTAGCGCTCTCATCTACTCAGCCAGCAGAGTAAACACAAGAGGGTGTGTCTGGAACTATGACAGGGGTCTCGTCTAATCCTACAAGTTTAAAGAGACGTGTTTTGTATTGAATTGGGGCACACGTTCAAACATAGCTTTAAAATGGCACTTTCACCTAAATGTTGTTCAGTTGTTGTTGTTATAATACATACTAAAGATTTCAAAATTACTTCCTATGTTTTAGGGCAGGAAAACCTAACAGTAGTAATAAAGAGACAAGCTGTTAAATCAGCAGGGAGCTTTATTAAACACTCAAACAGAGGAAAACTGGAGCAGTCTTGCACCATCTCCTTTGTGGGTTATATGTAGAGCCAAGAGTTTCACTTCACTTGCAACAGTTTTGGTAGTTACAAATGGCTTTATATTTCATCTTAGTTATAACACCTGCTTAATATTTAATAAAAAACTATTAAAAAGTGGTGCAATAAAAATCTCATGAAAAATATTTTAATAATAGTATACATAATATAACATAACATACACTACCGTTCAAAAAGAGTATATTGTGAAATACTGTTACAATTTAAATGAGCTGTTTTCTGTTTAAATATATTTTAAAATGTTATTTATATCTATGATTGTAAAGCTGAATTTTCAGAGGCCTTTCCGAAATCATTCTAATATGCTCAAGAAACATCAGTTGTGCTGCTTAATGTTTTTGTGGAAACCGTGATACGTTTTTTCCAGGATTCTTTGATAAATAGATAAGTTCAAAAGATTTTTTGTAAGGTTATTAATGTTTTTACTGTCACTTTTAAAAGTATTGATTTCTTAAAAAAATAGAAATCTGTAAACGTTAGTGTATTTTTTTGTTATAACCACAGCACTGCTGCTTTGGTACAATGTGTATTGCATTATGCAAATTGAAATTAAATATTTATATAATTTATTTGTATTTAATATTTCATTATACCACTGCAAAACATCCAAAAAATGACAAAGAAGCTAATCTAATAACTGCTGTTTTGATGAAACTTTTGAACTAATGTCAACAATGTGGCAACTGGAATAATTGACTCCGAACCTTGCATTAATTTTTAATCCAGTTCAGCACTGAAGATTTTCAATTATTCAACCATCTATCATCAATTATTTCTGACATTTAATATATTTAATATGTAGTACCACTACAATTAGCAGCATTATATCAGTTAATAAAAATTCTGGCTTGCTATTAAAATAGTGTTTTGACTATTAAATAACTTAATTGTCGAGGTGATGTAAATGTAAACCATTGGAATTTCTATTCAACAAGATGTCAAGTTGAATTAGGCCAAATGTGTGAAACATTGGGAGGTTTTCCAGTTTTTAAATGTTTATTTTTCTGTTGTTTTTCAGAGAGGCTTGTATACGAAGTTCGTCAGAAATGTAGAAACATTGAAGGTATGTGTTACACATACAGATTGAGGTGTGTTTCATAACTGGCTGTCTGTCAGTGTTAGAGCCTCTGCTAAAATCTCTCTCTCACTTTGAACACTTCCAGACATCTGCATCTCCTGTGGCAGCCTTAATGTTTCCCTGGAGCACCCACTCTTCATTGGAGGAATGTGCCAAAGCTGTAAGGTAAAAGCCAGGAAATTCCTGCTTCCTACTTCCTCGAGGGCTGCTTTGTTTGCCTGATTGTAATTTTATCATGTCCATTTACATTATTGGTAGAAAAAAAGACAAATGGAGTCAATCAAAAAGATTTGCCTGTAAGTTATGCTAAAATTTGAGCATGATAATTGTAATCTTTAAATATATATTCTACATATCTTGCTGTCAAATAAATAGTTTTACTGGAACTAATTGCATTAAGTAGGGGTGCTAAGTATATTGGAAGTATATCAAGTATCAAGTGACATTTTTATTTATTTAAAAATAATTTATCATGTATTATATGCTTAATTGTGGACTTTAATTGTTTATTTATTTTTATTTCTCATACTGTACATTATAATGTTGTGATTACTAAATTGACATTTGATGAAACAATTTATTTGTTTTATTTATTTTATTTACACACATACAGCATATATTTTGAAAATATTTACATGTATATATTTATATTCAAATCATTTATATTATATATAAATATATTTAATATATAAACGTAACATATTTTTCTTAAATGTATACAAGCATGTGTGTGTATTTATATATACATAATAAATAAACACAGTACACACACATATTATGTAAACAAAAACTTTTATTTTGGATGCGATTAATCACGATTAATCGTTTGACAGGACTAGAAATTAAATTAGATGAAATGTTTTAATGGCTTGACATTACCCTGCTTGCGCATATAAATGTATTAGTGCTGTCAATCGATTAAAATGTTTTAACTAATTAATCGCACATTTTTCTGAAATTAATCGCGATGAATCCCACCTAACATTAAAGTTTTTAAATATACTTTTTTATTGCAATCATTTCACATTCAATCTTCAAATGAATGTACAAACAACATAAAGACAGTACATGTTCAATATTTGTTTAATGGCAACATTTTTATAGGGAAATCCCTATTAATTGGTATCAACACTGATTTCCCTATAAAAATGTTTCCCCCTAATATTTAATCTTTGACTATAGCCATTCAACGTTATAATTAAGAGCTATCAATTTGAACATTTATTAGACTTATAAATAACTTCTAATTTAAGTGAACTTAAAACAATCTTCACATTTATATACCTGTGCCCCTCAGCAGAAATATACAGAAATTGAATAAAGTTATCAAACACTAAATTCTAAACTAAATACAGATGAATCCTTAAAACTATAAAAGTTATTGATTTCCTCTTTTTTCCTTTGTTCTTGATGAACAGACATCACAGCAGCTGGTTATTAGGTTGTTTTGGCTTCTATTTCTTTAAGAGCTGCCGCAACCGAACATGATGCGGATCTGACACACATCTTATTTTCTCTCAATATCTTTTCTGACCCATTTCAGGTCGGACCCATTTCAATCTCTTCTAATGAGCTGACGAGTTGAATCGGGTGTGTTAGATGAGGGAGACAGTGCTAGGCTGCTCCAGGACAGTTTTGAAAACCATTTCAGAGACATGTTCTTAATAACTCATATAACTCATACATGTTCTCAATAACTCGTAACTCATATATAACATATTACATGCATGCACAGTTTTATGGCAGCTTTAATCGCCTTTTTGGTAACTTCATGACTTAACTGATCATGACATTGCATGCTCGTAGTTTCTTTCACGATTTGATATGAAATGATACAGGCTATGCGCACGCCGGCACCTTTGTGCATGTAAATGAAGAGCATGTGCTATGAACACAGTACAGTTTCCGCGCTCGTTTGACTTCCGCCTGACGCTGAAGTGACGTGTTTGAAACGTCTCCTGTTTGATGTGCTCTTAAAGACGTTCTGCGACTGAACAAATGCACTTCTTGTCAAGAGAAAAGAGACCGAATTAGCAGTTATAAGTGGGGTAGCCAACCCTAGGCCCTGTCCCTGCGTTAACGGCGTTAAATAATTTTAACGAGTTAAACTGAAAAAATTAATCGTCTGCGTTAACGCGCTAATTTTGACAGCACTAATATGTATATATTTATGTTTTTTAAAAAATGAAACACAATGAAATATAAATACTAAACTACCACCAAACTTTCTCCTCTATTCTTGAACGGTTTTGTAATGGCAATTGTTATTCATTTGTCAACCACATATGCCCAGTATTCCTTGATACGAATGAATTATTATTTGATGTATTTGTTCTTTTATAGAACTGCTTCCTAGAATGTGCGTATCAATACGATGACGATGGCTACCAGTCCTATTGTACTATCTGCTGTGGAGGGAGGGAAGTGCTCATGTGCGGAAACAATAACTGTTGCAGGTGAGACAGACTGTCGGCAGTGAGTTATGATGTATTATTTCCATTTTCTACCTCAATCCTGCATTGATTCCTCCATTATATATTTGTTCTCCTGCAGGTGTTTCTGTGTGGAGTGTGTGGATCTGTTAGTGGGGCCCGGCGCGGCGCAGGCAGCTATTAAAGAAGACCCGTGGAACTGCTACATGTGTGGGCCGAAGGCTCAGTACGGCCTGCTGGAGCGCCGAGCGGATTGGCCTTGCAGACTGCAGCACTTCTTTGCCAACAATCACGACCAGGACTTTGTAAGTGGCACCTTAAAAAGCCCCACCTTAAAATTATCACTGACCAGTCCCACCTTAGCAACTGTTACTCTCCATCATATTATCAGATAAGCTCTCCTTGTAATAATGTTCCAAGGATTCAAGGATAATCTGTTGAGCATTATCCTTGAATCTACATCATTTTTAATCACATAATGTGCAACTGAATGATTCTTTAAAGACAAAAAAGTCATTTTCCAATGTCGCACTTGATTCCAGCCTGTGTATGAATAATATACATTACCATTCAAAAGTTTTGGGTTAATAAAATATATTGTATGTTTTTAAAAGACGTCTCTTACGCTCACCAAAGCTGCATTTACTTCATCAAAAATACATGAAAAACTGTAATATTGTGAAATACGATTACATTTTAAAATAACTGTTTCCTGTTTTAATATATTTTCAAATGTAATTTTTTCTTCTAAAGGCAAAGCTGGATTTTCAGCATCATTACTCCAGTCATGAGTGTCACATGATCCATCAGAAATCATTCTAAAATGTTGATTTGGTGTTCAAGAAACATTTATTATTATCAGTGTTGAAAACATTTGTTGCTAGAAATCTTTTGTAACACTATAGATGTATTCACTGTCACTTTTGATTAATTGAATGCATTATTGCTGAATAGCAGTATCAGTTTCCTAAAAAAAACTAAAAAGTACAGACCCCAAATTTTCGAATGGTACTGTACAATCAAATATAACCGCTTCATAAGCACTTTAGTCTGAAATACACTCTTCAAATCTTCACTTCCTTCCTGTGGGACATTCTGAAGCTTGTCTGAGTGAACAAAAGTCAGAATTCTCATGGAAAGTCTGGCAATATCAGGAAATGTTCAATTTGTAATTCCCAGGCCTGGAAAAGTTATGGAAATATGAAGTAAATATAGATTTTTCTATTCATATTCAGTTCTAGAAATGACATTGGCTATAAATTACTCTTTTTGAGTGCAATCTCTAGCCCTAAAAAGCCCTATCCAGTAATCAGGATTGATTGAAATGGAAAGTAATGGGAAAACCATGAAAATGTGTTGATTAAAAGGTATGGAAACTTTTAACAGTAACCATAGTGTTAATAGAGATCGTTTTGGAATCACATTGTGAAATTATGCCGCAATATGTCTAAAAATTGCCAACCCTAATAAATATATATTTTGTTTTCTTATTTCCATTTCACAGCCATAAATACTGCATTGTTTGAGCAGCTGTGAGCATTTTAATCCAAACTGGTGTGGTTTACAGTATAAATGTGAATGGTTTGAGAGTTTTATTATGTAATTATATGACTCCTAAGCCATTTGCTTTCCAGACCATTTGAAAGAGCAGCTTGGCTAATGGCCAGTGTGCTGAAGAGCAGCCAGAGAGTGTTACAGTCACAGTGCTTTGTGCATTGAGTACACATCTTAACATCAAAGAGTTTTAGCTTACACACTCCACTCTTTAAATGGATTACAGTACAGGTTAGCGAGCGTTTGCTATTGTTAGCGTTATTGAATACTAAGACGTTTAACAAAGACCACAGATAGGCAGCCACACTTAATCACAAGAAAATGGTTAATGAAACTGGCCGGTGATACTGCGTTTATTGTACAGGCGCTCAACAATAACCCCTTGTTACTGGACTGGTTTAACCTAAAGGCCTCTTTGTTAGTTACAGACAGTATGTACAGACAGGTGCTCTTTCATTACCAGAGCAGTGTGCTTTAAAGGCCTCTCTCTCTCTCTCTGTTCGTCTTGTCTGTCTCTCGTCCACCCCCCTTTTTTTTTACTCCTCCTTTCTTCTCTTTCAGGAACCACCAAGGCTCTACCCTCCGGTTTTGGCAGAGAACAGAAAACCCATTCGTGTCCTCTCACTTTTTGATGGGATCGCAACAGGTTAGTGAAGAATGTCCGCCCTTCCTTTCATCATCTCAGCAGAAAATAGTGCTGATCACGTTGCACTCATCCTGGCTTTTAAAGTGCACTTAGCTTAACTGTTATACTGGCCACTCGCCCATACTGCTGTACCGCTCACGTCCTAATGTGTGATTTTACAGTGGGGATTAACTGCAATCGTAGTTTTGACCCTCTAGATGGTCCATGTTAGTCATTAAAGCCTGATTATTATGTGGCGTATGCATATTTGGCGGACAAGTAAATGAATTATCTGGTCACTACATACTCAGGGAAACTTTCACTATAATATAATTTTAAATCCATCAAGAAACTTGCTGCTAAGTAGCAGTCACATTAAAAATCCAGTTGTTTCTATAGAAACACAATCAGGAATTTTGCACGAGGGTGAAAGTTGTTCACTCAGATTTGTCATGTTTACCATTAGAAAGATGCTTGATTGAAAGATGCCTGATAATTTACTCATCCCTATGTCATCCAAGATGTTCATGTCTTTCTTTCTTCAGTCGAAAAGAAATTAAGGTTTTTGAGGAAAACATTCCAGGATTTTTCTCCATATAGTGGACTTCAGTGGGCATCAAGGGGTTGAAGCTCCAAATTGCAGTTTCAATGCAGCTTCAAAGGGCTCTACACAATCCCAGCTGAGGAATAAGGATCTTATCTAGAGAAACGATTGGTCATTTTCTAAAATAAATAAAAATGATATTCTTTTTAACCACAAATGCTCGTCTTGCACTAGCTCTGCATCTCTGACTTCACGCATGACGTAGTCACGTTGGAAAGGTCACGCGTGTCATAGGCGGAAGTACCGGGCCAGTGTTTACAAAGTGAATGTGCAAAGAAAGTCAAATGGCCTTTACAAAAAAGGTAAAACAAGATTTTGAAGTTGGAGGAGAAAATGAGATGGATTTTTTCACCCTACCCTTCCTTTTGAACCGGAGTACACAGACGAAGAACTAACCACATGTGACTTTTCCAACTTGATTATGCAATGCTCTTGAGCATTTGTGGTTAAAAAGTATATAAATTTGTATTTCTTTTTAGAAAATGAGCAATCGTTTCTCTAGATAAGACCCTTATTCTTCAGCTAGGATCGTGTAGAGCTCTTTGAAGCTGCATTAAAACTGCAATTTGGACCTTCAACCCCTTGAAGTCCACTGTATGGAGAAAAATCCTGGAATGTTTTCCTTAAAAACCTTAATTTTTAGGCACGTTTTATTATGGATGCGTACACTTTATTTGACGTCTTGTGGACTGTTGAAACACCCTCCCACTGCAATGATAACGCTTGAAAGAGCCAGGACAATTTTTAATATAACTCCGATTGGATTTGTCTGAAAGAAGAAAGTCATATACACCTAGGATGCCTCGAGGGTGAGTAAAACACAGGCTAATTTTCATTTTTGGGTGAACTAACCCTTTAATTCCGGAATAAACTAATCCTTTAAACCTAGCGAGCTTCCAACTTCTACAGGATTTTTGGGCATCATTGGTGTGTTTGAAGCAAGGACATCTGTTATAATTGAAGAAAAGCCAGTGCTGTGAATGCCACGTGACTCATTGCTAGTTCTTGCGTACTACAATGAAACTGTGCAATAATTAGCAAAATAAACTTGTAGATTATCATGGTGTTTGTGATTATGCCAGGGCTGCTGGTTCTGAAGGAGCTGGGTATCCAAGTGGAGCGTTACGTGGCCTCAGAAGTGTGCGAGGACTCCATCACTGTGGGCATCGTTCGGCACCATGGATGGATCATTTACGTGGGTGATGTGAGAAACGTCACCCGTAAAAACGTGAGTATCGTCCTTCACTTGCTAAATTGGCCTTGGCTCAAAAACTTAAATCTTTGTAACTTTTGACCATTAACAATAAGTTTTGAGAGTAATGGTATCATAAATAGGGTTCTTCGGGTTAAAACTGTCAGCATCTCATTTGTTTTTGTCTTTGTACCATATAGGCTCCTATTTGACTACGTCCACAATATTTCATATTGATCAATCTTTCTATTATTTTATTTTCCTTTGTTTAATCTGTTCTTCTGTGTCATCCACAGATTCAGGAATGGGGTCCTTTTGATCTTGTCATCGGTGGAAGTCCGTGCAATGACTTGTCCATAGTGAATCCTGCAAGAAAAGGTCTCTACGGTAGGAGTTTATTCAGCTGTGTGTTCTAGCCTTAGTCTTTATTATTAGTGTTTACACTTTCAAATACCATTTAAACGTTTGGGGTCCATAAGACTACAAAATACTTCTAATTCAAAAATGCTGTTCTTTTAAACATCATCAAAGAATCCTGATAAAATGTATCATGGTTTCCACAAAAATATTAAGCATCACTATTATTTTATTAGAATGTATTAGAATGATTTCCGAAGGATAATATGACACTGAAGTAATGGCTTCTGAAAATTCAGTTTTGCCATTACAGGAATAAATTACATTTGAAAGTATATTAAAATAGAAAACAGTTCCTTTAAATAATAATAACACTTTAAGTAATTTTACAATATTATCAAATAAATGCATCCTTTGGTGAGACTTTTTTTTTTTCGAGAACATTAAAAATATTACCGCCCCCAGACTTTTCAATGGTAGTGTACTGTATATCTCAGTTTATAACACAGCTCATATATTTGTAGATTTTTATGATAATTGTCATATTGAGTTTTCGTAATCGTGTTTTTTGTCTTTCAGAGGGCACGGGTCGACTCTTCTTTGAGTTTTACCGGCTGTTACATGAGGCCCGACCTAAAGAGGGAGATAACAGGCCGTTCTTCTGGCTCTTTGAGAATGTGGTGGCCATGGGTGTCAGCGACAAGAGGGACATCTCTCGCTTTTTAGAGGTGTTTGAACATGATGATTAATCTGTGCTGAATCTGTCTTATACTGTCATTGGGGCTTTAATATAAGCCAGTAGGTTTTGCTGCCACCTAGTGGTAAAATGACCTGCTGTGTAGAAACAAATTAACCCATTATATGCTTATAGGTTTAGGATATATTTTATTTAAATGATTATGTTTTATTATCTATTTATTTATTTTGACATTTATTTGTTTATGTATCATAGTGCAACCCAGTGATGATCGATGCCAAGGAGGTGTCTGCTGCCCACAGAGCTCGCTACTTTTGGGGTAACCTGCCTGGCATGAACAGGTTAGTTGGAAATGGACTCTTCATTCATTTAATTATTTAATCTCTCACTTTATCATTTTACCTCTCTATTTCCTTTTCCTCTCAGACCGTTGTCCGCCATGTGCACTGATAAACTGGACCTTCAAGACTGTTTGGAGCATGGCAGGACAGCTAAGGTATTTCTTAGACGAACCCTCGATTGAGTTCCGGATAAAGCAGTTTAAATCAGTTTCTTTTCGCATTTATTATAGTTTGGTAAAGTGCGGACCATCACCACTCGGTCAAATTCTATAAAGCAGGGCAAAGACCAGCACTTCCCTGTCTTCATGAATGACAAAGAGGACATCCTGTGGTGCACTGAGATGGAGAGGTATGACCAAATGCCTTTAAAAAGTTCTAAGCTATAAGTCCAAATGTAAATGTGAAATGTCACACTGACATTTGTTCAACAGAGAGATCTCGAGGGCCGGCTTCAGTGAACAGTGAGTTTTAACTTATATTAATTGAAATGGCTTGACAAACACAATTTTCTTCCTGTTTCGGTGTATTTTAGCCTGGCTTGATTTACAGCTTGCATTACAATCCTTTTTGGAGATTCAAACACAAGTGGTCAGTTAAGACAGAAAAGAAAGTCAACACATTGCTTCATTTAGTTGAACTTAGTGTACTAAAATAACAAACTAAAACTGAAATAACAAATAATAAAACATTTTGTTAGTTAAAAAAAAAAACCTAATAAAAATGACAAAAACACACAACAAAATTGCCAAAACTTTCAAATGAAAACAAAACAAAACATAAAAATAAAAACTAATTCAAATATTAAAAATAATAATAATATCCCAATGATACTAAATTAATACTGATGTTTATATACAGACGTTTCCAAATTTTTCTAACAGAAATAATTGTCTTTTAAAGCCATACATAACCAACGTTTGAAACCCTTGTTTTATTATAGTACATGAGATATCAGTATGGATTATACTACACATGCAATGTAGTCACGTGTCTGACCTTCAAATGGGGTTTAAATGATTGGAACACAGAATGTTTTGTATCCTGTCTACACCAGCATTTAGTGCTGACCACTTGTGATCTCCCACTTGACATTATTATTCAAAAGGGCTTTTTCTTGGACGAAAAGTTAATCATTAAGTTCAGTTATCATGCCCCCGAGCACAAGATGAGTCATCAATATATTTGGTCCATTTTTTCTACTACTGATTAGAAGTTTACTTCTTTAAGTAAAAACTGTAATATTACAATTGAAAATAACTGTTTCCTATTTGAATATATTTTAAAATATAGTTTATTGCTGCCATGACAAAGCTGATTTTTCAGTATCCTGTCACATGATCCTTCAGAAATCATTCTAATATGCTCAAAACCATTCCTTATATGTGACCCTGGACCACATAACCAGTCTTAGGTTGCTGGGGTATATTTGCAGCAATAGCCAAAAATGGGTCAAAATTATAGATTTTCTTTATGGCAAAAATCATTAGGATATTAAGTAAAGATTATGTTCCATGAAGATATTTTGTAAATTTCCTACTGTAAATATATAAAAACATAATTTTTGATTAGTAATATGCATTGCTTAGGACTTAATTTGGACAACTTCAAAGGCGATTTTCTCAGTATTTTGATTTTTTTGCACCCTCAGATTCCAGATTTTCAAATAGTTGTATCTCGGCCAAATATTGTCCTATCATAACAAACCATACATTTATAATGTATAAATCTCAATTTCTAAAAAAATTATCCTTATGAATGGTTTTGTGGTCCAGGGTCACATGTTATATTATCCAGTGTTTTTTGTGTAAAAGAACAGCATTTATTTGAAATTGATTTTTGATCAAATATTTGATCGATTTAATGTCCTTTAATGTGTCCTGTATGATTATTCTATATCTATAAAACAAAATTTGCAATAAACTGTTCTAGATGATTCATAATCTGTCTATTCACATCACAGGAGTGTTGCACTTGTGAATACATTTGAACTAACTTTCTGCCCTTTTCACTTCTTATCAGGGTGTTCGGCTTCCCTGTCCATTATACAGACGTGTCAAACATGAGTCGTCTGGCCAGGCAGAGGCTGCTGGGAAGGTCATGGAGCGTCCCGGTCATCCGTCACTTGTTTGCACCACTCAAAGAGTACTTCGCCTGCATCTGAACTCAAATCCAGTACAGATGAGAAAAATCTAAACCGATGTAATACCAAGAGCTTCGAAAGCAAGTTCTCATATATTATTTGCAAGTTCAACATCAGAAAAAAAAGGTATTTCATGTTTTGTTTTGGTTTTTTTCTTCTGGTTTGGAATAATTGACTCTTTTTTTTAATTCTATTTAATTTTTTTTATTATTCATTTTACTTTTTAGCAGTGTTATCCAGTATTTGATTTATGTGTGCAAGCTATACTTGAGACATGGCCTCCTTTTAAGGCACTGAGAGACGATGTAACAATGTGTTGAGATGGAAATCACATTTAGTTTGCCCAAACATTTCACCTCCTGAGTTTTTCGACTGTCGGGTTGCGGATCGAACTAATTCTCGTGGTGCGCGTCTCTCCTCTCCTCCAGCGTCTGAGCCTTGGTAAGAGTGGGACAAAATATGTTTTCTCTTAGTGTCAGGGGAGCTCTGTCTTAACAAATCCAAAACACCAGATCACAAATACCTCTTTGTTTACAGTTTCTATACACAACTGAAGGTAATAAAGGTACTACTGTAATAGGTGACAATATGGTGCTTCAAGGTGGTGAAAAACATTGCAACTCATGTGGTGCTACTACTCGAAACAAGATCATGGGGTCACGTTTTGTACCGTCGCCAGGTAAAACGAACGACTGAAACCTTGAGAAAAAAAACCGACAGGTCAAGCCAGGTCTGCCACATCTCATTTTATATCTTTTACAGCCTTTTTGTACAATATTCTCTGGTGCTCTTTTCAAAAAAAGAAAAAAACACGCCTCAGCCTTTCAGTCTCTGAGGTTTGCTTCCTTCAGTATGTCTGCAATCCGAACGCATGAAACCAGCCACATGGGCGGTGATGTTTTTGTCATTCACACCTTGAAATCAAAGGCTGTGGTGAGCTACTTTTTTTCTAGTGTCACACAGGCCAGAATCATTACTGTACAACTCTTAGCACGCGTGGCGACCACAGGAAGGATGGCGTCGGTCGTTTTGTCGGCCAGGTGAATCAGCCTTCAGCTGCGGCGTCCGCAGGCTATTCTCAGTCAGGTGCAAATCTTTAAAGGTGCGGCTTCACAATGTTCTTCTACCTTTTAATAGCAATTTTTTTGTGCTGTGTTACCAACAATATCGAGCACTTTTGTATATGTATACTTCTTTATTTCTTTGATATTTTTTAAAATCTTACTCATTGATTCTTGTGAATTGTTCTTTTTTGTTTTGTTTTTTCAGTTATGTTTAATGATGTGAAACTCTTGCCATTATATAAGGTAATACTTTGTTGTGTACAGTAGGGCTGTGCCAATAGATGTGAACGAATGAGCTAGGATAGAAAAAATCCGTCTGTCGTGCCGGTGGTGAAGGGGCCGAATTCGAATGGCACCCCTCTCATTTTTCCATGTGCTACGGAGTCGCTTTATCATAACTCGCTGCGTCGAGATACAGTATAGTGTCTGCTATATAATCCCAAAGTGAGTGTGTTTGTTAAGTATCCCTGTAGGAAAAGTAGTCGGATGGGGTGAACTACGTCTGGTCCCTAGCGTAGATCTGAAAACATTATTATGTTTGCCAATGGTGGATGTTGACCATGTCAATAATTTAGTTATCACGCAAGCTATATAGGCTAAATTTGTGAGTCTGGTTAGAAACGGGCTCTAATGAAACCCTTGTTAGGCTCTTTTTTTAATTTAAGGCATTGCACTGCTTACATACCTTAACATTTGTCACGTTCAGCGAAGTTGCTTTTATTATTTTCTCAATTTTAATCGACGCCCAGATTTGTTTCTTTTTGTACATTTTGTACATAGAAATTGTCTGTTGCTTTTTTTTAATGACCTATGAGATGTACAAATATAATTCTTTGCTAATATATATCATAAAATCAAAACAGCACTCAAATCGCAAGAGGGGGGTAATTGACAAAATGGCAACAGGCTAATTGACATAAGCTATAAAGCAGCAGGGTGTCTTTTGTAATTCATATTTATATGTGTCAAACGGAGGATCAAACTAAAGAATGAGTTCGCTAAGTGATTTTAACAGTCCCATCTTTACTGCACGGCCCTACATACAAAAGTGTGTCTCGATTTGCTTTCTAATTCTTGTTTTAAGTACTAAGAGAGGGATTGTAGGTGTTTCCTAAGGTGCTAAACATTTTATCTAATTGAGAAAAATATATTATTTGGAAAATAAATAATCTTGTCTTGATAATGACTGTTTTTTTTTTTTTTTCTCGAATGTTTCTTGTAGTATTGGAGAAGCACTATTATTTTACTCTCTCATATAAAGATATTAACAAAGGCGTTTTAACTTTGTACTTGAAAAAAATAATGATAAATGATGAAAGATTCTTATATTGTTTTAGAATAGACATTGCTGTAGTTGGTGCTTATCTGTGGGAAATCATGTACTCATAATGGGAAATTAAAAAACAAAAAAAAACAAAAAAATGTAATACATTTTGCTGTTAACATGTACTTGCTTAATATCCAGGCAGAATTGCTCCTAAGTCCTACATTCCATGCCATATATCCAGCCCTCCATCTTCTTTTGTTTCATTTTTTTCTTTTCTGTTTTGTTAAATTTCATTTGCTTTATTTGGGTATATATATAAATATTTGGCTGTAACAGCCTCTTGTTTGCTGTCCTAACAGGTTTTCTGTATATCTCAGTGACACTGTTGATATTTGTGACCTCTGTTGTGTCATATAAACTTTTTCAAGCCTTCTCTTCTTTTGCAATCAGCTCATACAGCAAATGTAGCAATCATTCGCCACCTCTCCCCTTTCTTTCGTTATGTGCCCAGAACGAAGAAAAAAAGGCTCCTTATGTACTTGTGCTGGAGAACACTTGAATAAATGTATTGTTTTTTGTGAAAAAGTTGTGTTTTCTTTGCAAGTATTTACCATAAAATGATATATGATTATTAAGTAAATTATTAATTGTATATCACTATTAGTTAAATAACATTTAATTTCAAAAAATTAATAATTTTTATCAAAAGTTTAAATTCTGGAAAGGATGCATAATGTTAATATTAAATAATTATATATATATATAGAATAAATATATTTGAATAATGTTGATTTTTTAATAATTTGGTATTTTGCATATATGTAATACTTTGTGTATCTGTGTTGTATGTATAATGGTTACATTCTAGGAACGACACACAAATTAGTTTTTAAATAATTATATGTGACCCTCTGTGAAACCCAGGCTAGTCTCAAAATCTAATTATGAGATAATGAGCATCAAATTTTGATTTCAACCATTAATTTCACTATGATTTCAATCTTTCACGTGGTCTTACTCAGTCAATATTAAAGAATTCAAGGTTACATTTCCACAGAATGTTCTAGGTCTAGGATGATTTTATGTAGAAAACAGTAAATCACAAAATAATAATAATTATTTTAGCTGTTTCACAGTCAGGGTCACACATTTATTATAAGCATGAGTATATGGACACAACTACATATATACACTTTAAAATAATTGTTATAATATATTTTTACAATATCTATGGTTAAATAGATATAACACTTTGTGTATCTATATTATACATAATAATGTGTATTTGTACATTTTATATTAATATACATTTATTAAAAAATAAATGTAGTACTTCATGGTCGGGTTTGCACACATTGGCATAATGATCCAGTTCCATCCCCTGTGAATCTGTATAAATGGTACGTACCACTGACGACAGGACACGCCCATACTGCATTACCATTGGCCGCTGCCGAGGCCTTCGCTGTGTATCTCTCCTGTGATTGGTCGGCGCCGGCTCTCACAGTCTGGATGCTGCTGCAAGCGTAAGGTTTACCGGGCTGCACCAACAGAAGCATCTGCCTGCCGTCTAACAGGCTTTATTGTTCCCCAGTGCTGAAAGTGAAGGAAAAGCGCTTTTTAAGGATATAACAAAGGAAGTAAGTGCACTATGCCTCGCTATTTTGCATGAATCTGTAAGCTATTTTCAGAAACTCCTCAGTGACTAGCACAGAGATATATTGCTTGGCTCTGAATCGTGTAATTTTGTGGTATGGAAAGAATCTCCCAGTCTTGCGTCTCGTGTTTCCCGTATTTATTTCCTAATGTGAGTTGGTAATGGTTTAACTACCGATTGAACGATATTTAATAATCTAGTCAATCAATGTGAATGTCATATGCACATAAACAGCTCGAGCCCACCAGCAATAAACGCGAGCGCACGCCCGACATCTGATATTTCCGTCATGAAGCCGTTGTAATATCCTTATTAATGTTGAAAAACCAACGCACGTTGGCATTTCTTGATGCCTTGAGACATTGAATGTGTTGTGTAGACACTGTAAGGGCTTGGTCGCCCCTTTGTGTGACACCCTCGATATGGGATGAGTCTACATCACCATCATCTTCAGCCTCTAAATGAAGCCTCATCCATGCAATCTACATATCAAGTTCAAGTTTATTTGTATACGATACAAATCGTTGCAAAGCAGCTCTACAGGAAATTAAGTTTCCACAATATATTTATATATTGCAGAACCTTAATATATTTAACTTATGGCAAAATTTGGTAATTCTGTATGTTGTCTGAGCATTGGCATCCTCTGAGGTCCTCTGAGGGGTTGGCATTATCTTTTCTCAGGTGTTCGGTCATCTCAGATCATTTAAGGGTTGGATCCAGACTGAAGCTTCTGTAATTCCTAGAAACAGAGAAACAAATAGAGACATAATTAGCGTAGCTGCTGTTCCATCTAAGCAAAAATGATTTGTTCAACCCAAGCTAAAGAATAATAATCATGTACATTTGATCAGATATAACTGCAGTACAAGATTATAAGATGCATTATGTGAACGCTTGGCTAAAGAGATGTGTCTTTAATCTAGATTTAAACAGAGTGTGTCTGAACCCCGAACAACGTTATCAGGAAGGCTATTCCAGAGTTTGGGAGCCAAATGTGAAAAAGCTCTACCTCCTTTAGTGGACTTTGCTATCCTAGGTACTACCAGAAGTCCAGAGTTTTGCGACCTTCGGGAGCGGGTTGGATTGTAGCGTGGTAGAAGACGAGTTAGGTACGCAGGAGCTAAACCATTTAGGGCCTTATAGGCAAGTAATAATATTTTGTAAATCATACGGAACTGAATAGGTAGTCAGTGCAGAGACTGTAAAATTCGGGTAATATGATCATATTTTCTTGACCTGGTAAGAACTCTAGCCGCTGCATTTTGGACTATCTGTAGCTTGTTTATTGAAGATGCAGGACAACCAGCTAGCAGTGCATTACAATAGTCCAGTCTAGAGGTCATGAATGCATGAACTAGCTTTTCTGCATCAGAAACAGGTAGCATGTTTCGAAGCTTGGCAATGTTCCTAAGATGGAAGAATGCTGTTTTTGTAACATGGGAAATATGATTTTCAAAGGACAAGTTGCTGTCTAATATAACACCCAGATTTTTGACTTTAGAGGACGTAACAGTGCATCCGTCTAGTTGCAAATTGTAATCCAAGAGATTCTGTGTAATGTTTTTTGGTCCAATAAGTAATAGCTCTGTCTTATCTGAATTTAATAGGAGGAAATTATTGGTCATCCAATCTTTTAATTTTTTACACAATCTATTATCTTAGATAGTTGAGAAGTTTCATCTGGTATTGTTGAGATATATAGTTGAGTATCATCAGCATAACAATGAAAACTAATCCCGTATTTTCTAATAATATTACCAAGGGGCAACATGTATATTGAAAATAGCAGAGGACCTAGGACAGATCCTTGTGGTACTCCATACTTTACTGGTGATAATTGAGATGACTCCCCATTTAAATGAACAAAGTGGTAGCGATCGGACAGGTAGGATCTAAACCATCTTAAAGCCTGTCCTTGAATGCCAATATAGTTTTGTAATCGATCTATGAGTGTGTCATGGTCTATAGTGTCGAACGCAGCACTAAGATCAAGTAATACTAGCAATGAGATGCAGCCTTGGTCTGAAGCAAGAAGCAAGTCATTTGTAATTTTAACAAGTGCAGTTTCTGTGCTATGGTGCGGCCTGAAACCTGACTGAAATTCTTCATAGAGATCATTTTTTTGCAAGTAGGAACACAATTGAGCAGACACAACTTTTTCAAAAATTTTAGACATAAACGGAAGATTTGAAATGGGTCTGTAATTTGCCAGTTCATTAGAATCTAGTTGTGGTTTCTTAATAAGAGGCTTAATAACTGCCAGCTTGAATGGTTTTGGGATGTGACCTAAAGATAACGATGAGTTAAACTGTGAGGGAATATTTAGATCGGGTGGCATCTGTTTATTTGTTAATCTAGCCACTGTGCTAAATAAAAACCTTGGATTGTTTTGGTTATTATCTATGATTTTGCGGATATGCTCTACCCTGGCAGCTTTTAGAGCCTGTCTATAGCTGGACACACTGTTTTTCCACGCAATTCTAAAAACTACTAAGTTATTTTTTCTCCATTTGCGCTCAAGATTACGAGTTTCTTTCTTGAGAGAATGGGTATAACTGTTGTACCATGGCGCAGTACGCTTTTCTCTAACCTTTTTCAATTTGAGGGGGACAACAGCTTCTAATGTATTAGAGAAGATAGTGCCCATGTTGCTAGCCATTTCGTCTAGTTCATGTGTATTTATGGGTACACAGACCAGTTGAGATAAATCAGGCAGGTTATTTGTGAATCTGTATTTGGTAGCTGGAACAGTTCTGCCCGGATGATAACGCGGAGCCATATAATTAATATCAGTAATACGCAGCATGCACGATACAAGGAAATGATCAGTAACATCATCACTTTGAGGTACGATATCTATATCGGTAAGATCAATTCCATGTGATATAATTAAATCTAGCGTATGATTAAAACGATGAGTGGGCCCGGTGACGTTTTGCTTGACTCCAAAAGAGTTTATTAGGTCAGTAAACGCATATAAGTCATATAAATGCATCATTCATTCATCATTCATTATCACTATATATTGTTGCCACACCGCCACCACGACCAGTCTGACGGGGTTCATGTTTATAACAGTAGCTTGGTGGAGTAGACTCATTTGGACCAAAATATTCATTTGGTTTCAGCCAGGTTTCAGTCAGGCAGAGTACATCAAAATTATTATCTGTGATCATTTCATTTACAATAACTGCTTTGGGTGCGAGTGATCTAATGTTTAGGAGCCCAAGCTTTAAAAATAGCTTTTGTTCATTTATTTTGCGTTTTTCTGGTTTAATCACGATCAGATTTTTTCTAGATCCTGCATTAAATTTATATTTTGACCTCGCTATTTGGGGAACAGACACAGTCTGTATGGATTGGACAACGCAAGTACTTCTATCTTTTAAGTGGGTAGAACAAAAGTCATCATAGCAGTTATTTGAGAATTGGCTTATACATATCAGAAGACATTACTGATGCACTGCATTGCACAAATGTGCATGTGTACATTCTCATAAAATTCCTTTTTGTAGTCAATGTTTACACTTCACGTGACTGCATGCATGCTTTGCAAACTAAAAATATTTTAGCATGAAAATGCAGAAAGAATATGTTAATATTTTATAATGTAAATATTAAATATGTGCTATATAAATGTATATTATTTTAAAATAAAATTATATATATATATATATACTGTATATATATATATATATATATATAGATAGATAGATAGACACAAATAATATTTTATTTACTATAATGTAAATATTATTTTAAATTATATTTATTGCATAATATTTTAAATTATATTTATTGCCTAAAACAATATATAATTTTAAATATTTAAATATTATTTATTCAATTCAAAATTAAATTAAATATACATAATATATATATATATATTCCGTTTATTGCACTAATTCTTTCTGCTCTAATAGTTCATATTGCACTGAATATCCCGTCCTGTTTTACTGAATGAAAGTTGTTTCCACAATAAAGATCAGAAGTTTTCATGTACTTCATGCTACCCAGAAGATTGCCATCTGGAACTCATGGAATATGGCATGGTTCAAAAGTGGGTCATTCCTGAGGAAGGCCTACATGAGTCATGGCGAGGAACAAATGCTCCAATAATTTTTCTTCAGGCTGTGTTGTGAGGACAGGACAGATGTAGCTCATGCACCGTACTGTTTCTTTTTATAGTAGGATGTCTGAGGACACACCCTTATCCTCCAGCTCCATAGTAGCCCCTCCTTGCACACATACACACACGCCATTCACCATCAGGGGCTCAGAACAGGGGGGTGGGGGAACCCTGGGCAGCGCCATGCTGTGAATATGCCGCACCCACCTGCCCCGACTCACTTTGCAGCATAGACTCGCATGCACGCTTTCACTTGGGATTAGATCATAAGGAAGTGTGGTGCTGCAGGGAATGTACAGCAACAGCTGCTAGCCTACATATATTTCCTGCTAACAATCCCACATCCCTGCACATGCAGCGCTGGAAAAACTGGGTCAGAATTGCTCTGATCGTTTTGGAGCATTTAATATGAATTCCACACCCTGTTTCTGTAGTGTGTTGGATGTTGAGGTTTTGTTGAAACAACATTACTGGAACGTTTGTTGCAGTGCTGAAATTGCTTTAATGTGTCATGAATAATTAACATGTTCACATGTAACTACCATGTTAAAGTCGATAATGTGACTAATCGTGCCAAGCTGACTATAATCACACATGTTGGTGTCAGTTTACCCACTAAAGTGAGATTCTAGAATGGCGTAATGCTTTGCAACCTCTTTAAACTAATGTTGTGGAACATTTGGGCTGTGATATGAATGATTGATCCTGTTTGGACGCCAAGTAAGGACATAGTTGGTTTCCATAGGCCAAATGTGGAAAAATGGATTGCTGCAAGCTCTCCGTTGAGACATGTAATGTAATTCCAAAAGTGTGGGGTGTATATTATTATATTAACGGGTTATATAAAAGGGTTCCCACTTCCCATGATCATGGAAAACCTGGAACTATCAGTCTCTATCTCAATATAGTGGAACGTTTCTGGAAATTTTTATAGTAACTAAAAATGTATTTAAATGATTTTATAGGCTTCATATGTTGGTGGATGTGGATCATATGTAAATAGGGCTCTCTAGACTCATGCTTTCCACTGGTCGCGCTGGTTTTTTCTTTTCTTTTTTTGTTTTGTTTTTGCTACAACATGAGATTAATCAATGCACGTTGATGAAGTTTTTCCGTAATCATAGTTAATGGTTATTGTTAGGGATGCACAATATTTGATTTTTGCCGATATCCAATATGCCGATATTTTCAACTAATTTTGGCCAATAGCCGATACCGATATATTTCAACAAGAAATGTTGAAATGTATGTTTTTAACAAGAACTTATTTATTAGAATTAAATAGTAATAAAGTTTTTTATAATGACAGTACATTGAAGATTTGAATATAACTATAATAAACTATATATTAATCCCTGCATTTTTTCCCAAGAAAACCAACATGTTCACCTTCTCTGGTTTAAGAAGTGGTCTTTTACTAACAAAATCTTCTATCCATCATCGTTTTCACGTCATTTTTGCAGCGCGCACCTTTGTGTTCCTGCTCACGTGGCAATACACCCAAAGCGCTCGTACTGAAAGCACCTCTATTAGTTTCTTCATGTGATTTGTGAAATGTGACTCCTGATACACTGTGCTGCGGCTCTGCAGCATGCGCTGTATGGAGCAGAGCAGGCCAAGGACTCCCACAGATGTGACCACATCAAATTTTAACTCACACATTCTCAGTCGCAGTCTAGAGCACTGGTGAAAACTGTAATTTTGTGAAGTATTATTACAATTTAAAATAGGCCTACCTGTTTTCCATTTAAAAAAAAAATCTAATGTAATTTATTCCTGTGATGTTAAAGCTGAATTTTCAGCATCATTACTGATCTAATGTAGATTAGATCAGTAATGAATCTCAAAAAATGACTGAATGGTTATAAAGACCCTCTTGTGTTATATAATACACATCAACACTCTGTCTTTGGATTCTCGTAGGTTGAACCATGTCTTCCAGCTCAGCAACGGTGCGCATTCTTATAAAGGGAGGTAAAGTGGTGAACGATGACTTCACACAAGAAGCAGATGTGTACATCGAGAATGGCATTATCCAGCAAGTGGGCAAGGAGCTGATGATCCCAGGTGGGGCCAAGGTTATAGATGCCACAGGAAAGCTGGTACTTCCGGGTGGCATAGACACCAGTGTTCACCTGAACGAGAGCTTCATGAACGCTAACACCGCGGATGACTTCTACAGCGGCACAAAGGTATGAAAGTCAGAATTTTCTCAGAACCGACTTACATTCATTATATGTTATTGGTCATACTAGGAATTATTTATCAGTCCACGTTATTCTAAAGAAAATCTCGCTCCATCTCTGAACAACATTTTTATTTGGCTGACATCATCAAGACCTCATTTTTCAATCCCTCCTCTTACAATTCATTCAATTCCCAATGGTTAAAATCAAGTGGTCCCACCCTGTGTCCTGTTTCAGTTGGAATTATGTCGCATTACAGAAGTAAAATGCTGATTTACGTTCACTGATAATCATATATGTCTCCTAACTGAAACACTGTTGCCGTGGTTATGAATATTTTGATTCCCAGCTAAAATAATATTTAATTATTTTAAACAAGTGTTTCATTTTATACAGATTTAAAGTGATTTATCTGATCATACACCAGTTTCCTATTTCTGTGTCATATCTGTGCCCTAGTGGTACATAGGATTGAATCGGCTTTGCACCACATTCCAATCCCATATCCTTTCTTGCCTCAAAATCATTTTCTTTTCCTTCTCAAATGTCACTAAAAAGTCAAAAGCCCTAAAATATTATGGTTTATATTGTCTCATTAGTATGGAGCACCACACATGACAGGCGAGGAAAAAAATTAATTTATAAAGAATTTGTTACTAAGACTTATTCATTTGTGGCCATGTTTTATTAATTTGTTTCCTTGTTTAAATTTAGATCAATTGTGGCAATTCACCAAAAAACTGTGTAAAAACTGAATAAGTTGTTGGAACAAATTCTTAACACATGGCCACAATATCTAATTTGTCCCCGTATGTCATAGACATTAGATATGTAAAATCTAATGTAAAAGAACTAGGGAGGTTATTAAAATGGCTTAAGGCTTCAGCTTTGTCACTTCTAAGATGAAATAGAGTGGTTCCAGTTGGGGCATATAGAGAGAAAGTAGAAGCAAACAATTGATTTTTTTGACTTCGCACCCCCCACACCTTGGGTGGCTCCTACCATCTGTCAGGGGCCTAATATCTCATGACAACTCAATAAGTTCTTCTCCTCAGAAGTAACTAGTATGGTAGTACTGCTTAGAGTATTGTACTCTAATTCAATTTTCAAAAATGTATTTTGATTTGCAGTCATTATATGACTGTATTTTATGCTATATTTTTTTCAGATAAGAGTTTTCATTCAGTGGAAGATCTGAACTAAAATGATGTGTGATGTAACATCCATTTAATGTCGCATTCATTTGTTCTTGTTTTATAAATATTTCAAAAGCAGTGATGCACTCGCTTCAGCAGCCCTGCCTAAATAAATCCCATGGGTCACTTAGCAGACACTGATGCAAGAGTGGGCATTGCATACATTGTCTGCCTCCATCAACTGCAGGGCACGATTCACCCTCACAAATACATACACGCTCTTATTCCCAAAGTGCTGGGGGCTTTGAGATGACAAATAAAGAGTTGTTATCAGCGCTGTTATTGTTAGCCTTGGCAACACAAGTGGCATTCTCTTCCCCCCTCCTCCCCGCTACAGCCATGAGACTCGCCGGGCACAGAGACAAATGGAGATCAGATTCTGTTTCCATAGCTACAGGAGCACTGCTGCAAAGACTGCTGCAAAAGCCTTTCACTCGTGCCATTGTGCTGGAAGACAATGGTGCACAAATACACGCCCCTTTAGTGGATGTGGCTGCCCGGATTGTGTCAGCTGAGAGATGCTTTTAAAGAGGACCGTTTTTGTGGTTGAATTACTGTTAATCATTGTTTCCTCGTACTGAAAAAAGGCCTTCTACTAATTGTGTGTTTTTCTGTAAAAAATTATGCTCAGACAGATATCGTGGGATATTAATTAGTGGTGTTGGCTAAAGCATTATGAGAAATACATATTATTATTGTAAAAGAATTTGGTGGATAATCCACACTGTCTTTGATTTAAAACAGGCGGCAAAAAAACAAAAAAATAACAACAACTCGTACCCCATAGGCTTATACTGAGAGATACACCCTAACATCAGCCTAGCAATGTCCTGGCAACCATCAGAACACCCTCACAGTGCCCTAGCAATGATCAGACCAGCAGCCACCAGAACACCCTAGTAATGCCTGCAATGCCCTAGAAACCTTCAGAGCACCTTAAAACAGCATTGGAATTCCCTAGCAACCACCAGATTACCTTAGGAATGACCTAGAAATTATCAAGAATCCTAGCAACCAGCAGAACACTTTAAAAAACAGCCTTACAATTTCCTACCAACAATCAAAGCTTCCCAGCAACTACCAGAATACCCTAGTAATGCACAAAATACCCCAGAAACCACCCAAACACCCTATTGTAGCAACAATTAGAGCATCCTAACAACCACCAGAACACCCTAGTACATCTGCAATGCCCTAGAAACCTCCAGAGCACCTTAAAACAGCCTCAGAATTTCTTAGCAACCAAACGAACACCCTAGTAATGACCTAGAAATTATCTGAACATCCTAGCAACCATCACAACACTTTGAATATAGCCTTGCAATTCCCCAGCAACCACCAGATCACCTTAGCAAATACCTAGAAACAATCAGTACATCCTAATCAAAAGAACACCTTAAACAGCCTTACAATTCCCCAGCAACAATCACAGCATCCCAACAACCACCAGAACACTCTTACATCAGCCTAACAATGCCCTGGCAACCACCAGAAGACCCTTTTGGTGCCTTAGCAATGAGTGCAACATCCCAGCAGCCACCAGAACACCCTAGTAATGCCTGCAATGCCCAAAAACCTCCTTGAAACCGCCCAGCAATTCTCTAGCAACCACCAGATCACCCTATTCTCAACCTCAGAGGTCACGCCCATGGACCGGTGGCTGAATGTCTGATGCATATGGCGCTCAAAATTGGAAACACTTCAGGAGTTTTGGTCGTCATCAGATTTTTTTAATTTATAAAGGATTTCCAGGAGATGTGTGTTGTGTTCTTTACGCTCCACCTTGACGCCAAACCCCCTCATGGAAGAAGAAAGCCATTGTCTTTACAGCTGTAACAATGAGTGCTTATCAGGATCAACTAAATGCTGGATTTTCAAAAGTATGTGAAATATTTAAAGTTCGCGGCATATTATTTTAAAAATATGTCCAAGAGTTGTACACACTGGTCTGTTATTGTAGGAACATTGCCACTCGCCTAAACATGACGGCACAAAACGAAACGTGATTGGTTGCTTTACCTCTCAATCATATGGCTTCTTGGGCGGGCCTTCGCCATTCAAAGCGGCCAAGGTTGTCAGACCTTCTGCCATCAGTCTGAAAGTCTGGCTACACGAGACCAAGATAACCCTAGCAAAGACCTAGAAACAAGAACATCCTAGCAACACCCAGGAACCACCCATAACTCCATAGCAATGCCTTAGTTAAAACCAGACCATCATAAAAACACTAGGGATCTCCCGAGCCGATCTCAATGATTTTTTTTAAATGATCGGAATCGGCTCTCCTTAACCGGATACTTATTTTTTGTCAGCTGTCATAAGTGAGATGAACATAATTTATCATAACGGGTTGTTATCAATTATATATTCATCTTCAGGAATTAACTGTAGCATTAATAGTACAATAAAATGATTTGTTCGTCCGCAGTATGGACAGTTTCAATTGTCTATTGACTCTAAGGAAAATTATTTCTCTGGTCACGAAAAATTATTTTCCTTAGAGTCAATAGACGATTGTCCGTACAGATTTTTGTCTGCCATCAGGCAATCTGAAGCGTCATAATGCAGTGCAATGGGTTGGGTCTTCGCAAGATGTTTTCAGATTGTGATTTACAGATTATGTTTCAGATTGTCTGACGGCTGACAAAAACTGGCGTGCTAATACTGCAAGCTTCATGCTTTCTAACCAAATGTGGCAATTATTGTGCTTATTGTACATATAAAATACAAAAAGTTTATATCAGCAGTCCCATATTCATAATTGTGCACACCCTAGCAATAATGAGAGCACCTTAGCAACTACTGGATCACTCCAGCACCAAAACAAACACTCCCCTACCCCAAAAGGGTCTCGACCCTATTTTGATAGATCCGCCCCACACATACGTACACATCCCAATGTATGTCGGGTGTACACACAGTGTAAGCCTTCTTTTGTTCCACAGACGTTTTCCTCTAATGTTTTTTATCCGCCGTCTCTATGTTTCTGTCGTCGCCTAGTTCAGCTAATGTCCGTCATGTGCACTGAGCGCTCTCTCCTCACATCATAAGTAGACACGCCCCTTACTGCTGATTGGCTACACGTTTGTTTTGGTACTGGGCCCGACTCAGTTTTCTAAAGCGTTTTTGAAAAAATACATACTCCACTACATACTATTACTTTAATAATGAAAGGAACATCATATAAGTCGCTTTGGATAAAAGCGTCTGCTAAATGAATAAATGTAAATGCATATAAATGCCTATAAACAACTACCCAGAGCACTGTGAAACAATGGCTTAACAACTCTTCCGGATACATTTTGAATACAGTTCTCAAATACAGGTCTAATTTAACCTTGATTCATGTTTTCTGAGTGCTGTTTCATGCAAAGCTTTTGTGAGCATGCTGGCATTATGTTATTTTGCTGTTGGCCCATTAAACCGAGTGATTGGTATTGATGCTGTATGGATCCCTCAGCAGTCAGTCTGTTGTTTTTGTATTTCCAGGCTGCTCTGGCTGGAGGCACCACTATGGTGATTGGTCATGTGCTGCCAGAGAAGAACGAATCATTGCTGGACGCTTATGAAAAGTGCCGCTCTCACGCTGATGCCAAGGCCTGCTGTGATTATGCTCTTCATGTGGGAGTGACCTGGTGGGGACCACAGGTACAAAGTGTGTTTGCTGAGTATGCAAACTCTGTCTCCATAGTAGAGTTTCTGAAATTGATTCAGTTATTTTCCTGTTTATCACTGTGAAGCTGCTTTGACACAATATGTGTTGTATAAAGTGGTTTAGAAATAAAGGTGACTTGACTTGTCATCGCAGGTTAGGGCTCAGATGGAGATGCTGGTGCGGGACAAAGGGGTGAACTCCTTCCAGATGTTCATGGCATATAAGGACATGTACATGCTGAGGGACAGCGAGCTGTTTCAGGCCCTGCAGAACTGTAAGGATATCGGTGCTGTGGCCCGCGTCCATGCGGAGAATGGAGAGCTGGTCGCAGAGGTATAAATCAGGGAACTGGTGCAAAACCATAATGTAGAAACAAACTAATTATTGTCATTTTGTGAAATGACTGACCTTACTTTTGAACAGTAGTGTATGTGATGCTGCCTTTATTTTGGTCAAAATTATCATGAATAATGTTGGCATCTTTCTTCCTGCATAGTTGTTATTTATCATGTTATCTCATGTTTTTATTTATTCACAAAAGGGTGCCAGAGAAGCACTGGATCTGGGTATTAGTGGACCGGAGGGCATTGAGATAAGCAGGCCTGAAGAGGTAAAGTAACCATTCAAATCCTGGCACCATGAAATTGTTTTCCTTTAAGATATTAGTCGCACTGCCACTCTCTCTCCAGCTCCTAGTCTTTCCCATCTCCATATTGCATTTCCATGGATTATTAATACTCTTAAGCGTCTGTTCATCATTAGGTTTCACTGGTGACTTTTGTGTTTTCTCACTTACCTTGGGAATTTTCCATGTGCAGCTGGAAGCAGAGGCTGTCCACCGAGCTATTACCATCGCTAACAGAGTGAGTATGATGTACAAGAGTGTTGATGAATGCTGTTCATTATTTACAGCTCCAATGACAGCCCAAACTGCTTTTATTGGTTCTGAAGTGATGTTTTTGAAATACTAACATGGACTTGGGTGATTTCAATTGGGCCTTTTCTAAGCAAGATACTGTATCAGTTGTTCTACATATGAGCGTTTTAGTGTTAAATACAACAAAGATTCTGTATTTCAGCACATGGGTAATGCAAACACTGAAAACCTATTGCAGATCTGCTCTAATTCAGTAATTTGACAGTTTTCTTACAGCTCTATAAATTTTTCAGCCAATCAGAAACTTAACAATCATTTTGCATGTTTGACATGGTGAGAGTGGGGGATTGTAGTTAGCAGACTGAAATAATGGCAGTAAGTGCATAATAGGATAAAGTGAAAAACTGCATTAATGATATTTGACAATTATATTTAATTAATTGCATGTGTAAATGTGTAATTGCATGTTCATTTTGACAGGCCTAATTGAAACATACAGTATAATTAACTGCAATGCCATAATGTATGCACTACCATACCAGTTTTTGAGTCCCCAGCTAGGTAACTAGTTATGATATAGCTGGGGACTACTTTCAGGCGCTGTGTAATATCATTGCGCCTGCTGCACCCATGGTACGCCAGCAAAGCTCCTTGATTATTACGCCAGAATGAGAGCCACATCGGCTTAGAAAATCGCAATTTTTAATTTCCGTCTGTCTTAGTACACAATGTAACTGCAGAAGAGTCAAGTTTTAAATAGGAAAAATATTGAAACTCTTTGGTCATTTTTGAGCGAGATGCTAACGGTCTAATCAGATTCAATGATCTATGCTAAAAGTGCTACCGCCAGACCCAAAGATCGGCTGACTGGATTCGAAAACGGTAAAACTCAACTGTTTAACTCTTGGGGAGTTGGAAAATGAGCCTATTTTCAAAAAAAGTGGAGTGTTCCTTTAAGATTTTTGTAGAAACCATGATACATTTAGGTACATTTGTTTGAACTATAAATATTTTACAACATCATAAATGTCTTACTGTTTATCAATTTAACGCATCTTTGCTGAAGAAAAGTATTCCCTTTTTTTTTTTTTTTTTTTTTAAATCATACTGACCCCAAACTTTGGAACAAAAGCGTACTTTGAGACCCTTCCTTTACTGTTATTTCACAGCTGAAGCATAATATACATACACTGTATTTCATATGCAGTGTAAACAGAATGTCAAGATAGCAGCATGATTGACATGTTGACCCAGCGTTACTATGCAACGAATGACCGTTTTGAAATATACACATCAGTTGCAGATGAATTGCTTTTAAGGACTTTAAATGTGATCAGCATTGTTTCTGTTTTTTGTGTCTTAGGCCCACTGCCCCATATATCTTGTGAATGTGTCCAGCATGTCAGCAGGGGATGTTTTAGCATCCGCTAAAATGCAGGGTAAGAGCCAGGCAATGTCACTCAAGGCCAATTCACAGTCACTTTAATATATGACACCCAAATCTTCACCAGTAAATGACATAATGTGACTCCGAATACGGAAACGTGATTGGTCGACAGGGAAAGTGGTGCATGGAGAGACGACCACTGCTCATGCTGTCTTAAACGGGATGCAGTACTACCACCAGGACTGGGTCCACGCAGCTGCTTTCGTCACTGTGCCACCACTCAGACTCGACCCCAACACACCCAATTACCTGCTCAGCCTTCTGGGAAAGTAAGTGGATTGACTGTGTACTGAGTAGTTTCTTTTAGTGACTATTGATCTGCATGAACGGTTTAATTTAGTCATATCTGTACAGCCACATAAAAGCCTTTTCACTGTGATGCAGTGACACTCTGAACGTCGTGACATCGGAGCACAGACCCTTCACCACTAAACAGAAGGCCATGGGCAAAGACGACTTCACTAAAATCCCTCACGGTGTTCCTGGGGTGCAGGACCGCATGAGTGTTATTTGGGAACGGGGAGTGGTATGTTTCAGTTAATATTGCCTGAAGATTATTTATTCCAGTTATGATGCTGCAGCTAAAATACCTGCGCTTTGAGAATTCCATTAAACACTTCTGATTGTTTACATAAATATAAACAAATTAACAACAACCAGGTGTGAATATTAATGAATATCATGAATATTCATTTGTTATCTGACTTTCACCTACCTAGCCTTCTGTAATGATTAACTTTAAATACATTTTGATGAAAATTTGATTAATGAAAAACTAATAATTGAATTATTACATAATTATTGTAAAACCCTTCCTTAATGGTTGTGGGCAATATTAGGCTAAAATTCATGCATGAATTAATACTTTAAAAATGGTACACGGTCAAGACAGCTATACCATTTTTTTAAATGCTTGTAATATTTTTTATAATACTCATTTTTATAATACTTTATAAAACACTTACCTGAAAGTATGGATTATATGCAAATTGTGATACAACCTAGAACTTAGTATTAAATTTGATGGATTTAATGAATATTAACAGTTAATATTCACATGATAATCATTAATTGCAGTTAGTATGCTGGCGGTGTAGATCATGAATATTAGTTACATTATGTGACTTGGATGGATCCAAAAAGGTTATGCAACAATGTGAGGGTGCCAATAAATATCAATATTACAGTACTGTTCAAATATTTGAAGATTTTTAAAAGAAGTCTCTTATACTCACCAATTATTTTGATGCCTTTATGTAATAAAAATACAGTACAAACAGTAATACTGTGAAATATTATTATAATTTAAAATTTTAAAAAGTTAGTATATTTTTAAACCTAATTTTTAAAACCTAATTAATTGATCCCCGAGTCTTTAGTGTCAAACCTAAAACAGTTGCTGCTTAGTTGTTGTTGTTTTTTTAAACCGTTCTGCATTTTTTTTCAGGGGAATAGAAGGTTTAAAAAAACAGCATTTATTTGAATATTTATTTTGTAACATAAATGTGTTTATTGACATTTCTGATCAATTTAATGCATCCTTGCAGAATAAAATTATTTATTCCTTTATAAAAAAATCTTTCTGACCCCAAACCTTTGAATGGTAGTGTATATAAATAATATATAATACAAGTAATGAATTATATAACAATATTGTATTAATATTAATATAACAAAGTATATATAACATATTGTAGACAGTTAACGTGCTGCTCAAACCACAACACAGACAAAAAATCATGGAGAGGACAGGAAATGATAGATGCATCAAAAATAAAAAAACTTTTTTTAGCTCATTCAATCTATCTTTCTTAATAGGTCGGAGGCAAAATGGATGAGAATCGTTTTGTTGCTGTCACAAGCTCCAATGCTGCAAAGATCTACAACCTTTACCCCAGGAAGGGCAGGATCATCCCTGGAGCCGATGCTGATGTGGTCGTCTGGGATCCAGAATCAACAAGGTCTCCAAAATAATGAATTCAATTCAAATCAGCTGAGAGTTTAAAAAACATTTGATATACTAAGTATTGTAGCATGAAATGACATATTTTTACATGGTTTTGTGTGTCTGTAGGACCATTTCTGTGAGCACTCAATGGCAGGGTGGAGATGTAAATTTATACGAGAACCTACGCTGTCACGGCGTCCCACTGGTAACCATCAGCCGCGGTCGCGTGGTCTATGAAAACGGCATCTTCACCTGTGCTGAGGGCTCAGGAAAGTTCTACCCTCTCCGAACTTTCCCAGACTACCTCTACAAGAAAATGGTCCAGCGGGAGAAGGTACTCAAAGCACAACTCTCACTCCAGTAGATCATGTTTATATTACAGTGTATGGCAGTGCCTGGACTGTTTGTTTGTGACCCTCTTCTCTCAGTGTCAAGCACTCAAGGGGGTGGAGCGTGTGCCCTACACTGGAGATGTAGCTGCAGTGCAGAATTCAGGGAAGAAGGAAGTGGGCCCTTCAGATGGGGACATGAACCCACGACCCTGCACGCGCCACGGGGGAATGAGAGACCTACATGAGTCCAGCTTTAGTTTGTCTGGTACAGTAGTCTACATTAAATCTAACGAAAAAAAAAGTACTATACTTGACACTAAAACACACAAACACACACACACGTTTGTTTTTGTGAAAAGTGGGGACATCCCATAGGCGTAATGGTTTTTATACTGTACAAACTGTATGTGCTATTGCCCTACACCTAAACTTAGCCCTCACAGGAAACTGTGCATTTCTACTTTCCCCCCAAAAAACTCACTCTGTATGATTTATAAGTGTTTTGAAAAGTGGGGACATGGGGCAATGTCCTGAAAAGTCACCTTCACCTTGTAATACCTGTCATACCTGTGTCATTATACAAATGTATGTCCTCATTTGTCTCAAAAACGCGCACGCACGCACACACACACACACACACACACACACAAACAGCAAAAGGAGGAGGCAAGGGAGGCAGCACATCTTCAAAAAATTGGATGAGAATATAAAATCATAGTACAAAAATAAAACAATGCAAATATCACAAAATATGACATAAAAAGTGACATAAAAATCTTGTTTTTCTAAGGTAAAACTGTCTAACAGAAACACCAGCGGGTAAAGTAAAGAGTTTAAAAAGTTTATTATTAAAAATAATGGCTGAACATCAGTTCATAAACAAAATATATAGGCTAATTGTTTAAGTAAAATATATTGTTTAAATTGTTACTGCTGGAGTTATTATTTTGGAATAAATGCAAATTGCTTAAAAACACTAAACTGATGAGACTTGGTTTTAATAAATAGAATAGCCTATTATTGTTAATGTAAAATATATATTTTTTTCCTGATAGTGGAAGCAATGTTTATGTAAGCAAGAAAATGTGACTGGGACGTGAATTTACATTTATTAAAAAACAAAACAAACACTTTGCCTCCTCATTTCAGAATACCCTGCACGCCATATATATATATATATATATGTATATGTGTATATATGTATATATATATATATATATATATATACACACTGTATATATTTGCATAGCCTATTTTTAATGCCAGTGCAATTTCAGTGAAAATATTTTAACTATGTAAATGTGTTTATTTACAATTACAGTATATGCAACCTGTGTAGCTCAACAGTCTTTATTTTTTTGCTAGGTGCCCAAATTGATGATAATGTCCCAAAGAGAGCTTCCGCGAGGATTCTGGCGCCCCCTGGTGGTCGTTCTAGTGGAATCTGGTAACATTTCGGATCAACACTTACAGAAGTCTGCAGCTGAACACCTACATTTTTGACAACCTCACATCTGATGAAAATGATTTAATTTTAATCACTTGCAACTAAATTCCTGTTTTTTTTTACATATGTGTGTGTATACAAGGGAAAAAATATATTTGTGTGGAAATTGGAAAACAAGGTATACGTTGGAAATACTTGTAAGAGATTTGGTAATCCAAAATGTTACAGGGTGTTTTGTTCTTCATATTCAGTCAAATGAAATAGTGAAGGTTGTGTTGAAGTGCAACACTGTTGTAGTGCTAAATAAATGATAGATCCTTTTTGTTTAACAACAGTACGTTTTACGTAAGCTGCCATTTAAACTATTTTTAAGATAGCAACTGGAAAGTTGTTTAAGAATGGGGATGTTATTAGTTTGTGTATTTGGTCATGGCTTGAAAATGTGAACCATTGTAAAGTTATTTAATATTTGATTTGTTTTAATGTGTTGGCAGATGACTATACATTTACCTCAGTGTTTATATCTGGAGTTACACGCTATGCCTCTCTACACTTACAACTCTTACAGTGACCAATCGACAACACTTTGTGACAGGTACAAACTCATTTTAGTGTTTAGGTGTTAATATTTGTTCTCCATAATTCAAAGGCAATACAAGATATTTGATTGCTTTTTCATGTTTAACTGACCAGATTTTCTTTTTATCCACTAAGTTAGTGTTACAGGCACTTACGAGTTATTCTTCATAACAATAATAGCATAATTTCTGCAGTGTAGCTTTATGTCTATTCTAGAATGAACTGTTAGCCGAGCACTGAACTGTAATGACAGTTGAATTCCATCAGTTGTTCACTGAACTTTAACACTGTGCGTTAGTGACTATTGATCTGCATGTTCCAAAAACACTGCTTCACTTCTGTTCTGATCAACACTAACCAACCCTGTTAAAAGACACCAGTCAGCTAACTGAGGCATGTGTTCTGTTTGTACATGTATGTCTAACTAAGCACTTGAAGACCTTCTGTAGAGACCGTTCGAAACACAGTAACTTTAGCTGTACAGTGTTCCAGTGACACAAGCAGTAGAATGGCAAGAACATTTCTGTTGGTGCTGAATATTCATGTATTTTTTTATTCTGAATTTTCAGTATGCTTTTCAATTTTTTAATATGAGCTGTGTATGCACTACAGTTGTACGTATTAACGTATTATGTTTATCTCATGAAAAAGTGCAAATAAACCCCCTTCAACCTCATGACCGCATGTATCATTGAATAAAATGCAACATTTATATTTTTATTTAACCTTTATTTAACCAGGAAATTTAAAAACTCTTGAGATTTAAAATCTCATTTACAAGAGGGTCCTGGCCAAGATAGGCAGCACATTTAGTTACACATAAAACAAAATACATTAGTTGACATACACAAAAACATACACAATTCACTCAAAACATTTACAATCAGGTGACTCTACAACTAGATCCTTTAAAATACATCTAAAATCATTTAGTGATACCAACTCTTTTAAGCATAACTTAGCTTGTAATTGATTCCAATCAAATGGAGCGGCATAACTGAATGCCCGTTTACCCATATTAGTACGAACTTTAGGTATGCTTAAAAGATAACAGTCCTGTGAGCGAAGCCCATAATTCTTTACATCTTTTTGAAAGATATTCTGCTGTAAATATGAGGGAAGTAAACCTAAAATGACTTTATATATAAATAAATACCAATGCTTAAGTCTACGGGATGACAATACCGGCCATCCAACCCAAGAGTACAAAGAACAATGATGAGTAAGGGCTTTTGAATTTGTGATGAACCTTAATGCTCCATGATAAACTGAATCCAACGCCTGTAAACAATGCTTAGGTGCTTGCATATATATGATATCACAGTAATCCAACACTGACAAAAATGTAGCTGCTACCAATCTCTTCCTTGCTGCAAGAGAAAGACAATACTTGACTCTAAAAAAGAGGCCCAGTTTCGACTTTAATTTCATCACAAGATTCTGAATATGAGGCCCAAAAGAAAGAGAATCATCAATTAAAAAACCCAGGTATTTATACTTAGATACTACTTCAATTTCCAAACCCTGAAGAGTAGTAATTGAGCATAAGTTTGAATGTGCAGACTTTCTTTTTGTAAACATCATACATTTAGATTTCTCTGCATTTAGAACAAGTTTTAATTTGCTCAGTGTATGCTGAACTGCATCAAAATCAGATTGAAGATGATTCACAGCCTGGTCCAATGTTGGTGCAGAAGAGTAAATCACCATATCATCAGCGTATAGGTGAAAACTTGAATGTACAAGGTTATTCCCAATATTATTAATATATAAAATAAATAATAATGGCCCGAGAACCGATCCCTGTGGTACGCCAATCTTTACATTCCGAGTACTAGAAGTGAGTCCCTCTATATTTATACATTAAGTAATTAACAAACCATCCAACAGTATTTACTGATAAACCTATACGCTAAGTAGCCTCTGCTTCAAAATTTCATGATCTACGAGACCAAAAGCCTTAGATAAATCAATAAAAACAGCAGCACTATGGTTTTTATTATCCAATGAAACCATTAAATCATTTAATACTTTTATAATTGCTGTGGATGTACTGTGTTTTTTCCTAAAACCGGATGGGAACTCTGATAAGACATTTTTAGAAGATAGAAACTCTTTTAATTGATCATTTACAAGCGATTCCAAAACCTTTGATAAAACAGACAATTTCGAAATAGGCCTATAATTATTCAATACAGTTGGATCACCCCCTTTAAATAATGGCCGAACATAAGCAGTTTTCCAGATACAAGGAATTTCATTTGTAGATAAAGAAAGATTAAAAAGAGGTTAGTGGTGGCGCAATAATATCAGCTGCCAACTTTAAGAAATGTGGATCCAACTTATCTGGACCCGCCTGTTTCCTACTATCTAAAGATTTAAGTGCCTTATTAACCTCTGAAACTGTTACTGGATTAAAATCAAATAATTGATCTACCTTAAAATGATTTCCACTAGAGTAAACAGTTAAGGAGTTGTCATGGGTCAAATTTTGGGACTCATGAAGTGAACCAATGGCCACAAAATGTTAATTTAAACAATCTATTATCTTAGCTTTATCCACAATTTTACATGAATCCTTAATAATACATGATGGAAAATCTGAATTTGAATGACTTCCAATGAGACTTTTAATATTTTTTCAAAATGTTTTCGAGTTATTTATATTATTTGAAATTTCTATAAGAAAGTAGTCAACCTTAGTCTTTCTAATTGCAGCAGTGGACATATTACGCAATTGTCTGAAAATCAACCTGTCTTCATTTAGATTAGTACTTCTGGCTTTAGACCAAGCCAAGTTACGATCTCGAAATAGATTTGACAATTTGGGGGTAAACCATACATTATGTCTACCTTTAACTCTAAATTTTCTAAAAGGAGCATGCTTATTTATAAAATAGGTAAAACTTTCATAGAAATAATTCCATGCACTTTCAATATAAATTTCAAATGATATATAAATTTCAAAATGATATAAATCATGTAAAAAACCTTGTTCCTTAAAGTGTTTCATATCGTGTTTAGTAATAATACATGGTTTAGATTTGGGAATTTTTGTATTCCTAACCGTAGCAACTACACAGTGGTCACTTATATCATTTGCGAAAACAGATGCCATGGAATATTTATGAGGGACATTAGTTATAATTAAATCAATTAATGATGAATTTTCAGGACATTTTAAATTAGGTCTAGTTGGACTATTTACTATCTGAAAAAGATTAATAGAATTACAGTAATCTTTTAAATCATCAGATACTGGTTGCAACCAATTCCAATTTAAATCACCGATCAGAACTAATTCTTTAGGGTCTAGATCTGATATTATCTGTGCCAAAGAAGATAAGGTTTCATTTACTGCTGAGGATGGCCTATAGCAACCAATGTAATATTGCAGGTTTTAGAAACCTCAATATTTAAAGCTAAAATATCAAATTGATTTTTTACTGATTTAGATAAAAGTACATTCGTAATATATTTATTTTTAATAAAAACTGCAACTCCACCTCCTCTATTAGATCGACCAGCCCTATAAACATTATAACCGACAATGCTAATGTCCTTATTTGAAATATAATTTTTTAACCATGTCTCTGATAAAACCATAATATCTGCATCAGTTGTATCTGCCCAGATACGTAACATATCCAACTTTGTGAGTAAACTGCGAACATTTAAATGAACAATCCCAAGACCAGTCCTTGATTTAAAATCAGAAGGTGTGTTAAAACTTGCGACAACATCAGGACCTGGATTCGGTTGAACATTATACATAAATATAAATATACATTTACTTTATAATTACGTTATTAAATAACTATAATTAACAAACATATTTATAATATATACATATTTAAGTTTTAATATATTACTTTTAATAATGATATATTTAATATATAATGTTTGGTAATTATTAATTATATATATAAATGACTATTTTGAGCTTTTCTCCTACCTCTTATGTGTAGGATTTATCAATCTTGTCGTTATCACAGCAGCGTGTTTTTTTCGACAAATACAGAAATAATGTTGGTACAGCTACAGTGTTTTCTATTTACAACTTAAGAGCAGAAACACAAGGGATGCAAACTGATGATAACGTGCTACTATTCAGTTCTTCACAAAGAAATGCGTCTATAATGAGGGGCGGTACGCATGCGCACAGCAGGCGAGTTTGTTGCAGGAGCGCGTGGCGCTATTGCCCGTAACTAGGCAGCGGCGCATATCAGGCAACCCACAGTTGCGTTCTGCCAGTGCAATATCAACATTGAAAAGGACGCAGTCAGAATACAGTGAGTAGAATATTGTTCAAATATTATAATTCATCGGTATTCTTCATAATGTATGACATTAAATAGGCACCTCTTTTGTCTGTGTATTATGTGTTTATGGCTCGAGCGTGTCTGTGTAAGTTAACGCTACGGCGGCGGGGCCTGCAGAGCTGTCACAATAATGCACTGTTTGTTCAACGGACTCATGTGTGTTACATATCACTGCAGGCTCCAGTCTGCTGTTTTATAGAGCAAAACGCAAAATTTATGCGCACATTTTGGCGTAAAGACAAAAAAGGGCCATATCAGAGATAAACAGAGCGCGTTAAAGGGCCTGTGTGACTCCCATACTGTAATATAGTTTAAGACGTCGTTTGCAGCAAAGGATAAATAAACATGAAACTAATGCATGTGTTTGTAATAATAATGAATATTATTGACATGACAGTAAAACGCGCATAGTTTATCCAACTGATGGTAAAACAGGGGTCAATCTCTGCTTCATTTCTTCAGACCCATCATAATACAATAGGCCTATGTTTTTATATTATTAGGAAAAATACCATTTGTAGAGTGCCAATAATCGTCTTCAACCAGTTTTTGTCTTTTACTTGAGGTGTGAGGAGAAACCAAATTCAGCAGGTACAAAAAACAAAACAAAATTTCAGTACCTGCCATTAGTTTAATATAACAACATTAATTGTATATGATCTGAGAATTACAATATTACAAAACAAAAGGACTGTTTGGTTTTATTAACTGCTCAATTTATATGTTCTCTGACTACAATTTAATATTATAATATTAAAGATTAATAAACTTAAGATTAAAGTACTGTATGTAACATAAATGTACAGCAGCCTATATTTAAAAGAAACATTATTATTATAAGAAAGGGTTAATAAAAATGCCTCCTTTATAAATACGTTCTTACCTCAAATTTTAGTCAGCACATTCAGATAATCATGAAAACATTTATAATCAGGTAATATCATATGATATTATAAACCATGATGTCACACACAAATTTGTATTTCTAAAATACACAAACAAAAATGTAATTGTGAAAAAAAAAGTTACATTTTAAATAATATACTATTAGCTTGCAACAGCAGAAAAAAAGTTTCAATACATGGAGCTAAAATCATTTTTTGTAGCTTTTTTTTTTTTTTTTGTCCCAGAATCAGAGCTTTAAAGACTTCATGCAGTGAAATACACATATATTGTGTCTCTGTAGAAGATGTGTGTGTGTTTTACAGATGTGATTTCATCACACAGTCTGCTGGGCGCACCAGATGTGCATGGTTAACAACATCTCAGAAACACTTTAATCTGGATGGATTATTTTTGGAGGATTGAAATTTATAGTGATTACAATTTGACTCTGCAGTGATGCAGTGACAACTGAATAACATGTCTGAGTAACCAAATAGAAACACATTAAGTCCAGACACAGTGCCACATATTCAAAGAATGAGTATGATCTTTACCTGCTGTAAACATGAAATTGTAAATAAATTTATATAAATTATATATATACACACACACAGTCACAAATGCCGTGAGTATTAAAATGAAACGCATTATGTACATAGTGACTTTGTTCTTCTTTTTTCTTTGTAGGAGATGGCAGTGAATGTATACTCCACATCAGTAACAATTGAGAACCTGAGCCGACATGACATGTTGGCATGGTTGAACGACTCCCTTCAGCTCACCTACACCAAAATAGAACAATTATGTTCAGGTGGGTCATACTGCCTTATTTCATAAAGTGTTTCTGTCTTTTATGTCATGAATGGCAATAGCATACTCTTATTTCTGCTCCACTATAGATTATGTAACACTATAGTTAATTTCACAATAAAAAGGCTTTTACTTTGCCTTTGATCATATATGCTAAGTGTTTGTATCTCTTCCTGTGTAATCAGTCAAATTAAAGCATTTACTTTGCACTCAACACTGATAAGATTAACCAATCACATGCATGCATTTTGATCAAAGACGTTTTTCTTTATTGTTCCCCATCATGCAATGAGTAAGCTTTGTTCTCTTTTGCTCTTTGTCCTCAGGGGCGGCTTATTGTCAGTTCATGGACATGTTGTTCCCAGGGTGTATTCTTTTAAAGAAAGTGAAATTTCAAGCAAAGCTGGAACATGAGTTTATACATAACTTCAAAGTACTCCAGGCAGCTTTCAAGAGGATGAACGTTGATAAAGTTAGTTGGTCCTTTGGCATTTTTAATCTATGTTCATCTCACAGTTTTACTTTAATCTTGTCTTTAACTTTTTTTTTTTTTTACATTTACTCTTTACACATTTAGAAAATATACACGAAAGCTCCAAAAAAAATCATTAAAGGCATGTTTATTTATATAGCACATTTCTTACACAATGGTAGATCAAAATGTTTTATATAAAAATAATTATTGTTACTCAAAATGAGAAGTAAAAAAAAAAAAGAAATGTATTTATTAATTTATTTAAAATGTACTAAAAAGAAAAGAACAACAATACAGCAATAAAATTACACTGTCACTCAATGGTTGGTAAAGTTCCAAAATAAGACTTAATATCAACAGGTAGATCCGAACATAAACAGACAAGTAACAACCATAACACAAACTACACCAGACAGGCAACTGGTAATTAATGAGGACACATGAAAAGATAAAGATAATCAAATAGAAAGAGAAACTAGGTCAACTAAGGAGACTGAGCCAAAAAACAACAAAGCAAAACTGTCACATGTATAATGCAATCAGTAAAGGTCATTGCACACAGAGTCCGAAATTTCCGTCTAAAATTTTCACACATTAAAAAATAAATATGACCTCACGTTGTGTCAATCACGTTTACGCACTGCCTCCAAAACTTTCGTCCGTCATAAAAAAATTTGGAACAGGTTCGATTTTCTGCGTTTTCGCATCTGTAGCATGCATTTTGATAGGAAAGGATGACGAATATGAAAAAACGCATGCAAACATTTCGGATTGTGCAATGACCTTAAGGTCGAAAAAAAAAGTTCTGCATTTTTGCTTGTAATTTTAAAATATATGTCTTGAGCAAAAATAGCAACCAGTGGTTATGAAAGATAATGTATTGTATGTGATTGTTAATTAGGTTATTCCAGTGCTTTTTGAACATTCATCAATTCATTTTTATGAACCATCCATTTACTATAGTATGAAGCTAATTAATATTCAATATAACAGACATCTCTAATAAAAAATGAGAAGTAACTTTCATCAATATCAAACATCACCTAGGTATCGCTTAACAGATCATTAGTTAAAAAGTTGTAAATGTAAATTAGTTATCAAAGTGAAGCGTCCTGGTTTTTGGTGCCGTTTGTCAGGTTATCTGAAAATATTACTTGAGACAAGTGAAGGTGTCTAATGTTCTTTGTCAAATATGCTTTTGTATTCTGTAAATTTCCTAGGATATGAGAAAGGATTTTAGCATAAAAATGACTCCTCTAGATTACTGTACAACTTAGTGTTATATTGATCTAATGATTTGTTTTCCTTTTGTTATCCAGATAATTCCGGTGGAAAAATTAGTGAAAGGAAAATTCCAGGACAACTTTGAATTCGTCCAGTGGTTTAAAAAATTCTTTGATGCCAATTATGACGGAAAAGAGTATGATCCCCTTCAAGCTAGACAGGGCCAAGATGTGGCGCCTCCACCAAATCCAGGTGAACACTTTTCCCACAAACCCAAGAGAACTGGTCCCTCAGGTAACCTCGAGATTCTGCCGCCCCTTTGCTGCATTGATTGCTGAGCTTCTACTGATTGACAGCGTGCTCTGCAAAGCAGCTGGTTGTGCACGGGCCTCAGAATGATTTACTCCATGCCCAAGCTTTCATTAATGAGAAAACAATGAATTCAGCATTAAAACAGATCTGTGTTGCTCTGTTAGTGCAATACTAACAAACAGTTTTCCAAAATCAGTTCTGCAGTGTTCTCTCATGTGCTGTCCTGAAGGGTCATTGCTTGCTTAGTGTCACTTCGGTCAGTCCTATTCATCCCTCAGTTCCTCCAAATTCTTTATTGGTCATTTTAAAGTTATTGTCACAAAAAAGTCACAAAAAAAAACATGCCTTTATTTTAACCCTCTATTGCATGCCTTATAAAAGCAATAAAAATGGACCTCATACTAAAATCAAAAAGAAATTGGAGGCAGCATTATGTGGTGATAGAAAGAAATAAGTTCATAATAATAAAACAAAACGTAGAACAAAAATAAAACAAACTGTTATATTACAGGAAATATTAGAACTGGCTTCTAAATTTACACTGTATATAAATTTCACTTTAATGTTACGTAAAAAAAAAAAATAAATATTGATAAAGCAAAAAAGACACTACTGTTCAAAGGTTTGGGGTCAGTAAAAATACCTTTAATTTTTATACATAATACTTTTATTTCTAAATATGAAATGTTTCTAAATCATTCTAAAGGATCATGTGACACTAAAGACTGGAGTAATGGCTGCTGAAATTCAGCTTCGCCAACACAGGAATAATTTACATTTTAAAATATATTAAAATAGAAAACAGTTATTTTAAAGCCTTAGGTGGGAACTTTTGATCAGTAGTGTACAAATGATTTATTTATTAACTCTTTTTAAATGAATTATATTCACTAATAAATGTAAATCATATTTTTTATAGGTGAAAAAAAAGCATTTTTGAGGCAGAACAGTCATCCCTTCATTAACAACCCTTTATTGACATATTTTGTGCTTGAAAAGTGATGGAAAAGGGTTACTCTAAGGCAAATATGCGCAATAGAGGGTTAACAGCCAAGTACTGGATACATAGAGTCCCCAGAGAGGTACAAAAGTGGTGTCCTAATTTGCTGACAATTGACTGCTTTTGTGATCGTTGGGGTGGATTGGGAATGTGACCTCCATTTAGTTTGTAGTCACATCTCGTCACACTTCCCTGACTTTGGTTAAACCTGCCAGATATAAAGTGGATAACCGGCTTTTGGAACAGTTAATGTTTGATCACACACACAGGCTTAACCAAAGTAATGGGGTAACAAGCAGCCCATGCTGTAGCTTGTTAAAGGCTGATCTTACTGAACCTCTTCTGAAGCTAATTTTAGTGAATCATTAGCTCGGTTCAAAAACCTAGAGAGCTGCCACCTTAGACTGCATTTAAAGGAATAGTTTACCCAAACGTGAAAGTTAGCTGAAAATGTACTTGTCCTCTGGCCATTTAAGATGTAGGTGAGTTTGTTTCTTCAACAGAACAGATTTGGACAAATTTAGCATTACTTCACTTGCCCACCAATGGATCCTCCGCAATGAATGGATACCGTCAGAATGAGGGTCCAAACAGCTGATAAAAACATCAAAACACAACACATTCCAAAAATGAATGTCTTGTGAAATGTTTGTAGTAAACAAATTAATAATTAAAATGTTTTTAAATTCAAACCATTGAAAAGTTGTCTCGTCTGAATCAGGAGAGAAATATGCACAAGCTTAGTTCACAAGCAAAAACAGTCCAAAACAGTTTTATACAAATATGTCAGTGGATTTTGATGTGAGAGGACAAGAAGTACTTTTTCAGAGGGGGAAGCATTATTAAATTTCTCCAAATCTGTTCCGACGAAGAAACAAACTTATCTACACCATGTATTGTGTGAGGCTGAGTACATTTTCAACAAGTTTTCATTTTTGGGTGAACTATTTCTTTAAAGGCATCATATGCTCACTCTTGAGGATGGTCAAAAGATTGGGATAGACTTGGAAAGATACACTGTATATATGAAGGCAATTCCAAAAAACAATTTAGTAAGCTTGCTAAAATAAATAAATAAATAAAAAATAACCGTTGGCAGACAGAATTCAGAATTGACTGTTATTTGAACTCTCATGAAGACTGCTGTTTGTGGGACGTTTCAGATCAGTCACTTATGAGGGTCCATTTTGGCCCACTATGGTATGGAACAAAGCTAAATGTGTTTAAAGGAGCTGATAAAAATGCTTAAAATTGCATGGATTTGTTTGTACAGTTACTGAACAGATCCCATTTATTGTAACTAAATGCAAAATATCTATTTAATATAATTTCAGGGCCTCAGAGAACATCGCCAACAGTACCTAAAAACATGCCCACACCACAGAGGGTGACCACCACTATAAGGAAGAACCCCACACATGCCCGAAATGGGGGAAGTGATGCTGAAATCATGGAACTCAATCAACAGGTAGAGTCCCCGGGAGGGTAAGGAAGACTTACTCTACCTTGGAATACTTTCGATTGGAGATTGTAGAAATTGAATTAAAGAAAGTGTTGGTAGATTTTGCATTTGTCATTTTTTTTATCTTTCTTTTCTCCCATTTTCCTCAGATCATTCTTTATATTCTATCCCACCTATTCAGATAATTGCATTTTATTTGATATTCTTCGGTCTGGATATAGATTGTCTTATCATAATAAGCATTTTGACTTTTTCCCATTAAGGAACGGTCATTTTCTGATGAGTAGTATCTTACATTTTGTTCTTTGTCTTTTGCTTTGTTTTTTTGAAGTTGATGGAGCTGAAGTTAACCGTAGATGGTCTGGAGAAGGAGAGAGATTTCTACTTCAGCAAACTTCGAGACATTGAACTGATCTGTGAACATGAGACTGAAAACAACCCCATTATCAGTAGGATAATTGACATTCTGTATGCCACAGAGGTACTGCCAATTACTTTTTATATCTTTTTTGATAATTATTTGTCTGATATATCTGCGATATCAAGATCACAGATATATATATGTCTTGTCTGATAATTGCGATATCAATTTGTATCCATTGTTCTATGAATTTTTGCATACGAAATCCAAGTGGGTCGTGCAGATTTGCCACATTAACCAACAGAAATTTGCTTGATTTAAAAGTGACTTCTGTGTGAGTTGTGCTTCATATGTTGCAACACTACTGACAATAGATAATTGATCTTTTTTTGCCTGTGACAATTTCCAAATGTGACCACACCACTAGTCGGAGATGGAAATACCAAAGTTAAAATTTCCCATTCCAGATCTCAGTGTGTTCCAGTCAAGATGGTGCCATGACTTAACAAGAGTCAGTTTTCTAACAGTTCTAATGCCAGTTAAGGTGAAAACATTTAAATAAACAGCTGACAATTATTACATTATAAACGTAATTTTGTATTACGCTCATTAGTCATCGCCATCTTGAAAGTCAAATTTTGAGCACCATTCAAATTCTAAGATGAATTGAATTGCAGCAAAATCTACTGATAACTCTATATGAATATATAAAAAATGCCAAGCTCTAATCTTAATGTTATTGTAAATGCTGGGTAGATTACTTACAGATTGTAGTCAGTTACTAATTACAGATTACATGATGAAAACTGTAGTTAGTAATGTAATCTAGGTTACTCATTTTAGGTAATGTATTCTGATTACTTTTAGATTACTTTTTTTAATCAAACTTAACATACCATATTAATATTAAAAAACAAAGAGAAAGAAAATATATTCCTTGAAATATTTCTTTATTCTGTGTTTGTGAATATAGTCAAAGCTGAATGGTACACACAGTGGGATGTTTAGAAATGAAAATTTGAAAGAGGAAAACATAATTCGAGAGAATTAATAAATTATGAATATTGTTTCATAATTTGAATTTACTGCCATTGTGTGAATAATATGTAATCCATGAAAAGGAACTGAAATCTGCGCATTTTAAAATGTAATATACTAATTACAAGTTCTTCATTTTTGGACTCTAATTACGTAATCCAGATTACATGTAATCAGTTACTACCCAGCACTGGATATTGTTGCTACTGATGTTTTAAGTAGAACCACTATAAAATTGTGACCTAAAATTAAGAAAACTATTCTAATGACACACTCTTCAGGAACCATACAAAAGTGCATTATAATTACCGGAATATACTAAATGTTACTTAATTTTATACAGTGCAGTGTTGAATGCAGGGTTTAAATACTGGGATTTTTTTCTACAGGATGGCTTTGCACCACCGGAAGATGATGAAATAGATGAGCAGGCCCACTTGGACCAGGACGAATACTGAGCATCCTCCTCTTCCACATCATCGTGACCCTTCACCATTTCCTCTCCCCACCACTTTGAATGACTCCCCTCTCTCGCACGCTGTTAATATCCTCTCAGTTTCCTACAAATATATGGGCTCACCATATATACTCTATCTCCGACGCTGGTTTATGCACCACATAGGTATCAACAAACATTCGCTGTCCTCACCCTCATCCAGACAGTAGCGCCAACAACAACACATCCTAGCCGTCACAGCATGTTTTACATAACGACATAGAGAATGAACAAAAGAAAAGGTATCATAGATTGTGGGTAGCACAACAGACTGGAAAAAAAAGAAAAGTAAATATTGTGATGGGAAAGACGTTTTTAAAGAAAAAGAAAATGAAGAAAAATGTCACTTGGAATGCAGTTATTCGTTGTGAGATTTTCATACACGTTTTCTTTGAGGTCCGTCTTGGCTCCATTCAGTATGAAATGATCAGTATCACGCCATCCATATGTGTCTCCAGCTTCAGTCTGCCTCTCTCACTGACTGTACACTTTTAAAGAGAAAGTTCACACAGAAATTACTATTCTGTTATCAGTTTCTTACCCTCATGTTGTTCCAAACCTGTATGACTTTCTTTCATGGAACAAACGAAGAAGGTTGCTCATTTCCATACGACTGCAGAAAATAGGGACTGAAACTTTCAAACTTGAAAAAGGACACAAATGAACCATAAAAGTGGTCCATACGATTCATACACTATATTCCAAGTCTTAGAGATTCTTACAAACTTCAAGTACACCTGTGACCAGGTGATCATTGAGTTGATGAAATTCTAATGAAAGCACCAACAAGAGCTAGAGAATATGTTAAGATTTTCAGTGAGTAATGGAATAGAACACACTTGTAAGATTTTTTGTATCCTTATTAAAGCTTGAAAGCTTTAGTTTCCATTCATTGTACATCCAAAATATCATACATGTTTGATAACAGCATGAAGGTGAGTAAATAATGACAGAATTTCATTTTTAGATGAACTATCCCATTCAATGATTAAAAACAGCAGACACTTATCAGGAAGAATCCCAGTAATATATTATGAATCTTTTATATCTGCAAAGATATTCATGTCAAGTTTGTCAGTGACATGATGGAAGTAAACACTGAGCTGTAGAGAGGACTTTTATACTTTTAAATGAGGATGAGCCAGTGGCAGGGTAAATAAAGACAAAATGACATGAAAATATGTCAGCGAGGCTTTAAAATGTGTGAGACAACAGTAACTTATGGCACAGGTTGTTTTGCGTATACCCAGGGAGCATGTGAATGTTATACATTGACAATTGATGAGTGATTGTTTGAAAATCATATTTTTCTGTTGTGCTTGATTGTGACATTATTCTTAAACCTCTCTAGACTGCTAAATAGAAACTCACCAAATGGATGGAAAGTGGTATTACCGTCATATTCAACTAGTGTTCACGACACCATTGAGCATGAGGGACAGTACTCATTGTTACTGTGTACATTTTATTTTAGTCGCAATCAAACGTGATACTACTGATCAGATGATGTCATGTCGAATTGAAATGACCTTTGCTGCTAGTGTTGCTGCATTTATGTGATTTGTTTTGTATTTATTTCGCTCAGCTATTGAATAGCATATGGGCTGTGCATTCTTAACTGCAAGTCATATCAGATTTGTAAAAGGCCCTGATCAAGTTAAACAGAGATGCTAGATGTCATTGGTTTGAATCTACTTCTCTCTGTGTTAAGAAACTGAGTCATCTTGTGTTGTCTCAGTATGGCCATAATTGTGTTTGCATAAATTGTTTTGAGTAAATAAACATTCGTGAAAAGTTTTTGTCCATGCATTTCATAAAACTGCATATTGAAGGGTTAGTAAAATGTTATGGCATACAAAAATGTTCAGAATTTTGTCAATGAAATCAATCTTAATGAAAAATACAGTTTTGATTTTTTTTCTTTTTATGACCTGGGGCCAGTTGTTCAAAAAGTTTAATCTGGATCAGAATGATCTGGATTTGGAAAGCTCATGTTTTGCTTTTCATGATCAGGTAACCCATCTTACTTTTGTGACGGTTTTTCAAAGCAAAATCGGATTGGATCACCCTGATCCAGATACATGCTTTTTCAGATTTCCAAATCTGGATTACAAGTGCTTTACAGAGCCCCGAAAAGGGATATGGTGATGGAAAAAAAACAACTAGCCAATGTTTTTCATTCTAGTTTTGCATTGCATTTACACAAATAAATATTTCTGACTGGTCCATCTCTGATGATTGTGCCAATGTAGTTTACAATCAGTGATTAAATATTTTAAATTAGTGCTGTTAAATGATTAATCGTGATTAATTGTATCCCAAATAAAAGTTTTTGTTTACATAATATATGTGTGTCATGGGACTAGAACGATTTATTCAACTCGCTACTCGTTGCTCCAACCGCATATCATCACGCACCCCAGACTTTCCCACAGCCATTGCCACTCCTCCCAATCGCCGGCCAGAGATCAGTAGCCCTCCAGAACCAATGCAAACTGATTCCAACCGTCTATCCTCGGCTGAATGGCTGAGAAGGCTTATGCAGGGCCTGTGCTTATACTGCGGAGCTAGTGGACACATGATCCTGGCGTGTCCCCTTCGTCCTCCACGGCCTATGGTGAGTGCAATCCAACCTTCTCTAAGGAAGATGAATCCTCTCTCCATATGCGGTCAACTTACTGCCTCTAATATTACCATTTCAGTATCTGTCCTCCTTGACTCCGGCTCAGTGGGCAATTTCATTGCCGGAAGTCTCTGCCGCCAGCTCCGACTCCCGACCTCGGACCTGACATATCAGATCCAATTCATAACTGGTAAACCGCTCACTCGACGTCACGTCAAACACAGTGTTGGACCCATTCAACTCCGTATAAGACAACTTCATCTTGAGACGCTGCATTTGCTGGTTCTGGAGGGCTCCACAGTGGATATCATTCTTGGACGTCCTTGGCTGGTGCAGCATAACCCCATACTCTTCTGGGAGACGGGTGAAGTCCTAAAGTGGGGTGACAGCTGCTTCTCACAATGTTTTCCGGATCTCCCTCAACCCTCATCATCAGTTCCTGTCCCATTGGCCATTAACTCCACCTCCATCGAAACCCCCGTTGAAAAGCAGTCTGTCGATATCCCATCCTGTTACACCCCCTTTAGTGATGTCTTCTGTCCCAAGAGAGCTGCACAGCTACCACCACATCGGCCATGGGACTGTGCCATCGACCTCATTCCGGGTGAGCCAGTGCCCCGCGGCAAGATCTATTCTTTGTCACTTCCCGAACAGAAGGCCATGGAGGAGTACATCGAGGAGCCCTTGAAGCAAGGATATATTCCATCGACATCCCCTGCTGCTTCCAGCTTCTTCTTCGTGAGAAAAAAGGACGGAGGCTTGCGACCGTGCATTGATTACAGGAAACTCAATGATATCAATGTTAAGTTCCGGTATCCTCTTCCCCTCGTCCCAGCAGCCCTAGAACATCGACGCGGTGCCACTATCTTCACTAAGTTGGACCTCCGCAGCGCGTATAACCTCATCCGCATTCGTCAGGGAGACGAATGGAAGACTGCCTTCGTGACCCCAACTGGCCACTATGAGTACATGGTAATGCCGTATGGACTAGTCAACGCTCCCTCAATCTTCCAGGACTTCATTCATGAGGTGCTCCGGGAGTTTCTCCACCGATTCGTCATCATTTATATAGACGACATCCTCATTTACTCCCGGAGCCTGGCCGAACATCGCCACCACGTTGCGGAGGTCCTTAAGCAGTTACGGAAGTTCCACCTGTATCTCAAAGCAGAGAAATGCCTTTTCCACCAACCCACCGTTCAATTCCTCGGATACATCATCGACAGTGGTGGCATTCGCATGGACAAGGGAAGGTGGACGCTATCTCATCCTGGCCCATTCCCACCACCATCAAAGAATTACAACGATTCCTAGGATTCAGGTTTTTCTGATTCCTTGCCTTTTCCCTTTCCTTTCCTTTCCTTTCCTTTCCTTTCCTTTCCTTTCCTTTCCTTTCCTTTCCTTTCCTTTCCCTTTCCTTTCCTTTTCCTTTCCTTTCCTTTTCCTTTCCTTTCCTTTCCTTTTCCTTTCCTTTCCTTTCACTTGCATTTCCTTTTTCCTTTTTCATGTTCTTTTACTTTTTTCTATTCTTGTCCTTTTTCTTCCTTGTCCCTTTCCTTTTTATTTCTTTTGCTTTCCTTTGACGTCCCCTTTTATTTCTTTATCCATTTCTCTTTCCTTTTTTTCTATTTTCTCTCCTTTTACTTTCATGTTCTTTTACTTCCATTTTCCATTTCCTTTTATTTTTTCCTTTCCTTTTCCCTTTTTTCCTTTTCTTGTCCTTTCTCTTCTATTTTTAGGGTGCTGATGGCGCAGTGGATAAGACACATGCCTTTGGTGTGAGAGACCCGGGTTCGAATCCACTGTGAGACACCAATGTGTCCCTGAGCAAGACACTTAACCCCTAGTTGCTCCAGAGGCGTGCGACCTCTGACATATATAGCAATTGTAAGTCGCTTTGGATAAAAGCATCAGCTAAATGTAAATGTATTTTAATTTCCTTTTTATTTTTTATTTCCTTCCTTTGTCCCTTTCCCTTTCCTTTTACTTCCCCTTTCCATTTTCCTTCCCTTTTATTTTTCTTTCCTTTTTCTTTTTCCTTTTCATTTCCTTTTACTTGTCCTTCCCTTTTTTCTTTCAATTCCCTCTTTTCTTTTTCCTTTAAACATTTATTGCCCTTTTTCTTTTACGATCCTTTTCTTGCTTTCTTTTTCTTATCCTTTCCTTGTCCTTTTACTTCTACTTTCTTTTTTCTCTCATCTTTCCTTTTCCTTTCATATTACCACAGAATCAATAAAATCTAAATCTTTAACCACCTATTATAATAGAGCAAAATAAATCTGCCTATTAACATGTTTTTCAGTTGTTTAGCTCTTTCTCTCAATGTTTAGCATGGCTTGGTGCCATTTCCTGCCTCTCCTGATCCTCAGCGATGGGAAATTGCAGCCCTCAGTTTCTCAGACAGTGATGAGGACGATTTGATAGAGCTCCCTTCATCAACAGGATATCAAAAAGTCAGTTGGCTGACCTAAAGTGAGCTGATCAGTTATTGTGATTATTATTATCTAGAAGAGCTCTTCTCACTATCTCGTTGCAGACTGGTTGTGTACCCACCTCCTCCAGCCAAAGGGGGAATAACCATCACAGAGGATGACCTCAACTGTCTTGAGGAAAGAGAATTCCTAAATGATGTGATAATAGACTTCTAAGGTTAAAGTTATTGAAATTGTAGAAGTGGCTATCTACTTCAGTCCATTGGCACTGTAATGACATACGTCTTGTTTGTTTGGACAGGTATTTGGTCTGTGAGCAGCAGGAAATGGAGGATGCCTCCAAGTACCATGTTTTCAGCTCTTTCTTCTTCAAGCGCCTCACTCAGAAAGATCGTAGAAGGCTTCCAGGAACTACAGATTTATCGTAGGTATTGTGGCAGGAGGAGCAAACGACAGACACAGTGGGTGTGGCGTCAGGCCTCGGAGAGGTTTTTATTAAACAATAATAATCAAAATAGTGTCCAAGGGGAAAAAAGTGTCCAAAATAAACAGGGGATCTGGTGTCCTCGTCGTGTTGCGGGGTACGTGAAGGAGGGCAGTGTTCAGAAAGGAATGGTCCAGGGAAGGGGCGGAGTCCGGTGGCCGCACGCTCTCCCCTCTCGGGTCCGGGAGCGAGTGGCGGCGGCTTCTCTCGAGCGGCTTCGTCCTACTCCTTGGCCCCCGGAGCTTCTGGGGGATTAACCGGCCCGGCATCCTGGCCCGTCAGCCGTAACGGGTGTGGCAGTCTCCTTTCTCTACGCTCCCTTCCTGGACCCGCGAGGACACCAGCGTGTATGCACGGGGAAGAGACCGGTCTCCCGAGGAGAGGCGCGCTCGGCATTTAAACGGCGGCGGTGATGAGGCGCACCTGATGTGAATAGTATGAATAGAGCCTCATCACCGCCGCCGTTTAAATGCCGAGCGCGCCTCTCCTCGGGAGACCGGTCTCTTCCCCGTGCATACACGCTGGTGTCCACGCCGCCAGCCCTGGCTGTTTCAGCGCCCCTCCTCTCTCACACACCCACTCCCGTCGGGAGCCTGGTGAAGGGCGGCGAATACGGGACGGGGTGGTAATGATAATAAGGGGGGAGGCAGCTGACTCGTCACAGTATAGAATATGGTCTTGTAAAAAAGTCCATAAACATATTGGGTATTAACACTGCACTGTATTTCAGCATTCAAGAGCGCCGGCACAGTCGGGTGAAAACGTGGACCAGGGGCATCAACCTTTTTGAAAAGGACTTTATATTTGTCCCGATCAATCAAATGTGAGTCTCTCAACAAAGCTGCACGTCCTGCATCTTTGGTGATCATTTAAAAATGTTCTTGCATACTTTCAGGTTGTGTAGGTTAGGTAAAATAAAGAGCATGTCTTAATAAGACCCCCTCTTGTGCAATGTCTCCTCAGGGCTCACTGGTACCTGGCTGTCAACTGTTTTCCTGCATGGCAAGATTTCACAGACCAGTGGTTTGGATCTTCACCTCAATGGGCGAAGGTATTCAGTGGAGTATCTTTGTGATCAATCTCCACCCAATCCCATGTCCCTTTTCTATTCTCCAGAATCCTCAAAGCAGCTCTCCAGATGGAGTCAATCCATAGGTAATTTAGAAAACCGATGTGGTGCCAGAGCAAAATGGTGATGCTGATAAAGGACAAAATCTGTTAGATTATTTAGCTTCTGCTCTTTTTGAGTGAGAGAGCATGCAAATACAAACTACTCCATGATACAGCAATAAAAAGTAAAACATTTTCTATATTTGATTAATTTCAATGCATATTCGGTTTTATTTGGTCACACATTTTTATAACAGCTTACAACACATTCAATACAAGTTAAGCTATGTGTCATACTGTTGATTTTGACATTTGGTTCATAAAAGCTAGGGATGATGGAAGTCTATGGGTCAAGGCCAGAATAAACAAGATATGTTTTGAAAGTATAGCCACAAATACTTAATACAAGTTCAAGTGCTTTGAGAGTATTTTAGACATACTTTTGAACATGCTTCTATATATATATATATATATATATATATAATAAATGTAAATACAGTAACATGCATATAGTGGAAGTACACTGGATCAATATTCTGGAGGTTTTAAAAGCTGAAATCTATGAAATATTCAGGAAAATACCCTTTTAACTATTTTTGAAAAGTCTCATAATCACCATGAGCATTTATTTGATAAAAAATGCAGTAAAACCAGTAATATTGTGAAATGTTATAACAGTTAAGAATGATTGTTTTCTATTTAAATATGTTTAAAAAAAAAAGTAATTGATTTCTGTGATGGCAAAGCTGGATTTTCAGTATGCTGAAGAAACATTTCTTATCATTGTCAATGTTAAAGACAGTTGTGCTGCTTGATATTTTAGTGGGAGCCGCGAATGAATTCTTTAAGAATTCTTAAAAAATGTTCTTCACTCGATTTTGATCAGTTTGATGCAACAACAACAACAAAAAAAAGGGTGAAAATTATTTTCTGTGATAAGTATGCGTTATGTACAGTATGTTTTTCACCCATAGACAAATTAGACCAAAGCTTCTGCTTTCTTTCAGATGACGAGGACAAGGAAGATGATGATCAGGTAATGTGAGTTAATCACCTTTCTAATTCAGTAACAAATCAGTAGAGAGTGAACTAACCTTTTCTATTTCTGAATTACAGATGGTCAAGAACAGATCTGTCCTTAACAGTGACAGCAATGTTTCCAAACAGTGAGTTTTCCATTTACCTGTCACTAGATGGCAGTAACAAGTTGATGAAATGCTCCATTGTACTCAGTCATTTGATGGACTGTCTGTGTTTGCAGGCCGTGCATACTCATCATGGACTCCCTCACCTGCAGTGGAAGATCATCAGTGGTGCAGATACTCCAAGAGTAATTATCTACTTTTGTTTCAAGTGCTTGATTACTTTTGCACCTGTGTGTTAATAGCGAGTGCATATTTTCTCTTGTGCTTCTGTATCCTGCATTAGGCAGCAAATGTTGCCAGTTAACGACGGTTTCCTATGAGACAAAATGCTGTCTTCCTCAAGGGGGAGTTTGGCAGCTCAGAAAGCAGAGTCCTTCACTGGACCACATTCAAATCTCAGTGGAGATGTTTGTATGCTAGAAAGAATCATTTGTTTAAATCAATTCCAAGGACTCGTTGCTGACACACAAATGGAAATCTGCTCACAAACCGAGCAAACCTCATGCATGTTAGCCGGCTAGTTATATTTACCTGGGTGGCATATAAAAACAGTGTGATTAATTTAATACTTCACCAAAAAAATGAATAAATAAAATATGATCAATGAATGCAAGACAACATTTCCATTCTAGCCACATATTTTCTGTAAATCCAAGGTACTTGCAAGAGAAATGGAAGGTCAAAATGGGCTCTGAACAGAGTTTTGGAAATGGAGTGATGGATGGATGGTGTCCCCTTGTCCCAAAACAGGATAATTACACAGACTGTGGCATCTTCCTTCTGCAGTATGTGGAGAGCTTCCTCAAGGTATTTTGATGAGCATCGGTTTCATTCTAAATTATAGGGTTTTTTTCTGTATTTAAAAATTCTGTTTTTATTCATTGTTTTAGGACCCACCACAAACTTTCCATCGCAACATGGACCTGAATGGCTGGTTTTCACAGTGGACAGTGAAAAGGAAAAGGAGGCAAATCAAACGGCTCATTCTCAGACTTCACAGACAGCAAAAAGTTAAATTTTTTCAGGTTATACGCTTCCTACAGTTTATTTATTGTTACCACAAAAAATACAGCAACCCTTCCTTCAGGATTGTTTAATGGAAGGAAATTAAATTTGCAAAAAAAAAGGTTGCTGCTTTAAATTTAAAATATAAAAATTAATATGTTTGCTTTGGAAATGGATGATTTGTTTTTGAAGTTCGATAAAGTAATAGTTGAATATAGAATCTATCAAAATTAAATGGCCAGATGCTGAATCAAGTATGAGTTCCCTTTCGAAAGCTACAATCGATGCTGCGCTGCTCAGCTTATTGGGAAACGTCTTTAGTCGTGACCCGGGTCCGTCCCTTTCGCTTGCTGCGTCATCAGATCCTAACATCCCTTCTCGTGATCTCGAAGCGCGCTCCGGTGCTTCTTCGGTTCAGGAGGGGGATGATATATCTCTTGGTTCTTCAGATCACGAGCAGCCAGCCTCTGAGCATTCCTCTTGCGAAAAGAAATCTGTCGAGGAATTGCTAGAGGTGGTTACTCGCGCGGTGGCCAGGTTACAGCTTGACTGGCCACGTGAACAAGAGACCCCCAAACGTAGTAAGCTAGAGGATATGGGTAAAGCTTTCCAAGATGCAGGTCAGGCTGGTGCTGCGCTGCACACTATGGCACTGTTACAGGCATACCAGGCTGACCTGTTGAAGGATTTGAGTATGGGCAGTACCATCGACGAGGAAGCGTTCTCTGAGCTTCGTCGAGCCACAGATCTGTCTCTCCGTGCGACCAAGCAAACGGCCCATGCCATCGGCTGTTCAATGAGCGCTTTAGTCAGCACGGAGAGGCACCTGTGGCTGAATCTGACAGGTATTAAAGAGAAAGATCGTTTGTTTCTGTTAGACTCCCCTGTTTCTCCCTCTGGTTTGTTTGGCGACTCCGTGAACACCGTAGTGGCCAGGTTTAAAGAGGTGAAGAAACACGAAGAAGCATTCGTTCAGTTCCTTCCTCGCTGCACTCAAGGGGAGGGGCCGTCTGCCACCCAGCCCCGCGCCGGTTCTTCAAAAGCTAGGGAGGTTAAAAAGCAGAGCGTGGTGGAGCGTGCTCCCCCTCGTAGAGACTGGGGACAGGCTCGCCGCGCTCAGCAACCTCCCAAGCCAGACCTCAGGACTATTATTAACAAAGAAGCGAAAGTCCTGATGGTCTGGCGCCCAATCTGATGGGGGTAGTCCCCCGCGGGATGGGGCGCGTTCAAGATCTCTTCGCCCCTTCCCGCTACCCTCACAAAACCACTCCATCCCCGCCACCTCTCGTGCTTCGGGGGGCAGCGGTTTCCAGCGAAATGTTAGATGTTCCGTTGTTTCCGGCTGTCTTTCCGGACGCGGAACACCTAACATCCCCTCAAAAGGAAGTATTAAAATTAATACCACTCTCAGAGAGTCTGGCAGCGTGGAAACTTCTGCCAGGCATTTCTGCGTGGGTATTAAGCACAGTGCAGATAGGATACAGAATCCAATTTTTTCGTCGTTTTCCGCGTTTCAACGGCGTGGTTTTCACTTCCGTGAAACCGGAGCTGATGCACGTTCTGTCACAAGAGCTACAAACTCTTCTGAGCAAAGAGGCCATAGAACATGTTCCTCTTCCAGAGAGAGAGTCGGGCTATTACAGCAGATACTTCCTGGTTCCCAAAAAGGATGGGGGGGGTGCGTCCAATCTTGGATCTTCGAGGTTTTAACCGTGCAGTCAAAGCGCTCAAGTTCAAGATGTTAACCGTCAAGACGGTCGTGACGCAAATTCAACATCACGATTGGTTCGTCACGATCGATCTGAAGGACGAATATTTTCACATAGAAATATTGCCACAACACAGGAAATTCCTGAGGTTCGACTTATTTCGGGATCGTTTGGCATTCGATCACGATGTGGGCACAACTATCTCCCGGTCGTATCGAGACCATTCGGCAGACCATGAGCAAAGTCAGGCTAGGCCAAGATCGCACTGTTCGTCAGTACCAAAAGATGTTAGGTTACATGGCTTCAGCATCCACGGTGATTCCTCTGGTCTGTTGCACATGAGACCGTTTCAGTTGTGGCTGAAAGCTAGAGGATTTCATCCAAGAGCCAATCCTCAAAGGCAAATAAAAGTGACGCGCCGTGGGCTTCGTACACTATCTCTGTGGCTCAGACCCCGGTTCCTCGCCTTGGGTCCCACTCTAGGGGCGCCGTGTCGTTGCAGACTGCTAACGACGGACGCCTCCCTGATGGGCTGGGGAGCGGTCTTAGATGGCCGTCCAGCTCAAGGGGAATGGGAGGGCCATCAGCTCGATTGGCACATCAATTGCCTCGAGCTGATGGCCGTATTTCTGGCTCTGAAATATTTTCTCCATCAATTGAGGGGCTGTCATGTCCTAGTGCGGGTGGACAACACAGCAGCAGTCTCTTCACCAGGGAGGTCTGCGCTCACGCAATCTGAACAGAATAGCGAGGCAGATTTTTCTCTGGGCCCTGGACAAGTTCCTGTCACTCAGGGCAGTATACATTCCAGGGCATTTTAATGTGGGAGCAGATTTACTGTCCAGGCAGACACTACCGACGGGGGAATGGAAACTCCACCCGGAAGTAATGAAACAGATTTGGACCAAATTTTACAAAGCGGAGGTGGACCTCTTCGCCTCACTACAGACAGCGCAATGTCCCCTCTACTTCTCTCTGAGTCACCCAGCTCCACTGGGTCTGGATGCGATGGCGCACACATGGCCCAAGATGCGCCTGTATGCGTTTCCTCCAGTTTCTCTGCTCCCGGGAGTTCTAGCCACAGTTCGCCAACAAGGGTCTTGCCTCTTGCTGATAGTGCCACGTTGGCCGAACAGAGTGTGGTTCTCGGAGATAATATCTCTCCTCGACGGCTCGCCGTGGGCGATTCCGGAGAGGAGGGACCTTCTGTCTCAGGCGGAGGGCACGATATTCCATCCCAGGCCGGACCTGTGGAATCTTCACGTTTGGCCCCTGATGGGAACCAACTGAGGTACACTGGGCTTTCGCCTGCCGTTATTGAGACCATTCTGAGTGCTAGAGCTTCCTCCACTAGACAAAGTTATGCCAATAAATGGGGTGTTTTTGAAAGGTGGTGTGTTTTACACAATGTAGATCCAGTCAACTGCCAGGTTGCTTCAGTTCTGGACTTCATGCAGGAGAAATTATCAACAGGCACGTGCCCTGCTACTCTTAAGGTTTATGTGGCCGCTCTTTCGGCTTGCCACGCCTTGGTAGACGGGGCACCACTCGGGAGACATCCTCTGCTCTCTCGCTTACTTCGGGGGGCCAGGCGACTGAGGCCTCCAGTAAAAACCAAGATCCCTTCATGGGACTTAGCTACAGTTCTCGAGGGTCTGGTTGAAACCCCCTTTGAACCTATAGAATCAGCGTCTGATAAACCTCTGACTCTAAAAATGGTTTTTCTCATGGCAATAACTTCCTTGAAGAGAATTGGGGATATGCAGGCTCTGTCTATCTCTCCATCCTGCTTAGACTTTGCCCCAGATATGGTGAAAGTGATTTTGCATCCACATCCTGATTACCTGCCTAAGGCCATTTTCGGTTGTACATCCGGTCATTCTAGAGGCCACCGTTCACAACGCCGGAGCAGGAGAAATCTCATAGACTGTGTCCAGTCCGTGCTCTTCAGGCTTACATCCACCGCACTAGCCAGTGGCGTAAGTCAGAGCAACTGTTCGTCTGTTATGGTGGTAGTAACAGAGGAGCAGCTGCCACCAAGCAGACCATGTCTCATTGGGTCAGGGATGCTATTGCTCTTGCTTATGAGGCGCGCGGTCAAGCTTCACCTATAGGTCTTAGGGCTCACTCCACCAGGGGGGTCGCCTCCTCTAGTGCTTTGGCAAGGGGTGCCCCCTTACAACAGGTTTGTGATGCGGCAGGCTGGTCCTCTCCGCACACATTCATAAGATTTTATAGTTTGGATGTTCATGCCACTCCGGGCTCTCATGTCCTTCAGTCAATGTCACAAGCTAATGCCTGAGGCCTTCTTGCGTTCTTGTGGGCACACCTGCACAACCGTGGGGTCCAGACATTTCCAAGCACGGCGGCGTGGGTATTCTCGTTCCCAATGCGCTGAGCAGCGCAGCATCGATTGTAGCTTTCGAAAGGGAACGTTTCCGGTTACTTAACTGTAACCTTGTTCCCTGCGAAAGCGGAACGAGATGCTGCGCTGCTTTGCCGTGCTGAAGATGTCCCAGGACTGCTCTTCAGACAAAATATCCTGATGATGCACCTGTGGCTCATCTTTTTATAGCCTCGTGTTGCGGGGTGCGCGCCGATGACGTCATCGACCGAGGCTATATTACCTCCGGGTCAATTCTATCGACGTGTTACACACAATATTTACAGCTGGTCACGACTAAAGACGTTTCCCAATGCGCTGAGCAGCGCAGCATCTCGTTCCGCTTTCTCAGGGAACAAGGTTACAGTTAAGTAACCGGAAACGTTTTTTTTTTATTGTATTTGTTGTATGAATTGTATTAATTGTACTGTAAATGTCAGGAACGAGAACGGGATCCAATAGCCGGTGAATAAATCCAAATATTTATTTGCCAACAAAACAAAAAACAACAAAACAAAAAACAGAAAGAGCTCAGTCCAAAAGTCAGCCGGACGGCGTCCTCCGCCAGCAAACAGTCCGTTAGCACAACGTGAAGATCAATCCAGCTTCAGCCGAGGCAGCGGGGCAAAGTGACGGCGAGACTGCAACAGCCAGCCGCCGCTGAAATCCAGAGTAAGCGCCGGGCGCGAACCGGGAGGAATCGGGAGGAATTACTGTGACGAGGCGGGCATTCGGGCAGAAAACATCCAAGGCAGAGAGCCAACCAGAGTCCTAGAGATGCAGGCGAGTACACAAAGTGAAGGATGCAAAAAACAGGAGCGCCAGACCGACAGGACTAGAAAAATAAACAAAAACGATATTGGGTCAGCATACACAACCAGCAGCGAGAAAAACATTCGTTCAGAATCACGCATACGGACTGACACAGAACGACAGACACGAGGGCAAGATAAAGGGGAGATAATGAGGACAAGATAGAGTGCAGGTGAGTAGAGAGAATTAGCAAACAGGATAACAAGAGGGGCGGAGTCGACACAACGTGACAGCGGAGCACATGGCAAGCTGTCAAAACAAAGACCACGTGCTCCAGGACAACAAAACAAGGCAGCCCCACCGAGATCCTGACAGTACCCCTCCCCCCACGGGACGCCACCAGGCGACCTAAGTGGGGGGTTTACCTTGTCTCCGGAAGAGGTCCTCGATCAACGACCGATCCAGAACGTCCCGAGCCGGGACCCAACTCCTCTCCTCTGGACCGTAACCCTCCCAGTCCACCAGGTATTGAAAACCCCTGCCACGACGACGAACATCTAGTAATCTCCTAACAGAATAGACAGGAGAACCATCCACTAGACGAGGGGGAGGGGGGGCAGGGGATGAAATGTTGGCATTAAGAGCAGATCTGAAAACAGGCTTAACCCTGGATACATGAAAAACAGGGTTTACCCGACCAAGAGAAGGAGGTAACTTGAGCCGCACCGCAACCGGATTAATGACCTTGTTGATCTGGTATGGGCCAATGAACCTAGGCGCTAACTTGCGAGAGACAGCCTTGAGAGGCAGGTCCTTGGTAGACAGCCATACCTTCTGACCACAGACATAGCGGGGTGCTGGAATCCGGTGACGGTCAGCTGCTGTTTTGGTCCGTCTGGAGGCCTGGACCAAGGCCTTCCTAGCCTTTCTCCAGACACTACGACATCTTTGGACAAAGGCTAGGGCAGACGGTACCGCAGCCTCGGGTTCCTGAGAGGGAAACAAGGGAGGTTGATAGCCAACAGAACATTCAAACGGGGACATACCTGTGGAGGCTACAGGGAGAGTATTGTGGGAATACTCAACCCAAGTGAGCTGTTGACTCCAGGAGGCAGGATTGCGGGACGCCAGGCAGCGGAGAGCCCGTTCGAGATCCTGATTGGCTCGCTCACACTGACCGTTGGACTGGGGATGAAAACCTGACGACAGACTCGTAGAGGCCCCGATCTGTCTACAGAATTCCTGCCAAAAACGGGAGACAAACTGGGGACCCCTATCAGAGACAACATCAACCGGAAGACCATGGATCCGGAAGACGTGGTCAATGACCAGTTGGGACGTCTCCTTGGCAGAGGGGAGTTTGGGGAGGGGCACGAAATGAACCGCTTTAGAGAAGCGATCCACCACCGTGAGAATCACGGTGTAACCTCTCGAAGGGGGTAAGCCAGAGACAAAATCTAAGGCTATGTGTGACCAGGGACGAGAGGGGATGGGCAGGGGCTGGAGCAGACCAACGGAGGGCCGGTTAGAGACCTTGTTCTGGGCACAAACTGAGCAAGCCAATACGAACTGCCTGACGTCCTGGCCGATGGAGGGCCACCAGAATCGCTGGCGGATGGCAGCCAGCGACCTCCTGACTCCTGGATGGCAGGAAACCCTAGACTCATGACCCCACTGAAGGACCTCAGGGCGCAGCGCCTCCGGCACGAACAACCGACTCGCAGGACACTCCACTGGAACTTCCACCCCTCGTCCGGCCTCCTCCACCCTCCGCTCGACGTCCCAGGAGAGAGCCCCAACCACTACTCCTTCCGAGAGTATGGCATAGGCCGGGGCCTCCTCTCCCGGGCGCTCGAACTGGCGGGATAGAGTATCGGTCTTAACGTTTTTGGACCCGGGCCGGTACGAAAGGGTGAAGTTAAATCGGTCAAAGAAGAGTGCCCAGCGAGCCTGGCGCGGGCTCAGCCTCTTGGCCGAACGGATATACTCTAAGTTCTTATGATCCGTCCAGACCAAGAAGGGTTGCGCCGACCCCTCCAACCAGTGACGCCACTCACCCAAGGCCAACCTAACCGCCAGCAGCTCCCGGTTGCCAATGTCGTAATTACGCTCAACCGGGCTGAGACGATGGGAGAAATATGCACAGGGGTGCACCTTCCCATCACTAGGAGAACGCTGGGACAAGACTGCGCCTACCCCGACATCAGAGGCGTCCACCTCAATGATAAATTGCCGTTCGGGATCTGGAGTGGAGAGAACAGGAGCAGAGATAAACCGGGACTTTAAATTATCAAAGGCCTCCTGAGCCTGAGCACTCCAGGTGAACGGTACCTTAATGGAGGTGAGTGCCGTTAAGGGTGCAGCTACCTGGCCAAAGTTCCTGATGAATCGCCGGTAGAAGTTGGCAAACCCCAAGAACCGCTGCAGAGCCTTCCTAGTGTCGGGAACAGGCCACTTGGCGACAGCCTCGACCTTGGCCGGATCCGGCTTTATCTCCCCAGCTGATACAATAAAGCCCAGGAAAGAAACTGACTTGGCATGGAACTCGCACTTCTCCGCCTTGACAAACAGCTGGTTCTCCAGCAACCGTTGGAGGACTTGGCGCACGTGCTGAGTGTGTACCTGAAGGGAAGGGGAAAAGATGAGAATATCATCGAGGTACACAAAGACAAACCGGTTAATCATGTCTCCCAGCACGCTATTGACCATGTCCTGGAAGACAGCAGGGGCATTAGTGAGCCCGAACGGAAGGACCAGGTATTCATAGTGTCCCGTGGGGGTATTGAAGGCTGTCTTCCACTCATCGCCCTCGCGAATGCGGACAAGATGATAGGCGTTGCGGAGGTCTAACTTAGTGAAGACCTTGGCTCCCTGCAAGAGTTCAAAGGCTGACGACATTAAAGGCAAGGGGTACCTGTTCTTTACGGTAATGTCATTCAGCCCCCGGTAATCAATGCAAGGACGCAGAGAGCCGTCCTTCTTCTTGACGAAGAAGAACCCAGCGCCCGCAGGGGAAGACGAGTGGCGAATGAGTCCGGCCTTTACAGATTCCTGAATGTATTTGTCCATAGCCTCTCGTTCAGGACCCGACAGGGAAAAGAGACGACCCCGGGGCGGGGAAGTGCCAGGAAGGAGATCGATGGCACAGTCGAATGGCCGGTGGGGAGGAAGCGAGGTGGCTCGGGACCTGCTGAAAACCAGCCGCAGATCAAGGTACTCCTCCGGAACCCCGGTGAGGTCAGCCGCTTCAACCTGCAACACAGGACACACAGACACAGGAGGAGAGGCAACACCTAGACAGCAAGCATGACAAGACTGACTCCAAGACATAATCTGACTACGGGACCAATCCACCTGAGGGTTGTGCTGAACCAACCAAGGATGCCCCAGAACCAGACTAGCATTAGGGGACTCCATGAGGAACAGCACAACCGACTCGTGGTGATTGCCCGACACAACAAGACTTACACGGGGGGTGGTGTGGGTGATCGTGGCTATAGGCTGGCCAGAGAGGCCCCAGACAGTGACAGGTGAGGAAAGGGGAATGGCAGGAATGCCCCAGCTCTTAGCCGTGCTACAGTCCAGAAAGCTGGCTTCAGCGCCTGAATCAATAAGAGCCTTGCAGGAGTGGGTGGAGTTCAGATAGGTGATGGTGGCAGAGAGCTGGGTGCGAGATTGAGGGAGGATTAGAGGAGAAGCGCCCACCAGGACTCCCCGGTTAACTAGTGGGCCTTGGCTTTTAAAGGGCAAGATATAGCAAAGTGACCCGGCTTCCCGCAGTAGAGGCAAAGACCCTGAACCAGCCTTTGTTGTCTCTCTCGGGCAGACAATCGAAGACCCCCCAACTGCATGGGCTCAGGATCAGGCTGGGGTGACTGAGGTGGTGGGTGGCCCTTGAAAGGCTGGGTCTCCTCCAGCCCCCAGGACAAGCGGGGAGCCAAGCGACGCTGTCGCAGGCGCAGACGACCTTCGACCCGAATGGCCAAATTGATAAAGCCCTCTAAGTCCTGTGGTTGCTCGTGGGTGGCTATTTCATCCTGGATCTCGTAGTTAAGCCCCTCCCGAAACGTAGCTCGCAGCGCCCCCTCATTCCAATCGCAGGAAGCAGCTAGCGTTTTAAATTGGATGGCATACTCAGTAACGGAACGGCCTCCTTGACGGAGCCGTACTAGTTTGGATGCAGCCTCATCTCCTCTTACAGAACGGTCAAAAAGCCTTGTCATCTCACCACGAAAATCCTCAAAATCATTGCAGAAAAAAGCTCCTGCGTCCCATACGGAAGTCCCCCACTCGCGAGCCCTACCCGTCAGCAGAGTAATGACGTAAGCAACTTTTAACCGTTCTGTAGCATATCGCCGGGGTTGCAGCGCAAAAACCAGTGAATATTGAGATAAAAACGCCCGACATGAATTCGGATCTCCGTCATATAAGGGCGGGTTGTTGGCGTGTGGCTCGGGCTCGCGGTGAGAAAGAGTTAAAGGGGCCGATGAAGCGGAGGACGACTGAACGTTTAGTTGGAGTTCACGGAGGCGGCCGCTTAATTCCGCCACCTGGACTGTGAGGGTTTCGACCTCCTGAGCTGTGGACGAGAGTTGGCTGGCTTGGTGGCCGAGGAGAGCTCCTTGATGAGCAATGGCTGATCGAACAAACTCCTCACCCGCTGGATCCATATTGGTCAGTCCGTACTGTCAGGAACGAGAACGGGATCCAATAGCCGGTGAATAAATCCAAATATTTATTTGCCAACAAAACAAAAAACAACAAAACAAAAAACAGAAAGAGCTCAGTCCAAAAGTCAGCCGGACGGCGTCCTCCGCCAGCAAACAGTCCGTTAGCACAACGTGAAGATCAATCCAGCTTCAGCCGAGGCAGCGGGGCAAAGTGACGGCGAGACTGCAACAGCCAGCCGCCGCTGAAATCCAGAGTAAGCGCCGGGCGCGAACCGGGAGGAATCGGGAGGAATTACTGTGACGAGGCGGGCATTCGGGCAGAAAACATCCAAGGCAGAGAGCCAACCAGAGTCCTAGAGATGCAGGCGAGTACACAAAGTGAAGGATGCAAAAAACAGGAGCGCCAGACCGACAGGACTAGAAAAATAAACAAAAACGATATTGGGTCAGCATACACAACCAGCAGCGAGAAAAACATTCGTTCAGAATCACGCATACGGACTGACACAGAACGACAGACACGAGGGCAAGATAAAGGGGAGATAATGAGGACAAGATAGAGTGCAGGTGAGTAGAGAGAATTAGCAAACAGGATAACAAGAGGGGCGGAGTCGACACAACGTGACAGCGGAGCACATGGCAAGCTGTCAAAACAAAGACCACGTGCTCCAGGACAACAAAACAAGGCAGCCCCACCGAGATCCTGACAGTAAAGACTTGTTTAAACCTGAAGTGTATAATTTCTAAATGGAACTGTAAAAATAACTGTTTTCCAACAGGTTTCCCCAAATTAGTCTAGTCCCAAACCCATAACATTGGTGAGCCAATGTTGCTCAAATAAACAGCAATTCTGTGAATTCTTCAAGGAAATTAGTTTATATATGGCTTATATGTAGCATTTTGCTATCTCTGCCATAGTGAAAAGACAAAGAGCTCTTGCTGTTTCTTCAAACAGTCCGAACATTAAGATTTCATTCCTGTGGTTAAAGGCCCAGATTTAAGTACACATAAAATGAATAAACACATTTCTTCTCCAAGAACATGGCTTATGCATATTCTGAACTCATTTATTCTCCCAGACTTGCTTCTGTCTCTGCTGGAGGGCAGAATTTTTGCCTGTTCATGCAGATGATCAGATTGGCATCCCACACGATCAAGACAGATGACCGTCTGCCTCCCAATACTCAAATTGAAATGCTTGATGTATTTCTGTGTTTCAACCTGGACAAGAATTTTTGGACGATAATGAACCACCTGATCCCTGTGCACAGTATAATATTCAAGACTGGGGAAATCAAATGCAAAAAACAAGAATCATTTGTTTAAGATATATCAGCTGACCAAACCATACATTAGTATTTAATTAAATATAGTGGTTACAGTCCTTCTTTAAAGGGTTAATGAAGGTTAATAAAGGGCATATTTGATCCAAAGTACAGCAAAAACAGTAACATTTTGAAATATTTTTACTATTTTAAATAACTGTTTACTATTTGAACATTTTAAAATGTAATTTATCCCTGCAATTTCACAGCTGAATTGTTAACATCATTACTCCAGTCACATGATCCTTCAGAAATCATTCTAATATTCTGATTTGTTGCTCAAAAAACATTATTACTATGTTGAAAACAGCTGAGTAGATTTTTTCAGGTTTCTTTGATTCAGAAGAACAGCATTTATCTGAAATAAAAATCTTTTGTAATATTATATTTGTCTTTATCATCACTTTGTTACGTTTGTAATCCTGAGAGGCAAAACAAGGCAAGGCAGGCAGGTATATCAAATAATAAGCTTTACTCTCAACGACAAAGGAAGGTGTAACCTATACAATAGCGGACAAATGAACAGGGGAGAACACAGGCTATAAAGGCAGGTCACAATCAAGGGAGAACAGAAACAGGTGTGGAGTTAATTAACTAATAATCATGGGGATAAACTAGGACGGTAGACAGAGACATAACTAAACCAAAACAGATCAGAATCGTGACACACTTTTGATCAATTTAAAGCATCCTTGATAAATAAAAGTATTAATTTCTTAAAAAAAAAAAAAAAATACAGACTCCCAAGATTTTGAATGGTATAGTGCATGTTACAAAAGCTATATATTTTAGATAAATGTTGATCTTTGATAAATGTTGAACCCTGGAAAAAATGTACTCAACTGTTTTAAATATTGAAAATAATAATAAGTGTTTCTTGAACAGTAAATCAACACATTAGAATGTTTTCTGAAGGATCATATGACGCTGAAGACTGAAGAGTATTGATGCTGAAAATTTAGCTTTGATCACAGGAATAAATTACGTTTGAAAATATATTCAAATCGAAAGCAGAAAGCATTTAAATAGTAAACATTTTTCACAATATTATTGCTTTTGCTGTATTTTGGATCAAATAAATGCAAGCTTGGAGAGCAGAAGAGAATTCTTTAAAAAACATTAGAAATCTTACTGTTCAAAAATGTTTGACTGGTTGATTTGTAAATCCGGAAAGTTTATTAAATTCTTAGTTTAAAAGAAACGTCTCATAGCCTGTATCATTTGATCAGCATTGAAACCTGTGGCGGCCTCAACTCCTTCCCCTCTCTTGAGATTGCATCCCTGCTGTGCTCTCCATATGAGAAACTTCCTTTATCTCTTTTAATTCTGAAGTGTTAGAGCTAATGAGACTCTTTGAGTGGATCATGCACTCAATGCTCAATTATTACTTCAGTGGACTGTGGAATTACCCATCTGCCAGCAGGCCAGCAGCATATGGAATGAGTTGCAGTTTAAGCTGAAATGTTTTAGAGGGATTGGTTACCACTGAGGGTATAATGAGGGCAAACCCAAATACTGAATTTGCTATTTGATTTGTGTTTGTGATATACAAAATTTATTCATTTATAATTTTTATACAAATGTATTCATTTATTCTCAAACAACAAAAACTCTTTAAAATAGTCCACTATGAAATTTGTGTATGACTTCTGTTTAATTAGTCAGCTTTTTTGCGCATGTTTACTATATAATTTTACAGCACTTCCAGAAATGGGCTGAAATTGTATATTTAGACTCAAATTGTACTTTCATGTGACTGTGGAAAACAACCAGAATATCTCCCAGCTAGTATAACAACTCCTCCTCACTTCTGCTTTGTCATCAGACTAAACAATCCAAGGTAACAATATGATTACGATGAGTCACAGCGTCTGGAAATCTAGCTGTTCTTATGTTGTGTTTCTGGCATATGTGCTCTGGAGCACACTGCACGATTGTTTTTATCTCTGCAATGCTCCTGGGAAATGCAAAAGTCAGTGTGGCATTAAATCTAATTAACAGTGTTTCTCCAGGTTTACCAGATGACTTAACTGTAAAACTCCTGTTTTAACCTGTTTTGATTCTGAAGGAACTCATGTCTAATGTATGTGATCAAATAGGGTGATATCAGGCAAATTGGGCCACTTTTTTGTTAATCGCTTGGAACACTAACAAAAAACCCATGTATGACATTTAACTGTGTTCTTATGATTGATAAGGACTGTTTTTAATATTTTTGTGTTGAATTGATGTAATAAAATAAAATTGTTCAGGCCCTACAGGTTTTGAAACATTAGCTCCCCCACATTTTTTGAGATGGCAGTGTTCAGGTAAAATGGGCCGGCCGATCAGCAAAAATGGGCCAGTCAAATTGCAAAGTGATAAAACACATTTAATTATGTTTAATTTTATAATGTAACAGATCACTGCATCTAAATTACATTTAAATTACATTAGAACATCCATTTGAATTGCATTAAAACATTAATTTCAAACAATTTAATCAATAAAACATACATTTCATGAACAAAATGTAACAGTAGCAATTAGTGTTATGGCAACAGTTTAAAAGTTAGCCAATGACTGCAACGAATTTCAAACAGATGAGGTATAAGACACTCAAACCTTTCTTTGTCTTCTCTGTGGTTCTTCTTACCTTGCTTTTCCCCCCTTGGTTGCTTTCCCTTCTGTTGCTTTTTTGTCTTTGTGTTTATGTAGTCAAGGTGTTCCTGACTCGTGAGAAGGTAAGAAGGAGGCTTGGCCCATTTTACCTGATGGCCCAATTTGCCTGATATCACCCCAAGATGATATTCTGTAAAATCCTTTCAAATATCACAATGCTTCATGACTATGTGAGACTACAACCTTAACCCAAACGCCCTGAGTAACATTTCAGCATGAAGTCGAATGGAAAACTAAAACTATATTTACTAAAAACAGTTTTTTTCCCCTCATAGCTGTTTTGCTATGTGATATGCTATGCATAGTGAGATATCAGGTGTCCTAATTAGATTTACAAAGTCTGCTTTCAATGGGGTATTACATTTCAACTTAGGAATACTTCTATAAGTTTTAAATTACAAGCCAATAAAACATTAATGAGTCTCCAGTTTGTATCAGTTGCGCGCCTTTTAGTAACCATGACAACCCAGAAGGCAGCTCTCGACTTTCTCCTCATCCCTCAACCGACGCTTTTTCATCTTTATCAACAATAAAGTGGGATTTCTTCTTAGAATATAATTTAAACGTTTACATCGTTGAGGCTTGGTTCATATTTGTAGGCTACATTCCACTAGGAACGCGAGTTATTCTTTTTAGTGTGTATATTTATAAAGAGAAAAATGTGCCTCTTGCTCTCAGTCAAATGTAAGTTAACGACTAAAAAAGTTTTTTTTAAATGGAAGCAACGCGATTTAAACGTATTTATATGTATTTTATATTCCACACAACCGTTAAAAATAGTCATCATGTTTCATGTATAACACATTACTCGACTTTTACAGTAACGTTAAACAAACGGTGTTGGCTGTGTGTTAAAAGTCATATTATTTTTTGTCATTAGATGGATGGATATGGTTGTGTCTCAAAACCCTAGTGAGCTCCCTAACGTTACCTAGGCAGCATTTTTGACCGTTGTGTAATATGTAAAGTCGCTTCTTCGATTTTCTGTAACGGCCAAGACGTTGCACGCGCCTGCTGTATGCTGTATAGATAGTCAGCTCTCTGTGATTTGAGACACGGCCTGTGTCTGTCACAGCTACCGTGTCACCACTGAGGTCGCTGTTATTCCTGTGGACTTCAGTCTGAAGCCGGACACACTTAAGGACAGCGGCTTTGAAAAAGGGAATATTTAACATCGAGGGAATCTGTCACCGCTAACCGGGACAGCCTGTCGCTTCTCTGGCCACAAAGACTGCTGCTCTCACCGGACTTACAGATAAAGTGAGTCACTTTACCTACTTTATTTGTTGCGTGGCTTGTGGGTTGTTTGTTAAGTTGTGTTTAATTGCTTTTACAGTGGCGAGCTAGCATGCTGCTAATGAATGGGTCTATATTATTAACAGTCACCTGGTGAATTTCGCATATCCTTTGTTTTAGTAACAATCAAAATTCTGTTTAAATAAGTTACAAGATTTAAATTGTGACACTTGTATGGTATTTGCAAATATTGCACTTCATGTAACGTTAACTTCTCGTCTATCCGAGATAACGTTAGTTATATTTACTCATAGTTTTGCATTTGGTTGGCTTTAGTTATATTATTTAGTTTTTTAGTGAGACATTTGTTTTGTTTTGTGACCAGTTAACGTTAAGTGTGTGACCAAAGTTTTCCAGAAAACGAGTAAAGGCTGTAACGTTATGTCATGGAAACTCGATTGGTTTTATGTATTGTTAAGGAGTTCACTTTTTTTGATCTGAAGGGCCGAGTTACCGTTATTTATTTGTGTTTGTTTCATATGAATGATGGATGCTTTGAACACTGTATTAGGTGACTGTAAACTCCAGTGTCTGCGCATGCGCGACTGCTCTGGTTCCACCTTTATAATCCCCCCTGGGTCATTCCACGAAATGTGTGTGAACACTGACTTCAACAATGAAAAGCTTTTACTGTGTGCTATTATAGACTGTTTTTAAACACTAAAACAGAAATGTTTTATAATATACAATTTATTAATACATATCGAAATATCTAAATTATGATTATATAAATATATATTTGACTCATATTTGAACCCATTTAAGTTTACATATATAGTAAACTCAGAAGGTTGCACATTTGAACTTCCATGTTTATTAGTTATTATTAATAAAAATTTATTATTAAATATTAAACGCATTTAGTCAGAGTGCAAGTATTTGTGCCTGTATAATTCTGTATTTTTAGCAGAATTAATAATATTTTTATTCTGGTGTCACCATTGCCCTGTGCAAGTGTTTTTTGTTAACTGTGTACCATAATAATTATATATATATATACAAAACGAAATGATAATAATTATATATATATATATATATATATATATATATATATATATATATATATATATATATATATATATATATAATCACTGTTTCTTGAGATAAGGGACAAAAGTAAAAATTACAAAAAAAAGTGACAAACAAAAAATCGATACTACATTAATTTGAACTGGATATCTTCATAAACACGGGTCTCATCTATCATACCATGAAAAGGAACAGGTTTTTTATTTAACCACTTTTTAAAAAAATTACATTTACTCACTCCGTCTGACACATGAAAATATGTTTATTTTGTGTGTTTGATCAATTCAACAACACTGTAAAGTCTTTAAGTGTGTAGAAATGGTGTGCCTTAGCAAGGTTAAGTGATAAATTGCATTGTATACACTTTTAATATTATTTAATATTGTTTTGGAATTAGCCATTTTAAATTACCTTCATTTAGTTTACTAATTTTTTCATTTTTAATATATACAATCAATGGTTTTGTGCACACAAGACACTGATAAATGTAGATAAGTTGGTGTTTTAATGTATGAACACATACATTAAATAAACATACATTTTCTTTATAAAAATGAAAAACCTCCATCTTACGGTGTTGACATAACTAATGGTGTTGATACACAATTGACGGTGTTGACGAACTAATCGAGAATTAAACTGAATAAAGATATTTACCTAGTTTTAACATGGATAAGGGAGAGAGTATCAAGGGAAAGGGTATCAAACTTCAAACAAAGATTACCTGGTGACAGGATCTTTAAGGCACACATGAAAATGTCAAAATGTTCCTGGTATCAAAAGAAAAAAAGCAAATGTATCTGGAGCTCCTCTATTGCTCATCTATATTTGAACTAAACTGTAAATCTAACAACTGATTTGAAAGAGGACACAATAGGCTGAGAACTAACTAAGAAAAGTATGTAATAGTGTTAATAGTGTACAAATGTTGAAGTGTAACAGGATCCAGAATTCTCCCCATGCATTTCCTGACTACTTCCAAAGGCTCACTGAAAAAATGAAAGGTGAACAATCAGACTCATAATGTCAGTGTTTCTGTAAATCTAAATTGGTTGAAATGTCTGTTGTAATTCCATCTATACTTCAACACAGGGGTTCAGACAGGTAAGTTATATGATTTACTTCAATTTCTCTCAACAAATAGTTTGTCTAACCTGCGGGACTTGGGCATTGGACAAGAGGTGTTGAACATGCCTACGCTCTATAAAGTCCATAACATCAGGGGCTATGGCATAGAGCTCCCTGGTCCGGCTTGCTTGGAGGGGACAAGCTGTCCCTGTCAGTTTCAAAAGGACATCATTCAATGGACAGAAACAGACATCCCTCCTCCCATGTTTTGGGTGAAAATTGGCAGTAGGGCCATGAGGATGCATAAACTCAACTTTCATGTCTTGGGTTCTATATCTAAATCAATGGACTTTCCTAACCACCAGTGATCATCATGCACCACTGCCAGCCAATCCCCTGTCTCAATACTGTTGATAGTTATATCAACAATAGCACCCTCAGGACCTTTCAACGGCTCCTCTTCCATTTCATCGACCGAATCCCCTGCTTCTCCCAACTCGTCTTCCATCTCCTCCATCAACATGGCCAATGGACGGCTCTTCCTGGCCCTCATTAGTCTGCTGTTCCTCTAAGCAGTATCTTATACAAAGAGTAGCTGGGGAAAAACATTGGTAATCCAATGGCTCACTGCAAAAGCATGATAGCTGTCTGTGGCCGATGCAATTTTGATGTGGGATTACCTGTTGTATTTGTCTTGTTGATGGAACCTGTTTGAGGTGTTGTGTAACAAGTGTGTCATATGTCTCCAAGTTCTCTTCCAAAATATGATACAGTTGAACACCATTCAAACTGTTCGAGATCTTCTCAAAGAAATCTTTACCATCCACAACATCATTTCCCCGCAGAAGCAAGGAGTCTGCAGTTATTTTTACTGTTCCTCCAATGCCGTCAGGGGCACCTTTTCCATGGGATGTTGGGAAGTAATTCCATGTGGTCCTGCTGAAGCCCAGAGTGGGTGGTACTTCAGAAATGAGGTAGAAGTTCTTCTTATTCTTATACTGCTTACTGGGGCCATCTGACCAGACGTGCACAGTAGTAACTGATGGATATTTAGTCCATATATCTCTGAAGACAGGATCCATGTGAGTCCAGATTGCTGCTGCATCTTGTCTCTTAGACTCTGACACTGAGCAAAATGCCCCCTTTTCACACTTGGTGTAATACATTCCAGTATGAAGAGTTAACTGAGGTAAGTTCTGGCCAAAATGGCAAGCCTGAATTTCAGAAGCATATTTACACTTCCATGACTCTGAAAAATCAACATGTACAATTACTGTGTTCTCACTGCATGTTTTAATCAATTCTCTGTATGCTTTTGCCTGATTGTGAACCAGGCACACATGTGTTGTTGTCTCACTTCTAAGTTTCTCCTCATACAGATGAAGCAACTCTGAAAGACTCCCACTATGAAAGTTGAGTTTCATGTTGAAGTGGATCCCACTGGCTGTTTGGTCTTGATCTCGCTCCCACTGCCTCCATTGAACACTGATTCCACTTATCTCTGGAGCCAAAACTGTATGCTTGGTTTTGCACCGTAAACAGGTGCGAAGAACGCAGGCCTCAGTTGCTGGAGTGCAACAAACTAATTGAAAACTATCCTCCAGTTTGGTTGACTTTAGAGCACCCAATGACATTAGAACCTGAAGCATTAAGTCTGCATTTTCATGATGACGACACAGACATGTACTTCTGTCGGATGCCTTAGGTGCTGTAACATAGAAGGGCCTCAGAGTACAGAAGGATGAGTAACTCAGTAACTGAGTAACTGAGTAGCTTCATACTCGGGTTCTTCTTGAGAAAGTCACTATGGAGTTCAGCATTGAGTCTGTTAAAATCATCCTTTGATGTTTCATCTTTTTCCTGGTGATGGTGTCTGTTTTATCTGTTGTCATGCGAGATGAGTTTACAATGAACTCCTTAACAGTCTGGCTTATACGTTGGAGATATGTTGCCTTCTTATGTGTCGTCTGTTTTTTGTCATTCATTAACTTGTAGCTAACACCAAACTGGCAAAGCCTATGAAGAAGCCGATACTTCTTTAGAACCTTGCCTGATAATGCCAGTTGTCTGTGACCTGATTTTTCAACGGCTCGTCTCTGTGCCACAGGATTTGTATTATTCCTTCTCAGCTCTTGGCAGAGAACATTGTGGAAAAGAAGAGATCTCCTAATGTTGAGGTTCCGAAGTTGGCTTCCCGTTATCATCCTCTCTGTTTCTGTTCGTAGAGAATCTACAATTGTTTTATCTTTTAGTTTGACATTTGACTTTTCTATTTGAGCCTTTTTCTTCCACCATTCCTGCTTTCTTAGTTTGTGTCGCTCTTTTGTTAATTTCTTAACCTTTTCTTTCAATGCTTTTATCTCCCTTGCGTGTCTTTTCCTGGTTTTTCTCCTCTCCCTCTCAGCTGCAAGAGCACGCCTGCTTGAAGTAGGCTCCTTATCAGTCTGGTCCAGAGGACTTTCTGGTGGGGTGTCTATTTCATTTAGCCGTCTATTCTGCATAGCTCTGGACCTTTTCTTTGCTTTCCTCCAATACTTTCTGCGGTGCCTCTTTGCTCTTGGTCCTAATTCTCCTATTTGTTTTACTGTTTTGTTTTGGACCCTGTCCTTCCATCTCTGTCTCTCCTTTTCTAACTGGTCTCATCTGCTTTCTGGGTCACTGTTAACTCTTTCTCTCATTTTTATCTGGTACTCTCTGTTTCTTTTTCTTTGCTCCTCCACTGACAGTTTTGGTCTAGCCATGTCTGCCTACAGTACAGATAAAATATATTAAGATATTTTAAGTCAATCAACATGTATACTTAGATCATATTATCATGTTATGTAGTTGTTATACATTACTTAATGAGTATTTTGGAGCACTTTTCCAGTCCGTCAGCTTACATGTCAACACCGTCAGACAAAATATCTGACGGAGTTGACGTCTGACGGAGTTGACAAAACAACATGTTTTTTCAACTTAATCATGTCTAATAGATGGTAGCCATTTTGATTTTCCTCAGTTGCCAGCTGCCACTAAACTAAACCAAAATACCAACTTTTATTTCAAAATTCTTGATTAAAGTCATCCCTACTTTGAAGACAGTGTTGACACATAAAAGCTGTGACCACAGGGATTTCAACTTGTTTGCTGAATATTTAAAAAAATGGAAAACTTACGAGACCATGTGTTGGACTGCTGCATCCATCAACAGAAAGAAGTCAAAGGGGGCCAAAATATGCCTGATTTATTTCAAATTTGAAAAATATCTGACGGAGTTGACATGAATTGATGACAGATTTTGAAAGGCTGTTGTTAATGTATAAAATAATGCAATGTTCACTTTAAGTATTTTGTGATATTTTATTAAGCCATCCAATTAACCTCATATTCATATTTGTGCCTTTTGGGCATTTTAAAACCCTTTTTTTTTGCAGTTTTATACTGTGACCTCTACAGAGGACGAGTTCATTTGCATGGGCTTTCATAGTACAGTGCCGGTATTTTATAAAATTACTATGAAACAATATAAATATACACAAAACTAAGGGTCTAAACATACACAAGTCTTTCATATGCAACTTTTAAAGCCTTTTTAAATGAAACAATTTATTGTTTTTTAAGGTAAATTGTAACATTTTGATGGGGGACATGTTTTGTCACTTATTTCAAGAATCAGTGATATACTGTATATATATATATATATATATATATATACACACACAAAAATAAAAAAATGTTTTACCATATTAACTTACTGTATTATTTTGGCTTTGTTTTAGCATCATATTGTGTATCAAACACGAATCATGATATACTGTTACACCCCTAATATATAATGTAAAGAAAAAAAGGGGACAATGTACTACATTAATATAATTTTTTACTGGTGTTTTACTTGTATTTTGAATTTTGCACTTTTAGGGCTAGCAGAAATGTCCATAAAATTGCTAGATAATATCCTGGCAGAAAATTACCAGTACATTACCAGTACATATTGGTTTTATTTTTCTTGTATTTATTTTTCTACTTAATTATTATTATTTTTTACATTTTGTACATTCTAGCAATAAAGGCTAGATTTTTAAAAATTTAATTTCATTTATTTAAACATTTAAAATGGAAAAGGAATCTGTTTCATGGAATGACCCTGATAGGAAAAAACACTCACTCACTCACAGCTGGCCTGTATTTCTATAAATGATATCCATGCCTTTGTACAAAGAAGAAATGTCCTCCCACCCCTGCTTAGGACACACAATTACACAAAATGTATTTTAACTGATCATCAAAGTAATGGCTTTCATAAATTAAACATTAGCAGGATTTTGATGTTATAGTAGCATAATAGTTTTAATTACAAACTGGAAACCTGCATACCAACTAGTAACATTTGGCTTGATTCATTTTTTGCATAAAAAAACTTTTCTTGCATAAAACACTCATTTGAATATTTATAGAAGCAAAAGCACAGGAAAATGTTGGCTTTGGAAGTCCCATCGACACTGGCCTCTTTGCATCCTGTTGCGTCCTGTTTTCCATATCCTCTGGCTATAAAGAGAGCAGGCGCAGAGGAAGAAAGGGGAGGGATACAGTATGTTTGCTACAGGAAACTCTCACAGCCCTTTGACCCCAAACCGTTGCCTATGACAACGTCTGTACTGCTGCCATCAGCATGCACATAAATATGTGCAATTACTCATTTCTCTATGACCGTCTCTCTGTAAACATGTAGCTTCAGATAGATGGATGTTTATTTGATGAAGGAGCAATGAGACAAAAAAATGTGGGAAAAGAAATGTCTGTTGTTGACTATCACAGTAATGTGGACGTAGAGTGTTTTGTTCTCACAGTTTTGTTGTTATTTTGGATCTGTTGATTCTTGTGGAAAAGATTGTATCTCAGCCAGGCTTGCATTGCCAAGTTTTCTTTGAAAGGACTTGTGTGTTCATTAGTGAATATGTAGCCATTTTATTTTATATTTAATTTTTATTTTATAGTGAAATGCATGCTGTTTGCTTTTTTTTTTTTTTTTTTTTGAACCAATATTTATGTGTTGCTAATATGCAATTTTGGTTTAAAGGTCCTATGTTCACTTTCTCTTTCATCTCCATATCACTTGACTCAATGTCTCTCAGGTATTTTCAACGAAGCCTTCTTCTCTTTCCAGTTTACATCATTATCTGGTAGCCACAATAATTAACCATGGGAACAATAATACTGTATATAGCTGCTGGCTCTTATTATATCTTGTTTAAAAATCCAAGTGAAGGGCATTGTGCCACATGAACTTTGGACTCATTTAGTCTTTGAGTACTTTCAAATTTCTCTTTTCCACTGCAGTGGATGGCTCATATTAGGGTCACATCTGATAAATAGCGTGTTACTGTGTTAAAGTTTGGATGTTATAGCATGTATCAATGAGAAATCAGCCTGATCAGATGGTAGCTTTAAAAAAAAACAAAAAAAAAACAGCAACAAAAACAATATTAGTTATTCACTCAAATGGCTCTCAAGTTGGAAAGGAATTCACAAATGTTGTTTCACAACACCTCAATGAAAATAGTTATGAAAGTGTTTGTAAAGGTGGCTTTTAAATAAGTATGTTTTATAAATGATTTTATTTCATTATTATTAGTATTTCTGTTCTTTAATTGTGATTTCTTGACTTGAATATGATCTTTTGATTTCTAAAAATGAATAGATCTTAAACAAACATGAAGAAAAAAATATCTACATAGTTATGCTTATGTATATATATATAATACTCTTTGTGTGTCCAGTCTACATAAAAAGTCTTTTAAAAAAAAAAAAACTTATCCATTAGTCATGGAAAGGTCAAGGAAATTAATTGGCAAAAGGTTTAGTGCCAGTTATAGCTGCTCCACAAATATGTTTACATTATGAGTACATGTTAAAAAGACATTACAAAGATGAACATAATCAAGAGATTATGTTTTAGTACATCACATCAGACATTTAATTTTCCCAAGACTGATCCAGCACAGAATCGATCATTATGTGAGAAGTAACGTGCCAGATGCCAATGCCAAGTCTTTGTTCCTTTCAAAAGACTCATGTGAGACTCGACTGATTGGCACACATACGCTTCTGAGCATATAATGAGGTTAGTTAGCATGCTTGACAATTGATAATTGCGCTGTGGGGAACTCTTGGGACCAGGCCATCATCAGAGTGCCAGAGAATGGGAAATGTTGCCCTGGACCAAACCTGGAGTGGTTATCACGTCCTACCTCACTCACACAGCAGACGTCTTTGATGTAAAGTCAGTGCTGTATGCTTGTCGTCAAGTCACGCCCTTGTGATTAGCCGTTATTACTTTTGTAGACTCTGACAGCAGTTCAGTTACAGGTCCTGCAGTCTGCGGCCCTCAGTGGATATCGTGGATCTTAACGGATGTGATCCAGTGCTTCAGGTAAATCACCTGATCTTAATAGGGAATTACACTGAACACTGTAAGAAGTCTATGGTTTATTGTAGGATCAGAGTGAGATCAGATAGGACCACCAACTGTTCTCTCAAGAGGAGAGTCTGTGCAGATAAAGATGGCTCAGAGAGCCGAAGCGTCAATCTGCTATTACAGGATAAGCCCATACCTGAAGGGACTAACAAGATCATTGAAAAAACACATGGAGCAACAACCCAGGAGACTAAACTTCCTCAACAGAACTATTGTTGAAATGACAAGTCCTTGAACCACAGTCACAGTAGATAGCACATTTGTCTGAGAATGGCATAATTTTCCAAAACATCATTAGATGGCATAAAAGAACACATTTTTACATTTAGTAATAATATGAGACCAGTCAGACCATATGTTTGCTGAGGCAGGCATCACAATTAATATTGTACTAGAGTATGGAATTCAAACACACTGCATGATTTCCAACTTGCAGATGATTAAAAAAGGAGAAAAATTCCCATACACTTTGTGTAAGGGCTCTCTTTATTGATTGTGGGGATCCTAGAGTTCCATATGCTGACTTAATTCACTTTTAAAAGAGTAGCCTAAAGTTAGCATATGTGGCCTGAATAGCCAGATGCCTTTCCAATTGCTTGAACTGGGTCTTCAATATGTCTCAAGCACCTCTTGAGTTTAAAGTTTGAGTGATCAGATTGATATTTTCTTGCATGCATCTTGGAGGGTGTTTACACTTGGTATTTTCATGATTCAGTAGACATCCGGTCAGTAAAATTGCATGACGTGATGAAATCTGAGTACTTCTATGAAACTTAAGCATTGATTTAGGCCAGCAAACAACTACCGAAAAGGCCTAGCAACCACACAAAACACCCTAGCAATTCCAACCACTCAGAAAGCACTAAAGCTGTGCTTTTCATCTCCAACAAATGACAGAACAGAAGTTATTCTTTTTCAGTGAGGATTAGTATGGGAGCTTTGTTATGTTCTGACCGAATGCTTATGCAGAATTTTTTGATTTCGATTTAAGCTTTGGATGCATTGAAATAGTTCAAGTTTTGCTGCTAAGACTGTATGTGACCACCTAACAGGATGTGATGTATTTTAATCAAAACCGCAAGTGTGAGGTGAGAATTACCAACACTTTTGAACTAAAATCTTAATTCTCTAACACTATTTCTGTAGCCTTCCTGTAGCTGCAACAGTAGAGAATGGCACTAGCAATGGTCATAGGTTTGTCTTAAGGCCGGGACACACCAAGCCGACTTCAAAGAACTAACGGCGACGAAAGCCGACGGTGTTGTTGCCTCGTGTCGGCAGCGTCGGACCAAAAAGCTGCGCTCGAACACACCGCACAGACTACAGCTGACGGCAAACTAACACGCGTTCTGCGCATGCGTGAGAGGAATTAACGGTCTATATATCAGCAGCTATCAATAGTTTATATTCGTCATTCAAAAGGAGAAACCAAAACAAAGATATATGAGATAAACGCAGATAAATGAAACGTAAACAAATCAGCACTTGCTTACCATTTTGAATATTAGTAATGTTGATAACTTCGTAATGTTAGTAATTAGTAATGTTGATAAAAATCATTTTAAGCACTCATGTTGTTATAAAAACATTCACGTATTAGAATGATTGGGAAAGATCACGCAACATTTAAACAGCCTTCTGTCTGTACTGCGTTCATTTACGTGCTCATTTTCATCACTTTCGCTGTAATTCTCGGGCACTGACTCGTTTGCTAAACTGAACATCCAATCAGAGTTCTCCCTCTCGCCAACGGCCCCGACGCCGATTTAACATGTTGAATCGGGCAAACTGCCGCCAACGTGAGCCCGACGAGAGCCGACGAGTGGAACACGCCAAACAAACTAGTCGCCGTCGGCCCGACCTTAGCCAACGGCCGACCGTCGGCTTGGTGTGTCCCCACCTTTAAAGTGTCAAATACATAAGTATAAAATTGGCGATTATAATAATTATGTCAGATATAATTAATACATGATCATTTACGTTGTTTATCCATAGTAAACCTGCCATGTTTTTCTTTCAGACACTGTAAAAAAAGAAAAAAGTTGAGCCAACTTAAAAGTTTAAGGCAACCAGCTTCAGCAGATTTTTGAGTTCTCTCAACTTATTTTTGTAGGAGATTCTCAACTTTTTGTTGTATAAACTTAAAACAACAAGTTGAGAAAACTCTGCTGAAGCTGGTTGCCTTAAAATTTTAAGTTGGCTCAACCTTTTTTTTTTTTTTTTTACAGTGTATTTATTTATTGTACCATGATGGATATAAAGAGAGAATTATGGGTGGGCGATATGGGACCAAAATCTTATATCACGATATAAGTAATTTTATATTATGATAACGATATAGTTATTTTTGCTTTTAATAAGGTTTTTATGGTCAAAGTTTTTGATACTAGAATTTTCTTAATTCTTGTCACCAGTGTCAATATCACAAAAATACAAGCCTAAAAAAAGAGGAAAAACTCAAGCTCATTGAAGATAAGTAAGTAATTACAAGAAACCGGACAAAAACTACAATAAATAAATGCTACATGCATTGTATAAATTAATCAAAAACATTGTATATTAGTTTTCACTGTGTAAATTAAATTTCTTATTAAAGTTACAAAAGTGATTTAGTCAAGAGCAGTGAGAGATTTTCTCTCACTCTTGTTTAATTAACATGAATAACAGACAGGAGGAATAATAGGCAGCTTCCCCTTTAAGACCGAACATCCAGATCCAACTGCTACACATTCATTGTCTTTTTCAGCTTTTTACTTTCACTTAAGACCTAAATGACTGTGTTTACTATGAAACTTGCAAAGACGGGCATTTTCATACATATAGGTGTGTGTTATTAACTGTTCAAGGCCAGTAAAGCAACAAAAATATTAATGCGCGCTGAGCAGCGGATTCATGTGTGCGCTGCTCAGAAACAGTCTCATGAGTGAGTGAAGTGACATTCAGCCAAGTATGGTGACCCATACTCGGAATTCGTGCATTTAACCCATCCAACGTGCACACACACAGCAGTGAACACACACACACCGTGAACATACACCCGGAGCAGTGGGCAGCCATTTTATGCTGCAGCGCCCGGGGAGCAGTTGGGGGTTCGGTGCCTTGCTCAAGGGCACCTCAGTCGTGGTATTGAGGGTGGAGGGAGCGCTGGACATTCACTCTCCCCACCTACAATCCCTGCCGGCCGGAGACTCGAACCCGCAACCTTCGGATTACAAGTCCGACTCTCTAACCATTAGGCCACGACTTCCCTCATAGAAAGCACGTGCGCATACATAGCACTGTTGTTTGCATTTAAACCGCTTAAAATCATTTGTTTTTAAGCCGCAGTGTAAAAAAAAAGTACAAACAGTACATTTTTGTGACCATGGTGCACCGCAACATGACGTGAGTACATAACTGTGATAATGGCGATAGTCCAAAATCTCTACTGGTTGACAAACTTCTACCGGTATATCGCCCACCCCTAATGGAGAGTAATATTGGCTACATGGGCAATATAAAAGTTCTGCACAATCTGCCATTACTGGGGGGCAAAACGCAAAATCGTATACAAATGTTGGAAATCGTAGAAAGAGGGCTTAACAATGCCATTGTAACCACAGCACCCTAGGAATGACCTAGCAACCTCCCACAACACGCTAACAATTCTCTTGCAACCACTGTAACATTGAGGCAGCGAGATTTGCATGAGAAAGCTCCACTCATATTGTCTTCAGAGATCTAGTTTCAGTGTGCATTTGTACATTATGCATATCAAGACTTTGAAGTGGCTAATTTAACAAGTTGTTTTGTTATTTTCATTACCATCATCTGTACTGGAGATGACCTTGTCAGCCTCCACTTGCAGCCTTCTGAAAGACATTTTGTTTACAGTCACATGGTTTGTGTTAAACAAAACAATTACTTTTCTGTTGGACAAGATTTGCATACTGCCAATCAAGTCAGTGTTTAAATGTGTGTGTGTGTGTGTTTGTCTTCCAGGGCTGTGGTGTAGTTGTGGAGTGCAATGGAGGATGGGAAGCCTGTGTGGGCGCCCCACCCAGCCGAAGGGTTCCAGCTGGGCATGATAGTGGACATCGGTACGGATGCGCTCACCATAGAGCTTCTCAATCAGAGAGGAAAGGTAAGACGACACCTTTACTGCCCTTGAAAGGCATCCTGTTAGCATTTAACCAGTGACCAAGCCGGTGGCAGCCATTGATTTTATGCCATATTGTCATGCCTCATGTGTTCATACGAGGGAAAACTTAGCTTAGTTGCTAAGCACCTTTAATGCCCTATCCATCCACTGAGACCAGAGTACCTCAGGCGACCATGTGATCAGCGTTTCTGCTGACGTACTGAGTTTTTCCCACCACATGCTTGATTAACCTCATGATGTGTATAAAAGGCCTCCAGGTATCTGAGCAATAGGTAAAATGTGAGAACATGTGTAGGTGGAATAGTGCTGTGCCATGTAAGGGTGTCACTTGCAGGGGCTTTGAATTAGTAATGAGCTCTACCTGCTGCAGGTGTGCGGGTCACGTTACACTCAGGGTAGGTTCATTAGACAAAAAAAAAGCCACCTGTGTCTCAGCTGCTTACACGCTCCCTTAGAGACTATAGCAGTGTGTGTGATATTTCTGAAAATGAAATACCTGACAAAATCACCTTGCGAGGACATTCTCACAAGAACTAAATAATGTAATATCTCTTGTCTAAAAGTGGTGCAAGGGTTAGGGTTCATCTTTAGGAACTATAATTCATGATGTGGCATCCATTTTTAATGGATCTATTAATTTATTCTGAAATACAATTCATACTGTACATGCGATAACTTAAAATATGCAAGAGGTTCATGAAATAACATCTTAAGCTTATATTAGTTATGTATATTTTTTTTCTTATTTAATAATAATAAATGATACAACTTGCTTATTAAAGTTGGCATGAAGCAACATTTGCGATGATCTTTTCTTGCTATATAGTGAAACAACTTATTGAAAAAGAAAAAATGTAGGGAGGGACTTTGTTTTGTCCATGAGGAATCGATTAGATTGTTGTCATTTGCTAATTGCTGTGATCTCATGTGAGTGACAGATTGCTGGAGGGAACTGATTATTGTTCCTTCCCTTGTGCTGGAGCACATGTCACCAGAGAAGAGATGTCAGTGCAAAGGGGATGGGAAGTCATCTTGATTAAAGATTACAAGGGCAAATGAAAGGGGAGGGGGGGGGGGGGGGGGGGGGGGGGGGGGTAGAAATGTGCACGGATAAATCATGTAGTCTATAATAAACACTGCAATATTCCATAAAAATAATAGTCCATTTTGAGTTCATGGTGATGTTAATATTTGAAACTAAGTCATGTGTTGAAGCCAACATGCAGACACATGCACACAAAAGAACAGAACAGGAAATAATATAGATAGGATGCCTGCAAATCCTTATAACTATGTGTCAAGGTCAGTAAGTCGCTGTCAAAAGAATGGCAAAAAAAAGAAGATATTTTCAAAGTCAGTTGTAAAATGTCATGTGGTGCAACTCCTCAAAAATGTTTGAAAATATAATTCTTTAAAGAAATTAATAGGATTTATAATATTTTTACCTGAAATAAATGATTTTTAAATGGCACATTTTAATAAAAAAAAAAATCATAACATTTCTTAGAAATTTTTCAGAACCATATGAAACCAACATGAATTCAAAGATCATATTTCTAAGAACTGTTTAAAGCTACAGGTTTTATTTTCATTATCATTAACTCTCTTATTTGTCATTGGCACATTATCTTTTATTAAACAAAGGTGAACAATGCGTGATACGTTCCCACTTGAATATATCAAGGTTGTGTGTGTTTTTAGGTCAAAGAGGTAGGTGATATCTATGACATTGAGGCAGATAATAACTTTCCTAATGTAAATGGCTTATATAAAAGTGAGGGAGTAGAATAATGTAAAGCAGGAAAGTCAGCAGGGATGAGATGGGTTTTCTGGGAAAGGTCAACCTGTCTCATCTCCCTCTGAATAACGCAGCGGTGTGATGGGCAGTTTTGGGTGTCTTATAATGTGTCATGTAATGGATTTCGCAGCTTATGTTCTCACCTTTCACATTAACATGACTTTACTGTTTCTTCTCTGCATTATGGCCGCCATTAGACACAATCAATCATGGCTGACCTAGCACCGCTCTTCGGTGTCATTTACTCAGTCGTAATGTATGAAGACCTTGAGTGTTTATAGCTTTACACCTTGCTGAAAGTAACCAGACAGAGACGGAAATGAGGGAACAAACGGCTGCCATCATCTACTTGTTTTTTGTCCCATTAATCTTCTGTGTGGTTGTAAATGCTGTGTGCTTTTAATAATATGGATAAATAGTGAAATGGGTCAATGTAGGCAGTTGTTGTTAGGCCAGGTTTTTCATTTGGCCAGATGTCACAAAGTTCAATGCTCATTTTGACTTTGCAGACGTTCCTGGCTCCCATCAATCAGGTCTTTCCTGCTGAGGACGATGTGAACAAACATGTTGAAGACAACTGTAAGTTTATAACTTAGTTGGGGTGCATCAGCCATTAGCATCACGTAAAATAGTTAAGCTTATGATGATATTCTCAAATTTACTTGGGATATATTTATTTACATGTTTATATATTTACTTCCAGGTTCTCTTATGTATTTAAATGAGGCCACTCTTCTGAACAACGTCCGTGTCCGTTACAGCAAAGACTTGATCTATGTAAGTCAAATTCCTGTTCTCAATTTTTGTTTTCCATCACTTCTGTGCCCTTTTCCAAGGCCAAAACTATGCAATAAATTAACAGTTTGAAGTTTTTAAAGCACCACAGAACCTACATATGTAGGGCTGTATACCTTGGAGAACCTGGCGATACGATACATACCTCGATACACAGGTCACGATTCGATACGTACCTCGATACAGAGCTGTCTCGATACGATTTGATACGATGTGACACGATTCGATACGATTCAATAAAAATACATGGGCCAGAGCCAATTAGTTAATGCTGAACACATTTACTCAACAAACAGAACTCTGCATTTTTCTTCAATTTATTGAAAACAAAAGTGCATTATAACAAAGTGCATTTTGCTTAAATATTTGCAACTTTAAGTGCTCTGATTAATTGTACACAAATTGTATTAATCTGGAAATTACCACAAGTCAACATTTAACTTTCCAAGGGTACAGTCTGAGCTCACACAAGCACAAAATCTTCTTCTTATTATTCTTAACTTCTTATTAAATCTTCTTATAATTCTTTTTTGTGACACCATGTACTGCCATAACATATTTCACTATGAAATCACTTAAATGCTACATCTTGCTTTAACATTTTCCATGAGTTTTTTTGAAACTCGCGGGCGCCGCTGCGCCCCCTAATGGCCGGGCGGAGTATCGATACTAAGGGCTAGAATATCGATACTGTATCTTTTTTTATTATATCGGTATGCATCTAAGAATCGATATTTTGAGCACACCCCTATACATATGTAGTCTCTGCATGTTAAGCTAAGCATTTAAATTACACCCATAACTTGAATATGTATAACAAATTGACTTCCTAACTAATTAAAGCTTCTTCTAATGAAACTACACTTTAAATTTTAACAGATTTTGGGCATTAAATATAAAAAAAATGCATGATGCATTCAAATATTTTGCTTAACAATCACCTTGGGGCAGTGTAGGGCTTCCAGATTCACGCTAAATTCCGTAGATCTCATTGGCAGGCATGCCTGCAGGTATGGAGCTGATGGGCATGTTATTGTCGTGCTCCAGTAGCCCTTATTAGCCTCTCATCTGAGAAGACGGCGGTCCCGCTGTCAGCGTCCGCTCATCAGCACAGCGCCCGAGCCTGTCAGGAGACGGTCCAGGCCCTGCCCTAGTGTGACTGCACGTCTCAGATGACCCAGCTAATCCTGCCCAGACGCTATCAAGTTGCCCAATGCACTTAATTAGGTCCGGTTAGGTAGCGACGCTCCACACAGCTAACCTGAAAGCATGAGGCTTTTAAAGACAGCGGTTAAAACTATTGTTGGTACTTCAACCACTGATCGGTTTGTCCAAAATATGGAAGACTGCAAGTACAAAATCACACACATAACAATGAACGTTTAAATCTTCTCTGATCATGTGTGTGTTTTATTTCAGACATCTGTGGCTAACATCCTGATTGCTGTGAACCCGTATTTCGACATCCCTAAACTCTATTCCCCAGAGACCATTAAGAGCTATCAGGGACGTTCTTTGGGGACACTTCCTCCTCATGTCTATGCTATTGGTGAGTGGGCACATGAATATCTGTCTAATAGGACACTTGAGGATTCCGTTCTAAGACTTTCTTTTGTAGCTTTTTTTTTTTTTTTTTTTTGATTAGCTACAGTGTTGACAGCAATTTTAACAAACTTCTGTCTCTCTCTTTCTCTCTCTGTCTCTGTCTCAGCGGACAAAGCCTATAGAGACATGAGAGTTCTGAAGATGAGTCAGTCCATCATTGTGTCTGGAGAATCGGGTGCTGGAAAAACAGAAAACACAAAGTTTGTTCTCAGGTATGATAACTGTCTATTCATGGAATGACTATGCATGGTCCAAATCTAGTCGGTTTTGCTATACCTGGCAGGGGTGGTGAAATTAGGATGATATTTCTTTTTAGACATAATAAATAATGCAATGTAGATATAATGTAATTTTGAGACATTATAATTATAATTATAAAAATAAATATTATGGTGCCTACGAAACAAAACAAAAAAAAACTGTGGTTTTCATTTTTGTGACTTGATTTCATGTTGCAGTGCTCAGTAATGTAAATGGTAAGGAAATATTTTTTATGATTTGTTGAATGAGTTTTTTCAAGTTAATCACACATCTGTTTAATTTCAGGTATTTAACCACATCTTATGGAACATGTCAAGATATAGATGAGAGGATTGTTGAGGGTAGGTTTACCAAAGACACTTTTAACTGGTTGTGTGTGTACAGTAGTGTTTGATTTTTGCATACAATGCAAAATCTGTTTTTAAATAATATGTCTGTTCTGTGCAGCCAACCCCTTGCTCGAAGCTTTTGGAAATGCAAAGACGGTCAGGAACAACAACAGCAGCCGTTTTGGAAAGTTTGTGGAAATTCACTTTAATGAGAAGGTGAACTTTCTCTTTACTCTGAAGACTACAGTGTAATCTTCTAAGACTCATTTACTAAGTGCGTTTATTGTGTCTTCAGAATGCAGTTGTGGGTGGATTTGTCTCACACTATCTGCTGGAGAAGTCTCGGATTTGCATGCAGAGCGCAGAAGAGCGAAACTATCATATATTTTACAGACTTTGCGCAGGGGCATCGGAGGACATCAGGAACATGCTTCATCTCAACTCTCCGGACAACTTCCGGGTCAGTTTCCTGTGTATTGTGTGTCAGGAAACTTGAAAGCATTTTACAAAGCTTAGACACTCTGTTTAGCAGGAAACTTTAAGACTCGGTAGTATAATTGGTGTGACCATAGCAAATAGACTGTATCAAAGCACAACTGCAGGAAGTGCCAACTGAAGTTTTATCAAAACAAATAAAATCCTATAAAAACTTAGTTTAGGTTATGCGATTTCAGGCCTTTGTATACAGTGAAGCGTTGATGTACCACTAGATGGCATATTTGCTTTATAATGCTTATGAATGTATTTCTGCAGCTTTTGGTCTCCTATATTAACTTCCCTCATTGTGTGTTTGTGTTTCACTCAGTATTTGAATCGTGGCTGCACCCGATACTTTGCAAACAAGGACTCAGATAAACAGATCATGCAAAACAGGAAAAGTTCAGAGGTATGTTTGGGAATCTCTGGGCCAGTGAGGTGCAGAGTCTGTTTCCTCCTTCCTGCGTTCTGATACACATTTGTAGAACATTTGAAGTAATTAACAGCCCTTAGCTGAGCTATAGTAAAGAGATCAGATTCGTTTTTGGTGTATGATCAAATCCTTGCCTTTTTCTTTGTTAGTGTAGTGAAATTAAGACTAGAGGACATGCTGAATGAACAGACCTTGACCGCAGCCAGAATCTCTGAAGTTGCAGCATTACCGTTTTGCCTCGAAAATAATTTTTTACCCTCAGAAATTAGTTCACGTCTTTGATGAATTATGTAAAGTGTAATAAAATCCAGCGTTGTTGTGTTGTTTGCACACAGCTCTCTCTTGAGACCGAGCCCATCAATTGATGTTATTGTTATCAAGGGCCATTATTATAAATCATCGTTGTGTTGAATCCCCCTGGAGGTGATGAGATATTCATTAGCTGCTGTTTCTGTTGGTGCAGTAGCTAATTTGCTAGCTCAACACTGTCTGTTTCACTACATTGTCAGATGAAAATCTGAAATTAGTTTGATACCTCAAATTCGCAGATGTTACTTTTGTTGTTGTTTTTTTAAATACTTTTTTAATCATCCTTGAACACTTGAATATCTTGAGTTTGAGTCGATATTAGGATATTTATGCAATTCAATTTAAATTCTGAGATTTGTCTTCGCTTAAGCTCTGGTCCAAAACCTAGTGAGCTGTCATATGCATCCTAACCAGAGAACCTTATAAGTGACTGATTTGGTACTCTCTACAAAGACAGGCAGTCCGCGGCACACAAATAGAATTCAAATTGACTCGCCTGACAGTTTTTAATCTATGCAGTTTCAAATCTGATTCCAATCTTGTTAAATCGTGATATAAGGAATGCATTAATGTTTCTGGGTCCAAGTCTCTATCAATTTCAATTACGAATATTATCGCAACAGCCATTTTTGAGAAATGTATATTTATATTAAGCTAGGCTTTTAAAAAGTCATGGTGTCCTGGACACCAATAGTTTAACGATTTATAAAAGGTGAATCTCTGTATGGCCATCTGAGACAGCACAACAGCACAATGTGAATGTATTTTATCACCATTTATTCTTTGCTTTTGGCTTCTGATAAGAGTGTTTAGACCTGGAAATGGTCACACGTGGTGTCAAACTTAACAGGTGGATAGAGTTAGATTAGCATGCTTCTAAGCTAACAGCACCATACAGCATGCCGTCCTTCGGACGGTCCTGACTCTCTGTGGTCATTAAAAATCCCAGGATGTCCTTCGAAAAAGAGTAGGGGTGTTACCCCGGCATCCTGGCCAAATTTGCCCATTGGCCTCTGACCATCATGGCCTCCTAATCATCCCCATACACTGATTGGCTTCATCACTCTGTCTCCTCTCCACCAATAAGCTGATGTGTTGTGGGCATTCTGGCGCAATATGGTTGCTGTCGCATCATCCAGGTGGATGCTGCACAATGGTGGTGGTTGAGGAGATTCCCCCTTTCTATGTAAAGGGGGGATAAAAAGTACACACGAATATATAATTTTTTTTTTTTACATTTTTAGTGATACTTTTCAGAATTGAATAAGATTTCATCGAATTTATGATTTTTGTTCAACTTACTAGCCATTGAACTCTGCATGTGTAGAGTTCTCTACCTTAGAATTTGGCCAATACTGTTTTTTTTAAAGTGCCCAGTGGTTCTCAACCTTTTTGACTTCAAAGCCTCCTCTTTTCAAAGACAATATTAAAAGGCCCCCATGATATTTTTCATACCTACTGTATGCCATAATTACAAAGCTATTATTTTTTTAACAGAGAAAAAGAACTATAGTAAAGTAATTAAATTAAATTATTATAAATAATTTAAACCATTAAATTCCAGAATATTTTCTAGTTTTCTAGATTTCTCAGCAATGTCTTCCCAGTAGGAGATTTTATATATATTATATATCTTTGTTTGTTTTTAACATACTTTTTCACAATGCAAATCTAAAAAAATATATATAAAAGATATAGAGTTTAATTTGATATTTTGACACGTTTTTGGTTGTTCATTTGCAGGTTTTTTTCTCTTTTCTTTTTCCTCTTAAATCTTAAATTTTTAAAGATTTTATTAATTTCCATTTTAAAAGTCATACACTTAAAATTAAGGAACAAATTAGAAATACAGTGTAATCTTATTTATTATTATTTTTAAATGTTTTAGCTTGTTTTAAGACTTTTGTCATTAAAATGCTACCTGTGTTGTCTTTGGAAGAGAGCACTACTGTACTTTTCTAGCCATTTTGTTTATATTAGTAGGTTTCTAACTGAATATTATGTGTCTTTGCCTTCCCTGATCTTTTTAAAATTCAGGATCATAAGGTGATGTTTTACCAGTTGGCCTTTCTAAATGCTTTTCATGCTTTACATTCTTCAGCTTTCTGGGTTTCTGTGCATGAAATTGGACATTAGTATGTGCATGGGTCTGCAAGCTAATATGCATGAGGCTTTCTGTGTGAAAGTATTTTTGTAAGGGTAAGGGATGCTTTTAGTTATGGTTATCAAACAGCGTTTATGCTTTGTTGTGGTCAGAGTGGTGTAATCTGCTTTGTCATCAGACTGCAGATAATCAGTTTGTCAGTTCACCCTTGTATCCTTTAAACACAAAAAGAGAAATTTTGAAAAATGTTAATGTTGCTCTTTTTTAATGCAACAGCAACATAAAGCTTTCATCAAACCGAAAATTTACAGAAAAACAGAAATGTTTAATACGAAAGGTGATTAATTGATGACAGAATTATATATATATTTTTTGGAATATGACTGTAAGAGAGAGTCAAAAAGGAAGTGCTGGCCCACTCTGACCCTCAGGTGTGGTTTGTTTTATTTCCTCCTTTCTTCAATCAGAGATCTAGATCTGTGTACAGCCCTTCAGTATTCATTTCTGATCTCTGATTGTAGCTTCAGTGCCACTGTGTTTTCTTCTCAGGTATTGCAGTTCATGTGATGCATGGATAGTGTTGTGTGTCTTGATGGTCCTTTGTTTCTGTAGCACGGGAAAGTGGGTGCCCTGAAGGACCCTTTGCTGGATGACCTCGGAGATTTCAACAGGATGGTGGTAGCCATGAAGAAAATCGGCCTAGATGACACAGAGAAGCTCAATCTCTTCAGAGTGGTGGCTGGCGTCCTTCATCTCGGCAATATCGACTTTGAAGAGACAGGAAGCACCTCTGGTAGCCATTCATATTGTACCTGTAGAAGAAATATCTTCATCGAAGTTCATCAAAGATTTAATGTCCTAACCCATCATGATGTGACAAGCATAAAGTAATTTTGTATCCTGCATAAAGTGACAAAGTCACAACCAGTCAGATCATATTTGATGTTTAATATGCGACCAGTGAGATTTCACTCTATATCTATTGGAATACAGCAGAACTAGAAACCAAACGGCTGATAAAATGTCTTGTGTCGGTTGCAATTATGTCGGTTGCAAAGAAAGAGATGGGATTTATCGCTTGATGCTTTGTCATGTCATGCTTGGTTTAGAAATTTTCGGTTTCTTTCAGGATAAGAGACTTCAAAATACAACCAATTTTGCTTTTATACAGAATTTTTTACCATCTGCATTCAGTGAGGGAAGAAATTTTCACTGATGTCTGAAGTGTTATTTTATTATTTTTCCAGCTCATGCACATGTGCTGATGTTCTCCTCATTAAACTTCCTCACACACACACACACACACACACACACACCACACCCAGCCCTCCAACTCAAAAGACCTCATTAAAGATCTGCTGTGGGGGTAACGGGGCTCTTTCTAGTGTTGCCAGACGAGCATTCAGGATTTGTTTTCCTCTTCTGTTGAAGGTACAACACCTTTTATCGCTCTGGTCTGCTCTATTTCTCTGCTCACAATGGAGCTGCTGTTCTGAGATACTTTCTGCTGGAAAACACAGAGCCTAATGTTACAGAGGTCTTACTGGAGACCTGAAGACTATTATGATTGAGCACATATTTTTGAAAAGGGCTGAGATATGATAGGAGATTGAAGGAGTGTGCTTTTATAGATTTGTTTTTTGCACACTTTTAGCTCTTAGACAGCACTGATGAGTCAAAGACACGATTTCTTTTTTTTCTTCTTCTTTTTTTGTGTCTATTAATTTTAGTCTTCTATTAGTACCATGTTTTTAATTTATAAATAAAAGTTCTTCTAATTTGTTTTTGATGGCATGAATTTAAAAAAAAATGGCACAGTGATACAACTGTCCTGATATGAAGAAAAAAAGCCTCATTAAAAGAATGCAATTCCTGTAAAAGAAACCTTTTTTTAAGTACTTTGGCATAATCTTTTATTAGCCTATGTGGAGAATATTTTATTTAGGGGGAAAAACAGTGAAACGGTTTCATATAAAAGTATTTAAATAAACCTGAAATCCATGTTATGTGACAACTGCATAAACATGCAGCTAAAATAAAGTAAAATAATAAAACATAATAGAAAAACAACAAAAACATAATATCATAGAGGAATTCTGTGGACTGTCAAGTCTGTCAAAATCAGTTCTCAAAATATCAGGTATTTTGAAATCAACATAAACGCAGCAACAAAATTAAGTCCTTTGTCTTCTTAGACCGTGTATAATTGATGCTGACATATTTTGATCGATTTATTCAACAGGAAAATAGGTCATTAACAGCTTCGAGAGCATCAGTACATTGAAACATTTAGAAAGCTCTGCTGTCTAGAAGCAGGATAAGAAACATGATGAGCCACAGCTTAAAGATGACCATTAAAAATTTGCATCTGGTCACAGGTGGCTGCATTCTGAAGAACCAGACCAGTCAGACTCTGGAATACTGCGCCGAGCTCCTGGGCCTGGACGAGGACGACCTGAGAGTCAGCCTCACCACCAGGGTCATGCTCACCACTGCAGGGGGCGCCAAAGGCACAGTCATCAAGTGAGTGACCCAACATGTTTACCTTAACATCTGTACAGCCACTGACACGCCACCTTTGTTTTATTTCTCTGTTTGCATCCAAACGATGATCAAAAGACGATCAAAACGTCAGCACAGATCCCTGCTGGTATTTTTCACGCTCTCTTCACATTTCAATCTTTCCCGTGATGCGAAACGTCTTCTAGTATTACATTTCATCATTGCACCCCATTCGCATTCGCATAACTGTTAAATGAATCCTCCGGTTGCCCGCTCACAGACGAGAGGAGAGCTGAAAATAGCTAATCGCAGCTTTTCCATTAGAGATATGGTCAGTATAATCAAATGTGGCATAGACTAAATTGGCTGAGGGACCGTAATAGTCTAGTTGCCATCCAAAGTCTTCTGCATTTAAACGGACGTATTTCTTTTTATTGATTACGTAAGAGAGAAGGCCTGAGGTATCAAGCAGCTTTTTCCAGACCGCTCCACTACTGGTTAAAGATAAGACTCAGGTTTGCAATTTTGTGAAACAAAAGCCCAGTTCTTCTCAGCTTTCGCCATGCAAAACCCACAGTCCAATTACTGCACATGCCAGTTGTCGAAGGAGAGAGCAATTGGAAAAACTTGATTGCCTCGATTGAATCGTACGCTCCGTTCTTCGTCACCCAGGTGGGGTTTTATATTCTGCGCCGCCTGAATGATAGGCCAGCGCTTGGTGGATTAATATTTAACCGAGCACAGATGCTGGTCTGGGAGTGTTTGCACTGCATGAATAATGGATGTTTGTCTGAGGGAGTGGCCTGGGGTCTTTTAGGTGTGATGAGAATCAAAGTCGCAAGAGGTTTCACTGCCCTCCTCATTTGACTGCGAACAGATGCACAACCACGTACATATGCAATATGCGTTTTATGGAAAATTATGGAGACTGTATTCAAACAAGGCTACACTGACCCTTGCATTTCACAATGCTAGACATCGGAGAGGGCAGCAGCTTGTGCCTGACAGAGCTTCATTTCAGAGGCGTATTGTGATTTTTCAAAATCTGTTAATCGCTACAAAGCAGGTGACATTGAGAAGGAAGATCGCAGCAGCGTCTCGACACACGCTTCAGAGGGAATACACTAATAGCATAAAAGCGAGTTAATGAAAAGCAATCTCGCAGACTCAAGATCGTAGAGATTATTGTGAGCCAGGTCCAGCTTTTATTAACTGTGCAGGCAATAAGAGTCACACAGCAGGTATTCCCACAGCGGGACGGCGCCGTCGAGAGAGCAAGAAGGCTTTATCATCCAGTTCTGGAGTTTCAGTTCGCTGGTTTCCGTACGCCTCCTGAGGATAGTGGTGGAGCCGTTGTGTCTTGTGATTATGAGCTGCTTTGCTTTAACAGGCGTGTGTTATAGAGATTTATTGTGTTTTCATGTAATATCTCCGGCCTGCTGCATTTCAAGCCCTTTAAGCTTCACCGGGATTTCAAGTGCTGTTTGTTTTGCGTGTATACATTTATCAAAGTTCCCATTGCAAAATAAGTATGAATGGAACCTTTTCCCTGTGCTGTTTTCTGTTTAATTATGTAATTAATCTGCAGGAGGGCCATTAAGTCGGTTTTTATACACCTGATGAACAACAAAGCAGAAAAGGAGGATGTTGGAATAAATGATTTTGCATTTAAATGTATCCTAGGCCTTTTAGAATCAGTTATTTGTATACTATAAACAAATGTGACCCTGGACCATATATACCATGAATATATAAGCTTTCCATTGATGTATGGTTTGTTAGGATAGGACAATATTTGGCTGAGATACAACTATTTGGAGAAAATCACCTATAAATTTATCCAAATGAAGTCCTTAGCAATGCATATTATTAATCAAAAATTAAGTTTTGATATATTTACGGTAGGAAATTTACAAAATATTAGATAATTTTGACCCATACAATGGATTTTTTTATACTGTCTGAATTTACCTTTGTCCTAATAAATACAAGTCCCCCCTCAAAAAAACAAAAAAAAAACCCAACAAAAAATGAATTTTCTCTCACATGTTGTTACCAAACAATTTCACAGATGCTTAAATTTATGGCTGTAACAGCCGTAATTATATATTTTCCTCTGTAAAACCATAGAAACACACTATTGTCAGGTCAAATAAAGTCAGTGGAGATATTTCAGCAGCCTTGAGCGTTTGCAGTCATAATGGAATTGAAAGGAAAATAAATTACATTTTGACTCGAAATGATTTCTCGTTGGTGTTCTGCTTTCCCCTAAAGTGTTTTTACACATTTTGCTTAGAATGGTAAAACAGCAACTGTCTTAAGAGTGCAAAGTTGGACAGAGTAAAACAGAATGGACATGTATTGATGAGGCGGCATTAGCAGAAGCCCTGGCCCAGATTTTGACTCCTCCTGTCCCACTTTGCTCCTCTCCAGGGTGCCTCTGAAGGTGGAACAGGCCAACAATGCCCGTGATGCCCTCGCCAAAGCCATTTACAGCCGGCTCTTTGATCATGTGGTCAAACGGGTCAACCAGTGCTTCCCCTTTGATACGTCCTCCAACTTCATCGGCGTGCTGGACATCGCTGGCTTCGGTGAGCCCGAGTGATAGCCACAATGGACGGGTCACGTTATCTTGACTGAATTACTCATTTACTAGTGGCTCTTACATTTTCAAACCAAATGTCAACCTGGTGCATAGGAGAAATGAGACAACCTAGTCTAATTCTTATAAACATGTTTTATGACTATCATCAGCTTAACAAATTGAGAGATTTTCTAAATTAATATGGACGTCAGAATTTTTTGGTATTTGAATTTGGAAAAGTCATGCACATTCTTAAATATTTTATTAATGTTTTAATGATTATTAGTTCTAATTACAATTTATTAAAAATGATTTTCAGTGAGGTCTCAGAGTTTTGGATCCCACCATATGTAACTACAGCTCTTTCTGGGCTATTTTGACTTGCATGAAGCAGGTATATTCTGGATTAAAGGTCAAAATTATTTGTCAAAAAATATTTAAAATGAATGCACTTACTTTCTAATTATAATAATGATAATAATAATATTAAAAAATGGGGGGAAATGCTAACAAATAAAGATAAAGGAATATTCTTGCAATTAAAGTCTAACGTAAACCTGCAAAACAGTATGGGGTAAGCGTATTTTCATTATATATGTGCATAACAAATTTTTTGGGGTATTTATAAATCAAAATGATGTACCATTGTAATTGACAGCAAACGGATGCTGTCTGTTGATAGACGTTAACTTGTATATAACTTGGAATACTCATTAAACTTTAAAATAAGCACAGTGTGGGATATGTCTCATTGAATATATAGAAGATGAAATGATTCACTAGCTATTAGCTTGTCTTATGCAGAAATAAGGTTGAGAATATGCTGTAGGATTAACGATAATTGGCTCTCACTAACAGTGTCTCTCTAATAGTATAATTGTTAAATGCATTTAGAGATATACCTAGCACATGAACCATTAAATGCTTTTTTTATATTTCTGTTCAGAGTATTTTGAGCACAACAGCTTCGAGCAGTTCTGCATCAACTATTGTAACGAAAAGCTGCAGCAGTTTTTTAATGAACGCATACTGAAAGAGGTGAGTCATTGGTGTTATTTGGATTTTTAGTATCGATCAGTGACTGTATCACATCAAGCCATTTTATCTTTCATTGCAAGCACACAACTGTTCCGATTGAACAATTCCAGTTTAACTACTTTTGAGACGTTATTGTTCCAGCAGATTAAGTTAAGCGTTTTCCCACTTTCAGCAAAAATTATGCTCTTATCTTGTGTTTTTTTTTTTTTTTTTTTCCAGGAGCAAGAGCTGTATCAGAAAGAAGGCCTGGGAGTGAATGAAGTTCATTATGTTGATAATCAGGACTGCATAGGTCAGTGTCCCTTTGGCTGTGAATAACAATGACCATCCTCCATTCCATTCATTACGGGATGCACTATGGCCCATAGTCGCCAACTTAAATATAATGAAGTCTTCCGCACGTGGAAATGCTAAGGTCTTTAAACCCAATGTTCTACAGCGCAAATGTAATTTATTCTCAAATTATGACCTTCAGAGGTCAAATAACTGTTCCCAGACGACAACATTGTTATTTGTATATATATCGCCATGTCTGTTACTCTGGACAAAACATGCCGCAGATGAATATTCCAGCAGAAATTCATGCTGGGTGCCTGAGTTAACACAGGAATGAATCCTGGGAGGAACCTCTCTCACACTTGAACTCTCTGGAGAGATTTTAGGAGATGAGATGAAGGGCTTGCACTGTTTTAGTTTTTTCATGCCGGCTTGAGGAGTGCGGTCTGACCCAAATCACCCTGTCAGAACAGAAAGTCAGTTCAATCTCAGGACACGCGGTGAAATCTTTACCCGGTTCACTGAATGCAAATACCATCACCAGCCCGATCTGTGTTGTCTGGAGGTATCAGAACCAATGCCTTTTATCTTTTTTTGTCGGTCTGTGTTTTAAACCCTAACGACTTACTGAAGATCTTCCTCGTATGCATTGCAAAAGAAACCACCTCTTTTTTTTTTTTTTGCCCAAGCTGTCAAATCTTAACAGCTTGTGCGAGTATGCACAGTATGCAGGTGTGTTAACATAACATCTCGCATCTGATGGGGTGCAAAAAGTAGGCACACAACACCTGCATCGCAGATGTCACTGCTTTTCCTAAGGGAAAGACTTGCTTTCCTTTCGCCAGCTCTGCTTTTCCTAATTCTCTCGATAGTGATGAACACATGTCCTTGTGACTTCCAAATGGATGCGTAGGTCCTTTCCCTGCATGTCTCCTCATCAATCACCACACATTTATACTCTGGTGTCTGCTCATGCAAATACATGACTGCGCTTGCGTCCGCACCTCTCTCACCTGCGCACGTCTCAGATGAATTATGCATATGACGGATGCCTTCGCACTGATTATCAAAAAGGTCTATGTGAGCCTACAGACTTTGCATTCGTCCATTAAACTTGCTGAGTTCTACTTCACTTTGGATAATACCTTCTGCAGGGGGATTGAATATATTAATTTACTATTCGACTCAAATTCATTTGCATGAAAAGTTTCTGTCGTCAGCCCCAAACTTCTCTCTGTAACTTTATTGCTTTGCAGATCTGGTTGAGGCAAAGCTGGTGGGTATCTTGGATATTCTGGATGAGGAGAACCGTCTTCCCCAGCCCAGTGATCAGCACTTTGCAGAGGCAGTTCACAGCAAGCACAAAGATCACTTTCGTCTCACTGTAAGATATGGTTTGGTTCTTTCCAGCAGCCACTACAAGATATCAATGAAAAGTTTGAACTACCAGCCTGCAGGATTAGTTGACAGTTTATGCTTAGTTTTGGACCACATACCATTTTTTTTTCACTTTCTGCATTATATTAGTCTACCAGGGAGGAATTAATGTGCTTATGTTTAATGAAAATACAATGTTGCAATGCGTAATTAGGCTACCTTTTCTGTATGTGAAATGTTATTTGTTACTTTATTTCTTTTGATTTATGGGGTTAAATATGACCTGGGCATTCCTTGACAGTTTTTTTTTTGTGATTTACCCTGACATTCCATCAATGTCAAGACCCAAATATGAAGGAAGTCATAAAAATACAGCTGCAAAGATGGATTTTACTGAAAGTTTAATTCTGTGTGGGCTGGTTTTTCAGGTGCCCAGGAAGTCAAAGCTTACAATCCACCGGAATTTGAGAGATGATGAAGGTTTCATCATAAGACATTTTGCTGGCGCCGTGTGCTATGAAACTGTAAGGTCCCAATTCATTTAGTTCATTCTGAGTCTCTTTTTGTATGGAAACCATCTTATTGTTTTAGTTCTGTAATGTGACAATGTTTAACATAAGTTAATTAATTTGTGCCACACTGTAAAAACAATTGGGGCCTTGGGGGAATCCCTTTGGTAAAGTTGTTGGTTTTTTTGTGAGGTTGACTTTGTGTTTATTTCTATGCCCTGTGGGTTTTGTATGTATGTGTGTGTGTGTGTGTGTGAGCAGACCCAGTTCGTGGAGAAGAATAATGACGCCCTCCACATGTCTTTGGAGAGCCTGGTGTGCGAGTCGAAGGACAAGTTTGTCCGGGATCTCTTTGAGAACAACTCCAATTCCAAAGACTCAAAGCAGAAGGCTGGCAAACTCAGCTTTATCAGTGTGGGAAACAAATTCAAGGTGAATCTGTCCTTATGCTTTGAACTTCTTATTCTCCTGATAGCCAGGAAACACATTTTGTCAAAGGTGTTAACAGGCCTGAAGATATGACAAAAAATTTAACTCTTAAGACTGCAGGCTTTCCAAAGATTAGGAGTTCCTCAAGGCTTTGTCTTTAGACCGCTGTAGATTTTGTTTGTGGGGCTATATATTCATTAAGTTGTTTTCTTTTTGTTCCTCTTGATAGATGTAAGTTTTAAAAGCTTTTGTGAGTGACATTTTACCTCTTACCTGGTGATCTAATTCCTTTCCTTCTAACTGTTGCCCTTTCTTCATCCTCCTCTCTTAGACCTTCTCCTGTTTCTTCAGCCTTTCCCTGTGAAAAGTTCTGGGGCTGAAATAAATATGTAAAGAGAAACAAGGAAAAAGTGAAAAAAACTGAAGCTTTTGTAGGGTAAGCCTGGCTGAAATATTCAGTACCGGCACCACAGGGTAAACTGCAACCTCATAAACAAATGCAGATCTTAGTTTTCTCCCACCCTTCTCCTCCAGCCTCTTTCACCCACTTGGTCCATTGCCATGTCTTTGTGCGAATGTGACTGCCACATTTTTGTTTTCTGTTATAGTTGTTTGTCATGAAATCATACACAAGAAATTTATACTTTAAGAGAACCTTCACTGTAAACACTTCACCATGTCATTTATGTCACCATTATATATTGAATTTGTAGAAAAGATCTTCATAGTTGGACCAGTCACTGGCATAATGCATGTATGTTACTTCCTGTATGTGTCAAAATGTTTGATACCATTTGCATGGCAGCACAACTCTACAACTGTGTGTAAACTGATTTTTTTACGAAAATATACTCTTAAATAAAATGTACAGGACTCACCCTCACATTTCATTTCTGATTAACTTTTATAGACCCAACTGAACCTTTTACTGGAAAAGCTACGCAGTACGGTGAGTAGTGTGTTATTTATTCATTTTAAAAACGTTGGCCACTTGTTTTGGTTATTACCGAGTGTGTCTAATGCATGCCACAAACCAGGCGGCACAGCAAATGATGCAACGTGACAGTTGCTGATTTATGGCACTGGTAAATGGCACATTAAAATGAACAAAATGTGCTTGTTTGCTTTACATGTCAGGAAGATGCTATCTTCCTGTCTAAGTATGCCGTTCTTGCCTAGAATATGCTCTGTGGACCCTTTTCTCAAACTGTGATGATCCAAAAATTAAACCTAGCAAACTTTTTATATTTTGTTAAATTATTGAATGCATATGTTAAACACTGTGTTATATTATACTGGCATTAAATAACAAACAAAAAACTAGTCAGTGCTGCTGCAATTATTTTTTTATTATTATATTTTTAAATACAGTTGCTAAGGAAGTGGCTGTAAATTTTACATCGTTGTCTTTTGAATTTAAAAATGCAAAAAATGTTTTTTATTTTCCTGTTGCAGCAGTGTAACAAAAAATATTGATACAGTCTCTCATTTACACTAATGGTTAAACTATTTTTTTTTTTTTTTTTTTACATTTATTCAGCAAGGATGCATTCATTTATTTTAAAGTGGATATAAATGTAATAATTTTTTGAGCACCGAATCAGCATATTAAATGATTTCTGAAGAATCATGTGACACGGAAGGTTGGAGAAAAATAGTTGAAAATTTTGCTTTGCCATCACAGGAATCAATTATATTTTAAAATGTATTAAATAAAATAAACAAATTAATTTTAGGTTCTAATAATATTTCACAATGTTACTGTTTTACTGCATTTTTGATTAAATAAATGCAGCACTGGTGAGTATAAGTTTTTTTTGTTTATGAGTCTCTTATGTCTGAATGACAGTGTACCTCCTAAAAATGATTCAGTATGTGTTTCAATCCCACATACAGTATATAAAAAGAGTCCAATGTAGACTAAATCCTATGTCATTTAGTCAAAGGTCTTTTCATGCGGTCTATAAACAATATTGTTTGTTCTCTGTTAAACTATAATAACTTCTCATGTGTATTTGTTGAAAAGGGCTCTAGTTTTATCCGTTGTGTGAAGCCTAATCTGAAGATGGTGAGCCACCAGTTTGAAGGAGCTCAGATTCTGTCTCAGCTTCAATGTTCCGGTATGTATATGATTATATAGGTGGATTTTTTTTTTTTTTTTTTTTAGTTCCCAAATCATCTCACTGCACTTGTGGTAATGCTTCAAATATTTCAATTTAAGAAAACCCATCACAAATACACAGTGCTCATCAGTCGCAAGCTCCCTTTTAAAACAAATCCCGATATTGCCTATGGAGCGGCCATATTAAATGTGAGCTCCACTGATTTTTCATTATCTTTTGGAGATGGTGTTACCACAAGAGTGTTTTGAAATTTGGTGTTATTGCATTTTATAGGCTGTTAGCAAAGTTTTAGAAATAAACTCTCAGGCAAGAGATATAAGAAAAGTATATCCTAGGAGCTCCACTGGTATGCTGATTTGCCAATTAGTTTAATAATTTAGACCTTTGTTGACTAGTCGTGCACCATATGAGATAAATGTAGTAGTACAAGTAAGTACTACTTAGTAAGTAGTAAGTGTACTAGTTCATTCTGTGCGTTTTGTTGACAAAGGCAAGTGTTCAAGTACAGGTTGAGTGCACGTGTTGAATCTTCCTTTAAACTTGGTTCATGCTTTAGCTCCAGTCTTTAATGCAGCAAATCCTGTATCTTCACTGGCTACATGATCTGTACTTCTCTTCTCCTCTCAGGCATGGTATCAGTGCTGGACCTGATGCAGGGTGGCTTCCCCTCCCGAGCTCCATTTCACGAGCTTTACAACATGTACAAGCAGTATATGCCCAACAAGCTCGCAAGGCTTGATCCTCGACTCTTTTGCAAAGTAAACCTATTGTTTATTTGTGTCTTGATCATTGCATCTATAATTAATAGCTCATCTATTTTTATTGTTATTCACCTAAAGTTCTTGTGTACATAATTAGGATTAGTATGATAGATGGTGGCTACTAGGTGGATTATTTTTAGAAAAAAACTACGTGACTTTTCATATCCAGTATCCAGAGTAATCCCTCATCGATTTCCATGATAAATGATATTGGTTTATCATTGGTTGGTTACAGAAACATTTGAAAGTCAAATGACATTTTAATCATACACCCATGGTTAAATATAAAGTATTTACTTAATCATACAATGTACAATTAGATTCCACACTAATACAGTTGATGATTAGGCTGCAATTAATGATTGATTACAATTATTGAAAATTACGTCTTTATTCTGATGATCATGCTTGTAATGCAATGTCTAGATTCTAGAGTATAATTAACGTTTAAGGGCTGTAAAGGCGTTAATAATAAGCTCTTTTTTCTGCTGTCTCTCAGGCCTTGATTTTGGATTTTCACAGAAGCATATGCTCATTTTAGGAGCTTTTTTTTTTTTTTTTTTTTTTTTTTTAAATATCTGATCTTTAAATGTTGTTTTCCCCCAAAAACTCTTTACAGCAATTTATGTTTTTCATTTGCTATAACAGCTGGAAATTTTACCATTATAATGTAATTCTTTGACAGCTACAAACTTCATAAACACTTTAGCTGGAAAGTGCAAAACATTATTGACTGTGTTACAGTGTGTTCATGGTGTTGTTTGCATCTATTTGGTGTTTTTGAAAAGTTGTCAAACAAATCTTAATTATGTCTTGGATCAATGAAAAGGAAAAATCTTTTAAAAGTCTAGTTTAAAATTCTTCGAGAAATGTTACTTAAATCAGGCCTTTATATTGAGTTTTCAGATAAGCATTTTTAGGAATGTTTTTTTTATAAATGTCATGAAATATGCCCCCCCCCCCCCCCCCCCCCCCCCCCAAATAAAAAGGGGTTAACAACAATTTGTTTTTCATTTGCAATACCAGCTGCAAATTTAACCACTATAATGTAACTCTTTGACAGCTACAAATGTCATAAACACTTCAGCTGCAAAGTGGCAGAAAACATTACTGACTTGTTTATTGTATTCAAATCATTCTGATTCGAACTCACAAGTCACTCTGGCAATAATGTTCAAAACAGCACAGAAAACCAAATGTTTAAGTTTCCAAGGCATAAAAACATCAAATGTAACATCATTGAAATGGAAGAGCATAAGCACAGGCTTGTGGCCATCATGCCATTCTTGTTGATCTCTGATAGACATTTAATAAGGTACACACTGCACTGTCTGATAATATTGTCTCCTTCTGCAGGCTCTGTTTAAAGCGCTTGGTCTCAACAAGAACGATTACAAGTTTGGCTTGACCAGGGTTTTCTTCCGCCCCGGGAAGGTGATAATTTCTTATGATATTTCTCATGAGGGTTGGGATTATACAAGACTGTTAAAGCCGCCATAGTGTTTCATTAAGCTGGTGCACATGGGAACCTCGTAAATGGAGCTATATAAACCCTAACATGTGTCTGTGTTTGCCTCAGTTTGCAGAGTTTGACCAGATCATGAAGTCTGATCCGGAGCACCTGGCCGAGCTTGTAAAACGGGTCAATAAGTGGCTGGTGTGCAGCCGCTGGAAAAAGGTCCAGTGGTGCACACTGTCAGTTATTAAATGTACGTCACCCTTCATAACCTCAGTAAACTGCCTTTCATAAAAGCAATTAAAAGCATCCCATGCCCTCCCATTCACCTGTGCAATGTTACAGTTTGATGCTGTTGATGAGTAAGCATCTTTTTCCTCTTTCTTTTACTTGGCACAGTGAGGAATAAAATCAGCTTCAGGGCCAGTGCCTGCATCAAGATTCAGAAGACTGTTCGCATGTGGCTATGTAAAAGAAGACACAAGCCTCGGTATGTACACACACCAGCACACCTCTATTAGTGTTTGGTGTTTTTGAAAAGCTGTCAGTGACAGATCTGAATTATGTATTGGATCAATTAAAAATCTTTTAAAAAGTCTAGTTTAAAATGTTTGTTTCATATGGTTTTGAAAAGCTTTTATACTTTTTTTCCTAGAAAAGTCTACCATATTTGTATTACCTTGAAAAGATCTTAAAGGCACAGTTCACCTAAAAATGAATGAATTTGCTGAAGGCCATCCAAGATGTAGATGAGTTTCTGTTTCTTCATCGATTTTGGAGAAATTTAGCATTACATCACTTGCTCACCAGTGGATCCACTGCAGTGCATGGGTGCCGTCAGAATGAGAGTCCAAACAGCTGATAAAAACATCACAATAATACAGTCTATCAGTTAATATCTTGTGAATTGAAAAGCTGTGTATTTGTAAGTAACAAATCCTTAATTAAGATGTTTTTATCTTCAAAACATTGCTTCCAGTTAATACGAGTCCATTATCCATATTGCTTTCTCCAGTGAAAAATCAATCTTGTCTGAATCAGGAGAAAAATATGCACTGATTAAGCACGAGAGAACTGTTCAGAATAATTATAAATAAATATGTTGGTGGATTTTGATGTGAAAAGACTTCAGGGGATGGACAGAAAGTGGCATTGTGGATTATGGACTCGTTATAAAGCTTTAATGATGGATTTGTTTATAGCAAACACACAAGACTTTACACTTCACAAGATGTACATTTATGAACAGGAGTCATGTGGATTACTTGAGATTTATTGTGATGTTTTATCACCTTTTTGGACTCTCATTCTGACGGCACCCATTCACTGCAGTGGAACTTGGTGAGCAAGTGATATGATGCTAAATTTCTCTTAATCTGTTCCAATAAACAAGCAAACTCATCAATATCTTGTATGGTCTGAGGCATTTTACATTTTGGGTGAACTATTCCTGTTATTAAAAATGCCTCTCAAAATGACCCAAAATATCAAAATGAGATCTAGTATAGAAGTTAGAAGCATTGAAGATATCACTGAAGAGGTGAACAAAGGATATCTTTTTGAATATACTAATAGACTGGACATAAAAGTGAACACCATAGTCTCTATTCTCTTGGCAGCATTGATGGCATGGTGAAGGTGAAACATTTGAGGAAGAGGATGGAAAAATTCAGCGAAGCTGTGAATGGACTCAAAGAGAGAAAACAGGAAATGAGCAAACAGGTCGAGGAACTGGCCGCCTCCACCGACGCCCTCATGGCCAAGATCAAGGTGAGCTTTTCCACTGGAAAACCGCCCAAGGTTGACAAACCCCCTTTCTCCTCCTCCAGCTTACAAAGCACAATGATGTTACGCGGTGTAGCTCTTTTTTTTAGTCTGCCGTCGTGTATCGGTTGCCATGCATAATTCAACAGGTGTGTGTTTTTCCATGTCCTGATGAAGGCTGTCTAAAGCTGTGGCTTGAATTGTCTGTCAGCTTCAAGTGTCTCTCTTTTTAGGACCTAAAGAAAGAGAGCAGAAGCTTTTGATCTCATTCATCAGAAAATCTAGCACTCAACAGCAGAGTAAATAAATACAAATATGCAAATCGACAGTCGACAATGAGATTTCTGTCTGCAGATTATCATTGACATTCGCACCACACGCTGTCAAGCCAATTTTCAAGGCTTTGCCGCATTATGCCGTTTCTAGTGTTGATTTCTTGCCTTCCTCCGAACTTTCAGCTGCTGCTGATTGAATGCAGTATATGCATTGTTGTATTCTCTACGTGGAGCCCAACCTCATCTGTCAGACTCCGAGTGCATTATTGACAGGGAGCTCGAGAGACATTGCGCCCTCTCCCTGATAGATAGCTGGCACCAGAGCTGAAACTTTTCTACCTGAACACTCCGTTCCTCCCTCTAAATGAGATGCGCTCTGCACTTCTGCACCCGTGATAGCCCTCTTTGTTATTAGCATAGCACGTTTTGATTAGCATCTGGTTTTTGATTGGCAATGCCTCCGATTACCTTACCATCTGGACTGGAGATTACTGTGGCCTCCCTGGCTAATAACGTAGATTGTGTCAATGGCTGTCATTCGACACACTAGTGCTAGCTCATCTAGCGTTAGGGGGTGAGACGGACCTTGTCATTGAGTCCCCACCCCTCTGCGGTACAGTGATCATTCACAATGCTTGCACCCCTCCACGCACCTCTGGTGCTCTGCCAGATGGCACCAAATCCACATCCAGGTTTAATGAATATCTGCAGGATATTAATACAACTGCGGCGCATGTGGCCCAGCGTCAATGCTGTCGCCGAACTGATGAGTAACCACTGAGTTGCTGACACTTTTTTAAGAAAGCTTGTTCAAATTTGTTTAATAAAGCACAGGAGGAAAAATTTTTCTTTTTAAAGGAGCCGCTGAGTGGTCTGTCCTGTCATCATTTGTCATCATTTACTCACTCTTCCAACCTCTTATTATTTTCTTCCTGGAAAAAAACAAGGAGATATTTAGATATAATGTCCAAGCTTCTGTGTTCCATACAAATGAAAGTGGATAGTGATTTATACTGTCAAGCTTTGAAAAGTACTTAAAAGTATCATAAGTAAAATAAACAAATGACAAACACTATATTCTAAGTCTTCTCATGAAACCCGATGAGAAACAGATGAAATTAAAGTCGTTATTCACTGAAAATCCTACCCTCAGTGTGAAAATCTCATCTTCAGTCATTTTAAATACTGTACATATGGAAATCAGTGGTGTCTGCTCTGACATGTACAAAGGCAGTATTTTTTTTTTTCTTTTGAAAGCAAGCTCAAATGACATTTGTGAGAATACCTTTGGTCAATAATGGGATACATTTTGCTTCCTCCTCCTATTGTTAGAGAACAGTATTACATGAAGAGACCAATATGTTTCAGTGAAGACCAGGAGTCAAATTTGAAGTTTGATCAGTTGACACAGAGTTTACTGAACACTTTCCTGAAGCACGTCTAAAGGCTGTAGAAAATGAGTAAGAGGATCCAGCCTTTAGAATACAAAAACCTAGTACTTAAAGTAATATGGATAAAATGAATGAGTACAAAACATCAAACTCTAAAACTCTTGATTCGTTTGATTGCATGATGATCAAATGAATTAAATACAAAGCAAGTGCATATTTTATTTTCTGAAAGCCGGACTAAATTAATAAACATTGTTATTGCATTCCTACCATATAAATCCACTTTTATTGTAATGAAAACAGAGGCTCTCATTTTGTGTTTCACAGAAGAGATTAAAGTCACACAGGTTTGTCTTTCAATTGAGTTCAACATACAACACGATCAAGTGTAGTCCGAACAAGTGAGCCTCTTCTTTTCAGTGACCAGTATTGCCTGATTCCTAAAGCAAATGACTCTTATGAACCAGTTATTTCAATAAATACCTCAAAAAGACAAGTTACCAGTTTTAATCATGAGTCTTATAAGATAAATTTCTTTTATAAGTAACTAAAGTGGACATTATAACTAAAATATATCCAAATAAATCAAATCAAATCAAATGTAACACTTTCTTTTCATCTCTACTGTCAGTCTACGGTGATGAGCCGCAACGAGATCGAACAAGAGTATGAGGGCCTGGTGAAGCGCTCGGAGCAGCTCCTCTCCTCAATGCAGAAGAAGAAGCAGGAGCAGGAGGAGACGGAGAGACTCAAGCGCATCCAGGAGGAGATGGAGAGAGAACGAAAGAGACGTGAAGAAGAGGAGCAGTTACGCAAACAGGAGGAAGAAGACCGCCGCATGTGAGTCACGTCGCAAGTTTCGAATAGGATGAACCGTACATTAGGTCAGAGTCCCAGTGCATTTGAAAGAAGAACAGGAGCTGAAAAAAAGGGTGTGGGAGGGGATTGGCAGAGAGATTAATACATCACTGAAGGCTTCGGCTTGACCTGCTCTCTCTTATGCATTCTCCAGAGTCTGCTGTCATGGACAGCATCTGTCATCGTTTTACAAATCAGGCCATGATGATATTTCTATGTTTATAGTCTTGTCAAAGAATATTTAGTTCCACACTAGTATACGCAACAACAGCAACTTTTATGCTGCTTGCTTTGTTTGGTGCAGCCCTTCTAACCCTGAAACCCATATGGATTACTAGATTATCTGGATTTAATTATTTATGAACATACACATTTATGTAAAGCTTATCGCGCAGTTGTCATTTAAGCAACATCTCAGAAATTTCAAACCTTCTCAGGAAGTTTTAGGTAACAAATGCAATTAGATCACAGCTTTATAAGCAATTGCCACTCCTTTTATTCAAAAAGCGCCATGCAAGCTTTTAATTATGTCATTTAACAATGATATTAAATTATATAATAATTATATATATTATAGTATATAATATATTAATAATACATAATATATGCTGTATGGTATAGAATATAGTATATAATAATATATCTATATATATAAATATGTATAAATATAAGAAGATATAATAATGAATTTGGTCTTAATGAGATGGAGAAGATGTTTTAGCATGGCCCAATTTTACTCATTGAGAGATACTGCTTTTACTACTCTTTTACCTCATTGATTTATTGGAGCCAACATTAGCTGTATAACTCCAGTCGACGTAAATTAAAACATTACACTTAAGTTATTTGCACTCTCTCTATGTAGAACTTTTTAAGAATACTGTCTGCTGTGCCATTATAAAATTGAACCTGTCCCTTATAAAATATATTGTGATGTTCTTTGTTTCCTGACCAGATAGCAATACAGTGTTTTAAAGCTAACTTTTGCATTACACAAACATACCAGGTACAGTTATTTGATCATTTTATTTATATACATTACCAATGATGACATTTTGCAAAATAACTTGTAAAAATAGAATATTCATTCTTTTGTTGGCCCTCACTAAATATCAAGGGTTTGATATACAGTGGGGTCCAAAACTTTGAAAGGTATTAATTTAACATCCTATTTAGACCTAGAAATTGAGGATTTTTAGGATTATGATGGACTCTAAAATTAGTTTAAAAATAGGCATACTGCCATTCAAAACTTTCTTTCTTATATATATATATTAATGCTTAACTTTGATAATAATAAGAAATGCTCTTTGTGTAGAATGTGCACTAAATTAGCACATAAGAAAGAACATATTAGAATGATTTATAAATGATTATGTGACACTGAAGACTAGTAATGGCTGCTGGACAGCTTTGCCATCACAGGAATAAATTACATTTTGAACTATATATTAACATAGAAACATACACTATAACATGACCTTTTGATTTGTTCATGTCAGCTCAAGTACCGCTGTCAGTAAATCATAAGGCGGACATACAATACGGGGACAACTTTTCTCCGACGGTTTTGTTAATAATATAATTTGTAATTAAAAATGACTTTTGGACCCACTGTAATGCAAATCACACTCCTTCATTGTGAGCAGCAACCATTCATTTGAAATTGTATCTTTACTGTACCCCTCCATCACCCTCATGTTTATTTCGTGAAAGTCTCCCTATTTTCAAGGGCGAAGATTTGGCAAGGATGCATGTTGAATATCAATACCCAAATCCATGATCAACAAAGTACAAAGAAAGATGCAGCAGATTTAGTTTGCTGTTTGTTAGATGTATATAAATGCATAGGGCTTTTGATATGAAAATGCTAACATTTAGTAACGACGCTCACCAACAATGCTCATAGCGCACTATTCAATTTCAGCTGCTATTGAAGGGACTCGCTTGCACTAAAAAGATTAGATGCAGTCCACGTTTCTCTTTTGTGACAGTTGTGAATCCACCTGTGGGTGTTTTCACATCTCTTCCTGTGGGTCATTGATCAGGAGGAATAATTCCCCGCAGGCTGGAGTAACTCATTAACGGTCCACCCTTCATCTCTCTCCCATCAGGAAAGCCGAGATGGAGCAGAAGAGGAAACAGGAGGAAGAGGAGAGAAAGAAAAGAGAAGAGGAAGAGCGAGTCATGCAGGTGTGTATGTGTATACGTGCTCCCTCTGTGTATTGATTCCTCTCCTCCGCTGACTCCTTCGGCAAACCAAATGCCCACTCCGTCTCACACTGGCATGTTCAGAGCTGGCCGGGACTGGCTGTTCTGCAGGCATAATCATGACTGTATTGAGCTGCCACAGCGGCCTGTGGGTTTATTCATCAGCCCCTGCTTACCTCCTGGGGCTGGATTATGCTGCGTCTGCGGAGTGAAAGTCCTATGTCTCCTCTCTCCTGATGGTGATGCTGTGTTTGGGGGCTTGGCTGACTTCCCTTGCGCTGCTCCCTCTAGATGTATCGCCCTGCAGAGACGCTTTGTGCCCATGCTGCCCGGAAACTGTTGCACACTCTTCAAAGGCTTCTGTGCTGCTATTCTATTCTATTCTATTCTATTCTATTCTATTCTATTCTATTCTATTCTATTCTAGGGATAAATCTGGTTCAATGAATTTTCGATCTACCATTTTATATTAAAACGTAAAACCCTTCTGTTCTGAGGGTCCTTACAAATTAAATTTTTCTTGTGACAATTTCACTGTTCTATTTTTTAAACACTATTATTTATTAAAGCATTCTATTCTATTCTATTGTAGGGATAAATCCGGTTCAATCCATTTTCAAGCTACCATTTTATATTGAAACGTTCTGCTGTTTTATTAAAATTCACTATTTTATTCTGATTCAGTTGTTCTGAGGGTCCTTACAATTCTATTTTTCTTCTGTGCCAGTTCTATTTTTTCGACGCTGTATTATTTATTAAAGCATTCTATTCTATTCTATTCTGTTCTATTCTATTCTATTCTGAGAATGATTTAATTTCTTCTGTGCCATTTTGATAGCACTTTACAATAAGGTTCCATCAGACATTTGTTGAGATGAGCTAACAATGAACAATAATTCTGTAGTATTTTATTATATTAGTTAATGTTTCAACATTTACTAATACATTTTTAAAATCAGAAGTTGTATCTGTTGACGTATTTAACAATAACAGTAATACATTCTGAACTCACATGAATCAACAATTATATTTTATAAACTACAATTAATATTGATTGTTGGTTGATGTTAGATAAAACATGAACTAATGTTAACAAATGAGCCCTTATAAAATCTTTTAAGCCTATTTCCATTAAATGATTTTATTCCATATTGTGCCAAGTCTTTCTCTCTTTCTTCCTCTATCTTTCTTTTCCCCTTATATAAAAATGATCAATGTTTATTCTATCACCTTGCCTTGAAAATACAATTGTTTCTGTTAACTTCAAAAATACCTTGGGAGTCCTTGAATGAACTGAAACCCTTTGCAAAAGAAAACATTTGCAGTTCACTCAAAGACTGTTGTCACACTGTTTATAAAATGTTTATCACTGTTATTTTCAGCCATAATACATCACTCTGTTTTCCACCAAGTCTCTCCTGCTTTTAGCAGTTTGATTCATAGCTCAGATTTATCATGACCAGTGTGTCCCAGACTGTCCTCACACATCTAAAACCACCCTGTTCATTTCATTTGTTTTTATTCTTTTTCCTTTTTTCATTTAGCACAATCTAGACGTAGAATCCCAAGCCGGCTGGCTGCAGTACAGTCTCGATGATACACCCAATCATACTTTAGCACACAGCAGGAGCGTAATGGCTTAATATCCTTTCAGTGGGCAGTGCTATAGATGGGTTACGGTGCGTCGGGGCAGGGCCGGCCCACTAATCTCTCTTCCCTCAGATGTACCAGACGCCAGCGGATGAGGAGATTGAGGGAATTCTGTAGCCTGCCTTGAACAGCATCATAGTGATTGCGCAGAGAAATGTTATGACCAAAAGGCTGCCGCAACCTTTCTTAAAGTCAGCAAATCAGGTGTGAGCTGGTATACGCTTCTAAATTGAACTTTCTTTTTTTCCGATCAAAATATTCCTCATCTGGCACTCGTGGGCATATCAACATTTTCGTTAAACAATTCCTGTTTAAACAAGAAATGTATCAACACTTTTCCAGCTAATGCCGGTGTGACGTACATTTACCCCAACCCTTCATTTAGGCAAGAGGAGAACTGGTCCCCTGACTGACTGAGCTTTTTTCTCCTCGATTTCTCTCACCTGGTGGAGTTTGGGTTCTTTGTCTCTGTCTGATTTTGTTTGCTTAGTTGGCTCTAAAAACACTTAATATTCAGTACTGCCATCGATTTGACAGCACTGATACTGTCAGATGAGAGCAAAACTTGAACGGAATTGAGTTGAATAATGACACTACTGTCTCCTTTATAGCTGCTTTTAGCTAAATCAAATTTATTCATAATTCATGAATTGTTCAACATCGATGCTGTTGTTGAACTGAAATGAATGAACATTGAACTGACTCGAAGGGATAGTTCACCCAAATATTTCTTTCTTATGTTGAACATAAAAGAAGATATTTTGAAGAATGCTGGTAGTCAAAATATCAGTTGATGTATTTCTTTCCCTACTATGGAACTCAATGGGGACCAACAACTGGTTGGTTCTTCAAAATACCTTCTTTTTTATGTTCAACATAAGAGAGAATTTTATACAGGTTTGGAACAACATGAGGGTAAATGAAGCTGAATAACAACACTATTGTCGTCAGTTGAGGTGATTATCGCTAACTGAATTTTTTTATAATTAATTTACACATTTTTTGAACTGAACTGATCCAACATTGAACTGACTGGAGCTGAATAATAACAGCTACAGAATTTTGGATTTGCCTCATTTTTGAAGTTTGCATCATTGATTCTGTTACTTTCTTGTTTAATACTGTGAAGCTGTTTGACAGTGCAGAAACGGCGCCCGTCAAACCATTAAATGGGGTCCAGGCTGGGTTTTACTGGTTAGTTCTGAATAGGTGCTGATCTAGCTAGCTGCTCACCAACAAAATTTAGCAAATCAACTAGCATCTATGTTGTGAAAATGGTGGTTTTGCTTGAGGACACCAGCAAACAAGCATACAAAAGTCTTTTCTTTTTTAATAGGGATGGTGTCAAACTCATTGGAATTCTTCTTTGGCCCACCAAATATGCTCAAATATGTGGTCATTACCGTCGGCACCCCTGCCGGCACCCATTTGTATGCTTGTGTCTCTGTGTGTTGCCATCCAGTTGGAACTGAAAGAAGGCACAGGTGTGGCAAACGCCGAAGGTGTTGAGATTGTGTGTGTGTATTATTGATTTGTGGGAATGTATGTTTGTTCCAGGGTGAACTTGAGATGCAGCTGGCTTTGGAGCGGGAGGAAGAGACTCAGAGACAGACCGTCTTGGAGCAGGAGAGGAGGGACAGAGAGTTGGCCATGAGGATCGCTCAGAGCGAGGCAGAACTCATCCAGGATGAAGCTCAAATGGACCCCAGCTTGCGCAGGTACGCACACACACACACACACACACACACACACCATAATAAAATAATAAAGTCGACATCTCAAGCAGCGTAACCGGGTGAAATCAAACAAAGGAAGACTCCACGCCAGGTTGTGCCCTGGTTACCATTCATAAAACGCACATAAACCGCAGATATTTTTATATGGAGATTTCCATCTGAAAAGCCCCTGTATGGTCTCAAGCGGCGACAGAACAACAAACAATGAACAAGGTTCTGCCAGACAGCGTTACATAAATGCCATGAATCATTTTTACTGCAGCCAACTCGTGTGTCTACAAAAGCAGGTAAACAGAAACACAAGATGCCTGCGGTGCAGCACCGAGAGTCATATTTCATTTAGTTAATGGAAGTGGACAAAGAAGTGTTGCCTGTTCCTACTTTATGTATAATAAAATAAAAGGCTGTTCTGCTGTTATTACACGTGCTAACTGGGTGCTGAGAAGACCGTGTTGTCATCCAAACCTTTTTTTTTTTTTTCTGTGCTTCCTCTCCCCTCCAGTGACGGTACCACAGGTGTTTGGTTCTTCACAGAGATGTAAGAGCTAGAACAGGCCTCTTTTTCCCCTAATTTTCCACTTCATTGGGTCTAAACACAATTACCCACAATCACGTCCTGTCCTAATCTCACCACAACCTAGATAGAGGATTACTCATAGAAAGTCACAGCAAACAATGGGCTAATTCTTAGTTTTGATATTAACCTAAATACTTCATAAAGTACTTGAATACATTTTTTTCTTGGAGTTCTTGGATTGAATATAGAGACTTAGCACGTGGTTATATTTGTAGATTTGTGTTCCAACAGAAATGGAGCATGAACCAATAAAATCAAGAACATAACTTGAGGATTGAAGTCTTTTTTTTTTTTTCTACAGGTGTTGACCAATTACAGTTCTCTTAAAATCATTCTTACTGTTGTCCATACTTTGAACAAACCCCCAACACCAAATATTAGGGCTGTCAATATTAGGATGGGAATTATGTTAATCGCGATTAATTGCATCCAAAACAAAAAGTTTGTGTTTACATATTGTATGTGTGTATACTGTGTATTAAGTATATATAAATATACATTCATACATATATGTATATATTTAAGAAATATATGTAATATATATTTATATATAATATAAATCACATATAAATATATGCACAGTACACACACGTATTATGTAAACAATTAATTGCGATGAATCAATTTAACAGCACTACTAAATATTAATCTTTGGCATTTATACAATAATATACTATTTTTTTTGCTTGACAAATGATAAAAGGTACAAAAATCCCATAAACGTGCACTAAATGAAGCATCCAAGTCATATCTACAGATCAGATTATCATAGAGATTTGAGAATGGGCTCTACGACACAATATAGAATGTATAGGAATGCTCCGGAAACCACTCAGAACACTCTGTTGTTGTGGTAGCAAACAAAAAAATCAAGCACTACTCATGCTTTCCTCAGAAAATGTTAGTAGAAAAAATCATGGTGCTTTTAGGAGTCTCTTATAGGTGTTGATTCATTTCAGTCTTATTTCCATTTTGTCTTTATGTTAGGAGCTCAACAATCCTATTTCCATTTACTTATGTTGCCTCAAAGTATATGTTGGATTTATGCATGTCTCGAGCTCTCAGCATGAATATTTTCAGCTCTGGATGATGGTACTTGAAAAAGAAACTTGGCTTTGCATTTTAGTGTTTAAGGGTTGCTTTAAAAGGAATGAGAATTTTGTTGCAGTGTGTTTATGATCCTCCTTCTTGTGCTGTCATCTGGAGTCATCAGTTTCAATTAGCTTCTAGCAGAGGGAAAACAATAAAATATCATCCTGTTTGGTCTTCTCTACACGTCACTTAGGAAATGCCCCATATGGCAGTTTAGCTGTGGAGTCATTAACCAGAAGCAGTGGTGCTTCTAACTCTGCCTGTATTTTTATAGTAATACTTCTAGAGGTTTGGTTTGTACAGCTCTTTTGCAAAATGTAATGTTTCAGAATTTTTTATTTCATATTGTATTTTCTGCTGAAAGCTATAGTCACTGAATGCTTTAAGTGCTTAAAATGTATGAATATCATTGCTTTACATAAAATATAAAATCAAATGACATCTGCAAACAAATTATGGTAAAATGCAGTCTCAGACACTTTTGTATACTTATCAGTCTTGAAAATGGTTGCACTTCATAACATTTTTGTAGAAACAGCATTTATATGAAATTAGAAATATGTTGTAACAATGTAATATAATATAATATACAGTCATTTTAATATTTAATAAAATTACTTTGAAAACTTCTATTTTAAAATCTTGGAAAATGTGCTTGTACTACAGTATCTTTACAATTAATGTCACATGGTTTGATATTTTGTTATATATATGGGTAGTTGACAAATAAATATTGGACTGTGTCCTAATGGTGTGACATAGCAAAAATGTAGAAAAATAAAACTTAGATGATTAGAGCTTACAGCTCATGAAAGTAAAAAATCCAGTATCTCAAAATATTAGAATATTTCCTAAGATAAATCAAAAAAGGATGTGCAAAACAGAAAAGTTCAAGTTCTTTAAAGCATGTTAATTTATGCACTCAATACTTGGTCGGGGCTCCTTTAGCACAAACTCCAGCATCAGTGAGGTATGGCATGGAAGCAATCAGCCTGTGGCACTGCTGAGGCACAATCAGCTCGTCTTGATTGTTGGATCGACTGTTTTTCATCTTTCTCTTGAAAATATCCGATAGATTCCATATGGGCCTCAGGTCAGGCATGTTTGCTGGCCAATCAAGCACAGTAATATCATGATCAGCAAAGCACTTGGAAGTGGTTTTGGCACTGTGGGCAGGTGCTAAAGTCCTGCTGGAAAAGGAACTCCGCATCTCCATAAAGCTTGTCAGCAGATGGAAGCATGAAGTGCTCCAAAATCCCCTGGTAGACGGCTGCATTGACTTAGGACATGATAAAACACAATGGACCAACACCAGCAGACGTCACGGCACCCCAAATCATCACTGACTTCGGAAACTTCACAATGGATTTCAAGCAGCTTGGTTTCTGTGCCTCTCCAGTCTTCCTCCAGACTCCAGACCTTGATTTCCAAATGAAATGCAAAATTTTCTTTTATCTGAAAAGAGGACTTTGGACCACTGAGCAACAGTCCTGTTTTTTTTTCTCCTTAGCCCAGGTAAGATGCCTCTGATGTTGTTTCTGTTTCAGAAGTGCCTTGGTAGCCCTTTTCCTGAAGACGTCTGAGCGTGGTGACTCCAGCTTCAGTTCACTCCTTGTGAAGCTCTCCCAAGCGTTTGAATCGGCTTTTCCTGACAGTATTCTCAAGCTTGCAGTCATCCCTGTTGCTTTTGCACCTTTTCCTACCCAATTTATTCCTCCCAGTTAACTTGGCATTTAATATGCTTTGATACAGCACTCTGTGATAGTGCTGGGCAGTATACTGGTTCATACCGAACACCGATGTTTATTTTTCTTATGATATGAATTTTTAAAATACCGCAATACCGGCATCATTTAAATAACGTTCGGAACGCGACACTGTTAGAGAGAGGTCTCTTTTCACTATTGCATTGTGGCGAGGACACAGCTGTATGTGTTACTAAGCATGAAAGTTCCGAAACTGAAGCTGTAGAATTAGTAGAACATGATGACACAGAAGAACTTATCCACAATATCCACCGCGTGCTACCATCAGCTCCCACGTCTCACACACGAGCGCAACTTAAGCACTATATTTAGCAACTTTCAGACCCTTTTAGCGGCTTTTTTTCAAAGAATATACAAACTTAGCGACTTTTTTGGATAAACCTTATGGTTCAGTTGTAAGATATCGCCAGTGCTGCCCCGCGAGCGTGAGATTTGACTCTCCCGGCGCAGTGTCGCCTCTCTCTGCGTCTGTTCTGTGCAGTGAGCGGCAGAGAAGAAGCAGTGCATTCAGCTGGCCGTACCGCAGCAGACTCGCCAGTAAATGAGTACAAAACAGCGTTTCCAAGCACCTGTCACTTACTGACAGTTTGGAATTATAAATATGAGCATATTTCGTCTGTTAATATTATGCACTTTTTTGTTTGTTGTTTTGTTTGTTTGTTTGTTTTGTTTGTTACTCAGACACAGACAGTGCGCTGCATGAGACAAAAAACTAATATAGCCAAACCACCGCATAGCCGCTCTTTAGTGTAATGTTAGATGCATGTTGATTTTTATCAGACGATGTCGCAATTATAAATGAGTGACTCCTGGTTAACATGTAGGCTATTAATGGGTCGTATTTAGTCACTATTTAGTGTGGAATTTTTCTACAATATTCTCTCATCATGACAGTAAAATAGGGCATTCTAAGTCAATCTACTGCAGTTTTTCCTCTCTCAGTCAGTAGAATATGTGGTTAACACCCGGTCATGCATGAAAAAAATAAATACCATCATATACCGTGAAACCGGTATAGTTTTGAAAAATACCGTGATATAAATTTTTGGTCATACCGACCAGCACTACTCTGTGAACAGCCACCCAATTCAGTAATGACCCTCTTTGTGGAGGGTGTCAGTGATTGTCTTCTGGATCATTGCCAAGTCAGCATGAGCTCTAAGCTTGAATCATCAAAATAAAAAAAACAAAAATAAAAAACATTTGAAATGTTTTTACATCTAATGAATCTATGATAGTTTCACTTTTTGAAATGGGTTACAATTTTTTTTTCACAATATTCAAATTTTGAGATGCACGTGTGTGTGTGTGTGTGTGTGTGTGTGTATATAAAATGCAATAACACTGATACATTTTTAATATGTAGATATTTTTGGGGCCACTGTATATTTTAAAAGGTATTTCCCACCTTAAATAGCTTTAATGGAGTTCAGTACTTTTTGTTATTAGTTTGTAATATAGTAATTACTTTTTTAAATGCTTGCTCGACTGTAGTTTAACTGCTTTGAATTGTGAGCAGCTTTCCCAGCACTGGTGTTGACATTTCATTACTGTTTGTCTGCGTGTTTGTGTTAGCACTCCGCTTACACCTGTATGAGTGGGTTAATCAGCAGGGTTGCTGGTTCAGTGACTTCTCTCGCAGGGTCTCTGTTAAGCAGCTTTGCTCTTCACAGCTGTCAGAGTCGACAGAGTGTCCCTACATCCAGTGTCGCCATGTTCAGCCATGCAAGAGCTCCTCCCAGACACACACTCACCACTCACACTGACAACCCTCTGTCTCTTCTGGGACTCCTGTCACTGCTTTTATATGAGAAAGTTTGCTTTAAGGCTGTAGGGTGACGTCATCACTTTATGACTTTAAATCTTGGCCTCAGGTACTGGAATAATTGTCTTCAGAAATGATTTGGCTCGGGAGATTGCAGGTCTTTCTTAAGTAGGATGAGAATTATGAGCTTGTTATTGAAGTCACCTAATCAAACAACAATCTCTCATAAGGTTATCAGGGTTCATCATTAGCTGTGCTTATCATGGCATCATTATTATTCCTCATACCATTATACTTGGGGTTAGAGGTGTAGGATAAATTCAGATCAGGCTGTGAAAAAAAATCTCATAGGTTTACATTAAAGAAGGGATGCTACAGCAACTACCCAGAACACCCCAGTATCAAACACTGAGAACACACAGCAACTACCTAGTAAGACCCTAGAAACATGGTAACAAACATTCGGCACCTAGCGGTGCCTGACAACAACTTAGAAACTTGTTGAAAACTTCCCAGAACACCTTAGCATACACACATATCCCTGGAAACCCGCAACCAGTTTTGCACAGGCAAGGTTAGGGACGGGTTTGGTGGTATGGGTAGGTTTAAGGGTGGGATAAGGTGTAAGGGATGGGCCAACAGTGTAATTATAAAAGTAACACAATAATTGCATTATTGCATTACCAAATGATGGCATTGGTATCACCAGATATACAATAGTCAACATTTGAAGTGGATCAAAAAGGTTCATCAAAGTTGTCATAAGACAAGAATGCATTTTGGTTTTAGGACAACTTTGATGAAAGGTTTTGATCCACTTCAAATATTGACTACTGTAGATCACATTCACTGCTTATTTATTTCTTCAGCCATCCAGGACCACCTGAAACCATATCAAAAACCTACATGCTAAAAATTGTGATTGCATAGTACACAAGTCCTGAAATTGTTGTATTTAGTGGTGCCATTAGGATAACAATCAGGCTGGTGATGGTTTTGCAATTGCCCCACAGACTCCTCACAGACCTTGTGTGTCTTTAGTAAAGAAGAAGACGATCCCTGCTCTGATTGGCTTAGAGCACCGTGGGAGTCAAGATTGCAAAAACCCTTGCAGAGCTCACGTGCGGCCCTCCCTCGCTCACCATGAACCATCATTAACCGCCATTAACAACCCTTGCTGTTGTGGCTCAGTGTTGCCAAGGCTGCATCTAATTTGCTCAGTGAGGTGTTAATTTGGCATGATCCATGCTATTTCCATGTCAATACAATTTTCAGAGAGAATGTATCTCCACGTTAGCAGAAGGCCAATTAATCATCTGATTGTGCTGTGGCCTAGGGAACGTTTAGCAGCTGGTAACAGGAACTTAGGAGATAGATCAGAACCTATGGAGAAATATGAAGCTAAGAAAAACTCAAAATTGCTCCTCCTCTGTGCAATTTCAGGGGTGCGCAGGTGCAGGCCAACAAGGTGGCAGCTGGGGTGAAGAAGTACGACCTGAGCAAGTGGAAGTACGCTGAGCTGCGAGACGCCATCAACACCTCCTGTGGTAAGAGCAATCAGTCCTCTCAATCTGATCGCAGAACTTCCTGCTCACCTGAAGCTGTTCATGTCAAAAAGCATGTCATTTTGGAGATTGGAGACTGACATGTACTATTTTTAGAGAGATGGAGGGACTAGCATGTAATATTTTGAAGATGGAAAACTAGCATGATGGAGATTGCGACAGCACAGCTTTTTGGAAGTGACTGATTTTGTAGCTTGCTCTCAATCCATAATTTATTTTGAAAGTTAATGCATTATATATGCTGTGTTTTTATTTGCAGATTTGTTTATCTGTCTTTTATGGTAGTTGAACCATTAATCACAAAGACTTAAATCCATTTTGTGCTTCACTGACTTTTTGGTCTGTTATGTTGGTTTAATTTTCAGTTGTCTCTTGACTCAGGAATAGTTCACTCTAAAATGAAATTTATGCCATAATTAACTCACCCTTTTGTCAGTTCAAGCCCATATGGTTTTCTTTCTTCTGTGAAACATAAAATCAAGCCATGCAGACTGCTTTTATTTTGGTGCTTTTTTTTTGGCATTTCCCTATAAATATTCACTTTTATTGTATGGAAAACAGCAGCTATGACAGGGGTCACAAGTCCTGCTCTTGGAGGGCTAACATCCTGCAGAGTTTCGCTCCAACCGGCTCCAACACATTTGCCTGGAGGTTTTTAGTGAGCCTGAAGACATTGGTTACTTTGATTCAGGTGTGTTTAATTAGGTAGGAGCTATGGCCCTCCATGAACATGTTTGGACATCCCTGAGCTATAAGACATTCTGATAAACATCCTACAGTATTTTGAATTCCATTCAAGAGAGAAAGTGTTGCAGATGTAGAAAATTTAGGTTTAGCATATTGGTAACTATTTAAGCTAGGAAACTTATGGTCTTAATTTAATTGAACGTCGACAGACTTTCTAACAGTTGTTCCGTGTTCATGTTCAGCACGAGCCTGAACACTTAAAATGAAAGGTCATGTGAAACTTGGCTCGTTATACATGACAATGCAGTATGTAATCTCTCACCCTTGTAGATATAGAGTTGCTGGCAGCATGCCGAGAAGAATTTCATCGTCGTCTGAAGGTGTACCATGCCTGGAAATCAAAGAACAAGAAGCGAAATACAGACACTGAGATGAGGGCTCCCAAATCGGTCACTGACTATGGTAAGATATGACCTGTTTCCCCAAGACAATAGGCCTGCACGGTGGCGGAACAACAGAATTCAAATTGTCACAAGTCGTATGTAGCTGGTGATTTCATTTGTAATGGCAAAAGGTGATTCAGCATAATATTTATTCTGGAAAGATACTCTTCTGAAGTCCTTTTTTATGTGAATGTGTGCGTCGCAGCAGTTTCTCAAGGTTGAATGTGCACTTTTTGTTTGTTGTTCTTTTCAAGAACCTTGCGGCACATTTTGTGATTAGCGTTAGCATTGTCATGCACACAATGCAGACAGCTAAAAGCACATCTAAAGGCACTCACTGCCGTTTCAAGGAAATCAAACCTCTCTCTGATTTTCCCACTTGAAAGGCACGTCACAGTGTTTGGTTGCTGGAAGACTTTAGTGCTTTTTAAGTGTTTGCTCGTGCAGAACAAACAGAAGATTTAGAGTTCCGTGACCTGCAGGTCCTCTTCAAACTCTCAGGCTCTCTTGTTGTGAAATCCTCAGATGTGTCTTACCTTCAAACAGTGGAGTGTTTGTATCAGGTGCATGGGGCTTACGCTGCTTCTCTCTGAGAGATGAAATCAGGCTTCTGGCTTTGCAAAGTCAATATTGAAGTGCTGAGAACTTCTCTGAGAACTTTCTTGACATTATGCCGACCTCTGAAGCTATTTGATCTTTAGGGATGACGGATTTAAAATGCGTACTTCTTTTTATGATGCCACTCATGTCTGGTTAATATATTTTTGTGAGCATAAAGTATAAATAGATGGTTTGATGTAAAGAATTTGATTTGAACAAATGCTATTTTGGTGTTTAACTCATACCATTTGGGGAACAAACATGAAAGATGCCTCAAATCAAAGTGTGTTGAGGAGAGATGTGAAGAGACCTATCTTAAAGTGCCCCTATTTGAAATGTTCGGTTTGAGTTCCCAACAACATGGTTACATGCATGCAAGGTCAAAAAACACTTTTGTTTTCTTATAATGTGCATTTAAATTTACCTTATTTCTCAACAACTCTTGAACTATTTGTTTGAAGATTCATCTTTCCAAACCCCTCCTTCGCACGAGGCTACTCTGCTCTGATTGGTCCGATGACCCAGTCTGGTGTGATTGCGCATGGCGGAAACGGAATGTCGTAAAGACTCAAACAATGGGTATAGGCGTTAGCCAAACAGACATGAAGTACTAATAAATCACTGACTCCAAGTAATAAGAACAACAGACATTCTATACACAACACACAAAACTACATATTTTGCACTCGAAAGAAAATTAAAGAAACAATTAATAATCATATTTACAGTTTGTGATTTGAATGCCCTTACCCATCTTTCAAGGACAACCGGTTTACGAATATCGTGTTGAACTCACGTACGGCAACACAGCAAAAGTTATACTGCTGTGGGATCATAGTAAAGATGAATTTAACCTCTGATTCTGCACAGCCTCATCCATTGGAAGTGAAAATAAACCAAGGTTCAAGTTTTCGCAGGATGTCCACGTAGAATGTAGGCAGGCATTATGCAAATGTGGTAACTTGTGAACTTCATGAAAATGGAATTCAAATTTTAAACGACTCGTTTAAGCGATTGAGAGTTGACTCTTTCTTTTGAGAGGCCACAACTTTGATCCACTTTCAGTTTTGCAACTTTGTAGACTGTTTACATTCACATACAGCTACATTGCACTTAAAAATCCATAATAGGGACACATTAAATGAGAAGGACCTGAAATGGAATGATATGAGTTATAAAGACTGCAATATGATATGCAACCTGGCCTTCAATGGAGAACTTGAAAGGAAAAGCATCTAGTTGGAGATATGGTGCTGATATACTGTATTTCAGGTTCATTTGGATGATGTACCATGGGGGTGAGAATTTAAGTTGGAAAAAAAATATGGCACCATAGCAGAACAGAATCTTACAGGAGAGGGACTGAAATTTCAAGTAGACCTCTACCTGCTGGTTTTTGTGAGTGGGACAAAATGTGAGAGAAACAGGTGGGACAAATTATAACTTTTTAAAAAAAAAATTCCTGCAGTGGGCAGAAAAGAGAGAGAACTCTATACAAATCCATCCCGTGCCGAACTCTAGGTGCACCTCCCAGAGCAACCACAAAAAAATGTACTTGGAACACTTTAGCAATTTGATTGCAACCAACCCAAGGGCCCTAGAGTCATGGCAGCAAGTTTCGAGTGGACAAATACCACTATCAGATTTTTTTTTTAATTTAAAAAAAAAAAAATTATTTTATTTTTAATTTTCTCTTATATTTCTTCAGCCCAACAGAACCCCGCTCCACCCGTCCCAGCCCGGCAGCAAGAGATTGCAATGAACCGACAGCAACGTTACTTCCGCATTCCCTTCATACGACCCGCGGACCAGTACAAAGACCCCCAGAACAAGAAAAAAGGCTGGTGGTATGCTCACTTTGATGGGCCCTGGATCGCCAGGCAGATGGAGCTTCATCCAGACAAGCAGCCAATCCTCTTGGTAGCAGGTACCAAAGGCCTTCTTCAGCACTACCTAACGTTTTGATAAGATAAAACTAAAATTTTCCCCTACTGTGAACAATGAATTCTTCAGAATAGAAGCAGGATTTGAAAGATAAAGCATTTGAAACCGTTACTGGAGTCTTATCTGCGGATGTGAGGTGTGTACTCGGGCATAGCGTGATGCCTTTTATCCTTTGCTGTACCCAGGTAAGGATGACATGGAGATGTGTGAGCTGAGTCTGGAGGAGACTGGGCTCACACGAAAACGTGGAGCAGAGATCCTCCCGCGCCAGTTTGAGGAGATCTGGGAGCGCTGCGGTGGGATCCAGTACCTGAGGAACGCCATCGAAAGCAAGCAGGCCCGACCCACCTACGCAACCGCCATGCTCGAGAACCTTCTCAAGTGAACATCCACCGTTCCTCCTCTTGGTTTACATGATCTATGCACGTGTAGATGTAGACGGTAAAGTGGGGTAGCTAAAACAAAGGGCTGCACAACTCTAGTGGAAGCAATTGCTGTCTAATTTACTTTTTTGTTTGTAGTTTGTTCTTCATTTTGCTGTGAACTTAGAAACCAGTCTTCATACAAATCCGAGACTTGCTTGAATCTGTTGCTCAGAGATGCCTTAAGATTTTCAGACCTAATTCATATTTCAAAGGGATGTTGTTGAAATATCACACTCATGCAAATCTAAAATACACTAGGTGCAATCTTTCTAAAAGGACATATTTCAGTAAAAATCTTTCAGTCACATTACTGGTATAGGTGAGGTGGATTATTTGTTACGTGTTAAAACGCGTTTGAGCATCCTGACTAGCCCGAGCAACACTGGCTTAGCCAGTGGCTTAGTTTGGGGGCAGATATGCCCCTTTTTTTTGCAGTTCCATCAGCTAGTGCTGCAGAAATGACACACTTCGACCTTTAAAATAAAATTATCTTATAAGACTTAAATGGACATTATTGTGGAGAAACATTTAATATTTGAATACATTGAATAACTAGTCAAAGTATCCTTAATTTAATCAGATGATGGTGGTAAAGGCCAATGAGGATCATGCACTGGAATAAATTAGGTTGTAATATTTTGTCTCACCTGTGGTTTCCAAGAAATGCACCATCTGAAATAGCCTTTACATCTATTTGATAATGAATTTTATAGATGCGCTTAAAAGCAGCTTTAGTTCATAAAACATGATATTCACTGCTGTTGTGCATGGTTTTGCTCAGCAATTTTGTACTTAAATCATGGGGATATGCTAAAGGGCGTATTCATTTCTGTTCAATTAAGTGATAATGGCACCTTTGTTAATGATTTGCTGTGAATTCTGTCGGCGTGTGTGGTAGATTTCGCTCACTTTTACATTTATTTATGTACCAACTCAAGAAAATATTACGTTTAAATGAGCTTGTGCTCTGGAGTGTCGCATTATGCGCTTCTCTGGCCCTTTCTTATCTCATTTGGTTATAACTGCCTGAAGAACAGAAGTAATGGAAAAACCAATGACATTCTTAACATTCTGCAAACTTAGCACAGACCAAATTGCTGCATTTGATCAATTTGCTGTCATTATCCAGACATTGTTTATTCATATGCTAATGTTTTTCTCCATTGAGCCCTTTCCTAATTAAATGGTGTCATCTTAAACTATCAGTTTATGCATAGTATAATTTGTTCATTATTTGTTTCTTGTCTTCTGGGTTAAATATACTCTGATTTTCTGGCCGCTGTTGCTCTGATCACTTTGCTAGACCAAAATAAACACGTTCCATATGAAATCTGGGTTATGTTTAGATCTTTGCCTTTGTAGTTATAAAGAGTTTTGGCTTTAGTCAGGGACCCTGACTATTATCATGAACAGTGTTGGGTGTAACGCGTTAATAAGTAACGCGTTACTGTAATTAAATTACTTATCCACTGAAAAAGTAAAGTAAGGGATTACTGTTCATTTTTAGGTAATTTAATTACAGTTACTTATAAAGTACTTGCGTTACATACAGTAAATAATTTCAACAGTTCTAAAAGCAATATTGAATTTGAAATCTAAATTTACCGTCTAAAGATATTGAATGCAACGGCTTTAACCCTCCGCGTGCGGGTGCGTTCACTTTCAGATTTTCCTGATTCACAGAGAAACCTTAAATACTCAAATCAGGGCCGGCACCAAGAGGGGGCATTCGCGGGCAGAGTTACGGTGCCCCCCACTTTCCATCCTCTCCCCTTCTTGCTGAACGTGATCGTTTCGAAAGCGAAAGTGAAACCGGTAAAACAGCGCACATAAGAAAGCGATTGCACGCTTTAGCGAGCGTCAGAAACTGCACGCAATCACAGATTGCACGATTCCCACCCCCCCCCACCCCACCACACACACACACAAAACGTGATTTGTGCCGCCCCCCCCCCCCCCAGAAATTCAAATGCCCCTCTGATGGAGGTGCCCTGGCGCCGGATACATATAAGAATCAATAGAATCTAAAAATCTTGAAGTGTCTACTTGACACTTGAACGAATTCAAATTAAAAACTAATGTTTCTGATTATGCAATCCGTATGAAACTAGAGCAAGGTACAGTCTTTCCCGTGTCTGAGCTCATTATATGCAGTCACCTGCGCGCATATGCCCTCACCTAGATACGAAAAAAATGTAAAATATTAAGAAAAAAAAAAAATCATCTAATATTCATCATTTTTGAAAGAAGACCTGCTATGAGAAATTTACCTCATAAGAACAGCGCGATCTGACATTATTCAGCAGAGAAGATCATTTCTGTAATTTATTCTTTCCTACATTAGTTAACGTGTTATTTTGACATAAACCTGTACAGATTTTACTAGTTGGGCTTTTCCTGAACCTCTTGCCAAACTGAAATGTATTGTTTAACTTTTAAGCCTTTTTGTTATTCAGATATTTTGCAGAGTATTTCTATTTGTTAACCAAAGGTGGTTACATTTTTTTCATAATTTTTTTTAAGTATTACAGTTGTTTTAAAGCTAAAAGGCTAAACTATTCTATGTTTGACTCGAATTGAAAGAATATAGAGTTTAATTTATATTAAGGTTTATAGGGATTTTAAGATGTAGCCTAATTAGCGATTTGAATAATTAAGTTACTTATTGAGTAACTAAGTTACTTTTCAGATAGAGTAATTAGTAAAGTAATTTAAATACAATATTGATGAAGTAATTAGTAACTGTAATTAATTACTTTTTGAAAGTAACTTACCCAACACTGATCATGAACGATTCATCATTGCACATGAAAATTTAATCACACTCATGACTATATGGATTTACTTTATCTGCAGCCGAAAGACACAATCAGAAATACCTTTTATGTTTCATGTAGAAACAAAGAAACCATGACCACGTCTGTATTTTTGTCTTTTTATTCCCCTTAGGAGTTACAGAAATACTGTGTTAAATTCATTTTCTTTGTTTGGGACACTGAGGATAGACTAGAAAAGATGACTAGAATCTATTTTCTATTTAAGATACAACCCAGTGTATCAATTTGTAAATAAATACCTCATTGTGAGGGAGGAAACAAACCTTTGAGAAGGGTTCAAAGCATCCAACATGTTACATGTCTCATAGTTTACAATTTTTTGCAGGTAGACTTAAAAATACATTCAGTACGGATCGAAGTCTTCGTTCCTGGAGGTATTCCTTCAGTTGTCCAAGAGCTTTGCTGATCCTTGAGTATAGAGATTGTTTCATACTCTCACCAAATGTCTTAGAAACCAGCAGAGTTGAGTTGCTTGAATAACACTGAAGAGCTTTGGTGCCACGCTTAGCTTACAAAAACTGTCTGGATATCATAAAACAGTCACTTCAAAGCTGTCACTATCAGGACTCCTAAAAAAACAGCAAGAGGATCTGCTGGACCCCCGACAAGTCTGTAGAAAAACAACAACATGTCATTAAAGAAAATGAAGCATGCATGAGTAATGAAAAATTACCGTACAACACACCTTTTTTTTTTTGACAGTAGCCATCAATTTGCCTTTTCAACATGGATAGCCCAAGGGTGAGTAAATTAACAGGAATTTTTCGTTTTTGGATTAACTCTCTTCAAAGGTAATTTAAGCAACTAACCAGCATTGCTACTATGTTCATATTAGGTACAAGCTGTCAACCGATTACACTTGAGGCATCATAGAGCTGGGTAGGTTACTTACGAACTGTAATCCGTTACTGATTACAAATTACATGACAAACATTTTAGTAATGTAAAACATTACATTTCACATTTTAGGTAATCTAATCCAACTACTTTTTGATTACTTTTAACTCGTTTTTTATATTGATTTAAACAGTTAAATCTTGTACCATGTTGATATAAAAATACAAAGAGAAAGAAAATATATTTCATTAATTATTATTAACAACATGAAGTGCCTTAAACATTACATTACATCAAGGTTTCCCAAACTGGGGATTGTAAAAGAACTGCATGGAGTTTGTGAGATTAATTAAAAGCGGCGTCAAGAAGCGTCCTCTTGCCATTATTTTGTGGTACACGTTATAATTAAAAAAACTTTCGATCTAAGTTCTGCAGGAAAGCCTCAAGCGTACAGCATGTGCTCCCATAGTGCATTGCGATTTCCGCTTCAACAGAAAACAAGCGATGTGTCGATGAAAACAACGATATGTCAAATATTACAATCGATTTGCTTGGTACAGGTAAATATCAGTATGAAATGCATAATTTAAACACGTATTTGTTACTTTTATGCTGAATATACTATCGATAACAGAGCTCTTCAAACATACTAACGTCAGAATCCTCTGTGAACTTCATTATTTGACCGGAAACACATTACTCAGTGAGGCAGCCCATTGATTTTGAAACACCTTCACATTGATGCCTTCATATTTTAGTTGTCAAGCTCAAAACTTGTTTAGTATTCTATTGTTTACACATCCTTCATACTTTGCTAATTTACCAATTCCACTGGAGGACCTACATAAAAGAGGATTACTTTCAGGAATAATCAATGTGTATTAGATTAAGTCACACTTGAATGAATAAACATCTCCAGTCAACTCTCATCCTTCCAGCCTATAAACAATAGCAAATATTTAAGCCTAATAGACCAAATAATGCTGCTTCTGACTTTGCATTACATGCCAAGATATTTGTATAATTAATAACTATTTTTAAATGCATAAATGTTTATCTGCGTTTTGAGATTGTGAAAGAAAAGTGTAATTTTCTGATTTTAAGCAGTGGCGAGAAGTACGCAACATTCCCAAAACATTATTTCCTCTTATATATGATGGTTGACATTTTGATGGGAAAGATTTATCATGATAAATCAGGCTGTCGTGAATATTTACAGTCACTGTTAACATCAAATTGGTTGTTTTCACACCAGCTTACCTCGTTATGTGGTATACACTGATGGAAGTCAACCATTTCTGACATTAACTTTTCTGATCTTCTGGTGTAGAGTTGCCTGGGGATCTGGGAAAGGAATGACAGACCACCATCAATCCTGAACAGTTTAAGTGGAGACAAAGTCTTGCCAAGCAAAGAAGCAAGGTACATTTTTTGGCACTGTATGATAATCCAGACTGTCAATATTTTTAAGAGCAAAACATCTGTTGCAGGAAAAAAATGACTTATTATTATTCATAATATCATTAGATTAGACAACTACAGATGCACTAGTCTAAATGAGATGCAAAACCCATGCATGCTGTCAATCGTTTCTGGTATCTTCTTAGCAAAATCCTTTCTTAATGTTGCATCCTTGAACGTCTCAGAATAATTATTGGCATTATTGTGTTTGTTTGAATACATTGTGTCTTTAACTTGTTTATAGAAGAAAATACATTTTAGTTTGGAATCTATTTTATAGTGAATATGTTATATTGTTTTAAAAACGGCGTGATACGGATGCATGGGTTTTGCTGATGTGTTCTCTTTAGTTTCTTCTAGACAAAGAAACACTGAAGAAACAGCTGATTCACCAAAAGCAACATATTTTTGCTGAAGTTTCTGGCTATACAGTCCTGCCCTTTGCATGATTATAGTCTGTCAAAGTTGATTTGGAGTGCATCGTTTTCCTATTCCTTGAGGTAATCTAGTGCAATGTCTAAAGTATTTTGAGGTAATTTGATTTTATTTATCGATTTTTTTTATTTATTTTTAGATTGCAGATAATATATTCTACAACATATATTGCATATATTCTCATTATGTGGCTAATATGAATCCCAGAATAAATATGCTGTAAAAGATATGCATCTACAGTATATCAATCTATATCACTGTAATCTCTCCACAACCTTTTGCTGCACACTTTCAGTTAATGTCCCTTTAACTGGTTATTATTGAGATTATTACTGAGATATTCAGAACAAAATATGTTGCTTCATACATTTTTAATGAAAAGGAATAGAAATACTGTTCAAAAGTTTGGGTTCAGAAAGATTTTGAAAGAAATTGCTACTTTTTATTCAACAAAGATGTGTTAAATTGATCAAAAGTTTTTTTTAATTCAAGGAACTGCTGTTCTTTTGAACATTTATATTCATCGTAAAATCCTAAGAAGAAATTTTTCATTGTTTTCACAAAAATAATTTTTTGTTTGGACATTGCAGGAATAAATTGCAGTTTAAAATATGTGGAAAAAAGTATTAAAATATGAATATTTCACAATATTACATTTTAATTAATTTCTATGCAGCCTTGGTTAGCATGAGAAACTTCTTTCAAAAGCATTTTAAAAACCTTAACAACCCCAAACGTTTGAACGGTATTGTATTTGGGATTATGGTGATATTTCAGCTGTTCAGCATATTGTAGACTCTCAGGATACTAGACTTTGTTCACACTGCACACAAATTTGTTTTGGTTTTCAAATCCTAAAAAATTCACTGAGGGCCATTCAAAAGCAGCTGTGTATTCTGAATAAACAAAAATTCCACTGAGTGAAATAAGATTGTTAACAGGTAACTTTTTTTCTGTAGACTTTATACACAAAAAATGGTGCAAATCTTGGTTCTTCATCGGTTCTTTGGCATGACTGAGGTGCTATATAGCACCGCTACCATATACAGAACCTGTTAAGCCCCTTTAAAGGTTCTTTGCGAGCCAAAGAACCACTGTTGGTGCTGTTTAGCACCATTTTTGTTGAAGAAATATAATGTAATATGGCACCTCTTATGGTTGACTGTATAGCACCTTTAAAGATATGGTGCTATATAGCACCTAAAGTGGTTCCCCTATGGTTACGAGCCAAGAACCACTTTTAGTGCTATATAGCACCAATTATTTTTAGAGTGTAGGCATTACTGTACATTAGACCTTCTAGAACCCAGATAGGAAACCAAATGCAAAAAAAATCATTTTTGCAGTCTGAACAAATCCTACTGTAAATGTGACTGTTGTCAATACAAAGTTACTCATATTAGGAAAAGTTAGTCCATCCTCTCCACAATATCTCTAACGAAGGACATGTATATGATTTAATGAAAAACGGGTTGATTATGGATGTTAGTAGCGGTTATGACATTGATTTAAATACATCATGAAGAATACCATCTTGGCATTAGACTTTACCTCAATACTAAGCTGTAAACTTTCAAGTGATCGAAATGTGCCTTGGCCTGAGTGTTGTGAGGAGGCTGAGTCAGAGGTCATGGGACAGAGCATGCTTGACACATGTGTTAAGACCCCATCGTCATTCTCAAAAACTGGATTTACTCTCATAGTATTACCAAATGGGAATGCAGGTTGTGAACGCCTACAATACAAAGGAGATCAGGTCTTAACACCGGCATGATTAATAAGGGTCACCACTGCCAATCCAAATCTGTGAAGAAAAATCAAATGTCTAAATGAACAGAGAAGAGGAAAAAGAAAACCCTGCTTACACAAGTCTCATGGTCTTTCTGGTCCGTATACATTTCTTGTTAATGAAAATCAAGATGCCTATCACAGCACAGACCACAGAGAGGCTTCCCACCAGGCAGGCTACGAAAAGGAGAGGGTCGACTGGCACAGACACCAATTCGTTGCAGCGTTCTCCGTGGTAGTGCCAGAAATTACCTACAGGACATCTAAAAGTGTTTGAGAAAAAAACATGTTAGAAAAAAATGTGGAACGGATAGAAATGTGTAAGATCCTATCCGTATGATACTCCTCTCTAGAATTTTCAGTGGTCACTTTTTGTTCATTTTCTCAGTCACATAACAAGGGGTCAAGGTTTGGCTGCTTATGTGGTTTACCCCTCAGGTCAAAGCTATAACAACACAATTTTCAATCAATAGTAGCCACGCGTCTGATTAAAACACACATATTTGGGTGATTTAAAAAAAATACAAATTTTCTGACTTAAAATACATTTTTTAGAATTCAGTTAAGTTTGGTTACTGGTCAGACTAAAATCAGTCAATTGTAAAATCAAGTTATTTAGATTTTTTTCATTGAAACGCTGTCTCTCAAACATTAAACAATGCAACACAAATTACACATTTAATTTCCAATGTGAAATAAATAAATAATTAAATGGAATGTATTAACTTTTTCAACATGGTGGGAAAATCACTGATACAATTAATAATCTACAATTAGATAAAATTTTACACACTTGTTGTTAGACCTTGCACTTATTATTATATATAAATAAATATGAATGTCATAAAAAGTGAAGGGGACAAGGTATTCCTGGAGCTTGATGAATATAAACAATAAACCAAACCATATCAAAATTGAATAAACTAATCAAACTGAGTTTCTTGACTATTTTAAAACTTTTTAACGACTGAAACATCAAGCCCCATGTTTATTATCATATTTTGAGAGTGACCCATTTGCAGGCAACATATACAGTATGTTTGCAAATATTTCATTATATTATAAGAAAAAGCATGAAATTTTGTTTTTGTTTTTTTACATAACCGCTCGGTAAAATCACCAAATATGGTACCTGTGCCACTGTGAAGTACCCTTTGTAGTGCACCTCATTTTACCTTATATAACTACCTTAAGGCTACATATGCATTTTAGGGGTTATCAAGGTATAAAATTGTACCTTTTATGGGTACTTCCCCAGTAACAAGCTGTTGTACCCCTAAAGGTACAATTTTTACACACTTTTTTTCTGAGAGTGCAGATGAAGGACTTGTGGCTGTATGCTCAGGTGATTTAGAGTTTTCCTTACATCCTTGTAATCTCTATTGAAATGGATGGATTTGCAGCGTAAACTAATATTGCAGTTTTTTGTCCATGTTAACATACCTGCAGGCCGCTCCATGTCCCGGTATGATTTCACACTGTCCTCCGTTCAGGCAGTATTCAGGCTGTAGGTCACAGATGCTGGTGCAGGGATTGCCGTCCACCGTGCTGTAGCCAGGGTCACACAGACACTCGGGCTCTGAGGTTAACGTGTTCACCACGCAGCGGGAGAACTCGTTACACGCCGTAAACTTACATGGATCGGCGTGATCTGCTGGATTGGACAATGAGAACTAATTGGCTTTGAATGCTTGTGGCCAGACACACATAGATGCTTAAAGACTTAATACAGGTGTGGTTATCCCTTTAGGTTAATGTGGATGCTTTTGTTTACTGTTCTGCCCCTTTCACATTGACAACATTTATAATGCTGCTAGGGCTTTCTACTTCTGAATGTTATTGGTGGACTTCAATAACATTTGAAAATCTCATTACAAATGAGTGAGAGTTTAGTTTGACAAGGAGTCAGTCTTGTTGCTAATAATATGTGGGCTGATGAAATTGCCAAGTCGCATTGAAATTGAATGGCTCCTCATCGCTTTTCCACTGTAAATCACAGTCAGCGTGAACTGAGCTTTCTTAACCCTCATAACGCATTCAGGTCTGTTTTGGCCTAGAAGAGAGAGACAACATTTTCTAATAACTGCATAGTTTTAGTAAGGGAGTAAAACTTTAAGGGTGATTTAAGACCATCAAAATGCACATCATTCATTCATTCTTTCTCAGTTTTTTTTTTTAATTTTTAAGAGATATAACCAGTAATAAAATAAAATAAATAAATGTTACATGTGTGTTTGGGTCATTTTGGGCCCAGGTATGTATGTAGTACCATTTGGTTTCAAAAATGCTTTTTGTTAAATTTCCTATAAAATTATATTAGTGTCAAAAAAAATACTTTTGTAGAATATATTTCTCTCACAAGTTCTGGGACAGTATTTTGATGATAATATGTACACCTATTTAGAATCATTGCAGCATGAATAATTGATGATTCTTTCATCTGAAAGTTAAAGTTTTTGCAATATATTTTATTATTTAGTTTCTTTAATATTTATGTTGTTTTGTTAGAAATATGTAGGTTTCATAAATTTGGACTCTTTTTTTGAGCAGTCATGAGTAATAAAGTCGAAGGAATGTAATTAATTCTCAGATGCATTTTATAAAATTCATACAATGATATATTCAAATAAGAATAATTTGAAAAAAAAAAATATATATATAATATTGCATCAGCTTTTTGGGGTGGTTTATGTGCAATTTTAAATATTAAAGAGAGGTTGCTGATCATATACAATATGGTTTAGTTGAAAAATATGAGGTGGTGACTGTTATATCAAACACATATAGAGATTTTGAATGCATTATGAAGGTTAAAGGGATACTTCACTCGAATATGAAATTTCTGTTATCATTTACTCACCCTCATGTCCTTCTAAACCTGTTTGAGTTTTTTCAGCAGCACACACAAACAATCATTTGGACCCCATTGACTTCCACAGAAGAAAGAGTCATGCAGGTTTGGAACGACATGATGGTGAGTAAATAATGACAGAAGTTTCATTTTTGGGCAAACATTTCTTTAATAAGGAACTGATTTCTCCTTTTGACACGTGCTTGCCTGCTTCCACGTCCACTGATTGGGAGTCGATTTCCAAGTCTAATCTCTTAGACGCCGCATTGCAGAAGTCCTCAAGCACACACTGCACCTTCTCCGTAACATTGTATGGAACCGGTTTGTCTAATTTCATCTTGCTGTTTACCACCACACTGCCGTTCTTGAAGTTCAGAATCTCCAGCTCCTTAAATCCAGTCAGGTTTGACTGTAGATACGGCAGGAGCTGTGGGAAAGCAGAGATAAAAGTGAAATGAGAGAGTTGCGACTGCTCTTTCATCATTGCTGACTAGTGCAGACTGGTTAATTGTGCATGAATGTAACACAGCTCAGATGCAAAACTTTTGGGATTGTCAATTCTGAAGCAATTCCCCTCAATTGCTAGAAACTGAACGATTTTGGCCAGTGTCTGTCTCTCATCCTATTACAATATGCAAAACCTTCTCAGTGCTCATTTCATTCTGCATGAGGAGGGCCAGTTAGAGATAAAGACGGTTGTTCAGGAGAAATAGGGCGTAGCAGCTCAGTCATTCATCTCGGCTCAAGATTTCAAGAGCTTGATTGCACCAGTCACACAAAAGATGGAAGACTTGAGGATATGATTTATTCGCATAAGAGTCACAGAGATTATTAGTGTCTCCAAAATCTCTCAAATTAGATTTGCATGTTATTTATTCATTCACCATTTGAATCTTACATTTTTTGTTTAATGTAATGAATTTAAATGAAAATATCTGTAATAATTTAATAATAAATAGATAATCAGGAATTAACATTTGAGATCTGAAAGTCAATCTTTTTAATTTTCTTTATTAAAATGAAGATGCACTCAAAATACATGTAATGTTTATTTCTTAAATAATTAAATTATTTTAATTAATATTTTAAATTAATAATAAATCAGTTAATAATATGAATAATTTAATAGTGAATGGAGAGTAAACAAAACGAGTGAAGGCCATGTCTGTATAACAGGAGGTAACTAACAATTTCAATATATAATATTCAAAATATAATTCATATTTTAATGAATATTTTAAATATAATTGATGAAAATAATAAATACATTTAATATTTGAGATATTTTAAATCTATTTGGACCATTTCTGTTTGATTTAAAATGAAGGCTTTCATTTAAAATATTAAATATTATTAATAATTTAATAGTGAACATGGAGAGTGAAAAGGAGTGAACTTAACAATTTTAAATATTTAAAAAAAAAATTATTATTCAAAATATAATATTTTAAATATAATGGATGAATATATTAAATACAATTAACGTTTTAGATATTTAAAATCTAATTGTTTGACCATTTTTGTTTAATTTAATTAAAATGAAATGTTTATTTTAAAATATGAATTATTATCAGTCATTTAATAGTGCATGGAGAGTGAGAAAGAGCACAAAAGGAGTGAAGGCCATGTCTGTATAACAGGAGGTAACTCAAATTTTTACATATTTATATAAAAACTGTATTATTCAAAATATAATTAATATTGTAAATTATTTTAATGATTTTTTTATATGATGAATGGATATATTAAAATGTTATCATTAAAATTGTCAATTTGTTTAATTAAAATGAAATGTTTATTTTAAAATATTAAATATTACTAATTGTTAAATAGTGAATGTAGAGAGAACATGGAGAGTGAGAAGGAGCACAAAGGCCTGGCCTGGGATGATGTTGTATTAACCAAGCAAGCACATGTCTGTATAACAGGAGGTAATCGGTATTTAGAGGTAGGCCTAATCTGCCAGTCATGATCAAACTCTCACCTCTCGGCTAAGTGCCAGGGCAGAGCAGGTGTTATTCTTTCCCACAGGGCACGCTGTGACTCAGAGCTCAGCCTCAATCAATGTTACTGTCTAGCTCATGCCAATGTCGTGACCTTTGATTGCCGTCACAGGACAGAAGGAATCATCTAATATATACAGTAGCACTCATTTCCAAATAGCTTAATGAATGAATTATCACAGACAGCAGCATTGTAGCATATCGCTATTCTTGAATACCGATTTCCACACTCTTTCTCACAAGTTGCTTACACTTGTATCTACTGGTTCATAGGGATCTCTTTGAGTGCTGTTCTGTTCCATAACTGATAATATTTAATACTTACATTTTTTTTTTTTAAATGTTATCGTATTTTAAAGAAAAAATGTAATACTTTTTGTTCTCCATGTCCAATCGAGATGGTTGCTACACAAACCAGTAGAGACAGGAGTAAAGCAGCATCCTACAAGGTTGAAGGGCAGAAATCAATGCAAACCTAGTAAAGCACTAAAATATTACAGCCGTCTCTACACAAGCTTGCATGAATTATAAATGGGCAAAATTGATGTGTATGGTGGAAAATCAATGTTCTTTTTGCAGAATTCACAAGAACATAAATATCTAGAGGTTATCAGATTATCCTTTAAAAGCCCATTTATGAATCAATGAACTAATTTTATGGCCATTTTACCTAGATACTTACCAGAGTAGCTTCTGAGCAGATTTTTAGTAGTTCATGTCATAATCCAAAAGTTCTCATAGCACTGGTGTTAGTCTGGTGACTTGGAGCTACAATACAATACTAGTTTGGGCAACCACTTTATTGGAAATTGAGTTTTTGTGTCTTGGGATTTATACAAATGAAAAAAAATATCTTAAAGAATTGCACAAGAGCCTCCTATAAGAGCAGTTTGAGTAAATTATGAAGAAAAAGAAAACTGTGTGCAAGAACAGTTAGGAATGAGCATTATTGTAGTCCTTAACACACGAAAACCAGTCTAGACCAGTCTTAAAAGAGATTGCATTCACCCTGAATCATTCACTATAAGCCACAAAATCAGCTACAATATCTCATTGAATAGCTTTTATTACAAAGAATTAATTGAGCTGTTAATTTGAAAATCAACAAAAGTGCTTTGTCATGGTTGTAACACACTAATAAACAACATTTGGAGACTGATTACATTCAAGGACACGTGTCTCACCGAAGAACAATTCAAAATCATTAGGCTGCCTAACCAACTAAGCAGATTTACAGAAACAAAACTAGACAGCAAGTCCCTGAGGTATTGTTTTTGGCATGCTCTGTGTTTTAGGTCGTTTAATTCAACAAGATTATGAAATTGGTTCCTCTGTGTTTTACACAAATAATAAAAACAAGATTATTTACAGAAAATACAGTTTCAGCATTTGATACGAGCACGTTATTGTTAGTGAGCACTGAGATCCTGAGAAACCAAAATTTGCTCAGAGCAATAAGGCAACATTCACACTATCAAGAATAAAAGAACTAACGAAAAAAATGGTGCAGATTGTAAGCCTTCAACTTTGGTTAATGCTGGTTAGAGAGCTCGTTGATCAGCAGATATTAAAGATCAGTAAAATCAGAAGTGGGAAGTTGTTAGACAAAAGTGCTTGATATAGATGTACCGGTATTGAGGCTAATGTCTTCTGTTCTCTCTCAGTCACTTGACTAGAAGCCTCGGGGTTTGGCGAGTCACTTGGTTCAGAGAATTGCCTCTAGTTGAAAAAACATGATATTACAAAATATAATCTGAATAAAAACAACAACACTTAGTTGTGAAACTGTAAAATGATTGGCCAAGAGGCGGTCTGAAAGTTTCATGTTTGTAGCACTCTTGTACATGTTGTATATGAGTGGTGCAGAGTGTTTTTTCTTGGATGAGTACTGGGTGTTTTGAAAGTTGAAGCATATGTGTTTTCTCTTGTGTTAGGATGGTTCGGGGCAGGTTTTCTCTCCAGTGAGCGTGGAGTGACCGGAGAGCAGAAAATGAAAAGAAGGGAGTCGAGCTGGAATGGAGTGATTATGCATACCTTTGAACAGGGAGGAAAAATTGCTCCACTTATATGCATTTCAAGTTTTTGTTGCATGGGGACATGCAAAGCTTGATGGTTTGGTTTATTCTGGAGCATTTTTTGTTGGCAGAGAAAAAAATATTACAAACTGGTGAAATTTCGTCTAAAAAATGAGGGTACTCAATTCTTACTACTTGTATATTGAACTGTTTTGATCATGGTTGTGATTACATGTGGCCTTACATCTACGGTTGAACTATAACCGAGCTGATATTCAGTACTACACCGCTCTTGCTCGTTTGAGATTGCTTAATTGTTTTGAAATGGCCATACAGGGATTCATTCAGTTTTTCTGTCTAAATTGAAATGTAAGGTAAACAAAGTTCAGAGGAAAACATTTGAAGTGACAAAATAAGTATCCTTGTGCAAAATGTACAGAAATGTAATTCAGTTTTCTGTCAGTCACCCAAACCCTTTATACAAAGGCTTTATAGAAAAATGTATATTATATTTCGAACAACACTGTTCTCAGATGCCATCTGTCAAATCCCTGCAGACAAATGATACACTTTATCTATTAAGTTTTCCCAGCATGCACTGCGGCACAAATGAAAAAAGCTAGCAACAAATGGAGGATAGAAAGGCATGCAGCAAGATAAAGTCAAAGACAAAAGTGTGTTTACCTACCAGTTCAAGAAACGTGTTCTCCAATGATTTGTACTCTGGGGAACTCTTGTTGAAAAGATCCTCCGAAAACATCATATTAGTCACACGTAAACTAAAAAACACCACTAACTCTTTGGCCTGGTTAGAAGCCATCATTGAAGGAGTGGTAACGTAACCTAGAGGACGAGCCGAGGATTGTGGATTCTCATCGACTTCTGAAGGGATTCCACTCCCAGAATCCAGAGTATCGTCCTCCTTATCAGCCTGTTCAACATCTCTGTCAATATCTGTACTACCTTCATGTGGGGGAGGTGAAACTGTCCAGAGAGTCTGTCCCACTTCATCCAGGAAATTGTCCGGGGTCAGGTGTGAAATGAGGTCTTCTGTGGGCGTTGGCTCAGAGGAAATTGCCGCAGGGAGAATTGGTTTTGGAGTTGTAAGTCCAAGTGGGGGCACCTTTTGATGGAGTGTGTCTACAGTGGCACCGACAGATGGAGACTCTACATGGTCACTAAGGTCAACTGAAGTGGGCGACTCAACTGGACCTTTAGGGTATGAAGGAAGACCTTCGGTAGAGGTCTCTAAAGGTTCAGATGGGCCAATTGTGTCATCTTCATGAAATATAGCATCTTGAGCTCGTTCTGTAGGGGTTTGGGTTGCCAAGATTGATGATGTTGCCTCTGCAGAAGTGGCCTCTGGTGTTATATCAAAATCCATTTCAGGTTGAGTTGAAGAAGATGCTTTTGCTACTTCAAAAGACTCCAAGTCCAGTGGTGCAGCTGTGGCAACAATCTCATTTCCCACATCCTCTATGACTTCCGACCACTTTGATAGGTAATCCACTGTAGTGGTTCTCGGCAAACCTTGAAAACAAAGAACCAGTTTCAGAGAGTCTTTGAAAATACCTCCAATGCGAAATTACAATTAATTATTTCATTTTTTAGGCTGCCTTTAAGGGTCTTAGTTCGGAAGCAAGTGCTCTTATATACTCACTACAAATATGAAAGATTTACCTTCGGTCGCTGAAGTGCCTTCAGTGGTTAGACTTTCTGTCTTTGAACCCTCAATGTGGGAGATGTTAATTAGCTCTGTGGCTACTGGTTGCGTGGGAACGTGGAACGATATATTGGGTAATTTCTGTGTATCTCTCCTTTCTGTCCCCTCATGCAAATCTGTTTGAGTCCTATCAGTGCTCAGATCTCCAAAAGAGATGCTCATACTTCCAGAAGGTGCTATAGTGTCCTCCGAGTTGGCTTTTGTGGACTGTGTACTCATTTCTCCAGGTAAAAATCTTGATTCTTTGCTGATTTCAGTACTGGATCTCATGTCCTCCTGCTTGCCTGCTGTTAAAGAGGGCGAATCAGGTAAGGTTAAATATTTGCAGTCTGTCTAGAGCTCTTATATTGATTGTATTGATTTTGTGTACCTGGTTCAAAAGTAAGGGAAAGCACGTCCACAGGAAATGATGTGTCCTCACTTAGCGCTTTCACCACCATGCCCTTTAGGACTCCCTCTATGCCATATTCATCAGTGGAGTCTGTGTCACCTATGGCCCGTGTCCCATCAGTCTCAAACACTACAGCATAGCTTGCTGCAGCACCTTCAGGGCTGACCGATGTTATGAAGAGAATTGGTTTGCATGGACTTATATTAACCTGATTGTCTGTCTTAGCCCTCATGTTCTCCTTGGGGCTGAAGGACCCCAAGGCTGTTTTAACAGCTCAAAAATCATACTCATTATTGGCCTGTCAGGTTAATACTTAATTGCTTTTTCATATCTTATTAGAATTGATTGGTGTACATATTGTAGAGATTCACATTTGGCAGCGGTCTAATTGGAATTATTTTATATATAAAGTAAATAAATAATAAAAAATAAAAAAAAAAGTTGGGAAAATGTGTTTTCACATGCACAGGATTTGGGAATATTTCTGATCAGTGCATTCTTAACAGTGCATGAGGGTTAATTATCACAATTTTTTCCAAAAGCTACTGTCATAAGCAAGCATGTTGTGTTACACGGTCTACAGTACAACAAAGCGTAATGGTACAGTAATTGAAACACAGTTGTTCTGAATGCAATTTGCTAAGTATTTCTTCAAATACTTACCCCAAGTTGCCCCTGTGAGAGAATTACCCATCCAAAATACAAAAATACAATTTTCAAGTTCAATGGACTGTAATATCTTGGTGAATCCCACAGTTCCAGCATCAACTTACCGAAATCCCAGCACCCGAATCTCTTTAAACCCTGGAAGCTTGTTGAACACTTGCAGCATCTGCAAAAGTGTAAATGAAAATATTTTGTGATACCTTTATTTCAATAACTATATAATTAAATCAATTATGCACAGTTGGTTACATAACCTCACATTTTGGATTGTTCATCATGCTGCCACGCTGTAAAATCATGTGCCATAGCTCTGGTCTTATTTTAACTAATCTTATGCCGGCTTTTGTAGTTACCCAATTCTTGTTTGGCTTTCCTGTTTTTGATCTTTTACTGTAAGCTACTTTCAAACCTACTGTAGTAATTTGTGTTATTTGTTCCAATTTGAGATGTTCTCTAGAATATTCTTAACACAAATGCATTTCATTTATTTTATTACAGTTAGGTTTATCACTTAAAAATGTATTTATTTTATCAGGTTTTAACCACATTCCTGCTTATATTGTAAATGTTCCTGCTTCAATATTGCACCTTCTGTGAGCTCAACATCTTCACACAGGTTCGGGTGAAATAGTAGCTTGAATCAGCTTGATCTGTGTAAAATGGCATATGTTTAATAGTTGATTTCACCTAACCTTCTCATGAAGATTGCGAGTGAAGTCTTCATATTGCGGGCTGCCTGGATCCCTCAGTAGTGCGGGGTCTACTATAGTCACACTGAACTCCACAATGTGCTCTACCAGCCTCTGAGGGACAACATCTGGTGCCCCAGTTTCCTATCAGATCAGAGAATAGTCAATTTGTTTGTTTTTAACTTCCATCAGTATGTTAAGTGCATATTCTAAAAAGCACGAGTTAGTGGCCATACGCTCTCAGATTCCATGATGAAAAGCTCTGCAGGGCTCTTTGAACCTGAAGCATAAAAAGCATCAATCAGTCACATTTTTATAAGATCAACCAGTATTTCTTTCTCATTCGGATGGTAAGGACTTACATTTCTCGTCTGGTGCAGGTGTGAGAGCCCTAAAAATAATTGAAAACATGTCAAGAAGGGAAGAATCAATCCGAGAATGATAAATGCAATAAAATTCATTGTCCCCGATAAAGGGGTTGACTGTATATAAGCCCGGGTATGTTTGTGTGGCTCTAACACCCAAGCGTAATATGTCTGGGCACAGATCCCTCTTATTAAAGTGGATCAGGTCAGAGAGCAGTGTTTAGCTAGGCCACCAAATATGAACAAACTTTGTTTTTTAAAGGACAGGCTGAGATTTTATCATCTCCCACTAGTCAGGTGACCTCATTCTAGATATTCTGAAGGGTTCGAGCACAAAATGAAGACAAGTAACTTGCCATACCATGAATACTGAAACCATGAAGCCCTTGAATTCAAGATTATCTTCGGGATTCTTACCTCTTCTGATCATCTTGAGCATTCACTCTCTGTAAATGATATAAACCTCTTTGAGAATTTATGAAAAACCCTTTTTCAATTGAATTATATTGGCACATTTAGACTGTATTGGCAAGAGGAATGGACTGAATTGGCAACGGACATGAGCAGCTACTCACACTGGCTACCATGTCAAGATGCTCCTGTGTGCTGCTAAAATTTCGGGCCAGATCCTCCATGCAAAGCGAGTCTCTCTGACAGGCGTACACCCACTGCTGGTACTCCATGGTGTCAGGAACTCTGTCAAGAAAGATCCTGAAGGCCTCCCACACAGCTTCTTGACAAACTGTTAAATATCAAGGGAATTATTTAGAGAAGGCCGTAAGAGAATTGAGAGAGGACTAACAGCAAAGACCTGATAAAACATGACGGGACACTTAAAATTAATTATCTGCACCACTGACAAGGTGTAACATACTTAATAGTGTTTAGCATGCAGTCATTTGCTGCCATTATCTCATTTTGCCAACACGGTTATTATGGACATTTAATTAAGAGTATCTCTTAACTGCATCTGACAGCTAAATGTGCTTCACCTTTAGCTTGTTTGTACCAGTCATTTAATATCATGCTATCTGCTTCAGTGTAGGTGACCCTAAAAAGTGCCTCATGTGGTATTATCTAAATTAATTGGTTTTATTCAAGCTAAAAATATGATTTAATATGATAGAATCAACCTGACTGCATTAGCATACACCAGTGAAGGCCATTTTTAAGGGTCAGATCAGATAGAAATAGATCTTTAAAGAGATGCTTCATCCCAAAATAAAGTTAGTAAATGATGTCTGGATTTTTAAGGGTTAGCTGTTGTTTTACACTACCATTCAAAAGTTTGGGGTCAATAATACTCATTTGCTATTATTTATTTATTTAATGTTGTTGAACATTAGTCTCTTATGCTCATATTTAATGCTTACAATTATTGCATAAGTCTCTTATACTCACCTGGAATGCATTTATTTGGTAGAAAATGCAGTAAAAACAGTAATACCGTGACATTTTTATTATTTAAAATAAATGTTTAGATTTTAAAGTAGATGTAGCAATTACTTCAGTCTTAAGTGTCACATGATCCGTCAGAAATCATTCTGATTTGGTGCTCAAGAAACATGTCTTATTATGGTCAATGTTGAGGAAAATGTTTAAAAGAATTGAAATAGAAATGTTTTGCAACATGTCTTTATTGTGACTTTTGATCAATTTAAAGCCTCCTTGCTGAATAAAGTATTTAATAAAAAGACCTTTGAAAATATATTCATGAAGTTAAGAATTAGATTAGATATTGAAAACAAAAGTTTTAATTTGTATTTTTTAACCTTTTTTTTTTTTGCCTTACCACATGTAGAAACATAGAAAAAAAATCCATACTATAAGACTCAAAGAAGGTAAGTCTAATAAAAGGACACTGCTTTTATCTATACTTGGCTCAGAGCCACTTCTTTTTTTGGCTTGGCATGATCCTTCATCTCTCAGAGGGCTTCGAATGATTGGGAAGTTAATTATGATTTATGAGGATCTGAGGTGTTGTTGCCAAATTTGGCACTGATGCTCAAGGCACCGTCCCTTGTGGTGTTTAGGGTAGATGTTGTCCTACCTCTTAGTTTGTAGTAGGCTTTATGGCTGGTGATGACCTCCGCAATGCTCTCCTGAGGACAGACTTTCACCCCCGTATTAAACAGCGCTGATCTCTTTGCTCGATGTGCATCTAGAGAAAATGAATCTCTGCCATCTGTCAACTGTTTCATTGGCTGTGGAGTCTCCAGGAAGCGCCTGTACTTCACATTTCGGATCCTGAGAATCAAGTCGTCAGCAGTGAGTTCTGCAAATGTCACAACAACAGCATGTGTTCATTGTTTCAGAAGAGCAGGATCGACTTTACCTGAGAAGAGTAAGCCGATGGATCATATAATTACACTTCATGTAATTACTCTCGCTCAGAGACCATTTGAAACCCTTTAAGTCTATGATTAGTATGCTGAATGAACATTTAATTGGATTAGGCCTAAGTCAAGCAGTCGGTTATAACACCATCCCAGCAGATGTTAAGTGTATTCACTAGATAACAGTTAAAAAGGCATCCGCTCTCCAGTTGTAGTAATCTTAATTGTGTTTGATTGAAATCAGAGAATTTTTACATAAAGACCAAGCTGAAAGAAAGTTTTCAAGATTATAAAAATGAAAAAGTCATGCTTATCAGTGTAATCATTATATCATTGTTTTCCATTTATTCGATGTGTCATTCAATATTTTCAGAGTTTAACTCAATTTTATGTCAACAATTTGGATAATTCAGCTATTTTGTTCATGTAATAACAATGGGGTCTAAAAAAACATTTTTCAAAACATCTAATTTTGTTATCCACAGAAGAAAGAAATTCATACATTTTTGGAACGACATGAAGGTCAGTAAATGATCATAAAATGTTTGTTTTTGCATGAACTAGCCATTTAAATAAATTTTAGAGCTTATTTTTTACAGTGACATGTCAATAAAAGTTCTTTCTTGCCAGAGACCCTAAAACTAACCCATTCTGACATCTAAGAGTATTTATACTCAAGGTGACCCACCTTCTGACCTGTTACCTAATCGGTTGTGACCAGAGATAGCTGTTAGAGTAAACTAGCACCTGCTGTCATTGGCGTAATAGACTTACACCTGTTCTTTTACTGGCATTTACAGACTAGTGAAGCTTAGGATGAATTGTCCAGCTATTAGAATGACAGGTAATCTCACTTCAGTTCATGTCATTGTCATAGTGAACATATGTACTGCAAAATGACAGTGATGCATAATTACCTACTTCAGTAATGAAGCATCAAACAATTATACAGTTAATAGCTCATATCAAAGTACATCTAGATGTTTTTATGTCAAATGACAGCAGTTCTGACTAGTTTAATAGCTTGGCTCTTCAGCGGTTATGGTGTAGTCTTTATAATTTCCTCTTAGTTGCAACACTCACAGATCCATTAAAAACAGACAAATTGTGTGTGTCCTCCATGTAAGATCTGAGCCACTTCAAGACCTCTTGAGAAATTGAAAGATCATATGAGGTCTCTTTCAAATCAACCATCAGGTTATTCAAAAAGTTGGCTACACGACCTCCATTAAAATGGGCTAAATGTTTTCAAAATGGAGTATTGTGTGACCAGCTGGTAAACTTCAGAGAGCTTCTTAAAACATTAAGCCTGGCTCAGCAAGGGGGTCCCTCAGACTTCACCGGACCTCTGTTCAACACTCGCAGATTAGCTTAAGCTTAGTTAGTAGACAAGTAGTAGTGTTAGCGATATAAGTGCAGCTACAGTGGAGGCTAAACTCATACATTTGTTTTTAATGTTCTACTGGTATCTCTTAAAGCCAAATGAGTAATCCTGCTTAAAAGAATCTCATAAAACCTGCGATCAGACCACATCAAGACAGGATTTCCTAGTACATGATTGTGTACATGCAGATTTCTCTGGATAGCATAGCTAGTCATGTGTTATATTACGTTTTGGATGCTGATGTCCTTTGCTGACCAGGCTTATCCTCTGGTTAATTGCATAACCAGTAGCTACACCAGCACTTAAATGGCATAAAATAACCTGAGCTAAACAAGTTTAGATACCAACAAAACAACTGCATTCAGTAGCTAACAATCTCAACTCAGACTCAGTGGAAAAAAACATGCCTGTGGCGGCATTTCTTCAAAAAGATATTTTGTGACACCTTCACAACACTTTGAAAAGTCAAATGTCTGGTGATTGCCTGTAAATGTGCATTCAGTTTTATCCAAAAAAGATGAACATGAATCTGTTAACATTTTATTACGTTGGTTGTTATATGTATTGCTGCAGTTCAGAAATGAAACGACACTAAACGGTTACTGCTTTATCAAATTTGAAAATAACGTACTGCATACACTAAACTGTAATCTAAATCTATCCAATAGTGTTAAAAGAAAGCAGATGCGATATAAAAACACATTTGCTGATGCAACCTTATGCAATTTTAGTTTTTTTTTCTACAAGACTTCTATCATGACTCATGTTTTATACAACCTAGTCTCATGGCATTTACGTACCTGGGTGCACTTTTTAGCGAGACACGAAATACGTACCAATAACTACATATTACTGCAGTTTCAGTTTCCAAAAGATACACTAGAGGCAGTAAAACTCCGACACCTTTTACTCCTTTTCACAGTTTTCATTAATAAAGCGTATTTTTCGCACAGTTACTTTAAGAATATCATGTTACGACTTCAGAACAATATTAATATGCTGGGAGATTTGAAAACTGATGCTTTTGAATGTTAGCATTGCACATATCCAGCCTCGTATCTATGGGTTTTCATAAACGGTAAGTTTGTTCGGCAGCTCACGGAGTACGGAGTTCGAATCCCGTGTAACTACGATTCAGCAAAACGGCTCAAATCTGCATAAAAGGAAGTTGAAATGGCACGGTTGCTTCAACAAATACATTTTTATACCAGTTTTGCATTTGTTAACACTATCGGGTAGGTTTAGGGTTGGGTTTGGTGTAGGGCATATTTCCAACACGATAGAGAATTAACTTTTTGGACAGACCCCTGATATTTGAATTCTGAACTGCCGCAATACGTACCTGTAGCAACATAATAAAAACGTGCCAGGGTTCATGTATTTAACCTATGTTTTAGCGCCAGTCGGTGGACATTTCTCTTTGAAGCTGCGGGGAAACGTGCAGTAAGGTACGTAAAATGGTGTCGCACAGAAAGTGCACAGAGGTACGTATTTTTATGAGACCAGGTTGGTTTTATGTGAGTCATTGTGCTCCAAATCACAAGTGCAGTGCTGTACCAGGTGCACTACCAAGCAAGTTTACTACAGCAGAAAAGTCATTCATATGGAGTTGGTTATGTGGTGCAGCCATGAAAATGTAGTAGTTTGCAAATCAAGAACTATGGTAAAAAAGTGTTTTGGTATCAAAGCCTAGTATCTTGCAAGGAACTGCACAAAAATAAATCTTGTAATCATAATTTGTGTGAAAAAGGTATAAAAGTGTGAGTTTTACTGTTCATTTCAATTGCAAGCTGCATTTATACAGTATGTACTTTTTTAGAGTTAAAAAAAAGAGAAGTTTTTCTAATGAATCTCTTTAGCAAATTCTACCAGTACCTGCATTATAATTGTAATGGACTCTGTTTTAATAGAGCGTGATCAGTCATTTACTATAGATTCATGCAGACTTATATGGCTATCACTGATGAATCTGAATCTCCCAACAATGTGTTTCTAGGTCACAAAACATCTGACCACATCTGTTAATTAGCAAATGAGCAGATGTAGGGCCAGTGGTGTAATTTCTCACAGATAAACCAGGGTGATTGATTTGATCATGTGTCCCACTGCCGTCTATGAGCCCGCCGAGCACATGTGCAGACATGAGGGGGGGCGATGCTAATTGAGCTGTACTTCTGAAGCGATGAACGAGGACCCACAGCAAGGCTACAAGCCAGAAAAGATTAGCGTTCCACACAGCCACAAACAGAATGCCTTTGTTTCTCTCTGCTAATGAATGGAGCTTCTGAATGCTGTAGCCAGACTAGAGGCATTCAAAACTTGCATGAAATGTTAGCAAAACATGCTTTTCCAGCATATTGTACAAAAAAGGAAGCGCTAATGGCGTGCTTGCCACAAAAATGGTATTAAATGATTTGTCATCAGGCTTTGTTTTGCATAAGAAACATCTTTGCGTTTCTTTTATGTCCTTGCAAATTGGCTCCTAAAATATTTAAAAGCTCATTCGATCACCGAGAGCGGAAAGATGCTATTGTGTGAGGAATCACACAGGCTGTAGTCGCTCTGAGGCGTTGTACGTTACCAGAAGTCCTGTTTTTGCTGAATTATAAGACTTTGTTTAAATAAAACAGTATTAGAATGGTGTTCAAACACCGGCTTACCTTTGATTCTAGTGGCTTGGAGGGTAAACAAGAACAGAATGAGGAATAATCCTGTTTTCAATGGCATGTTGCAGTAGATTATGTCCTTTTGGATGTAAAGTCGCTCATTTGGAAAGAAAAGACAGTCCGTATTGACTTAACTCATATCTGAGTGTAAAAGAGTTCATTTCCATCGACTATTTGTCCAGGCATTCATGGACGGGGCTGTTTGTGGGCACTACTGTAGGTTGGGTGGTATTCCTGAGAGATGGTGCAGATTCTTGGGCACACACTTGGTCTGAAGTGTGCGAGTTGGTGGAAGATGCTCTGCAGGGTGTAAGGGGAGTGATGAGGTTAAAAATGGTGCCTCTTTTTCTAGATTAATCTGTTTACCTCTCTCTGACTCCTAATCCCCGTGGGCCCACGTGGTGGACTATCCTCATCCTGTTAGTAGCCTTCTGGACCAGCATCTGCTAGCCTCCTTGCTTCGGTCACAAGCCACTCGACTTGCCTACTTGCTCTATTTCCAGTCTGCCCGATGCCCGTCTCTCTCAGTCTGGCCCGCTTGACACAAGTTTCTCAGCCCTCTGCCAGCTTTTGTGGCTGCCAAGGCGAAACGCTGTATTCTACTCCCCCTGTTTGGGAAAGCAAGCTCTGCCCTTTCTCTGATTATGGGGCCAGATCTGCGTACTGAGTGTGTGTTTTCGTACCCTTGTGGTGCATGTTGGTCCCCAGGCCTACTGCTTGAGCTGGGAAGAGGATTACACACACCCTGCTTATTAAATTTTACAGCCATAAATAAGTCTCCGCAGCTCTAAATCCATTCAAGACCTTCCACGGCGCTGGATCACGCACGTTGAACTTCCAACTTTCAAGAGATGATGAGAACAGGCTGGAGCAGAATTTTAATTATTTTTTACATAGTTGGGGCTTTGAATAAAGCTGCTCATTTCGCTTGTGGCCTAAAAAAACAATTCTCTTCTGGACTGCATCTTGAAGTGTGGCTTTAAATGAATATAAGGACATACAATTCTAAAGAAAAAAAAAAATGGATGATCATGATTGTCGTAAATGACTTGGACTACAACGACTACTCATTTTATATATGTATATAAAAAAGCATAAAAAGAAACCACAAAAAGGATAGCTTTTAATAAGCTGTATTTGTAAGATCTAGGCGGCAAAATATTGAAATTTACCATGGTAAATTTCATAGTAAATAACCAGATTTTCTACCAAAGGATCGTAATTACACCAGTTATTATTACTAGTTTAAAGTCATATAAAATTATTTGTCACCATAAAATGTTTATTTTTCTAAATCAAAATTATTTTTATATCCCAATTGGAATTTATTTTTTGTTTATTTGTTTGTTTTGGCTGTTTTTTGGGGGTTTAAAAAAAAAATATTAAAGGATTGTTGTATGTGCAAAAAACATTAGTCGATATGAACTGGAAGCTTCTAGAATGTGTCTGGCATTTTGTTTAGTTTTTTCATAAATACTGGCTAAAACTACCACAGTTTATTAGATTAATTACCAAATTTTGCCATAAGTCAAACATATTAAGGTTCTGCAATATATAAATATATTGTGGAAACTTATATTCCTGTAGAGCTGCTTTGCAACGATTTGTATCGTAAAAAGCGTTATACAAATAAACTTGAATTAGATTTTATTAAATTCATATTAACTGTAGTAACTATGGAACTATAGTGGAAAATTTGGTAATCATTGTACATTTTTGTGATCCTTATTGTTAATTCGTTTCCTTTGGTATACTATAATTCTTGTGCCAACATTATTATTTTGTCATCAAAATCTGAGACCACTAATCAATATATTTTTTTTGCACTTTTTTTGTTTATAATTTTCTGATTTTCCATTGCAAGTTTTATATTCAGCACAGTAATATTGAATGATCAATTAACATGAATGTCTTTGGTATATCTCTCTTTTTCTTTAATAACAGCTTGAACTCCACAGTGAACTCCTCCTGATGTTCCAAAATGATTTGAAAATGATCTAAAGAACATATTTGTCCTCAGAGGAAGTAAGAACTATCAATAAACTATTGGCAAAGGGCAACTCAGTGGTTTGAGTCTTACCTCTCAGAAAGGTCCTTCAAGGTATTGTGGGAGGAGACTGACCAGCAATCAGTTTCAGCTGCAGGTGGCTAGTCATATGATCAAGACCGCATAAATGGTTGTTGCAACAACAGATGGTGTTTTTTCTGCAGTTTTGCAGAGTTTTTGATGTTGTGCTCGACGTGCAGCCTCTGTACCCTTTCACATAGGCTGATTATTTAAGAGGTTTTTATTCTCTGTCTGGGAAGCGGGGCAGACAAACATTTATTGCTGCAGTACCTTCAATGGGCTGACGGCCGTGATGGAATGCTGAATAATGAACCTTTTATCTATCATGTTTGGGGATTGAGAGCTGAGATTGGGTAACTGTGCTGCAGTTGTACTTTCAATAAAGGGCAGACCAGCCACTGTTTCTTGTCTATTTAAGCTTTATATTGTGGTTTAGTGTCTTTTTTATTCAATATTGATGATTAACGTGATTATATTAAATATTGTGTGTGTTGTTTGCTTTTTTGTTTCTGTGGTACTGCTCTCCTCTTTTTGTGTGTTACAGTGCTCAGTGACTTTGTACAGGGCCAGGCCTGCATCGATACTAAACCTCCTTCGGTGTAGGTGAATTGGGTTGAGTGGCACTGTTGTTTGGTGTGTACTAGAAGGTTGGCACTGAAATGGTTATTTATTTGCTGTGTATGCTGTGGGTTTTCTTTTGTTTTTCTTCTTTTGTCTCTTACAGGTGGTAGGAGGTTCATAAGAGAAAATTGTGATTTCTTACAAACTCCATTGTTGCCCAGAGTCAAGTATTGTGATTTGTGAAGGGCTCATCCTGCCATTAATAAGGAGGTGGCATAGTCAGCTTATATCTTCTACACTACAGTATCTTGGAGAGGTGAGGTGTCCAAGTCGATACATCTAACTACTGGGGTGCCTCAGGGCTCAGTTCGTGGACCACTTCTCTTCTCTGTCTACATGGCATCACTAGGTTCTGTCATTCAGAAACATGGCTTTTTATATCACTGCTATGCTGATGACTCTCAACTCTACCTTTCATTCCATCCTGATGATCCGACGATTGCTGTTCGCATCTCAGCTTGTCTAACAGACATTTCTTGCTGGATGAAGGACCATCACCTTCAGCTGAACCTTGCCAAGACAGAACTGCTTGTGGTTCCATCAAACTCATCGTTTCATCAAAATTTCACCATCCAGTTAGGCACATAAACCATAACTTCTTCAAAGAGTGCCAGAAACCTTGAAGTTATGATTGATGATCAGCTGACTTTCTCAGACCACATTTCTTAAACCTGCCAGGTCCTGCAGATTAGCTTTATTCAACATCAAGAAGATCAGGCCCTTTCTTTCCGATCATGCTCCTTGTTCAAGCTCTTGTTCTGTCCAGGCTGGACTATTGCAATGCTCTCTTGGCAGGTCTTCCAGCCAGTTCTATCAAACCTTTACAATTAATCCAGAACGCACCAGCAAGATTAATTTTTAATTAGCCGAAAAGAATGCACGTAACACCTCTGTTTATCAATTTGCACTGGCTACCAATAGTTGCTCACATAAAATTCAAGGCATTAACTTTTAACCAAAACCAACACTGACTCTGCACCCCTTTATCTAAATTCATTACTTCAGATGTATGTGCCTTCTAGAAGCTTGCGTTCTGCAAGTGAACGTCGCTTTATTGTGCCATCCCAAAGAGGCACAAAATCACTTTCACAGACTTTTAAATTAAATGTTCCCTTCTGGTGGAATGACCTGCCCAATTCAATCTGAGCAGCTGAGTCCTTATGCATCTTCAAGGATCGGCTAAAAACACATTTCTTCCATCTTTATTTGACCCTCTAACTCTAGCACTCTTCATTCTAATTCTATTCTATTCTTGTTTTCTTAAAAAAAAAAAAACACTCATCTAATCTTTTTGAATTCTATCTATTTTTATTTATTTACTATACAATTAACAAAAGCAAAAACACCTCTAACACTATCTTGCTCTATTATTTTTCTATTCTATCTGTTTTCTTTTTATTTATTATATTATAATAAAAATAAAAAACCTTGCTACGTGTGCTGCGTTAAGCTAATTGAGACTTGTTATAGCACTTGGATATAATTGCTTTTTTGTTGATTTTGATTGCTTTCATTGTCCTTATTTGTTAGTCGCTTTGGATAAAAGCATCTGCTAAATCACTAAATGTAAATCAGTTAATGTCACAAAACGACCTATTTATTTGATTAATGACCTATATTACAGAATTTTAAATATACATTTTTATTTTATGATGAATTTTTTCTTTAAAATATGTCAAATCCTTTCAGCCAATTTCCTGGTTTAAATCAGGTTTTGAAATCCATTTAATTTTCAAATTAGTCTCCTGATTTTTAATATGGTCTGTAACTTATTAGACAGTTGGACCCCATTGAACATTCAGGACAACCTGACCAGCTGCTTTCATTTTCTACTTTTAAAACAGAATCAGAGGAAAATCCCATTCTGACTAATAACCTCAGCTCAATGACAGATCTCTGCAATGCGGCTTCGAATTCACCTATCCAATAGTGGAGTTAATTCATCTGTCTTGATGGCAGGAAAAGTCCAGGGATATAGTACCAGCAATACTTATGCAGTAATGCAAGAAAGTCAAGAAAATCAGTCGACCGACCTTTCTACGTTTAATTGTCTACGGGAGCCTGATTCTATTAAGAGCGATAAAAATGAGCTCAAATGCAAAGCAGGCTGGCCTTCTCACCTATGCTAATGAGTTCCATCACTGACCAATCAAAAGGGTGAACTTCAATTAACCTGGAGTGAGTGACTGTCCGGGCAGCTGTCTGGAGTCAGCACATCTTTCCTGCGACAGAACACTCTCCTCCGTGTGTCCTCTGACAGAGCTTTATATTGATGGATGACAGTGACTGACTGAATTGTCACTGTCATAATCCCTGGATACAGCTCTCATTATTTCGCCCCATACTTTGTGACATACATATGATCTCTTCATCGTTGCATGTGATGTGAGATCTTACAAATCCCTTATATGAGACCTTTTTTGTGTAGGTAACTTTCTAGGCTCGGCTAGTAATTGCCCGGCGGATAAAAGGAGGTACATTTCATTGTTCGCATGTTGATTTTGTAAAAGCATGTCCTAAAATAGTATTGTTGTTTTTTTTCCCTGTCAAAATTTCAAAAGCTGTTTTGTTCATAGTTTTGAATATATTAACATTGATTCGCATATGTATACTTAAAAAAACAACAACTAACCTTTCATTGGAGAATACAAATTTAAAATGGAGGGAATATCTCATTATTAAATAAATGTTATTCTCTAATACCCATTGGCCACAATTAATCATATCATCTTTATTTAATAGTTTTTGCAACCTCCTTTTTGCAAGGTCTGAGTCTTCACCTGTAATGCCTGAAGAGTTTGGAGAACACCTGACAAGAGATCAGAGACCATTCCTTCTTACAGAATCTCTCCGAATCCTTCAGATTCACAGCTCCATGTTGGTGGTGCTTCTCTTCAGTTCACCCCACTCGTTTTCTATAAGGTTCAGGTCAGGGAACTGGGACGGTTATGGCAGAAGCTTCATTTTGTGCTCAGTGACATGTGTTGATGTTTGTTTTGGAACATTATACTGTTGGAAGATCCAACCTTGGCCATTATAAGATTTCTAGCATGGACAGTCAATTGTTTTTTATTTGTTGGTATTTAATTGAATCAATGATGTCATATATCAGAACATGATGTCCTGGCCCACAGCATTAAAAATCCAGAATATTTCACTGTACGCATACGTTTTTGTAACATTTTCTGCTGATTGGAACTTTTCAATGCTTCAGCTCTTTTCTTACAGCCACTTTCTATTTTGTGAATACCAACAATCTTTTGTTGCACATCAGAAATATATTCTTTGATTTTACTTGTGATTTATGATTAAGGGAATTTGGCCTTCTATTTATATTCCTGAAACAGGAAGCCAAGGCTGGATAATTTCATGTTCCTAGTCACCCTGGTGTAAAAAAAAAAAAAAAAAATATGCAAATATGAATGGGAATATAGTTCAGAGATATTTTAATCATAAGAATTCCTAGGGGTACCAACAATTGTGGCCATTGTGTATTAGAGAAAAACATTTATTTCATAATGTGACCCCCCCTCCCCCACTTTATCTTTTTTATTTCAATGAAAGGAAAAAATTGTTTTTCACAGCCTTCTTTGATCATATTTACCAAGGGTATGAATAATTTTGAGCACAACTTCATTTAGTTTAACTTGATACCAAAATACCTGAAGCTGAAGCTGAGATAAAAAAAATTAATTTAAAAAACACAAAAAACTATATAGACAGACAAAATTAATAACATTTGATGAAAACAGAAAATATAGAAACTAATTCTAAATATTAATAAAAACTATAATAGTAGGCTATATCGATTATTCAATTTATTATTTTAAATTATATAAAATAACAATGTCTTACATATTTGGCAGAACTCTTTTTTAATTGTTTAGATGATTTTTCACTCATTCTTGCTTATGTATCTGACTCAGCCTCTTTTATATATTTGACAGCTATTTTTCATTTTATTTTAAGTGCAAGATCATCTACTTCATCTACTATGGTAATGATCTCCAGTTGTGGTTTAATCTGGAAGCAGTTCCATATGAGAAAAGCTTATTTTAGGAAAAATGATTACATTATAATTGTGTGATGGGCAGCTTCTCTTGACAGATGTGGCCGATTCTTAAACAACACCAGGCAGATTCTGTCATACGTTGAGCTATTGCAGCTCCAGGCTTCTCCTATGGGTGATCGTGGGTATTGCTTTGGCTGGAGATTGAGCTCATGTCAGGACTGCGTTATCAAACTCAAGCTACTTATTTTGCGATGCGCATTCACCCGTGTTTTCAGATACTCTGTGATTGATTGAGCCCTTCTTGTCGGCAAAAGTGGGTGAGACGAAGAAAATCAATCATGTTATTGAACTCAATATTTCATACATGCAATGAAAAGACCACACAGACCGAACACAAGATTGTGAGATTTGTATAGATCTGGTTTAATAATAATCGGGTGTGCTTTAAAACCACCAGGGGGCAAACGTTAATTAAATGAAACCTTTCGTGTATGTGTGTGTGTATATAACAGAAAACCAAATCCTTCAGTATACATTCCTGCCTGTTGTATGTCTCCAACCAGGGTGATTTATGGTAGAAATATTATTTCTGTTCAGTTTACCTAAACACATCACATATACATTCACATATATGGCTCTGTATAAGCATACAGTGAGTACAGTGCGTATGTAATATATTATGTTCAATCTCATGTCATATCTGAGGAAAGAAGTCATTGAAATGCACTTTCACTCAAGCCATTAGTAAATAGCAACTCTGATTGCTTAGATAAATGACGGCTGTCTAGAGTACATGCAAGGTGAATTGTAAAAAGTGGAAATTGCCCTGAATATGGCCATCTGTTCTGAAAATGAGAAGCATAATAGATGTTGTTACAGTGACCATAGGCTGACATCGCCATGACTCAAAACGTAGGCACTGAAATCACCGAAATCCCCTGTTTCCAAACAAGCCATCTCACAGCCTTGCAAAATGCTTTTTCCAGTGGTATATTTATGACTGTGCCCAGTGAAGCCACTCTAAATCTATATGTGCTATGAAGAACCGAGATATGTTGCCCCCAGGAAACTTCAGCAGACCAGAGTAATGATGCTATGGAGAGAAGAATGTCAAATTTGACTCTCACTCCTAGCAGACCGAATTCAGGCGTCCTTGAAGATTTGATGTCATGTCGAATTGAAAGCATTTTCAGAACTAATGCAGTCGTTGACCAAATGACATTTCCTCATGCTGGTGTGACATAATGACAGTAGAGCGTTTACCAAAGCCAGTCATATTTAATTTATTTTAATGCCGCATCGTTCCGGTTGCTTAGCCATTGAAGGTTTTTTATTAGAAACAGAACATTAGACTCAACTCACATCGTTTTTTCCAAAAACTAAATGGGAAATGAAAAGTCTAAGTAGCCAAAACATATTGAGTAAAAGTTTTGTATGTAGCTTTTTAAAAATAAAAAGCCGTTTGAAACTGAATGATGAAATTAAGAAACAGTAGAGATTTTCACATGAAAGTAACTTTGATGCACTAAAAGGAACCCGTTCAATCACAGTTTTCTCATTCTTCTGTGTAAAGCTCAAGGGCAAACCACCTTTCTATAGAAGTCTGTTTTATATAGTAGTTTAATACAGTAGTGATGCGATAAATCTATTTACAAGGACAAATTACCATAGTTGGGGCTTTTTGCATTTTATATTTAAAGATGTTCAGATTACATATAATGATTTAAATATACTACCATTCAAAAATTAATGTTTTTAAAGTATTTCTCTTATGCTACAATGGCTGCATTTATTTAATCAAAAATACAATAAAGTAAAACAGTATGCAATATTATTATAATTTAAAATACCTGTGTTCTATTTTATAATTCGATTTTGTAATTATATACATATATACAAGATATACATATACATATATACACATACATACATGATGCACAGTGTGAGAAAGCTTTAACCTGAACGCCCCCTAGTGGCACGTAGCATACATAGCTCTTTTAGGAGCGGTCATTTTGACTCAGCAGCAAGTTACAAACCAGGCTGGCTGGACTGTTTTTTCAACTTTGTATATGTTTTCTTTTCCCAGTGCGTAAATGATTACTGGTGAGTTTTCATATATATTTGAATTTGTAACCTACATTATTGTTCTGAATGTGAATATTCGCCCGTTAATTGAACGTAATTTAAACTGCATCACAAATGAAAGTGAAACCAAGTGCTTTCATATCGGACTTTGAGCTTGCTAATAAGCGTAATCCTATTAGAATAAAAGGAGTATGTTCACTTACTAGTTACATATCATCTGGTTTGTTTATATTGTTGAAATGTCGAATTGATGACTTTGCTTGTTCCCTGCTCGTGGTATTGAGTATGCACAACGGTCGTGCATTCCACTTGTCATTGTTTATTTTATTTTCTAATACAATCAGCAAATCACGTATGTTAATTAACATATTACTTAGTCACTGTATTTTGTGTCATTCACTAATATATTTACCACTGTGTTCTTTGTATCTTTTCTGTTTATTATAGGACCACACATGCGTGAAGTAACATATACTAACCTCCTTTAATTAAACAAGTTAAATTGGGATTCCCTCTCCTGTTTCTCTTACCGGAAACACACACCACCATCTTGGCTGCACTACACCTGAACCCACCGAGTGTCCAGTACGCTCGTATATGGTCCTTCGAGCCGGATTAGTGCATCAAGATGGATCCTGAAACTCCCAGTGCAACTGAGCCTGTCGTCCGACCTCGCCCTCCACGAGAGAGACACCTTCCTGCTCATCTAGCCCCTTACGACGTCCAGCTCCCGCCTAACCTACATCCAGAGCCACCTCCTGCTGATTCGTCTTCACCGAGACTATCTAGACCATCAAGACATGCATCTAGATCCATTTCTTCTGGCACGGTGTCCAGTACTTCATCCAGATCGCATCATAGTACACAACGCAGATCTCCCAGACAAGGACTCTCCGATCTTCAAGCTGCCATGTTGGACGAAAGGCTAAAGACTCTGGACTTGGAAGAACTTCAAGTGCAGATCGAAGAGGACGCCATCATAGATAAAGAGTGTGAGAGACTTGATGCTCAGGCTAGAGAAGCGCAGTATAGACAGGAACAAGCCACTAAGGCTAGAGAGTTGCTAGCGAAGCAGGTAGAGAGCCGGCGGCGTCTCAAAAAGGTTCAAACTGAGCTTGAGGTTGCTAAATATGTTTGTGTACTTCTTAAACAGGAATCTCAAGATGTTAATGTTGCTGCTTCACAGTCCAGCCTAGCTGCTGATCCTCTGTCTAAGGGAAGCACTCAACAACACAGAGCTGCTACTACTGATCTTAGATCATCAGCCCAAGTAATGCCTAGTCATTCTACCCCTTGCCATGTTAACTTTGTACCTGTGTCATCAGTAATGCCTTCTCCCATATTACCTGCTGTACACATTACTGCTTCAGTAGCTGAATCCCCGTTCCGTACTGTCTCCTCAGCTGCCGAGGTAACCCAGCCCAACATAGTTACAAGGTCATTGGCTTCACTAGTTATGGCACCGCCTACCTTAATGTCTAGGCCAGATTATGCAGCTCCTTTACCCTTTAACCCAGCCTTGGTGGCAAGGTCACCTCATTACTCAGATACCTCTGTCACCTATAGTCAGACACCCCCTGTCAGTGTCCTGCCTACAGTCCCATCTACAGTTCCTGTAATATTAGGGGCTCCATTACAGTCTCAGTCCTACCAGGTCACGAATCCTAGCCCTCATTGGACAGCAGTACCGTACCCTATTCCTCCATCCGACGCTTCTCATAATCGGGCAGTGATGTACCCCTCACTGGCCCAACCACCTGGTCTGGAAATGTTAGCTGCCTCAGCTTACGGGGTCCCGAAGCCGGCTATCCCATACTTCGATACAGGAAGGGAAAGTGACTTTGCACTACTGAAGATGGCCTTAGATAATGTAATGAATAATCAGCCTCATTTGAGTGAACATTACAAATATCAGGTCCTTTTAAGTCACTTAAAACTCCCCAGCGCTCTGCAGTTGGCCAAAGCATATATGTATGATCTCAGACCATACACAACCGCACTGCAGGCGTTGCAAGATAAGTATGGCCAACCACGTCAACTGGTGCAGTCCGAATTAGGTGTCATACTGAATGCCCCAGTAGTCAAGTTTGGAGATGCAGAAGCGTTCGATTCTTTTTCCCTATCTATACAAACACTAGTAGGGATGCTCGGAACTTTGGAAGGCCCAAACGGGTACGAACTTCGTTGTGGTTCTCATGTTGATCGATTGCTAAGCAAGATGCCACCATCATATCGCGATGGGTTCGTTGAGTACTGTTTCAACCGAGGTATTTTGCAAACTGGCACAGACCGCACCTATACATTACCTGATCTGTCGGCATGGTTGCAGATGAAGTCACAAGCGAAATGCATTTCCAATAAAGCAGCTACCATGTATCAGAATGATATGTCTAGATCCACCAAGAAAGAACAGCAAAGGTCAGTACCTTCTCGTCCAAAGGAGAGATTCACATCTATTTTGTACTCAGCTGATGCCAGTTCAGCTTTGCAAAGACAGACGAAATCGAAGTCCCAATCTAAGATTCAACCCTTCTGCCCTTACTGTAACACCAAGGACCACTTCCTTAATGCATGTCCTGAGTTCAAGATACTGACTTCAGAGCAGATAATACAGTGGATATCCAAAGAAAAGCGCTGTTGGAAATGTGGGCGAACCCATAATCCAGACAGCTGTACTCTGAAAAGAACCTGTATAAAATGTAAAGAGTTACATCTGACCATCTTGCATGATGCAGCCTTACAGATCCAGAAAAGTGTGCTGTTGGTCAACGTTCCTACCCATCACGTCTATTTAGACCGGCCTAACAGATCTCAAAGAGTAATGCTCAAGATAGTCAAGGTCTTACTGCACAACCAAGAAAAAGCCATCGAAGCATACGCAGTGTTGGACGATGGTTCAGAGCGTAGCATTGTTTTGTCACAGGCTGTAGATCAGTTGAACCTCCCTACTGAACCTGAAACCCTCACACTACGCACAGTCCATCAAGATGTAGTTAATCTGCACGGAGCCACTGTTTCCCTTCAGGTGTCACCATTGCACAGACCATGCAGGAAATACCTGATCCCTCATGCATTCACCGCAGATAACCTGAGACTTTCTGAACATTCCTACCCTGTATCCACTCTTCGGCGCAAGTATGAGTATCTTAGGTCCTTGCCATTGCCCTTGATTGACCGAGCTAAACCTCTATTGCTCATTGGGTCTGACCTGCCTCATCTGCTTACTCCTGTCCAGCCAGTGCGTATGGGACCTGCAAATGGACCGATTGCCATCTGTACTAAACTTGGCTGGACCCTCCAAGGTCCCACTGGACTCAGTCAAGCAGCCCTTTCCAACCCACAGTGTCTCCACATAACCACAACCACAAATAATACTGAGTTATTCAAGAATGTGGAACGCCTTTGGCAAATTGATACCCTGCCCTATGTAAATGAGAAGACAGCCACTCGCTCCAAGCATGATCAGTATGCCCTCTCTCTTCTCCAGACACATACCACTAGGGTAGAAGTCAGTGGTGTTATGCGATACGCCACTCCCTTGCTCAGACGGCCTAACGCTGAACTTCTTAAAGCCCCTAAAGAAGCAGTGATGGCTAACCTTCGAAGCACTGAGCGTAAACTTGCTAAAGACTTTAGGCGAGCTGAGTCTTACTGTTCGGAAATGAAGAAACTGCAAGAAGCTGGCTATGTGGCAGAGATATCAACCCAAGAAGCTGAGCAATCCCCAGAGGCATGGTACATCCCTCACCATATGGTGACGCATAACAATAAGGACAGAATTGTTTTCAACTGTTCTTATTCATTCCAAGGCCATGCTTTAAATGACATCCTTCTGCCTGGGCCTGTTCTTGGTCCGTCTTTACTTGGTGTCTTGCTGAGGTTCCGAGAACATCCGATAGCCATCAGCGGAGATGTGAAAGGTATGTTCCACCAAGTTCGCCTCTTGCCCAGTGATAAGCCTATTGTACGCTTTCTATGGAGAGACATGCAGAGAACAGAACAGCCTAAGATCTACGAATGGCAAGTCTTACCATTCGGCACAACGTGCAGCCCGTGCTGCGCCATATATGCACTCCAGGAAATTGCTCAGAATCACCCTCAAGTAGACCCAGCTCTGGTGAGAACGGTCAAGAGTTCCTTCTATGTAGACAACTGTCTTCATAGCCTTCAAACTGTTGCTGAAGCTAGAGCACTAGTAGACAACCTACGGCAACTTTTGCTCACTGGCGGGTTCGAGCTCCGTCAATGGGCCAGCAACAGACCTGAAGTTATTCAGCATCTCCCCTCTGAAGCAAGATCACTGAATAGTGAACTCTGGCTATCACAGAAGAGTACTGACCTTCTAGAAGGTACACTTGGGCTACTGTGGAATTGTCTCACAGACACGTTCAGCTATAAACCCAGCCAATTTGGATCCCTTGAACCCACTCTGCGTAATGTCTACAGAGTTTTGGCATCTCAATACGACCCCCTGGGTTATCTAATTCCATTTACAACCCGAGCCAAAGTGCTGGTCCAGGATTTGTGGAAGAACAATCTAGGGTGGGATGACCTAATCCCATCTGACAGCCTGTTAACCAGATGGCAAGACTGGCAACAAGAGCTCCACAGTTTGAATCAGATTGCAATCCCAAGGTGTTACACTCCATGTGAAGGGCATGCGGAAATCCTCAATCGAGATTTACATATATTCTGTGACGCATCCGAGAGGGCCTATGGCTCAGTGGCCTACATACGCACAGAAAACAATGAAGGACATGTACATGTCTCATTTGTGTTAGCCCGTTCACGAGTGGCACCTCGGAAGCAGCTGACGATCCCTCGTCTGGAACTGAGTGCGGCACTTACCGGAGCGCAGGTGGCTAATATCCTTCAAGCAGAACTAACTGTGGACATTAATCATGTCATTCTCTGGTCAGACTCAGCTACCGTCCTTCAATGGCTTAAATCTGAATCATGCAGATACAAAGTTTTTGTGGGAACCCGGGTGGCTGAAATTCAATCACTCACTGATGTTGATTCCTGGAGGTACGTAGATTCAGCAAACAACCCTGCTGATGTCATAACACGAGGCCAGTCATTAACGGATTTAACCCCACCTTGCCGTTGGATTAATGGACCAAATTTCCTACATCAGCCAGAGTCATGTTGGCCCACTTTGCCTGCAGATGAACCTGAACCAGAGGCAGAGTTGAAAAAGTCAGCAATTTGTCTGCATGTGTGCACTAGTCCAGACATTCCCCTTCCTGATATCAACCAATTTAATACCTGGTCTGAGCTGCTAAAGGCTACAGTGACATCCCTTCACGGGGCGGCTACATCTCCTATGCAGTCTTCAGATGATTCAGAGAGTTACATCTCAGCAGAGAAGCTACTCCTACAACAGGCTCAGAAAGATTCCTTTCCAGAGGACTTTAAGGCTCTCGCCTCTGAGCGACCATTACCATCTAACAGCAGATTAGCATCTTTATCACCAGAGTATGATAAAGCCAGTGGACTTATCAGGGTCGGAGGGAGGTTAAGACATGTGAAGCATATGGAATTAGACACAATACATCCCATTGTGCTTGATCCACAACACCACCTAACCAAGCTTCTGATCAAGGACTATGATGCCTCCCTTCTACATCCTGGACCAGAAAGAGTCTTTGCTGAGCTGAGAAGACGATACTGGATTCTGCGAGGAAGGGAAGCTATCAAGAAATATCAATACAGGTGTGTGGACTGCCAGAAATGGCGCGCTAAGCCTAGTGTACCCAAAATGGCTGACCTCCCATCAGCACGCCTACGCCTGTACAAACCCCCATTCTATTCCACTGGAATGGATTGTTTTGGTCCATTCACAGTGAAGATCGGTCGACGTACAGAGAAAAGATGGGGAATAGTTTTCAAGTGCCTGACCACCCGCTGTCTCCATCTTGATCTCCTAGAAAGCCTTGATACAGATGCATTTCTAATGTCTCTCCGCAGATTCATAGCACGAAGAGGGAAACCATTTGAGCTACTCTGTGATAATGGAACCAACTTTGTTGGAGGAGATAAAGAGATGAAAGCAGCCTATGTAGCCATGATGCCACAACTCAGGGAACAACTTGCAGAACAACAAATTTCATTCAGATTCATTCCACCTGGCGCCCCTCATTTCGGGGGAGCTTGGGAACGGGAGGTTAAATCAGTAAAGCAGGCTCTAAAGGTAGTGCTGAAGGATCAAACAGTGACTGAAACTGTATTGCGTACCGTGCTCATTGAAGTAGAGGGCATCCTAAATGCTAAGCCTTTGGGGTATGTGTCATCAGACGTGTCGGATTTGGACCCAATTACACCTAGCACCCTCCTAATGGGCCGCCATGATTCTTCTCTCCCACAAGTGCTCTATGATTCAAGTAACCTTTTGGGTACCAGAAGATGGAAACATAGCCAAGTACTTGCTGACCATTTCTGGTCTAGATTCATTCATTACTATCTCCCGAATCTGCAAGAAAGACAGAAATGGCGTAAAGATGGAAGAGAAATTGATCTAGACCAGGTGGTGCTGATAGTAGATCCACAACTTCCACGAGCATGTTGGCCATTAGGAAAAGTGACCAACACTTTCCCTGGAATTGACGGGCGTACCAGAACAGTTGAAGTGCAGGTACACAATCGCACATATGTGAGACCTGTATCTCGTCTAGTCCCACTCCCTAAATTTTCTGACGATGACCCTATTGAGCCTACTAATTAGCTAGGGCTTCTCACTATTTCAAATGTCCTTACACACATTTGGGGGCGGCTGTGTGAGAAAGCTTTAACCTGAACGCCCCCTAGTGGCACGTAGCATACATAGCTCTTTTAGGAGCGGTCATTTTGACTCAGCAGCAAGTTACAAACCAGGCTGGCTGGACTGTTTTTTCAACTTTGTATATGTTTTCTTTTCCCAGTGCGTAAATGATTACTGGTGAGTTTTCATATATATTTGAATTTGTAACCTACATTATTGTTCTGAATGTGAATATTCGCCCGTTAATTGAACGTAATTTAAACTGCATCACAAATGAAAGTGAAACCAAGTGCTTTCATATCGGACTTTGAGCTTGCTAATAAGCGTAATCCTATTAGAATAAAAGGAGTATGTTCACTTACTAGTTACATATCATCTGGTTTGTTTATATTGTTGAAATGTCGAATTGATGACTTTGCTTGTTCCCTGCTCGTGGTATTGAGTATGCACAACGGTCGTGCATTCCACTTGTCATTGTTTATTTTATTTTCTAATACAATCAGCAAATCACGTATGTTAATTAACATATTACTTAGTCACTGTATTTTGTGTCATTCACTAATATATTTACCACTGTGTTCTTTGTATCTTTTCTGTTTATTATAGGACCACACATGCGTGAAGTAACATATACTAACCTCCTTTAATTAAACAAGTTAAATTGGGATTCCCTCTCCTGTTTCTCTTACCGGAAACACACACCACCATCTTGGCTGCACTACACCTGAACCCACCGAGTGTCCAGTACGCTCGTATACACAGTGTAATATGTGTGATGAAGATTTTTTTTTTTTTTTTTTTAAGTATAAATTCCCTGAAAACATACAGGGTTATTATTCTAATAGTGCTTGTTTGTATTTGTCCAGGAAGCACTTCTTATCTAGCTAATAGCATCTGTTGATCACAATGGTCTCATATGCGACGCTAAAGCACTTTTGCAAGTCACTGCATAAGAGCGTCTGCTAAATGCCTTAATGTAAAAGTATAGAAATGAAGTGCAATTACTCAAGTACTTTACACCCCTGCATAAGAGTCAGCTCTCTCAGAATAGCAGTGCTGGTTATGTTGCAGCACTGAAACTACTACACATCATAAGTTTAATGGAGGAATATATTTCCCCTGATACTGCCTGCTTACTAAGGTAGACCAAAAAACCTAGGTTTCCATAAATGAGCATGTTTCAAATCTGCGAGACATTATATGTGGTTATAAATCTATGAATGTCACATCATTTGTTCTGATAAGAGAAAACACAATATCCCTATGGACATGATTCAGAACAGAAGCGCTTACAATTATTAAGATGCATTAGGGGACTTTTCCTGCCATACAATGCAAGTATAGACATTTTTATTTAATAGATTTATGTAACAAATAACCCTGCTGAAGAAAAAACAATTTTTTTAGACAAGTTGCAAAATGGACCTCATCTACTTTGATGACATCCAACACGTGCCATTAAATGTCATCCCATTTGTCATATCTTAATGTCAATGTTTGATGTTATTATTGCACAATTCTTCCATGTTTTTGAGCAAGCAATGTGGGGTCCAAATGTAATCATTTAAAGGGATAGTTCACCCAAAAATGTGTATATTGTCATCATTTACTCATCCTCAAGCTGTTCCAAACCTATGCATGACTTTATTTCTTTTGTTGAACACAAAAGAAGATACTTGGAAACCGTTGATTTTCATTGTCCTTTTTTCTTTACTATGAAAGTCAATGGCTTCCAGCACTTGTTTGGTAACTGACATTCTTTAAAATGTCTTCTTTTTTGTTCAACAGAAGATAGAAATTCTTGCAGGTTTGGAACAACTTGAGAATGAGTAAATTATATTCATTTTTGGGTGAACTATCCCTTTAAGAATCAACATTTGATAAACACATAGTGGTCAAAATCTAATCTGAATATTGATTGGACTGCAACCATTTCACATTTGATCCATTCAGTTATGCTAACCACGTTGAAAGTCAAGTGTCTTTGATATGCACCGACACACAGGCACGATCAGAATCGCTGACGCCGCCAAACCACCGATGTGAAGGGATTATCATGTGATTATAAGGACAACATCTACATTTCATATGTAAATGTTTGTAAATGAAGAGCAAAGATTAATTTACTCATCATGTTGACTTTCTATGCAAGCATTTTCCCTAGCAGATTTGATCTCTTATGTGCTTTTTCTGTATTGTGTCTTCAACTGTTAATTAATGGTATCGCATAAGAAAGAGCTAATTCGTTAATAGAGCTGAAACGACTTTAAAATCTCTCTAAACAGTGAGACGGCAGACAGCCTAGACCTTCGCAGATTATAAAACATATTATTTGCGAAGTCTCTGCTCCTTTGAGACAATATTGTGCCATTTCAAATGTCAAAATATCCTTGAGAAAGATAAGATGCATGCTATACGGAATGCTTAAAAGTGGAATTGTTATTAAAAGCGCTTGAATAACGTGGCATTCACGACGTGTCGCTTCAAAGATGCCGACGCTACGGAGCGGACTTCCTCCCTTAAGCATATGAATGTCAGACGTCAAGATGAAGACCTCTGTCAGAGAGGTCTGTTTCCTCTGAATCTGAGCGAGTGTTTGGATCAAAATTAATGACTTTGTCTTGACATTTACTGAACTGATGATTGCTGTCTGTTATGGACCATGTAGAAATATAATGGATTAATGGCCTGTGCTAAACTCATTATCTGGATAGCCTTTGTAAGACAAATGTCTAAATGTTTCCTGACATAAGGTCTTGTTTTTAAAAATACTGAATATATTTCCATACTTCCTCTTGTGAAATTAATAATCCTGAGGTGAATAATGCAGAGGCGCAGCAAAGATATAAAGCGATAAAATATTACAAGGCTGATAATAAGCCGCTCCAGCAAGTAAACATAGGTATCTGTCAATCTCAAGGAATGGCATTTGAAGAAAAAAAGAGGCTTTTTGGCATTAATATTACCTCAGCGAGCAGAAAACAAGCCGTACAGCCCAGTATTTTGCAAAGGCTCATCTTCAACATTGATTTTATGTATAAATGCAGTGTGCTGGTGCCTGCTGGTGCATTGTTCTGTTCACAGGGCTCAGATGGTTTAACAGTACAGCCTTTCCAACTATACTTGTGAACTATATCTGGATGTCACACTTAAGTGATATACTTTGTGTATGCAGATATATGCTCAGGAGAAGAAAAAAAAAAGATGGACATGACACATGATTGAAGTACAGACGTCATCTATAGCTGTGCATGAGCAAATAGCATGACATATGGAGAGTGATATGTGTTCTTAAAGAGATAGTTCACCACAAAATGACAATTTTGTTGTCATTTACTCTTGTCAGTGTAATAACTCTAAAAATATAATCTTTTCAAACTATACATGATAGCTTTGTGTGAGGAACCAACCTACATTTAAGGTTTGGCATCATTCGAACTGGTGTCTTGATACCATTTGTGAATGTAAGTGAATGTGAATTAGATTTTAAGTCATTTTTAGCTAAATATTTAGGTCAGTTCATCACATAAAGCTATTGCAGGGCCTCAGATAACTTGGAATGTAGTGCACAAGTCATATGGACATCTTTAATTGCCAATATTTTGGTTGTTTTGGGAAGTTGATTATCCGTATCTATTATCTATTATCCGTATCTATTATAATCTATTAGTACTATTAGTATCTATTTCTCATGCTTTACTTGTTACCCTTGGGAGATATTATCAGGAGACATGGTGTTAGCTTTCACTGTTATGCTGATGATACTCAACTCTATATTTTTTTGCGGCCTGGTGAAACACACCAAATTGAGAAACTAGCGGAATGCATAGTCGATATAAAAAACTGGATGACGAGTAACTTCTTATTGCTAAATTCAGAAAAAACAGTGTTAATTATCGGACCTAAAAACCCCACATTTAATAACCTAGAACACTATCTAACACTTAACGGCTGCTCTGTTAATTCTTCTTCATCAGTTAGGAACCTAGGTGTGCTGTTTGATAGCAATCTTTCATTTGAAAGCCATGTTTCTAGCACCTGTAAAACTGTGTTTTTCCATGTCAAAAACAAATCTAAATTGCGACCTATGATCTCAACGTCAAATGCAGAAATGCTAATTCATGCGTTTATGACCTCAAGTTTAGACTATTGTAATGCTTTATTGGGTGGTTGTTCTGCGCACTTGGTCAACAAACTACAGCTGTTCCAAAATGCAGCAGCTAGAGTTTTACTAGAACCAGGAAGTATGACCATATTAGCCCGGTTCTGTCAACACTGCACTGGCTCCCTATTAAACATCGTATAGATTTTAAAATCTTGTTAACTACTTATAAAGCCCTGAATGGCTTAGCTCCTCAGTACCTTAGCGAGCTTTTATCACATTATAGTCCTCCACGTCTGCTGCGTTCTCAAAACGCTGGCCGTTTGATAATAATACCTAGAATATCAAAATCGACTCTGGGTGGTAGATCCTTTTCCTATTTAGCGCCCAAACTCTGGAACAATCTACCTAACACTGTTCGGGAGGCAGACACACTCTGTCAGTTTAAATCTAGATTAAAGACACATTTTAAGCTTACACATAACACACTATTCTATTATTCAAATCCATTAAAGGAATGTTAGGCTGCATTAATTAGATCAACTGGAACCGGGAACACTCCCCATAACACATGATGTACTCGTTACATCGTAAGAAGAATGGCATCTACGCTAATATTTGTCTGTTTCTTTCTTATTCTGTTTCTCAGTCCGTGTCCGGATCGGATGGTGGATCGGCGCCGGGAGATGATGTCTGCCTGATCGTCGGCGGAGGCCGGGACACCTGGATGAGCCCCGGGGACATATCCCCAGTGAAGACCTCGACGTAAATACAATAAAACTAAAAAGAAAAGAATATAACTAAAAATATAATAAAATACCTAACTACATAATACTGTTGTTGTTAGAAATTGCTACAACATAAAATAGAAATATAATATATTTATACATTTAAAATTTTAATTAAAACAATAAATAAACAATAATCTCCTGGCCAGAGGAGAACTGGCCCTCCAACTGAGCCTGGTTTCGCCCAAGTTTTTTATTCTCCATTCTATCACAGAGGGAGTTTTGCTTCCTTGCCGCTGTCGCCTCTGGCTTGCTCAGTTGGGGACACTTAATTTCTAGTGATTATCGTCAATTTGATTTCGCCGATACTATTTAAACTAAACTGAGCTAGACATTGACATCTCTGAATTCAATAATGAAATGCCTTAACTGAAAATTGAGTGTTTAATCTTATTTTTATACATTACTGACACTGTATCCTGTAATTTGATACTGTTAAGTGCTTTGACACAATCTGTATTGTTAAAAGCACTATATAAATAAATGACTTGACTTGACTTGACTATAATTGTAAGATAAAGAGCAGCCAGGACATTTTGATAAACTTCTCCATTAGTGTTCCATTAAAGATATAATTCCAACACATTCTAATGTCAATTGGTAGCTATTTAATTTCTTATCTTATTTGTAGGATTACATTTCTTTATGAATCACATGAATTAATATGAAATTGCTACCTTGTAAAATATTTACATTTTCTCATGAGATTGGGTTGTAGAGCCATACAGGTTTGGAAATGACATGGGTGAGCAAATAATCCTTTTAACTATCATCTATACTAGCTTTTTAACTGTGCATTAGTGACATAATCAGATTAGAATCATTTGAACAATAAGATGGGATATGAAAACAGTTTAAAATCTTTACATAGATACATATGGTCTGTTAAGCACAATTAATGTAAAGTGTAATTGCAAAGAAGATTGATGTGTTTTCAACTGTGAAGGAACAGTTGGTGTTTAGAAGCAGATAAAGAAGAGTATCTCTCGTAAATGAAACCTTTAGAAATGTGAATTTGATGAAGGTTAATGTCCAGACAATCTAAAAACATTTGAAGATTACACTGTAAAAAAAAAAAAAAAAAAAAAAGCAAAATTTACGGTAAAAAACGTCAGGTGTGGTTGCCAGAATTTTACTGTACGAAATACAGTAGCTAGTTTTAGGTTTTACAGTTTTACGGTTTTAACTGAAATTTACAGTTAAATACCGTAATTTCATGAACTGATATAATGTTAATATACCAACCTATTGAAGTACTGAAATCTGTTTTGTACCTTTGTAATACACTGATAACCACCAATAGCAGGTAGTGAAGAGAAAGCCACATGATGAACCAAAACCTTATCACAAGCAGCTTTTAAATATTAATATACATAGAAGGTGCAGTGTCATTAACACAAACACTATGCACCATCATGGTAATACACATGAAACTGAAATAATGCAATAAACATTAATTTAACAACATTAGATGTAACATACAACCCTAATGTGCAAAACTGATAAGAAAAAAAACTAAGAATAAACATAAAACATAGTTATTTCAACAACAACAAAAAACCAAAAAAAAACAAACATCGAATTTAAAGTGTAATGCAGGGAATTCTGGGAATGTCAATTTATGGTTATTCACTGTAAATTATACGTTCCTTTTCACTTCCAAAAATGGTATACTACCGTAAAATTACATGTAATGGCCAATACAGTTTTTCACAGTATATAGTAGGGGAACTTACCGTTAACCACTTAGCAGGTTTTTACTGTAGAATTTTTACAGTCTTTTACCGTTCAAATTCACTGTCATTTTTTACAGTATAGTTCAAAGATTAACGATGACTGCTTGCAGTAAGACTGCACGTTCAGGCATACTGTATATGCAGGCCATGTGTGTAATAAATGGCTGAGTGATTTGTATGTTGATTATATCAAGGTCATATGTTACCAAGACAAGTGGTAATCATATGCCTGCAAATGAGTGCTTCTCTGTTTGCTCATGATTAATGTTCCATCCATAGAGGACATTAAGGATAAGGAGGGGAAAAAAACTTTATTTAAGATGATTCATGTGCTATATATTAAATAAAAAAACAATAAAAGAAAAACATTTCATAACAACAACGGCTTATGACAGAAATGCATTTATGCATAGTATTAAATCTACTACTTTTAATGGGTTCTGAAGAAAAGATAAATGGCAGAGACAAGAGATCAAATTCAAATTAATTAAACCAACAAACAAATAATTAACAGTTCCTCCAAGCCTGTTTATACTAATCCTACTCATGACAAAAGACTTTAATCAGCATACTCCAAAAAGACCAATATGGTAAGAAAAAAAAAACATTTATGCCATCATGTTGCTTGCTTTTCCACCACTGTTGCTTTCTGAGAGCTAATTTGTGATTCACTGTTATGCGGTTCTGACAGGACAGCTTACACTTATTGCCGGTGTTTGCATGGGGTTAAGCATTCAAGCTGTAATAGTATAAAATTAGGTCTTTAAAACTCACTTCACATCAAATTCATAGGCATTAAATGGGAAATATCAGCATGATTTCCATTTTCATGATGATTTTCATGCCAGTTTCTAGTCCATTGGTCCCCTGCTTAAAAATGTCCCCAATTTCACTGGCTGCTGTAGGAGGTTTTGCAGCATGATAACTAAATCAATATCCACCATGACTACACATAGAAAGACAGGGTTTGAAGGAAACACAGGCTCATTGTGGAAAAGCAGAACTGTGGGAAATATCAAACTTGCCTTTTCGCGATATGCTGCGGCTTTGCAGTGATCTTTCCCTGTCACATCCATATGGGATTGACAGGTCGATATCTCCCCCTCAGCCCTTTTCTGGTGAGTATTTGACGTATTGCTCACCTCCTGTGGTAGACGTGTCATTCTCAGTTACTCAGTGATCTCTCATACTGCCAAGTGACCGATAATATGAGTGCATATGGCAGATTTTGTGTTAGAAGTAGGTCTCAATTCACATCTAAATCTTGAGGACCTCTGGTTGGCCAGTTTAGCTCGGTCTGAGGCCTTTGAACTCTTGCTGTACTGCTGATGTTTGTGTAGTCAGTACTTGACCTCAGTATAAATTCCTACCCCAAACAAAGACTTCTCATCAAAACACCCACATTTTGGGAGCTAGGACAAGGAGAGCCACTCCAATAATAGATCTAGGTACAATACTTTATCATCAGTAGGCCTGTTTTCATTATTTAAGTCTAAGGTAAGCATGCACTGCTGTAAGAAACACATATTCACACCATTTAATCAACTGTAACACAAGACGAAAGACATATTGGATGTGAGCACAAGCAAATGGATTACCCAACTTATTTATTAAGTTTGGGATTAGTCAGCAGCTATAGGCATTGATCACATAAGAGCAATTGAATTGCACATTTTATAAAGACAATGAAGCTTTTTACACAATTTTGCGTTATTAATTAGCGACTGGTTGACGACAAGCTGTCAAAGCACTATTACGAAATCCAAAGTCATTGTACATTCTGCTCAGTTTTGAAAGAGTAGCCTACATTTACTATGTCAACCGAGGCCCACATAACAAAATGTATTACATGGCTGTCTGGGATTTTTGATTCTGATTGGTCAGTCTGATTCTAGGAACCCTGTTTCCCGTGCATCTGTGCTCATGTTTTGTCTTTGTTTTCTCTTCAAGTAAACTAATAGAATATCAACTCAGTAATCATTTCATGTTCTTTTACTTATTCTTTTATGTAGTCATGTTTTCAATCATTCATTTATTTTTAAAGTAGTGATATAATGTGCAGTCAGACAGGCATTATCAGGACTCAGGAGATGGCAATTTCCTATGAATTCGTATGATGTGAATCCTACGAAAATGTACGATTTTTTTTTAAGGAAAACTGTATTAGGTTAACCATTTCTCTTACACGATGGCTACCATGTTAGTTTTTAATGCGTTTACCTCAGTCTCTTTCAAAACACTCTTTTTTCTTGACTTATTAATTCTAAAGTATCACTTTTTGAACTAGTAACCAAGGCTTGGGCTGTTTCTATGCAGCTGTTGGAGTAACCAAGGTTGTGTTTGTGACAGAAAGCGAGAGGGAGGGAGCGCGCCTGTGATTACCTGCGGCTCTCGGCAATGTTAATAGGCAGCAACATAATTACAAACAGCGAGGCTATTAGATTAATTAGTTTAGACAAAATCGAAATAATTTGTCATTTTGATCCTGCTGTCTGTCATTTATTTGTTGGCCGTGTATTTGTCTGACTTTATATTCTCTGCTGAAGAAAAAACAAAACAAAAAAAAAAACGGAAATTATATGGGACTGTAATGAACTGGAACGGCTTCAAATCCCTGCAGGTGCAGAACAACAATCAAGCCCTTAGAATGTCTGTCAACCAATCAGAATCAAGCATTCAACAGCGCAGCGATATCACTTGCTATAATGACCGACTGACTGACCATTATTATACTTTTGTATCTATTTTACTGTCGTCTGCAACATCTAAAGCTTATGAGTTTGTGAAAAGCTTTTTTAAAGTCATCATTCGACATGGTGTATATTATTGGATTGATCAGTGAGTTGACATAGCCAAGCCAATTGAAAAAGTCAAAGAGTTCTGCGTAAAAGCAGGATGGACAGAGGGGAACCAGCAGTGTGTAAATGAAAAACGGCAACCAGCACACAATATAGGCTCCTAAAATAACGCCCAGGGTTTTGGTGGCTTTCCTCTCCCGCGCAGCCGAGATCCTCTTTTTCTCCAGAAGTGAATCGGACACGGTTACTCTAATTTGATTGTCACTGCCCAGAGACCCGCTGTCCGAGTACAGGTCTTGCCTTCCACAATGCAAAGGAGAAGGAGAATTAGTGCTCAGATGTGCCGAAGTGAGTCTTTTCCCCGCTTTTTTGGGCGACTGCTTCAAAATGCGCTTCCTCGCCTCCACGTAAATCCGGCCGTACAGGGCGATGAGTAGCAGCGTAGGGATGTAGAAAGCCCCAAAAGTGGAGTAGATGGTGTAGAAGATGTGGTCCGTGTTGACCGAGCAGGTGGTGAGCTCCCCTGCCTTCACCTGCCTCCAGAAGAAAGGCGGCAGGGAGATGGAGATGGCGATGATCCAGGCGGTCGCCACCATCCCCGCGGCGCGCGCTTGGGTGCGTTTCTTGGCATACTCGACCGCGTCCGTTATAGCCCAGTATCGATCCAAGGCGATTACGCAGAGGTGAAGAATGGACGCGGTGCAACAGGTGATATCTGAGGACAGCCAGATGTCGCAGATAACCTGCCCAAGCGACCACACGTGCGTGACCGTGTAAAGCACGCAAATGGGCATCACAAGCACCGACACCAGAAGGTCCGTGACGGCCAGGGACGCAATCAAGAAGTTCGCCGGTGTCTGGAGCTTTCTGGACTGGGAGATGGTGGCGATGACAAACGCATTACTTAATATAGTCGCAAGAGTGATGAGACCGAGAACTGACGCTAAGGTGACTTGGAACGCGAAACTTTCTTGTTTTTCGTCCGTTTTAGGCGTTAAAGTCACATTGGTGCCGGTCGAGGCGTTTAAAACCTCGAAATGGCCAGGTGTTGGTTTGAAATGACCGCTGCGCTCCATCCCAGCAGACATATGCTTTCATATTTTGAAAATAAAGCAGTATTTTCTGCGCTTCATGATTTCTGTCAGCTCCAGCATCAGGTGCAGATAAACGCTCGTGGATGTTTTCGTTCTGGGACATGCAAAGATATCTTTCTGCTTCATTCTAATTCTCAAACTTCGCTCTCTAAGAAAAAGAAACATCAGTTGCAAAATTGCAGAATATAAAGCATCCCAGAAGTTGTGTAAGAACATCCCTGCATCCTTCTTTAGTGCTCCTCTTGCTTCACGTCCACAAACGAGTCATCTTTAAAAGGTAGATACTTTGCCCGCAAGCAGCGGCAATTTTCATAGGTTTCACTGATAGGCGATCGCAGGGTTCTTGCTTTTTATAGGGCGCTGATGCAAAAGTTGCAGCTTTGATAACCATGATCTTCTAGTTTGAGTGAGGATGCTGTCCTCTGGGTCTTAGTGCCTCCTTACCATTTAACACTCTTTTAATTCATCAAAAAATAAACGCACCCTCACGTTGTCTCATAAACTGTTATCTTTTATTTATTTTTAATTATATTTCTTAAATCTTTACAAAACATAAGTTCAAAATAAGACAACATAAATTTGCAATGTAGTCAGTAGCTACCCCTCTTGTGCTATATGCAGCCCTATGCTATGAGTCAATTGTCCTTACAGTAAATTGCATGTAGTTATATTCAAGTTAATGGAGCAAAAAATATTTTGAGAAATGTCTGTTTTGTCCATATGGTCACCAGAACTGTTTAGTTACCAACATTCTTCAAAATATCTTGTTCAACAGAAGAAACATAAAGTCTCACAGGTTCGGAATGACATCGGTGAGTAAGTGATGACAGACTTTTTTAGGTGAAGTATTTAGTTTCGTGAAGATTCAATGTTTACTCTGTTTAGTGTATCAAAATGAAGGACTGCATGAATGACTGATCAGATGTGTTATGTTTTTTTTAGTGACTTAAACATATATCTCACTTAAATTTGAGAGAGTAAATCAGTGTAATTACTGAATAGATGTTCATATGACAGTGTGTAGGCTATTTAAAGATGCACTTTGTTGGGGTTTATTCAGTAAAGCCTTAATGTGAATAACCCACACCTTTGTAAATATACCTTTTGTTTTAATTGATTTATTATTGAAAATATACCATGATTTGGCAATGCAATTCTATTTCTTTTTTACACATATGTATTCCTAAGGCCTTAAATAATTACTAATCAACTGTTCAGGAACTGGAAATGTTAAAACCGATCATATGGGCTAGAATATATAGCGCACATGCCATATGGGCCATTTTTATGCAGTTACATTTGTGTATTTTTTAGAGCTTTACAGATGTCTCACTATGAAGTGTTGTATGAAAAAACAGCAGTGTGAAGATTCTTCAAAAATGTCAACAATCAGGTTTGGAACGGCACAAGGGTGACAGAATAATTTTTTCCTTTAAAGGTTAGGGTTAAGATTCTTGAGATTTGGTTCCATCAGAACTATTACTGTGTATGCATTTTTTTAAAGCACAGAAATATGGCTTTCTTGATGTGAAAAAGTGTTTAGTGCTGGCCACTTGATGTCTTTAATTTCCTAGATTACCTTATTGATTTCCAAGTAGTTATGTACACCTATGCACATCTTGAGTAAATTATCTTTGATGGAGCAAGTATTAAGCGTGAGGCAAAGCGCCAATCAATTTATTTAAACTACAGTTAATGTGTTTGACTGCTCTGATAATGACTGATAATAAAATTAGCTAAGTAAGGTATAACTATAAACTATCGTCATGTGAGTGACAACTGTTTGTCATTAGAAGTGAACTTTACAGTAGAAGTGAACCTAAAGAATTAAGTGACCTTCATTATGTAATCACTGAGTAAGCAGGAGTGACTGGAGTGAATTATAATGTATTGAGCGCTTTTGTCAATACAGTTTCTCCTCAATCTCCCCCGATGCTATTGTGTTGTACTAATTTCCCCTCATTTTGTGATTTAATCACGTGATGCACACTTTATTCCCACATGAAAAGACTTTCAGTAGACACAATTATGACTCTCTTTTATATACGTATATAGCTCCTTGTGTTCTTTTCATTGCTTTCCACAATGCCCTGTTGAGCACAGTGGCAGTTCATCAAAAAAATTCATTTTGGTTTCCCTAGTACAAAACATAATGCAGCCAATTATCTTCAGGAAAGCCACATTTGTTGCAACTCAAGTGATTTCAACACTCTATATTGGAATGTGTGCCTATATGTGGATGCAAGTTAAGTATACTATAAAACTGAGGCAAAGGTTTTTTGGTTATATAATGTCTGCATGTAGTGAAAAGAGGACGGCAATCTAAATATATGCTTACCAAACTATTGGTGTCTTACTCAGCAGCAATACACTGTAGGCTCAAAAACACATTTGAAGATGTACATTTACATTTACATTTATCTGACGCTTTTATCCAAAGCGACTTACAATTGCTATATATGTCAGAGGTCGCACGCCTCTGGAGCAACTAGGGGGTTAAGTGTCTTGCTCAGGGACACATTGGTGTCTCACAGTGGATTCGAAGCCGGGTCTCTCACACCAAAGGCATGTGTCTTATCCACTGCGCCATCACCACCCCATGTAGTACTATTAAATTGACATATTAAAATAGCTAAAAGCCAATAGTAATTGTAATGCGATAACCAAAAACCGCTAAATGGCTAATATTAAAATTCTGCACTATTTTGGCTAAATAAATGAAAAATTAAATACTAAAAACTAAATCTGTCTTTTTAAATATTTTCAGATTAATGTGAATTTAGGCACCACAACATTATAATGTACAAATGTAAAGTTGTCATTTGATTGTGTTATTTAATTATGAGTGTTTTTGAAGATTAACTTTAACTGAGGCATAGTCCAACCAAAAAAGAAATTTCCACTATTATTTACTCACACTTGTCATTTTAAACCTATATGCATTTCTTTGTTCTACTGAACACAAAAGAAGATATTTAGAAAATTTTGGTAACTAAACTGTTTCATTCACATTGACTTAAGTGTTAAGTTTTTTTTTTTTTGGTCTGTACAATGGAAGTCAATGGGAACCAAAAGCGTTTAGTTCTTCAAAATATCATCTTTTGTGATCAGCAAAGATACAAAAAAAAAACTCTATTCCTTTCAATTATGGAAAGGCAATTTAAATTTTAATTATGGATAAATATTGGCCAATGTATATCAAATATTGAGCAATATTAATTAAATATATTAATAAATCTATCATATAATATAATAGATAGAATTATACATATTTTCTGAATTTATAACATTAGGCCACATGTACTCAGTATATTATGGAAAGTCCCAGCTGTAATTTAAAAGCTTTATGACTCCCTTCATAAATAGAGCTTGTTCCCATTTCTAAGGATTTGCCTTTACAGTCACCCCATTATGCACCTCCCCATCGGAAGATCGTTTCATTTTTCTTTTACAGTCTTTAAATGTTGAACACTGAGACAGTAATTCAGTGAGATTTTTGAAGATGGTGGATGTTTTGTACAAATCCTAAAGCGCAAGTCACAGCTAAAAGCTGCACTCTTTTAAATAAAAATGCAGTGTAACTGAATCTTATTTCTGAAAGGCTTCGGCTGGCATTTAATATGTTGCCTTGCTATATAGTCGTGATAAAAATTTCCACTACTCATTCCCTAACTCTGGTTAACATGATTGCATCTTCACATGTCCATATGGAGTCACTGAATATGAAATATGATTATCAGTCATTAAAGACAGTATTCTACCCTATGGCCTATTGAAACTATGCTCCTGAAGGTCAAGTATTATATACCGTAACTAAAACTCAGGCAGTCACGTATGTATTTATGGGACGGTTGGAGTGGGTTGAAGGCTAGGCTCAGAGCTGAAACATTATCAGTTTATTGTCCCAGATTCCAGCTGTAGCAACACTGTGAATCTGAACATTGTGTCTGTGTTCTTCCCTTGATAGTCTTACAGACAAAATTGAATAAAAAGTTTCAGTAAATATAAGTTTTTCCCAAACATCTATTTGACTTAACATCTTCACACTCCCCTCACCCTTCTTTCTACTCACACTTCTTATAATATGCTTGAAGGATTGAAATTGCCATGTGATATTCAATCATGAAAACACCTTTGAAGATCTATAAAATGCATAAAGAGTGGAAAACAGAATAAGAGCCTTGTGGATCTCAGACTTATAGTTTTCCCAAGGTCACGGAAGTACATAAAGTCCAAGTTGAAAATCAATTTGTTGATGCGCCCTTCAACATCTTACCCACCACAATCATTTGGTTCAGCAGAAATAAACTCTTCCATGTCAATGATTTTCTTTCCTATCATTTTCAGTTGTTTACCCACTAGCCGTCTGCCTCCATGTGCAACAGGAAGTACAGTAAGACATTACGCCATTTGACACTGAAGGCATCCTAAAACCTTTGTCCTCTATAGTCAAATATCAAGTAGTCTGCAGTGAAACTTGTATTTCCTATTGATTCATACTCGTCTAGACACTGCATCAGTACAAATGATCTAACTTTAGATTTTGTCTGTTTTCATACCACCATATTTACATGTTATGTCTCCCAGAACAAGGGTTTTCAAACTTTTTCAGGCCAAGGACACTCAAATGTACAAGGGACAGCTTGGGGTCGGTAAGATTTTTTAAAGGCATAGTGAAAATTCTGTCATTAATTACTCACCCTCATGTTGTTCCAAACCCGTAAGACCTTCATTCATCTTCGGAACACGAATTGAACTCGAATAAAGTCGTTATTTAGTTTTCTTTGCACACAAAAAAAATTCTCGTATAGCGTCATAAAATTCAGGTTGAACCACTGATGTTACATGGATTATTTTAACGATGTTCTTACCACCTGTCTGGGCCTTGAACATGGCAGTTGTGTTGTTGTATATGGAGGGTCAGGGAGCTTTCAAATTTCATTGAAAATATCTTAATCTGTGTTCTGAAAAATGGGTGTACTATCTCATTAAGGTTTTTGAAGAAGTCTTACCAAGGCTGCATTTATTTGATTAAAAATACATTAAAACAGTGGTCTCAATTGCTGGAGGACCACAGCTCTGCACAGTTTAGCTCCAAACCTAATCAAACACACCTGATCCAGCTAATCAAGGTCTTCAGGATTACTAGAAACTTCTAAGCAGGTGTGAGTTGGAGCTGGTTGGAACTAAACTCTGCAGAGCTGTGGCCCTCCAGGAATTGAGTTTGAGACCACTGCATTAAAATGACAATACTGTGATTTATTTATTTTACTATTTAACCATTTTAATATATTTCAAAACGTAATTTATTCTTGTGACAGCAAAGCTTAATTTAAAAAATTAATATTTAAATTTAAATATATAAATAAATAACATTACTGATCCCAAACCCTTGAATGGTGGTGTGTGTCTATATATTTAAATAATTTTAAAGTTGTGACTCCCTGGGTGTCCCTGGATCCTAGTTTGGGTCCTAGCTCCTGGCTAGAAAGTACATAGAAAATGAGTCTGTCTTTGTCCGATAGCAGCAGAAATGTGTCTAGGATGTCCAAATTTACTGGGCTTTCATCAGTAGTGTACACCATAAAATGACTTGAGCTGAGAGACTCATAAATCATCAGGCTGTGGTAATTCTTTGGACATTAATGGGCTCTGATGAATTATGAAAATAGTCTCTGTTTAGTTTACTGTCAACGCAGGCAATTAAGTCTGCTCGATATGTCTTGATTGATGCATTTTTGTGAGCACAACTGTAATAACGTTCACAGAATCTTGGCTCAAAAGAGTGAGAGAATGGCATCTGAACACTAGTATTCAATGACTTCTACTTCGTTCTGAAGATGCCAATACGGTATTATGTGACTAGACAATGTGGGCCAATTTCCCAGACACAGATTAAGCCTTGGTCCTGGACTGCTGAAAACCATGAATGAAGAATCACTATTGTCAGTGAAACTTAACCTTGGATGTTGGCTAATTTGCATCTGGGAAAACAGCCATGAAAGTTTCTCAAACACAGATTATATCTGGCCTGCATTAGGGAAACTAGGGCATTAGCAAAGATCAGTGGCCATATTTTGCATTTAAATATATGAAGTTTATCAAAATTCAAGAGATCATCCAGACACCTCGAAGACCATTTTAAAGCGCCTACAGCTATCTGACCCGAGCACTTTCATCACATGTCCATTGCCATTTGGACTTAATCGAAGTGAGCAAGAAACTGGAGTCAGGACATTTATATACGAATATAATTTTCATTCACATGTTTGGGAATCTTATCACGAAGAAATCGCAAATCTTCTTTTCCCAACACCTTCACAAGGTGTCATATTGTTTCACTATGAATATATTGAGGTCAAAAGTATGTGACTCTCTGTTGGCGGTTCTCAGAGCATTTTCTACAGTATAGGTAAATACCAAAATTCAAGGTTCAGTGAGAGTCACTGGAAGTCCTGGAATTTAAATGGACAGATAACATGGTAATATGGAAGCTGGAGAGGCAGGAAAGAGGATGTCAAAATTGGGATCCATTATAAACCATTCCAGACATCCTGTGCTTGGAGCTCCTTTAACTGACACATTATTCTACCATAGTGGTACAAGAATGATACCATCAGACAATGCAGTGTCTACTTCCTCACCTCCACATCCCCCTCTTACCATTTCCAATTTCAGGCTCTTTCCTCAGTCAGAACTAACAGCATTGCATTCTTACTTTTATTTATTAATTTTTTGGGGGCATACATGGACTTTACACCCATTCATCTGTCTGCTATATGTAATGTAGAGATATCGGCCCGAGGCAGGACATGTCTTCATATTGATATATTCCCATAAGAAATGTGTAACCACATTTCTTTACGTACATTTACTTTGTTACATGAATAATACACCCAAAAATGAAACTTCTGTTATTATTTACTCACACTCATATTCCATGAAGTTCCTTCAGTGAGGGAAATTCTGTTGTATGAGAAAAAGCTATATTTAAAATTTTTAACCGTTTTAAGTTCCTCAGAAAAAAAGACATAGAAATCACCTGAGGGTGAACAAATATTGACAGAATTTAAATTTTTGCATATAATATTGCTTTATCTAATCTTCGTGTCAGTTCAGTGCCACAAACCCTCTGGGTGACCACAGGCTACTCAGTTTTCAAAGCAGTTTATTTTCCAGAAGTTTATGCGTGAATACATGTGGTGCTTATTAACAACAAAACAAAATTAATATGGCAGAATGTGACAACCGAGAAATAAGTATCTTTGCCAATTGCAGTATTTAGACAGCTGAACAGCTTGTTGTGTCAGTTTGTTTCTTTAATAACTCATAGTGTGGATTAGATGCTAAACATATCTCGTGGTTTGGCGAGAAAGAGCATTCATATCTGGTGATGTACAGTGTTTTTTACTGTTTATGTTTGATTCCTCTGGTGAACTGCTTTGAAACGTTTTCTTATTTAAAGAAACATTTGATTTACCACCATCTACTTACAAAATCAAACATACCGTCTTGGTAAGCTGCGTTTTGTTAGAAAACAAAGTTGTCTTGGAATATTGAACATTCAAAAGATGACATTTTGGTTTGAAAAACAGGAAAGCTGAGTTATAATTCAGATGCACATACAGTACATTTAGTTTAGTTCTGTTTGGAAAATAGACTATCAGCACACATCTGATCCATCATGTCAAAGCACTCTCAGATGGATGCATTAGCAGGAGAATGCTCTCCACAGACTGAGTAAAGCTCCATGAGATGGGAGAGACTTAAATGAATTATGCGTTAACTGATCAGATGGAATTCTGATCTGTTCCTGGCTTTAACATTGTTCGGAGAGTGGAATTCAATTTGCATGTATTAGTTAACCCATTGAGGAGCAGGAGCGAGGCTCTTCCGCCGGCCTTTGGCTTCAACAGATTCTCCACAAATTTGATAAATCTGTTTTGTGAAAAACTACATAGAATCGTTTCACTGTGTTGGATACATATGGTGGTTTGCAAGCCATTGGTGCTGCCCGCATTCTCGACCATACAACGCAAAAGATTTCACTCCCGCTTGTGTTTGTGAGTCAGTCCTAGATCTATTAGATTGTAGATTCGATGCCTACACTGAGCTCAGAGCGTTGCCAGCCTTCTGGAGCCTAATATTCCACCACCACCCAACCAGCCTCAAGCTAAGGAGAGAAATCCCAAGCTCCCACAAGCCACTGAACAGATTCCAGTGTCCACCCCCCTCCGTCTCTGCCTCTTTCCACTGAGAGCTTGCAAAAGAAGGGCCAGAGTATCCATATTATCTGGCTTCAGTTTGCACATTGCACTGGAAAATCTTAAAGCTCCATGAAGCGCAATGGCAAAAATATCAATTGTTTCAATTTTCTCATTCATACGCTTGCAAACTTCTTTAGTAGCACCACATTATTTCATCTGCTGATAGTCTCCTTATAGACTATAATTTTGTCGCTTGCAGAGAAGCATATAGGGAAATGCGAATCTCAGTTGGAAGTTGTTACGTAAGCCAAAGTTTTTTAAAGTGATGTACTTTCGGATGACCCTCGTGATACTGTATGTATTTCACCAAGTTGTAAAAGCCATCCTCAGGGTGGTGACCTATATAACTGTGAAGAGTTCTGCATCACTGCCCCCTCCCTGCCGATCCATTACGATATGCTTTCTCCGTCAAAGAAGTGATGTCTAACTAGACTGCATCTGAGATATTTTTCTCTATTTCTGGGTTGAAGCATGTGCCCACATTTAGAATGTTGGTGCGAAGTAACCTGGCAACCGTAATCTGCAATATGTGCCGCTCCGTGAGAGAAATGATCTCTCGCAGTCGGAGCAGTGATGCACGACACTGGAAAGATTCATGTTAATAGAGCGCTGGTCGCTACTTTGACATGTGAGTGAAGGAAAGACATGGAGGACAGCTGATACTGGGTCAGCCACTCATATCCAATCCTCTTGCTAAAATTGTTACCTCTGGAGGGGAGATTACAGATATAAGAGCCAATGATAGGGTTTGCGGTTCGGATAGCACTCCATTGGATGCCAGATGATGATCTAGTTAAACCCCTTCTAGGTGAAAAGAGAGTAGAAGGTAATTTTTATTTAAACTGTGCTCCCATTTTGTCGTTTTAATGATGTTCATTCACCTCGGTGGCACTTAGGGTTCCTATAGGTCTGTTTTCCTGGTACGTGTCAACGGTGATTGATGGTCTGGTTATTTTCTGAATGAGATGTCACACTGCTGATTTAATGGCCGTTTGAGTTGGGAAATGGACATTTGCCTGTTAGAATATTTCGGGTTCAGTAAAAGTAAAGCTCATTCAATAGAATTCAGTGGTTGATCACAAAAAGTTCCACTTGTCCCTCCTGCAAAAATCTCTTACAATGAGGCGCTTTCAGTGGAAGAGCAATTTTAATTTGCTGTTACAACAGTAGATGGGAGGAAAAAAATTATATTTCAGTGCATTATATTTGTATAGTATTGAAATTTTGCATTTCCCTTGTGTTGTGTTCTCCCACTTTGTAAGCTCAGAAAAGCATTGCATTCCCCAGGAAATGTGGTGTTTTCTTGCAAAACATTGGCATTCGTTCACAAAACTATTGCGTTTCCCTGAGAAACTTTGCGTTCACTAGAGAAAGCTACAGTGGCCCAGTGAACAACACAACGAAATCACCACAACACAACGCATAGGACTAATTTCACTGTGTTGTACTAATTTCTTTGTGTTGTGAATTGTTTTCGTGGTGTTGAGTTAATTTTGTTGTGTTGTTGCTTGTCTCTGTTGTTTTGTGCTAATTTTGTTGTGTTGCGGCTATTTTCCATTGTGTTGAGCTAATTTCATTGTGTTGCGGCTTGTTTCCGTCGTGTTGTGACTTGTTTCCTTTGTGTTGCGCTAATTGCATTGTATTGTGCAGTGTGCACTACTGGGCCAAAAGCACTTCTCTAACAACAAACTTAACAAGTTTTGTGAGCGAATACAAGAGAACACAAAAGCGTTTAAATATAAACTTTTTGATCACCATTTTCTTCCTTTTAGGTCCATTGTACAGACACAAGATGTAAACAAATTTGTTAACGTTTATAGTGTGGAAAAAATTGGTTCCTAACCTTTTCTGTGTAGTTATATCCAATTTATGACTCTGTTGCCAGGGCAACATAATGCCTATAACACTAAAATGGCTGTGAAACCAGCTTTACAGCTCGAATAATACACAAGTTTTAACAGATGAATTAATGTAAGTGCTTTTTTAAAATGATATGCTTCGCATTTCTGCTGTTAAATTATCCATGAATTGGCCCCATTTACTTCCATTGTAAGTGCTTCGTCGTGACCTTGTGTTACGAGGGAACATTATGCCGCAAATGCTGCTGATTGAGCATAACTCATTTTGAACCCAAAATCTGAAAGTCATCATTTCCATATGTTCACCATCTCTGCTCTTCGCCCTCTTTCTTTTCTGTCCCTCGCCCTCGTTCTTTCTTTATTATTTATTTATATGATGACTCATCAAGGCACAGCTTAACCTGAAGGATTTTGCAGAAATTATATATCAAATGCATGGTCCCCCAGATCTGTCAGCGGCCCACCAGCAGCTAATATCCTGGCTCCAGATTTAGGTATTGTGTCTACACTGCAAAGTAATTTTGTGTCGAGTCATCAGATGTAAGATAAGCGCTAAGGTCTCTATGAAAAGTTTACAATGCAACAATAAAGCACCATTATCATGTTGGAGGGAAATAAACTTGGAGCTGATGAGCAATTCCTCGAGGCATCAAAATTCACTGCATGCCATTTTCATGAACAAGAGGGCATGACTCTGAGGTAACACTTTCAGATGAAAGGGTCCTTTCCGTTCCTTCAAATAAATGGATGTTTCTGTGCATGTAATGGCTCGTGGCTCGTATTGTGGCTGGTGTGAGGTTGTAGGACTCTGACTTCATTGATATTCTGATGATTTTTCCGCTGCGTCTGAGTAATATGAAAATGCAGTCAGTGAGTAATCATGTTTTATATCAAGACCAAACACAGTGCTTTCAGTGTACACACACACACCACAGTGACCACGCACTCTTACACATGTCATAAAGTGTTTTCTCGTGCCAGTGCACATCATAGCGATGCATCAAAATAAGGGAAAGAAGAGCTGAAGAGAAAAAGCACATATTTATAGGTAGTTTTATTGGTAGTTGATGAGACGATGTGGATTTGTGTACGCATGTATGTTTAGTATAGTTGAAATAGTACATGAAATATATGATTTTTAAAAAAGAATACATGTCATACTGCAAAATTAATTATTATTGATTACTAAAGGCAAAAAGGGGTTATTAAAATATAATAACAATAAAAAATAAAGGACAGCTTTACTAGAGCTATTATGGTGGACAAGGGTGTCATAACTTTGACTTTCATTTATATCAATTTTATGAATATAATATAATCTTATATGTACACACACATTATATATAATACATATATTTATAATTTATAAGTATTTGACCCTAATTGAACCACAGACATATTATGAAAAAATAGTCTTATGTAAAAATTAATCTACTTTAGTTTGACACACCTGGGGCAATATGATCTCATGTATTAATAGCTATAAATGTTATTCTCTTATTACTCACTGTCTTTCATAATGGCTTTTGTTTCTCTCTTGTGCTTGAAATAGCCCTCATAGCACATATACACGTCTGACTGTGAACACGAGGCATATTGTGATGAAGAGACCTGCGTAATGTGGAGGTGTAGGAAAGAGAAACATGTAGATGAACCAAGAAATTTAATGATACTCATATATAGGGGTTTAATCATGTTTTATTAACGGTTTAATGCTTTGTGCAGCATTCTATCATGCATATGTATTTGCAAGCTACATCTTTTTTCTGTATTTAAAAAGTAAACAAAATATGTTGATGATTAATAACTGATATAAGGCATGAGAAAAATATTTCCCATCCTGCGTCTATCAATACAGGGCTTCTAAAAGCACAACGTCCAGGTCACTGGGATTTATTTCAACCATCCGTTGATTAACAAGTAGAAGTTGGCACCCTTGCATGGCGTGATTTATTCACTCATCTTTCAAGAAAATAAATGCCTTTAATGAGCTGAGAAGGTTGAATGGACGTTACGTCCGACGGCTGAGCCGCCTGCCAACCTCCTGATCCTGACACAGCACAAAGTGCCATCCTTCTGAAGGTGCCCTTAAGTCAGACAGGCCTCTATGGCTGTCATGCTCCGGTGGTCAAGGCTTCGTCCTCTCCGGGCTCTGATCCACAGAGGGCTTTTAGCCTTAGTGGAGCAGAATGCAGGAGCAAAACATCCAACAGCACACTTAAATCCAGACTTATCCTCATCCTCTCCGGTTCAGAGACAGGACAATGTCAGACAAAACAGAGGGCGTTAAGCTATCATTGAATGAAAATCATAAGGTTAACCATTTTTATTCCACTTACTCTGAGAATTTTAATCTATTTTCAGGATTTAGAGATACAACAGTACATTTCTAACTCGCTTTAATTTTATTTTCACACGTGCATTATACACATATTATAGAAGAGCATTCTATAAATGTCACAGTCCAATGAAACGGTGATGATTTCAATCCACTTTTTAAATAATAATAAATAAATGAATACCTTTGTTACAGTAAAGACTTCTAATATTGCAAAATATTTTATTTTAAATACATTTGTTTATTAATCATTTTATTTGAACTTTCTATTCATCAAAGAATCCTGAAAAAATTTATTACTGTTTCCCCCAAAATATTAAGCAGCACAACTATTTTCAACATCGATCATAATAAGAGATGTTTCTTGTGTATCAAATCAGTATATTAGAGTGGTTTCTGAAGGATCATGTGACACTGAAATGATGCTAAAATTTCAGCTTTGTCGTCATAGGAATAAATGACATTTTACAATATATATTAAAATACAATTCAGCCTTGGTGAGCATAAAGAGACCTTTTTCAAAAACATTAAAAAATCTTACTGACCCAACATTTTGGAATGGTAGTGTATATGCAGTTTATTTAGTCACTATGGGATATTTTGGCACGTTTAAGGGCAGAGTCTGCTACATGTGGCCCCATACATATGGAAATAAGATCATAGTCTTGGGCATGCCGTGCCACTGCTGAAGAGCTGTGAGTCAGACTGAGAACTGTGCTGCAGCACAATTTCAATTTCAAGGAATTGATTTTCTTTTTCTCATCACGTTATCATGTTAGTTTTTGTTACCAAGGGAGGGATATTCCTTAGCAACACACAAGAAGAGGACCCGAGCTCTGGAGATGAATGACACCTCAATGTTTTTATTAAGCTTGTTTATTACTGTGAATAGAAATAGCAGTGCATGTAGATTTGATCCTCATTGTGACTCATTTGTAAGTACAATGCAATGAATTGAATTGTAGGGGTTCTAGAGCAATAGACAGAGCAACAAAAACATTTAATAATTCAGGTTGTTTCATTTAAATCCAAAATACTTAACTAAAAACAAAAGTAACTGCAGTTGAAACAAATACAAACTAAATAATTACAACACTAAGAAATGAAAACATTAGAAATATAATATAATATAATGAATGTTAACTAATAGGGCTTTGTAAAGTGTTACTATTATATTATATTATATTATGGTAACGCTTTACGATAATTCCATTAGTTAACGTTTGTTAATGCATTAATAATGAGCAATGCATTTGTTACAGTATTTATTAATCTTTGATAATATTAGTTAATAAAAATACAACTTTTCTTTGTTAGTTCATGTCAGCTCAGGAACATTACATAATATAAACATTAAAAATTTGATTTAAAAAATGTATTGGTGCATTTCATAGTGACAATTGACTATGATTAATAAATTTAAAGTATTTTTCATTGATAGTTGATGTTAACTAATGTAATGTTTACATGGAACCTTATTGTAAAGTGTTACCAATATAACATAACATATAACACAACAATACATGTTAACTAATGGGACTTTGTAAAGTGTTACCATTATATTATATTGCATTATATTATATTATGGTAAGACTTTAAAACAATCCGATTAGTTAACATTGGTTAATGCATTAATAATGAGCAATGCATTTGTTACAGTATTTATTAATCTTTGTTAATATGAGTTAATAAAAATACAACTTTTCATAGTTAACTAATTTAATGCTAACAAATTTAAACATATTGTAAAGTGTTATCAATGTACTAAGTATTACAAATATTTAATATAATATAATATTTTGATAACGGCTTCACTATTACAACATTTTTTTTTTCTTAGCAAAACAGCGATGAATTTTTTTTGCTCATTACACAGGAAAAGCATAGTTTTTCTGGATTTTTCCAGATACAATTCTGCCAAATATGTACTGCCACCCTGTGCGCCGATGCACAAACTGCAGCATTTCTGTTCCCAAGTTTTCCTCATCCCGATTGACCCCAAATTAAACGAGTTTGTATGTAACTTCCATGTTTTCTGCTTATTCATATTGGAGTACATTACAGTATGTGAAGATAAAATGTGCATCTAAAACCTATAGATAAATAATATATATACATTTTCCTTTCTAACTCAGCTCTTCAATATTATTCTAAGTAAAACTGGTGAATGTTGGGAATGTTTTTGATGTGTAATAGAGAGGAATGTGTTAAGAGTTGTGCTGTCACTGACCCTGATGTTCCCCATAGAGTTATCAGAGAGGAGTGTTGCAGAGCCACTCTTATCTTTGTGTTTACACGTACTTGCTCACTCTCAGGCCTTTCTCTTGCAGGGCGTGTGAGATGAAAAAATTCAGAGAGACCACCAGTGAGAAAACCACCATTAACTCACTTGGATCCATATACAGCCTGGGTCTGCTGCATATAGTGGGCTTTGAAATTCAACACAAGGTAAGTCCATTTCATAAGCAATACGGTGTCCGGTGGCACAGACAACAACGAGGCGACTCAAATGTTACCTTTAAGGTTGGTGGTTATAGGAGACATCATGGTGTGACTGTTTACTCTCTAGTATCGATTTTGAAATGAAGGTGGATGGTGGGATCATTTGGGAGAAAGATAGACATAAACTACTGTGTGCTTTTGTGTATTTGCTGTGCAGATGCTGTTGACTATGATTGCTTGTGCTTGTATGTCACAAGCTTTCTGTCACTGAGTCCCCTAATATGATTTTTGTTGTATTTTATGAACGCTGAAGTTACTACTATGCTTTCCGTTCAACATGGCATTGAAATATGTTGGTGTTTGATTGTAGATGAATATAAATATTGTGTTGTGTCTCCAGTATGGGTGGAGAAAAGCTGGTGGCTTGCATGTTGGTCACTGTGTTAAGTCTGACACTAATGAGGTCAGTTTATGGTCAGCACATGCCAGAAGAACCGTGCTCGGTCCAGATCCTCGTCCCTGGACTCAAAGGTACTGCAAATAAACTACGCCACATTATGTCATACACACTAATAACAACACTGGCTAGTTTTGGGCTAGTTTTGAGTAGCAATTGGGTGGATTCTGCTGTGAAAACCTGGCAACCCTGACGTGAAACCTTTTTTTTCATTAGTAGAAAGTTCAATAGAACACTGTTTATTTGAAATAGATTTTTGTAACACAAATGTCCTACTGTGATAAATTTAATGCATCCTTGCTAAACAGAATGAAAAAAAAAATTCTTACTGACCTCCTTTGAACAGTATAGTGTGTGTATATACTGTAATTTGGTATATAAAGCTTCATTTAAATTTAAAAATACTAAAGAAAATCCTACAAATAGAAAACATGCACAATATACGCATACTGCAGCAATAGTAAATACATGTTATTCTGAATAGCTTTGTCTGTGCAAGTCTATGACTTTGTTTTTGTATTCCTGTAGGTGAACCAGGAGAGAAAGGAGAGAAAGGAGCACCTGGGAGACCTGGGAAAGTAGGGCCACCTGGAGAGCAAGGTAACTCTAAACCGTGTTTTGAGAGCTTAATCGAATTCCATCAGTGCTTTTTAATTACTATCGACTTACATGATGAAACACGACTCAAGTTCTTTACAAACCTGTAAAGAAGGTTTAGGTGTCAAATTATGAATTATGAAACTTTCAAATCAAGTGACCAAACAGGGAGCTGCCAACTGTGCACATTTTAAAGGCCCCCTAAAACTTCCCTTATCTTGCTTTTAAATAGCTGAGCTCATCTGAGCCAGTGTTGACCAATCATTGTGTTTATAAATGCCTCAACATACCGATAAACAAGAAAATTAAATTCCATTCTGGGAATTACTGCATTATTTGGTTCATATCCGTGCTTATTACATATAAAGTTTATACGTTATTTTGCAGGTCCCCCCGGAGTCAAAGGCCAAAAAGGTAGCACTGGAAGTTATGGGAAGATGGGTCCCGCTGGACTCAAAGGTAAGCTTGAGAAAGAAATTCCAGTTCTGAAAGTAATCAGGCTTGTTTTGTCTAACTGCTTAATAATGCAATAGGCTTCTTTTTTTCTAGGTATAAAAGGTGATATGGGAGATCCAGGACCCAAGGGCCCAAATGGAGAGCCAGGTATAGGCCTTTCCAAAATAGAAATCAATTCATATCAGTTAATAATTGTTTTGAACTCATTAGGAACCAGTTTAATGCTTGGACTGCTCATGTGAATTCGTCTCCTCAGGCGTCCCCTGTGAGTGTGCACCCTTACGGAAAATGATTGGTGAAATGGATATTCAAGTGGCGCAATTAACCAATGAGCTGAAGTTCATTAAAAATGGTATGTCGAAAGAAAGAATGAATCAGTCTACCAATGTTTATGAGATTACAATAATGTGGATTCATACAGTTGTTCATTTTGATATGCAGGGTGATTGCACACAGACAAAAGTATTTACCCATTAGCCAGAAGCTCTTTTGTTTGACTGTCAGAATGCACTTGTGTGAACGCTGGCTGCTGCCGTGTGATTATAGAAATTCAGATCCTCATTTTTCAGCCCTGCCCTCCCCCGCAGCTGTCGCTGGCATCAAAGAGACAGACAGCAAGGTCTATCTGCTGGTGAAGGAGGAAAAACGCTACAGGGACGCGGAGGTGTTTTGTCAGGGGCGAGGTGGACACCTGGCGATGCCCAAAGACACGGCGGCTAACAGAGCCATCGCTGGCTACGTCACCGCAGCTGGCCTCAGTAGAGTGTATATCGGCATTAACGACCTGGAGCGAGAAGGCCACTTTGTGTATGTGGAGCGCTCACCCATGACCACTTTCAGCAAGTGGAGGGAGGGCGAGCCAAACAACGCTTACGATGACGAGGATTGCGTCGAGATGGTGTCTTCAGGCGAGTGGATTGATGTGGCTTGTCACCTCACTATGTACTTTGTGTGTGAGTTTGACAAGGATGCAGTATAAGCTTCACTGCCAATCTATAGGGGGAAAAGTCCATTTAGACATGTTTAAAATACTCCTGTATAAAAGAAGCTGAAATTTCAATAAAAAAGTGAAGTACTTCTACATTTTGTCATCTTTGGCGACGGTGACAGCAGTGTGACATGTTAGGCATCATGTAAAATTGTTTAAAATAACATTTAATTATTATTATTATACACTGCAGTTGAAACATTTAGGGTCAGTAAGATTTTGAATGTTTTAAGCACTTACCAAAGCTGCATTTATTTGATCAGTAATAACAGGAATATACTGAAATATTATTACAGTTAAATTAACTGTTTTGTAAAGTTGAATTACTTTAAAATGTAATTAATTTCTGTGATGGCCAAGCTGAATTTTTAGCAGCCATTGCTCCACTCTTCAGTGTCACATGATCCTTCGGAAATCATTCTTATAAGCTGAAATGCTGCTTAAGAAACATTTCTTCTTATTATCAGTGTATCAATGTTCAAAGTACAGCATTTTAGATTTTTTTTTTTTTTTAAACATTATTAATATCTTTACTATGTGGAGACTGTATGGAAATATTTGTACTTTTAAAAGTATTTTAAATATGTGTACTTTTAAATAATTGTACTTTTTTTTTTTTTTTAATCACACTGCAGGAATATACGTTATACAGATCAGTTAACATATGTAGACCAATCACAATTTTTCAGGTGTTATTGCAGACTGAGACACCTTTACTGTGAAAAGTGGACAACTAGTTTACTAAACTACATTTACTTGTAATCAGTTAAATAAATGAACAATAATACAATAATCCTATTATATTTACAATTTCAGATTCCACTGATTTGACCTTTTTCTTATTGCTTTTCTCTTTTACTACCTTTCTTCCCATTCAAATTTGAATTACATGGTTTATTATTGATATACTGAATAGGTCAGCATACTCATGGAAATAGCTAGCTAGAGCTGTAGGGTTGAGGTTAGAAATTGTATTTTTAATGGTCAAACAATTTATTGTCCCCAGTAAAATGACTGAAATGGCCGTCCCAGTTTAACAGTAATATACATCAACCCATTTATTTAATACATTATTGCCAGAATGGAACAGTGTGAAGGTCACATAAGGATCAATAGATGGTATATATTGTAAACTACCCATCATATGAAGTCATTTTATAACCTTAGCATGTTTTGAGTTTATAAATGTGGCATGAAGTGCCCTATGAAATGCTGTCAGGTATACAGAAGCCCTTTTTACAATCCCATATAGTTGATTTTTAACAATAGATGAATATACACATACATAGAATACAGTACACATGCCCATATTGCTTTAATTATGATACTATAATATTATAATAAATAATACCATTATTTGGTTTCTTGAGTATGTACTTTTTTTTAACTATTCCTACTAATTCTTTGTAATGATAGTAAATTATTTCTAAAACATGAAGGATTCATGATACTACATGTATTTCATGTGACTCTGGTATTTTCAGTAATCGATCAATTTAATTTGTATATCATGATCAACACGTTTTGTTCTAACGATCTTAGTATGTTTTTCTGAAGCATGGTTTGAAGCAATAATTTGCATGGTTTGATCTTTGTCTTAACGCCATTGAGTGAGTAGGCCTACAGTGTGTTAAAGTAGTGATCTGTCGCTCTCTATTGGTCACGTGTGGCTCTACACACTGTATGTGCTGACAAGGTCAAGCCGTCCTGGAGTTAACTATGCATGAAAATATAACAGCAGGCAGGAAATCTGATTAATGTGGGGCAAAGTGGCAATCTGTACACCTCTGTTGCGCGTATACCAGTGTTTTTCTCATAAATCTTTAAAGATGGAGGGTGCTTGAATTTCATAATAGCTCTTTAGAATGAACTTTACAAACATAATCAGGCGACCTGCTTGTGTAAACTGATCTGTTATTCTACACTGGCCATCACACCAAACAGACAATGGCATCCTGCCATAAACTATATACTAAATTTGCTAATCATCAGTAATAAATCAGCCTGACCAGTGGCAAATTGTCTTTATTAAAACATGGTAATAAACTTTTTCATTTGACTTTCACTTAAAATAAATAATAAAAATATAAGTTGTATTTTTACAAATGTTATATAACAAACAAATAAATAGCCCTACAAAATGTGTCACTCTAACCTGTGTTACCTGGAAGAGCTTTCTACCTGATTTAATCCATATAATATATATTAGGTTGATTCAGAGATTAATTGTTAATATGTTTAGTTTGCTATCTTTTCAGTGCATGGAACAATGTTTTATTAAATTATATATAATGATTCAGCTTTATTATTAATAATAATAATCATTTTAATTAATATAATTCACTTTTGTCTGATTTGCCCCTTTTTAATTGATGTAGGTCTATTTATTTTTTCCTTCATTCATATCCATTTGTAACTTTATTTCAAGTCAAATTTGCTAGAAAAGTTTCTGGAAAAGTTATTGAAAGTTTAAATGGGAAGAAGTTGGTGTTCAATGGTGCATGATTTCCCAACGCACTGAAATAAATAATTAATAGGCTAGTAGTAATAGTACTTAGCCACTTAATAGTAGCCTAGCTATAGGGTTTCGTCGCTCATGGCCACTGATACATTGTTACATTGTATAATGTTCTTGTCAAAAAAGTGCAAAATAACCTATTTTATTTTATGCTGCCTTCACTGAAATACGAGTTTGAAGGCAGCATTAGCGAATTCAAATAAAATAATAATTAATAATAATAATAAACATTATAAAGACTACTAACCCCTAAAACAATAATGGAAAAATCACGTTGACACTTCTAGATGAAATGGATATTTTTGAAAAGCTGACCTACAATACACTGTCTCCGACGACAGGAGTAAGTAATACACTAATTAAAATTTAATTAAAATAGGATAATTGGATGCCTGACCGCGGCTGCTAAATCTCCAGTTACTAAATTAGAACAAACCACTTTTTTTAAAATCAGCTATTAAAATAAAAATAAATCTTTATAACCGATTACGCATGCTATAATTTTGTTTGTTCAAAGAGAGTTGTAGCATTCTTGCTATTTTCTTAGCATTTTCACTCCGTTACTATGGAAACCCGTCCAAACAACATCTGGCTGCCTGCAGCACGCGGAAGAAAGCGATTCAAACAACTTTCGGTTGAGGTTACTAAAATTGTGTTTTATTTCTCTATATAATTCGGGCTTGTCAGCACCTCCCTGTGGATTACCGCAGAGTTGTTTTAGTAATGTCTGGACGGGGGTCTAATAATGCGCATCCTCCGCCAACCAAAACGGTTAATGTGTTCAGGAACGGAGATGCTTTTTATCCCGGCCGAAAATTTGTTATCAATCAACGCCAGTCATCCACTTTTGACAGCTTTCTGAACACTGTCACTCGAGGCATCACAGCTCATTTTGGGGCAGTGCGAAATATTTACACCCCTAACAAGGGTCACAGGGTGGCGAATCTGGAGCAGCTGGTGCATGGAGAGATATATGTGGCAGCCGGAGCAGAGAGACTCAAAAAGATGGAGTAAGTTAATTCATCCACATAAAGCCAGGTGCAGTTATTTACAAGAGTGTAACTAAATTGCTGTGGTGTTATGTTGAATGATTGATTTTTAGTAATCTTTATTGATTATGAATTAAATTCATGTAAAATCTTAGCACAGCCTAATACAGGGTAGAATAGGCTAATGTGTACAGAAAGTGTACATTTTAATTGAATAATTTGTTTTTTACATTTTACATTGCAATGCAAAACCATCAAAATAACATGCTTATGTTATATTGACTTTATACTTTCTCTCTTCTTTTGTCTTTGATAGCTATCGTCACATAACAACACAAAAACCTCCGAAAAAGAAAAGTGAACCGGTAAGAGTCACAGTAACCACATCATTCTTGATAGAATGATAAAACATAATAAAACCTTTTCTTACTCTATCAAGACATGAAAGATTAAAAAAATGGGGACAACTTTATTGATATGTCTATGTGAAACATACCGTGGATATGCATGAGAATGTTTTGTACATCAGGAAGGCCAAGAGGAAAAAATGTCCATGGTAAATCATAACATGTTTTCAGTATGATTATTACTGGTGTTCTGCACCCTACATTTTTCTGTTATTGACTGATACATCTCTCCGGCAGAATATCAGTGCAAGGTTTCTCCAGACTGTGGCGGATAACTGATTTTACGCCCCTTGATGCTGAAAAACATGTGTATTGCACATGTGTATTGGTTTCACTATAAAATCTCCATTTGAGTCAGCTGTTTCTTTTCATTTCAAATTATCAGGTAGCCTATGTGTAGGACAGTCTCTGAATACTAGGGGAGTTTTCTGACTACTCGTAAAATTATTTTAGGTTATTAATCAACATTCAATGCAAGTACTGCGCAAATGTTACTTATTAGAGACTCTTACCTCTAATTTCTTTTCATTTTCTGGTGTATACAGTAAAATAATGGCAAATTTCAAAACTTCCCTTCTTCTTTTACTCACAAGAACTTTATTTGCCTGTATATTTGCTTAGTTATCACCAAAGCTGATGTAGACTTGAATCTTTATGGTGCCTCAGAAGCCCATCTGAAATCAGTTTTGTCTTTGTGCAAAAATGCTGCTTGCAAAGTCATTGCCTGATAGGGTAGCATTGTGATAAGTCACTTTCAGATGCAGCCGTATTGTTATTTTCACTCGTATACCCTGTTTGTCCAAATGCAGTAACCATTTATATCATGTATTAAAATATGAATAAAATAAAATAAAAAAAAACAGCTGGTCTCAGCTGTTTACACTCAGCTGTTGAATAATTACAAAAGATGTTGTTATGCCACAGTTTAACACAAGGGTGCACAGCCCTGCTCTGGAGTAATGTTTCAGTTCCACTTCTGCTCACACACCTGTCTGTAATTTTCACACAAACCCCAGAACTTGATTATCTGCTTCAGGTGTTTTTCATTAAAGTTGGAGCTAAACTCTGCAGGAATGTGAACTATAGTCAACAGTAGCATAATATAGGCACCACAATACCAAAATACTATACCATTTCATATCTAAAAATAGAATAAAAACAATAATACTGTGAAATATTATTGCATTTTAAAATAACTGTTTTCTATTTGAATGTATTTTAAAATGTAATTTTTCCTGTGATGGCAAAGCCGAATTTTCGGCAGCTGTTACTTGATCACATGATCAGGGGCCTGTTTCATAAAACAAGTTTACCAATTAAGCCAGGCTTATTTTAGTTAGTCTGACTTATTGCCAGTTGATTTGGTTCAAAATAAGTCAGACTAACTGCAATAAGCCTGGCTTATTTGGTAAACTTGTTTTATGAAACAGACTCAGCCTTTGCACTATTCCAAGTTTAGACTATTTGAAGTGACTTATTAAGCTAATAGTTTTTACAACCTTCCTCAGAGACCAACATGCAATGGACCATAATAGAGCAATAATCATAAAAATGCCCACTTAGAGCGAGTTTGCTTGAGGTTATGGCAGTATATGTCACTGTCTGTCACCCTTTTAGCTCCTTGTTTCCATCTGAACAACAACCAACATAGCATTTAAGACGGCTGATTGAGGAAAACCAGATGTGTAAGTGCCCTAAATGAGCAGTGGAACATTTATTGTCAGTGATGCTCAGCGGGGTCCTGTTCGTTTGTCTCCACTGCAGATCCAACCTGTAGTTCACAGCAGAATAATTGTCCCAGCTCGATGGAAGAGAATCAGTAATGAGTCGTGCATCATCAAGTGAGCCCTGCTTTTAATGTGTCCCTATTGGAAGTCTTCAATGGCAAAGCCTCAGGCTACGGCAAAGTCTAATTCTTTAAAATTGTAATACTGTCTAACGGTATAAAATCAGGCTGATGTTCTTTACTTTATTTAATTATTTATTTCTAATGGCATCTAATTTCCTCTGTTGTTAATCAGTGAATATTGTCTTTTTTTTTTATAACAAAACCTATTTGGAAGCATAAATGTGTGGATTGAGGTCCTAAGTGCTAAATTTGTTTATATCTTGTAGTGTTTTTACCAATGGAGATATCTTGGTTCCTCCAGCACGGGTGCTGGTTCCCAAACACACGCTTGCTAGCTGGGAAAACGTATTGGCTATGGTGACCGAGAGAGTTCAGCTTCGCACTGGAGCTGTGCACCGGTACGAGCTACATCTATAAAATGTACATGTGTAAAAGTATGTATAGTCAATGTTGAGTGATCTCACTCCTTTCAGATTGTACATGCTGAATGGGAGGCCTGTACGTGGATCGTATGAGCTACAGAACAACCACTATTATGTTGCTGTAGGGACCGAGAGGTTCCGGTCTTTGCCATATCATCTGGCTCCAAGCAAGGGAGTAATCCACAATATCACTGATGTGTGAGAAAGATTATAAGACATGATAATTGCAATGACTGTAATTAACAGATGTATAATGCCCTTTTATTGGACTTTCTTATAGTTAAATTGCCATCATGAACTCACCTTTTGCCATTCAAAACCTGTATGACTTTCTTTCTTCCATGGAGTACAAAAGGCGAAGGACAGAAAAGCACTATAGAAATAGTCCTCGTCTGAAGTCATATGATTGATTCTATGCGGGTATACATAAATTTAAAAAAGTGACATAACTTTTCAAAAGCTGTAATATTTTTTGAAAGAAGTCAAAAATACAATAAAAACTAATACTATCACTTATTATTACAATTATTTGAAAATATTTTAAATATAGTGTGATATATTTTAAAATGTCATTTATTTTTGTGATGGCAAAGTTGAATTTTCAGTGGCAATTACTCCAGTCTTTAGTGTCACACGATTCTTCAGAAACTGCTTAAGAAACATTTCTTATTATTATCAATGTTGAAAACAGTTGTGCTGCTTAATATTTTTGTTGAAACTGTGATGCATTTTTCGGGATTCTGTAATCAACAGAAAAAAAAAACATTTTTTTTGTAAAATTATAGACTCATCTATACATCTTTCCTGTCACGTTTGCTGAATACTAGTATTTCATTCATTCATTCATTCATTCATTCATTCATTCATTCATTCATTCATTCATTCATTCATTCATTCATTCAAAAAAAAAGAGAAAATACTGACCCTTAATTGATTTATTGGTAGGGTATATATAAAATAGCCAAACAATACATCTAGTAAAATTAATATTTTTTGTAAATTATAGAATGAATAATAAAATAACAGAACTGTCATAAGAAAAAAGATTTTGGGTTTCAAAACATGATATTGTTTTTCACAGAATAAAGAAAGCAGTCAGGTTTGGAACAAACAGAGTACAAGTACATGACACCAGACCTTTTTTCGGTTAAATTATTTCTTTGTCTTCCTCTTTTTCTTAGGGTCAACAATGGCATTCATCCAGTTCTAAAAAAAGAAAAACAAGACAGAACTTTGGTAAGGATAATGAAATAATTTATTTAAACTATTTAACAGATAAAAATGTATATTATAGATGGCATCGGTGTGATTACATTAAGTAAATATTGAATGAAAATGCTGGTATTGATTTTGCATAGTCAAAGACTAATAGGCTAATTTTTCAGAAGGCAGGGATGAACACAAGCAAATGAGCCTGTTTTGGCAGTGTGGAATGCCATATTAGTCTTATTTGCTCTGTTCTTGAACTGTAATATGGAGATTAAACATAGCGCAGAGCTAATGTCCTGAACTAGTTTACAAGGCACCGATCTTGATCAGCATCCATCCCTTTCCCCTCAGACCGAAACCAGTTAACAAGAAAATTTCAATTTGCGCCAGATATAAATTGGCTACTGTTCATTAGTGTTGAAGATCAGATAGTTGAGAAAAATGTTACCGTCACAGGATCTCAATGTCTCCAATCAGGCTGATATGTGGCAGTGCGAGTTGGGAGTGTGTACATTCCCCTCATCAATCACTGTCTGTAGAACGTATTGAGTTCTTCTCACCTCTCTTATTTCAAACTGTCCCAACGCTCAGAGTTTGTGTTACTTGATCAAGTGAGAGCCAAACTCCCTCACCGGGGGAAGGCGGTGAAACCCTCCCCTGTAGCCACAGAATGAGGATAAATTGTTTTGTGATAGTGCGTGTGTTCACTTGATGCTTTGGGATGGTCCAGACTACAATAAGAGCTAGACCTGGCAAATAAGTGATGGAGAAAAAATACACACTTAGTGGACTGGGACCCGGAGCTCTCCAAAGTAAAGTTTGAGACATCTGGTTATTGTGAATAAGAAAAATGACGGCAAACCGTTTGCCTGTTGATGTTAGAAGGGAAGGCTCCTGTTGTTGTTCCATATGTGTTGTTCTCTAATTGATTTCTCATGCTTCATCAGCTTCATTGAGTGGAGGAAATAATTTGAAGAAAGTGGCCAATTAGCTTTGATACAATGATGATGGAATAGCAATCAAAGTCTCATCAAAGTGTCATTAAATTCCAAGGTGCAGTTCCATAATCTGTTTACATTTACCTGTAATCTGTATTTGTTGAGAGGAGAACACTTTTAAACAATCACATATTTGTTTTCCCTGCAGAGAATCTGTAATAGTAATTCAAAGCTTTACGCAACCAGACAAATGTTTTGTCTGTTAAATTTAAGTTAAATTTGTTTCTCGCAATCTTAAAAATTTTTTGATCTGGGGTGATTTAGGCTTATGTTTATGTTTTTGAAATTAATTTTATTTTATATTATAAATTAAAACTTCTTTACAAACCAATATTTAATAATAAACATTTATGCAAATTACATATACATATATACAATTATTATATATATATATATATATATATATATATATATATATGTGTGTGCGTGTGTGTGTGTGTGTGTGTGTGTATAAACACCTGTATGTGTATAAAATATAATTAATACATTTATACATTAATACATTTAACATAGGTACATATAGTACATTTACTATTATTATTTATTATATTAAGTATTATTAATTTAAAAATATGAAACAAATTACAGATAGCCATAGTTATTTTATATAATTATATTATAATGAATTTAATTACACTTCTGTTCATAAATTTGGAGTACATTTTTTTTTTAAAGAAATTAATATTTTTATTCTGCAAGAATTAAATGAACAACATTGACATTGATACTTCTACATTGTTAAAAAATATTTCTATTTCATGCAAATAAATAAATAATAATTTTTTTTTTTCTTTTGAACTTTCTATTCACTGAAGAGTTTGGGAAAAAAAGTGTATTGTGGCTTGAACAAACGTTTTCAGTTTTGATAATCACAAGAACTTACTTAGAACTTAAGCACCAGGAGTAATGACTAGCAAAAACTTTCATATTAAAATATATTAGTTTTAATTTGTAATCAATCAAATAAATCCAGCCTTGGTCAACACTGGAGACTTTCAAAAACATTAAAATCTTTCAAAAACATAAAAATTTAATCAAAAACATACCCCCCCCCCCACAAAAACCATTCAAAATGGTTCAAAAACCAAAGGTTTGGTTTGAATGGTGGTGTATATAATTATATAATTATTAAATTCAAAATTAATAATTTACTTAATTTTGATCATTTGTAATAAAAAATAATTTAAAACATAAAAAGGTCTTTGTTTAAAAATAAATAAATCCACGATTACATAGCATGCTATGTATGCTTTTTTTTAATCCATAAGCACAATATTTCCACATCATAGCATTATTTCTTCAGATCTGGTATTTACCACAGGAGGGAGACAAAGACTCAGCTATGGCCTCCACCAACCTCATCAACCAATCTACCAAAACACCTTTCTTTTCTCTGGCTCCCTGCTTACATTATCCAATGATGTCATTCCAATGTAAACATTTTGATAATGAAATTGAATTACAGAATTTTTCTCATCTTCTCCTAGAAATCAATACAGTATACTTAAACCAATATATTTTTTTATTGTCATGTAAACTGCATGGAGGGGCCTGTGTATTATTAGAAATCTCAGTGTGTGCTTTTCCTTTTTTTTTTTTTTTTTTGCGCAGGATTTTTTTTCATGTGACAGAGCTGGCACTGCACCGGCAGATGAAAGCAGTAGCACAGCATTTGGTGTTTATTCTCCTACTGGTCTAACAGATGTTGAGCGAGGTGTCAGCAAAGTTGACACGGGTGGAAAAGTGCAGCAGCGACAGAGATGATCACACCCTCTTGTACTACAGGCCACACATCCATGACTGTGACATGCAGAGGCAGTAAAGCTGTTCAGACGCTCTCCATGGCACTGTAGGGTGTAGCTGTCCCCTCATATCTCCTATGACTCGCTCATGTCAGACCTGCTGCCATCCCCGCAGTGGCTTCCTGTTTTGGAGAAGCATTTTGGTTTCTCTTGGGGATTGGTAGAGACACCCATCCAGCTGCTCTCTGTCAGGCCTGTCCTGTGTAGGCTCGGTGAGTGGTTCACTAATACAGCGGGGGGTCTTCCACGCCTGGCTTCAGAATCATTATCACATTGCTCTGGATTGAAGCTACCATCCCCCAGCTTTCGATGTTCTTCCATGCTTGAGTTAGTGTAAAGGACACTACAACCTGTTCTTTGGCCCAGTGTAGATCTGGTATTGAGATATCAGCTGATTCCATCAGAAGTGGTCAGATAAGACACGCTGATTTTTATAGCCACTAACGTGCAAAACGCTTTGTACTCCTTTTACACCTGTATTTGGTATCATCCTAAAATGATTCACCAAAACTGATGTTAATAACAGGAATAATAATGGACATAAATTAGTAATTAGTGGAAAATGTCTTAATTGGCTCCTCAAATGTACAATAGTTTTTTTTTTTTTTTTACTTTTTTCAGAACTTTCCACCTCCAAATGCCTAAGTAACTTGTCTCACTTAGCCAGACTTAACTGTCAACATAAAGTCTGGTCCAAATTGCAGCTTATACTGCTATAGGAAAAAGTTGAACATTGCACATGAATCTCTGCATTTTAATGGGTCAAATAAGTATTTGACCCCTTCGCAAAACATTGACTTAGTACTTGGTGGCAAAACCTTTGTTGGCAATCACAGAGGTCAGACGTTTCTTGTAGTTGGCCACCAGGTTTGCACACATCTCAGGAGGGATTTTGTCCCACTCCTCTTTGCAGATCCTCTCCAAGTCATTAAGGTTTCGAGGCAGACATTTGGCAACTCGAAACTTCAGCTCCCTCCACAGATTTTCTATGGGATGAAGGCCTGGAGACTGGCTAGGCCACTCCAGGACCTTAATGTGCTTCTTCTTGAGCCACTCCTTTGTTGCCTTGGCTGTGTGTTTTGGGTCTTTGTCATGCTGGAATACCCATCCACGACCCATTTTCAATGCCCTGGTTGGCTTCAATGCCCTGGTCCTGACGGTACATGGCCCGTCCATTGTCCCTTTGATGCGGTGCAGTTGTCCTGTCCCCTTAGCAGAAAAGCACCCCCAAAGCATAATGTTTCCACCTCCATGTTTGATGGTGAGGATGGTGTCATAGGCAGCATTCCTCGTCCTCCAAACATGGTGCGTTGAGTTGATGACAAAGAGCTCAATTTTGGTCTCATCTGACCACAACACTTTCACCCAGTTCTCCTCTGAATCATTGGCAAACATCAGACGGGCCTGTACATGTGCTTTCTTGAGCAGGGGGACCTTGCGGGCGCTGCAGGATTTCAGTGCTTCACGGCGTAGTGTGTTACCAATTGTTTTCTTGGTGACTATGGTCCCAGCTGCCTTGAGATCATTGACAAGATGCTCCTGTGCAGTTCTGGGCTGATTCCTCACCGTTTTCATGATAATTGAAACTCCATGAGGTGAAATCTTGCATGGAGCCCCAGTCCGAGGGAGATTGAAAGTTATTTTGTGTTTCTTCCATTTGCGAATAATCACACCAACTGTTGTCACCTTCTCACCAAGGTGCTTGGCAATGGTCTTGTAGCCCATTCCAGCCTTGTGTAGGTCTACAATCTTGTCCCTGACATCCTTGGACAGCTCTTTGGTCTTGGCCATGGTGGAGAGTTTGGAATCTGATTGATTGATTGCTTCTGTGGACAGATGTCTTTTATACAGGTAACAAACTGAGATTAGGAGCACTCCCTTTAAGAGAATGCTCCTACAAATAAACCTACCATTAAAATTATAGACTGATCATTTCTTTGTCAGTGGGCAAACGTACAAAATCAGTAAGGGATCAAAAAAATTTTTCCCCCAATGTATGTAAACAGAGTATTTGATACCAGAGTTTCCGATTTCAACAGGTCGTAAATATTAGACATGGTGGAAGAGAGAACTATTGCTGTAGTGTAGTTTTTTTTTTTTACAGTTACATTTACATTTACAGTTACATACCGTTACAACAGTTACACTGATTTGTCTTGCTGTTGCGTTCATTTATATTTACATATGGGTATAACTATTTGATGCATATTGTATGTATTTTCCACTGTGCAAACAGCATTTATTTGACCGAAATTCCTATATAATGTAGTGATTGTATACACTAGTGTGGTTAATGTTTATATGGTTGTCAACGAATGTAACATAATTTTATTCAATATCCATTTGATACTGACTTTCCATTTTGGCTTTAATAAGATTTCCCCTAGAAATAGGCAAGAATGAACCTGGTGTCCTCCATAATTAATATTCTTTCTGACAACAAAGCCCTGGAAACCGACAAACTCATAATTACAACTTGAGAAGTGGAAAGCAGGAAATTTTAGCACATGAAGGCAGCATTATTCTGGTCAAGATGCCCACTTAGATGGGAAGAGAATCATCAGACTGATATAAAAAGTGACCAACCAGAGCTATTTTGTTTTTACATGTTGTTTAGGGGTGGTTCAATTTGAAATAGATACCTTGATAACACAATAATTGATAGATGTAGAAAAATTGAATGTTTTTTCAGTGTTTGGATGGCATTAACCTGGCATCACATCGAGCCAAATTCAGTGATTAGTTCTTCCTCATTGTACCTTCTAAATGTGCATCTGTTTACAGGCAGACTTGTGAACCTCAACAGACTAGTGAAATTGCATAGCCACCCAATCAGATTGTAACTGCCAATTTTCGAGTGGTGTTGCCAGTTTTGTGCAACATGAGTCAAATGGTCAGTGTATGGACTGTGAGTGGTCCACCGGGAGTCTGTCTGCAGCTTTGACTAAATTAAAAGTGATCTTGAAGTACTCAGAAACTCAGTTACTCTCATTAATATTGTAATACATTAACAACTTTGTGAGTTTATGAATTTCCAGCATTTTTTCACTAAGACTTCAGATTGTGAATTCGGCACGTTCATCCTGAAAGTGTCATTTATGAATTTTGAATGAATTTGAAATAAATATTGAATTTTAATTTGAATGGAATATTCCAGCAGAACTTTTGGCCATTCTGTTGTTTTATTTCTCCGTTGCCCACCAACGTCTGTTCAAATTCAAAGACATGTCAGGCAGAGCTTGCTTTAAAAAAGCAAGTGAGTAGAACAAATATTCAGCTATTCCCCAGACCCCATGTTAGTGGGCTTGAAAACACCATTGCCCGAAATGTGTACCAGTGGAAGACGGAGATCAGTGAAGTACCCTTAAGCTGCCTCTCTATGGAGCCAACTAGCAGTGGCAAGAGCTGGAGAAAAATGTATTAAGCCTTCTCTTTCCCTCACTGTGCCAGAAATGGCTCACCTTGCTCCCAATGGTAGATCCGGTATGCACTGACTGCTGGAAGAAAATTACCTTTTGTGGGAGTATTCATTCAGACATACATCCTGCTGTCAAAGCATCACTCTAAACTCCTCTTCCCACTATTCTGTCTCTCTCTGTGTCTCCAGTGCCCCAGTCTTCTTTTTCCATCATCAATAACTGTCTGCTGTCTGCTGAAGAATAAGTTATTCCCTCCAAGTCTCTTTTTTAAAGCTTGTTTGGATCCTCATTGTTTGATCTGGCTTGATAAATAAGACTATTGCAGTTAGAAATTCATGGCTGCCCTGTTTCATCAATAAATGATTAGTTTGCCGTGCTCTCTGGTGATTGATAGGTTGTGCATGGGATGTATTGGAACCAGATGAATTCAATACCATGCCGGTCGCTGGGGAGCTACAAAGCATATCAGCTCATGAAAAATTGAGGTCAATGGAAAATGTGAAAAAGAGGAAGAGGAAAAGAGGAAGAACGAGCTGTGCTCGAAACACAGTTGTTTCTTGTTATCAAAGGATTGTAGACACACTTTAAGTATCAGATCGAATCAAAGCCATGTATGGTCTTTATTTGAAGATTGCTTTTTCTACTCTCGTAGTTCGCAAAACCAGGAGAGGACAGTGCCGGCTCCGTTTTTTATGCCAAACAGCCCGGGCAGGGCTTGAAAATCCCAGATCTCTTTGCTACGGCGGGTGAGTGTGGCAAGTTGTGATACGATTTTCCTTCTGTCTTCCTAGAGCTCCGTTTCCCGCCTCTTCCTTCTGCAGATACAGGCGTTTTACATAATTGCTGATAGGCACTGTGGCTGTTGTTTTTGTAGAAGTCTTATTTTCTCCTCTCTTGCGCTCCACCTTTCTCTTATGCCATCTCTGTTGTGTGATTGTGATGCATTTATGATGAAGGGAGTGAGAGAGAGTGGCAAAAAAGAGGGATCTTGTACTCTTGCATGTGTGCGGCGCAATACAGCGAGCGCAGGCGTGTGTGCACCACAAATTGCTTTGAATTGACAGGCTGTTCTCTAAAGCCCACCTACATTAGGGAAATACGCTCTCATTCTTGGATAGAATGTCGTCCTGTGAGAGGAATATTAAAGCTCAGCATGGATTCAAATGCTGCACAGGGCTTTAAATCATAGATAAATTCAATCAGGCCATTTTGTTTAAAATGTATGCAAGTGCCTTGTTAGCTATGCCAGGGAAAACAAAATGTTTCCATTTTTTTCTGATAGGTAATCAAAATGTTCATAAGTTATTCATGAGAAATCTCTCTCTCTCATTCTCTCTGATTTTTCTTTATTGGTTTTCTATATTGGTTTCTGTTCTTTCACCAAGTCTCTCTCACTCTGTTGCGTATAAAGAAGACTTGCATCATAACTATCTTTTTCAATACTATAATTGCGTAATATGTTATACATGGTCGTTATGCACTTGTGTTTTTGAGGGGGCATGCAAGTTCATATCCTGACTGTATAATATAATATAATACAATTTAATATATACAACAGTTCTTTCTGGTCCTCAAATCTGATTAGCTGATAGTAACTAGTCTGTGATATTCTAGTGATATCGGAACTCTAACGGTTTCACTCTTTGTATAACTCCTCTTGCGGTCTTTCTCACAGCGAGTGTCATGGCGGAAGCCCAAATCCAATAATTTTCCAATAATAATCCAATAATCCAATCATTTTATAAATAATACTGTTTTTTTTTTTGGCACGGAATGCAGTTTTAAGAGTTTTGAGCCAAGAATGTACTTCTTTAGACTTCAAATATGCAGTTTGTAAATAAAGATAACGTTTATTTGAAAATTTGCTTTGACGTTTTTAGGAGATGTGAGCTCCAGGGCATCAGCTCCAGATTAAAGGATAGTACAACAAAGATATCGCTTTCCTCAGTGGATTTTCAAACTAATGTTTAATTGTGAATATGAGATTGAGCTGAAGAAAGAATGCTGTATCAGATGCAGGTAATCACACTCTCTCAGTCCATCTCTCTCATAATACTCTACATAATATAGTGAGCTTTTAATACAGGAATACAAGAAGCTTTCAATGAAACAATTTAACATTCTTTCATTACTAGTGAAGTTTTGGAGTTAGTAACAGAGAAATGGGCTCTGCTATCAATTTGAGATTTGAATCCATGGTGGAAGGAAATAGTTCTGCACAAAAGAGGGTTTTCAAAGACACTTTGTTGTTGTTTCTTATGTATTTACATACTTGTGCTGTCGAATTGTTGTATAAATGCATTATCACACTCGTAGCCGTTTGATATGGCTGTATATAGGCACACTGGGATTACCTATGGCACTCCCCCCGAATCACAGCTGTGCCTATAATATACAGCCATATCGCACTTCTACTCATGTGATATTGCTCATATAATATAATATTTTGGGGTCAGATTTTTTTAAAGAAATTCTTACTTATATTCATGGATGCATGAAATTGATCAAAAGTGACAGTTAAGACATTTATAATGTTGCAAAACATTTATGTTTTAAATAAATGTGGTTCTTTTGAACCTTCATTGATTAAATGAATGCAGTTTGGTGAGCATAAGGCTGGCCATACACTTGAAGGTCAGGAAAGAAAGAATTTGAATGAAAATTTTCTGCCATGAAAGTAGAGAAGGAACATCACCCATATTCTTTTTTTATTATTTATTTTGTTTTTCACTGTACAACAGAACACTCACCAGAAGAGCCAGCTGACAACGTCGATTGTTCTCCATGTGTTTTTCTTTGAGTCTCCTTAAGATCTCGTGCCACTGTGAAATCGTTCCTACAATCAATAAGTGTGTGGTCTCGTGGTCTGGTCGAATCATCTATTGTGCACATTCAGAGGATTTTAAGGCTAAAAATCTGTTGAAACTGTCTTCAGTTCACTGGTACAGATAAGATTTTAAAATCGTCTCGTGTGTCCCAGGCCTTAGAAAGATAAAAATCTTTTGAATGATAGTCTAATATATTAATATACAATAATATTTAAATAATTAATTTTATATTATATATTTTAAATAATTTATTTAATATTTCTTTACAAAATTTGTGCAACTTTTAATTTTTTTCTTATTTGTTGTTTAAATGTGTATATATTTTGTTATATTTAAAATCCATTTGGCTCACAAATCTGAGGGGGCACACGTGAATGAGATAAAGTGCACTTTTTGTGCACTGGATTAACCGAACAAGACTTTGACTGAGCAAATGCATTGTGTCTTTTACATGCCATGAGGTCATTCGGTGAGTAATTGCAGGCGCTCCGGCGCTGCCATCACTTTGCTCATAAGAGCCGAGCCAGCAGTCCTTGTGATGGAGTTGAGTTTCCCTCACTCATGCAGATCTTGCATTAGCCTCGGACGGTATGTCTGCAGCCATGCTTATAAAAGCCCATCGATGAAGGCTCATACCTACTCTGGACACTTGATCATGTCCCATGGGGCAGAAGATCCACATAATGCCATTCCTAATGGCAGAAACCAAAAAAAAATAAAACAAGAAACCTCCTTTTAACCACATCAATCTCTGCTGAGGTGTAATCAAACATGCCATGACTGCGAGAGCCATTCCCATCACCTACTGGAGGAGGAGTGCATCTGCTGTCAGCCTATCATTAGCCAAGATTGTCTTACCTTTGAATGTCAAAGGCACAGATGAATGCAGTTTGCATCTCAGGATCAAGAAAGCCCATTAAATGCTTTGTGAAATGCTGAGCTTGGACGGACTTGATTTGATGTGAGGTGAAGTGTTCTGGCTAATGCTGAAGGGTGTTTATCACTATAACCCTCATGTCTTGTCTGCTGAAACAAGGACCTTTCATCTCCAGACAGGTTTTTTTTTTTAATAGCCTATGTTTTGAGAGAAGATATTGAGCGTTTTGTAACAAACATTAATTGATTCATAGTTAGTCGCAACAGAGCTATTTACAGTGTCATTTTGTTCACTGCGAACATCAAAGCTCAGTAGTGGAAACAGGGTCTCAAGGTTCTTACTAATGGACTAATGGATTTAATGCTCTGATTTTAAACGTTTTCTATCATATAGGCCTGTGAAACGCTAGAAAAGCATGCACCCCCTATCAATTTACCGTAAAATAGTGAATGGTTGCTTTAGATTAAATATTTACGATGATAGTTGATGCAGTCCTCAAATTTTCTTAATATGAAACTTTGGATGCTTTTAAAAATGAAGAGAATTTTGTGTACTAATGGATGCATCCAACATATGATCAGCATGTAATTAGGATTTATCGCCCTCTCCAGAAAAAAGTGTCTTCAGAGCCACCAACAAAAGGAAGGAGGCAGTAGTAGCATCTGAAGTACTGGAAGATGAAAATATGAAGGTGGATCTTCCTATTGAACAGGTGAAAACGACAAGCAATATACATGATGTCACATTTCAGTCATGCAGATTATTGAATACCAAAATTAGGATGCAGCAATGAAAAATTTGAATGTTTTCTTCTCCCACAGATGGAAGTAAAAGAAGTTGAGGAGGAACAGAACTCCTACAAAGAACCCATACGCGGAAGTGATAGCCCTGCCAAAAACTTCAAAAACCATCAAAATGCAGCTTTTTCAACAAGGTCATCCCCTTCCAGAACCAATAAGGTAAAACTTTTGTTTACACCCTAGTAATGCCTTCTCAGCACAGAATCTGAATATTTTAAAAAACCTATGTTACTTTGTGTCTTCTTTACTGTGCTTTGACCACTGATTCTCTTAGATTGAAATGGAGTAAATTTAAACACAATGTCTTTCAACAGATCTCAGAATATACCTCAAGTATGAAGGAGTCAAGAGACCTCCAACCCAACAGCCATGGAGAGAGCAGGGATCAGTCATTAGATCAACAAGAAACAAAAGTATGAAGCTTATGACTCATAGAAAAATGCTAAATATCTCAGATTTTTACTCTTTTAAGATGCAAAAACTTTTCTCTGCCAAGACAGGTGTGTACAGTAAATTGGATTTTTTGTTGATTTGAATCTGTTGACTAAATTTTAAGCGTACAATAACCATTAGTATTGGTTGTCTCAAAACAGTGTTGTTTTCATACTTATTTTTTGACAATCAAAAAGAAACCGAAACTGCCATTTTTCCTTATGCATAATGCAAAGGCCTTTCCCAGCTAACAAAATTATGTTCCAAGAACGTTTTGCTAACATTACCATTAAGTCATGAAAACATTATTTCTAAACGTTCTCTTAACATTCAAAACATCCAGTTTTTCAAATATTTTTTCATGGTTTTTCTTGGCTGTTGTAAGAACAAAATGTTCTATTGCATAATTTTGCAATCATCACGGGAATACTAGTTTTGAACGTTCTCTGAACATTCTGAATCAAATTCAAAAAAATCAAATTCAAATTCAAATTTTATTTGTCACATACATATACATACGTAGTACGACATGTAGTGAAATGTATTGTACGACTGTCCAACAAATTGTCCAACAAAATTAAGAAAAACCTCAAGTTTACAAAAATACAAATAGAAAAAGTACAGTAAACATATATACAGAATAAACTAGCAATAAAATAAAATAACAAATAGATATGAGAATAAAAAATAGAATATGATTCTATATAGATTCTATAAAAAGTAAAGTGTAAAAAGTAAAGTAAAGTGTATGTCAGTGGGATTCTATAAAAAGTAAAGTGTATGTCAGTGGATCAGAATCAAGTAGCAAGTAGTAATGTTTTAAAAATGTTACATGAACAAGCAACGACAACATTTCAGAAGAAATGAACAATGTATCCATCAAAGATCCATTCATAAGGTTTTTGTGCATAACGATTTTTTGAGAATGTTATTAAAAACCAGATAACTTTGAACTAATGTTCTATTAATGTTACTCGAAGAATGTTTGTTCATTAATCTGAGAGAATCTTGCCAGGACATCAGCCAAAGTTCTGAGAATGTACCAGCTGGATGTCCCACATTGACTTTGAATGGAATGCAGCACGTCTGTTATATTCTCTCTCCGAGGTCATGAGGAGAGAGGCAGCGATTTGCTTTTTTTTTTTGTTTTGTCTGTGATCCAACCCCATAAAATTAGCCCATTTAGATACAGCAGTTATTGTGGCCAATAGTCCTTGACACGTTATAGTGTGAATCTCATAACATTGATGAACAGACACAACAATGCTTTGGAATATTACAATGCCATGCAATTTCACAGTACTTTGAAACAGGAAGATATCGAGTCTTATTTAAACAATCAATAACATGCAGCATTCCATTTAATGAAAACTATAATTTCAGACAAAGGCAATTACACCACTGGGTATTGTTTTGGTGCTGTGACTTTCTGCTGTAGTCGGCATTTTCATAATAAAGATATTCTTATCGGAATAATTATTGACTGGGGAGCGCGGTTATTACCTTGTTAAGGACCTCATCAATAGTATAATTCATTTCTTATCACATTTAGTCCTGTATGGAGATTGCCAAATCGAGGGTGGCTATAGATCTCGGGAATGGACCATGTGTAATAGTGAGTAGGAATTCTCACAAGTCCAGACTCAACTAATTGGCAGAATCATCATCACCGCTCAAAACATGATTTGATTTACAAGAGCGGATGAGGGCTCCTTTTTATGACCGTTCACCGTGTCGACACTAAAGACATGTAAGTGCTAATCTTGCAGGACTTGCTCAGAAGGACTGCGTAATGCTAACCATTAACCATGTTACCCAGCACTCAACAATGTCCAATAAATATTCGCATGCTGAAGGCTTGTATTCCCATTGCACACATAGCTGTGGCACGCTGTTCTTTTCCTGTCCGGCCGTGTTTATTATCTGGCATCATAACGCTTGATTATGACCCTCGAACAGATCTATTTCATAAGAATCTGACAGTAACATGTACATTATGGCCTAGATATTTTGTGATAATGAGTTATTATGAAGCTGCTGTGCATTTCATATCGAGGTGATGGTTTTAATCTGCCGTCACGGAGTTGATATATTTTACAACGCCGGCCTTATTGTGTTCGCATGAGGACAAAGCATAACAAATATGTTGTTGCAACAGAACTTGAGCTAAGTAGGCAAGCATTCACAATGTAAAAAGGCGGCTTTGGTGAGAAAGTGCTCACATTCATAGATTCTCTGAAGTTTGAAAGTGTGTAATTTAAGAAGGCTTCTTGAAAGCATGATATATTTGAAAGCTTCTTAAAACATTTCATTCACTATATATGAGTCATGCCTCAAAATAAAAATGACCTCATAGTTGACGTGCCTTTGAATTATATTGCCTGCTACTGTTACTAGAGTTGTGCTTTTTATTGATGAACAGATTCAATTAAATGATAGCGTTTTAGTCAGAACAGCCTCCTTAACGGAAATGATGCCATTTTTGATTTGCATTAACACACACTGAACCCCAGCACATAGATAAAAGAAAAGCTAAGCTGTCATAAAGACATCAAGATTGTTTACAGTTATTGTTAGCAAAGCAAGTGCAATGATTTTGCATTTATACATACAACTGAATTAAATAAATCACAAATAAATCTGCTAAAGTATGTTTTATGACTTGTTAAAAAAGAGAAAAACATCAGTCCCTGTTATGAAAGGAGTAATTATTAACTACATCATTTTAATGATATATTTACAGTTATTTTAGTATTATACTATGTGGTATTTATTAATATAATGTTTTCATATTTTTTGTTTTATTTTAAATTTAGTTTGGTAAATGTATGTTCTTTTGGCATTAGTTTTATTTTTCTATACTTATGCTTATTTTATTTTTATTTTATTTTCAGTTTTTTAATTTAGCACTTTAGCTTGAACTTATGTATTTCTAATATTATTTCTAATTGACATTTTTAAGTTTTGTTTTTTCATCTAATATTTATATTTTATTTTATTTCAGCTTTATATCAGTTATCAAAATAAAGTTTTAGTTATCAATAACAATACTGGATGTGGAAATGTTTGGTTTTGCACTGTATATTAGTGTTTCAAATGCTTTTTGGAATCACTTAATTTTTCATAATCAAATGTGTTTGTTTAGGAACAAATTACAAAAAATTACTTTAACTTGACTTAATCACAATAATTTATAACATAATATTAAAAAAGTATTTATCATAACTTCTATTAACTCGTATATGCCTAAGGACTCATTTAGCATGTTAAGACAATTACTGTAGTACAAAGCTTACAGTAAATCCATCCCAAGAAAGAATTAGACTATGCATCTGAATGCAGAAATCATTTGTTTTGATTTTAACAATATTGACTGATTTAGTAATCCGTCACCTAAGCAGTTTTTCTTAATTAATATTGTTAGATATGCCGATGTGTCCTGGAACGTTTGATCAATCGTCTTCCTCCTCCACAGAGTTTTGTGATAAAAATCAAATAGATATTGATCACATTATTGATCTCCTTTTGCGGTGTCAATACAGTATCTGTTCATTTATCTTCTGCTTTGCTCTCTGGCTACAGTTCCCCAGCTTAGACTTACTGTTTCAAAGTGCGCTTCACACAAGGTCAACCATAATCAACCCCAGACGATAGCACGGGTTGCAAGCAGCTCTCCCAAGCTTTCAAGGCCTCTGCAGTAGACCATTCAATTACTGTTTAATAGACAGTGGGTAGTCATTAATCAAATGGAGATGCACAGGTTTTGTCCAATGGGACATTGGACCATTTAAGAAAACATCTCGATTCCCTGTTACAGAAATATTGAAATGTTGCCACATTTTATCACAAGTTTCTCCTGGTTCTTTCACTATTTATTCACCCACATGTCTTCTGAAACCTGTCTCTTGCATATAACACAAAAGAAGATGTTTTGAAGAATGTTCAAGCTGCTCCTTTCGTACAATGAAAGTGAATGCTGATCACAGTTAAAGGGATAGTTCACCCAAAAATGAAAATTCTGTAATGTTGTAATTCCCTCATGTCGTAAAACCTTCGTTTTATCTTCGGAACACACATTAAGATATTTTTGATGAAATCTGGGAGCTTTCTGACCCTAGACAGCAACGCAACAACCACATTTAAGACCCAGAAAGGTAGTAAGGACATCATTAAAATAGTCCATACAACATCAGTGGTTCAACCATAATGTTATGAAGTTCCGAAATTACTTTTTGTGTGAAAAGAAAAAATGTGAATGTGCAGTGGAGACTAACATATAGGGGTGTCCCCGACTAAGGATTTTCATAGTCGAATCAGAATTGGCAAATCTTGCCGATAGTCGACTCATAGTCGAATCATATGTTTAAGGGAGGGGGGCAAAATAAATTACCAAGAGTCAAGTCAGACATTCGACAGTCAAAAATACTGACGTTAACACACAGGGAAAATGTGTAACGGACACCTCGCAGATACAAATGGAGTAAATAATGTTTTATGTTTTGAGTAAAAGATAATTAACATTAGCCAGCCACATATAATATTGTTTATTACTTATCAGAGCTGACGAAAGTAAAAAATAAACCTTTTTGATTCTCTCCAGAGCACGAACACAGGTATTCATTTTGCCAGATCTGTTTTGCCAATATGATAATGAATAGGCCTAGATAATATCTCGAGTTTTCTGCGCCTATGTTCACAGCATGCAAAAATCAAATCAGAACCGGCTGAAATGTTTTGAAATTTTATACCCTAACTTATTGAAAAAATCCAGTCTTTCACTCTGCATGTGTCAATTTGAGTCTTGTTAAAGATTTAAATCCCTGCTGCCGCCAAGATGCTCCTGTCGATCACGGACTATAGAAAGTGAAACTTAAATCTATAGGGGTGGTTGAATTTATTCATGCACGTTAAAAATATTTATTAAAAGCTTCTTTCTTTTCAGATTCTTATTTACAGCATTATCAGAGTAGGCTGTATATGAACTCATTGGGAGTTCTGTGTGAAATCAGACATTGAGCACCCCCATATAGCCAAAATGGCATGATCATAACACCCCCCGAATATTCGACTTTGAGTTTGGTAAAACTCCTCCAATCGAAGCATCTAATCTTCAACTATTCGGGAAGAGAAGAAATCAGGGCAATGAAGTAATAATTTTTGTTTTCTTTGCGCACAAACAGTATAGCTTCATAAAATCCACTGGGAAGCAAGTGATGTAAGATTTCTCCAAATCGGTTGAACAAATAACTCAGCTTGAATGGCCCGAGTGTGAGTACATTTTCAGCAGATTTTCATTTTGAGTGAACTCTTCCTTTAACTAATGTAAATTTAGTTACAAGCATAAAATCTGTGCTTAGACCTACACTAAAAATCTTGTCTTAATGCATTCAGAAAATGCAATCCAAATAGAAGAAACACAAACCACTTTGTAAAGCATCCTAATTGAGCTGACTTTCATTTATGTAGTACTCATGAGTAAAAGCCATATTTCTTTCTTTTCACTTCAAAAGAGGCATTAGCCTGACTTTAATATATCATTTTAAGGCGTTACTTGACAGCTTCGCTAAATGAGGATCGTACTGCATTGAAACGTAATTAGATCAAAGGATGAGATTCTGATTTATGTTTTCAGGACACCAAGGGGGAGGAGATGTCCTCAAAGAAGTGTGGAATACGTTCGCATATGTCTAAGTTTTTAAAGGGTAAGTTCCTAATTGCCTGGTAAAACAGCCAAAATTCCTGGGGTGCAAGTGTAAATGATACACTTATAAAGAGACCACACTAGTCGTATATCACCATGTTCTTGATTACAAAATAACAGGTTAGACACCATCCAGCTATTGATACCATATGAGATCTTCACAGTGAATATTATATGAATATTTAACATTCAGAATGTACCCAACATCAATGTCACTGCGACGTTTATCAAACTAAAATCATGAAGTTTTTTACTTCAAATAAAATAAATCTTAACTGTTAATATGTGTACTTCCATACTATACATTATGCAGCAAGCACTACCTCAATTAAGTAGGATGTTCAAAAACTCAGCGATACTAAGATGACACGCTGCATCTGCTGGGATGCAAATATAGACACTTTACTATCCCATAAGTCCATGGGAGCTGAGGAACCGTCAAACTTGACCAGTTCCATACTAGAATTGTATAGGATGAAGCCATAAGCTTAACAAATACATGCATGGCCTCCTGGGTGAATATAACCACACCATTATCCTGCATATGATGGACACCAAAAACCATCTCAGTATGCTTCCTTTACGCTCTATGTAAATTCAGCCTTTAAAGCTTCTGTTTCCCATTCTCCTAATAGCTTTATCACTCATGCAATAACTGGAAGAGATAAAGTCATTTAGATGTTTTCATGGCAAGTTCTGCACTAGATATGGGGGCATAAACATCTGAATGACACTCTAGATGTAAGATATTTTGTTTGTGCTTGGCATTTCTTTCTTTTTGGTTCTAAACTAAAATCTAGAATTGTACTCAGGAACAAGACTTCTGAAACCTGTCTGTTTAATGTCTAATCAATACCAGACCTCCTGGATGGCAGCCCTCCAGTATCCACTGGAAACAGGAAAATCTTCACAGATGTTAAAGTACATCCATGTTTTCTTTGGATTGTGATGGGGCTGGGGCCTAGCGCTCATTTAGTGTAGTATTACATGATCTGCAATGTGTACCACACTACTTTGTATCTTCTTTCATACAACAGGAATAATGAACACCAATCATGTAATATGCAGTAGTCATGTAATGTGTGGGTGTATCATATGTTATGGTGTCACTTTCAATGTCCTATCGAACTGTTTCCACAAAATGATATTTGAACGGTTTACTTTTTTGGACCTACTTTTTTATTCCCATTTTAGGCAAGACACTAGGCAAAATATTGTTTCATATAATAGTCAGATTTGAGATTTTGGGCTTTTTGGATTTACATAACATGTTATTTCAGACTAGTGGAAAGAAAACATCCAGAATACAAGAGTTAATTTTATTGCTCTTTATCTTTGCATTCAATTCATACCTTTAAAAGAGCATTTCTCAAATTAAGTTTTTTTTTTCTCCTGCACTGAGCCATAAATCTTCACTTAAGTAGCACATAACAGTTTTATTCTCATCTACATTTTGAAGGTTTTTTACTGACGAGTTTGTCCGTATATCATACTGTATGCCATATTTTAGATTTTAATCCTAAAAACATATTAACAATACTGTTAACAGTATTTTCTGATTTATGGAGTGAATACAAACCTTTAATATGTCAACAAAATGAAGAATGTTTTTCAGACTTTCTTTATCCATTGTTCAGATTTCTGTTCAGGAAATTGATGCAGATTAGTGCATATTTAATTAGATAGATTTGTACATTTAAACATAACATTTTACAAAACTTGTCATACAAAAAATGTATGATAAGTAATTTTTTTTACTCTGTTCACCTGGGGTGCCTTAAAAAGTTTCACACTAAATGAATGAATATTATTTTTAAAATAAATAATAAATAATGCACTTTTAGTTATATCAGTAGCCTGTGGAGTGGGTTGCCATGTCAAACTCACTCTGAACTTGTCGCTCTGACATAATAATGTTGTATTTTCTAATTTATGTCACTTTTTTTTTTTTGCTTTGCTTTTTTTCAGAAAAGAAAAAAGTAACCTTGAACTTCGGACCTAATGGCTTTTAAGTAACAGGTATGAACTGAATGAAAAGTTGTTGAGCATTTAGAATATATTCAGTTTGTTGTATCTAATCTGAGATTAGATGTGAACATAAAATATCATCAAAGAACTATGTGCTGGCCTTACAAATTAGAAATCCAAGATGAAGATTTCAACAAGAAGAGTTATTCTGAAGCTTTTTGTTTTATTCATATATATATAAAGATTTCTGGTCGATGAGGATGTTCACTCGCATGCCACAAGCAAGACATTAAAGATCTTCAAAGCATCTCGCCATAGCTTCTAACATGGAAAAAAATAAGGAAGACCTTGTATGAGGAGACGGCGCTGTCTCTGAGTGATCTCAGCTGCTGTTCTGATGATGGGCTTTGTGAAGTGCACAACTGCCCGGTTACACATTAGTTTGATTGCCAGCTTGCTCTGTTCGAAGCGAGCTTTGAAGCATATCTTGAGATGAAAGCCAAACTTCTCTAGCGAGCCCATTGTAGATGGGGTTCCATATTTGCTTCAGGCACCATGAAGACCTTCAATAATCTTCCAATACTTGCATGAACATACTATATAATTTATCACACAATGCACTGCGTTCTACAGCCTAATTCAGGGGCCCTATTTGTTCCCTTGTTGACAGACTCTGTGGTTCATCTCTATTTTTTCACTTTGATAGCAAGACTGCCTGTTGTGTTGAATACTTTCCCCAATGTTCATGTGTCTTACGCTTGATAGAAGTAATATGGGAGGTCACTAAAACCCCTGCTGTTGTGGCTCTTTTATCCACCATGACCCTCTTGGAGATGAAACAATCTTATAAAGCAAATAAAAATGTATTTATCTTGACAAGCCCACTGTGGATATATAGCTTCTTATGTCTGGAATGTATTACATAATTATGCATCGCTATTAATATTGCATGGGCCCTCACACTCAGTACATAGTAAGTTGCTTAATTGCAGGAATTAATAATTAAGAAGCAAAGGTCTTGAGTGGAAACCATCGTGGCGCTTTTGATAAATTATTTTACGCAATTAGTTTTTAATCGCATGAACTTTTTGTGGAGGGTGGGAGGTTATAAGTCTATGAAACCAGTATTTTTAATAACGAGGTTATTGCTTGAGGTTTTAATCCCTTGGATGGACTGCCACTATGCCATGAATCAACAAATTAAACATGCGGCTTGCAAAGTATCAGACAAGTATAGAACAGGGACTAATGATTGACCTGTAGGTCATGGTTTATATCTTTGCTCACAATGGGGAATGCTAAATAATTTCTTGTGCCGTCTCGGCTCTCGGCTTTGTAATTGTACTCTATGTAAATGTGGCACTTTTAGAAGGACAATGCTTGGCCTTCAACCGAATGCTCTTATTAAAAGCACTTTGATGAAGTGTAGGAACACACATCCTTCCTAAATCCTTGGGTTCACCCCTGTGTTAATGGACCAGAAGCTGAGGTTTAATTCGCTTTGTTCATTTGTGAAATGGGCGTATAGATAACTTACTCTGTGATTGATAAAATGTACCGACACATCATTGTCAGAGTGGCCGATGACATCATACAAGCTCTGCACTGGCATTGCAAGGACTTATTTTTATGTCACATGCTATAGTCTGCCCTCTGCTCTAAGATCAATGGTTATTGAGTATGATATCATAATGCACAAAGACATTTCATTTAAATTGACACGCATGTCTTTAAAAAATGGTTGGGTCTTTAAGACATAAAAATAGCTTTGCATCAAGTTATTGGTCTGATGCATTTAGTATTTTGAACATCAGCTGCACTGAGATCAGCTGGATCATACTGTGATGCTCTCAGATAATGTACTATTTTAAGAAGAAATGTGAAGGGATGGGAGTCGTAAAGAGATTTAATGATTCATTTCTGATTCTGAGTCTGATTCCTTTTTAATGATTTCAGTTCCTTAGTGGTTCAAATAAGGATTCTTTTAGAACTTTTAATTAATAAATATTAGAAAAAAAAGAAAAGAAATGGCATTTTATTACCAATTGAAAAAAATACAATAAGTAGTCAATTTAAAAGTATTCTTGTAAAATGTGTTTGCACAATCTTTTAAATTACTTTTTAGTTTTTGTAAATCAAATTTTCATAAAAATACAGCTCATGTAGTTTTGTATTTGATAAATATTACTTTTAAAGTATGTATTTTTTTACACTACCATTGTGGACAATAGGATTTTTATTTTATTTGAATTTCAGCAAAAAATCATTAAATTTTTTAAAATGTTTTATTGTTACAAAGATTTCTGTTTCAATTAAATGATGTTCTTTTGACTTTTCTATGCATTAAAGAATCCTAAAAAGTATCACTGTTTCCAGAAAAATATTAGGCGTAACTGTTTTCAACATTGATAATAATAATAGCTTTTACACAGTGTAGAGAGGGTTTTTCATTTGATGATAACACCTCTTCATAAAATGGCAGGTGACTGTGTATTGTAAGGCTGAAAGTGACTAAAATACATCTTTGATTTACACTTATTCCATTATTAGCCTGTCTTTGAAGTGACACGAGAGCACTCGCTAACTCTCCTCATTACGCAGACAGAATTTACACAGTATTACTATTATTTTTATTGTATTATTGATGAATGCAGCTTTGGTGAGCATATGAATATAAAAAAATCTAACTGAACCCAAATGGTAGTGTATGTGTATTTGTTTTTAAGAAAATGGGCTAAAATGGTTGTTGGTTCCCATCTCTAATAATAATAATGAGTGTTTTCAAACAGGTTTCCTCAAATACTGTCTCTGCCATTGGTCAGACAACAGATCCTAAACTCCCACTCCAAATTTGGCCAAATCAAAAGTTGGAGGTCTGACATGTTCGCATGGCTTGGTTAGCCGTTGATGGTAAATGTCATAACTACACCATCTGGCAGCAAAAAGCATCTTTCTCATTGATGGCCATTCATAAGTAGCCTTATTATTTGACTAAAAATGTTATCAGTAATGAAATAATAAAATACCTGACATTTCAAAATTCTAAGTTCATAAGTTTGCCTAAAAGTTTTATGATGATGAGTGCCAGATGGTACAGGATCATGTCACACACCTTTGGGATATATTCGCCACTTATTAGCAGGAGTTCAGACAACCTGTCTCAGAGTATTGTGTAGCTGTCATCTTAAACCTACTTTACAGCTTCACTTTCAGTTAATTAAGTGCCCAACCAAAAGTATCAAAACCCAGTTTATGCTCCTTCACCTTGAGCAGAGTCTTTGAAACCAGTAATGCAGACATTTTAGAGTTATGCAAGTCCTTAAATTGATCCCAGCTGAACTGAAAGCACCCTGTTCCTTTGGTTAACAGAATCTCCTTGCTTGATTGAAATACCACGAGTCTCAGAACGATTGGAAACGTACAAGTCTCTCTCTCTGAAAATGCTTTTTAGCACTGACATCATGCAGAACTACTAGAATGGCTTTGTTTTTTTTCCAGACTGCCATCCGCTTATTTCTTGTTAATGACTGGAAGAAGGGATAAAAGCCCCTAGTGTATGATAAGATGCCAGGCAGGGAGACGTTGGTGATGCTGGAGTTTGTGCACTGATTAGATGCTCTGAGGAAACATTCTAAAAATAAAAGAGAACAGATTGGTCTGTGGTGATATCATTCTTAGCTTGGTCTGGTAAGGTTTACTGCATCATTCTCAAGTAGACATTTGGTATGGAGCATGTTAATACCCTTAAATAACCCTAACCCAATATTAATGAATTATTTCATTCATATGAATACATTTTAATTACATTTGTGTAAATATTTGGATCATTTTACAAATTTATGTTTTATTTTATTTTACTTTACTGATTTTTGCCCTGTTTGAGAAATTATGGGATAAGGAGGGGGGGGGGGGGGGGGGGGGGGGTAGATGGATTCTAACTCATTATTAAAGGAATACCCCAAAAAAAAAATTATTTATTGTTCTAAACTTTAGAAAAACTGCTTGTATAGGCTGCAAATGGTGCTTTTTATTTTTCTTTGAATTGAGTCCAGGAGTTAAACTTGACTGGATCAGTAAACAAGTCATTATTTTGAGCCAATTGAGAGTCAGATTGATTTGTTAAGCCTAACAAAGCCACCTTATGGCTTTCGAAGACTTAACATAAAGTGCACATAACATATGTGTCATTTTTGACTCTTGACATATGGAAAAGTGTTGCATCAAGATTCGTCAGCTTGTCTAATTTTGTGTTCCACAGAAGAATGAAAAGTCATGTGGGTTCGGAATGATAAGTGAGCGAGTAAATAATGACAGAGTTTGATTTTGAACTGAACTATACCTTTAAGTTCTAGCTTTGATTGTTAATCGTTATTAGTGAAGAGTATTTAGCGCAGTAGAGGGAGCCAGTGGTTTTCAAACTCACTCTCCTGTTTTGTCTTTCTCACCCTCCCAACATGCTCCAGACCTACATGTATACAAACCTGTATCCTCAGGAAGATGGATGCGTGTGTTCCCAGGGCAGATGGCCATGATGCTTTGCTATGCATATGGCTCACAGATTACCACTCCAGCAGGGTGTCAGAACTGATGAGGCAGCACTGGAGCAGAGTGTTGTGCCATTTGCATTTGAGCTTTACTGCTTAGCTGCATGGATGGCCACGCTGCTTCTCATGCTTAATGTCAGAGGGTGAATCCTGAACACAAACATGTGTCGGAGTGCAAACCTCAGGACTGCTTTCAATACAGTTTTGCTATGCATTCCACTAATTTGAATGTGAATGCCTTTTAAATTTAAATTATGAAGTTTTTAAGTGTCATTACAAATGTTAGTATGTAATTTTAATGGAATTACGGTGCAGTGTTTATACTAATTTGAAATGTTTGAATGAACTCGTTGCTTGAAAAATCTCTTTAAATAGTTGAATTTGCATTGGAATCATTTTCATTTATCATTTGGATACAGTGGAATGCCACCATCATATTGTTATTGATAATCATCAAATCCTGACATTGTTTGTAAATATTGAGACATTTTATTTATTTTTATTTTATCATTGTGCTTGTATTTGTATTGTTGATTGTTTTTTTATTGTTGTATTTTATTTGTTTTATTGGTTGTTTTTAGGTGTGTTTTATCATTGTAATTGTTTTTGTTTTGTTTTTGTCTGTATTTTGTTTTGTTTGTTTTGATTCATTTTTTTATTGTTGTATTTGATTTGTTGTATTTTTTGTTTGTTTTTAGGTTTGTTTTATTGTTATAATTGTATTGGTTTTGTCATGATTTTTTCTGTTTTTAGTTTTGTTTTATTGTTCTATTTGTTTTTTGTCTGTATTTTGTTTTTTATTTGTATTGTGTTATTTGTTTTGATTCTTTTTTTGTTTTGCTTTATTTTTGTATTTAATTTGTTGTATTTTTTCGGTTTCTTTTATTGTTGTAATTATATTTATGTTATGATTTTTTTTAAGTTTTTACTTTTTTTTTAATTGTTGTATTTGTTTTGTTTTGTATTGGTTTTGTCTTTTTGTTTTGTTTTGTTTTTTGTCCCAAATTACAGCTTTATAACAAAATTGTGGAGCTGATCAAGATGCTTATAAAACAGATACACATTTTGAAAATGCTACAAAGCCACGAAAAGGACATTCTTTACCTTTAGTGCATTTAGTATAGACTGATGTCTCTACATGCCCATGGCCTGCCCTTCCTCTGAACATCCTGCCAGATTTTTGCATATAACGATGACCCATGTGATGAAAAATTTATGCCATTTCATTGCAGTAAAATAATGTTTTATGAAGGCCATCATTTACCTGCCACGCATACTGCCCTGTTTACGAAATCTGTCTGAATCAAGCAAATCACAGACTAATAAATCTCATCAGACAGCAGCGATGTCAATAATTGCAGCATGTACTTTACTTATGCATATGTAAATCTACTCAGGGTATGTTTTGGTCTGTAAAATCACAGTCTTAGTCGCTCTGCAACATCACCCGATGCCTCAACCTAATCTTGACAAGGGGAAGGACATTGTCTTTTATCTGTTCCTGTCACATTTAATGAATGTACTGCCCCAAGGGATGAACACTGTATCTGATGTAAGAGAGTACAATGTTCTGCTCCCAGGTTCATGGGTGTTGGGAAACATCAAAGTCCTCTATGGCTATAGAGCTTCATTTCTGTCTGCGTAATGAGGAGAGTTAGCGAGTGCTCTCGGGTCACTTCAAAGACAGGCTAATAATGGAATAAGTGTAAATCAAAGATGTATTTTAGTCACAGCCTTACAATACACAGTCACCTGCCATTTTATGAAGAGGTGCATTATCATCAGATGAAAAACCCTCTCTATTTGCAATGCATTATGGGGTGAATGAGGGCAGGGGTTATTTTACCCTAGTTGCATCAGATTACTTATTTTGTGGTGACTCACTTAAAATGTTTTCATCTTTAGCAAAATGTACTTGATGTCATGATTGGGATCATACAATACGATAAATAATAGTAAATAATTATAAACAAAATATAAGAAGTAGCATTTATCTAATTTTCGGTAGACTATCCCTGCATTCAAATATGCTTACTTCCATACTATGGGTGAATGAGCTGAGTAATATGTCTTAATTTATTAGTATTAAAAAAAAAACTGTTGGCGGAAAGTACCTACTACGTCCAGCGACAATCTGAAGTGTGAATCTAGTGGAAACTTTACTATCCCATGAGGCCACTGGAGAGGATTTGTGCATTGCAGTGAAGTGACACAATTGATGCTGTAGGTCACATAACAGTGATAACATGGTGGATGTAGTACATCTGAATTTCATTCATAATACACACTTTCATGCTGTATAGAACACTTTTTTTTTTAAAGCAAATATAGTACCTACTGGAAATTATGCAATTTGATCTAATAGCTATACTATGGTACCTTCATAGTACTTATGACGAAACGGAAAAAGCATTTAAAGGGATAGTTCATACAAAAATTAAAATTAGCCCATGATTGATAAATACAATCGGAGTTATATGAAAAACATTCCTGGCTCTTCCAAGCTTTATAATAGCAGTAAATGGGGGTTGAGATTTTGAAGCCCAAAAAGTGCATCCAGCCATCATAAAAAAGTGCTCCACATGGCTCCGGAGGGTTAATAAAGGCCTCCTGAAGTGAACCGATTTGTTTAAGTAAAATATGCATATTTAAAACTTTATAAAGTGTAATCTGTAGCTATCGCTAACTATTCATATGCATGTTCATGAAAGAGTGGCATTGCAGCAGATAGGACGTATAGGCATAGCGTAAGCTCCGGCGAGAAGTGACGAATTAGCACATTCTTACCAGAGCTTACACTACACCTATGTCCTACATCATCTGCTTGTGAACATGCATACAACAATTAGTGAAAACAATTTTTCTCACACAAATGAATTGCTTCAATTCAGGACACCTTTATTAAACCCAGAGCCATGTGGAACACTTTTTATGATGGATGGATGCATTTTTTTTGCTTTAAAATCTTGACCTCCATATTGTTAATATAGAAGTTTTTAATATAACTGCAATTGTATTCATCTGAAAGAAGAAAGTCATATACACCTTGGATGGCTTGAGGGTGAGTGGGGTAATTTTTATTATTAGGTAAACTATCCATTTAAGTGCTGTTAGCCCATTTTAATCTACAAGCTTGAGGTTAAATCTTTGTTGTTTTGCCCAAAATCAAACATGACAATAAATATAGTCTACATAAATATTTAAGCCCTTCTACAAATAATACAGGATAGCAAGACAAAATGACAGATGTAGGTGAACTTGAAAATTTTGTTCTTGTTAAGAATTTAACATTAGTCCAGAGTTAGTACAATTTTAACGTTAGTCCAGAGTTAGTACAATTCTTTCAAAATACTGGAGGGTTTGAGTGATGATAACCATGTGTTGCTGTTTTATGCCTGATTTTGTGGCCTGAAGGCCCATACTTGCACAAAACACACTGGCATATCATATTACTGCTGCTTAGGACCTTTATTTGAATGACCTAAATGGGTCATTCTTGGTTGTGAGGTAGATAACAGAGAAGACCCCGTTGTCGTCCTTTTGCCCAGAGAGAGAAATCAGACTCATTTGCTGGAAGCTCAGAGGTGGCACTCATTACACCTGAGCTCTCCAATGTTTAATTGGCCTCATTAAGTGATTAACTTCACAAATGTACCTTTCCCCTCAAGGGCACAATGCTGAGCACTCTATCACTGGGCTTCCTGGAGTCACTCCATTAAAATAACCCCCTCTCAGCATCGAACCCCTTCCGGACCTGTTATAGGAGTTCAAGGGATAGTGTTTTAGGGCGCAGAGTGTCTTTCCAGCAATTTTAATGAGAAATAATTTGTTTGTACTGAGGGAAATGCTTCCTCTGGTGCCAGGCTGAAACCAAAGGCTGTTATTATTTCCATGGATGCGATCATTGACTCATCATATTCTGGTACGGTCCCTCTGACAGCCCGATAAAATTGGAGGTAAAGTGGCAATTCAAGTAGTTAACTTGTTAGACAACTCTACAGGCCGCGTTATTGGTTCTCTTCCTCCTCTAAATGCTGTTCGTGTAGCCTTGCACCGAGGCTGCAGGAAGGGAGCAGAGAAGCGAACAAATTGGACCCATCATTTTTCATGCACGCAGTGACATCCCCGTCAGCCAATTTCACTCCAATAGCCTCTCTCAGGGATCATTGATATCTGCATTAGAGACCTTTGTTAAAGGTCTCATCTAAATGCATTGAGAAATGCCTCGCTCTCCTGTGTACTTCCAGCTGAAAAGGCGAGGGGGGTCTGGCTGTGTGTACTCACTGAGATTTGCCGACTTGGCTCTGTCTACATTAAGGTTTGTTTGCGGCCAGACAATGTAGTGTCCCTGAACTCTGGAGAAAACAACGGGAGAAAAACAACTACCGCAGAAGCAAATGGCAGGGCTTCTGGAGGGGCATTTGCACAGTGAGTTCTTATTGGAACCTATGACAAGTCCTCCATCATGTCTATGGCACTGGTCCATCAATCTCAGTTTCACTTGAATGTTCACTATTTCGTTGTTAGAAAAAAAACAGTGAAAGTAAATCTCAAGCTCTCTGCAATAAAGTCTAGTAAACTAGACGAATTGGATGGGGAGTAGAATTTTTGCCCTTCAGCTAAGTCTTAAAAGACACATTTTGAGTTTTGGTCTCCGTTTTCCATCCCACAACAACCCACCACAGGGGAATCGGACAGAAAACAGTGGATTTCTTTATGTAATTCCTACATGTTCGGGAAATTGAATTACAAGCTTTGATTGAAAGAGGCACAAAGATCCTTATAAAGTGTTTTCAAATGCTTTTAAGTGAACCTTTGACTCGCTTTAATGTTAAATCAGTTTGTGACTCTCGTCACTCGTAAACTTGCACTAGAACAAAATGCAATATAGATGTAGTTGTGACCTGTGTGCACTGGACTGACATTGCCCACAGCTTCAATTTCCATGTTAATCAAAGGTCTCGTGCCGAGTATCTTTCAACCTTTTGACTCTAAGACACCCCATTGTCCACAATAAAAGCTGAAGGACCCATTTTTCACCTGCATGAGATTTACTGGATAATGATTAAATACATTGGCCATGGAGGTATTTTATTAATTTTCATGACTTTCCCAGAACTATTATTATTAGGAACCTTGGATATCCTAGTTCTGGAAAACGTGGAAACTCTTGATTTTACCTATTTAAGCTGATTTAAATGCTTGTTTTGTATTATTTTAATTAATAAAATCATCTTTAGGCCTCTGGCGTAAAAGTTTGAAATAACCCTAGACACTCTCAGAAACAAAACTGACAATTATCTATCAATAAATTGTACAAGTTGGCTTCTTTGTCTGTTTTTTTTTTGTTTTTTTTTGCCTGTGTGCAATTTTAGGTAAAAATGTTTTCTAAATCACCCTCAACCTGTGAAATGTCTCAACCTTTGCCGGACGACAACTGCCAGACCCTACTGCCATGCACAGACCCATAACTTTAATATGACACCGAACTCTGGAATCACTCTGAATGAAAAATCAGCCCAAGGGGGTCAGTGACAGAAAGAAATAGGGTTTTAGACCGGGTCAAGCAAAGCATACAACACTCCATACAGAAGTACGGGCAAGGCTTTCGTCTATTTTCAACCCATCGTTATTCCTCATAAATTCCAAACCAGCCTCTGACAGCATGACTGATGAGCCTACCATTGTGAATGTCAAGAGAAATGGTCTCTCAACCTATACCTCGCAGTTTCTCATTGTGTATGAGACTTAAGGTTTATGGAGGAATACGGCCATTCTGATGAGCATTACTCGCTGGGTACCAAGGGCACGCTGATCTACTGTCAGATGAGACAAGCGCCAAGGTACAATTCTTCTACCCTTGTTTTATTCTTATCCACAACAGATTAAAATGTCCAATAATATCATTATATTAGATGCACCAGTTTACAGTAAAAATGGAATTAATATTGTGGGCCAGGTATATTACTTTGATGACTTTCCTAATTTTATGTAGAATTCAATTATTAGTAGGACTAAGTGCATACATACTGAAATAACCATTAATATAAATATTGTTGCAATTCACCAGTTCACAATATGAAAAATGTTGTACTTGATTCTGTGTGCAATATGTTCTGTTGACGTACGGCCCATAGAGCCCCTGCACTGAATCTGTGTTTCACTGGGTAACTGTATTGATTGAATGAAGCAAGATCAATGGTCATTGGACAACAGGCTCTAAACATGTCATTTTGGTTCCCACCCAGATGTAAGAGTGCTGTAAGAGCATAATAAGTGGTATTTGCATTGAAAAACAGCATCTAATTATTCATTGGACAGCTGGCTATCAATCACTGGTTGGTCTGCCTTCTTTATATGATGATTGGGTGAGCTTGCAAATGGGCTTTGTTACACATGACCAATAATTGAACTGTTGAGTGCTCAGAGAGAGAGAGACAAACAGCTAATGAAAGTCTGTTGCAACTTTTAATTTAGCATTTAGTTTGTTGTTTCTAATCTTGTTTCATACATATTGACAAATGTAATTATTTATTGTTAGAGATTTAGGCTGGACTACACTACACTGCAGTTTAGAGAAGTCAACATTAGTTGCCAAAAGTCAGAGTCACACTGCAGATTTTGGGCAGTCAGAGTTGAGATTTAATGCGTATGATGGTCACATACTCTGATTTATTAGCTTCAGTCTATGATTTTGTCCAGTTGGAGGATATCAAATGTGTTTTCATTAGTCGTGCATCTCTCAGCAACAAGGCACATGTTTTGTTGTGTTTGGAGTTGCCCAGTTTTCTCTGTAACCATTTACTAAGTCAGCAAATGTATGATGCCTAGTGTTTTCAAATCTTTTCAGATTTTAAGTCATGTAGTGTGTTCTAGCCTTAAGTAATTATACAAAACGCTGTAGATCTTAATTTTAATTAGTGATTTGATTTCTGTGCTTGCCAAGTCTTTAAAAAGCACCAGTTTCACTGATTGTAACATTTTTATAATTTCACAAGGGCTCAAGGTTTATCTAGTTAGCAGTGTGGCCTAGTTAGACCCTGCTGGTAGAAATAGTAACTACACCATCTGAACTTAAAAAGCATCTTTCTCCAGTTGCGTTGTATGCAGTTTATAAGTTGCTATTACTGCAGAATGCTGCAACTGACCAATCAGAATCAAGCATTTCCGAGACCCGTGTAATAAAATATGGTTAAGTTGTAACTCCCTTTTGGGTAACTGTATACTGAACTAATTTTTATATATTAAAAGTGCAAGTCTTGCAGTGTTTCACCATAACTGGCACAGTTTCTTGAAAATACGTCTCCTCTTGCTGTGACTTGGGTACCAGATCAAAAGGAATTTGTTAAGGGGAGCTGAATTCAGCAGGGGCAAATGCAAAACATATTCCCCTGTACCTTACACCACAGAGGCTCCCAACGGGCTCCCAGTGGATAATGAGGGCTGAGGCAGGTTTTAGCAACAGCTATTAGCCCACCGATTGCATATTTATGAAAGCTTTATGAAGCATTTAAGCCTCAATTCCACTAGAGCGTTATGTGCGCAGACTTGACAGCCTTCCTTAGAGATTAGTTTTCAGCTTCACAGCTAGATTGCAGTCTGCACAAATCACTTTTTTTTGCCGCCTGCACTCAAAGTCTCAGGCATTAACGGCTGGGTCCCGTACATGATGCGTACATGGATATCAGGCTAGTTGTTCTTGTTTGCTATGCACTGTGGGAGGAACGAGGAACGCAGCGGCAGGCGCTGTAGTAAATGTCATGGTTGATGAGGTCAGTAGGCCTGGCATCACTCTCACCATTACGCCAGCCCATGCAAAGCGTTGTCTCATGCTCCCTGCTGCAGTGCACGCTACATCAGCAATTCAGTTTTTAGAGCGCTTCCTGAGTTTGAGGAATATTAGATTCATTTCCTTAGCAATCTTCTGGGATATGCATGTTTATCCTCTAACACCAGGATAGCAAAAGAGAGTAAGTCTGCAGTATATAACAACTCTTATTCGAAGTAAATAATGCTGAAAAACTAGGTATAATAGATTTTTTTGTTTACTTTTTACAATTGTACAGTTCAGCTTTTAGGAGCACATAATGCATCTTGATGCAGCAATTGTCTTATAATATACTCAGATTTTTTTGGCATCAAACCAACAAGCATAGAAAGTGAGTTGGATTCATGCAATTTTATGATCAGCTTTCCATTTTATCATGACACATTGCTATTAAAAGTAGAAACAAAGCACAAAGTATTGACAATTAATAAAATAAATAAAGGCAATTTGCATGAAGCTATTAAAAGGACACATTTTGACAAGTTATTTGGTCTAAATATACATTTTCTGTTTATAAGTTTGGAGTTGTTTTTTTTTTTAAATCTGTTTTTACATTATGCTCAAGAAACTGCATTTATTTGATCAAAAATACAGTAAAAAAGTTAATATCATTATATCATAAATTATCAATTTTATAATATTTAATTTTTTTATATTTTAATATGCTTTTAAAAAGTTATTTAATCCTGTTTTGGCAAAGCTGAATTTTTAGCATCATTACTCCAGTCCTCAGTGTCACATAATTGTTCAGAAATCATTCTAATATGCTGATTTGGTGCTCAAGAAACATTTCTTATTACTCAACGATGGCCTTAGGAGCCATGTTTTAAAGGTTTGTGCAAATGAATTAACTGACCCTTTAACAAAATTATTCAAGTTTTTATTAAATTCTCAGATTGTGCCTAATATGTGGAAATTGTCATTTATACGGCCCATTCCTAAAAAAGTGGGGGCAAAAAAAAGAGACGACTTCTGCCCTGTAGCCTTGACATCAGTATTTGCTAAATGCATGAAAAGGGTCATTAGTTACCATCTTAAAGCGTATGTATCAGATCACCTAGATGTATTGCAATTTGCGTATAAGCCACAAAGAGGGACAAAGGATGCTACACTCACTATGGTCGATACAATTGCTAGTCGGATTAAAAATTTCTTAACAGATGGACCACAACAAGATTGCGTCAGGGGGGTTAAATCAGATATTATGTTTTCAAATACAGGAGTACCTCAAGGATGCATTTTGTCACCTCTATTATTTTCTTTCTATACAAATGAGATATAAATCAAGAGTACAAATTAGAAAATTTTATAAATATGCAGATGATATGGCACTGGTTGCACTCTTATGGAAGGGTTGTGTTGATTATGAGTATGAGGAGCATGTTTTGAAATTAGAAAAATGGTGCAAAGCAAGTTCTCTACTGATAAATGTTGGGAAAACAAAAGAATTGATTTTAAATCACTCAGAACCCTTAACAGAAATGACGTTATGTGATCAACCAGTGGAAATTGTGAAGGTTTTTAAGTTTTTATTAGGCGATTCGCATCTGTAAATAAAGTAAAATTAAACAGGATTATAAGGATGGCAAGCAAAATAATAGAGGTTAAGCAAAAATCGATTGATCAGCTGTATGTTATGGCAGTTAGGAAGAAAGCTTTGGCTATAAGTGGAGATAAAACGCACCCTCTGAACTATGCCTTCAAATTGTTACCATCTGGACACCGTTATAGGCCACTGATGGCAACTAAAGTGGTATATAAACACACCTTTGCACTATACGCAATAAGTCTTTTGAATAAAGGGTAGGATTACAGTGTGTTTAGGAAAGATGAATGTATTAATTATGTATTGATATGTGAATTGTACTGTCATTATTGTATGTAAGCGAGACAAACTTATTATCATTGTTAAAAACAGTTGTACTGCTTAAAGGATTAGTTCAATTTTAAAAAAACTTTTGCTGATAATTTACTCACCCCCATGTCATCCAAGATGTCCATGTCTTTCTTTCTTCAGTCGAAAAGAAATTAAGGTTTTTGATGAAAACATTTCTCCATATAATGAACTTCAATGGGACCCAAATGGTTCAAGGTCAAAATGACAGTTTCAGTGCAGCTTCAAAGGGCTTTAAAGGATACCAGACGATGAATAAGGGTCTTATCTAGCGAAACGATCGGTCATTTCAAAAATAAATAAAAAAGTTTAAGTTTTATAAGCACAAATGCTCGCCTTGCTCTGTTCTGTGATGCGCGTTCGTGACGTCACGTAATACGCAATTACGTGGAAAAGGTCACGGTTGAGGTAGGCGGAAGTACCGAGTCAGTAGGCTTTTTAATATTAAAACACCCAGGATACGCACACGAAATGGGCATTTTAAACGATAAACTGACACAAAGGCATTTGAATATGTGTATATGGTCCTCCTTCTGCACATTTGTAAACACTGACTCGGTACTTCCGCCTAAGTCAACCGTGACCTTTTCAAGGTCATTGCGTATTACGTGACGTCACGAACGCGCATCACAGAACAGAGCAAGGCGAGCATTTGTGCTTATAAAACTTAAACATTTTTTTATGATTATTTGATGAATAGAAAGTTCAAAAACTTAAATTGAATGCATTGTTGCTGAATTACTATCTTGATGACCCCAAACTTTTTAATGGTAATGAAAGTAGTTAAAATAATGAGAGTTTTTATGTCATGGCATCTTGCCGAAATTTGACTTCAACAGGTTAAGTAAATTAACTTCAGGCAAATAAAAAAGGCCATTTTATTTAAAGTTCTACAAACATCTTGTGTTTCAGTATTAAATCATAAACACCTTCATATATACTTTTCTCCAGAACCCAAATGGTGTCTCAAATCATTTGTTCCTCCAGTTTTGAGAGCTCAGGACTAGAAGGGTGCAAGTGTACTGTGACCCATTTTTGATTTTCAGTTTTCAACGTAACTCTATATAAGTCTTGGGCATTTTTCTTTTATGAGCTGTGCAGACGTGCTGTTTGTAAGTCAGCACTTGTTGAGCTCAATACCTGTCATATCACAAATAACAGCTATTCCCTGACAAAGCTGCTATCCATGTCTATAAACAGCTATTTTAATTTATATTACACTTGGACAGGACCTTCTCACCATTATACAACGTTGTTTAAGGGTAAACATTTCTACCTTTTGAAAGCAGCATGTTTGCTTTATGAAATATCTAAATCTGTGTACAAATTAAGGGAGAGTTTAGCACGAATACTGGGCACTTATTTGACTCCTAAACCAATTTCAAGGCCACCGTTTTTTTTGCTAAATGAGATTTTAGAGGTGATTTCCACACATTGATTGTGTGACTTGCCTCAAGCATGCATAAAGATGACCTGGAAATGTTTCTTTCAGATATGTTAATGGGTTTCAGTCCCAAACAGGTTGAAAACACTTTCAAAGAGTCGCAATCATGCACATTTATATGCTAAAATGGATTACTTGGACGTCTTCAGAGACCAAAGCCAGAGAAGTCATCGGCGAGTCTGCATGCTCCATCTAAACCCAGGAGAAAGTGAATGCGAGAGGAGCGGCCTGTCAATCAATGTGCATTTCACTCGCATCGGCTCTTAATTTAATCACTGTTTAATTAGGGGCTTTCCCCGGGGGCCTGCTCTGTGTGGCTCGGTTACAGAGCTTTTTTCCTTCCTGTACGGATAGAAATATAGCCGATGGACAACTGCAGGCCACTGTCTTCACTATCTCAGCACTATTTAGCTACCTCAGGGCCTCATAAATCTGCTGATAATGTCAAGGGCAAACACATATGCATAGAAGTGATGAAAAGTGTCTGCAGGAGGGCAGTTACAACTTCACATCAAGCACTGAGGAAAACTTACCTCCCTCAGCCCGTCCCAACTGTTATCTGGCACATGGATGAACAAAACGCCTCAGAGCTTGGGGATTCTTTGAGGATGACTAAGGTTTATTGTGTGACAAACACATTGCGCATCTTATAGTTGGATTACCAGATCACTTCAGACCATATATTATGACTGCGTGTAGGGAAGAACTTGAATTTAGCTCTTAAGCTACAGCAATCAATATAAATTTAGCATGGTAATAAACAGGCACTCTGGGTATAGTTCTGCAGGCCCCCTGAGCCCCTGATACAAGCTGCTGCAGGCAGCCAGTGAAGGAGAACAACTACTGCTACTAGCTCTCTCCTTCTCTCTCTCTAATTTTCTCATTCACGCTTTCGCTCTCTAATGTACTCAGTCACGTCCCATACTGCCACACTTTAAGTTTCACAAAACAAGAAAAACAGAGCATTGCACGCTGAGGTCACATTTAGCATTAGCATTTAGCTTTTCTGTGTGACAGAGTCAGGCTTGGGGAGGAATGTACTGTAAGTCAAACATGCTCAAGCTATTAACAAACTGCTATTAACAAACTGAATCATTGTGATGGCCGCCACAAAAAATGCTTTCGTTGGGTGTGATTTTAAAAGATTTGGTTTGAAAAACAATGCAATTTTACTTGTTAGCAACATTGTTTTGTTACATAGGCCTACTCTAGAGTCATTTAAATGAAGAGCGATATTTTTGTCAGTTAAGGCTTAAATGTTGTGTGTTATTCTACACAAAGCTTTTGTATGGTTTCAGAAGACGTTTATGATACTTTTATTGTTATTATTTGAAATATTGTTCATTGTAATTGCATGGAATAGATTGACCAGAACCAAACTAAATTTATTCTTTTGTTTTCTGCAGGAATCATAAGCCACGCCGGTTTGGAATGATGTTGAAGTGAGTATTGTGAAAATAATTAAATAATTAATTAATTTATTTTTAAATTAACTAAAGTATATTAATGGTACCAAAAGGCTTTGGCAAAATGCCAAAAAATGCCACGGAAGCATATAATTTATCTATTGTTTTAACATGATATATTTGGATATAATGAAACCTTTACTTTTGGCCCATTTAATCAAGTATGTTTTTGGCCAATTTTATAGTAAAAAGCCTGAGCTTCTCTGGATTAGATCATTATTTTTATTTTTTTTATCAGTAATTAGGAATAATAAAACTTTGTATTATTTAAAAAAAAAAAAAAAAAAAAAAACCGAATACATTTTAAGAAAACTGAGATCTAAATATAGTAAGAAGAGTTTTTGCAGTAAAAGCAAATCAGTTGTTTCTACAACTAATGGTAAAATATGTGACGGCTGCTTAATTTGCGTGTGTTTGTCAAAGCTCAGTGTGAAGACATTGTTTGTGTCATGCACAATGCCTAGCACAAGAACAGAGCCCTAATGCAATTGACAACCCGCTGTTCCTGACATTAATAAAGATGGAACATGTACAGGAAATTAAACTCTCACTTTCCCATCGTAATGAGATGGTATCCATCACCCAACTGTTTTCCTCACAATCAGATAAAATTATCAAATTGGAGCTGGGTCAGCCCACACACGTTGCCAGCATCAGTATCCAGCTACATTCGTCTTTAAAATGGATGAGAAACAGAATGAAATTGAATTCAAAACTATAGATGGGATTCATCACAGCTTTAAGCATGGCTTGATGTTTTAGATGACGTTTCAGTCACTTCCTGCTTGATTGTGGAACGCAAGACCGACCTTTCAGCCAATCACACGCTCTTGTAATAGCCTGACTTTTTTTCAGGACACTGATGAGAAGATTTAGACAAGGATAGAACAATCCCTAGAGGGCATTCATACTCGATTCCTTGATGTATCCAAAGCAGGCTCGCAGATGGCACTAGGGACAGGGGGGGGGCATGACCCCCCCAGATTCATAGTGACCCGATCCGTCCCCCTCACTTTCTCTACGAAAGGCAACATCAGTATACAGAAGATAAATCAGGGTTTCCGCTATGTACATTAGCATAAGTAGTGGCGGCCAGGCAACATGCACTAAGCCATTTTTGAAAAACGCTTTTGACCGCAGTGTCTGACCGAGTCCCAAAACACGTGTAGCCAATCAGCAGTAAGGGGGCGTGTCTTGTACTGATGGAGAGAAGAGAGCGCTCTATTTGAGTGCACAGGAGTCAGGACGTATATTAGCAGATTGACTATAGATAGAGAGAGATGGCAGATAAAAAAAAGAGGAAAATATCATAGAAACAAAATATTAAAAAGAAGGGTTACGATCAGGCAAGAGGTAGGACCCGTGTGAGTATAGATCAGAGCAGCTTTCTAGCGGTGGAGAGAAACTCAAGGAGCAGGAAGGGCTCGAATTGGACACCGAGGTTGTGTTGTTTCTTTTTGATAGGTGAGTAGCGTTGATTTTGCTTTGTCTTATCCTTGTTGGCTTCTGCCCCCCCCCGACAACTGGACTGCTGACAGCTTGGTCCCCCCCCAGTTAAAAAATCCCATCTGCGCCCCTCATCCAAAGAGTAAATGATTGACAACATCTTAAATTTGGGAATTGCTACAGTACATATAATGCACAATCAGCCACTAGAGGGGGTTGGCGGCACATTTCACTTCAAAACTAGGCACTATCTAGTAACAAGTTACCACAGACAAGACAAAAAGCACCAGGAAAATTCATGAAAATTCATTTTCTTGATCATCTGGTTCTTCTGTGAGAGACTAATTATGACTCAATCAGATTAAAGAAATTAAAAAGACGTTACATACGCTGCAGGCATTGACCATCATAAGCAACAAGGATCCTGATCAAAGGTTTCCTTCATGTGGCTATAGCCAGGTTGCACTCAAAACAAGTGGTCTGTAGCCTTGTTGAATAAATGACCAGACAGGCTCATCAGAATTCAGCTGAAATAGGAAGTTAGGGGAGAGTAATTCAAGGCAGATTTAAGCATATCTGTCTGGATCCCTGTGCTTCCACTCCACTGTAATTGATGGGGAAATGTTAATTATGTTCCCATATAATAGCAAGACCTTGAAAATGAAGTCGTCTTAAAATCTCACATGAGCTATATTCTCTCCGGGAATATCAGAAGGGCTTATACCTCATATTTCCCTCTAGTTTAGTGGTTTCCTGGGAGAACATGGCCACACAAAACTCACAGCACGTCCGTGAACTTTGTTGGCTGTTGGGATGTAGATTTCATGTTTTGGCTATCCTCTGAACGCTTGTTATGAATTCCCAGGCTTGAGCATGGTGACGGGAGCTCACAGACGCTCTCTAATCGAGAGGCAGTGACAAACAGCCAGATGGATAAAGCTACAGATTCATGGAATGACTGAATACTGTGGGCTTGTGAGTGTTGTTTTAAACGAGTCCCTTACGAGTTAAACACATAATCTCACTGGCTTTTTATATTTGGATGGGGACATATGCATGAATGTTTGTGAATTAATATGTATTTTTTTAATATATGAATGTACACACTACTGTTCAAAAAGTCAAAATTCAAAGTCAGTTAGATAAAAACTTTTATACAGCAGGGAAAGATTAAACTGAAGCACAACTGTCTTTTAACTTTAAAATGTTTCTTGAGCACTAAATCAGCATAATATCTGATATCTGAAGGATCATGTGACATGGGAGACTGAGAACAAGAATAAATTACATTTGAAAATATAATAAAATAGAAAGCAATTCTTTAAATTATAATATTTCATAATATTTCTGTTTTACTGTAATTTTTCAATCAATCAATCAATCAATCAATCAATCAATCAATCAATCAGTCACTTTGATTTGGTCACTCCAAAATGATGAAAAAACATAAGTGGTCTGTATTAAAATATTATTATATAAGTCTGTATATACAGAATATAGAAACCATATGATAGCTTGTGACAAATGCATTTTTAAAACTTCAATATATATTTTTTAAAACTACAACTATTTAATGTCTCTCAGTTAAAATGAGGTCATGCATCATAATTACAAAAGATGAAGTACAGCATGTCACACCACATGATATGTCAGCTTTCCAAAAGCATTTCCATTTCACATCAACTACCCATTTGTCAAGATCCAACTATGATTTTAAGATGCCTAATAGTAAGAATCTCCAAATGTCTCCAATTTAACACATAGAGCTCTTTCTGTACATCAAAAGAAAGCAGTTGACCACTAAGACGTTCTCTTTTTCCTTTTCAAGATATCATTTATCCCACTTCAGAAGTTTGAGTTTAAGCTTGGGTGGCTTTCAAAGCTTCTAGTAGAAAATTAGCTTGAAACGTCAGGTACAGATCTATTTCAAAAAACATTACCCTGCCCAACAGCTCACTAACAGCTCTCTGTTTCATAGCCATATTGTGTTTGTCCGCATGTCAGTCGTGGAATAGCTGTCATTGCATCAGCCAATCAACTGAAAGTAAGATTACTGTTGCAGACCACAGCGATGGGTGACACGATGATTATTGGGCCCTGAAGCCTGCAAGGTATGGTTTGTCCCCCTTTTTTAAAATGATATCCCTATTGCAATCTGATGTCTGAGTGCACACTGCTTTGATATGCTCGGCTGGTCAGAGAATTTAGTGTGGCTTTTTTTTCTCGCTCTCTTAATATCCCACTGTGGAGAGACAGGTGTCTGGTTTCTATTCCCTCCACACACGTTCAACGAAATGCAGATTGCCAGTGGAGATCACATCTGACTGAAATGATAGTCGTTTTGGAAATGCCTGTATGAGCTTTAGAGATACATTTAAAGCAAAATGGAGACCACAGACAGGAATGATTGCTGTAATGATAGTCCCCTACACAGGCATTTTTCATAACTGGAAACTTGGAAGTGGGCCTGATTTGAAAGGAGGGTGAACGGCAGTCTATTGGCCGAGCGCATGCAAAGTCCTGTACAATTTGCGAAAATGTTTCGCTCTAAATCACTCCTTGTGTTCTTCAGTGGTTTAAGGTAATCGAGTTCTTCACGAGAGCCGGCCGCTGAATGATAACGCTTGGCATGAATTTGCAGCGTTGCGATTGGGAGATTTCAAATGCTGTTTTCACAACACTCACATTTAGTGAATAGCTAACATGTGCAATTTCATGACAGTTAAAATTTGCATCCATGAAGCAGGTATTGCATTACGGCAAGTGGCGATTAAACATAAATGCTTTGATTTATTTTCATTGTATCTCATACAATGCAGGGTGACCTCTATAATTCACAGCGACTTGTTACCCTTTGATATATTTTCAAAGCTAGACAGAAGGTTATAGCCGTTCTTCATTATGACTACATCCGAGTATATTTATGAGCTGAGATTTACACAAATAGCACATTTCTTTAGGAAGTAGCCATATCATTTCTTTAATGAGAATGGCACAAAGGAATCTGTCTTGTAAAATGGCATGCTTTTAACAACGTAGTGAAGCCGCGGATGCTGAAAAGCACACGAGAGAGATAATTATTGGGTCCTATATGTTAAATCACATCATCAACTCCAACCCACATACTGTATATCTTTTTTACGTAATGTAGAATTTATCATAAAACACTCCAATTAACTGAGGAGGTAAAGGTTTAAAGCAATGGCTCTCAACCAACCTTCAAGGAAACCACAGGATGACTAACAAATAACCAACGAATAACAAATGTATTAATATGAATAAAGTAATTGTTAATAAAATAAAATTACTTAAAACACATAAAATCAAGAAATGAACTCATATAAAATCATATATATACTCATTAAATCATATATATATATATATATATATATATATATATATATATATATATATATATATATATATATATATACAGTATATACTGGGTATATATTGATTCAAAATCAGTTTAAAAATGATAAATAAATCTTTAATATTTTAATACTTTGTTTCTTCTTGGTAAGATATTCTGAATAATGATTTAGCTGTTGTTGTCCATACAGTGAAAGTCAGTAAGGATCAAAACAACTTTCCTTTGAGTTTAATTGTATGAAAAACAAAAAAAAGAGAATTAAAAAAAAAAAGTTTTGCAGAAGTAAGTCATACAGGTTTGGAATGAAAATACTGTGAGTAAATGATTTATTTTTTAGTGATCTCTACTTTTAAGTGAACCCTATGAAAGTGAGAGAATGTATTGATGGTTTTGAAAGACCAGAATACCTAACAAGCTCCTTAAAAACAGCTTCCAAAGACCACCATGATTAAACACAAGCACTGCTGAGCTCAAACCCCGCCAGACAGTTCAATTTCCAGGGCTGCTTAAGACCTTCAGGTCAGCTGGTATTTAATTGGGTGCTTAAAATATTCACAGGGATACTGCATAGATAAATGAAGTCCTAAGCACAGTGTAAAATTGACAATAGGTCAGGTGTCATCTAATGCCACGGAATAATTTACTATGCGATCATAATGTATCGCTAATGCCAATTAATACATTAAGCACATTAAAGAATCATAATGGCATTTACCAGTTACAGATTGTGAAATTATTTGGAATGAGAACGATAAGACCTCATGTCAAGATCTGGAAGACGGCACTGGGAAATGCGTTACGTGCTTTTATTTGAACTGCAATTACCTTTAATGGATGAGATCCATTTAAGAAAGGGCTAGAAGATCCTATCATTTTCTTCCCGAGAACTACATTAGCTCATGATACAGTTAACACCACAACATGGAGTAATATCTATCTCCACTTATCTATACACCATTGTTTCCTATCAAACCTAGGATCCTTCCCTTTCATCACTCTTTCTAATGGCTTATTTGATGATAATTAACCCTGAATCCTACAGAGATGGGCCGTGGGTAGATTGATGGCCTAGCTGGGGTGGAACACCTGTTTGGCAGAGGAGCTCACGGCACAGTGCATGCTGAATGTGACCGAGACAAGATGAAGGCGGCGATGCCAGAGACAAGCACATATGTGCTCTAGAATGGTTTCGTGGACCTTGAGCACAGGAATGACACAGTTCGTGACCTTGGTCAAACAGGTTTTGAACCTGTCTCAGGTAACTTGGTAGGTGGAGAGAATCAGTTATAGAGCCATAAATATCCATGTCACTGAGGCCTGTGTGAGACTAGACACTGGGAGGACACATTACAGGAAACTGCCACAGCCACGATGGTTATTGTAAGAGATCTGAATACTTTCATATTCTACATGTTGAAAAAAAAAGAAGGATTGTGACGTCATGTTAACATTTTGCAAACCAAAAACAAAAAGACTAGCTTTAATTTGAATGCTTTTGCATTCTCTTACAAATGTTCCTTCGAGAAACTGTTTTCTCATAACAGGGTTATTATAGTTAACTAAAATTAATGACCATAATGAACTTTTTTATTACTTGAAATGAGATCAAATATATAAAAAGTAAAAGTTTATTTCAGCTGTTTGACAAGGCAACATTTCTCATTTTCATTTAGTTTATGTTGATGTGCTAACATAATTAAAATTGAAATAAAATTGAATAAAAACTATATAGATATATTTAAAAACAATGCAAACTAAGTGACAAAAACATTACTTAAACTGTAACTAAATAAGCTACAGTACTGTAACTACAATAAAAATAGAAAATCTAAAAATAAAATCTAATTCTAAATATTAACACCAACTATAATAGTATCGATTCCAAAATAACATGGGCTCGCAAAATATTTTCTTTTCAATTCTTTTTCTTTACTTTTCAAGTGAACAAGTGAAGTTTCTTGGGGGAACACAAATGTTTTGTAAGGTAACGCAAAATTTTTGCAAGTAAAAACAGTGTTTGTCAGCAGCAACGTAAAAACTTTTACAACGTAAAAAAAGAAGAATGCAGTCATCATGTTTTCCAGTATAAAGCTGCTTAATTTGGAACTGACCAATGGTGCTTCATACATTGCTACACAATTTAGAATGGCCCTTCTTCACTAATGTTACTGTGCCTTTATAATGCTTGCTAATAGTAGGCAAAGTACAGTTGTTGTTGTTTTTTTAAGAAACATGCATGTGAACATCTCACATAATTTTTTTTGACTCAGAAGACATCATATACTAGTATAACATCAAAAGATTGCTTAAATTATCAGTGCTGACAGCGTTAACAAGCTGATATACATTAAGGTTGTTTGTGCATATCAAGCAGCCCATGCGCAGCCCGTTCATTATCAGTTATCAGTCATCACAGGGTAAACACTTGTGGATAAACACATCTTTCTATGCCACTCAGCATTTTCACTGTAAGTCCCAGACAGCCCTGGATTCCAAAACTACAACAGCGCAATTAGTTTGCGGCATCTTGCCCCGTCTTTACTGAATGATTATGTACTACGTCTGATTAGCCCTGAGGAAATAAAGTAACATGTCTTAGCAGAATGGCATTCTCACATGTGCTTTCCATTCAGCCCAGCTGTTACCTGTCATGGCTCTGTGTTCAAGGGAATTATTAGTTTTTTTCACTAAAAATATCAAAACATCCTTAAACAAGATCAGTTTACATTAAAATCAATGTTGCATAAGATATTCAGATTTTTTCTTTTTTATTCTTAACCTAAATCAAAATTCAGTGAGATTTATTATTATTTTTTTTTCAAATGCATACTATATTTTCTAAATGCATGTCATATCAAATAACTCTCAAGATGATACATGTTGTTTTAAACATTTTTGGAATTTTTTTTTTATGTAAAACAACAAAAACAATTATTAAAAAATGTATTGGTCATCAGCCTTTGGAATTTATGCAAACACAAAAGCAAGAAAAAGAATGCTTCTTTTAGACGATGCTTCTTTTAGTGCATCTATTAATGAAGTGTCTTCATACATTGCTACACAGCGGAATCTGAGGAGATGAGACGGCTTTCGTTCTGGCAGACCATATGCATCTATGAATATGCATGAAAATCTGTCAGCTGGTTAACAAGAAGGACATATATGCAAGACAGGAAGCCATAGGTCAGTAAATTGAGGTATGTAAATTGCTAACCTCTGTCTGTATGAGGACGTATATTCTCTGAGACTATGGCCTGATTCCTAGCAGGAGGGAGCCTGTCGATATTTTTAGACTGGTTTAGCTGTAATAGGCCCCATATGTTTTAAATTACCATGTAAAATCACAGAAGTCGAAGCTGATGTTTAATGTGAGACAACATTTTATTTTCTTAATGAATGAAATATCCTTTACTAAACCACATACGTGACATAATATGTTGAAGAGCGGTCATAAATAATCAAAATTATAATCTAACATTCTTGAAATGTTTAACATCTAGCATTCATTTTTAATATCCGGGAACATGACATCTGTTTCTGATAATGTGTTCCAGAAAATGTATCAACTTCTTCCTTCCTTTCTTCCTTAGAGGTTCAAATTGTAAGTTTTAAAATAACACACAACGCTTTGTAAACATAGGTATTGAATCTCTTGAAAAAATAAATAATTTGGTAGTACCACCCGTAACGGCACACTACACTGATTTAGTCCATGCTCGTAATTTAATATGAATTCATCTTATCTCCAAACTGCATTTTCAAGTGTGAGATGCCTCAGAGGTGTCAGAGTGCAAACAACTCTAGTTTCTTAACTATTTATCACCAGCCACATCAGTCTGTCATTGCACCCTGTGAAAATGTGTCCCCGGGCATTCACGAGTCACTGCCAGAGCGCCGGTCCCTCTGGTATAAATTTCCCTCTTAAATTTTCATGATCTCAACATGCCAGGCCTCTGAATTCCATCATAGAAGAGTTCTCAATGCTAATGACTGCAACTGCCCTGACAGTGCCATAAAAAAGCAATTTTTCTGAACACAAACACACACAAACACTTTTGCTATCAAGAACTCTGTAATAGTGCATTGGTTTTAAGTATAATCAATTGCAGTTTAATCATTCCCCTTTCCCCGCTACCCTCCTTTATCTCCCTCTCTTCATTATATTAAACACTTAATTATTCATTGGTAATGCCTGTCGTGGAGAAATATTGGCTATTGACAATCTGAATGCATCAAACTACCTCCCCTTTCCTCTCCGAGGTTAATAGAGGAGCCCATACTTTCATTAGCTTCACAAAACCTGGAACAACCCATACGTCAAAGTTCTCTAAGTGAGAGGAAAAGCTAGTTGTAAGTCTTAGCAGCCCTGTGAAACACATGTTAAAGGCCAGCGTCCAGTGCTTGAAGCTAATTTTGTTTCATGGGATGCTTTGAACCTGGAGCTAAATGGATATACACTTGATAATATGTGGGTGTGAGTTGGATAGTGATTGAATAGAGAAGTTAAGAGAGAGTCTGTTTAAAATGCCTGCGCTTAAAGAAGCATTCAAACATCAGACTCAAGATTAAATAAATTGAATCATTAGTCAACACACCATCTCAATTTACTTCAGACTGCAGACTATACAGCAATTTTGGCCATGCTTTTTTTCGGTTTCTGAAAAGCCAATTATTGACTTTGATTACAAAATTATTATGGAGAATAAGTATTTTGTATTAATATAATATTAATAATTCTTATGAATATGAATTAACTTAATATGATAATTTATAATTATTTTGTATATTAATATTTTAAAGGTAGGGTAGGCGATTTCAGAGAGGCTAGTAAAAGCAAGCTAGCTTTGAAAGCAAAAGATCCCACCCTCCCTGCAAATCTCCAACGCAACGCCTCCTCCAAAACACATGAAGACACACAGGCAGACCAGAAGCTAAAAACTATGGAAGGCCATTGGGGCCAAAAGGTGTGAAACCAACGCGTTAACATGTAAATTACTTGCTAGGGACATGATTGCATGAACATTTCATGGTCATACGCCTTCCACAGATGATATAAATATATATAAATACTAGGGCTTTAACAATATCAAAATCTCACAATATGATAATATCTTGATATGTTCAGTCAAACAGACTTGATGAAGGGATTAAGCCATATTGTGCTTTCGGTTTAAGTTCATTTGACATACTGTGCCAAAGCATAATGGCCCAAAACACAACTTTAAAGACCTTTTATGATAGAATAAGAAGTTTAAATACAGAGTTCTGGCATGAAACTCTTGATTGCTCAGTCCGATAGGTCTAACACAGTCTGACCTAACGACATCATTATCATGTGACACAGCTGATTGGTTCTCTCCCCTATCGGTAGCCAATGAGCTCGCTGTTCAACATTCAAATATATGACTAGTGTTTGCTGTAGCAGTAGTAATGTGCTTCAGAAACCCTCCACCTTCCCCAGCTCCACCTGTATAGATCTGCTACGAGGTGATTCATGTATACTATAAGGGGGTTATTCCATGTATGTTATATTTGCAGCAGCAGTATTTTTTTATATGCTCACAGCAGCATGTTGTGGATGTATTGGCAGTATCAAGTCTCGGTACTTGCTCTAATGCAGCAGCAGCAGCAGTGTTGCAGATCTATTCCGCCAAGACCAAATATATTAACATTGTTCGTACATTACCATGCCAATCTCTCCGAGAGTTGTCATGACAGAAATATATTTCAAAAATCTACACTTTTTTGCCCGGAAGACCTATCGTTTCATATCGTTATGTAACCTGACGACGATAATATCAAGAATATCGCGATACCATTATACTGTTACATCCCTAATAAAATAGCCTACATTTAGACCACTTAACTTAGTGATTGCTATTGGGATGTGAAGAGACTTTCATCCAGCATAACAAAAAATGTTATGCTGGTAAACTTAAAATTAGGGATTTCAATAGAATAATCGAGAATAATCATAATATATAATTATATCTCCTTATTTCTAACAATTTTTAGAAAGAAAATAAAACAGTAATAGTATCAAATTCATTAAATTCTGTAGATTCTCCAGCACCTACTTGTTGAACTTACTCAAATTTAGAATGTGTACAGTAAATGAGAAAGTGAGAGACATTAATTAAAAAATGTTTATAGCTTGTCAATACAATATGCAACACAAATTGCTCATTGTATAGCATTCCATTACAACTTTTTTTTGTAATATTAGTGATAATATTAGCTAATATTAGTGCAAGGGCTTGATTGAGTTTGTATGGTAACCATTTAAATTTTGAGTGCAATATGGATGTCAGAACATGACACGATTGATCCTTCCAGCATCGTTGTCAGCTGTGTTATCTAAGACCAAACAGTTTGATATAAAAGATTGCTGAAGTCGCAAACTCTTGGGTTTTACTAAGATTTTTTATGGGTTCACTCAAGCAACAGTTGCTGTGACGAGCATCGTTCAGTTCTGATAGGAAGATGTATTGGACGCTTTCAGTTGAAACACTGCACCAAGCAATATGCTTATATACACACTTAACAAAAAATGATAGTTCTGTCCACTTAGCAAATTGCATGTTGATTATATCTCACTGAAACTGCACTGTGAGGTTACTGGTTAACAGGGGATTACATATAATGTGAGACTCTTTCCAAATCAAAAATGCATGTCAATATAAGAAAATGCTGATGCTTGTTTAAACATTTTACCAGCAATGCAACTTTTTCCCTGTGACAAATAAAGAAAATAAATTTTTCTTGATGAAAGGTCAGTGTGGGTTAAACATGAGTGTTTGAGCAGCGGAAAATCCAAGATGAATTCTCGTCTTGAATCCAATATAGGTCAATGGTTCATTGCATTTCCATCCCGTGGTAAAAATGGTATGACCTCACATTGACAATGTGCACACAGTCAATACAGACCAGTCGCCGAACTGGAAGGATCCGTCTGGAAAAGCAAATATTATATGTCCCTTCATAAAAAACAGGATAATAGAAGTTCTTTATTCTCACAGGTAACGTGTTTGCCTTATATAGTTAAACATTTACTTACTCAAGGTGAATGCAGACCTGAACTAGTCTATCTGAATGTATGCCATGTGAACATAAGACAAAATAATAGCATGTTTCTTCAAACCAGGTCTTAGTATCACTTCCATGTTTTCATGCTCATTAAAAATAGGATGAAGAAAGGGAAACCCTGCCTAAAGGCCAACAAAAATTCTGCTTCCCTCATAAATCATTTGTTTGTTATTAGTTAATGATTCTTGAAGTCCAACAGCACAATCTGGTGAAATTTTTGACCTTCACAACACAGCTGATTTTACCTACTGTAGCGCTCATTAGTGGCCATCTAATCTCATTAGGGAATGCTGGGATACCATGGCTCGGTGACAAAATAACAGCTTCTGAGAAGAGAAGCAGGTGGGATTGTGGGTACTATGGCCAAAGCATGTCTTCTCTTTCATCTTAATAGAAAGTGACTCAAGAGTTCCCCTGATCTGACCTCTTATTCCATTGGCAATGCATTATGGGAAATCCATTACGCTTAATAGAGTTAAAATTTTAATTGTTGAGAAAAACAGCACTTTTCAGAATTTGGTGCAACATTAAGACTGTGTTAGGCACAGACAAAGACATCGAGTTTTATAATGCAGTGCGATTAGCGTTTTTTTTAATGTACAACACATTCCCCGTTAGCTTTCTCATCTGTATATATTGCGGATATGTTCTCATATTAAACAGCAGGATGAAGTTGTTTCATTTCTTTCACCGAGCAAATGCATTCACCTTTGGGCGTCTCTTGGCATCATAATTTACTATTCCCTCTGTATTCAATTTCTCTGGCAGCCATATTGTAAATTAGCTTTCTTATGTAACCTCATAACTACTTTAATGGGTGCATCTCCCTAATTCTGCACTGATATTATTCATGTTCGTCTCATTCGCTCCCATTGTGACTCCTAATCTAGCAATTCATCTCAACTGGCTAAGCCCCATTTTCCATGCTCATATATGCATTTACTGTCTCTCCTTATTTAAATAATCACTTGCATGTCAGAACACATTATGGTTCTCTGTCAAAAGAAAAAAGAAACCTTTGTGCCTATTGGATGGCAAATATGAAACCATAGATCAATGTTTAACAATTTATATTGTACCAAATGAGAATGTCAGCAGTTGTGTTATTATTGACCTTTGGCAAAATCATAATTATTTAACATCTCAAAATCAGAAGAAAGTCATTATCATTATTGTTTTGTGAAAAATAGGCCAAGAAACCCCTCTCAGGACAATATTATATTGGTAATGTACAGTATTGCAAATTGTCCTTGTCAGTCCAGTGTCCCCTTAAAGGTGAAGCGTGTGATTTATGCAGCAGCAGCAAACCAAAGTTACAAAATATTGGTTGAATTCGGAATAGCACACTACTATTCTGACTATTTCAGCCATAGTAAGATATGACAGAAATAGTATGCGATGTTGATTTTGTAATGGTGTGTCAGGCAGGAAGACGCTGGAGACATCAGAAGGTTTTGTAAGAAGTAACATTTAACAGTAAACTCAAGATCGTGGATAATACACACTCTAAACATAACTGTGATCGGACCAAGACAGAGGGAGAACTGAGGACTTATAAACCTGAACCAAACAAAGGGAACTAATGCGATAATTAATAAACACAGATGGAACAGAATGATCTAATCAGGGAACAGGAAACATAACCAAAAAAGGGCAAAACAGGAACTAGACAGAACCAACACATAACATAACAGCCATTGACTTCCAAACAATTTATTCAAACACGCCCCCTGTCTTCAATTCGCCGGGAGTTTGACTGACAGGTGATCTGACCAACCATAACTCCGAATCTGCCATTTTTGTCCGACAAACAAACCAGACAGGAGAGTAGAATTACGTTGGTGGACTTGAACTTGAAAACTGTGTACTGATGTCTTTCCGCGGTTGAAACAAGATAACTTCTGATGATTATTCATGTTTATTTTGTGCTATAACTAAAGGGGAAGAGATGATCGGTTCACGTGCTGCGTCCTATATTGATCTGTCATGACACATGCCACAAAATGGTATTTATTTAATGAATTTCTTAAACAGTGACAAAATTTTAAAGCAGAGACCTAAAGTAACTTGCTCTGTCTTGCTTGTTGTCAGTGTCTTCATTGCTCCGCAATATATTTTTCACTGCCTGAGAACATGATGTATGGCGTGAGAGCAGCATGCCTTGACGTTGCAACAGTAACAAAGGGGGCGGGGCTTTGCAAAGAGTCAATTGTTTGAACAAACTGGTAGTCCCGCCCCCAAACTTACGCCATTGGTTGGCAAGCCAGCCAGTGAATGTGTTTTAGTTTTCTCTGCATGTTAGGACAAAGTATTTAAATAAAACGCTATAGTTTTGATTAATTCAGTCTGGCCAGCTTTATATGACAACTTGTGCCAAAAATAACTAAAAATAAGTATTATGATGTATGTAGTCCTCAACTTTTTAGTAAAAATTATGTTATGTTAGTCCCTTGCTATTTCTTTTTAGTTTCCCTGGCTAATGAAATATGAAAACAAACAGAAGACCTTTATTATTAATTTTATATAAGTAAACATACAAATTACATAAATTAATTTGTTTATTTTTCTTTTTATATTTATTTATATTTAATTAAAAATCTCTCCTAGATAGCATGGTCCATCTTGCTACATCAATTGATATAAAATAACAAATATTTTAATTTCATCGATTTATTGTGTATCTTGCAAGCACTACTTTTCATTAAATACAATTATAATTAATGAATTATAATTTTTTACATTTGGGGTGTAATAATTCATATTAATTAATTTGGGGTGTAATAATTCATAAACATATTAAGTGTGTCAAATATGTTACAATGACAGTTTGTTAAAGGAACACTCCGCTTTTTTTTAAAATAGGCTCATTTTCCAACTCCCCATTATTACGCCTGAATGAGAGCACAGTTCTGTCAGTCTTAGTACATGATGTAACTACAGTAGAGTCAAGTTTTAAAGAAACTTTAAAACTTCAATGATTCAATGATCTATGCTAAGCTACGCTAAAAGTGCTACCGCCAGACCCGGAGATTGGCTGAATGATTCAAAAACAGTAAAACTCCTCTGTTTAACTCTTGGGGAGTTGGAAAATGAGCCTATTTTCAAAAAAGTGGAGTGTTCCTTTAATCCTACCATGAACTGGATTCCACCATTGGGTTTCATTCTTCATCAGTAACCCATACTAGTTCCTTTCAATTGCAGTAGACAACAGTATGTATGTTAGACAGCATATCTAATGTTTTTCCCCCCTGGGTCGTCCATGAGCAAGACAGCAGAACAACAGCTCTTCTCGCTGCGTCCCACAACCTTCACTCAGTCTGCAAGACTATCTTGAGGAGGGTCCTTGGCCTCTGGTATTTACCTGAGGGATCGAAACCTTATCAGGTGTTGCTGAGTTAGCGCTCTCAGCCGCTGGGGAGAGCACACAGGTGAGTCTGATTAACTCTCAGTGGAGGAGAGGTCAAGGTAAGGCAGATCACGTTACCTTTAGGAGGGAATAAAGAACAAAAGAGTTTGCTCTGTGGCAAATGAGAGTTACTGTCAGTTAATGAGGGAGTATTAGTCAGATGCCAAGAGCAGTCCCATTTTTTTTTTTTTTGGAAAAGAACCAGCATGATACCTGCCCTTGCTCTAATTGGTCAAGGTGTTTCACAGTAATCCAGTCAGAGCTGTAGCCCAGCAGTGAGTCCTAAGCTTCATTCGACTCTAAAGGACCCACAAAAGAGGCGATAAAGCGACATTCAACCCCGACTTTAATCCAATTAGAGCACTCTTTCAAGCCCCAAAACAGAGGTTCACATTTTCTGAATGTAAAAGTTACTTTGTGAACACACTGATAGAAAATGATTCTTGTGATAAGCAAAAACAAAAAAAAAAAAAGGATTTTTTTCTTGATCTTTACTAGAGCAGTTACAACACCCCTGTGATAATCTTAGTGTTGGTAGGCTACTTGTTACAACATAAAAACAGGGTCTTTTGCCTGTGCTTTTCCTGAAAGAGCAACTATTATTATTATTATTACTATTATAGGATTTACTGTGTACATCATTACATTTTAAAGAGAAAATCAACACTTGTACTCTGATACGTTTCTCCAGACACTTTCTTTACATTTGTGACTGCAACGAATCATTTTACAAATCACAAATCTGAATCTAAAGCTTACGAAGCACATCAGGAACTACCATGACTCAAAGATATTGATATTTAATCTTTACACATTTTTGTCTCTACGGATTACATTGTTACGCCAGTAGATGGTGACAAGTGACTCTATGAGGGATTCGTTGATTCATGCATTCATCCAGTTTATTCAAAACACTAATTCATACAAGTCTTTATTAGTGAGTCATTGAATTGTTCACTCAACCAAAGCTATCAAAACTCATTCCAAAATCCAAATGTCACTACTGTGTGTTACTCAGAGACATTCAAGCTATTTTCATTGTGAAAATAAAATAGACAAAGCCAACTGGCAATATTGTATAAAAATGTAAATTAAAAAAAATATAATTATCAAACTTTTGTATGAAGGTGTCAGACTCGCAATATGAACAGCACGTGTCGATATTGCTTAATTAGTCTAAATCATGATTTAACACAAGATTTTATACACAGCAAACCATAGTATAAGATAAAAAAAAATGGTCAAATGCCAGCTTGTTTGGAAACAGAGTGCTGGACTCGGTTCAGCTTCATTCACCCTCAGAGCACAAGAAGGTGATCAAACAATGAAATTTAATCAGATCAGCTCTCCAGCCAAGCGCACATAAAAGCATTTCACCAATATTTCAGTAAAAGTTCAGTTCTATGAATATTAAAACAGCATATGATCCTTTTAATATTTAATATAAATCCACCTTAATAATGCAGAATGAATATTAGGCATTTTTTTGTGTGCCTTATGGATCTTCTCTTTTTGTGTTCTGCACAGCTCTGAATTACTTGTAAGCATAAGATGAAGCATCATTCTCTAAAGGGTTTTCTTTTGACAGCCCTCCTTAAGGCTGCAAACAATGACTATTTCATGGCATGTAAAGCAGGCAAGACCTTTTCTTTCTTTCTTTCTTTTGGCTGTTCAGTATTGTAATTGCACACTATCAATATATCAAATGTTGCCATTAATGAGAGCTTTTAATGTTGAATGTCGTAATTACATTTTCACAACACAAAGGTTGTAATTATGTGCGTTTCATCACTTCAAAGATGAATATTTAGTTTTTCCGTTGTCATACTGACATGAGGCCAATTAAATCTGGTGTTTTGTAATTATTTTTCTTTTTCCTTTGCAAATTCTAGTTAAGATGGATCGTCTGTTTTCAAGATAAAGCCTGTTATAACAGAGGAAACAAGCCTAAGAACAGTGAAACTAATTCTAAGGAAATTGCTCTGTCGCACAAACTTCCACAAATTCAAATTAACACCTTGCAGATGAGCAATGATGCCATTGGAGAGAAAATAATAAGATCATTTTCATGTTCCTCAGAGCCGGTCCTGCTGAGTGCCAAACATACTGTCAACTTATTACACGGTGGAAGAAAATGGGATGCTTTGACACACCAGAACATGTGCGGACGATAAAAGTGTGTCTTTCATTCTCAGGGATCGCCTGCGAGGGTAAGAGGTTTGAAGTGCTCTTTTTGATGTGGAGAAAAATCATCTGAGAATCATGATTTACACCTGTCCATAAAATGTTGTTTTTCATGTAGTTGCTCTGGTCGGACAGCTCTGGTACATTATGAAACTTGTGATGCTGGCATTACAAATATTAGTTTAATATTCACACAGTATTTTATACCCTGATTTAATTCATTTCAGGCCTAATTACAGGGTGATATACACCTGGCACTTGCAGGCACTACCACATTCCAGTATTTTTAATGCTTTGGCTCAAGCATCAAAGCCGCTGGTTTTGATGGTATTTGGCATCAGGAGATCTTGGCCGCTGCATAAATAAGATTAGAATGTGGCACGTTAAAAAGTACTGCTCTTGATCTCAGTACAACGGTATATTTGGGCTATTTTTTTTGTCAAGCCAGCATAAAACATGAGGAGTTTCAGTGTGCACCTGCCCCCTTTCTCTCAAATAATCTATTAAAAACATTAGTTTTCCTTTAGACCTACAGAAATGTGTGAATAATGAGAATATGATGCTGTTCTGTCTGAATGAGTCTTCGAATCCAAGTCTGTGAATGATCAATAGTATTACGAGTTTAAAGTAACTGTGATAGCCATGATAACAGTAAACGCTGACACTTTTCACGCCAACTTGAGAAAAGTCCAACATGAGGTTCAAGTTCGGCTTTTGCAGCCAAAAGACCAGATGCTGAACGCAATTAAACTCTTTCATTACGTGTGATTGCTGAAATAAAGCAGACAAGTGAATGAGAGATCAGCCAACAAAAACTCTGAATGGAGGAATAAAGCACATGATCCATATGTGCTGGTTAGATCCTGTATGTTGGTCTTTGTTATAGTGGAATATTTAGTTAAACTGCTGTCAGTTGCTATGCTTTAAAATTGGTTATACAAATTAGGGTTTATTCCAGTTTTTAGTAGTCTATTTATGGTTAGCCTATTATGTTTAATTTGCCTTTCAAGTTTAATGTCGACACAATTGTTCATTCAAAACATTGTTTTTGTACAAAACGATGATAAATAATATAATCAGATAGCATATTCAGTTTGAATTTAATTTTTTAAATGTAATTTTTTCCTGAGGCATTAAAAGTGAATTTGTGGCTGCCATTACTCCAGTCTTTAGTGTCACATTATCCTTCAGAAATCATTCTAAAATGCTCAAGAAACAATTCTTATTATTTTCAGTGTTGAACACAGTTGTTCTGCCAAATGCAGTATGTTTTTGAAAACCGTATATATGTACATTGAATATCAATTTATGTTATTCTTATATTTATTTATGATATTATAAATATATTAATCTTACTAGTTTGTCAACACAAAAACAAGAAACCGTAATGCTTCTTTCAGAATTCTTTGATGAATAGAAAAATGTGCATTAAAATAAAATAAAATCTGAGAGATTGCACAATGACAAACTGATGGCAGAGAGAAAATCTCTGAGATAGTAACATGGGGCAGTCTTAAAGCTTAACGCATATACTGGCAAGACATATATGCGCCCAAGCCTTCAGATCTTTTCAAATTCAGTTCAGCTTATGGATTCACTCTCACAGGCGCTTGCAGCAGCGGCTTTATGAGAGGCATAATTCTCTTTATCTTCCAGTGGAATAAATGGCTTAAGTTTCTACATTGTGAAGAATCCTAATTCAGCTTCACACATGACATGAGTATGTGCTGACAGATTGCCTATGATACTAGTGAAAGATCATCTGAATTTCAATCAAACCACATCAGTGGAAAGATGTGATGACTAACTCTGGTTAGTCCGCTTTATACAGTGGCAAACTCACAACACACAAGTCTTAGCTGGAGCCGCTGACATCTGTCAGGCTTTGGTGTGGACATCGAGGATCAAATTACACTGGCTGGCATGAGACACATTGATAACGCCAATGTCAGTAAAGATCCAATCCAAATCTAAATTGTTCCCTTCTAAAACGGCCCTATGTTGATTAGTTCTGCAATGAAATCCATTTCCTGGCCCAATGCCTATTTCAAGATGTTTATTTCCCAAGTGGTATTTGGCTGTTCAGGACTCTTTCTGGACTCCATTTATGGAGCCCTAATACTCTGCCTGAATCATTTTCAAGACAACTGATTTCAAAGGTGTTTATGGGTTCTTTTCTCGTCATTAGCAAAGACGTCTGCACTTCAATAAATTCAACTTTCTAATGCAGTTGCTGTGATGGCAGACCAAGAGCAAGTCATATTTTATAAAGCTTAAAATGAATTTTATTCATCTTTAAGTCAAATTAATAGGAATCTACAGCTGTGAAGTGTAAAAAAATCACACAGCATCTAACTGTTTGTTTACTTAGAAAGTAAGAATACAATTAATATATTAATAATATATATATATATATAAATATTAAAATAATATTAATTGAAATGTCATGAGTGTGTGTAGTTTACAGAAATATTCCACAGCACAACCATCTTCAATATTGATAAAAATAAGAAATGTTTGTTTGTTTATTTATTTATAATCAGCATATTCGAATGATTTCTGAAGAATCACGTGACACTGAAAACTGAATATTGAAAATTCCATGACTCCATTAATTGAAATTTAGTGTATTTTTAGTCAATTAAATACAGCCTTGGCGAGGCTTCTTTCAAAAACATGAAAAAATTCAAAACTACAGATCCTGAAATAATAAATGGTACATAGTGTATTATTATTTTTTATTATTATAATTCACATCATATGCTACATGGGCTAATTTACAGTTGCACCATCATTGGTTGATTGATTGATTAATTTACGCTCTGAACTTTTTATAATAGTCTCAAAAAGTCATTGTCATGGTTTTCAGCTCCAACATGCCTCCATTCTTTGTCAGTTAGGCTCATGATATATTTAGCCTTAAAAATAAGCTCTGTTGCCTGCTATTTGTGTAAATTTTTATTGATCATATAGCAGTAATTCATCAAATAATGAAGGAAAGCATTATAACCAGACTTATAAATTCAAATACAATGCCTGGTTGAGCACACTTTAAGCATTTAAAGTGCCATTCGGGTGTTTGGGATCAAAATATGGTGATTCTGTGGCCTTAGTAAGCTAAACCAAATCATGCTCATCATTACCAAGTCAGAAGTGACCAGCAAGATTAGAAACTGTGCAAGTTATGTTAAGCACAACATATTGGGGTGGTTTGCATTGGGGTCAATCCCTGGATTTGGTGCAAATAAATGGCGCTATCAGTCGTCGCAATCCATTCTTAGAGAATTACCCATCATATTCAGACTTTGTGTTCGTCCATTTATTTGTAGACGCCATCAGCTAAATCTGGTCCATCGGTGAGTGACACTTAGACACTCACAATAGATCAGGGTGTGTAAGTATAGCCTGCTAGGACAGCTAACATTAATTGCCTGCTGTAAAGATGAAGTTGTTAAAGACAACACAACCCTCTTTGTGCATTTCCGAACAAAATTACCTCATTTACTGTATTGATAGTTGTAAGGGATCAATAAACCAAAGCCAGGATTCATTCTTGGCTCCAATGAGGTTGACTGAAGAATTAGCTCTATTAGAAGTTTCCGCAGAAGAAAAGTCAAATATTGTTTAGTCTTGGAAACCTCCAAAGGCACACAAACACATGTGGACTTGCTCTGTGTCACCTGTGATGTGGTTTTTTAGACAAAAGAAAAACACTGATCTCAAAGTAGATCAAGTGCTTCAGGAGAAATGGTCAGAACGCAGTGTTTCATCAAGAGGAAAGATTTTTCTTAACTGCATGATTAAGTTAAACATGTTCAGCATGAAAAACTACACACAATTACTTTGTTGTTTTGAGAGCTGTCCTACAACAAAGACCGAAAGAAATGAAAATGAGGCTTTGCACGATTTGTTATATTCTGTAAACAAACCAAGCGGCTATTGCATGATGGTTGCAGGTATTGATGTTGAAACGTTCCACGCATCTGTCTGTCTATTCTGTGTTCCATCAGGTGAGATTTCATTCTGCCTTCAAGTTGCACATAGTTATTACATCAAAGTGCCTGCATGGAGTGTTGCAATAATCCACACGGAGGCAAGCCAAGCGTCAGGTATTGAGGAGACGAGGGCTGTGGAAGTGGGGTCAAGACCTTCCACTGCCGCCTGGATCATGAAAGAAAGGTTTGTGCCCAGAATAAAAGACAGGGAATTTCTGGTTCCCACATCTGAACAGCTTGAAACAAAGAGAGAAATGCACTTCTGTGATATGGGTTTTATCAGATAGATTTATTTGAATGCACACAGGGTTTCCGGTCATGCTACATGAAATGATGTATATATATAAAACATTGTTAGACTTTGAGTTATCTTGTGTTCTTTTGACTCTGTGAATATGTTATTTGGAATCATTCTCTTGTATCATTTTTCTCCTTGGAAACAGGAGGATTTTTTGGAAAGATCAAATTGGATGTTACCCTACTTTTCCATCTTCCCCGAGGGTTTTGGAACCACTTCTATTTACAACAGGAGTTCTGCTGCAAAACTGTGCCATCTATCATTCCTGTAATCCCAGGCTTTCCTATTAATTAGTGAAGCTAGAAAATATGCAGAATGAGGTGCAGGCGGGCCATGCTGTCAGCGTTATATCTCCAAGCTAACAAACTGCACAGTGGATGTAGAGTAGGGAAGGGAAACGAAAATGCTTCCAAAAGCAATATCAGGCTGTTATTGTGCTGAATACAAGATAAAAATAACAATAATAAAAAAACATAGGACTTCCCCTCATGTTTACATGTGTAGTTATTTTCTGCACACCAATTTTCAATAGTTGTCTATCAATATAATATACACAAATGAGCACAACATCTATATATTTTGAAGCTTAAATACAATCAGCAGAAAATTAAACACTAAAATTAGACTATAAATGAACTATACCATGGTGAGTAGGGTGGCCATATGTCCTCTATTTCCTGAACATGTCCTGGCTGGAATTTCTAAATTGCCTAAAATATCCAGGTTTAGGCTTTGTTTTCCTATTAATGGATTCTCTACAGCTCTCATATATTATATGTATATGTAATTGCATTGTTTTGACTGCATCGCGCTGTGTAAACATTACCATGTCTGCATTTGTGACCGGAAAAACGACAAATCACAAGCACTACTCTACACTGCTCAAAACTCGCCTTTGTATCGTCAGTGGCAGAAACGTTCTTACAGGCTGTGAGTCAGAAGCGTCAGACTGTCCTTGCAAAGTTGGAATTTCCCCACTTAATAGAAATTGAGCAAGCCAACATTTTAGCTCCCAAGTTCAGGAAATAGTCCTCCATAAAATGTGCTGCACACACTCGAATATTTGCGTTGTACTGCTCTGGAACAGTGTTGTAAATACAACTTAACCACTTATTTCTAGTTGTGTCCTCTTTTGGAAGCCCAAACAAAGTACTTTTGCTTTCACAAGGAAACACAGCATCTCCAGGACATGGCGCCGGCGGCAGCATCAATACTACAGCGAGAATAATAGTTCCGCCTTCTTTCATTGCGTATACGCTTGGGCAGTGTTATGAAAATCTCCCCACATCGTGACATAGACATGTGGGGGCGTGGCAGAGTCTTAACTTTTATAAAGAATATCTCTTTGGTTTTGAGACTTTAGTCTTTGCAACTTCAGGGATCTTATCTATGCACAAACAGCTTGTAACACTCCAAAGAGAAAGGAAAATTTGAAATCGCATCATATGACCCCTTTAATTCCTTGACAACCTCTTTAGTCTCATTTAGCCTCTTGTTATATTCCCATTTTTAAAGATGAGTAAAAGCTTTAAAACAATCACATGTGGGATATTACCGATATATTTTATGTTGTAGAATAAAACATAAAAAACTATCTTGAGCTTGTGTAAACCACAGACATTATTTGACGAAAAACCCATTCAAAAAACCCACTGACTTTTGGACAATGAAAATGGAGTTAAAAAATCGAACTCGTTTCCAGGTTTTAAGATTCAAAAGCAAATAGTTTAAAGGTCTAAAAAGTGTAATGGTTCAGATGCAGATGCAAAAGCAAACAATTTCAGTCACTGGTGTTGCGTAGAAATGTAGCATTCACCGTCAGCCATTTATTCAGCGAATTAAAGTGTCTAACAGTTGGATATGGACCTAATGTGAGTGTATATATTTAAAGGGAAAAATTACTGAGCACACATTTAGCAAACTAAAGGGCTGATATTTAAATGAGTGTCACATTCTATTAGACCACCCATATGATGAAATACTGTGAGAGGAAAAAGTAATTGGACTGTAGATCACTTGGGGTGGACTACTTGTTGTTGCCTCCCTTCGACTGTGTTGCATTTGCGGTCAGGCTAACAGCAATACCTCTGATGACCTCCAGCTTGAATGTATTGATCTGTAAGTAAAGTCTCAGCTGAGTGATTGCACGTCCAAAGCCAAGCTGCCTTTTCTGTGCCTTGTGCTGTCACCCAAACCAAAACATCCATCTCACTCAAGCTAGCTCCTTCTGATTGCCTCTATCAGCACAAATAGTCATACAACATTTACCCATTTACTTGAACTAGAAAGATAAAGGGGATTTAAAGTTTCATTTAAAAGTTTGGCCCACCAACTGCATTTTGAATTCTCTTGATGGGTTGGTGAAAAACACATTTACTAAAGCGTGACGTACAAAAGCACCCACCTTCTCACTCCATTTTCAATGCAATATTTCTATATATTCAACAATATTTTTATGGAACACAGAACAGATTTTAAGATTGGAATAAAAGTCATTGCGCACCAAGTCCGAAATTTTTGCATGTTAAAAAATAAATACGAACTCATGTTGTGCCCACTGCCTCGGAAACTTTCGTCCATTATAAAAAATTCTGATCAGGTTCGATTTTCTACATTTTCGCATCCGTAGGAAGCATTTTGATAGGGTAAGCTTAGAGTAAAGCGTGCATATGTGTTGTGATACTTTCCAAAATGGAGAATTGTTGAATAAAGTTGTTATTTTTGTTTTCTTTGCGCACAAAAAGTATTCTCATAGCTTCGCAAAATTTAAGTTTAAGTTGTTGTAATTAAGTTTTATCGATGTCCTTACTACATTTCTGGACCTGGGTATATTTCAGTTGCGTTGCTGTCTATGCAGGGTCAGAAAGCTCTCAAATTCCATCAAAAATATCTTAATTTGTGTTCCGAAGATGAACGAAGGTCTTACGGGTTTGGAACGACATGAGGGTGAGTAATTAATGAGAGAATTTTCATTTTGGGGTGAACTAATCCTTTAAGTGTACACCATTAAATGTTCTCTACATTAATATTATACAGTACCTCTGTTATTGATTTATTAATTTACATGTTTTAATACTCTCTAATTGTGACAAAATGTTGCATTCAAGTTCCTGTACTGCTCCGTTTGTTTAGTTGGGTGTTGATATAATTAAGATGCACTACAAATCAGTCTGAAGCTGATCCAGATGAACTTTTATAAATAATAACGAGTGGAATGTTCAAAGCGGCATGCTTTGTTTGAACGTTCTATACTAAGATAAACACACTTTCCCATTCTTGTCTGTTGATTCCAGTAATTGGCTAGCAACAGACGTTCCTTCAAGGAGCACATGACCGAGTTCCTTGTTGTGATACTCCATGCCGAGTGACACCATGCATGAGTAAATCAAATGATGTTTCCCAGTAAGGGTTCTCACAACCAACCAAATGATAACATCTGCATATTTCAGCTATGCCTCATGCCACATTCATAATGTTATGACTAAACTTTTGATGTCATCCCAGTGGATTTAGCTGCAGGAAATGCCAAAAAAGTGACTCTTTCATCAGATTTCTGAAGACATACCCCTCACTTGTTTCCCTTAAACTCAGTAGGTTTGCCTGTGCTTGTTATGGAAAATCATGATCTCCTGCTGTTTTAAAACTGATGAAAGCTGCCATGTCTTGCAGAGCTGATTTACAAAAACATTGAGAGTTTAAATTGAAATCTGCATTTTTATACATTCTTTGCATGCTCACGATACATTCCTGTTGTCCCATACTTAGTAAAGTTGATTCCACATGGTATTTGACCTGATTTATTGTCCACCACCTAAGCATTATTAGATTATCTTTATTTTCTTAAATTTCTCAGGAGTGTTTATTAGGCCGTTTTACAGCACATCAAATATATCTCAGTTTCAAGACTAATTTTAGAAATTAAACTATTCACAATTATTTCTACATTTATTATTATTATTTTTTTTTCAAGTCAACAGTCCTGTGTAGGGTTGCTGGAATTTTTAAACATTGTACATGACTTGTAAGTGACTAAACATAAAGGTGTACATAACATATATAGATTCATAATGAATGAATCTATATTATTTTATTTTAATTTAATCATAAACTGCTATTACAAATAATACTTTTATTCAGCCAGTATGCATTCAATTTGATCAAAAGTAACAGTAATTACAGTGAAGACATTTACATTGTTACAAAATATTTCTATTCATTCATTCATTTATTTTAAATAATATAATTTAATAATTTTTTTTTCTCAAACTTCCTATTCAAGGTTTCCAGAAAATTGTTTCCACAAAAGTATGGCACAGTAGAGCTGTTTGTTTGTTGTTTATTTGTTCATTCATTTAAAAAAAATGAAAATTATGTTTTGTTATTTTGTCATTGTTAATAATGCAAAATGTTTCTTAAGCACCACATCAGTATATCTGAATGATTTCTGAAAGATCATGACATTGAAAGCTGGAGTACACATACGCACACAGAGCAGTGGGCAGCCAATACTACGGCGCCCAGGGAGCAGTTGGGGATTCGGTGGCTTGATCAAGGGTCTCATCTCAGTCGTGGTATTGAGGGTGGAGAGAGCGCTGGACATTCACTTCCCCCACCTACAATCCCTGCTGGACCACAACCTTCGAGTTACAAGTCCAACTCTCTAACCATCAGGCCACGACTGCCCCTGCCCTGTTGACGTCACAGGAATAAATTACATTTTAAAATATATTAAATTCTTTTAAAACAATACAATATTTTTGTTGAACACAAGAGACATTTATTAATTGTATTGGTTTGTTAATTGTACATTTTTAAAATGACATAATATAATAAAAGATTATTAATGTACAGTGGTGGCCAAAATGATTATAACACCAGTATGTTGACCAGCTAATCAATTATTTCCATCTTTTGCTGTAGTGTAGTGTCAGTAGTAGGAAATATCAGCTTATATTTACAAACATTCATTTTGCCATTAATTGTAATAATCCAGTGAGATTTTTGTTTGCATAAGGAGTCTGACAAGAGCCAGAGATCTGATCATCATCCCGTCTGTCTGGAATGACATGAAGAAACAGAACAAACTGATACAGACTAAATCCAGAAGAACTGTGGCAACGTCTCCAAGATGCTTTATGAAGGTAAACTTTATGAATAATATTTGGAAATGTAAACGGATATTTTCTACTGACACATTACAGCAAAAGATAGAAACAACTGACTGAAAATACTAGTGTTCTAATAAATTATTAAAAACACTAAATGTACATCTGTATTGTATTGTAAAATATATATTTACAGTATACATTTGAAAATGATACAGTAAATGTATTGTAAACTATGTATGTATAGTAATATTCCCATAAGAGTCAGCCGTAGGATCCAAAATGCATTAGGTTTTCATTATGAGCAGAACAGTGTGGCTCATGCTGAAGGTGCACTCTCTCTGCACCCCATTCATTCAGAATGAAGGGATGGCGGCTTCAGTTCAATGACCTCTTATCTGATGCTGTGCCTCTGTCATTGAAGCCGTCAGAGTGGAAGGATTAGGCCCAGCTTATATCGATATTTTGGAGAACACACACACGCTCGCATTTTGAGAGCGAGCAAGAGAAAATAAAAGACAGACACAGAAACCCACCATGAATATGATGAGGGAGATCTGGGGTCATAACAGTGTGTTTTGTGAGATATGTTTGCATCACGCCAACAGACAAAGAAAGGCGGAAATGTCAATACTGTGAGATCTAAGTCTTTTAACTTAGCTTTAGCTGTTAGCATGTCCCATCATTAACAGTTCAGCATTATGTTAGCTTAGCTACTGTATACACACTTTCTCACTGGCTAAAATGCAAATATTATGTTAGTTTATACATAGTGTAACGTGTTACATAAATGATGTATATGAATGTTTTATGATAAAGGACTGAGATTGTCATTACACGTGTGTTTGTTTTTGTGCTCTGGTGTCAGTAGCTTGAAAGAGCTTTTTTAATGTTTTAGTTACTGTTAAGGGTCACATATATAAAAGAGAATTCATCTTCTATTCACATAAACCTTTCTCCCTTGGAACACATTACCATAGATATATGCATAATGCATTGTTATGTCTGCACATATCTACCTCAATGTCAAAAACTGAGTGGACTGCACTGGTTATATGTTGAGTGTTTCTCATCATATATCAGTACTGATTATCAGATCTATCTATTTCCCAGAGTTTTCCACAAGGGGGGACCCTGGTTTTAAATGTGATACACAACAGAATCCCCCAACACACCATAAATTCAAGGAGAACATTGAGCAAACACAATCTCTGAATAAATAATGTACATTTAAGATAACATTTTAGACATTTAAGATACTTAAATCAGTCTATCCATCCATTCATAACAGTTAGTTCCAGTCTTTGAATCTGATTGGATGAGCATTTCTTTTTTCATAATGAAATAAACCACAGACTGAGAAAACGAAGACTTGACACAGCATATATAGTCAAATGTAGCGTATTGTTGAGCTACCCATGATGCACTCTGCCTTGCAGTTTTTCAGATGCTAATGAGCTGTGGGGCTGAGTGCTCTAAATTAGTCTGTGTGATTGAGACTGGCCTATTTGGAGAAGGCCTGGGTCTTTGGTCTTTGGGAATGGAGAGAGTGGAGAGGCCCTCCGCCTCCTTTGTGTGGGCTGGTACAGGCACAGATGTTCCCCTCGCCCCACACAGGGCCCCACGCTCCCTAATCGCCACCTCGTATGCGTGTGGATTGCACCTGCCTGCCTGCAATCTATCCCCTTGTTTTTCCATGCTTTCTCATTCCCCGTCGTTTAGTCTCTTTCTTTCATTCTTTCATTGGCGCTTTCAGTCTCTATAAGAGCCATACATGCTGTATGACCTCCAAATCTTTTCTACCTTCCAGGATGGGCAATTCCTTAAGCCCTGAATAGTGTGTGGAGTGGAGGCAGGGAGTGGTGTGGGATATTTTTAATGTTATTTAGGGGGGAACCAAGGGAGGTTGATGAGTTGGTTTCCCTTCTCCAGCTGGATAGAATTTGGAACTCAATACCCAAAGCGAATAAGCCCAAACCTAAAAAAACCTCGGCATTCAGGCTGCACTGGGTCTGCTGCATGTAGGTGAGGGGGAGGAAAGAGAGCCGTAGTGCCTTATTTTATGCATCTCCCACAGTGAAGGGAGATTTTCTTCAATCAAGTGATTACGCTGTCAAACTGTGTAAGAAAATGAAGTTTGCTCTCGAAAATCCCAGGGTGTTGTCTGGTAGCAGAAAAGGCCACTGATGTGTTGTTGACAGGTCATCGTAAACATGCATACTTTATTCCTAAAGCACTGAAGACGAGCAAGGCATGCTAAAACATACAGCACACAGCGTGTGTTTCCATATTACAATGTTCCCATAATTTTCAAAGTGTCTTTTTCAATGTATATAAACATCATTGCTGTACTGCCAATTTATGCAGCTTTAATCAAATCAAATATAACATGGAAATAATTGTTTTAGAATAAATCGAATCTAATGAGAATAACCTTTAAGAATGATGAGAATCATAAAAATAAATAAAAACATGCATTACAATTAGCTTTATTAATCCTGATGTGTTTGGGGTGTTTTACTGCCTCGCAATTCTTCAGAATATGTACAATAAGTAGAATTTATTCATCCAGATGTATTCAGAGTGTATTACTGCAATTATACCTTCACAAAATCTTAGGAATATGTCTAAAAATAAGAATTATTGGGGACATGAATATGTCCAGAATATATTACATATCTTGACATCAAAAGAAATAAATAAAAAACTATATAAATATTATATAATTATTTAATGGTAATGCTGGTTGTAGTGCCAATTTATGCAGATTCAGTCAAGTCAAATATAATATAAAAATAATTGCTTTACAGTAAATTGTATCTAATGAGAATCACCTTTAAAAAATAATGAGAATTATAATAAATATAGTAATTAATAAAAAATGCAGAAATAGAATGTCTTCACATGTTACAGTTTTAGGGAATTTGAGGGGAGAAATCATGCTAATCGTCATGCAAATAATGTCACAATGAAAAAAAAATATCGTAATGATCCTAAAAATAGGCATCTTTTCTCTGATTGTGCAATTATAATTATGCCCATATATATTTTTTCTTTTGATTTTGGGGTTAAATGTGACCAGGGCATGTTTTCATGAGATTCACTCTAATGTATTCATATCAGAATTTAATTGGGTTCTGAGGGATGTAGCTGTATCATAGAGTAACAGATTCTATGTAGGCCTATATGCTGTAGAATGTTTACAAAATCGAACAATTTGCAACAACAGGTTATGAATAAGTCAAACATTAACATATAAACTTGACGGAATATCAACCCAAATGTCGTATGTTGCTTAGAGTTTAACACGGTTATATGTTGAGAGAGACTTTTTAGAGTTAATGTGTAAAAACAAATGCATTTAAGATATAATGAATTCTTCAATTTCCAGAAAAAAACAAACAAATTCATGAACTCATTGTTCTGTGACCAGTACTGCAAGGAACTTGTTTGTGACAGACTGCATTGAACTCAGCATGCAGCACATTTTGCCCCTCAGTCATGGAGTACATTTGCATTTACTAGAATGATAAAACTGCTAAAAAGAGGCTAAGTTAATTGAATGAGCAACAATTAATCTTTCAGTTACTGAATTATTAACAGACGAGCAAAGCCAATGAGGCAAGGAGATTAGCTGGTTGACAGGCAGGTGTTTGATAGCTGCGCTCCTGAAGGGCAGATCTTTACCTTCTATTTTTAATGGCGCGACTGTATGCTCGCATTCAAGAACCAATCGCTCCTCGATTGCTTCACTCCGTCTATCTGACTGATGCAAAATGATGCTGGGGGTGGAGTGATTATCCAAGTCCCTGATGTACTGCAGTCAAAGCAGTCATGGTTACCTGTTTCTCTCTCCACAAAAAGCAAGTGTTGGTCTGACACGCATTCAGATGAGGCTGTCGGTGATTATCTTCATAAACACCATCTGTTGCTGCTCCTTTACTCACCTGCCCAAATACATCACAAAAAGAACAAACAAATAGTTAATCCATCGACCAATGAATTGTGAATTTTGGTGGAGGTCAGTGGAATATGATTTATCCTAAAAGAAATCCATGAACAAGAAAATCTTGAAATAAAATAAAATAAAATCTCATGTCATTCAAACCTTTATGCGACTCCCCCCTCCTCCATGGAGAACAACAGGAGAAATTCAGATGTATGATTTTATTTTAGATAATTAAGTGCCTTAACTTTGATTGTAAAATATTATCTGTAATACAACATTGTAGCGTTTCAAATTCATGTGTATGTGGTTATATTTTATTTTATTTTTAAATAAAATTAATACTTTTATTTAGGATGGGCACATTAAATCGACCAATCCTAAAAATCCTAACCAAAAGGATTTTGGTAAAGCACCAAATTAGAATATTATATTGATTTCTGAAGGATTATGTGACACTGGAAATTGGATTAATGGTTGCTATCACAGGAATAAATTACATTTGAAATAAATAAAACAGAAATGAGTTTCTTTGAATTGAAATAATGCTGTATTTTTGATCTAATAATTACAGTTTTGGTCAGCATTTGACATTTCACAACCATTAAAAGTCAAACTTTTAAACAATAGTATATGTCATAATAAGATGATTTTTTTTTTTTTTTTTACTTCTAGTCTCCTTTAAAATGTTAATTTCTCAAGCAACTTTTTCTTTAATCCAACAAACATCTGTGAGAGCAGCTAAACAGCATCATATTGACTGAGCCATCTGGATTTGCTGTTATGCTAAATAAGTGCTCTGTCTGATCCTCCAATTAATAAATGTTAGTAATTATCCAACCAATACCTTTCTATCAGCTTGTCCCATATCCATCACTAAGTTAAAAATAAATTGAAATCAATATCCCAGCAGTGGCTTGGGACAGTGTCATTGCTTTCAATGGTAGAACTCGGGACTGAATAACCATTATTGATCTTCTCTAGAAATATTCTCTTTTTTATCTCATCTAGCCCACAAGATAAGTATTTCTCTCATCTCCTCCAATGGAAACCGTGTCAGGTGACGACAAACTGCTCTGTGTTTGTTCTTATCTGCTGTGCTTTGATAATAAATGCAGAGATTGCAGAGTGATGGAGCAGGGGAGGACAAAAGAGGAGTTGTGCTGATAACACCTAACAAAGTTGAGATTTATGCTTCCCACCCCCAAACACACACATACAAACAAAACCTATTGTCAGCCAACAACAAACTGCTTAAAAGGAGATTAAAGTAGAGAAAGAAAGTGTGTGGTTTTGGTGGTGAGCAGGGCTCAGAGGTGAATCGGTTCTCTATCAAACCCTAGTGAGCTGCCTACCTGTACAGCATTTTAAGACATCATAAGGCATCTTTACACAGTCAAGTCAAGGCTGCGCTGTGCCTACTCAAAATTCAGTGTACGGATGCAATTCTGCATAAAAGCTGATTTAATTAGTCCTGCTCTGACGCACTTCATCCCTGCTATCAAAGTTTACAGCTACAACTGTTGAGTAAATGCATTCATGCCAACTCTGAGCAGCATTAAACAGTCTGTATAAATGCAACTTCAAAAGTGCTTCTGTGCCCCCTTTGTGGTCAAATTTGGCTCTAGATTTGAAAGCTGTTCCAATTTCTAGACAGCAACATATTGCCAAATTTACACAGCAACGATGCCACAGAAGTGCTCCTGAAATGGCATTTAGGTGTCTTTTGACAGACTGTTTAATGCTGCTCAGAGGTGGCATTTATGCATTTACATGAAAATTACTACTGTATACTTTAATAGGGATTGAGCTGGGTGAGAGCAGGCATAATTTAGTCTGGCTTTTATTCTGCATGACATCTTTATGATGAAATTTGGGTAGGCACAGAGCAGTCTTAACTTAGGTAGGTAAAGCAACGTTATTATGCCTTCAAAGGTCCTATTAGCAAATTCTACAGCAAAAGTGCATGTATCCCAGAATGTATTGAAACATGAACACATAAAAAAAATCAGATTCAATAGTTATATTTTGTTAAATCCATTATATTAAAATCTATTGGAATCCATTTTCTTTCTGACGGATTCAACAGTCAGCCAAGTCTCCTGTGCAATTCAAATGAGAAACACTGAAGTATCTTAACTTTTTATGCTTTAATTTTGTGATACAACGCTCAAAATTCTCACCAACTTGCAGTATGTGCTTGACTTCAACGTTTTGAGACAGATTTCCGATCTGAAATCTTGATGATTTATCATCAGTTGTGTCATTTTCAATGACCATGTGTCTTAGATGTGCTTGGTCTTAAAATCACGATGAAATGAAAGGAGTGACAGAACTTTTCTTTCATATTGTGCTTTGCATCTGAATATAATGGATTATCGGAAAAAAAATAATCATTTTTTTTCGTTGGATCAGTTGCTGGTTGAATGTTGAGATGTGGGTGTTGAATTTAAAAATGGAGGCAGATTAAAGTAAGCTTGCAAGGGCGGATTAAGTGATTGGAGAAGTCTTGCATAAGTCATCAGAGAAGGCTGGATGGCCCAATTATGACATTTTGGGGTCAAAATGTAAAAAAAGAAAAAAGAACCAAGCATGAATTGTTCGCAACAAGACGTATTATGTGCATTTAGAAAATAAATGAATTTAGATAAGGTGAATTTTTATTTCATGCTGACTTCAAAAAAGCTACAGTATAAATTATTGACTCTATGTGAGGCAGGCTAATATGCAAAGGACTAATCAATAACTAGAAAAAGACAAACAAAGTAAGTGAAAGAGAAAGGGAAAGTGTGAAATGCATTCACAGATTTTCATACGCCAGGCCCTCAATGCTTTGTTTAAGTTCAGAGCCCTATACAGTATCACAGTGAGTCCAGCACAGCAGTGGAGGACATTTTGGCCTTCTGTTTTCACGGGCAACAGATCCATCAACGCCCACTCTGGGCATGTGAGACAAAGCATAGCACAAACTTTGTGACCTGCCTTTGGAAATGAAGCCCCGTTTGCCATAATGACTCTAATGACAATTTGCTTATCCTCATCGGAGGCCCTGCCATCAGTCCCTGGAGAGCTGGAACATCTGCTGGGGCTTTTGCCAGAGCCACAGTACCCTCACTGAGGGGCACTCACAGCTGGGAGGGAGGGATAGATGGCATCATCATGTTCAAGACCGACCATGGCTTTAGTGCTTCACTTCTAGCCCCTGGAGTAAAAAGCCCACAGACGGAGATCAATGTCAATGAAGCAAACTTCTGACAAACCCGTAATTGTCAATTCTCCTTTTTCTCACTCTGAATGGGCCAGAATTTCCAATCTGCATTGTTTGTATTGGTTTATTTTACCTGAGGATGCATCTGAAGTATGCATATGCATGTCCTTGGTGTACTTCTCGTTAGCCTCTACTTCTGGCATTCTATTTTTGACCAGAAAAGTCACATTTATTTTTCCACCAGCTGGCTACACTTTTCACAAATAAAATCAAGTCCCAACATTATTTTTTTCTTTGAATGTAAAATATAATGCCAGATTATGGAGGTTTCATTTTAACTTAAAATAAAAAATAGTTCCAAATATACCGTTTCAAAGTCTGGGGTTGTACGATTATATAATGTTTTTGGAAAAAGTCTGTTATGGCTACCAATTTATTTAGTCAAAAATACAGTAAAAACAGCAATATAAAATAATTGTTTATTATTTTAAGTTATTTTAAAATGTAATTTATTCATACTCAGTCTTCACTGTCACATGATACTTCAAAAATAATTAGGAAATATTTTTTATTATTATCAATGTAAAAAAAAGAACTGTGCTTAATATTTTTGTGGACCCTGTTATATTTTCCCCCATAGATCTTTAATGAATAGAAAGTTCAAAAGAACAACATTTGTTTGAACATCTTAGTAACATTATCAATGCCTAACTGTCAAATTTGATCAGTTTGATGCATTCTTATTCAATAAGTATACATATACTCAATATTAAAAAACAAACAAACAAATAAAAATGTTCTGAACAGTAGTTAGTTATTAAGTCATATGTTATTCATGTATGGGTGGTGGATAATAATAATAGCCACCTCAAAAATAGAAGACAAAAAGAAGTGTCTCTGGATTTTTTTTTAAAGTCCCCTAATGTAATTAATTATGGTGTTTTTCCTAAGCACATGCAGTTAAACCTCTGAACCAATAGATGTCAGTGTTCTTGAGTCTTTAGGTGTTGAGAAGCTTGATGTATGTAATGGAGGAATGTTTTGCAAGCCATTCTGAGGCATGTTGTTCATCTCATTTTTGATTCTTACAAGGTTATAGTGCAACTGAGAGCATCAACCTGTCAGGATTCCCAGATGCTCCTCAGGATAACAAAAGAAACAAAAGGCAAGTGTTATCAGATCATTGTTTTTGCTGGATGTAAACGTCAGTTTCTCAACTTAAGGGTTGTATATACAGTATGTGGCTTTAAATGGGAGGTTTATTTACTACACTTACTCTCAGGGTTGTATCAAGTGTATCAGGTGGCATGCCATGAAAAAGCATCACATCCATAGCCATCAATCCAAGCAAGGGTTGTGTTTCTCACAACATATGCATCTATTGTTTGATGGTTTAATTAGTGAGGAAATTACTTGTGATAGGTAGACTTGCCCAAACAGATTTGAAAACATTACAGATTACATTGAGCATTATATTACAACATTATATACACAAATTTTGTTGAAAATAGATATTTGAAGAAGGCCTGTAGATCAGGGGTTCGCCTCTGTATACATGCCAAAAAGTATGTATGTAGGAATGTGCTATAATATGATTGTACTTTTATTTAGTCTATAGATTATTGTGTAGAAATAACAAGACTATACTGTAGAAATTGTTATGTCTGGGTGGAAAATTAATACCACCATATGAAATGCATGCCTTGGCTAGGAAATAAAAGCATATGTATGCTGTATCTATACACTACTAATGCATGTGTGTGTGTGTGTGTGTATGTATATATATATATATATATATATATATATATATATATATATGCTGTACATTACTGTTCAAAAAGTGTCTTTTAATGTTTTTGAAAGAATTTTCTTGTCTCACCATTACTGCATTTGTTTGATCAAAAACAAATACAATTAATAAATAAAATGTATAAGTTTTAAAATGTAATTTATTCCTGGAATGGCAAAGCTGAATTTTCAGCAGCCATTAGATTTTTTTTTTTTCTTATTTCATTTCTTATTTTCTTCCCCCCGAAATATTTATTATCAGTTTTGATAACAGTTGTACTTATTCATTTTTATTTTTTTTATTTTTTTTATGGAAACTGTGATACATTATTTTCAGGATTCTAAAAGTCTCAGTGTTACATTAATCAATTTAACTTCTTGCTGAAAAAAAAATTAATGCCTTAAAAAAAAAAGAAAAAAAAGAACACTGACCCTAAACCATTGAATTGTGTATTTCTCTGCATATTTATCTGTATGTCAAAAACAGATCCCGACTCCTCTCCATATAAGTCACATTATATGTTTAACAAAATGTATCATGAATGATTCTTATGCGTTTGCATGTGCATTTTGCCCGCACTCTGAGTAATGGCGCATATAAGTACTTGAGAGTGGAGGCTTTCTGTGTCTCAAGCTTGTAAGACATTTAAAAGGCAGGCAGAAGGTGGGGACCTCTTCAGATCCAGGCTGCTATTAGAGGGCTTGTGATCTCCTCGTGTTTACCCACACTTACAAGACCCACATTGGCATATGCGGCATCGCACTCAGCCAGGGCCTCTTTGAAGTGATGTTGATACTTCAGAGCAGCCTTAGTAAATTGCGCTCTCTCTGTGTCTGTGTGCCTTGGAGATAGAGGGACGCATATGTAGAGCTTACACTGTGATCTATAGACTCTCCACATCTCTCTCTGATCTGATCTGAAACAAATAATGATCGAAAGGCAAGAGCTGGATCGGCTCCTGCCAGAGCAATTTCGCCCGCATCAGTGCCTTCAGAATGAGCAAAAAAGGAGAGGAACTCATTATAAAACCCCACAGTGAATGCGTGCACTTGGTGTACAAGAGGCTTTCAAACTACTTCAAACTAAGCACCCTGTGTTCCTGAGCATTTTGTTCATTACGTCAGATGACAAATGACATTCGCTTCTCTGATCCAGGAGTAGTGCTCTTTACCCAAGTTGGCTTAAATAATGATATGTTTTCAGCATTGTGCACTAACACCTTCACATTAGCATAATTGAATGGTTGAAATGCTACAAAACAGCAGGCTGAACAGTAAACTGGGTCGTGTGCAGCTGAATCCCCTGGAATGGCACTAGATGTGTTTTTATGTCGCAGAGAGGTATTAAGGCATGTCGTCGCATATGCTACAGACATTAAGTTGGTATAATTGAAGAGCTGCTTTAAACTTAAGAATGCAAACACAGATAATCTCATTCTGTCTTTCCTTGCTCTGCTGAGGATATGGCAACCTTGAAATTTTATTGTTTAGACTACCGAGTTCTTGTTTATGTAATGATGTAATGTTTTTTTTGTATGTAAAATTCCTAGAAAAAATTAAAATGGATGCAAAAATAATATGGTTAGAGTAGCTTGCATATTTCAGGCTTTGAAAAATTCTAAGATATATTTGATATGTATATAAAAACTCTTAATTTTAATTGAAGCTTAAAGTTTGAGACACTTAGGCCCAGTTTCACAGACAGGGTTTAGACTACGCCAGGATTAGGCCATAGTTCAATTAGGACATTTAAATAAAATATGGGCTCTGAATGTACTTATTAAATGTGAAGTGTGTCGTTTTTAAATGTTTAAATTAGGCCCGTTGCCTGTAGGGGGATTGCTTCATTTTCTGATGGGAGCAAATCCACCACAGACCCACTTAGCTGTATTATTTTACATTTGGCAAAGTTACAATGTCTACTTTAGTGCACTATGGAAGATATATCTTTTATTTGTACATAAAACAACAGTAAGACATGCAGAGTAGAGCTGAAGGCACCAAGGTTTCTCTTAAATGAAATTCCACAGAATGTGTCATCTCAATCCATTTTTTTGACGGGTCTTTTTCAGACATTTTCAAGTTTTATCAAGTGGGCCTTCTGTGAGTACCTCATACTTCTTTTCTGGTCAAAAAAAAAAAAATCCACTTTAAGGTAGAGAAGGAATTCCTGCACATTTCTGTCAAGGCTTCGAGTGTCAACACAATAATTTTAAAACGTGCTTAGGGAAAAACATTACTGGTGTGCATCTTAAGACAAAACACTGATATATTTTAAGAACAGTCATTGCAAGTATTATGTATATATATATATATATATATATATATATATATATATATATGTGTGTTTATAATAATATATAATATTTATTTATTTCCCCCAATAAGATCTCAAATGTCACAACATTCTCCTAAGGACAAAAGAACTAGGGAAAAAAAAAAAGAAATGAACCCCTAGTTTCACAGACAAGGCTTAAGCCTAGTCTTAGACTAAAATGTAATTCTGAGCTGTTTCAACTGAAAGAAACTTGCAATGACTGATCTTAAAATATATCAGTGCCTTTGTTTTGTCTCAAGATGCACACCAGTAATGGCATTTCCTAAGCACGTTTTTCCACCCATTAAGATCTCAAATATTACAACATTCTCCTAAAAAAACTGTGAAAAAAATATATACATACATACAAATTATTAGAACACTAGTATTTTCAGCAGCTAAAAAATGAAATGGTTTTAAGTCAGTTATTTCCATCTTTTGCTGTAGTGTGTCAGTAGGAAATATCAGTTTACATTTCCAAATATTCATTTTGCCATTAATTGTAATAATCTTTTGAGATTTTGTTTGCACAAGGAGTCTGACAACAGCCAGAGATCTGATCATCATCCAGTCTGTCTGGAATGACATGAAGAAACAGAACAAACTGTTTCAAACAAAATAAGAAAAAAGTTGTAATTTTATTTTACAGTACAGCTAAAATTTCAGTACTACTATTAATCTTAATTTCTTCCGTTTTCAAACATTAAACTTATCAAGCTTTGATTTGGTCTGAAAATCGTAGGGTGCCAATGTTGTGCTTCACTCTGAAAAACTAAACTTTAACTACTAATTTAAACTTTATCTTTAATCACAGCCTTTGCGATTGGATAATTGCACTAAGCCATAGCGTAATTATGGTTTTATTTTGACTGTGACTTAGTTTTTTTGTTTTGTTTTTTTTAATGGTTTTATTAACTGTGATTTAACTCAGAAAAAAGGTACAAAAGCTGTCACTGAGGCGGTACCTTTTCAAAGTATACTAATGTATACCTTTGAGGTACCAATTCATAGCCTCCAGGGGTAAAAAAGTACATTGTGCACACGCCCGAGTGACAGCTTTTGTAGCTTTTTTTCTGAAAGTGTATCTAGAAGTTACATTCCCAGTTGGCCAGAAACAATGCAGAAGTTATATAAATGTATTGGGATATGGGTGCTGATTTATTTTTTTCCCATTTTCTATCCAGTCATATGGGCACTGGTCTGAATCCAAGCAAATGACACTACAAGAGATTTTGTCTGCGAGGTCTATTCTTTCTCAATGCGTGTATTGGGTGATTTGATACAAATGCTCTTGCACCGAAACAGAGGCACACCGGAGAGAAACTGTAGGTTCAGGCTGAGAGGAGAGCAGATGAATGGAGGGAAAGGTTTGGCTCCCTCAGATTATTTGGTCATGGCTTTCATCCACCTCACACAGACCGTCAGAGAGCTGACAGGCCATGCAGATGTGGGCCATCAGTGGATTCAGAAATATAGAACATGGCCCAAGTTTCATTTAAAAACAATTATGAATAATGTAGTCATTATTATTATTATTTGTTGTATCATTTTGTTGTAGCATAAGTATTGTTTTAATGCCTTTTTTATGGCTTAATGATGCTGTTTTTCATCATTGTAAGTAATTATTGGAAAATATGGGCCCTGAATGTACTTATTAAATGTGAAGTGTGTCGTTTTTAAATTTTAAAATTAGGCCCGTTGCCTGTAGGGGGATTGCTTCATTTTCTGATGGGAGCAAATCCACCACAGACCCACTTAGCTGTATTATTTTACATTTGGCAAAGTTACAATGCCTACTTTAGTGCACTATGGAAGATATATCTTTTATTTGTACATAAAACAACAGTAAGACATGCAGAGTAGAGCTGAAGGCACCAAGGTTTCTCTTAAATGAAATTCCACAGAATGTGTCATCTCAATCCATTTTTTTGATGGGTCTTTTTCAGACGTTTTCAAGTTTTATCAAGCGGGCCTTCTTTGAGTACCTCGTACCTCTTTTCTGGTCAAAAAAAAAAAAAATACACTTTAAGGTAGAGAAGGAATTCCTGCACATTTCTGTCAAGGCTTCTAGTGACAACACATGCCTAAAAGCTGCCAAAAGAGTCCCCCCCAAAGCCTAAGTCATCTGAAACGTTGCTATCCACTTCAACGATGTTAGCATTAGCTATGCTACTTGATGGTGATGATTCTATATTATATCCGTGTCTATATTGAGGATTGGTTATGGCATAAGAAACCTAATTCTGATTTGATTGTTTTTGATTTATCAGTCGAGTACTTGAGTAGACCGATTACTAAAATGGTCATCCCCAATGTTTTTATCAGTGTTTTTGTATGTTTGAACCTTAAAGCATATTTTTAGTTTAGACATTCTTCTTGAATTATTATTATTTTTTTTGTTCTCAAATAATGCAATTTCAGTGTCTTCACTCATCCATAGACTCCTGTTCCGTCAGTTTGCAAACTTCTGTCTTAAAGTACATCAGGTAGTCCCTACTTCATTTAAAACTGTGCTAATGCCACCGAAAAGTGAGTTGTTTTGTGTCTATTTGCAGTGTTTTGGTGTTGCCTGCTTGGCTGGCCATATGTGAGGAGGAAAGGTACGGCAGGTCAGGGCTGCTGAGTTCACTACTCTTTGTTGTGGAGCCTCACACTCAGTGAACCAAACCACTGGCCATGGAGGTCAACCACAGCATTGACTCCTGCCGCCTGTCAATGTGTCAGAGTGCATGCAAGCGTGTGTTTTAGAGGAAAAAGACCAAAGTAGAAAGACATGAAAGGCCTGGTTTGTTTTGAAGATTTGCAATGGTCCTCCAAGAGTCTCTATGCATAAAGATAGTTGTGGAAAACAGCTACAATAAAGTGACGAATAACAAGAGTAGATGGTCCAGTGGAGGTCGTCCCTCTGGATAGTGTTGTCATGTGACATCTTTCTCTTTATAGATAACTTCCAATAGGTGAAAATCATGCTTCTGGATTAAATCAGTCAGTTGATTTAAATATACTGCAAAATAATAATACATTTTGGAAAAATGTATGTTGATCTTGTTGTAGATTGCTGTGTTGAAATGTTCAAGCAATGGCCCATGTTTTAGCAGCCAGTTGCATTTCTAGCAGATGATGACCTCTGATGTGAGCCAGATGTGCGTGTGTGCTCTTTAAATCACATGCGAGTTGAGTTTAATAAGAATTATTGCCAGATTTAGGGCGTCAAAGCAATTAACGCCTACATCCTCATAAGCTTTTGGAGATGCTAATGTGCTGTTTGGTCTACAGCTTTGCTTATCAACATGCTGTATCAAGCTTGCTCACTGTAGGGGGACACAGCTGGGTGATTCATGCTCTTTTAGTCTCAGTAGTTTGGATGGACTCATGAAACATAGTCAAAAATTTACTGTATTTAAAAGTCACATTATTCATCTGAATGCAGTTTTATTGCCGCCAAAGTGTCTGTGCTGACACAAAGTGTCTGTTTGCACTTTGTTTTTACTTAGAACTTCGCCAGCAGCCTAAGTGTTTTAGGTTTGGGAAAACCAGTAGTGTTTGAAATAGTGTACTGTCATCCCAGTCTTACTGTTTCTGCCATGCACGGTTTGTATACTCATGGTTGGAATTTCCAGATGACCATGGACGTTTTGTGTCCCATAATGCAATGAATCTGACTTGACTATCCATTTCCAGTGAGACAAATTTAACATTGCATAATTCTTTGTGTTTTGCATACTTTAAAAAAATAAATAAAATAAATAATAGACAGTATACAGTATAAACAGTACTGTGCAGTATCCAGGACATAGCCAGTATTCCGTTACAAACATAGCCTCTAATTAATTTGAATCAATTAGTTAAGAGCGTTTGTTTCAATGAACTATTACTTGGGCTGTGAATCAGTATGCAGACTTTAATAAATTTAGCCATACATTGAAATGAACCAGCAGTATTTTAAACCATATTTAACCAAAAGTTATGAATGATTATGAAAGATTAAGACTGTTCATGTAAATACTGTTATTTATCGCTATAGTATTATTTTAATTCATCCCTGCCAAACATGGATTTATGATTCCAACATCAATTGGTTTATAAATGCTTTGTGAATTAGTTCAAACTAATTTAAATGATTAAAAATATTTGTTCATAAATTGAGTATAACTAAAACAGAGAAATCTGAAGTGCAAACTATGCAGTTTTTTAATATTTATATAATTCCCTGATGACCAATCAAAACGGTATCATGCAATGCATCTGACTTGACATTCGATTGTTTAGAAGATCTTTGTTTGTCAGTTGAACATCATTAAAGTGAGAAATCTGATGAAATGCACACATTCTGATGCTCTTCTAAGCTTATTGTACATCTGCCCCTTTAAAAAGCATGAACCAGACTAATCAGAATAACCTCTTCTCCATGCCATCATTTGTCTTAATAAAACTATTGACTTTATAACAGCTTATTCTTGCCCTGTGCCATTAGCCTGGATAGCCAGGACTTTAAATATTAAGCAGGCTTTACAAGATTTGATGATATGTTTAGCAAACAGCGCACAGCCCACATTTCTCGATCTCCTGCTGTAAATGAAAAATAGCCTATCTTTCAATTGGAAAAACCGCTGTTTTGAGCAATATCGCAAATCTTGCTTTGGACTCAAGTGTAAATGATTTAACATGGCATATAGATTTAATCTGGTTAAGGTCAGTGTCTGTATGCATGCATGCATGGTGTCGGGGGGGTTTGTGTTCTTCTGATATTGACTATCATAAATGGCGTGTAATCCAAAGAAGTGATTTATGGTCTTTATGTTGTAAGCATGTCGATGGCCACACTGCAGTAATACTAAAATATGTTATTCCCGTGTTTTTAGGGCATGGCCAATGCTCACACTTACTCCCTTATGTGTGAACAAGACCTGTCCAGCTGGTAAAAATTGAAAACATTTTCTTCTCCAGGGGCCTAAAGGGTCAAGGAACCCCCAATAATCCTCTCTCAAGTATCTTTTTCTCTTTTTTTGAGTTTGTAACAAACCACATCTTTGTTGGAACGGGGCCTCAGTAGAAGTATGGCTGCAGGGACAGCAGTGCGTTCTGACTTTCAAGGCCCTGTCAGACTTTAAATAGCTTCTGCTTTATTTCACCCTTTGACCCTTGGCTCCCAGACACGGCCATGCAGGAAAAACACAGAGATATGTGATACAGCAAGGCTCTGGTAAAACTCCAGAGCTGTGAGAGGGAGGCCCAAAATGCAGAGTTTGCAGGAATGAAGGAGGGGTTTTGTTTGGGTCCAAACACCATTGATGTGATGAAGAAGCTTGTTCAGAATGAATGTGCTCTGGTATGTTTCTGAGTCTTCATTGTGATGGCACGTCTCAGTGCTCTCTTCATTTTGAAAATGCTGAAACGATGAATGCCCCGAGGTCCATATTTCTTTGTTTCAGGACACAATATAACACTGTGGGGTCTCTTTTGGTTGACTAATTAAGAATCCAATGTATTGTTTCATTAATAATGAATGAGGACACGTAAAACAAAATGTTGCCAATGCTGTGAAAAGAGTTATGTCTGGCCTAATGTTTTCTAGACAGTAAGATCGTTAAGAATTTTTATTTGAACCTACATTCAACCTTGGCTAAACCATTTGCAGTGTTTTGTTTTCCACCTTATTTATTGTTTAGTCTGTTGCCAAGATTCAGCTGTGAGGTCCCTTCACTCAACTGTCCTGTGACTTAATAAATTCATTAAAAAAATGCATTGAAAATGCAGTACATGCATACAATGACTTGAATAAACCTCTTTAATGATAAGCATGTTTTTAATTTCTGAATCAAAATTGATTTTTATATTTTTGTTTGGTGTAATGTCAGGGCGATACAACAGTTCTCGTATAATATTGAAGAAAAAACATAAAAACACACGTTTAAGGTATTTTGGCGTAATTTCTATTAATATTATTATTTCTTAGGCAAAATATATTTAATAGAAATGCTTGTGAATGCTCGAAACCTCACATGTGCCAAGTCATGTGATGCGACCAACAAAATCAATAAATCCTTTAATTTGAGAGATCTGATATTTCAGATGTATTTGACAAGGCAAGGTTAGTTCAGGTTGTAAAATGTCATGCGGAGTAAACCCCCCCCCAAATACAATGATATTTATAATGGATGGTTACACCACATAACATTTTTATTGTGGAAAAGGTTTTTTTTTTTTTTTTTTTTTACATCTATGAAACATGAATGCAAAACATGATTTTTTTAACTTGTTAAAAAATGTAAATGTAAAACTTACATGTGTTTTATACTAATTTTAAGAATGTTTTCCTTTTCTTTATTGTGGACATTCAGTGACACAATACTTTTGCCATTGTGACCACCATTTTGCCATTTTATTCATAGAGATGTTGTTCTGCAGTTTTTTTTTAACCTGTTGACACTGAAGTTAGACCATTTATCTTTTATCTTTTTCCTAGAAAATTCCTAGTAAAATTTAGTTTGCTTCATTTTTGCCTGGATGCAATAGTGAAATAGCAGTGGGGCCCAAGGTTTCAGTTACTAATAGATTTCCGTGTTTTTCCCCATTGTGAAGCTCATTGATTAACTTGGAGATGCGCTGTATAGCCAATCAGCGCAGGAGGCCTCGCTGAACCGTGTCCATGGAGACGTTGGAGCGTAGGGGCCCGTCCACATTATTTGGGGTCCAGGTCATTCAGTCCTTGATCTTGAAAACTTGCCCCCTGCATATAGCCTGGACTGAAACAGGGGTCTGAATGCTCAATATTCAAGTTTGAGGCTTTCAGGTTAAGGGGTCATGAGGTCGGCACTAGTGCACAGTTGTATTAATGATTGACCTTCATAAAATGGGGCGAATGAAAAGGCTTGGGGGCGGAGAGGGTAGAAGGGGCAGAAAAAGGAAGAGAATGAAGTCAGGGACCTGTTCGAGAGAGATAACAGAGATGGCCATGAAAATGTATCCATCACCCAGCGGCTAAGCCCATCTACTCTTTGTGCATCAGCGTGGCCGCGTTGAATGAGAGTAGCTGGGAAGGCAATCTTTTGGGGTTGGGGAGCGGAGGAGTGCGCAGATGAGGGTTGCCCTGGGCAGGCCAGAAGGACGCTGCATTGCTTATTCAACAGGGGAAGATCTTTCAGAAGATAGAGGCCCACCAATCTCCTCAATGAGGCTCAGTCGAGCAGCAGGACTTGCTCAGGAGATATCTAATTTAGTGAGCAGAGCAGGCGGTTACAGGGCTGGATGACAGACGGCTTAGGTGAGCCATGTGTGCGGAGGGAGGGATGTATTGGAAGGGGGAAGTGCTGCACTTATACATGATCAAAGGGCTGAAGGTTTCTCGCATATGGCGCAGGTTTTCTGGATAAAAATGGAAGGAGAGAGATGACTGTGTTGTGAAGTTATCGTTGTTATTTATCTTCGTCATAAAAGAAAACATCAGCATATTACCTTACAGGTAATATATACTGTGGCTTTTAGGAAATCTAGGTCACATATTGTCACCAGGTCACATGTATTACATCAGCAATTTCCTAGTATACTTTTTCTTCTCTGAATTGCATTATTTAATATCATATTTCTGGATAGAGAACACCATCTTCTTGCAGAGTTACATAATCGGTCACTTCATTTTGAAGGGCCAATTCTGTCATTCTTTACTTAATCTTAGAGTACTGTGTGTCATTCCAAACCCGTATGCTTTTATGTATTCATTTATATATATCTCAAACTCCAAATGTGACAAAATGTTACTATAAACAGGCATATTTTAGGCATGTACTGGTATTAAAATTCTGGCTGATAACAATATGCCAATAATTATTATTATTTTGGTTTTGTCTCATATGGTTGGCATTCTTATACCTTTGTACGTAAACCTTCCCCTTTGGGGAAGTCGTGGCCTAATGGTTAGAGAGTCTGTGTGTGTGTGTGTGTTCGTTCACTGCTGTGTGTGTGCACGTTGGATGGGTTAAATGCAGAGCACGAATTCCGAGTATGGGTCACCATACTTGGCAGTATGTCACTGTTCACTTCACTACATATATTAATTAACAATGTTATGCTTTTGGTGACTTTTACAACCACTTTTATTTCTATCATGCGCCGAGGCCTCAAATCCGCTTGTCCTTTCCGACAAATGATTTCCTCTGTGGCATTTACACTGAGGCAATTCATTTTTAGTGTTACAATTTACATGCAATATATGCATCAGAATGGCCAGGACCCATCATGTCACATTTGGCTTTTGTTCGCAAGTGTCAACCAAACAAGGGAAACATTACCGAAGGCATCCTACTCCGCTCCAGCTAATCAAAGCCACTCAAAAGTTGTACGGCACCAGATCTGTCTGTGAAACCTGACATTTCTTGGTGAGGAAACACATTTAATACCTCCCTGTCTTCTGTGCGTGCCGTGTAAAGTTTAATGAGCACCTTTTGTGGCAGGACATGAATAATGTATACATTACCCCACTTTAAAGCATACATGCCGCATGTGTCTTGAGAAAGGACAGGAGGTGCAGTGATGGACTGGTGAAATTAAAAGCCTGAGGGGGAGGAGAAAAGTTAAAGGCTCCACATTACGGTCGATTGTGTCACCACGTCGCTTCCAATATAAGTGAGAAGATGGAAAAGATGCCCACCCACCCCCCTCCAGCCAAGTCAATCCTCACCAAAGATGTTCGTTTATGGGCAAAACGAATGCACTGAAGGGTGAAGCCACAGCAGAGATATAGCGTTTCCCAAGGCATGAAATACTTCCAAAGGCTTCTGTCTGGGTAAATGTTCCCAATATGAATCGATTTACTATTAAAGGAATGGTCTATTTAAAACTTTCACTCAGACCATGTCCAAACTAATGTTTTTGGTCGAAACATACTAATGTTTGCCTTGAAAAACCTCCACCATGCACTTTTTAAAAACACTTTATACGCATAAATTGGATTAAAATGTACTGCTTTTCCTTCAAAACTATTCAAGGTGTGTCCAAAATCACGACACAAAAAAGTATGTTCTACAGTTTGAATGTATGTAGTATGAATGTAGATACTTTATTTATTTTTAAAATAAATTTCACACACAGTTTTTTTTGCCTACTATATAGGGAAATAGACATTCAGATACAGGGCAAGTCTTTTTCTCTATTTTGAGTAAATGGCACTCAAGTGTGTTAGAGAGGCATAAATATATCACAGCTACATCTATTAAATGTGTCTTTCTTGACGTTGGTCCTTTTTTCCATGCAAAATTCAAATAATAATTTTTAAAAACCTTTCCACATAAATGTTTTTTTTCCATACTTCAAGTTCAGTAGGTCCACAATGACCACAGTCTGTGTTCCAAAATTTTTCAGTCATTAAATGTAAACTTTTCTTGAAAATGGTTGTTCCAAACCATGTGCAACCAACATGAACACAAACTGTACATTTAGTCTTTTAAAATATTATTTATTATTATTATTATTGCTTTTATTTTTAAGGACACGCTTATTTGTCTTTGACCTCATGCATTATTTTTTTATTTTTTAATCATGGGCGTGTTTTTTGGTCATTGACCCCTGTGTATTGTGCGAAACAGGCTCTCATCAGATGGTGTATTTATGAAAGACTCAACATATCAATCACAAACAAAAAGTCTATAAATCTCAGTACAAAATGGCCCTGGATCGAAGACTGTGTAGTCTTTTGATACACAGACCAGCCGTTTGAGAACTGCCCTGTGGGTAAATCATACATGTTTTCTTTTCTGAGGAATGATTCTTATATTAATAATGCATCATTTAACCCCTCCTGCACAGTGAAAGGTTTGGCAGGTAAAGCAGAGACGAACCAACAGAGGCCGAGACGAGTGGAAAACACGCTAGAGGAAGTAATCTGTTATTGCTAAGAGCATTCTGCTCGGCCCCCTCTACCCAGAGATCCCTTCCTACTCATAAATACATCATTACAACAGCACAGATGAGTTCTGGTTTCATCAGCTGTCAGAAATTACCTGGATTCTGCATCGCTGTTTGACCCAAATCCAGCCGTCACATATGCTAAGCAGGACTTACGTAATCACCGTCCTTATTGCTAGCATGGCATAATGCTGAAAATAGTATCAAGCTACCAATAATGAAGGAAGATGAGTTAAAAAAGATCCCTTTTGCATCCTGATCATACGTTTCTTGAGACTGCATAGGCAGCAGCATATCTATGTTTTGAGATATTTTACATGCTAGACAAAAAAAAAAAAAGTGGCTGCAGCCGTGAACTGAGCCTGTTTTTGTGTCATATATATAAATATATATAAAAATATTTCAAAAGCCTGATTTCGTCCACTTTCTTCAGTGCTTTCACTTTTTATTCTTCTACACTTTTATGCTATTTAATTCAACTCTGCATAGCATGAAGACTCGAGCTGCGTTTTATTGATAAATTCAGTCTTCGCTCTATGTAGTTTTAAATTAATTATTTAGACTAAAGTTTGAAAAACTTTCAATTTACTAGCCTAAAGGCCTGTTCGCACCAAGGATGATAACTGTATACAATAACTAACTCTGATCAATGTAGTTATATAAGAGTAACTCTACACCAAAGCTATAACGATGATAAAACACAGCAACAATATTATAGAGTAACTTTCATATTGATTCATTTTTCCTAGTGATAATACATTGACAGACAATCAGTCCACCCACTTTAAAGAGCTTAAGCATTTAAAGTGGCATATGACAAAACTGTTCGCTTACAATAAACAGCATATTATTATTCATTGGTGTAGACACTAATCTTCTTGGTGTAAATGTGCCTTATCACTGATAGAATGATTTAACATTCAGATTTAATTACATTGCCATAAAAAGATTTGTTTACTGAATTAAAAAAAATGTTATACTTAACATGTATTTACATACTAAATTATTATTTGGTATTTTCCCCTTATTTTTATATTGCATGTAGGCTAACTATTATTCTTTCTCCCTTGTTTGTCTGTATTTTGGTTTGAAGTACTCTTCAAAGTATAATTTTAACAAAAAACTTGAATTGCAAGCACTTGTATTCCCTTTAGGAAATGCTAACTTTTTTGTTGTTGTTGCCTTTTTTCCTTTAAAAGTAGCTGTTGCAGGAGTGCTGCCTCTGGGGACAGTGATTATGCCAGAGTTTGATTAATATTGTCTATGTAAATTGTTATGCTAAAGAGATTGTGTATGTTTTTACAACATGCCGTTTAGCCCATGCAGACAGATGCAACCACAAGGACTGACTGTCCAGAGCAGAACACATGTAAGGCTGTCTTACTGTGGTTAGCCATACTGTCCATGCCAATTTAGAACAACATGAGCACTGAGAAAGAGTTAACAAGACTCAGCAAATGTCTTGGCTAATTAATGTACATAATTAGTCATCTCTTCCCTTCATGGGCTCTGAGAAGAGATGACTGTTGCTATACTGGCCTACCTGATTAGTGAAGATATAGTGTCATGTTTTCAAAATGCAAAACTGGTTAACCCTTCGCCCAATTTGCCAGGTAAATTTGCATGCAAGAACCAAATTGGATTCATTGTTGTAGCAGTTGACCAGTAATGCTGATACCGACAATTGTGAAAAGAGTGGCTATATGCAGTACGTAGGGACAAAAAAACAAATAATGTTAACACTTTAGTATAGGGACCAATTCTCTTTATTAACTAGTTGCTTATTAGCATGTCTATTATTGGTTGTTTATTAGTATTTATAAGCACATATTCTGCATGACCATATTCTACATTCCTAATCCTACCCACTACCTTACTAACTATTAATAAGCAGCAAATTAGGAGTTTGAGGCAAAAGTTGTAGTTAGGTTTGTTAATAGTGAGAATTAAAATGAAATGTGATCAAAATACACTTGATTTTAATGTGACTTAGTTTCAAAAACACACTATATCATTTCAAGTTTAGGTTCAGCGTGTTTATTCAGCAAAGATGCACTAAATAAGCAGCACAAGTGTTTTCATTATTGATAATAATAATAAATGTTTCTTTAGCACCAGATCAGCATATTATATTGATTTCTGAAAGATCATCTGACACTGAAGACTGGAGTAATGGCTGCTGAAAATTCAGCTTTGACATCACAGAAATAAATTACATTTTAAAATATATTAAAACAGAAGTGAATATTTTAAATTGTAATAATATTTTATAGTATTAATGTTTTTTCTGCAGCCTTGCATGGTTAGAATGTAAAACCTCTAAAAACATAAATTGTACCAACCCCAAATTTTGAACGGTAGGGTGCACAAATGCTATTGTAAAGTTAAATAATAGTCAAGTTTTTAGTAGTATAAATAGTCTCGTATGTGTTTATTCCAAACACCTGAATTTAATTGAGACGCAAATTTATTATTGAGTTAAACTCAAATGCACAGAGAGGGTGCTAAGTTAATATTAAACAACTTTTAACACATTTCATCACTTAATATACTAAAATCCATTCAATATTTCTGCATTATTGTGCATTATCCGTTGGCGAGGCCTAGAAAGCGCTGTTATCGGCTGCTCAGTCATCATCTTGTTTATCGTCTATGTAAGCACTCTATTTACGTCCTTATTTCCAACATTGCCCAATAATCTGTTCATTGTTGTTTTAAGTAGTTTAATTCCTCTTATCTGTCATTATTTAAATGAATCTCCACAGCTTATGTTCCGGTCACATGGTTCAAACTTGTATGACTTGCAATACTCGGTGTTTTACAGCAGCAAAATGCTGACCGGGCCCGAAAGTGCTGAAGGAAGAGAAATAACAGAGCATTGTGCTCAGGAGTGAGGATGTGTTAGATAGCATTATCTAATTAGCTGCAACTAATTATAACAAATATAAGCCAGACACAGCCCCTAGGCAAAGTACCCTTAAGTGTGCATTCAGTTGATCACATACTATCTGTTCCTCTTGCCTCATAATGTTGGATTCTTCTCTTCCTTCCTCCTCCTCCTCCTCTCGTCTCAGTGCATAAACAGTGCCTGCAGTCAGAATATTCTCTGATCAAAGGGACAAATCTATCCAGGAGCAATCAGGTTGCTGAGCTAGCCAGGGCTGCTGACAACTCTCTAGCTCTTTGATCAGAAATACATCATCTTCAGTGGGTTGGCTGGCTTTGTCTGGGGCCAGGAAATAGGGGAAGTGATAGCTCCCACTTGGTTCTCTCCCTTTCTTGCTGCTCCCCTTGTCAGCCAAGATGAAAGCTACCCCAATTACAAGTGAAAATACCCCTTTCCCACCCCTTGTAAAAGCTGCTTTTTTAGCTTCTCGGGAGGCAGCTATATTGCTACATTATCACTGATATCACCATAAAGTGGCAATATAAAATGCAGAGATGAAAATCACCCAGTGTTTTTGCGTTCTCGCACCAAATTCCACTGTATTCCTGAGCGATATTGTTTGCCAAAGCAATTGCAGGCAAGATAAACCTTGCGTTACTAGTTTTGGTAGGGGAGGAGAATCTCTTCCCAAAATATTTCTGCATGTGTTATTCCGACAGCCTTCCGACACAATCAGATTTTCTTTAATCAGCAGAGTTAGAGAGCGTGGCGTGTATGTTTAAATGCACGTTTCACTGAATGTCGCTGTTCTGATCTGTCACTCAGAGCACACATCTGGGACGGCGTGCCATGACCTGAATCCCAAATCGCACACCTGATGAGATGAAAACGCAGAGTTGTGCTTTGCACACAGCGAGAGCACCAAATTCACTGAGCTTGTTCACCTGGTGTGACCTCAAAGGGAAACTGCTAATTCTTTTGGCGCGCAACGGTGCAAATCCCAAACCAAAATGCCTTGAAGAGTTTGAAAGCCTTACATGTAGTTCTCTAGGATATTAGATTGTTTTTCTTATTCATTACGATTTGTATCTTTGCAGAAAACATACTGTAAAAAATGTAAGGATTTTTTTTTCTAAGGTACATTTTTCATTTATAATTGTATACACTATACTGTTCAAAATTGTGTTGTTAAGAAGCATTCATTTGATGGAAAATACATTTAAAATAATAACTTGATGAAATTTGACAACTATAAACACACACACACACTTAGACATTTTTTCCCCTCTTCTGTGATTCACATTCAAAGATCATTCTAATGTTATGATGATTTGGTGTTTAAGAAACATTTATTATTTTCAGTGTTGAAAACAGTTGTGCTGGCTAATATTTTTGAAGAGACTTGAGATACATTTTTTTCAGGATGAATAAACTGTTAAAAAACACAATTTATTTGAAATAGAAATCATTTGTAACATTATAAATGTCTTGAACTGTCACTTTTGGTCAATTTAATGCATCTTTACTGAATAAAAATATAAAGTTCTTAAACAAAAATCCAAAATTTGAATTGTATTGTATAATTGAAATCTCTTATAATTTGTACATCTCGAGTGCTGTACATTTGTTTATTAATATTGCTGAATGATTGTTTTAAACTATCCTATTTTCATGCAAATAGCCATGCCACGCTGACATAATTAATTGCTGAAAAAATAAAAATATATAATAAAAAATTTTTAATTTAATTTTATACAGATTTTTTTTAGGTAATATGTCTTTGACTTTTTAGATAATAATTGAATTTCCTCCAAACCTGTTTCTGAAACAATTCCATAAGCTGTGCGTTGCACATTTTCTTAATAAATTGAGCCTTGGTGCTCATTCAGGTAATGCAGATTTGAGCCCTGCCTGCAACAAAACTCTTCCCTGTCTCTCTTACCCACCATATGTCTAATAAAGCAAAAGTGCAAACCTTAAAAAAACAAAAGGATTCCAGAACTGTAGCTAGATAGCAGCGTGTGCATTTAACAATCTGTCTTTCAATAGGGAAATAAATGTCCAACAAAGAAAGAGAGCCACACAGTGTCACTAAAGTATTGCCTTTGGTATCTCAAGCATATTTTATTGCCTCTCTGAAGTAGTCCACCTTGTCAGTCAGCAACACAACTGCAGCAATTACGTTCTCGTCAAGTGTCACCTGTCTGTACCCCTGTGGGCAGAGTTCTGTGGAGCAGTCAGCCATTTAGATGCTCCAAATGGTTGTTTAGTGTGTAGAGAGCTTACAGCATGGAAGAGTGAGCAAGAAAAGACTTAAGTGCGACTAGAAGCTCTGCCAGCTTCTCTTTGTGTGTGCGTCTGTTTGTGTGTGTGTGTGTGTGTCTGCTTGAGAAATGGGATTTGTTTTTTTCAAATTCAGATTGGCAGTCTAGTAATTCTGCCCAAACAAAGTAGGTATTAACCAAGACAGAGAACCAGAAGTGCTGTGCATGTGTTTAGATGTATTTGTTAAATGAAAACATTTGGTCTTCTTGTTCTGGGTGGTTGCTAGAGCATTTCTAAATGGTTGCTAAGTGGTTACTTACTGGACCAATTCATAAGAAAACCGTCTCTGACTTTCTGATCTCTCTGATAGGGCTCAGATCCCTCCTTCGGTGTAATTTGCAGTATTTTTCACACTCTATACTGTCTGCCAGGTGAAAATTGTAAGTCTGATTACTTTGAAAAGTTTAATAGGATTAGGTTGTTGAAATCCCTAACCCATAAAAGCTGTGAGCGGTGGTAATAGCGATGCTTGGCTGAGCAACCACCACTAATAAGACAGTCTTGGAAATGTAATTCAAAGCAGGTCAGATTGATTTTTTTTTTATTTTGCCTGACAGTCACTGCTTACAATTATTCATTTCAAATATTGTGTTGATTTAACAAATTGCATATACACTGAATTTACACCTGATATATACTCTTTATGCCATTGCAGTGACCTCTCACCGTACATTAGCCCTCGGTTTTGAAACCGTTTCAGAGCATTTTCATGTATTTACAGGTATATATTTATATTATATACACATATATTTAAGTTCAGTTTTTCTGAAATACATGCATGTGTGTGTATTTATATATAAATAATAAATATACACAGTACACACACATATTATGTAAACAAACTTTTATTTTGGATGCGATTAATCGTTTGACAGCACTAATTTTATCAAAACTATGCACGTTTATGTTAAAAACTAGTGCTGTGATTAAAACAAATATGTAAAATGAATGATCTCTCAAAAGAACAATTTGTAGGGGTATTACATTTTATAATATTAATACGTAATTTAAAGAAATAGTTTAATTTAGCTCAAAGGGAATCATTTATGAGTTTATAGGGATTTGAACAGATTCAGTGTTACGGCGATTCACTGAACGAGCCATATGACAAACTCTGCACTGGATATTAAAATCCCAAATATAGTGAAAACACTATTAAATAGCACAGTAACGAAATCTACAGATTAAGGCATTAACTTGTGAGCAGAAAACACAAGATACTTCTCTTTTAAAATATAAATCAGATTTTATTTATATAAACCTAAGACATAAACTAATCTAACACATGAACACAAGCATTCACACATTCACACGTTGCAGAAAGAGAGAGAGTGAGGAAAGGATGAGTTTAAGAGAATGGAAATGTGAAATCCCAAATTCACAGCAATATGTTCAATTGCATAGACCTGAACAACCATCAATCACTTATTTAACCCTCGCTTTGAGTTTCTCAATGAGGCTAAAATTTATATTAACTGCACCTGATTCAGTTAGAATTTGGAGGTGTAGCTTGCGTGCTTTGCCTTGTAACGGGGTTGTGTCCTCGTTGCAGACAGGGGGTTCCCGAAGTGTCTGATTGGCTGGAAGTTCAGTAGTCTTTGAAGTGACGTCTTTGGGCGTTGGCTTGCTGGAAGTTGAAGCGAGTGAAGTCGAAGCTGGACTTTGTATCAAACTTACATTAACACCCGAAACTCCACGGAAAGAAAAGAAACTAAAGTAAAATAATAAAATAAAATGATGTAACGAGACTAAGTTGTTTTCCTTATCATTATGGCACATGAGGCCATAGCATGCTCAAAGGGCAGCACGCGGTGAGAGGGACAAGGGTACGAGAGTGATGTAACGGAGAGAGAAGGAGGAGAAAGCGGACAAGAGTTTTAAACTCAGCTTCCAGACCCTCCCATCTGGATGTCTTGACCAATTAGATAGGCTATTATCTTAGCTAGGGTGTGTGCCTTACATAATAAATCAGCTTGTTATCAGTCACATGGTCCGAATTTTACAGGCTTTGGCAAAGTATACCTTTTTGAACATGATTTCATAATAAGACTATGATGCATTTGACAAAGCATTGATTGGAAGAAACATTCACAGCATGGATTTTCAAGCTCATACATACTAAATATGCAATATTTATCTTTAAGGCTCGAGCTATTCAATAATGATTAAAAAGACATACGTATTATTTGATTAAAACATGATATGTGGGTACAACATAAAAATGTCCTTTTAGGATGATTTTATGTGCATACATAGAGGAAAGTCTTTATATAGTTCTAAGGAGAACGAAGGCATGTTCTTTAGAGAAAGGAATGTTGGTTGGACTGTCTTCTATGTGGAGACACGCCCGAAAGAGTCTGTAGCTAATGATTTTCTATCACAGGTTTACGTGTGAACATCAGTCTTGATTATTTGCAACAAATTTGACAGTCTCCTTCTTGAATTGGAATTATCAATAAGTGTTTCTTTTTCCCCAGTGTTGCAAGTTGTTTGGTGACAGAGGCTTGCTAGTTGGGATTTGCTTGCTCCAAACTAGATTTATGACGTCCTGTTCCTTAAGGCCTCTCTGCATTCCAGCTCCGCAGGTTTCAGTGTTCTGATGCATCTTAAAATTGTCTGATTCAGTCTCTGATATCCTACAAATTGATCTCATGTTTTAAAAAGCAGAATGAAATGGAAATGGTAATATTATTAGCCTATTAGCCAATATAACTTTATATTATATTGTATTATATTACATAAATAAAATATTTTAAATGTAAAGTGTAAATTAGTAAATCTAAAATGTAAATTAGGAATGTAAAGTGTTTTATTTTATAGTTCTTTGAGGAGTTGCACCACATGACATTTTACAAAATGCCTTTTGCAATAATTACTTGGTATTTCAAGAGATTTTTTTTCCTCAATACAGAGTCATTTGGGTCTGCAGGTGTCCAGTCTGTGATATAGTTTCTTATTTTATTTTGGTTGCACCAAATGACTTTGATTTGACAAAAGGGTTTTTCCTCTTAAGAAATACAATAATGATTATAAAAAATTGTCAAACTGCTTTAGAGAGCAGAAAGCATTTTCACATTAACTTTGAGCATCCTACAAATACATTTCTATTTTTAACATTTTTTAATTTTAATGGGCTCACTAGTTTGAAAATCCCTGCCTCAGAATATACTGGAATAGGTGAGGTACTGTAAAAAATACACAGCCACAGTAAGATAGTATGTCATGTGCCTGCGACAGATTGACATGCGTTGCACGTATCAGACGTATTACTCAAGAGACTGAATGTGAAATTTCCATTTGATTCCACCACAGAGCAGTTTACGTTTGAAGAAACATGTAAAGAACTTCCCCCAGAACACTGTCCTTTTCAAACATTCCCTGTGATGCTTTTTGATAAAATTCGCCATTTCTGTGCAACCAATTGTTACGTCTGGTCATGCTGTCCTTGTAATGTTCAGGTTTTAATATTGCATCACAGGTGTTGCTCGGTGTTAAAAGCATCAGAGTAAAGATTGAATCTGGGTCACTTTCCACCACTTGCACAATGCTCTTCTAGGTCTCTGGAACATCAGGAACATTGTCAAGTATTAATGAAGGGAACGTCCCTGAAGGGCTGGTGTTTGTCAAACGAAATTACATACATTCAGACGGAACGGTGGGATTTAATCTTACAGATACCTTCTGGACATATAGGAATCAACATACAGGAGCCATCTGAAAATATCTTCATGATGGGAACTAGAACTAGCTGAGCAGACAAATAGAGACGATTTCATATACATGCATGTGTTGCAGTAGAATGGTGTTCATTGATTAGTTACATTGTGTGAGAGTGGGAAAAAAATGAAATGTTTAAAATGGCAAGCGTGAAGATGCATAGAGGCTTTTTGAAAAGCCTCATGGAATGATTTATTCTATTGTGTGGATCATAGTCACCAGAGAAAATGCTTTTCAATGACCTGATAACACATTCTGTTGTGCTGTTGTCACCAGATGCATTTGTGTGTGTGAAAAGCTGCACTGCAAACAAACATCAGTAATGCCAGTGTGAAAACCCGTCCTCTAAGCCTTTGATTTATTAAAGCAACTCAACGTCTCTTTTGGCCTTTGTCTTTAAAGTGCATATTTTGTGTATGTTTATGCTTTGAAATTTCTTGGGCTGCAGCTTCTCGTCCCAGTGCTGAGGTTTTGTTTGAATGCTGTGGAAAAATAATTCTCAGTCAATTAAAAGCCATTGATAATACAGAAGCGCTGCGTGTGCCAGGACACAGCGTGCACCAGCTGATCAGAGGGAGGGATTTGTGCTACCATGGGAAAACACTGGAAGTGGATCTGGAGTTTTTTTCCCGCCTTGTGTCTTATTGAGGTTTAAATAAGCCTGCAGATTACATAAGGGCCTTTAAATGCAAACTAGGCTATGCAAAGCCAAGCCTGAAACCCTTATCGTTTGCCCCGCAGATTATAGACAGCCTAAAACATGATTTTGGCTATAGGCCCCCCAATAAGCTTCAGGTCAGGGGGTTTCTACACCATGAGCCCTGTATGGATAGATTAATCCGCTGTGCCTGTGCCAGGATCAGTTGTAGCTCTGATAACAATAAGCAGCAGGTATCTGGGGGAAATATGCATCTGCCAGGCATTTTCATATGCTTTTGCCAGAGTCTGCACATGAAATGTATATGAATTTGTTGCATTAAAGCTCTGTGTATTCATGTTGTTTTCATTTATGTATTTTATAAAGGTTTCAAGACAAATTTACTGAAAAAAAAAATCTCATGTACTGTAAACAAAAGAAAAAGTGATCGTTTGTTGGTTCCGATAGCCTAGTGGGCAGTGCACTGACATATAACCGCCGAGGGTTTGAACTCGAGGACTTTTTTTTTTTTTTTTTTTTTTGGTTCTTAGAAGTTCTCTGGGAGGTATGGAAAATAGTAGTTATTGATTAGCTAATAGTGAACTACTGCACTGGACTAAACACTTAATTCATTAATTAGAGTTCATTTATTGTTTGTTAATACTAGTTGCTAGAATGTTAATAGTGCATTTCTCATTTGTTCCTGTGTAGTTATATATTAATGACGGAACGTTATTCTAAAGTGTTACCAAATATTTAGGTAATGCTCCCGTTATGATAAGTTATGATTATGATAACGTCATTCCTGAACGTTCAAAACGACCAGCTTTTCAAAAAAATAAAACAAGTTTTAAGTGTTTCTTTTGGTTATGCGAATGTGAAAGGAACATTCCATTTTATTGCACTGCAAGCATTATGGGAACATAACTTTGAAATGTTCTCTGAACACTTTGAAACAAGTAGTAACACTTAAGAAGCTAAAAAATGTTGAATGTCCAACTAATCATGTTCCATGATTATCCATGATGTATAAAATGTAATTTTTTGTACTAATGTTCTAAAAATATTATTAAAGACCAGATGACTTTGAACAAACATTCTGTTAACATTATTTGAGTAATGTTTGTTTATGACTTTGAGAGAACCTTGCCAGAACATTAGCCAAAATTTTGAGAACATTCCCTGTTAGATGGGATGATTTTGATTTGATGAATAAAACCTCTTGTTTTTTTTTTTGTTGAGGAAATACAATAACAGTAAACCATTGACAAGCTACTTTTATTATATTAACAGAACTTTTGGGAGCTGAACCCTTGTCATTGTAAACGCTGTGCTATACTGTTTGAGCCTCAAAAAGCTGTATTGCATGTATGGTATGCATTGCACTTTTTGAATAAATTAATAGATCATCATAAGCATCATGTCATTGACCTAAATATGCATCCCACTGCTATGAGTGGAGATAAATACATTTGCAGAAGACATAATTTGATCGTGTTACTGCAAGCTGCTTTATTAGATCCTCTTTCCACCAGCAGATGTGCGTTTGAGCTTTGAAATTTCAGCTCTGATGAGTGTCCAAGCTCTTCAAACGCTGTAGTATGGTTTCTACATGAAAAGCATCTTGGCTTGTGGAGGTGATTCTGTTTGACTGACACTACCTCATGACTAAATGATTACAAAAGGCTGTTATGGTCATATTCCCGAGCCAGGGGAGGCCACAACCCTGCTGACTCAAAGAGCTAAACAGAGCCCAGGCCGATGTTTTAAGGAATTACTCAGCATGTACACACCTGGTACTAGTTATGCAGAGCTAGAAAGCAACAGCGGTGCATTTGTGTTTCATTCCCTGTCAAATTATAATTGCTTCACTGTGGTTTGAGCCTCCTCAGACTATCAGATGGAGACCGGACAGTGAGTTTAGTGTTTCGAGTACAGGTCAGAGACCTCTGGCAGGAAGCTGGAGGAAGAAGGATCTCGACAGTGCAGTAATTTGCCCCTAGCAGCTGTACACGGTGTGTCAAGTTCGCTGTCACCCTCACATCTCTGCTGCCTGATGTGCTGGGACTGGGAGACACCGTGAGATGTCACATGGCTCTCAGGCCATGCTCAGGGAGTTCACCGTATGCTGTGACAGGCAGCATGTGCTCTCTGTCACGTCTGCCCCTCTGGAAAGGAGAGACAGACAAGATAAATGTTTGCTATGAATATCAAGGAGGTCTTTTGTTCATCTGACATTGCTTTGTTGCCTTTAAACCTATACTGTATTGTACAAGAGCTGAAGGGTGTATTAGGTTAAACATCATGGAAAGAACATACGTTAGTTGTGAAGGCAAATATATGCTTCATATCTGAGGGAACAATTACTAGCTTTCTCTGCAGTTGTGTTGCATGCATTTACATGAGCTAATATTCATACACGGTTGTTGTAGTGCACTGATGTTCACCAGCATTTTAGATTTGGACAAAGAGTGCAAACAAAAATGTTCTTAAACCCATATAGATGAATTCATATTACCATAACTGCACTTAGACCCAACCATTCTCACATCACACATCACACATCATCACGTCACGTCACGTCACATCACATCACGATCTTATTTTATTTTACCTTATGTTATTTTATTTTACCTTATGTTATTTTATTTTTCCTCTTGCTGTCTGAAAAATGTCTAAAACACTTCAAATATCTGCACATTAGCAATATCTTACAGTAAGTGCACATAGATTCAAAAGTATGCAAAGTTATTTGGTATTATATATTTTTATGTATGCATTTTATTATTTGCAGTTGCATTGTGTGTGGTTTTTAATTCTTTAATTTAATTAGCATTTTATTCCTCCTGATGTCCAAAACAGAAAACATATTTTATAGTATTAGAAGTGTTTTATTTCTATTTAAATACATAGCCAATGAGATTTGTTCTTTAATGCTGCATAATTAGATTAATTCAGTGTTGAATCTTGTAGGCTGTAATTAGATCAGTTCAATGTAGAAGCTATATGAATGTAATGTAGAAGTGAATGAAGCAACACTTGAAAGCCTTTTTTCCCTATGCAACATGAATACCAATAGACAGAACTGCATTTTAATTGAGTCAGTGCATAAGAAATTTCAAATCATCATTCAGTTTGGTTTTTATTTTTTTTTATTTTTTTGCCTTTTTATACTTGGCACCCAATTTTAGGTTTGCCAGGGATTTCCTAAAACGTTAGAAATTCTGAAACTGCAATTAGTTTAAATGAACGATATGTAATGTAGCATTATGTGACCTGTTAGGATGGCAGGAATAAAAAGAATGGATAATGGTGGTAGATTGGAGAGGCCATTAACTAGATGATGAAGATAAATGTGTGAGTAGGAGACATCTCGCAGCAGAGGCTTTAAGTTCCTATCCCACACTAGAATGCACTGGAAATAATTAATGTTATTATAATCCTCTATGGGGTTTGGGGTCATTATGTGGACTTTATTTTTACTGTTTTCAAACACAATTACTATTGCATATACATAATTCAGTGAAGAAGAGCCCCAGTCTAAGAGTGGCTTGGGCTTTAGGTTAATTTTGTTGCTAATATACTGCTGGTTTAGCTTCCATGCTAATCAGGGAAGCAGAAAGCAGTTCTTAGACATATGCAGTCAACAGAATCTGTTTTTTTTTTTGTGCTGGCAGAACAGAGAAAGAAAGACATTCTTGAAAAGAAACCCTTAATTAGTTTGCCATAATACATTTTTTTCCGAATGATAGAGAAAACACAACTGCTTATTAATATTTGAAAAACTTGTTCGTAAATTCAAATGGTCATCATTATCCTCATGACTGTGTCAAAGTTAACAAGCCTCTTTTAATATCATAATTTGACCTTTTTATGACAAGACAAGGTTGTTTAAGGTTGTGAAATGTCATGCAGTGCGACTGAATTCATGATAATCGTAAAAAATCCAATGCATTTTAAAATGTTTTTAAAAATAAAGATTAGGGTCTGTACAGTCACATGTATGTAAGGAAAATGTAAGAAAAATGGTGTAAGGAACTTTTACTTTTTACTTGAACTTTTTTTTTTTTTTAACTTTTCCTAAATTTTATTTTTTTTTCAAAACCATATAAACCATCATGAATACAAAAACCATAACTTTCCGAGGATAAGGAGATGCTAGCACATGTGCAGAATGGTGGAAAACACACAATTTCAATCACGTCTCATCTAGATGGACTGTTTAGTCACAACTGGCATCGGCATTATTATTTGTATTGCACAAACCTCTGAGAAGCAATGAGGTAGAACTTCAAAGTAACTCAACACTTGATTACCCTAAAGCAATAATTGGCTAGTTTAGAACAAAGCTTTTGTGTCCTTTAGTTACATTGTTAAGAATAATTAATTGCCCTTCTGCAGCATGAGTTACACTGTAAAACCTACTGTTTGTCACCCCATTCTTGATGCCATTCTCAACAGAGCAAAGCAGTCTGGAATTGTCTAAGGTCAGTCATTATCAGAGGAATCAATTTTATGTGGAAGTTTGTCCAATTTTCTGCAGCACTATCATAACATTGTGCTTGCTGTTGTATCTCTTGAGGCGATGCGCTCCTGTGGTGCGTCCTGCTTTATCAACGTTTATCATGTCTTCCCCCTCGTAAAAGTCAGCTGACTGCCGGACGGCCCGCTCTTTTGGTTTTGGTTAGGGTAAGAACGAGGTGTAATCTCTCCCTAAATGTCGAGGACACATCCAGTTAGTGCCGCAGGGACCTTGTAAAAGTGCCTAGCGGGACTTCAAAAGTAATGACCGTCGCTGGCGAAAACAGTCGAAGCCCACTCCAAATCACTTCCTTATGCGTCCGCCGGAGCACTAATGAAATCTTCGGAGAGAGGTGGAAGTTGTCTGCTCCAGATAATCTAATGTGAGAGGGCATTGCGAGACACTATGCATCAAGCTACAGGAGCCCAATATGAATCTGCTCCCAATTTTTTCCTATACCATTATCAGTGGGCAGAGAGGAGCGGGAGTGAATTAATGAGTGGAAGATTTATTTGTTTGCTGTATGGACTGTAAAACAGTAAGAGCAGTGTTGGCCCGTGCAGTCCTCCTACCCCTAGGGTACAATCAAACCCTGGCAGTAAATCAATAGAGCTGGAAGAGGTTTTTATAACCAGAGTTTAACACCCTGCTCTAAGTGCTTCAGGTGACAGGTCATTTGTTCATTAGCAGGACTTATCGCAATAAACAGTGGCAAGTCCAGTTGTGCAAGAAAGAGAGATGAAGAAAAACAAAAAGGGAAAAAAAAAACAATAAAAAGATTACGCGGATAGGGTCTGGGTTTAATAAACCAAGTGGCAGTCGGTTTGGTGTCCAGGAGCTTGAAATTAAACACACTGCAATTATTTTGTGACTTAAACTAGATGGTGTGGAATCAGCCAGTGTCGCCCTGGACCGGACGTGTTTACAGAACATTCCAATGCGCTGATTACCAGTCGGCTACTAATAAAGATCATCTGCTTAATGGCACAACCGCTGTCGGGAAACGCTCATGATTTTAATCAATGTGAATTGTTGGGGACTTAGATGAGATTATCATAAAGATGATAAGAGACTGTTTCTGAGCACTGTCAGAGAGGCGCGCATGTGAAGACGGTGCTCAAAGCAAGCTTATTTTCGTAAACGAAAACTGAAACTAACACGAAAACGATTGGTTAAAAAACATTTTTGTAAACTGAAATAAAATTGAAAAATCATAATATGTGAAAAACTAAAACGAAACTAGACCGCGGAAGATCTGACGTGATCTGAAGATCCCACCGCGGAAGATCTGACGTGATCTGAAGATCCCACCGCGGAAGATCTGACGTGATCTGAAGATCCCACCGCGGAAGATCTGACGTGATCTGAAGATCCCACCGCGGAAGATCTGACGTGGGTGTTTAATCGTGCATCACCTGTAGATGGCGAATGATGATGCAGCTGAGGCTGACAGTGAGAAACAAAAGTTAACTGATAGATAAAGAAGACGGACATGAATGATGGCTTCCTGGAGGAAACGACAGAGCCCTGTTTGGGACTATTTCGAATTCGATTCTGAAACTGGGAAAAGCAAATGTACAGTGCCATTATTTGTTGAGACTGGGATGCCTACTAGACTGTGTGATTCGGTAGTCTTCAAAACTTTTAATGCTGCCCTTAACCGCAGATTCATTACTCCCAGCGCTGCACAAATAAATTCCTCGATTGCACTAAAAATGCAAACCGCAACTCAGCATGTGAAACAAATGCTGAGGGAGACCCGCAAAGTCACTATATGTGTAGACGGATGGAGCAAAAAAGGTTTGACAGCTTCATTTTTGGGGATCTCTGCGTGCTTTTATCATTGCCCATTGAACCAATCACAACATGCTTTGCTAAATTTGCATCGCATTTTCCATCCTCACAATGGAGAAACAATAGCTAATTGCATCGAAAGCACCCTGAACGAATGGGATATTCCAGAGAGCAAGGTACTGCTCATTGTAACGGATAATGGCTCAAACATGATTAAAGCTGTGGAGCTTCTAAAAAAAAGAAACAGGGACAGCACAGAAGTGGCACAGCATGGTACTTCGAACTTGGATGCATCTGAATCAGACTCCGAGGATGAATGTGCTGCTGATGAGGATCAAGGTAAGTTTGTGGATATTTTTAAACAACTTTTCTTAACTTTATTGTTATATAGTGACATCACAGCTGTAAGGGTTAGAAAAGAACAGCATGTGCAAAATACATGTTTACTATACTATTGAGTGTTTACTTGAGGGTATTGTATTGAGTGTATTGTCCTTTTGCATTATTGACACACTATTTTCCTATTTGATACTGTAAAGCTGCTTTGACACAATCTGTATTGTTAAAAGCACTATAAAAATAAAGGTGACTTGACATGTACAGTATAGACCTTAAATGTGTTGAACTTTCGTTTTTGACAGCCTTGACTGAACTGTTTCAAGATGGGGACTTGAAGTTTCAGCGCATGCCATGCATGGCACATACCTTGCACCTTGCAGTTAAGGATGCATTGAAAGTTCCAAGCACATGTATCATTCTCAGCAAGGCGAGGGCAATCGTTCATGCGGTACGGAAGTCTTCAGTGACAAATGAACGAATGATTCAAAGGTAAGGTTTGTATTTTATATTTAACTTTCTTGCAAACAGACTAGCATATATGGATTATGAGGACTCTCCTTAGACTACCCTCTGCAATCACTGCGAAAACAGACCACTGTTAGAGATGATAAAATCTAGGTGTTATTACAGTTATTAGTAATTTCAGTTGTAACATCAAAGTGTCCTCACAAACCATAATTGCCAAATATTACACACAGACACACAACACATAATTACATCAATTTAGTTTACTTAAATCATTTTGAAGTTTAAAAAGTAAATACATACATTATTTTATGGATATGCATCAGTTATATATATATATATATATAAGACATTTACAACACTAGTTTGTAGAGGGGAAAGATGATATTCTTATAATCTTTTTTTTAAGGTGTGGACGAACACTCATCCGTGATTGCCCCATGCGGTGGAATAGTTCATTTGACATGATCAAAACCAGACCTATCCTCAATGAAATCCTACAGGAGCTTGGGATTGACACTCTCCTGACCTGTGAATGGACAAAGATAGAAAATCTCCTGAAAGTACTGGAACCATTTGCTACACACACCGATCAGCTTCAGACAGATAGCCAGTCCCTATCTGAAATAGTGCCATCTCTGCTCAATCTGGAAGCACATCTGTAGGCTACCGATGTGGGAAAACAGACCGTTGAAGTCCTTCTTAGGTCGATGCGGCAACGCTTTGCAGGCATACTTGATCCCACACATGAAAAGTTTGATCCAACAGCAGCTGCAGCATCCCTTATGGACCCATCTGTCTCCCTAGCTCTTACATCTCCAGAGATACAGCATCCAAAGAGAGCAGCAGAGATGTTTGTCTTGGATCAAGCTTTAAGATACAGCCAAACTTCATCCACAATGCAATATAATGCATGTGAAATACCATCAACTTCTGGAGGCACCAACACAGCCCTTCAGAAATACATGTTCCTCGCTACAAATATCTTCAATACTAACCAGGTGAATCCAGTTAATAACTCTGGCAATGCAATGCATGAAATGCAAAAATACCAAGATGAAGTGAAGCAGGACAACATTGGAGTCAAGCCACTACAGTGCTGGCAAGGACGGGTATCTGTGTATCCAAAACTTGCACCTGTTGCAATGGATTTGGTCTGTGCCCCTGCATATCAAGCCTTTGTAGAAAGAATATTTTCTGTTTGTGGACAGATTTCATCTGGAATGAGAAGCAGAATGACGACCTCTCTGGAGCAAAGAGTCTTCTTAAAAGTTAACAGAAAATTCTGTAACTAAAATAAAATCAGAAAACACCAACCACACTACATCTAATGCAATATGCACATTTGGTGATTCTGAAGAGTGTATTCTGGTTTGTTTGTGCTGGAGTAAAACTGAACACTTCACACACACACTTGACATATTTGAAGATCATGTTCTAGTCTGTTAGTTCAAGTAATATTAAAACTGCATACACACATTTGAAACTTTGGAGGATTGTGTTCTAGTCTGTTCTTGCTAAAGTAACACTGAACACGCTATAGACATATTACAAACACAGTGCATACTGTTCATTACTTAATTCCACTTTACAGCAGGTTGTGTTTGCTGTAGCTGACTTGAAATGTTTATTGATGCACAAGTGGTCACACTGCTACTGCTATACTGAACATCTGAAAATGTAAACTAGACATGTTTAACTAGATTTCATCGTTATTATGTATGTGTTTTAACAAGTGCAGGTCAGGCTCATAACAAAGAGCCAAAACCATACTTTTAGGTCTTGCAGTGAGGCTTGTCAAAGTCTCAGAGGCACAGTCGCCAGCCAGAAGGAAACTTTGAATCACAAATGTTACTCAAGTACAGCTTTAGCTTTATTTTTGATGGACAAAATGTTTAACTTCAAAACTAAGTCATCTCAGTTCTTCTCCGTCTGTATTTCACAAAAGGGTGCGATAAAAGGCTTGACTCAATTATTTCACTGAGGCTAGGATTTGGCGATGGTCTGACCATCACTGAGTTTTATAAGGATGATAAAAGTCTGGCACTTGGCGAAGCCGGATTTAACAAAGGTCACTGTTAATGGATGTGTTTCCACAGATTTGAGAGAGCACATTTCAACATTTATGAGATTTCTCTTTGATGCAAGTCCCATGTTTGGGTACATAAGGAACTTGAGATGAAAAGATTCCTCTGCTCCACATCACCGTTTGTGACACATCACCGGCTCAAAAAGACATGATTTCAGCTCTCATTTGCAGTCGCCATCATCATCCTCAACTTCTCTCTTCTTCTCATGACATATTCCTCAGAGCCACAAAGAGGGAGGAAAATATATAGCAGTTTATGAGTCTCTCTAATGTACTCCAACTTTAGGAGAAATTCTCATTGTCTCTCCAGAGCACTGTAATTTGTCACAACTGTCAAGACAATAAGACAGCACAGAGAGCATAGATTTCTGTTTAAGTTCTCCCTTCAATAATGCAATAGATTTCCAAGACAGTGTGATTTTTTTTTTTTTTTTTTTTTCTGCTTTTCCCCTCCACTTCCCACAGGAAAAACAAACAGTAACCGTGTGGAAAAACAGATATAGAACCTTACCTCCTTCAGAGGATTTCATCATTTTATCCAAACATCCATAGATAAGCGAAATGTTCTTATCACATAAATTTAAGGCAAGACACCCCAGGTGAACAGGTTACAATTTTTATAAAGATTTATTTTTGGCATTTTTGCCTTTTATTATGATAGGACAGATCATAACTGACAGGAAGCGAAGTGGGAGAGAGGGGGGCGGGATTGGGAAAGGTGCTCAAGTCGGCATTCGAACTCGGGACACCTGTAGTGCAGTGGCGCTGTATGTCGACGTGCTGCCCACGAGGGTATCAGTGCCAACAACAGGTTACAAATTTTATTAATAGATCACCATACGTTGCTTTTGATTGATTACAATAAGGATTGCATTTTTTTGTTTGTTTTTGAAATGTTGTTTTAATATGCAAATGATACGAGGCAAGATATTGCCTTTAAGTTTTACAAATGAAGTTCTTAGCAATGCATATTACTATTCAAAAATTAAGTTTGGATAGATTTACCGTAGGAAATTTACAACATATCTTCACGGAACATGATCTTTACTTAACATCCTAATGATTTTTGGCACAAAAGAAAAATCTATGATTTTGATGCATACAATGTATTTTTGGCTGTTGCTTCAAACATACCCCAGCGACTTAAGACTGGCTTTGTGGTCCACGGTCATATATGAACTTTTGCATACATTTCCAGAACAGAAATCTGAACTTTTGTTCAAAATTGTTTCATTTTACTCACAGGAATTTGTATATTGTTTTTTGTCATTCCATAAATCAGAAAATACTCTCAACAGCCATAGGAAATATCACAATGTTTTTAGGAATAAAATGTCATGTGAAGTCACGAACAAGCTTTCAGAATATAGATAGGAATAAAAATGTGATGTTTGGTGTATGTAAGTGCTACTGAACTGGAGATTTACGGCTCAGTAACTCATTTTGTGAAAATGGCTTTGAAAGATCTTGTAATCTACAGATGCAAATAGATGCGCAATAACATAAACAATTAAAAGTCTATTTTGGTTGTTTTCTTTCCACTAGTTGCCTGCAGTGTATTGCATTAAAATTAAATTGTTTGTTTACTTATTTAATACTGCTTCCTGGTATTATTGTTTATGTTAGTGCACATTGTTCGACAAAAAGATTTTTAAATTGATATTTTACTTATTTAGGTAAAATATAATATTATCGCATAAAAAAAGGCATTTTAAAAGTTTACACCATGCTAACAGAAATCACCTCTATTTTTAATATTTAAATAAATTGAGATGCAATTTTTTACCATTTTAATATATATATTTTTAAGTTCTTATTAGTAAAACGTATAGTTATGTTCATTAGCATTATGTATGTAATATGTGGTTTCCTTAAAATTATACAGTATGTCATTAATTAGATAACATGTACTGTAAACATGGGAATCCACACCATATACTATAATGAACCTTTCTACTACTAATCCTACTATGCATTTTTAACACAACCTAACAAGTGTACCATAAAATGGAATTCTCGTAAGTACAAAGAGTTCTGTGTCGTGACATGATTACGTGGAAAAACAACTGTTTTCAGTTACACGTTTCGTAATTGTGCCTCACACTCATAAGATGGCATTAAGCGGCCATTCAGAATTGGCCTTAAATTAATGAACACATAAATGCGGAGGTGAATAATTAAATGAAAGCGAGAGGCCTCTGCATGTGAGAGTGCTGCCTTGAGACTAGCATTCGCATTTGTTTATGCCTCAGATTCCAAAGGTTAGCCACTTATCATCACTGTGATTAAGAAACCAGTCATGTGCAACGGAAATACCTTTTGCCTTACCATGACTGTATATTTATATATCCCCCTTAAAGATGCATAATTCCAAATTGAATAATGCATATCCAGCCATGATGAATTAATGAAACCCCTTTCATTATGCAATAAATTATGTATGATAAACAGTTACCTCTTAATGAAAACAAACAACAAGTGGGCAGGTTAAGTAGCAAACGATTGGCCAACGGTTGGTGTGTTCCAAGCGACGGCTGAGCAGGACCCTGCTTAAATGCACATTACTCTTCACAGACAGGTGGGAATACATTTTTCCATGCATGAATTGCCCCTGATTAAAGCTAGACAGCATGAGCGAGATGCTGCTGCTTTGTTTTAATAACCTACATAGTGTGCCAGCTAAGTATTCATTTGGATCAATAATATAATATAATTCATATAATATAATAATGGGTTCATATTATTACATTATTATTACAATGTTAATATATATAATATATTATATACTGTACGCTGTCTGTTTTGTCTGTTTTGACTTTATACTAACGTGAAACAGCATTTTTTAAAATAGTTATCTGTATATTATACAGTTAATTTGAGGGGTCAAAAAATAAGAGTTCATGATGACATCATCTGAAAGGAAAGTCCTTTTGGTAGATTATTACATTTAGATTAAATACTATGAATATGCATTAAAGGGATAGTTTACCCAAAAATTTAAATTCTGTCATTAATTACTCACCCTGTTGTTCCAAACCCGTAAGACCTTCGTTCATCTTCGGAAGATAATTTCGGATGAAATCCGAGAGCTTGATGTCACATGAACTATTTTGACGACGTCCTTGCAACATTTCTGGGTCTTGAACGTGTCAGTTGCGTTGCTGTCTATGCAAGGTCAGAAAGCTCTCGGATTTCATAAAAAAAATCTCAATTTGTGTTTGGAAGATGAACGAAGGTATTACGGGTTTGGAACAACATGAGGGTGAGTAATTAATGACAGAATTTTCATTATTGGGTGAACTAACCCTTTAAGACAACAAATAGTCAGGTTTGATTTTATGTTGACTTTTTGGTATATATTGTATAGTGTGAATGATTCATTATCAGCAGTATCAGAACATGTTGCATCTAATTTTTCAGGCCTGACATCCAAAAACTATTGAAAATGCATCTGATTTCAGCCAAGAGATGGTGTTCTCATTATCTATTCATCTCTATTTCAAATTAAATGCAGGAGGGGGGGATCACATGAATTTTGGTGGTCTGTGGCTGGGTGTGAAATGAACTGTGCTTGAGATTGTGAATGCGTGTCATGTCGATTCACACACACATCACTCAGGCTGGCTCTTGCAGTGTCCTGTCTTGCTCTTATTTGTTATGTGAGTGCCCCTGTGCCGCCTTCTCTGAGTCTAATGAGCGTTTGATTGACAGCTGCTGTCTCTGAGCTCAGTGGGGCTCCTCGACTCACAACATCCTGTTGGCGGCTCCGCTTCTCCTTCCCTCCCATCCACCTTCCCCCCTCAGTAGCCTCCGTACCGATCAACCTAAACCTCGCTCTTAGCAGAGTTGCGCTTCTGACTTGTTTCGCTTACCCCCTCCCTGTCAGCGTGGTGAATAGTAAAACTATTGTCTTATAACCTTCTTCCTCCAGTCTGAAAAATAATGAGGTGACGGGTCTGTCCCTCTCTCCCTCCCTTACCTTCCTGTTTTCTGTGCCTAAGCAACTCTCTGCACTCTTTTTTTCCCCAAAGAGTATATTGGATGAGGTTGAAGTCCTGTAAAGGTTATTTTATAATGGATAGGGCTTGATAATTGAACCTTCTTTATCTTCTAGACTTGGTGGTGTCTGTAAAACAACATCTGATATTAATAGCCAAGCTTGTTCACTTTTGTTTGTATAGTAACATATTCCTTTGTCAGCTTACATAAATCATAAAGTACTTTGACTCAAATTGAGAAGTTCTGACTGCCAACTGGCATTTGTTGTTTTTCCAAGCATCCCTCTTCGGACTGTTTTTAGAAGGAAGTGACCCCAAATGAGAATTGATGCATTGTTACAAGCAGGAAGATAAACTTTTCCATGGGAGAGATGTTTGGAATTGCAAAGTCAGTATTTGATGTGGCTCAAAAGACTGAGAGATACATACTTGATAAATTTTTAATATATTCCAAGGGAAGATCCAGAGGCCTGATGGGAAATGGTTTAATGTGGACAGCAGAACCTGCCTGCTACAGGCAGAAGAAGAGCAAAATTGAAACGACAGACTCTCAGAAACCCAAAACTCCAGTAAAATATCATCCTGTGACTCTGATTTCAGCTGTGAGGTTTACGTTTTAGAGTTCAAGTAAATATGGAACACATTGTAAATGGTGAATCCAGATTTAGATGGGTTGAAATTGACAGGGCAAGATTTAATCATTTTTGCAAGTTTTCAGTAGTGCAATAGATGGTTTTAAACAGGTCTATTGGAATGCTGTATGTTTATCTGCCTCTGGCAAGTGGAATGATATGTGATAAGAAAACTAAAGAAAAATTTGTAATGATGTTTGTCATCATGAACTCGTTGGTTAAATACATAATGGGTTAAAGGAATTAATCCGAAAGTAAAAAATACGCACCCTTGTGTCTTTTTGAAACTCGTATGGCTTGCTTGCTTTCTTTTGGCACACAAAAGGAGATATTTATTGTAGATTGTCCAGGCTGTTGTTTTCTATACAGAGAAAGTGAACACTGAAAAAAAACTGTTAGGCAATGACAGTGGTCTGTTTCTCACACCAAGCTAACACATGGCTTCAGATGAATTATGATGCAGTGCATAAATTGTATTGACTACTTTTATCATGCTTTTATGGTGCTTTTTTGTCCTTTTTGGAGCTTGACAAGTCCTGGTCTCCATCCACTTCAATAGTGTGCAAAACAGCTAATATTTCTGTCAATGAGGCTATTTTTTTTTTAAAAGGTGTAATTCCCAAAATGAAAATTCTCTCATCATTTACTTACTCATGGTGTTCCAAACCCAAGAGACTTTTATTCAACTTTGAAACCCAAAAGTTGTTTTTAATGAAACTTGACAAATGTCTGTCCCTCCATTGAAATTCCTTTCTACCAAAACTTTGAATCTTCAAAAGTTCATGAAAAGACATTGTAAATAATCCATATGTATTGAGCATTTTTAAGTCTTTTGAAGAGACATGATTACTTTTCTGATTAAATAAACATTTATTCTTATATAATGATTGATCAGTGGCAACGCACATACATAGAGCACATAAAATAATCAGAGGATCACAGGTGAGCTTAAGAAGATCATAGTTGATTTAAATCACTTGGTTCATATGGATTTTGTTTATGAACTTTTTAAAATATCATACTTTGAATACAGGGATAGAAAGCTCTCAGGTTTCATTAAAAATATCTTTATTTGTGTGTTGAAGATGAAAAAGTCTTGGGTTTGGAACAACTTGAGGGTGAGTAAATGGTGACAATTTTCATTTCTGGGTGACATATCCGTTTAATTTTGGTATTGTTTCTCAATTGTTTATGAAATGAATAATTATAGTGTGATGTTTGAAATTAATATTTTTTTTTATCTTGTAGAATTGATTTTGGAGCATATGGACATGTCTTGTCTCATGCCTTTTAATGTCTTGATATTTGTCTATACTACGTATTCTGTTTTAAAACCTAATCAGCAACACTAAGCTCTGAATTATGGGAACACTTTGTAATTAACTCTTTTGGCCATTCATATATTTCCAGTGAAAACAAATCTACTGTATACAATGACATTTTGGAGAAAAGCTTCCAATGTTATTGCAACAGTTTGCAGAGCCTTTCTCAGAATGACAATGCCTCCCTGAGCACAAAGCACAGTCCATAAAGAAAAGATTTAGTGAGTCTGATATGGAACAACTTGACTGGCCTGCATAAAAGCCATAGCAGAACCCCACTCAAGACCTTTGGGATGATTTGGAACACAGAGTGAAAACCAGACCCCATCACCTAACATCAGTACCTGACCTCACTGATGCTCTTATGCATGAATTGGAGCAAATCCAACATCTAGTGGATAGGCTTCCCAGAAGGTTTGAAGCAAATAAAGTACAATTTGAAATAAAATGTTCAAAATTCACTGGTTGAGGTGTTTGTGTGTCCACAAACGTTTGCTTCTGTAGTTTTGATTTCAGTAGTTTGACATTAGCATGTTGCTAAGTTGTCAACCTTAAAATGACACAAACACTGATAAACTTGACACTGAACTGTTTTAGTAATGCAAATATATTACCTACTTTTCTTGCATTAAAATGTTGTCTACTGTACATATGCCGCTCACTGGGTTTTGGAACTGAGCCCATGTGACGGTCAGTTGACATCACTTTGCAAATTCTTTGTTGACTGTTAGATTGTAAAAAATCATAATGAAACTCTCATGCTTGATGTAAATGTGGCCTACATATCTGTGCAACCATGATATGTAGACTTTGAATCATTTGAACATGATGCAACCAAAGTATTCATCTTGCAAACATGTTTGACTCGGAAGGGCTGTCAGTTTGTATATACAGTATTTGTTAAATATACAGGAAATTATGATTATGCTGCTGCTTAAGCCAACAGATCATCTGCTCCAAAACCTAATGAGCTTCCTACAGAAGGAGGATTTTAAGGCATCATAGCCACACAAAAATTCAACAAAGACTCACTCGAAAAACATTGGGAAAATCTACCTCTACCTTCTCCAAAAATGTATGTATACTGTACATTCAATTCACCACAGTTTCCACTGATTAATAAAAACATATTTTACAGGGCTCTTTGTACAGTACCATGCTATGACCTCAAAACACTTTCACTATTGTACATGATTTGTAAACTAATACATTTTGATGTTTGTATTACATAGTCATCTCCATATGCGTGGCATTTCTAACATGGTAAACTTGCTCAGTAGCTCATCTGGTAAGCGCTGCAATTGCGATGCAGAGCGTTCAGGTACAAGTCCTGTAAAACACAATCACAATAAAAGAGCTCAATGACTTCGAGAAGCAAGCTACAATGGCACGGTTGCTTCAGAAAATGCATTTTTTTTTATCTCACATTTGTTTTTGGTTAGAGTTTAGGTGGTACATCGATTTACCACGATAGAACACTCACATTTTAGTACACTCAATGTACATTTTATTTACGAACTGTGGCAACACACACAACAACAAGTGCAATAAAACTGCCAGATTCATGTTCAATCAAACTTGGATTAAACTGATCATGATTTTAGTACCACATACTGAACAATTCATTTTGAAAGTGTCATGAAATGTGCAAGAAGCAATGTAACCTCTTGCAGAAACATGGTATGTTTTGAGCCAGAGTTGCAAAAATTGTTGGATACCACCTCATTAAATAGTTACGTTTTCTTATGCAATGAGGTTGGAAGAGACAAAATTCTATAATAGATATCACAGAGATGGAGATAATATGTTTGCTCAATGAAGTGTTATATATATCATTGCCTTCCCGTAACATGGCAAGCTTTTTACTAAAAAGACGATATGAAGTTAAAAACATATCATGTGTTTCATTGATATTCATGTTATTTAAAATGATCTGAATTATGTGAAATTATTATAAGGATTTTGTGCTGTTTTTGTTGAGCATTCCTCAGATTTTTCAGCAACAGACCACCTTTTGTCCAGTTGGTGTACCGCAAAGCCAATCTTTGAACATAAGCCCATCCAGTTTGACAGGAATGCCAAAGGTCAGAGTGCAACACTGCAAGCTTCAGAATTAGGCTCGAGATCCTGACCTCAAAGGTCTTGTCTGGTTGATCAGGTTCCATATGTTGTGTGTAGAGCCCAATTTAGTTGCTTTTGCAGTCCCAAGTAAACACACGTGTCATGAGACTGTGTGTACCTGGGTGTGTGTTAATCAGACATTAAAAATATATCTTCCTGAAAAATATTCCTGTTGAAAATAATGGTTATGGTGAATACATGAGGTCAGAAACTAACAGAGTTTTTAGATAAATGTGCAAAATAGTACTGTTGTCTAAGGTGACCTTTTTTATTATGCTATTTGAAATGCAGAAATTATCCCAGCCTCGGCACCTATAACTAAGATACAGTCTTCACCATGCTCTCTCTCTCTTTCTCGCTCCCTTATTGTAAATCCTTAGACCCTTATTTGAATGAAAAACAGTCATTTAAGATTTGGCACAAACCATTGCGCATGAGAATGTAAGACATTGACAAGCTGCCAGCTCCATCCAGACATGACAGAGAGCTCTAGAGCCCGAGGCTCCTCTCGTGGAAATTATGAATATAAAGTCATACATTACAGATGCCGGGGTGAATTTATTCCTTCCCTTTAGCAGAAGTCGGAAATGTAGTTGGGACAAATCGATGAAATATAGTTTATCACTGTCGACCTAATCATTTGCTAATGGCTACTATCAATTGTCAGCCTGAAGCCTGCACTCCATACTCGACTGCAATTAAAGCCAACAAATATTGGATAGGGTTTAGCATCAAATCCCAGGTTTATACATCACTATTCACTCTGTGGTGTTTTCAGCATCAAATACTGTGCACTACTTGGAACTTTGTAAAATATTGCTAGTATTCCAAAAACCCAAAGAATAAGTTATACAGTTTAAACAAAGAAGGGTTATTATGTGATCTTAGCATTTACATTTGTTCATTTAGCAGACACGTTTATCCAAAGCGACTTACAAATGAGAACCATAAGATTAGAAACAAGCTAAAGCAGAGGTGAAATGCAGGAAAAAAATAAAATTATTGTAGCAAGTGCCTGAGCCCGCAGTCCATTTTAGACATCTGAGGTACAATGTAGTTACTCATGCATTGAACTTGTTTTTAACTTCCTCCAGAGTGCTAATATTTAGTCCAACATAACTGAGGTTTTTCACTCTATCAATTCACCTTTTGGTGTTTGCTTGTTCCAGACAGTCTGTCAATCTCTGCATTAGAGGCAAGGATTTTTCAAGTCAACAAGTGACCCTCTTTAGTGAGTCATTGAATTATTTCAACCATTTTGTTAAAAAATACAGATTCATTCAGGAATGAAAGAAGTAGCTATATATTTATATTAGCGAGTCACTGAATTATTCACTCAACCGATTTGCTTAAAACGGTGGTCCATTAAGAGATGAAACATGAATTTATCTACTATTATTGTTATTGGTTATTATTTAAATGTATTTGGTCCGCTTTAATCTCAAATGTAAGGAGGATTGCTTTGTTGTTGTTTTTACTTGTATTTTATAGATATCCATTCAGCTATTTTGTCCTATTTCTTGCACTTATAATTGCGATACGGACCTGGTGATTTAACATAGCTGACAATACGATTCATAGCCACTGAAGAAACTCATTTGAAAAGTAGCAATAACAAGGACACTCGCCATCATATATCGCTGTAATAGGCAATATTCAGAAAAAAAAACATTGTTAATATCAATATAATTTTTTTGTTAGGCTTCTTTCCAAATATATCTGTTAATATTTTCACAAATGTTTGACTTTACTGAACTAGTAGCGATAATATGACAGCTGCTTTTGATCTACATGAACCACAGAGGAGCTGAGTGCTGCTGAAACAATCGACACATATATAACCTATATACTGTTGCCTTGAGAAATGCATTCTACACACGACATGCTTTGTCCTTTAGCGTTTGGAGCACAGGGGAAAAGCGTGAGGAGCGATGGGGTGCGTGTCTCTCAGCATTTCCTTAATGTATTTATTTTCCCTACTTTTGCTGCCTCAACATATACAGCAGAACAGCTGCCGGCGTCTGGAACGCAGGTTATTTATTCATCAGGCCCTGGAGTGCTTCACCGCCATTTTCAAAGATTATTTTTGTGTTGCTGTCACAGTTTGGCCTGTGTCTGATAAAGACGGCGATGATAACTTGTAACGGTGGCGCCTGACTGCTGGGGAGCCAATGCTCAGTGTCAGGCAGTGGGGCTAAAATTCCTATAATGTACACCCTAAGAACAGCCTTTTTGCATTTGTTTTTTCAGGTCAAGCTGGGAAACATATATAATGCAAAAAACACTGCATTTTTTTTTTTTGCAGCTGATATTTATCTGCTCTTTCGAGTCCATAGAGAATATGAAGGGCAATATGTTGTTGTTTATTCAGATGCTGAGCTCTTCATCCTGATGTAGACCTATGAGTTTTGACATTAAACTGAAAAGATCGACTAACTACAGTACACCGATGCTTTTGTTTGGTTGGACTCTGTATTCTTATACAGTACATGTATTATTCATGAACAAACAGTTTCTATTCTAACTGACAGAAACCTTTTACTGCCTCTTCTAGAGGTAAATAGTTTTCTGAATCTGTTGTGCTACATTTTAAGGTGCAAGTTCTTATCGCTACACCGAATGAGGTATTCTCCTCCACGTCGGACCACCACAGTGTGTATCGATCCGTCTGTAAGATCAGTTGTGGGCCAGAAAGAACAGTATCGGCAGGAGGCTCGGGTCCGCAGCGGGGATATCTCTGAATATGACGTGAATACGGCACATTGATCAGTCCTTTTCTGACCCTGGCCTTTCACAAATTGCAACCTTTTTAATATTGGCATGCCGGGCCGCTTTCAAAGATAGCTGCTGTCCTAAATGACAAGGTGAAAAGAGAGGTGTCTGAACCATCCAGCGGGGGAGTCATAGGTGTCAATACCCTCGTGCTGTATCGACAATTAAGGCTGCTTTGCCCATCTGAGCGTGATGAGATTTGACAGGACCTTGACTTTGATCTTGACCCTGAAGTCTTATCTTGGAAATATGTAATTTTGGCCCCCTGTGAGATTCACTTAGAGGCACTACCAACTGCAGAGTTCATCATAGAAGAAGTGGGAAGCAACAGCATTTTGCAGTGCAATGAAATTGCTTTAGGACTTGAGTAACAAATATCTCAAACTGGTCATACTTGCACCGAGAGCTTGAACCTAATGTCTTCTTTTTCTCCCAAGCTATGAGAGGTTGCAATTGGATGGAGTAGACGTTCTTGAGCAAGCTATGTCTGACCAAAAAAAGCTCATTATTATAAGTAGCCAGATGTAGTCATATGATGGACAGATTCTTGCCCTTAAGCCTTCCTTTTCTTCTCTCTTTTAGCATCTGTAAGACTTAGTGGTAAAAATGTGGTTGAAATCAGACAACCGCTAACAAGTATATGGAGAGCAGTCTTTCTCTGATGGAGGATTTAGACAAATATTTTGGAATACTGTTTGGTCTCAATAACACTTCCAAGAGCGTTTCTTTTTCTCTCTCTCTCTGTCTCTCTCTCTCTCTCTCTCTCTGCTGTTTTGTTAAGCACAGTGATGAAATACAGTAGTATTACAGAGAGTTCTCATTTTGTAGACCTAAAACAAAGATTATTGGGATACGTTTTACAAGAAAATGCTATAATACTGTTCCAGTCTTTCTACTTCAAAGTTTGTTACTTGGCATTTATTTATATATTCCCTGTGGGGCGGAAACCTTCTTTCTTTTCTGATATGAAAAGAAAGAGAGTACAAAAAGAAAGAAAATGTATTTCTTGAAATATTTCTTTCTGTCTGTCTGAATATAATCAAAGCTGAATGTTATAACGCAGTAACATGTTTAGAAAGGAAATATTAAAAGAGGAAAAAAAGAGGAATTAGGGAAAATCAATAAATTATGAATAATTTACTGCCATTGTGTGAATAATATTTAATCATGTAATTCATGAAAAAGTAACTATATATATATATATATATATATATATATATAATATATAAAATGCGTGTGTGTGTATAAGCGCAATTGAACCTCTGACATGGAACCAAACATTTGTTCTAACCAACAGAAATGTGGAATGACTGTTTAGAATTATAAAATACATGACAACTTAGCGTAAAAAAACAACCCTATACTTGTATGTTTGTATGTAAAAATGTAAAATACAGTTTAAGTAAATGAAAGTGCCTAAATTGAATGTTGTGAAAAGCATTGAGAAAACAAGTATTTGTGACAAATAGACAACTTCTAGATTTACATATTTTTTTTCACAAAGACATGCCTACAGAAGAATGCACTTCTCTGTAAAAATGCAGTCTAAATGTTTACACGAGACTCCCATGGAGTAAGTCAAGGCAAATGTGCACACAGACATATATTTATCTGTTTTGCTCCCCCTCTCTCTTTTATATACACATGCGCTCCATAGGATGTCAGGATAGGGAATGAATCACATAAGCTGTCAGCAGGTGGTGCTCTTTGGGCAAGTTTTTACTGCACTTGGATCCCTTTCAACATGCCATCGATCATCATTTTCACAGCATGTCTGAGAGCTCTGAAAGAGGCCAGAGGCCTGTCATCTTCGACCATCGCGTACCTTCACGCCAGCAAATGTCATCTTGCATTGGACCGCTGTGGGCATAAGGGTGGGCACATCACACATACCAGTCAACATGTGTGACACACTTGCTGCGGTCTGATTAAGTTCAGCAAGTGCTGTGCATGGGGAACTATAGGTTTCAGTTGATGTCACTGAGTACAAGGCTGATTTTGTACTAAAATGCACTGACCTCTACAAACTAAACATGACACGTTTTCTAACTAATTAGACTTATTTTAAGTCAGAAATCTAATTTGGGGGAGTTAGAATAAGTATGTGTTTTTAGGTGAATCTGTGTTGGAGCATATGGGTCAGTTTTTCCACATTAAAGCCATTTTTTCCCCCTCCCTATGGAAACTTAGGAGCCATAACCAGCTTTTCTCAAATATTATCATAGCACATCAATGTTGTATTAACCTTCTAAGCAGTCTCTTTGGGAACAGACTGTCTAATTACTGTCTTTTTTTGTTAATTTTTTAATAGATTTATGTTTAATTGGGACTTCCAAATTAATGTTAATTTAGCACAATTAATATTACAAAAAATGTGGTGAACTCTATGCCAGTGACAGGTTTTTGGTCAGCTATATGGAAGTCACATCTTGTGAAACTGAAATAAAAATTAAAACAGTAAATCAATCAGTCAATAAATAAATATATATATATATATATATATATATATATATATATATATATATATATATATATATATATATATATATATATATATATATAAAATGTTTTTGGCCAACAGATATTTTAGTATGTATGTGCATGTATTTAATCAAATTAATTGTATTATATATTTTTTTAAAATCAATTGACAGCCCTTATTTTAATGGGATATCAAAAAAGCAGTCATTTGTATTTCCTTGATTACATTAAAAATTTTTTCCAGTTTTTGTCAACAGTTTTTGTGGACAGTGCAACAGCATATTGGCAGTCAATTAAGATGTGTAATAATGTGATGGAGGACAATTTGAAATGATCTGCACTAAAAGTCTACTTTTAAAAGGGGTCAACGTGGTGACCTTTACTCACTAGGGGCTGTAGATACACAATATGCCTCTTTCTGCTTGAGCGAGACTTTCTGCGTTTTAAAATGAAACGTCAATGAAGAGTCGTCTGCTCGTCTCACACACCTCAAGCTTGTTTCTCATTTTCCCTCACAATAGAAATCAATGCAAAAGTCATTCACATATTCATTTCCAAAATGCAGTCCCGCTGTTTCAACCTATTTGAGAATTGGCTGACAAATGATTCCTTTTCACATTATTACTTTGAGTATGTAACAGCCAGTGGGATCCAGTTTTGGACACTTTCCCCTCAGTTAATAGTCCTACCTTATGATCATCAATCTTTGCTGACAGATAATATTGATTGGAGGCCAGATTAAATCAGAGTTATTCCACCGCTGTGGGTATTACAGAGTGCAGCTATTATATTGAAATGATTCTTGATTTACTATCACCAAAACGCTCTGCAGAGATATACAGCTCTCGTAGTCTGTGGTTTTACCCAAAAGGAACTTAAACCCAAAAGACTGATGGAAATAGAAACGTATTTCATAAAATGGCTCATTTATGCTAATTAGTGGTGCTTGCAAGGACTTGCTATTTCTCATACTTAGGTTCGAACAGACCCCAAATCTCATGTATTAAACTTTGGCACCTATAGACATTAATGATAGCTCAGATTGTGCGATTTGTTGAGGAGAGGTGTGCTACTGTTTTTCAATTTTTCAGATGTTTGCTTCGAAGGCTATAAAATGGTCTCATAGACCCACATTAGACTAGTCTGGTTATTTTGACTTGGGCCAGTAAGCAACAACCTACCCACCTTGAACACCCCAGCAACCACATAGCAACAACCTTTACATGTTGGAAATCATTACAACCATTAGATCTTGGAAATATTGTATTAAATCTCATTCTGAGATATAAACTCGCAATTCATTTTTTGAGTTTATATCTCGCAATTTTGAATTTCCGACACGCAATTGCAAATTATAACATCAGAACTGCCAGAAATAAATTTTTGTTAGTTATAAAGTCAGAATTTTGTGAGATAAACTCAAAATTGCAGGTTTTTAAAAGATAACTGCAACTTTTTAATCTCAAAATTCTTTCTTGTTTTCACAGAATTGCGAGATACTCGCAATTGCAAGTTATAAAGTCAGAATTTGCAGTTGCGAGAAATAATCAGAATTGCGAGTTTATACCTAAGAATGAGTTTTATTTCTCAGAATGGAGAGTTTCTTGTAATTCTGATTTAACTTTTTTTTTTCGCATGGCGGAAACAAGCCTCCAAAAAAAAGATGTTTTTGTTCATTTGTTATTGCAGTGCAAACCCACTGTGCTGTGATATTACTCACTCCAAATGCTCCTTAATTTCATATTGCAAAATGTTCACTGAACTTGTGATGGTATTTGCAGAATATGAAGTTGATTTATGGCGGAAACTCGAATGGGAATATGAAATTGACCCTGTTTAAACTATGCTAATATACAGTTATAAAAAGGGAATGCTGGAACTGCGTCTTCTCCTGCCAAAGCTGTTTTTGGAAATAGCTCCTCTGTGACCTAACATGTAGCTGATGAAATCTTGCCCATAAGGCAGCAAGAGCGTACCGCCTCTGACTTTGTTCTGGGGAGACAGGTGCTGTTCAACTGCTCATGACAACAAGTGTTTGCATGACTCATGCAGTCTTCCTGACAAATGCCCTCCGAGCATTGAGAGGAAGACAGGAGTAGGGAGAGAACTAGAAAGGCGCTTTTGCATTCACACGTTCACGAAACGTTGTTCACTTCCTGTTGGATCTGAAACCGTATTTCAGAAATTTAACTGAAACCGACAACTGAATGAAAAGGGCATAAGTTTACTTCCCAGCTGTGCCCCCCTGAGTGGATATGAAGTAAGGTGCCATTAAGTGCCAACAAACCCTTAAAAACAGGTGCACATGTATTAAAAAGTTAAATTGAGGTTATGACCACTTTCCCCTCTAAGAGACTGATGCCAGTGTACATAGATGATGTGATAAATGAGTCAGACGTGAGTCTCTTTACCACAACACATGTGGCACTGCAGCTGATATTCACGTCACCTTTTGCTTTAGGTCACTCGTTTTATTATGGTGGTTCTCCTCCTTTGTAATTCCAAAGTCCTCAATTTTCAATATTCTAAGGCTCCTCTGCACTGTTTAATGACACAGACTAAGGCCGTCAATACTCCTAAATAATTAATAGTGATTTAAACTCAAGATTTTTGTTACTGTGGACATTCTTTAGTCAATGGCAAATAGAGGCTCCACGGTAAAGAAAAGGGAAAATATAGTTTAAAACATGTCAAATTCTTGTTGTCATGTAATATTTTGTTCAGGTTAATTTATTAATGATTTAGGTTGGAAAATGTCATTATATATTACAGATATATACACATTTTAATCATTATTTTCAAAAAAGTTCTAAACTATTTGAGAGTAAAAACATTCATTCATTTGTTAATTTATAATATTATTTTATTATTATTATTTTAACCTCCTAAAACGAACAAACGTGTCCTTGCCTTTTCATAATTCATGATTTTTTTTGATGATCAACTTGACACATGGCTATGAAGTACTTCAGGGGTCCTTTTATGATGTCATTTCCTGTTTATTATTTTTTTCTGCATGTAGGTTTGACCACATGAATTTGATTTGGCAAAACTTTTTTTTTTTTTTTTTTTTTTTTTGGCAAACTTTTTTTTTTTCAAAAATTGAGGAAGGATATGATGTAATTTCCGGTTTATTCTAGTTTCTGCATCTAGGTTTCACCACATGAATTTGATTTTGCAAACAATATTTTTTTTTTATTTTCAAAATATTAGTAAGCAGTGAAACATTTTAAAAATAGATCTGTTGCTTTAGATTTACTGTAACGCCAATACTTTACATGCACAGAACAAGATTTGCATTAGTCTGGAAAGGAAGAGTGACGTGATGAGGATGATGAGGGTGATTTTGATGGCTCTGCAGAGGCTGATATCATCAGAGCTCTTTGCTGAGTGCTCAGCATTACATCATCGGGCCCTTCGGCAGCTCGACTTACAGCATAAGGAGCGCTTTGCAGGAGGCAGCTTCTGTAACTTAGTCCGCTTTGAGGTAACATGAGAAAAAGCCCCAGTGTCCAAATATGAGTGGGTTCATACAAAGGTGAGCTCTGCATCCCCAGCCTGGGAAGCTTTGTAATGTAAGTCACTCATCACCAGCAGTGTAAGAAACCAAATCCATTATCCACACGAACAAATCATCAGACATTTCAAGGATCCCCACTAAAGGCATTCTAAAGTGACTCGGTGCAGGCGTATATGGAAAAGATTTTCTCAGCTTAGAAGACAAATAATATAGTGTTGAGTAAAAGCTAGTCAGAGTCAATGCTTTTCTCAGTTCTTAAATAAAGCAGCAAGCTAAGAGAGTCTGTGTGTAACATGAACACCCCAAAAAACTTTTTTTAAAAGATGGCAGGAACATAATTTTTTTAAAATGAGTTTAAATATTCATTTATATCAATAAAATAAACAATTCTTTCCTAAGGATATAGTTAATTTAGTCTAACTTTAGACCGTTTATGGTCAACAAATGTGTCAAACATGCAAACAAAATGTTATTTTTGTATTTTTTACACATCAAATAATTTTGTGGGAGAAACAAACAAAAATAAACAAATGTACAAAACTGTTTAAACAGGTCTTTAAAAAATAAACATGTTTTAGAAAACAAAACAAAACATTTGCAATGCAAAACTTTTTTTGCAAGCACTTCAAAGGGTTTCGTTTGAGAAACAAGCAAAAAAAGAAAAATGAACCTGTTTTGGAGAACAAAACAAAACATTTGAGCAAATTCCTTTGATATATTGCAAAAGCAAATTCCTTTGATACATTTACAAAGTAATAATAAAGTTTTTGGGCACAACAAAGAATAAGTTATATAGTTAATTAGTTTATGAATTGTTTGTAGTTAGCTGCCTTGTTAAAGCAGAACTCAACCGATATACAGTCCAAAGTGTGCATGCAGTATATTAATAATAATAATTTGTTACATTTATATAGTGCTTTTCAAGGGACTCAAATCGCTTTACATACAAGGGGGGAATCTCCTCAACCACCACCAGTGTGCAGCATCCACCTGGATGATGTGACGGCAGCCATATTGCGCCAGAACACCCACCACACACCAGCTTACTGGTGGAGAGGAGACAGAGTGATGAAGCCAATCAGTGTATGGGGATGATTAGGAGGCCATGATGGTCAGAGGCCAATGGGCAAATTTGGCCAGGATGCCGGGGTAACACCCCTACTCTTTTTCAGAGGACATCCTGGGATTTTTAATGAACACAGAGAGTCAGGACCTCAGTGTAACGTCTCATCCAAAGGACAGTGCTTTTTACAGTATAGTGTCCCCGTCACTATACTGGGGCGTTAGGACCCACACAGACCACAGGGTGAGCACCCCCTGCTGGCCTCACTAACACCTCTTCGAGCAGCAACCTAGTTTTCCCAGGAGGTCTCCCATCCAGGTACTGACCAGGCTCAACCCTGCTTAGCTTCAGTGGGCAACCGGTCTTGGGCTACAGAGTGATATGGCTTGCTGTTTTACAGTGGCTTGTAATGGCTTATCTAATTTAGAGCTGCAACTGCTGTACTGTATATACTGTACTATATATAAAACAAACAACATAAGAATCTTCAAGTGGCAGTGCAATAGCTACATGGTTCCTGTTTAGGTTTGTGAGGCCAGTGTGTCCAGAGATGATTGGGTGACCATGGCTCATGAAGATAAATGGGAGGATGATGTAATTCCATGCGGCAGGAGTAGATGGGTGACATACTCAGCGATCTGCAGTTTGCTCTGGTTAGCCAGCACTGACATGATAATGATGACAAAAGCTTTACCAGTAAACATCGCTGGGCCAGAGTTGCTCAGAGACTCTTTATGGTGCAGTGAAATTGAAAGATGAAGCATCTCTGTCACTGGCTGTTCGCATATCACCAGACATAACCAGAGGAATATGACAACAGCGACACTGTTGAGTCACACTGTTTGTCAATAAGTGCATCTGTCACAGTAATGCAAGCCTGCAAATCACCGGCATAAGTGCCTAAGACAATGTGTTTCACATCTGTCAACTAGGACAAGGTTTTTCCCCCTCCTTTTTTTTCCAGAAATATTAAAGTCGTGATGAAACAAATATTGACTCTTTTTAAAAAAAAAAAAAAATTATTATTGAATAAAAATGTAAGGCAGGGACTAGGTTCTATGTATTGATCGCTGAATGGATGTTGGGATGTGGGTGAGCTTGCAGAGGTGGAGAATTTTTGGAATAAGGGTGCAATTAGGTCAAAAACGTGCATTTAGATATTATTTACATTTTTTTTTAAACAATGATTTTATTGGAATTAAAGGTAAATATTAAATATCCTGCTGGCTGATATAGCAATGGTCTTGACTTTGTACTGATACCTAAGTTTTCAAATATTTTCTGAGGCCACAGTAAAATACAACATTTTACTCTCATTTTCTGTCTTTAAATAGAGAATTAAATATACATTTTATTTGTTAATTTGTGTTTTACTATGTTGTTTGGCGCCAGAGCAAATACATTCACTGATTTAAAGAGCACTTTCCAGGAAAGAACATTATTCAATAATCATGAGCAGTTTGGCGACCTCCTTGAAAGGCACAATCCTGTTTTTGTAAGTCCTGCCCATTCTCTAAAGCATTCTGTCCTTTTGTGAAGAGCGATGCCAGGAGCAGCAGCTGGAAAAACACAGCCGACCGAGGGCTTAAAGAGCCACACTGTTAACCACAACTCTCTTGCAAGCTGGCATGCAAATGTAGCCCTTAAGTAGATTTCATACATTGTCCCTTGCACCATATAGAAATCCACACTGATGCAGATGCACATCCGCATTGGAAATGCTATAATGATCTCATGTGGGTTGACTGGCATGCCTTGTGTTGTTTGCCAAACAGAAGCAGCGCCTTGTCCTGCGCATGAAATCAGATCTCAGACATGAGGTCACGCTTTCAAGTGTCCCTTTCGTCTGCTGCATCATTGTGCGGAAAATGCCATTATACAATGAAAGAAGATTAAGAATGGAATGAAAAAGAGAAAAGGAATAGAAAACAGAGGGCCGAGGTCGCTAAACAGTTGCACTGCATTTGCTGACAATATTTCAGTGCAAAACCCTGCGTCTTATTCAATAACTATCCACAATCTCATTTAACTAAGCGTTAAATGCTCTGAAATAGCACTGAGTTGTATTTAAATGATGGCGTTGTCATTATTTTCAGTGTAAACATGCCTCCTTTCTATGTAAATTAGGTTCATTATAGGTGTAATAAAATCTAAAAATTTCAAAATATAAAAAGCAGGTGGGAAATGTTTGTGTATATTTTCTATTGATCATGACAGCAGTGATTTATTTAATGATGATCAAATGATGTAGAACAGCATTATAACCAGGCATGCAACCAAATATGTGGTGTTATTTAGTATACATTCAATATCTTTATACTGTAGGTATACTAGATTGTCGCTGTCTGCTGCTTTTCCACAATTTAGTGCTCAGATTTAGCCTGAGACTTACACTGATTGTTTAATGCAAACTGTTGTTCAGCCAGATTTTAGGTGTGGTTTTTCAATCCAAGTGGCGTATTGGTATTAATTTGTTATTTTTTTCCTAAAATGTGTAATATTGCGCACAAAAGCAAGCATGACGGTTCTCCATTAAATGTAACCGCCATGGAGGAATAAGCAGAATGTATCAAAACGCACATATGAGATTGCATGAATTCACAACCAATTCACCAAACTGTAAAATAGCCATGAGAGTGAGTTGGTGGCTTTGCACTGTTACCTGGTTTACATAGTTCTTTTAGTGACATTAATGCAAAAATGTAGAAGCTTATTTCTAACTAGTGAAACTTAGTATCTCTCAGCGCTTAATTTGCCTAACTTAGTTTTTCCTCATATGTGTATATCTCACAGTATGAGTTCAATTTCTTGTTATACGTTACACATCTAACAAATCTCAATTACCAGTTTGTTTTTTTTTTTTTTACTCTAAAATAAAAGTGGTTACTGAAGGAAACAACACAAACAGTGCATGTTAATTAACAGTTCTATCAGTGGGAAGAATTTATCTTTAATGAACTAAAAAAAAAAACCTTAATTACTGATTATCTCTTATGAATAGTTCACCCACAAAATGTAACTTTAACCATCAAAGATTAGTTTGTTTCTTCATTTGGAGAAATTTAGTTCTAGCTTATAAAAACATTAAGTAATCCACACGACTCCAGTCCAATGTAAAGTGAAAATCTGCATGTTTGTAAGAAACAAATCTACCATTAAGTTGTTTTAACTTTAAACAGTCACTTCTGGTTAAAATATAAGTCCATAAAAAAGCTTCCTTTAGTAAAATAGTCCATCTTTGGTTGTCCTCTCACAACAAGATCCACTGACATATGTTTTGTTTTGGACTGTTTGTTTGGACTGCTATCTATGTTTCTCTCCTGATACAAGGGAGATGTATTTTTCACTGTAGAAAGCAATATTATGGATGGAGGACTCAATTTTAGCCAGTTTGAAGTTAAAAGCGCCTTAATGATGGATTTGTTTCTTACAAACACACAGCTTTTCGCTTCACAAGTGTTAATTGATGGACTGAAGTCATGTAAATTACTTGTGGATTATTGTGATATTTTTATCAGCTGTTTGAACTCTCAGTTGAACGATCCATCAGTGAGTAAGTGATGCTAAACTTCTCTAAATCTAATAAACGCATCTACATTTTGGATGGCCTGAGTGTGAGTAAATTCTCAGCAAATTTCCATTTTTGGGTGAGCTATTCCTTTAAGGTGCCTTAAAAAAATAATCTGCTTTCGGGTCCATGACTTTAATCGATAAACCTAATGATAAAACCTCCTAACAGATGTGTGAACTTTGGGGTCCATTTGGAATGAGGATTTTTCTTAGCCTGGTGACTTTGATTAAACTGTGTTAATTATTTGCTCCACATATTTGTTGTGATGAATGATGCACTTGCCCGTGCCTGACTTTGTTTTGATAACACGAGACACGTGAATGTCAGAGTGGAGGGCACAGCCTCAAGGTGAGTCTGTGGAAGTGCGGCAGTCTCGCAGACCCCAGACTCGAGTGCCGAGCTCCTGTCTGATGACATCATCGCCTGGTCTAGGTAGCCCAGCCAAGGATGCGGTCGATTCAATAGGCTGTCGTCTGTTGCTGTGGGAAGGACTCTGCCAATCCCATTTTTCCCTCAGCAGCCCTCCCTTAATGTATACATCACGGATTCCATGAGTGATCTTTTTCTCAGTATCCATAGCTCTCTCCAACGACAATTATGCCATCACTCATAGAAAGCTGCGCTCCTGAGAGGCTTTGTGCATGCTGTTTATGTAGTTCTAAACCTATGAGCAGGAATTTAAAGTTACCCTTGAGTTGATATTGTGTGTTATTTGACCAGGCTTGTCTGAGCCATCACAAACTTTAAAGTTTCGGGTATTATTATTATTTTTATTATTTTTTAACATTATTTTTAACATTTCTGAAAGAAATGTTATGCTTACCAGGGCTGCATTCATTTGTTGATTAAAACAACAACAAAAAATATTATTATTATTGAAATATTTTTAATACTTTTTTTGTAAATCTGTATTTAAAAAATTGAATATAATGTTATTTATTCCTGTGATGGCAAAGCTGAATTTTCAGCAGCCTTTTCTCCAGTCTTCAGTGTTACATGATCCTTCAGAAATCAGTCTTATATGCTGATTTGGCAATCAATAACCTTTTTTATGTTCTTGTATTATCAGTATTATCAGTGCTGTTTAATATGCGATCTTACTGAATGGTAGTGTAGTGTAAAGGTATTATTTTTCACTCAAACCATATATTTATTTATTTATTTGTTTGTTTATCTGTCTATCCGTCCTTCCCAAATATTGTCATTATTTACTCACCCTAATGTTATTAACATAATTTTTTTAACATATCCTTCTGTGGAACACAAAATGAAACATTTGTAAAGAATACTTTCATTTAACTGCTAAGAAAAAAAAAAAAGTTAAACCTCACTAAAACTGGTTTGCTGGTCTTTTCCGACTGTTGACTGTAGGGCTGTGCAATTAAATCGAATTCGATTATCATGCGCATCTTGTCAGTAAAGCCAGGTCAGTGATTGGCAGTAAATCGCCATCACCTACTTTCAAATGGAGCGGGAATTACTACACAGAGCCGTAGTTCATTGACAAGATAGGCAATATCACGTTCATATCGCAGACGAATCGCCTTCGATTATGAACACGAAATTGCCTAGCTTGTCAGTGAATTATGCTTCTGTGTAGTAATTTCTGCTCCATTTGAAAGCAGGTGATGGCGATTTACTATTTGGTGAGTAAATATGAGAATTTTCATATATGGCTGAACTATTTCTTTAAAATAATTCTCAATGCTTGAAGGAACCAGAGAAAACGCTTCTTTTTTTTCCATGTCCACAGTTGTCTGAACATATTGTTGAGAAAAACAACCGATAGGTGTAAAACTGCTGACTCCACTGGCTTGCTCTGCGTCCAGCTCTTACCGCACATGCACAATGCATGAAGAAGCCATACAATAAATCCAGGACCGTTTGGCTCGATCGACATCTGGATAGGAGCTGGATATCCGTACCTGTCTTTGGATGTCTTTCTCTCAATAGAGCGGTCCCTAGGTACATTCACAAAACCTGTGAATGGACAAGGGGCTCTTGCTCAGAGGAATAGCAAAAGATGAGGGGTTTAAAAGGTCAGAGGTGTGAGGTTTTCTTCTGTTAAAGCTACACAGGATGTGTCTAAGCTCTGTCAGTAAATGACAGCTGAAAGGTAGCATGCTGAAACAAAGGCCTTCCCTGACAGCACAGTCTGTGGATCAATGCTCGGAGAGATTAAAAACACTGTGTTTCAGGAATACAGAGGGCAAGTGCAAAACACAGAAAGGAATGGTTGTAGAGCTGGGCACCATGACATGTTAACTGATCCATCTAGAGGGCATCTTTCATAACATCTTCAACCTCTCACTCCGACATCCCGTGTGCACCCTCAGAGCCACTATTATAGGTAGACCCTGTTTCCGAAACATCTGTCTGCTTGACAAATGAAGCAAGATAACTGTCAATTAAGATGAAATTCCATCTGCGGAGCTGAACAAGCAGGACACATTCAGAAACGCTCCCATCATTGGACTGACCCCAGATCAGTTTCTGTTCAGTAATGAGATGATCTGCAAACTGTTCCAGACTCTGGCAATGCATCAACCAGCCCGTATTTTAGAATAATGCCTCAGAACCCTCTGAAATGATTAATTGTAATTAATTAGATTAGAGTAGCATTATGTGCCATCTAATTTATCATATTTGCTTTATTCATCTCTCATCATCAAAATGTTGCCAGCAGCAGCATTTTGCAGCAAACTGCCGAATCAGCATCCCTGTGTTTGTGCATCCTAACTCATTTCAATGACAGTAACAGACAGTTAATGTATTGGAATTTACTGGCTCTGTTAAGCGATGAATGCCTCCTAGTTTAAATTACTGCTTGTTTGTTATTTTACATTTTGATTTTGGTCATAAAACTGAAGTGAGTACTTTATTTGAGTCTGTAGCAAACATGGTGGCAGGAATTATAAGCTAATAGAGAAATTTCACGCAGTATAAATTAATAAAATTAATCACTAATTAATTCAACTACAAAAAATTAATAAATGCTGTTCTTTTGACTTATGACCATTGGAAAAAGCCTGACAAAAATGTAACATGGTTTTCAATATATTAAGCAGCACAACTGTTTTCCACATTGATTATAAAAATTGTAATAACAAGCCATGATGAACATAAGCGACTTTTCAAGAATACATAAATATAAAGAATTGCTAAAATATTTGCTTTTTTGAACGTGTTTCTCATTTACTTTTATGCCAAAGCAAATGTGTATAACTTTTTTTATAATCAGGTTGATTTTATTTTGATTCTTGATATTTTGAAAGTGTGACTGGCACTAGTTCCTCAGGTGGTCTAACCAATAAATGTTCATGTTTCTGAACACGGCATATTCATCTGTACTCAAAAATTGCATAACATTAACAGCTGGTTCAGGGAAGGAAATATTATGGGCTGTAATTAAATTTGAAATGAAGTGATATTTCATCTAGTGTCATTAATAAAAAGGGGCTTTCTCAGATAAGAAATTTATTTCTGGCAATATAGGAAGAAAATTAAGATCTGCAGAATGTTGAAGATGAGGGAAGAGCTTTGGAGCCGATCCCTTGGATTGGTCTTCATTTGCAATTTTAATAAAGCGTGAGGCTTTGAGGGTCTTCACTTTGGACTAAATATAATCAACGCTGCCTTAGAACAAGCTTATGAAATTATAAGACTTCCTATTCCTCCCTGTAAGCCTTTGCTGTATTGCTACATTCAAGATGAAAGATGAAAATGTGTTTTAATGTTCAGCGCTGTGGATGTGCAATGATTGCCTATCTGAACCTCGTGCACTTTAGAGGTGCTCTGAAAAGTGCGTGATCTCCAGATTGAGGGCAGCAGCCAGTTTGTCCGGTGACGGTTAAGAACACGGTAATGAAAATGTGCTCTTGCCCAGAATCATGGCCCTGAAAGCTGATGTGGACTTTGATGGAGATCCTTCCTCTGGGTCTAATGAAAAGCAGAGATGGTTCTGTCTCATACAGGATTACAATTAGTCCTTCAGACCACTAGGAAATCTGTACTCGCTGCAAGAAAAAATAGGATAAATAAATACCTTTTTCACCGCGACATGGATAAAATGCCACCATAGTCACCTGACCTTAACTTTGATCAGTTATTTTCAGGGTAACCGGATTTCCCTGATTTTATTAAAAGGTCATTTTGCACCTTGAGGCCTCCAGCTTTACGGGGGATCAATGATTTAATCACGTTAGTGGTGAGCCTATTGGCTTGAAAGTCTTTTTTGTGATATTCTCTTACTGTTTTAATGAGTTTTGCTTGAGATTAAACCGCATGGGAATAGGAAGGATTATCCAAATGCTCTTATATATATAAAAAAAAAAATCAATTTTTAGGAACCATTTTTAATTTCTAAGATTCTTAGCACTTCTGAAACTTCTAACCCAGGCTTTTTGTAAAAACATACCTGTTGCGACATATCTGCAACACTGACAAAATAACATGCCCAATGAGTGGAGCTAAAAATCATGTTCAGTTCGAAACCAATCTGAATCTGACAAATTTATTATGATTTTATCACATTGGTTGTTGTACTGTATGTATTGTGGCAGTTCAGAAATGAAATGTCCATTGAATGGTGCTAAAAGGGATAGTTCACCCCAAAAATAAAATTCTGTCATTAATTACTCTACCTCATGTTGTTTCAAACCTTTGTTCCTCTTCAGAATACAAATTAAGATATGTTTGATGAAATCCAAAAGCTTTCTGACCCTGCATAGACAGCAACACAATACCAGAAAGGTAGCACGGACATTGTTAAAATAGTCCATGTGACATCAGTGGTTCAACCTTAATTTTATGAAGCAAAGAAAACAAAAATAACGTCTTTTGATGAATGACAAAAATACCTTCATTTGTGTTCTAAAGATGAACAAAGGTCTTACAAAATAATGTACCTACACTAAAACCTACCCTAAACCTAATTTAGTGTTAACAAAATGCATTGAGTGGAAAACGCATTTGTTGAAGCGACCATGCCATTATACTGTAGCTTGCTTCTACAAGTCTTGAGCTCTTTAAGTGTTATAAGTGTTGTGTTTTACAGGACTGGTGCAACGCTGTACCAGGTGAGCTACTGAGCAAGTTTACCATGTCAGAAAACCCATACATATGTGATGAAAATGTCAAAATAACATTATGTAGTGGAGTTGCACAAAATAAGTCCTTATTTATTGATAATCTGCCCATGTAATCATAATTTATGAAAAGGAATAAAAGCTGTTGGTGTTTTACTGCCACTTGTTTCATTTCAGCTGGAAGTTGCAGTGAATTACGTAGGTGTGTTTTGCATAAAATGTAGATAGAGACAAAATTTCCCAACTTCGTGCCTGACAACAAAAACAACTAGGGTAGTTATTACTCTGGTTTTTAAGAGCCAATGAAATGACAGGCTGGTTAAGACAAACTAGCTCAGTCCAGTTGTTTGAACTGTGCTGGCAAATTAGCAACAGTAGTGTGTGTTTATATGTGCTGTAGAGTGCAGTAAACATGGTGCCAATTACAGTCCTGCTGGTAATTGTATGTCTGATGAACAGCATGTTGTACTAGTTTAACAGTTGTTTGTTAGAGTAATTAATCACTTGTTTGCTTACCTGTGAACTGATTTCTGCAGATAATCCCAAAGAGCTCCATTTGAGGTGTTTTAAGATATTTTAAAGGAATAAACCAATTTTATCTCTCAAGTCTGTAATTAAGTCTCTCTTCCCAAAACAATCTGTATGGACAGTGACATATCCCTATCTTCTAATGGCTTGAGTGATGCACCTGCACCTCAAAAACAACACAGATGACCTTGCAGATGCACAAAGGTAGACTGGAATTCAGCCATCCATCCTTCCAGAAGCTCCTGCTCTTACCCATACTCCATTTTCCTTCATAACAAGGCCTCTGTTGGCAACTGGGACCTGGCATTGGCCAGCGTGTATGTGGCTGCGCTATCACCTGAGAAGGGCCTTGTGAGCGGACACGCTGAGGAACCAGTAAATAAACACATTAAAGTGTAGTGGGGACACAGCTGCAGCCATAAAGCGAGAAGCTTCTCTCGCATGATCCCTCACTATAATGGCCTTCTGAAGGACCTGGGAGGTTAATTATGGATTTGAGACTTGCGCCCAAATACTTTGGCAGAGATTCTCCCCGTCCGCCACACTCCCTGTACAGCCTCCTCAATTATGTGGCTGTGGATGGAAAGAGGCATTTACTCACACATGAACTCTATGAATACCAATGACTCTGTTTTGCCAAACGCAATTAGAGCCGACAATGGCTCCATAATCTGACGCGTACTGCTATAAACACATATTTGCTTTTTAAATCGAGTTGATTTCACCTTAGCAGTTTGGAGGTTTGGTCTTGCTTCATTATAATAAAAGTGTCCACTTCTGAGGAGTAATTTCCAACCAATATAATTGTTTTGTTCAAGAGGAAGCGATTGTTGGAGATTTTATCTGGAAATCGAGACTCCCTCTGCTGCTATTCTCTATATAACGTTGTCTTGTTTTTTCATGCTTACCACGTTTCCTCAATATATTTTCTTGTGGTGCCCTCCGGCTATAGAAAGAAAGCTTTTATGAGCTCACCTGCTGTCTATGAGTGTGGCTACCATCTGACTAAGGTCTGACTGACTGACTGACTGGCTGGACACAATGTAAATAATTGCTGAGTTTGTCTGCCCATTTCTTTGCACATGTGAGGTTATTGGAAGGTTAGCCTATGGCGCTGATGCAAGTTGAGTCATGAGGTCTTGGACTTACTATTCTAGGCATAGACTGTTCAGAATAGTACAGTATACTACTAAACTACTCAAAGTGTTTTTGTGGTATGAACTACTACATTTACCAAAATATCTCAGCTTCACCACCAGTTGTCAGTGTGACAAACTGAATTTTTAGTGAGGTTAACTGGAATTAATGCAACCTAGTCTCATGGCATTTACGTACCTGGGTGCACTTTTTAGCGAGACACGAAATACGTACCAATAACTACATATTACTGCAGTTTCAGTTTCCTAAAGAAACAAACACTAGAGGCAGTAAAACTCCGACACCTTTGACTCCTTTTCACACAAATTTACAGAGTTTTGATTAATAAAGCGTATTTTTTCGCACAGTTACTTTAAGAATATCATGTTACGACTTCAAAACAATATTAATATGCTGGGAGATTTGAAAACTGATGCTTTTGAATGTTAGCATTGCACATATCCAGCCTCGTTTCTATGGGTTTTCATAGAGAGCCTGTTATTGTTATTAGCATGTGTTTTTGTTTTTGGTAATATTTTTTGTAATAATAAAAAATAGTGGGTTGCATTAAGTTTACAGTATGCAGTATATGAATATTTCATTCCAAACATGGCCATAAATTTGAAATTTACAAACAATGAATATCCGAACACTTCACTACTTTTAAGATTCACTTTCATTTTTGTTTCCATATGTAGCTACATCTGCATTTCAGCCTATCAAATTTTCGTTCAAATACTTTTTTGTCTAAAATAGCTGCATAAAGTAAACATGATTAAACATGCATTTACTTGTTTGCAACTTTGCAGCGTCTCAAAGGACCTCAAAACAAACCTTATGCTTTCCTGCTAGCCATCCTTTATCCATAATTAAGAATTGCCCGTCAAAGCTGGTGGCGACTCCTTTACGCAAATATGTATTTGTCGTTCAACATGAAATATTTGCTTTAAGCTGAGATGCTATTCATTTATTCCTTATGACTCGCCCTTTGGCTGCCATAATGACACATGCCATTAATTGTAATTGAATAGAAAGGAGAAGACAGGGAAGGCAAGCTGTGCCAATCTAATTACACTGCTTTCTTTTTTTGCTCCACTTCAAAATAAACTATTGATATCAGTTATTAGATTAAGCGAACTGCTTGGTGACTTCGCACAGCTGTAGGCAGTGTACATATGGATATCCTATTGATCTGATTTACATAAGTTTTCTATTAGTTCACAGAGTGCACTCAGCATATTGAACAACAGACCTTAGAGAAATGCAGATATGTATGGAATACTTGCTATTGACCTACCACTGGGGGGAAAAAAGGATTAAGATTGCATTAGAATGTTGTGGCCATATTTTACCTCCTGATATTGACTAGATTTGATGGGATGTATTGAAAAATAAAATGTTGGGTCTTTTGTCATTGTGCTTTAAAAGGATAGGTCACCAAAAAAGAAAATTGCATCAATTACTCATCTTATGTTTTTGTTTTGTTGTAATTCTGTAATGACATGAGGGTGAATAAATGCTGTCATTTACTCAGCTATTTTTTTTATTTTATAATTTTATTTTATTTTCTGCAATGACATGAGGGTGAAGAATATTGTCATTTATTTAGTTTTTCGTCTTATTTATTGATGCTTTTCAATAATTGAGGGTGAGCTTTTTTTTTTTTTTTTTTATTAAAGTTTGCAATAACATAAGGATGAGTAAATAATGCCAGAATTTGCGTGCACTATTCCTTTATAAGAGAGCATTTGTTAAAATATAATGTTATGTTGTAACATTTGTGAAGCGTTATGTCATGAATGAACAACTCATAATGTACAAATGATCAATGCATCCGTTGTTGTGATGCAGCTGCCACACACACAGGCACAAACTCAGTCAGACACAAACTCATCCACCCGAACATGCTTGCCTGAGGGACCTTGGAGAAGAGATAGGTCTGAACTTGTCCTCCACTGGGGAGCAAATCAAATCCTGGTGCATTTTCATCAACTGTCATCGTCAGAAAGATATTTCTGCAGGGCCAGGCAGGAAATTAGGCTATTAAATTACAGCTTCTCACAGACCCTGTGTCATTCTCGCTTGCTGTCCTACAGCTGTTCCATCAAACTGACTCATTGGAACCATTTATCTTTTCCCAACTTAAACACCCTCTCAACCAAACTGTGTACGCTTCATTCTGTAAGTGCTGAGGGTGTTTCTCTATTTGTTTATCTTTTTCTGTGTCTCCTCTCGTCCTGTCAGTCTGTCTCTTTCTTTCTGTTTATATTTTAAGTATTTTTTACTTATATGTGCTCCCCTAAAATGCTGCAGCATTGTCCACCTAAGATGGCAGACAAATCAAGAAAAATGTTGACTGTATAAATACAATTGATGAATATCAACAATAATTGTTCAATCTGATGTAAAATTAAGATTTTTAACCAGTATTTCATTTCAAATACTCAAATTTATATTTCTTCTCATTAGGATATCACACAATTAGCTTAGCAACATGCTAACACCAAATTCAATGGTGCGTCAAGCTTTCCTGTGCATTTCTTCTGTGAAAGTGTTGTTTGTATGATCCACAAAGTTGCTGAGCCGTCCAACTCTGTTATTTGAGGATTCTTTTCAGTTAGGATGCTGTCTTAGAAACTTGCTCCCTATAGGCAGCAGGCAGCAAGGTAGCTGATTTGGTTTTGGAACAAAATGAGAACTTTGATTTCTTTCTCTCCCCTTTTACTTTTTCCTCTGAAACTTGTGCTGATGTCTGATTTTCAGAGGCAGAATCAATTTCTTCTGGGTCAGATGGGGTCAGTGGCTGGTCTGGAAGTGGAGCGAGTGAATTAATGATTATCATATGGCACATATGACAAGGCTCGCAAGCGCAGACTATCATCGACCCACTTATTGGGCCTCTGGTGTAGTTTCTGAAACCAAAGACGTGAAGGGAAAGAGATTGTGCAAACAAGTAATATTTGCAGGCTTCGTTTCATTCAGATTCTCAGGCGTTTAAGGTCTCTGTTCATAATGCGACTTTAAAATCTGGAATCTTTGTTTTTTGTAAACATGATGGCTTACAAAGCAGCCCCCTGGAATAAAATACAGCTCAGCAGTCATTCATATCATATAGCCAGCGTTTACTTACAGTTGACACTGTCAGGTTGTGAGGTATTGGCTGTGCTGTTTTTACCGCGGTACATGGCAGGCTGTCACTCATAGTGAGGCTTGCATGAGGGCTGCCGACTGCCTGCTTCTGGCCCATTGGAGTATGGAGATAAGGAGAAATAACAGTTTTCAGCTGTCTGCAAGACTGACATTACCATTAGAATTCAACCGTATTTATTATAAGTTATGGTGGACTTGTCAAAATCATTGAAAATCACCCAAACAGTACCTTGTGATACAGCCACACTCCTAGACTGCTTATTTACAAGTAGGACTGTCATTTACACACTGACTGGGTACCTTAAAAATACAACAATAAAATAAAACTAATTCTTAAAATTGTTTAACTTGTAATTTAATTTATTTGTAATTTAATTTAAGCTAATATTTTCATGGTGTTAATGCTGTTTTATTGGTACTGTATGTTGGAAATCTTCACAGCACGCTTTCTGTCAAATATTCTCAGATTCTCTGCTTTCCCATAACATCGGTTTTCTGTTTTCAGGCCACAAGATCTATAATGGACTTGCCCTCTAATTTTTAGATTTGAATGACATCCCTGGAAATTTTTCCAATTGTCGTGATCTCATTTCGGGCTTCTTTCATACTTGGTCACATAGACATAGGCGGAGGGGCAGCAAACCGGACTAATGAAAGAAGGGTGCACATTACACTGCGTTTTTACTCCAACTGATAAAACAGCTTTCCCATTCTCTTCTTCCAGCAAAACTCTCTTCTTATTCATCATCTGTCATTCCCACAGCTGGACCTGAACATCTCCAGCACCGTGGCAGAATGAAAGGGACATAGGATCTCATTATCCCAGAGTCTCTGCTAGCTTTACTGCAATTGATCATTATCCAAAGGGGCCATTTGGATAAAACTGATTGTGTTCTGAGTGCATAGTTAAGGAAAAAAGGTTTCTTTTGTGACTGCCGAAATAGAAAAACTTTGCTGATACTATTAGTCAGAACTGAACAGCGCTGCCCTGTCTGTCTCCTCAAAATACTTTACAAAGGTGTTTTTCTTCACTATTGCTTTTTGCCACAATAATACCATTTACATCCCACATAACATATGGGTATCCTATTGGAAATGGATACCCAGTTGAGTACACTTAGTTGATCTTAAATTTATCTTAAGAAGTACTAAAGAATAATTTTTAGTATATTAAGTACAAAATTAGTGTGCAAAAAAATTAGCGTGTATCTTGTCAGTGTCTGCACTTGCTTGGCCATTTTTTGTGATGAACAGGAAAGTGGGTCCAGCTGAATTCAAATAGTGATTCGTTAGATGGGTATAAAAAAAGGTTATTATACCGCGGCAGCCGTCGTGTAAAGCCCTCCTCGTGTGAAGACCGAAGAGTGTAAAGACCATCGACCATCAGTGTTTGGCTTAGTGTTATGTTAGAAGCATTATTATACTCATACCTTTTGTTGTTTTAATATTTTGAATTGTTTTTAGCTTATTTTTTTTGTTTTCATTTAAATGTTCAGTATTGAAATGTTGTATGCATTTGTCAATTTTATGTAATTTCTTTATTTTCTTAAATGTGTGTATATAGTATTTACAGAGTTTTGACTTTTAGTTTTAGTTAACATATTTTTTCTTATTTGTAAGTCGCTTTGGATACAAGCGTCTGTTAAATGACTACAAGTAAAGTAAGTAAAAGCAAAAATAGAGCACTTTAAGTACATTATGGAAGTGCACTTTTTTTCACCTGGGTATTTGAATCCAAAACCCAATACCGTTTTAGCATCAATGAAGTCAAATCGGCATAAAGGGTCAGGACTGCAATTTTTAAATTTGAAATAAGGCAACAATTATCAGTGAATACTGCTGTAAATTTGAGTATCATAGCTATCATAAGACTTAAAATAGAGTGCAGGAGTTGTATAAAATATCTTTTCATTTTATTTATTTTTATTTCAAGACCGTAGGAATCCTGGTCCTGGAAAGACAACAACAGCAACAAAAAGTTGATGGATTGAAGAAATATCTTGATTTGCAGTTATTTTTGCCTTATTTTAAATCATTTTAAGTCATCTTGACCCCTCCATTATGAACCACTGACACAGTCTGACTGAAAGTAGGAGCCTTAGTAGGTGACTTAACCAGGCATTTCTCACTTTTTACAAATTGTTGGATAAATTTAAAGATACATTTTCAGTGACTTCCATTGACACCACATGTAAGTCAATGATGCAGCTCAAGAACCCAACCATTTCAACAAACAACTGAAATTTCTCCACAATATCTCATTGAATGAGCAAGTGGTTTTCTCATTTTAACATTCATAGTTAAAGTCTTCTTTCTTTCTGTAGGGTAAGTGTTTGTTTCAAATGTTTCCTTATCCAGGCTATTTCAAACTCACAAAATGTAGTTAGAGGTGGCAGTCCAACTGATTAGTGATTTTCCAACCCCTTGGATGTTATCAGCTTCGCTCCGTCTCTATCAAATCACCATATCAATTAATCACGTGTAATTTTTCCTGAATATTTCCATGCCCAGACAGAAAAATAGAGTATATATATATGTAGACTCAGTGCTATAAAAGTACCTGGAGCAATAATTAACTCAGTAATAGTTTGTGCCCTATATCAATTCCAGACTGATTCCCTAATGTTCCATTAAATTCAAAGAGAATAATTGAATCATTTAATACCTCTGGAATGGAATAAGGTTAGAGCAGGACCATCCATACAGTAAATGATACGGCTAGACGATTCATGCTCCTGGTCGCTTGTTTGACTTTATAGTGAATGTGGAAATGATGATCTCGGCACACGGGAAAAAAGCAGTGAGTGGAACTAAGAGGAAGGAGAACTCAGGTGCACTCTCTCACACACACACACACACACACACACTTCCACATAAAACAAAACACATCCAACCAGGATCTGCATCCCTTCACATGGCGGAACAGGGCAGGACGCGTAGAGGTGAATGCTTCTGAGAGGCCAACGTTGGGCCCACTCTGGGGACATATAGTGGCATTTATACATGCTCAGCACATCTTCATCCCACAGGCGAGAATTTACAAATAGAATTAAAATGAATGCCTAAGCTTTAATTTTCTAATGCAGTGACCCGTTCTGCAGTGGTGTAATAGGAGGTCCCAGTGTGACAATTAGGATAAATCACTCCCAAACAGCATTTGCCACATATATTCATGCCTCATCAGTGAGTGAATTGACTTTCTCTGATGGAACTGAAGGACCATTGCTTGGCCGGCGTCTCGTCTCAGTATGTGCCTCAGGTCCATCATACAGAATTTAGAAGCCAGGGACACAGAGTTACTTCCTGATTTGGTCATATTACTGACTTCTACCTTGATTGATGAGTAAATCTCATGAAACGTGTCAAGAACATCTTCAGGTTATATTTCAGGCCAAAATGTTTGGTTTGAAGAAAATGAAGTCAAATTTTAGGATCGTTGGAATTTTATGGATTTTTATTTCAAGGAAGATTATGCAAATTTTCGTTATGCAGTACAATTATATATATATATATATATATATATATATATAATATGCTACCATATTGTGTTACAGCTATTATTTAACTATAAATCAGTAATTAAAACACTGAATTACAGTTAAAAATATCTAATGATAGTGAGAAACATAATTGAGAATAATGGAAATTAAACAACTCATTACAGATTGAAAATTTTGTGAGAAAATGTGGTGCCATGAAAAGACTATATGAAACAGAAAACCTCAGTGGTCTTAAACTGGCTTTTGTCTTTATACAAAATATTTCCCCTTTTCCTTTTGGGGTGAAATATGATTTGGACATGTTTTTGTGAGAGACCTATGTTATACCTTGTAAACATTAAGTATAAATAAAATGAAAAAAAAAAAAATTGAATAGTAACAGAATTAGTTTTTTTTGTAGCACTAGCATGTAAAAAATGGTATTGCAAACAAACCTTGACTCATTTAACTTTCATAAGTTTTTTTTAAACATTTTTTAAAAGTATGGTTAATTAACAATCCATTTCATGATTTGTATTCATTCTTCATAGAAAAGGCAGGCAAGCAAGTAACTACAGTACAGTTTACCCTTCCCTCCCATCCGTTCCTCAAACAAATCTAATACATATTCAAGGCCATGCTGTAGGTTACAGATCAATTTAGACAGGATGAGAGCTTATTTCTCCCTCCCCGAGTAAAATTGGTCCAACAGCTGCTGTAAATGAGTCCTAATTTGGAGAGTAATCTGCTGCTGTCATGCGGGAGCACTGCTGGGCATTAGTGTGACGGCTGAAGAAGACCCCCTGGATATTCACTGTTTACTCTCCATCTTATGTTGGGTAAGCTGTGGAATGATGATACCTCATAAACATACACACACGGACACAACCACCTACACACATAATATCCATTTATGTATATCCATTTGTTGCAAACAGTTTGTGTGAAACACAGTGGTGGACCTGTCTGTGACTTGTCCTCTACACTGTTGCTGGGGAAATTAAAATGGTACAGGTGTCCGAGGTAATCTGGTAATTGTATGTTAAATGTAGCCCTATTATCTTCAAGCTGTGCAAAGTGACATTTGGGTAAATGACAATTGAACATCGGTGTTCCCCGGTTCAATTTAAGACCTGTCCGGCGCTCATACACACACAGCTAAATAAGTAAAATGGCGTGTTGGTGTCCTTGGAAGGGTCAAACGATGGAGGATGGATAGCGAGCAGGGAGGGTTGCAGAAGGTTATGAGTGTCATCTTGCGATCAACTGCATGCTGTACTATTAAGCGAATGCTGTACATCAGGCCTTAGCATTCTTATTGGGTATAGCCAGTTATCACATCTTGCGCTTAAGCACCTGCTGAGTTCACAGAGAAAACGCCATCCCCCATGACCCCTCTGTGTCTCTGCTGGAGCCCTTGGATATAGAAAATGCAAATATGAATATTCATGCATTATACAAGGATAGAAACAGTAAGACATAAGAGGTGATTTGGATTCCAGTGGCTCTGTAGAAAAATGCTGTTATTTGCTACGGGAGGTAAATTGAACTTGATTTCTTCCTGATAAAAAGGCACCAAATGAGGCATCAAAGAAAGCTTAAGCAGACCCATTTTAATAGGCAGGTGCAATTTGATTTTAATTTATTTGAGTTGTAATGCATTATAGTTATTGTCCGTGAACAGGTATAAAGTATGAAGGCTACAAAAAGTGTTGGTTATAGTGAAGTCCATGCTTACCGTATTAAGTATTGAGAAACATTACAAAATTCTCCCTTTATATCACAAACCCACCTTATTTTCGTACTTTTTTTTTTTTCATGTTTGCTTTAAAATCTAGCCAAGTTCAGTTTTCAAGTCTGTTGGCAATATTAGACAAATTAGTCACAAAAAAATGTGTACGCCTGCCTGGGAGACCAGTTTAGGTTAACATAAAAATTGCTTAGACCAGCATCACAGCTTAGCCTACATGGTTTTAGCTATATATACACACGTTCAAAATTCGTATTTAACATGCTATTTAGTATGTAAACTGGAAAACAGCTCTTTTCAGGCTTCAGTGTACCAGTTTAGCTGCTAGCATGCTAGTTCTTGGCAAGTGTGTCAGCTTATCACCTCAGTGAATGTTTATAAGATGACTCCTCATTGAAGGACGATTCAGATTGCTATTATCCTGGCATTAAAATGAAATGAACATTAAATGTAGATTAAAATGTTGACAAGCAAAAATGGCTTTGCAGAAGTCTTGGACCGACATAACTCAGCAGCTATTGCTAGTGATTAACTCACATTGAAAGAACCCTACAAGGCAACTTCCTCAACTCCTGTCGAAAACCTGATGTTGTCTGAACTAGTGCTTATCTCTGTAATATCACTGTTTCTTGACATTATGCCACAAGTATGTGGATTATGACTGTCTGCCTCTGTATAACTGAAGTGATAATGGGCTTTAGCTGGAGGAGTTCGGTATGGCCCTCGGGGATGAATTTCCTAAACATCCAAACTCTCAGAACAACTCTTTGCTGTTTTTTCATGCTAATGAAGCCTCTTTATCTCAGTTTTATGTCAGACTGTGAAGTTTACGGAGGAGGCACATCAAGTTGTTGCTCGAATTTGCTAAGACACATTCATTTTTAGTACTAGCACTTAGAGCTTCTTGATTATTGTGAATTTAAGGCACTCAAAGAAACCATTTTAGTATGTGTATGTTTCTCCTGATTATTTAGGAAATTAGTATTGCCATGTGGTCAGAAGCAATTACTGATAATTTCTACACAGAAATTACATGTCCTCAGTTATGGACCTACAGTCCCACGCAGATATGCCACGCACACAGCACAATTATCATCTGTATTCTGGACACAGTGCCAAACTGAACCATCGATCCATATTTTCATCAACAATATGACACTTATTGCTATTTTGTGTGCTCTCACAACTTTCAAACATGTCTAATTTTACCGTGATTATAGCTTGCCAGGCAAAGGACACAGCCTAATGGGTTTGTTTGAATTGCTGTTGACATCTGTGCTTTGATAGGATGTTGATAGATTCATTGCAATCAACCCCAGAGAGAGATATGAAAATCTCAATTCCAGTCTTGGGTACGCAGTATAATTGTCACAGTTTTTTTCTGTGCTGTTCATGGGATAATGAAATTATTGGAGGATGCTATCAGCAACCCCATGAGGACAAGAGATGGTTAATAATGAGCCTTTTTGGCAAGTAAAATAACAAGCAAGCTAACAATCAATATCATCGTAATTTGTTTTTGTTTGACTTAATTTAATCTAATTGTATTTGCATCCAATGTTATTTGCTGCGTAGGCAACAGATTGAAATTGAAGACATTAGGTGCTTCAAAACCATTTCAGATGGCTTTGTGATCATCAAATTTTCCCGAAATCCCAGTGAGATCATTGGTAAAAGCCATGGCATACTGTGTGACAACAACAGCCTTTCTATGTTGGACTGTATATAAAAAAAAAAAAACAGCATAAAAAAGATTTTGGTCCCAAATGTCTCGTTGAAAGCTTGTAGAAGTCACACTTTGTGACTGTGACGTGAGGTCTGACACAAAGACAATTTTGAACTAGAACTAGATGTCTGCATGCTGATGGATTTAAAAAAAAAAATCCCACTCCTACGAGATTATGCCCCTTCCTATGCATATATTTTATCCCACTACACACAACTTTCACGTTTTGCCTAGTTTTACCAGTTTTAGTCAAACCTTTAAAGACAACATGAGATGCAGTTCTGAACCCATTTTACGTTTGCAGTGTGATGTGATTCTGAGTGAATACATTCAACATAGGATATTCAGTAAGGTGGTTGGAGGGGAGCATTTAAAATTGTGATGTTGGACAATACAGTAATTGTTTCAGAGGTGTAGAAACTTGCGGTAAGATATTCTTCAGTAATCACAATTAAATCCTTGAAAAAATACTTGCTTTAAGAAAACAAATAGAATCAGTTTTGACTACATGTTGACTTTAAAGCATTACATGAAAACTCAAATATTTTTATTTATTAAATTACCCTCATGAATGATTTATTTCTTTTCAAATATGGTACATCCTCTGCCATATATCATGTAAAATGTTGAATCTATTGTCCCTGATTACGAATAGCATTATCCCCTGAGTCCAAGACTGGTTGCCCACAAATCATGTTAAATGCTCTGAACCTCTATCACTCTCTCCACACTCACATGAGATGGAATTTTTCCATCAGTTTCCAATAAGCAAGGGGTAGTGTGAAAAGAATCTGGCCACTGATCAAAACCTTGCACCATGGCAGAGCCATGGTGAGAAAAATGAGAGGACGATGATCCTGCTGACTTCAGCAAGCCAGAACACGCACCCTCTGACCTGCAGGTCATTGGTCAGTGGACACAGTTGAAGACATGAAACCAAACCTGTCTGTGGCTCAATGGCCTTGAAAGCTAGTTGAGAGAATCCCTTTAAATGTTCCTCGCAATATGGTCTTTTACTACAGGATTTGTCCATGTGTTTGCCAGTGACGTCAGCTCTTTAAATTTTTAAGCTTTTGCAATGAATTCTCAGTTGTGTTTGAGAGCTTAATATGTGGATGATGCACCAGGTGTTCATAGCTTCCATGACTTCTAATGATTTCACAATATATTTACTCTGAAAGCAGTAAGGAGAGCAGAGCGAAGAGCTGAATTGCAAACTCAATCATAGCTTGCAAAGTGTCAGACTATAGAAAAGTCTCAGTGAATCATGGGCTGAAAGGCTATCACCCAAACCTCCAAGGTCCGCACCTGCCTCATTCCTCATCTAAGACCTGCCTGAGCACTGATCAGCCATGCACACAACATGAAGACCACTGGGAATGCTTTCAAACTTGGGCATAACAGTCCACTCGCCCTGTAACCAAGGATACATCCATCTTGAAACTTCAATAACCTGGGAGGGAAGCTAGGTTTTGAAATGCACAGGAAGTCATGCAAAACCTCTATTGTATGGTATGTTGTGGAAAAGTAGCATTGAATTTTTTTTATTTATTTATTTATTTTAAAATACAGACCTTTGACCTGAGCCCCAGTCGTGCTTAATGTAGAATTAAAGTCTGGGCAATTTTGTGAAAGGAGCAATTTACTTCATGATAACCTTTACAAGCTCAATTTAAAGATATCAAGGTTATCGCTTTCCGCATTTCATTCAAAACATCTTCCACAAACTATAAAATCATCACATTCACACCGTTCTTTCATTTCATCTCTTTGAAGTCAAACTGATGAGCACAACTTGAGTGAAAACATGGATAAATGGGAAAATGTTTGAGGAAATGAGCACTGAGGGACATTTGCAGGATTGCATCAAGTATTTGAATTATTCCAGTCTATTTTTATGGTAGTCAGTGTACATGACTTAAATGTTTAGGAGCATCAGACATTAGATACTGTCTGCATTTGTGAAACCAGTGCAACACAGTATGTCAGTATGACACTTTCTTTTCAACAAAATGTACTGTACAAGAAAGTGCACAATGTGTAAGAGATGATTGTCTCAAGTAGCTAAGAATAGAAGTTAAGTGCCAAGGTTGGACTTCAACAGTCTAGAACACCACCTTGTGAGCACAAAAATAGTGTAAAAGCTATTGTTAAGCTATAGTCAAGATGAGTCAATGAGTCTTTTACATTTGTAGTACAGTTAAATGGGTAGTTTGAGTCTCAGATCTCAATCCCAAACACTGTCTTTCCATTCATGGATTAAAATGCCTATTACTCACAAAAATCACAAGGTTTTTATAAGTTGTGTTTGCAGTGTTGAGATTCTAAACCTAAAGTCTACATGTTCCCTTTGTTAAAGGGACAGTTCACCTAAAGATGAAATGTATGTCACAATTAACTCATCCTCATGTCATTACAAACCCATAAGACTTTCATTCGTCAAAGATATTTTTAATGAAACCTGGAATATTCCACTGAAGGTCCATTGCACCAGAACTTTGCTTCAAAAAGTACATGAAGACATAGTAAAAATAAATACGTTTTTAGGTTTCATTAAAATATCTTAATTTGTGTTTGAAAGATGGACAAACGCTTTCAACAGGACGTTGATGGTCAAACTATCATCGAAAGATGGATGGTGAGTAATTGATGATATAATTTTCATTTTTGGGGACACTAACCCTTTAATTTATTTGGTTTCCTATAACCATTCAAGGAGTCTGCTGTGCCATTATTTAAACTTTATCGCTCACGGGGTTTGTTTACTTGCCTCTAGATTCCAAGTTAAAAAGAAAACAAACTATTGTTGCCCAGCGGTTTTCCCATCAGGCTACGTCTTTTTGTGTAAGTTGTTGTTGTTGAGAATCCATTGTGTTAGATAACATGAAAATGTGTTATAACGTAACATGAAACGAGTTTACATCCAAATGAAGTGGTAGCATTTTGGGTGTACTTGATGGACTATCTGGTAGATGTACTGTAGGTAGGTCAGCAAGAAATGAGTTGCCGAAGTTGTCCAATGACAGTAGAAGCTTCAGTCTGTAGGGGAAATACATGTTTACTCGTTCTGCAAGTGCAACAGAAGATGCACATCAAAACTTTTTTAGAGGATGAAAGAGTTTGTGGAGTTTTTGCAGCAACACTGATATGAATCAAATCAATCTGGTACAGTTTGCTCAATGTTTAGTGAAGTGTCCCTACTTTTTAAAAAAAAAAGCTGAAAAGAGAACAGACCTGAACTTTAGATGACTTTCAACAATGCAATGTTAAAAACCAGACAAGACCAATGAGATATGGTCACCCCAGCTTCAAAAAGGGCAGATAAATCTGAAATGTTAGTTCAGTCTGCAGACAAGCTGTTTACATCCTCTCCCAGCTTACTGAGGGACAGACCATTCTACCGTGGCAGAACTCAACAGATCACAGACCTAAAGTTGACTTTGGCTTACAAAATACCCAGCTGCTCACCAGCCACACAGCTTAGATTTCCAATAAGTTCCAGATCTTGACAACACGAGATGTCTTCACCAGAGAAATGCTATAATCTTTGTGAGGGAAGGATAGGAAAAGCAGAGAGTGGTTGTATAACAAAAACCCAATTTTCCAATTATTTCCCCATACCCGATTCTGAATAAAAATGGTTCCATTTAATAATTGATGTCCAGTGTCCTTCATCATCTTTCTCTGTTTAGGGCAGCGGTTGTATGCTGAGAAGCACTGAGACCTAATACTTATCCATTTCACAGAAATCCAAATTGAGTATTCAGAAATGTAGATACACAAGCCATTTACCAGAAAACCCAGACAGCCCATGCATCTGTCTGGAGCTGTCCTCTGAAATGTTCTTTTTTTTCCTTTGTGTGTTCAAAACAGCAAATAAATACTGCACAATATGTTTCATTATTGTTTTTTGATTTTTGATTTTTTTTACACTTTTAGAGCTATACTTTTTTTTTTTTTTTTAAGTTGTAGAACAAACTAGAGCCTCCCAAAATACCTGGATTTTAAAAGCCCCAGTTTTAGAGGCTGTGCAGGATTCCCGAATTCTCATTTGTAAGCCTTTCTGCTCTATCTGAGCTTAGTGTCCAAAGTAAACCAGTTTTAAAATTCAGCTCAGTCTGTCTCAGTCTAATGCCTTCTAGCATTGTCTGTTTCTGCTGGCTAACTTAAAGCTGAACATGTGCTTACACCATCGTTCTGTACGGACGACCAGTTTTGGCCCGACTGCGCTGATCTGGAGCACTGATAAGGCACTTTGCAGTCAGCCTTCAATTTGCGTTACCTGTGGCCGTACAATAGCTCCTGGGTAAACGTAATAAATAATTACCATAATGTTTTGAATTTGGTACATTTGAATGGGGCGTCCAAGGAAAATATTTGATTAATCTTCTTAGCGCATGTGTGTGTGCAGATTCTGAGAGTTAATTTCAAGGGCCGTGCCTAAAGTAGATTACCTCCCTGTGCTACTGCACATGTGCTCATGAGCGATTTTGTTTATTCATGTTTTTATATTGCAATGCTTTTCCTGCTAGTGAATCACCAGTCAAAATGCAATTTATTTCTAGCTTGGTGCATGATGGCGAGCACTGATACTGTCAGAGAGAAATGTGAAGAGCGCTGGGATGGCACCAAACACCCCACTATTTATGTATGGAATATAAATAAAACATTGTATGTGCTCTCTACCCAAAAAGGTTGATGGACTTTAAAAATGATTTCCAAACAAAACACTTTTTTGGCATCTGTGGGTGTTTGGACATCTGATTGCATTGGAATTGACCAGTATCTTGAGATATATTTGTGTGGTGGTTAATGCCTTCGCCTTCTTACATTTGAAATCTTTTTTTAGTAGTTCACCCAAAAATGAAACATTTGTGATTATATACTCAACAGAATGTTGTACCACATGAGTCATGACTGACGTTCTTCAGTGAAAAGAGAGAAAACAAAAAGTGAATATACTGGTCACTCATTTACATATATTGAAAGTGAATGAGTACTGGAACTGTCAGGCTCCAAAAAGACAAAAACAAAAAAAAACACTACAAGAGTGTCATAAATAGTCCATTTGTCTCATGCACTGTATTGCAAATCTAGAATTAATGAGCGGAATCAGATTTTTGTCAAATCAATATGTTTTAGCTGAATCTTGTTAATGAATCTGTTGATCCTGACCACAAAACTGATTCACTTAAAATACAGACTTGCTTAAATGTTTGTTCCTCACATAATTGCTATTACAATAAAATAGAATATATTCTTCTTTTGAGAAGCTTGTACTTGGAAGTTTGGAAATCGTTATTAAGCACAATTTTGAAGTTTGAAGTAATTAATTATGAAATGATGTGAGTTTGAGTGCTTTTAGACAGATTTTGATAACAATATCATATTTCTTTCTTATATTTTTCCACTCTCTGACAAAGCCAGGAATCGTATTATTATTATTATTATTATTATTTTTTTAAGCAGCGATGCACCATAATGAAGATCAAAGGATGCTCATTACATGTGTAATTGGTGATTTATTCTTTGTACCTCTTCATTCTTATGCTGCCACGGATAATTATGGGAAATGTAGTTTGGTCTGTCTTGCCATAAATTGGTATTTATTTTTTTTATTTTATTTTTGCTAACTTTTGTTGCTATTTTGTTGCTAGCTACATACTAACAAATATATCAACATTGGCTATATAGTTTTGTGTACATATTTTGGTCAGAATAGCTTCCATAAATCTTTAATTGACATGCCCTTAAGTCTGGAATTAAAGAGAGTAATGAGTTCCCCACTGGCAGTAGCGATTTATGGTGGTGTTGATGTGTGCTGTAAACGCAATCATTCCAGCAAGACTTTAACATATCAGTATCATGAGTCATATGAACTGCTTTAATGAAATGTTTATTATGCTTTCCCCCCCTTATCAATTTTTGTTGTATATGCAGTTACTAGGATATACCAGAAATTCACCTTTTGTGTTCCACAGAAGAAAGTCAGTCATGCGACTTTGGGATGACATGAGGGTGAGTAAATGATGACAGAGTTTTCATATTCCTTTAAGATCACTCTCCACAGCAGGTGCTGTGTCTGCTATTCAGTTTCCTTGTTAGCTTCTAGTGCAGGTCGTTATAGTCTCTCATTAATGATCCATCCATCTCATTTCCCACATTGCACTGCAGCAGACCACAATAATGGTGAAATGCATCAGGAAGAGTATGTTGTCATGACACACATGACAAGCCCTGCTCGTATTTCTCCACAGTCGGAGGGCTGTCTGCGGCGCGTACGTATGCAGCAGAGTTTCTCATAGGCCCGTTAATATGGATTTATCTGGCCATTGGGCAGTAATGTCTAGGGCTGACGTCAGGCTGTTTTACACACCACTTGTTCCTCTGGCATGAGGGTGTTGAGCATGGTCTGCTATTGCTGAGTGGATTAATGGCTGACCGTGTGGACCCAGGCACCAAATACATTGTCTCTGGCCGGATCGTTCAGCCTGTCCTTGCAGTATTGATCCTCACTTCTCACAAGTTCACAACTTCCGCATTCTGGATGCTCCGTTTGACAGGAGAGAGATTTAGGGCTCGGATGAGGTCAGTTCTTCTGTGACAAATTGATACCAAACGAATTTCTGCAGGCCGGGAGAATTAACCTTTGGTTTTCAGAAGCTGGGTTACATATCAATATTAACTTCAGTTCTTGGTAGACACTTTCCGGCAGAGCAGCTTATGAAAAACTGTTTATTGGGTCTTATGCACTAATGAACTAATTCAAGATATTAGTGCAAAAATGCCCCTGTATGTGTTTTTGTCTCTTATTTATCATACGATAAGCAATATCACACGAGCAGCGAGAGCAATCACACGAGTGCTGATTTTGTCATGAATAATGCAAATTTAAATATGATTTTATACAACAGTTCAGTAAATATGAAGTTGATATTGTGTTATATTTTAAACAAAATATATTTTTTTCTCAATCTTATATCCCAGTATTATAGTTTTTACTGTATTTTTGATCAGCCTTGATGAATATAAAAGATTGTAAATTATTGCTGCTATACACAGTATACTACTATATAATCAGTTTAGTCTACAAAATACCCTTAATTGTACCCTTAAACAACTCTTCAAAAATATACGAATTATATTGCAATAGATAACAAAATGTCAAACCAAACCTTAAACAATGCTAGACATTTTCCCAGAACTAACTAACTTTGCACTTTTTGAACCAGTTGAGCCAATATTGTAGTTATTTTTATCAAATTTGTGACATATTTAGTGGATGCATGAAGTAATTTCTCCTCAAGTTCACACAGGTGAAGAAGAATAATATTGAAATTTTATTGGTTTTATATCTAATGCAATGAAATTCATTCATTTTTAAGTGCGACATTTATATATCTCTTAAGTGTCTAAATACATTTGACACAGTATGGTCTTGGAGGATATATCTTTGAATGCATATGGTAGGTTAATGCAGGGCTTAATGCTAGTATAAACGGCAACTCAAAATTCTGTTAGTATACTATAATATTTGATTTTTACTTATACTGGCAGTTCTTCCCTCACTGATCCGTTAGACACAATTCTCACATATATTGGCAGTCTTGATACCAAAGCAATTTTCTGAAATCTGCTCTGTGAATGAAAGTCTGTTTGGCTGTGAAAGTATTTCAATGGCAGTAAATACGGGCAATGACTACCCTGATATGTCATTTCCATCAGCATATAAACCCTCTAATGTTTTCTCTGCTTTTTAAGTCAGAACTGTGCATGCAATACATATAAAAGCTTAAAAAATGCAGAGATTTTTTGTGGGGGTTGTGTGATCCAAATATAAAACGGATCATAAATCTACACCGCTGATTGGATTTACCTGCTCGTCTTTGATTGAACTTTGTGTGAGAAAGCAAAGTGATGTATTTGCATGTTAAAGGAGGCTTTTTGAGAGCTGTAATTATCTCCGCTGTGTAATGCTATTTGTGTATTCATAATTTATTTTGGCAAGAAAAACAGGCAGGCTACAACGCATCGCTAAGTCCCTGTTAAAATTTGCAGTTAATTGAAATTCACATTTGCATGAACAAAATCAAACACTCATTTACATATGTGAGATGATGAAGAAAGATAACTGCTAGTGTTTGTTCTTCATATTCTGTCCGAGTTAGCTTGCTAATTGCTAAATGGTGTAAATAGGGCTGGTGTACATTACTGAGCTAATGTAAACAATGCATCAAGCTAAATGTTTACGCTCACGCACGCAGTTGTGTGTTTGTGTGTCTTACCGGCGCAGCCAGACATCTAAAAATGGAAAATTTACCCAGAACGGAGCACGCTAGAGGTGTTATGGAAGTGTACTCTGTTTAAATGGTCTCACGTCCCCAAAGTGCACATAGTGTTATTCTGGGGAGATTCAGAGGTGTGTCTACCACTGCCCCCCTTCACAAACAAGCTCATCAATTCCAGGAGGAATCTATTACAGACCCCGACTGCATTCTGCCATCCCTACATGCACCTAATTAATGCATCTCTTCTCACTGGAGGACACTGGGATATGGCCCCCCTGCCCCAAAAAGCTCTTCCCCAAAAACATGATGAACGACTTTGATTTAGGGGTCTGTGCTCTGGGTAACAGCTGGCCAGAGGGGATGCCACTCTTTTGTTTGATATTGATCTATAAATAGCTTTAGCTTGAAATTCCCGACCAACCCATGAACAGCTCGGCGTAAGGTTAGTTTAATGAGGGACGCTCGCGTTAAGACTGTTGGGATTCACGGGCGGTTGTGTTTGACATCATTACCGACTGTATTTGTGTTAAAGCACAGGCCAGCTCGTTAACTAGATGCGAGCAATTTGAGCGTGCGATTGTTGAAACGTTAACACCCACAGCCTCAGTCACCTCGTGGAACCTCTGAGCACCTGTCTGTTTTTCCAGTCGTACACCACACGTCGACCTCTGTGCGATAGCTTGAAAGGACAACTGTCAAATTAAATGACACAAGGTATATTTTATTTCTGTGCATGTCTGACCTAAGCATTTTGCCTCCGAAATATGTGACATATATTTTCGCTCGGGCCTCGCTCGATGGTGGCGGCGGTAATTGAAAAGCATTGCTCAGTGTAGTGTATATGCAGTCCTATATGCAATAAGCCACTATTACCTTCCTTTTGTGGCCTGAAGGGATTGAGCCAGGGTGACATGATAGAAATTTTCGATTGAGTAAGAGACCCCACACTCTTTTCAATGTCAGGGGGTGAATGAAAAACCCCCATATCACAAGGTTTCCATGAGAAAGCCCACATAACCCCCAGCACAAACAGGCTTTCTAGCTTTCCCTTCTATAATTTCTTCTTTCATCCTCGCTCTCGCTTGAATTCTGTCTGTCTCCATGAAATGGGAAGTTTGGATGAGGCTCCTTTCAATCCCACTTACAATAAATAGATTAAACCCCTTTGACAATTACATCATGCATTATCAGGGCCGGGCAGCTCCATTACCAACAATCAATGCCACCGACAGCAGTATTGAGAGAGCCGAGGCTGCTTCTGCTAACACACGGCATTAGGACTTTTCTTGACATCCTACACCGTGTGTGTCAGAGCAGGCCATTGACTAGAGTGAGTATATTAAAAACAAGAAGGCTTATTTGACCTGAATTCTGATCTGTTGGGCCATTTTAAGTAGTTCTAGATGTTCATTAAGTGAGTGTTTGAGTAGATGTTGGTCGGGTTGCTGGACAATTAAACGGAAATGCATGCTGAACAATCTGTTTTTCTTCACTTTTTTTGTTTCTTAAATTAATACTGTCGTTTAACCCCAAAATTATCATTCTGTTATCATTAATTCACATATCATTTCAAACCTGTATGTTTTTTTTCTTTTGTGAAAAAACAGATGCTAGGCAGAGTGTTCATGTTGCTCTTTTCCAGAGGTTGTCAAGATGTCAAGAAATGTCTTCTTGCTGTTTTCCAATGTAAATATATATATATATATATATATATATATATATATATATATATATATATATATATATATATATATATATTATTTAGTTTTTTTTAGTTTTTTTTTTAGTTTTTTTTTTACTTCCAACACCATAAATTTGACAGTATTTTACAGTAAATTTAATCTGATGTTAAATAATTTTACATTTTTCGCTGTATATGGTAAGATTACTTATAGTTACAGTTATAGTAAGTTTGTTTTCTCCAGAATGGAGAATCAGATTTTCAATAAATAATGAACTCCGTTTCAGCTTTTTCTTCTCAAAAATGCTATCATACTGTCCTAAAAAGACTTTAAAATGGCTTTCATGACATTTTTTTAGGTTGTTGTTTGAAGCTCAAAAGTGTTATTTGCTATGAACTGTCTTGGTATGGAAAATACCCACATTAAATTTCTTCAAAATCTCTCTTTTGAAATAACATGCATATAGGTTTGAAATGACATGTACATGAGAAAACAATAACCAAACATTTATGTTTGAGTGAAATAATTTTTAAAGACCAATCTAACCAAGTACATCACAAAAATGGCCCTGCATTACAGGCATTACTGCATGGCCTACATATTGAATAAATAGGTTTAAATAGCTTACGCAATTCAATTCAATTACCCAGCGGAAGACATTCTCTGTTAATAATATGAAGGTTTGAACAGTAGCCCAAGACAGAATATGCTGAATGTCTGCTGCCTCCCCGAGCTCTAAGATCATCTGTAATCAACCTGAATTTAAGGTGTTGGAGCACCTCATTTCCTGCGTGAGCTCAACGCTGACTGCTGCTGCGCAGTAAGTGTGGTGAGAGAATCTAATTTTGATTAATCTGCTCATTTCCTTATGTCTGTCGGACATGAGGCAGAAAGGTGGGACCAGAGAGGACAGGAAGAGATTAAATCAACCCCTCTCCTCTCCTCTCCCCTCCCCTTTCTCTCATACAATTCCCCTACCACACCTCTCCTCACTCTCTTTCTACTGAAATTATTACATTACCCTTCCACAGAGTGACCATTATCTCAAAACAGGGTCTGTCAGGCCCCGCAAAGCTGCCGTTATTTTGGATTATAGAGTAGTTAGAGCTTGTTGGAACATAACAGCAGGACAGCTGAGGCACTCAACTCTGGCACCGAGTATGAGGTAGTGCTGATGGAAAGTGCTTTTTTTCCTTGATTTTTTTTTTTTTCTTCCAAGGGAGGAGCAGGGGTGGATTTTAATTCTCCAGATCACTGAGAAGCGTTTTCATATTCATGATAACATACACGTTCCACTGGCTGTCACCTCACATGTCCCCTGTAGGTCAAATCTGTTATTTATACTGTGTGGAGGTCTACTGGAATCACTATTTCAACTATGTTAAAATGTTTCAATAAATAAAAAGGTACATTCTATACAAAAAATCTGTTCAAGTAAATGCTGCTCATTTGAATCTAAAGAAACAATCAATCAGTCAATAAATAAGTGTGTGTGTGTGTTTTATTTATTTGTAAATATATAAAGAATTGGTACACTGAAATTTATAGATAAGGTGTTAGAAAACGTTTTTCAAGCTTTTTGAAAACCATATAACCACTTTGAATGCAAAGAGTATATCAAAATGAATTTTAGTTTAGAAACTGACAGCATGTTTATCATAGAAGAGCTGCATTTATTGCAAATCATTTGATCTTTTATTTACATTTTCATTGTCATTTTTAAATAATGAATAGAATAGGTGTGGACAATAAATAAATAAATAAAGATATTGACTTGTCTTCCCAGAAGTGGAGCGATGAATGCTACATTTTCTAAAAGAGGTTAAAATTTTGTTGTTACAAGGTTTTCTATGCCCCGCTGCAGGACACATAATACTTAATAAGTGTCTTTCTAGGACATTTGAAAATAATATCTAATTTAATAGCTAGCAAATCGGGTCTCGAACCGGATGAGCATCAGCCTTACGTAATCGTAGTTTGAGATAATCTTATTTTACACACTAAATTTGACCGTTTATGAAAATAAAACAGTGAGTCACTGGCTCCAGACAACAGTCGGTCAGATTTGGGAATATGGCCTCATCGTCTCGTCTGTTCTTATTCCATTCCCTTGTGTCTTTGCAGATCTCAGTATTAAATGGATAGAAAGCGAGCATTAAATCACACTGCTGTGAACTATTATGTGCAGTTGTTGCATTCTGGGAAACTAAGAGTGCAGAAGTGGTCTGAGGGATGAGCGCAGTGTTGACTTCATCTCTGTCTTCCTCAGTGTGTATTGATCCACTGTAATACAGGTTTAGTTGGACCTGTTCTGAGTCCTCTCAGCAAACACGATCGGTCAATAGCGCCCCACAGGCTTTGACAAACTCCTCCATCCGTTCAGTGAGCTCTGTGGCAGCTGACTGAGGAGAACGGCCACAGACTAATGCAAAACCAAACTGCAAAAACCCAATCCATGTTGCATTTTCACTGCCCTTTGGTGCATTGACTTTGTTCATAATGACAATCTTTAGCATTGACTGTGTGGACACCTGTCGTTTTTACAGTTGATAAAACCATATCGGTTTGTTCAAACAGTGTAGACAGTACAGTCCAAAGGTTTGGGGTTGTTTTTGAAATGTTTTTCTATTTTAATATGATTAAAAATGTCATTTATTCATGTGATTTCCAGTCTTCAGTATCACATGATCCACATGATTTTAGGCTTCTTTGGTGAAAAGTTCTAAAAACAACATTTATTTTAAATAGAAATATGTTTGTAACATTATAAATGTCCTTACAGTCACTTTTGATCGATTTAAGGTGTATTTGCTGAACTAACGTATTCATATAAAAGTAAAAAAAAAGAAAAGAAAATCTTTCTCATGCCAAACTTTGAAATGATAATGTACATAGAGCATCAGTTCCTATCCTAATAATAAGAGAGATTTACATTTTTTAAGTTATTTAGGTAAACATTTGAACAGTTTCTTTGACCTTTTTTTTCTTTATCTCTATCATTTTTAATTTTGTAGTATTCATCTTGATATATACCCTAACCAAAGCTTCCTTATAAATTTTGGATAACTCTTTAAATATGCTGACAAAAGTTTAAAATGATCTGTGAATAAGAACTTTAACTTGACAAAAGGTCCTGTTCAATAGATGAAATGTATTATTTTTTTAACAAAGCAAGAAATTTATAAATGGATGAAAGATTTATTTTCCTCTTTCCTTGTACTTTGGAAAATGGACCTATTGTCTAAACTTTAAAAAAAAAAAACAATTTATGGGAATTAATAATTTGGGTCATTTATAACTTGAACTGCAGGTGCAGGCAAAAAATTTTTTTTCCTGTGTTCAGTGTTGGTTTCATAAGTATATTATTTTTAATATTTGGCTGAGGCAGGCTGAATATATGTCACTCAGGGGAAACGTCTGAACTCACTAATTCCAGGAGTTTTACTTTTCAAAACAAATCAATATGACCTCCACAAAATGTATTGGGATAATCAATCATTCAAGAGCTCAGACTGTTTTAAAATTCTGTCTTCTGTCAGCAAGAGTTGACAGATTATATTACCATCCACAGCAACTCATCTCATGTGGAATAGACAAGACCAGTGGACTGTTGCTGTCAAGCCACTAACACTAATTAAATGCGCCCACACAACACATGCTTGTGAATGAATTTGTTTTTAATAGCATTTAAGACCAATCAATACTTTAACAGAGGGAAATTTAATGTGAATTTTCAATATGTGTCTCTGTGAGTAATCAACGTGCAACATGCTACTTTAATATCTTTGGCTGTTGAGTAAATGGCAGTTGTTGTGTAATCAGATCTTAAGAGCTCAAGGAAGCTTCCTTAATTCAAAAAACACTCAATGACAAAAAGGTCAATACTGGAAAATTAAAATAAAGGAAGCGTGGCCCACCAGTTCAAAACCAACGCTGTAGCATTCAGCAGGCATCTCAAAACAGGCATGTTTTGTCATTTTGTAAGGTCAAGTTGTTGATTGAAAATTCAATCACTTGAAAGTGTAAAATAAATAAAGCAGTTGTCAAATAATTTGTAAAGGTGTTTCTTGAAGGTCTTATTCTCATGCTGCTCACATGATAATGATAAATGGCTCTAATAGAGGTAAAACGTGTTCCGTGTTGTCAGGCTGAGGAGAATTTCAGACACGCAAACACGTCTGTCCAAAAATAATGTAAGCGCTGTGAAAATAGCCCCTACTACATTACACACTGCTCCCCATCCAGGATGGTAAAACATCTCCTGGTCGGTAGAGTTTTCAAATCAATCAGACGCAGATCAGCATCAAAACAACATTACTTATCTGGAGCTCTTGATTTCCAATCCATCTGTCAGCCTGCCTCAAATGAGGAATTTCATTACTCTGAACAAGTTGTAGGGGGTGATTGAGGTGGGGGTCAGAAAACATAGATCATGTTATTGTAGGTAGATCTTGTACAGCGCTTGAGCAGGCCTCACTGACTTCTGAGGGCTGAGCGAGTGGCTTTCAGAGCTAATGGCGTAGCTAAAAGCAGGCGTGGTCTGGTCGGATGCCGTGTGTGTGCGGTCCGCTTTCCGTCACTCCCACAGTTTGTCATGACCTCAGAGCTGTAAGTCATTCTGGCAGCTCGGGTAGTTTGACATAATTGAGATATTTGGCAAATATTTCTTTCAGAGAAATAAGGAAATATGGTCCCTGGCCAAGGCACCATGGCCTGCCACAGAGCTGAGTGAAATCTTGCTTTATAAGCTTTAGTTTGGCATAGTAGACTGGACTGACTGCTTTGATGGAGGACTTTCACTAGTGTAGTGTAGATATATTGGAGGAAGAAGGCTTGTTCTCTGTTGTCACAAAAGAGCTTGTTTATTTAACAGGGTTTTTCAGCATGGAATTTTCAGCATCATTACTCCAGTCTTTAGTGTCACATGATCCTTCAGATATCATTCAAATATACTGTTCCCTGTCGATATTTCACTCGTACTGCGTCGTTAGACGCTGTATGGGAAAAACTCCTATTTTCCTCTTCACTGAAGCCTTTTCGATCACGCAGTGAAACTGCACGTCCATTGGTTCGTGCAGTGCGATTAAAACGAACCAGTGGCACGGCGGCGGCGATGAGCGAGCCTATGGCTATGCAGCCCGCCAAAGCCTGCCAAAATTATATATATATATATATATATATATATATAAACAAAAATATGTATATACGTATCTTTTATGTATATATTTTATATACATAAAAGATCAAAAGGTTTGTTTATATATATATATATATATATATATATATATATATATGTGTATATATGTGTATGTATATATATATATATATATATATATATATATATATATATAAACAATCGCAGTATTATTTCAATTGCATTTCATTAAATATAGGAATAAAGTTCAAATTTGTAATCAGAGCCATGGCATGTTGTGGTATAATGCTCAAGTGCTGATTTGAGCTTGAATTTAGCCTGCAACATTCTCTGATCCTTCTTCGTATCAGTTGTGACCCTGGCCCACAAAAACAGTCATAAGGGTACATTTTTTGAAACTGAGATTTATACATCATTTGAAAGCTAAATAAACGAGCTTTCCGTTGATGTATGGTTTGTTAGTATAGGACAATATGACAGCTATTTGAAAATCTGGAATCTGAGGGTGCAACAAAATATTGAGAAAATACAGTACCTATGAGACTTATTTGGTTTATATGACTTATATGAGACCTATGAGGTTTTGTGGTCCAGGGTCACAATTCATCTTCTTTTGGTATAATAATATGAAATTAAATTTAAAAAAGATTTAGATATGTAGATACCTCTATTCCACAGCATCCAACTGTCAGCATTGTGGAGCACCGGCCATCATAATGTGATTCTAATTGAACCCTATTGAATGTTCTTGAGCGGTGACAGTCTGATTTTAAAGCATTTGACAAGTGTACAATGACTAAAGGGTTGCCTGCTAATTATTCATGTCATTTCAGTGGATTGTAGCCCAAATTGAACAGTGTGTCCCTTTAAATCCATCACTGTACTTTAAGCGAATAGTTAATGACTATAACATGGCACTAAATTATTCATCCAGAGAGGTAATGAAAATATGTTAATTAGACAATTGCTATTAAAGATGGAGTATATCACCATCTCCATCCCAACATGAAGTAATTATTTAAAGATATTCTGATTGTGAAATATTAGTGGTCAAGGGTGTCATGCACATTTTTTACAGAGAGAGCGCCAGATCTTTGCAAACCAGATTTGGACATGTGAATGAGTGATTTCAGCCAATGCACTTTAAACACATGTTGTGTGTGTGTGCGTGCCGTATACATCCAAATTATTTATGAAAGATAAAAGTAATTGTATTTTCTTGATTCCAGAAGACACATTTGAATGGGCATGAAGCTTCTGGTAATGAGCCTAATACATCATGCATAAAAATCTGTGACATTTTGTACAATCTCAGCATATATTCTGGAATGTTTCATAAGAAACCTCTTGTCCCAGGCTCTCATTCATCTGCAACTGATTATGCAAAGGAAGTCACACGCTCTTAATTTTTTTTCACCTCTCCATTTTTATGACTTTTCCTTCGTGTAAAAAGCAACAGAGGTCTATTCTAGAACTTCATGAACAGCCCACAGTCAGAAGTGGTCCCTCTTTGTCCTGTCCCTCAGTGCTTTGACTAAAGACAGTCTCTGTCCATTCCCTCAGCTGACGAGGCTGAATTCATTCCCATGGTGCTGATAACTCCAGCATGCATGCAACCTCATGGTTCAGATTACAAGCAGGGGATTCATTCCTTGTGTTCTGTCGCTCACCTCGGCATCAATTGCAGCAGTAAGCAGCGTGTGGAGGGGAGAATAGATGCTATCAGGCAGAGGGCAGCTGGTGAGAGGCTGAGAGGCTGTGCCTGTGCTGTAAGAGAAAAGGCAATAATGTGACACAGTTCTCCAATCTCTATCTCACTGATGACTACTTGTCATTTTTGTCAATTGCTGATCAGTTGTTTAACTTTGGATAGTTCACCCAAAAATGAAAATGTTGTCATTATTTACTCAGCCTCATATCGTTCCAAACCTTTATGAATTTCTTTTTATCTTGAATATAAAAGAAGAGAATTTGAAGAATGCTGGTAATCAAACAGTTGCTATCAATCCTGCTATGGAAGTCAATGGGGACTAACGACAGTTTGGTTCTTCAAAATTCTTCAAATTATCTTTTGTGTTCAACATTAAAAGGAAACTTGCACAGGTTTGGAATGACATGAGAGTGAGTAAATGATGACAAAAGTTAAATTTTTGGGTGAACTATTCCTATAAGGTGTCAGAGCATCTGAAGAAAAGTCTTTCGACCAATATGCAACCACTTGGCAACTAACTACCCAGATTGTATTTTATTTTTTATCTTTAATTAATTTTTTTATTTATTATTTAAATAAATAATTTTACTACTGAGAGCTAAATGTATTTTTTTACTTTTATATCTTTATTGAGCAAATATATTGTAAACATTGACAGTAAGTGATAGGGACAGTATGCAAACCCTTACTTAATAACTCCTGGAACGTCCTTCCTCAAATCCGGTGTTTCAGCCTCAGCTAACTCATGCAATTTTAACCCAGTAGTTTTGAACTTCTGTTGAACCTGAAGACTATAGCTTGTATAATTGTGCATGATCTAAAAACAATTCAAGCAAATTCTTTATGCGATTATTCCATCAGGCCTATTATGGGTGCAAAACATTGTAGTACTGGTATTACACATTAAATTACCTTTCCCTTATCGTCAAAAATCTTGAGATTCCATTTGCCATAAAACAATATGATTAATCAGATAATCTCTGGTTGTTGTATTCAAGCCTGATAAGCATGTTGTGAGGAAGGAAACATGATGTGATGTTTTATCAGCTCCTTATCTCACAATGTAATCATGCTAATATCTGCAGATCAGTGTGCGTCGCAGGGGGAAATGGATAGTGCTGAGTAATGTCTCCTCTCAGTCTGTGCCGGCCATGCCAGCACTGATGTAACCGTGCCAGTAACCGAGTCTGCCGTCTCAGATATTAAGTCTGGGAGTGCACTACCAAACACTAGTCCCTCTGCCTTGTTTTTGAGAGTCAAAGACAGTGGCAACCGTTCTTCTTTTCTTATCTGGATCTTCCAGTCTTTCTAGCAGAGATGAGACTCAAGCTTTGGCAGAATTGTTGGATGAGCCAGTAGTTGGTTCCAAGGCTTGAGGCTTCAGTTGCAAATGTGCATTAGCTGATAAATCATATTACTGTGCTTCATCATGCTGTCATTCCTCTGGAATCATAGACCCTGTAATACCATCATGATGACATGTATGCTTATCTCATGAGCTTGCACATTTTAATAAGTGCTGTGAAGTCTCACAAGCCTCCACTGTTTCTCGGAAAGTTGCCACTTATTTACATATTTTAAGGTGAATTATGTCATGCGCTGTAATGAATAAACAAAACAACCAGGAGCTTGAACCACTGTCAGGTGAAAGAAATAATAGCTCAGACATTTGAAGATGACAGGTAATATTACCTTTCAGCAAAGATTGTCCAGATCTTTGGAGTGAGGGGACATAGAGATCCGATTAGACTGATTACCTCATCATTGTTTAGAGTGGTGAGAAGACAGTGAACTTCATTTTACTGGATGACTGCAGGCACTGTGATGGAAGGCTAATCAATTGATAGATTACACAACTGATACGAGTGCTGTGCTAAAGCTGTGAGTGACTCTGAGTAGGATTACTGTGGCCTCAATGGACTGAATGACTGAGAACTAATAGCTACTGGGGCTATTGACACTGATATCTGCTTCTTAGAGAATCTGAATGCCAGACATTTCAAGCAGGCTTGAAGATTTGGATTTGTCTAGGATTTCAGATTATAGCACATGTTGTAATACATTATTCTAGTCAACTGGACGTGTTTCTCTTTGTTTCTGATGCTTCAGCTCTCATACAAGTGGCTTCACCAATTGTGAATGGTTGGTGGAGATTCCTGTACATTTAAACTTGTTGGACGAAATGCGAGCAGCAACACACTTGAGAATACTTTGAAAGAAAGGGATCACAGGTTAGTGGAGTTAAGATTTTAAATAAAGAGAGACTGTTTCAGAGTGAAGGAGACTGTTGAAGACCCTGATTACACCTGGTATTTGGTCTTGGGTAATACAAGCACAGGTTTCCAGCCAAGACAACCATTTGCACATAATAGTAATTTGCATCACAGTGATCCAGTTTTAAGGGTCGGGTCTCTGATTTTAATACATGAGTTAGTGCTGGGGTCTCCAAACTTGGTCCTGGAAGGCTGGTGTCCTGCAGAGTTTAGTTCCAACTTGCCTAGACGTTTCTAGCATGCCTAGTAAGACCTTGATTAGCTGGTATAGGTGTATTTAATTAGGGTTGGAGTTAAACCCTGCAGGTACCCGGCCCTCCAGGACCAAGTTTAGAGACCCCTGAGTTAGTGTATTGTTGTATTTCTGGAAAACTCAAACACATCAAACCAAAAAGTTATGGAAACTGGAGGAATTTCTTGATATCTTGTGCATGTATATGTATGCCAAGAGTGTCCATTCCTACTCCTTGAGGACCACTTTTCAGTTTAGCTCCAGCCCTAATCAAACTCACCTGAAACAGCTAATCAGTGTCTTCAGAATCACTAGAAACATCCAAGCAGGTGTGCTTCAGAAATACTTCAGGGCAGTGGCCTGCCAGGAGCAGGATTGGGCACCCTTGGCATGGGGCATCCTATCCTGCTCTTAATGAGCCATTGTCCTGCAGAGTTTATCTTCAACTTCAAACACACCTGAAAGCTAATCAAGGTGTTACTCAGTGTAACTTGAAAGCTCCAGGCTGGTTTGATGGAGAAGGACAGGTCTAAATTTTATATGAAGGTGGCTCTCGAGTAGGGTTGTGCAAATAATCTAATGCGGTGATCATGCGCATCGAACCGCATAAAGCTGGTTCTGTGATTAGTAGTATATCTCCATCACATGCTTTCAGATGGAACGTCATTTACTACACAGAGCCGTAGTTCACTGACAAGCTACGCAATATCGCGTTCATAATCACAGGTGATACATCGCCGATCATTGTATTTGATTATTTGCACAGCCCTACTCTCAAGTAGCAGGTTTGGACACCCCTGATGTGCTTTTCCAAAACTTTTTATCAGACTACAAATGCAATATTGTCAAATGCATTCTGACCACCTCCAAATTTAATCCCATTTCACTCCTGAAATCATCTTTGCTACAATTTTATGTCATTTTATGTATTCAGGTTAAATGTAAGGGAATCTTCACCATCAGTCCACAACTGATCAGGCTACTTGGATAAATGGTGAAATGTGTTCAGCTCCAAAGAAATATCCAGTTGACCAGAATAATCTACTAGAATATTCTATTATGGTCTGGACAGATGAGAATCTTCCCAGAACTACTGTAGCACAGAATTGTAAATTATAGCACATTGATTTACATAAGCTCTTGACAGGTGGCACCAACAGTTCACCAGGCAACAAAGTCCATGTATCATACATTCATACATATCAAATCATACATTCATCCATGTTCAACCAAGACTCCCCTACACCCCTGCTGAGTTGCCTTGAATCATCCCACCCAGTTGGCTACTGTGGAAAACATCCCCCTCCCTTCACTCAACCCCCTTATTCCCTTAGCCTCACGGAAGATGTGATGACAGTGGTGTCAGCACAGGTCACTGTGATACACAGAGTCTGTTCGCACCAAGCTGCCAATTCCTATTCTTTCTCTTTTTCTTCCTTCTCTCCTGTTGCTAGTTTTCTGGGTAAGTTCACAGGGTCCAAATTCCTGCCCATCAGCAGCGCCGCTTATGGCTCAGAGGTGTGGGGTTTCCAGATCTCTCGGCTTATAGACTCACTCATTGTGGTCTTCAAAGCCAAACTCTAATAGAACACTGCTTTTTTGGGCATATGTAACAGGATTTACCTAATTGCAACACATCTTGTTTTTGATCACGCGTGCAATATAGTTCTAAACTACACAATGATATAATGAGAGTTTTTATAGCTCAAGGTCAGATGTACAATATTTTCAGCTTTTTCATAAATTGCTTTGTGATTAAGGGTAATCCATCATTGTTGACCAGCAGGATCATCTTAATTAGACGTTAATATAATAAAGGGATTCAGTAGCTAATAAAAGTAAATAGGATTTTTGTTGTACCTTGAAGGCATTTGTGTTTGTCCCATCGCTAACTGTTAGCAATTAGCTAGTCTTATCTAATTACTGTCACGTACCCTAGAACATGTGAGAACATGTGGGCATCCTTTAGGGTTGTGTCACTTTAAGATTGTGAATGGAAAGATGTGACTAGACATTTTTATCAGTCCGTGCTAAAGAAATTCATTTCACCATAGATGCCAATCAGGGAATTGAGCATAAACATTAGGAGATAACTCTCCTAGTTTGATCCAAACAATATCCGACATGGGCTACGCAACAAGGTTCTGAGGGCAGTGGTGGCGTGCTGTATCTTAGAGACAGATCCTGTAATACTTTTCAGATGTAATTCAGTCTTGCTTTGCTCTACCAACGGCAGCTTTAGCTCGTCAACTCAAATCATCATGCCGGCTCTGTCATATCGATTTCTACAGAAAGTAGTCCTAAAGTGGGCTTTCTTTATCAATCTTAAGTCTTGTTCCCAGGCAACAAGATGACCAAACTCACTGGCCTGTTACCAGGAAGGGCAGTAAAGGTAAGTCTATAATTCAAACCTGCTGACTGTGCACCCCCCCCCCCCCCCCCCCCCCCCAACTGCTGTTCAGATTTTGTTTCTTTGTAGAATTTTGTTCTGAAACACTTTTGGCATTTGCTCAAGATGTTTCGTCCCTAATGTTTTGCTTCTAAATACATTCTTACAGGACATTCAATGATGGGTTTTATGTCATTTCAATGTGACTAACTGTACTGTGCACTTTCACAGTTAGAAGAGTTCAAAGCATTTTAAAGGGGACATCGTAGGCCCATTTCCACAAGTTGGTATGATTCTTTATGGTCTCCATGAAATGTCTGCAACATACTTTGGTTAAAATTCCTCAATGTTCATGTAAAACAACACCATTTTTACATGGTCAAAAACAGCTCTGTTTACAGCGACCCATTTCGGTGCATGTCTCTTTAAATGATAATGAGCTACTGCTCACCCCGCCCCCTCTTCTGTGTTTTTTTTTTTTGTGTGTGTGTGTATTTGGTGGCATGTTACCTTCAAAAACAAAACTAATCCACTGCATCCTCAGTGGATCTGATGTCTGGAGTTATGTTAAAGGGTTAGTTCACCCAAAAACAAAAAATTAGCCCATGTTTTACTCACCCTCAAAACATCCAAGGTATATATGACTTTCTTCTTTCAGATGAATCCAATCAGAGTTACATTACAAATTTTCCTTGCTCTTCCAAGTGTTAGAATGGGAATAGGCTGTTTTTGCTCAACAGTCCAAAAGCAGTGAAATAAAGTGCATGCATCCATAATAAAACGTGCCTCACATGGCTCTGGGGGTGAATAAAGGCCTAATGTAGTGAATCGATGCATTTTTGTAAGAAAAATATCCATATTTAAAATGTTATAAACACTTTTCTCTCACTTCTACTAATTTTCGTAAGTGCAAGCCGTTCCGGGCGGATGACGTAGGATGTATGCGTCGCGCATGCGCCTGTGAGATATGCTAGTCTCGCAAGTTTGTTTACAGGAGTGAAGGAAGCAAAGTTTTCCTTAAGTCTCCCCTTGGCTTATATCAAAATACTCCTACATTTTTTTTTTTATTTTTTAACAAATCCTTGTTTTGTGCTTCTAATTCGTCATTGGCATTTTGTTTTGCTGTATCTTCTCCGTGTTTCCGTGTTCGTCATTAATCACCACCGCATGTGCTATGCGTAAAGCCCCATTCACACTACAAGCGACACTCAGCGACAAAGCGACACGATCCCATTCATTTCAATGGAGAGCTGGCGATTTCCAGCGACACAAGCGACAGCGACCGTTGGCAACCGGATGGGGCGTGTCCAGCGATGCGACAAAGTTCAGAATCCTTCAACTTTATACAAATGAAGAGCGACTTTCGGGAGTGACAGCCAATAGGAAAGAAGAGCTCACGTGATCGTTCTCCTCTCAGCTGTAGATAAACATACTCAATGGAAAAAAAGTAGGCTCTGTTTCTCATTCATTTTTGTTTGTATGTACGGACTTAATTCATATTTATATTATATTTAGTATTTTGCCTCCAAAATGTTTATATGTAGTGGCAAGAAACCTAATTTGCTGTCAAGGCAACCAGTAGAACGCCACTAGAAACCTCATCACCAGCCCCTGGCAACATGCAGCGACAAAGTCGCTGGTAGTGTGAACGCAGCTTTAGTCCTTTGCACGTATGACAGTCAGCAGAAGTGAGAAGTTTTAAATATGGATATTTTTCTAACAAAAACGCATCGATTTGCTACAGGAAGCCTTTATTCACCCCCGGAGCCGTGTCAGGCATGTTTTATTATGGATGTGCATGCTTTATTTGACTACTTTTGGACTGTTTAACAAAAACACCCGCCTTCTCCCATTCTAATGCTTGGAAGAGCAAGGAAAATTTTTTATATAACCCCGATTGGATTCGTCTGAAAGAATAAAGTCATATAGACCTATGATGCCATCATATAGAGCCGATGAGTAAAACATCGGCTAATTTTCATTTTTGTGTGAACTAACCCTTTCACTTTTAAATCCAACTACAAAACATCTGCATTGCTTACGAGACATTGTTGTCACTACAGCTGCTTGAGCGCAGAGAAAATGGCAGACAGTGAACAACTGACTGAGGGTGGAAATACTGTATGTTAATACAGGACAGTCCATCAGCGGTTGTGGGCGGGACATGAGCAGTATGACGTCATACTGCTCAGAAAATCAAGATGGCTTGATAATTGAAAAAAAAGTTTTTTTGGAGATTAAAAATAAAAGGAGTGAATGGATTTATCATTGTATGGTGAATGTGTCCACACACTGCTAAGAGACATTTATATGCACCATGTAAAAGGGAATTTTGCATCCAATGCCCCGTTTAATGAAATGTACAATTACATGTTGGACCTACAATTCTTCAAACCAGTTATTCTAGCTTTAACTGCATTTTTTTTCTATTAAAATGTCACAGAAGATGTATAATTGGAATTCCTGACTGAGCTGTCATGGTTATTTTTAATGAATAATGCAGAGATTTGTAATTTGTTCAATCACAATTGGACAGGTACCTGCTTATGTTTTCACAGCCAATATTTAATTGATGATTATGTCTTCCCTAATTTCACTCTAAATGATGAGAGCTTGTTGACTATGGATCTGTTTGATGAGGAGTTTATTGCTGAATAAAGCAGAGCCCATTGCTTTATTTCCTTTTTTCCCCTTCATCTGACATATATGATAAAGACATGGATGTAAGGAATGACTTGTGTCTATCTTCAACTTGCAAACAAGAATAATGGTTCTTTTGTTTTTGGAATAATGAGATTTTATAATGAGATGCGAGAGCTCCCCTACAATTTTCATGATCCTGAACTTAATTGTTCTGCTTGTGTGTTTACATACTTTGCTTATTTCCACAGTTGTTCTAACACTACTACTTTGTTGTTATAATTCTGCTGGGTTGTTTGTAAAAAAAGGAGGAGAGATGATGAGGGAAAGAAAAGGGACAATCCAGACAACCAACAAATCATCATGAAAATGTTAATGAGAAAAAAAAATAAAAAAGGAGATGAAACACAGGCTGCCCATACAAATTACTGTAATAAGCAGATCTACATTAAGGCTGCATAATATCCCCCACTGCATGGCTTATCACGAAGAAAAGCACCCGAAATGTCTATCTGGAGTGATTCTGAATTAATGTCTCATTACTCTTAAGCATCATCATTTTTGGATTTCATATCAAAATGGCAGCAAATTACACAGTAATTAGATATTTTGAGGGGGAAGAATTGCTTCTGGCAATAGATAAAATTACATCTCGGCTCAATGGGATGTGCACTGATGTTGCCTGGAGAAGACACCAGCTATCAATCGTTGGACGTAAAGTGTGTGTGAGAGCATGTGTGTAAGGGTGACCTCACTCTATGAGCTCAGAGCACCAGGCATGCTTTACTGCCGTCACTTTATGCAGTCAGACCGCATCTCTGCTCTGCATCTGTGCTGTACTGATTGCAAACTCTTAGACGCCCAGAACATTTACAACTGGCTGGATATAATGTAGGATGGTCTAGACATCTCTTATCAATCCATGTTTTTATGCATGCTTCAGAATAGGAGTTTGTAATATTTGTTGCTGTATTAATATTACTGTAAATAAATAAATAAATACGTTTTGATAATAATAATAATAATAACAAAAAAGGGGAAAAAAATATAGGGTAACTTTAGTTGGTAAAAATTTCTTTACCATATACTGTAATAATTATATACATATATATGTAAATAATAAATATAATTAAATGTATTATATGTAAAATGAAAATGCACTTTATCTGTCTGTCTGTCTGTCAGTCAGTATGTACGTAAGTGCCAATATGATTTATATAATTGATTTATATTTACTTTAAATAGTATTTAAATTATTATTTTATAATATTTGTTTAATTTTTTTTTTTGCAAACACAGTTACCTGTTCTGCTATTTCTATTTACTGTTTTTTGGGGGGGTTTTTTAATGAAGGATGATTGGGGGTTGTATTTCACCTCCCTACTGTCCTATTTAAATGTGACTCTAGAAGGTTGAACCCCTCAGCAATACTTCAGAATACTTACCCCAATCCACAAATAATTATGAGTCCTCTTCATTGAGGGCAAGTGTGACTATTACGTGTCATGCTGGTACATAATGAAGCATGAAGGCTGGAGATGTGAGGAGCATCTGCAGAGTCATAGACTGATGGGGATCTCATTTCCTAGCAGACCCTTGGGGCCCCCGTAGCACATCTGAGGCCCTGCCCACTCAACATCCATCTCGCCCTCCACCCATTTCTGTCCATGCTCTGTCAAGTTCATGGCTCGTGTGCCATCAGCAGCCAAGCTGTGTGGCAATGGCACCGAGTCCCATGACAAGAGAGCTGGAGGATGGGGTGGTGCAGGCAGTGTATTGAGTATTACAATGATATCCTGTCTTATGAATTTTTGTTTCATGAACAGGATTAAACCACGAAAGATCAAATCTTTAGTATGCAAGGTTAGTTTAAAAAAAATCTAATTAAATTTAAATATTTCGAAGGTTTATTGTCCTCTAACTGTGTCTCCCCATCTGCCTTACTCCCTCTAGGAATATCTTGTGTTATTTCAATTAACTCCAGGTTAAATGAACATCAGCAGATTCGGGGATGAGGGGAACATGTGACAGTTTTTTTTTTTTGGTTTTGATGAAGTTAAAGACAGCATTACCATGGGCAAATCTAATTAGAATTGTTAATGTTCCTACCACACCCCCTTTTGAAAAGTCTTGAAATTAGTTGCCACACTTTTTCTCCCATTATTTATTCTTTCATGTTGACACTTTCTAATTTCCAATATCTGAGGATGATTAAATTTATACCATTAATATGGTGAGTGAGTCCCACCGCCGACAATCGCGGGCACCCACAGCATGTATTTAAATATAGATTTAATATCTAGGACTGCAGAGAGAGTGTTTTCATCAGTGGTCTAAAGTGCTTAGTGTGCAGTTCCGGGAGATGTGCTCCTAAACATCAAAAATACATTTCTGCAAAAGGGGGAGGGATTTAGTCTTTAATGAGAAGTTGAATCCCAGCTCCAGTCATCCTCCACCTTTCTCAGTACATTAGGCAGGGAGCGCGCAGAAATATCCACGCAAATTTAATTATGTTCATATTAAAGGAGGCTCTGACAAGGGAGGTAGCTGTGCTGCATGGATGAGAGGCTCCTATAGTTGTTTTGGTGCAGTAGCTCATCCTGGATAGATGGTTTAACAGCAGAACTCTGGCCCTGACAACCCAACAGATCTGTGGAACAGAACAGTCTAAATTCTACTCCGCAGAACTGAACCTTGAAGGTAGTTTTCTACAGATCAATACGGCTCAAAATAATGTGTTAACATGCACAGAACACTTACTCTGAGGGCCTGAAATGCTTCGTCCAGAAAGCAGTGTAAATATTATGAAGAAAATGCTGTCATGGAGGTGAAATGGGGAAAATAATGCTCGCTTTGACACTGTGACTGTTTGTAAAAAGCTTGATGGGAAAATGGCACGTATCAAATTGCAGCCCTGGACACCTTTGCCCTCTGCCAGGAACCTTTCTGCTGTTTGCAGGAAAACGCAGAATAGTTTTGAAAAGTGATGCTGATTTGAGACCTTGTTTGCCAAATGGTGTGTTATGGCCGTTTTCTCACAGAAAAAAGGGCCTAGTGGTGAGAGTGTGTGCTTTGAGCTATGGTACTCATGTGGGGGACTTAAGTTCAAATCCACAGAACGCAACCATTCAAGCTTTGATGCACTCTAATTTGATTGGTTGCTGTTTATACTGAGCATGTTTAATGGGATAGGTCAATCATAAATGAAAATTATGTTATCATTTACTCACCTCCATGTCGTTCCAAACCTTTGAGTTTCTTTCTTCCAAGGAACACAAAATAATGTGTTTCTAACTATGTTTAGTATCTAAAGTGTTTTGATTAGCATTGACTTCCATTGTAAAAAAAAAAAAAAAATTGTGAAAACACAAACGTTTGAAAAACAAATTGTGTCGTGTGAGCATTCAGTCAGTTCTTTAGCCTACATTTGTTGGTGAAAAACGTACTGAAGGATAGTTGGATGTTCCTGTCTCTTCCTGTCTAAGTGGGTAGTTCTTCCCCAGAATAAGCTGCAATGTTTAATCAAAGATTAGGCTATGTCAGAAACATTGAGAATTACTGTATCCTCTGTAAAATAGCCCTCTGAGAATCATAATGTTCCTCTTTGTGTGTTTGTTACAGATCAGGTTGTGTCTATTTGATCTATTACATTATAAACCCTAAAGAGTGATTGTGTATTGGTTTTTTGGCTTACTGTGATTCTCCACACTGTCCTAATTAGTTCTAGTTCTGTTTAAACCTGCATCCTTTCTTTTGTTGATTTGTTTTTGTGAGATATTACCAGAGTCTTAAGCTGAAGCATGTAGAAAATACAATTTAATTAATTAATGTACAAACACACACTCACCCCGTGTCTACACTGAGTTAATTTGATGACAGCCTTCACCTGGACATCATTACAGTGAATAATTTCCACTGCTTCCCTGTGTTAAAGCTCGTGGAAAAAATCCATTACAGAAGAATATATGCAGAAAACTCTCATTTAGGAAGACAGCGGGGATTTTTCAGTCTGCCGGTAGCTGACAGTACATCAACACATTCCTGAATATGCAGTTTGATATTCATAATCTGCCCAGCAGTGGGCTGTTGTGACCAGTTTTAATCTCAAAAGCTGTTGTTTGCGGTGAGTTGATGTGTTTATTGCGGCTCAGACTGGGAAATTCCCTTAAATTTAAGAATTTCTCGACCGCCTGATTTAAATGTAACTGAGATTGAACTGTTTTTCATATACACCATCAAAAGAAATCAATACAAAATCTCCACAGAAGAATGAACAACATGCGTCATACAGGCTTACATCAGCCTTGTGTTCATTGGGAAGAACCACACGGCCTAATGAATGGAAATTAATGTATGTTTGCAGAGCCAAAATAGCCCATAATTACACAATTACCCTCTGATGGCAAAGGTATGCAGCATTTTACACCAACAACATTTAGGTTTGCTGAAAAATATGCCTTTGAAATTACTTTGTAAACAAAAGGAACAGGCATGAAAAATATTAGCATTGCTTTGTAAGGTATGAAGATGGCGGCTTTATGATTGTGCGTACCATTCTGTTGACCTAATAAAAACTTTTTTGGTGTGGATCAGACTACTATGGTATTATGTAGCATATACTGGCCCTTTTTTCTGTAGAAAAATCCAAATATATATCCAACTTTCGAGGATTTCTCTATGCACATGTTTCAGGTACTTGCCTATTTTTTGAGTATCTGACAACTGATTTCTGCCTGTTCATAATTGCAGTCAGTGCAGGTATGACTAATGTTGAGTGTTTCTCTTTTTTCATGCGCCACAAGTGTCTATTTTCTCTCTCCAGTTGGAATTAATGAAATAATACAGTGGCGTTTGAATTGGTGTGACCACTCAGACAGCTCTTCGGTTTCCAAATACAATTATGCAGTAAGTATGATGCTCGGTGATAGACAAAACAGCAGGAGCTCATGAATATGCATGATGTGTCTTGGAATATAAATTAACAGGGGCTGGCCTCTCAGCTGACCCACTTAGGCTGTCAATTACTATTCTGACAGGATGGCTCTGATAGGACAAAACCACAATCATTCTTAGCATTCGCCATTTACTAATTTACCTGCACATATGGGATCATTTAAATGTTCTCAAACAGACATAAGAAATGACTTCGGTGGATGTGCTTCACATCTGAATAAGATAGAAATGCACTGATTTGAGTAAAGCTGGGAAAAAAGTCTGATAAGTAGATGTCCAAACAGATGACTTTAAAATATAGAAGTCAACATGCTTTCTTAATGGAAATATATAAGCTGCTAGCTTGCTAATCAAAGACTAACCTGAAGAAATAAAGTAAAATCAAATAATATGACCAACTGATGATTTGGTAATATAATTCTCTCTTTTTTCTTGTGTTTAATTTAATTTATTTATTTATTTATTTCCAGATTCAATCACCAGCTCTTTCTTACTTGAGCTTGTATACACATTTGCACTCAAATAAACGGCGCTTTAAATCTCTTGACAAACTAAGATGTAAATTACATTTTCATATATTAGAAATAAAGGACATAAATTGTACTGAATGTCAGCTTGTTTATTTTGCTCAAGATAAGGATTTATAAAGTCCACATACAAACAAGAAAATATGCTTCTAACCACAGGTCGAGCGCTGTCATTCCAGCTACACAACTTTAGGATGCTGTTTGCGAATGTTCATTGGAACTGTGGTTTCGGGAAACACTGACTCGTTAAACTATGCTGATAATGATGGAATTCGTGACGATAGTTGCTTTTTTAATGTTTTTAAACTTTGGGTAAATGGTAAAATCTAATTGGTGCTTTAACATCAGAAAGAATATTTGATTATAAGTTTTAGGAAACATACCAGACACTTCAAAAACAAGACGTTTTAAAATAAAAGTCATATTCACATATCTTGTAGAAACTGTTTTAAAATTGAAGTCAAAATCCATCTACTTTAGATGACACTTTAAACACTTGCTGACTGTCTCTTTCACATGCAAATGATTGCAGTGCTGTGTGGGTAATGGGGAGCAGACTCCACTATTCAGATGTCTGCTACATTATCAGTACTCGCTGTGGGTATCATGTGTGAGTATGTGTATGTGTGTGTGTGTGTGTGAGAGTGAGTGAGTGGGAAGGAGAAACAAGCCTCTGTCTCTGTTTGTCAGACTGCGTGCGTGTCTGCATGTATGTGCGTATATTTTGGTGACTCAGTGCTGCTAGGTGATTATTAGACTAAGAAGTCATTTTCTACTCCTAGCATGTGACATGGCCTGGCAAAGAACCAAATGAACTTTGAAACTCTGGTTTTCTTCAAATGCAAAACAGTGACTCTTCAAAAGGAGCGAGAGAAAAGCACTTCTGGCTTAAATCCAAGGGTTGGGCACCATGCGTACCAGTTTAAGCTTCATGGATTATGTGACCTAAGTGTATAACTGAGTTTTTGTGCCTCGGGCTATAAAAATGTAGACCAGGTAAGAACCAGTGATGAATAATACAGGTGCCTGTTAAACTTTCCTAAGTAGTGTTTTGCCAGGTGCAGAAAACCTGATGGAGTTTCAAATTAAAGTTTAGGAAGACCATGTCCACATAATCCTGCCAATCACAACAGAACAAGACTAAAATAACATCTGTTTACCTCACTTCACTCTGACAATTCTGCAATAATTTGCAGCAGATAAGATGAAACACCTGCATTTCTTTAATTATTATAATTTAGGGGAAAATATGTACGTTCTCAGATTGCAGCTACCATCCCAACCCCAACAGGTCAACTCTCCATTTCCCAAAAGTAACTCTGCACATGCCCATAACTTCACAGCTGACAGCAATCACAAATGAAGAAAATCAATAACCATCCAAGACTCTTGAGGTCTCACTAAACGCCCAGTCCCGCAAACCTATCGAATCACTGCAATCTTGTTCTCTGCCTAGTGACAACCATCCTCCCTCCTTATACCCCCCGTCCCGTCCCGTCCCCTCCTCCGGCCTTCCCGGGACTCTGTTAGCATTGTTAATGGGCATTGTTGCTGAATGAGGACCTCTGCTCCTCTCTCTACATCACGGCTCCCAGCCTTGGCAGATGGATGGGCCTGACCTCGCTATCAGCTGGTCCCAGACACAAAGTCCGAGAGTGGCGTAACAAAGTAGGAGGAATGATGCCTCTGCCGGGAGACCGAGAGAAAGCCAGGCCTCCATAATGAAGTCAGGGTCCATTGTGGAAAGCCGTGGATAAGAGCGTGGAGACCGCAGGGAGTGAAGGGATCCATGCAACACTGTGCTCCCAGCCATGAGAAGAGGGAGGAAGAGATCCAGACCCACTCGTACCCCCTGCCCCGTGATGAATGGCAGTAGTCGCTGAAAGTGAAATGCGCTGGTGTGCCTTGGCAGAAACTGAAGGCGAAGGAGTCTGCCTGGAAACTGGGAGACAAACTCAGCAACTGTCCTTGAGCGAGCCAGAGTCACATCTACAGTATGCTACTTTACATATGGACAATCAAGTGGAAAGCTGGTGTAGTATTTCAGGGAATTGGATGAGGGTTTGGTACACATTTTAATAGCACTGTTTGTGATCTTACTTGGGTAAGAATAGTCGACTTGTGTAAGTTCATCTACAGAGGGAGAACAAATGAACAAACAACTTTGAGTTTCTAACATAAATGAAAACTAGTACAAGTACCTACAAGTCTTTATGGCAAGCAAGTAAACATGTTGGTATTTAGCTACACTAGGATGCTATTCACTTAAGAGTATTCATTTGTTTTAGTTCTTTGCAGTCAAGGGAGACAAATGCATGGTTGAAATCACACATTTAGGATTAGGGGAACCTAATAATCAAGCACCAAAAGAACCCATATCGGTCAAACACTAATCTTAATTTGAATATGGTGGTTACAGCCTTGGGTAATGTATAAATGAGATCAGAACGATCAATATGCATAGGGTTCCCATGAATATCAAACATCATTTAATTAACATGATACAGCACGGGCCAATCGGGTTCATTCAGCTTCTCTATGCCTCACCGTCTCCATGGATGAGTATCCCAAAATCTCTTTTGTAATCAACAGTAGTGTACAGAGGATCTCTGAGACTTAGTATGAGAGACAAAGAAAAAGAGCGAGAGATTGTCTAAGGACCGGACCGTGCCTGCTCCCCCAGCCGCGCTGGATCCCCACCATCTGCCCCAGCTGCTGCCTCTCTTTAACTGCCATTCTGATTGACAATGAACCCAAAGCCCTGTGATAATTGTGGCTGCTTGGTGACTTGGGCAGGTAATGCCTTCCTTTCAGGATTTATCAAGCTCCATCTGTTCCTGTTGGTATCTGACAGAGTTAAATCCCCCATCCCCACCCTCACACTCCCTTCCTTCTCTGCCCCTCGTGCTTATTTCCTCAAGGCTCCAGAGGCCCCGCTAGTCAAGCAAATATTGGGCTTTTGTGCAAGGATGCTTATTAGAGAGCTACACTGTGACCCAGAGGGGTAGCCACACCCACAAAAGAGGGGAGCGCGAAGGCACAGCATATTTGTTCAGTCATTAACTAAAGATAAAAGACTCCTTGTGGCCAGATCCCTCCCTCCTGTCCCGGGTTTTTGACTCACAGTCTCACAGTAAGTGTTGTGTGTCATGTGTCACGAACAATTAGAGGTGGAGTTATCTTACTTCTTTGTGCGTCCTCTCTATTTCTGCCTTACATTGCACCTTACTCTGGACTGCCAAATCACCTGGAGCAGGTGCACTCTGAGTGCTGGTTAGAGTTGACCATGTGTGTCAAATATAATTGGTTGGGTCTGTGTTTAAATCAAGAAAGGTGTCTCTAAATTATCTAAAGTAAACTGTATACCTTAGTGAGTTGCTTAAGGTGTAACTGAAGTGAGCAATTTCTATCACCAAGTGGAATTGTTTCCAAACAGGTTTCTGTAAGATTGCTCCATGTCTGCCGTTGGTCAGATTGTCCCACCCCAAACTCATGCAATCGGTTGAGCCACTGTTGCTGTATGGGATGTCAAAACAACAGAGCAATGTTTTGATAGTGACACAGAGACACATTGTTTACACTTTCTGGTTAAATAAACCTATGGGTGGATTACTCGTAGTTCTGTTTGTATATTGATAGGAGCAAGTATTACACCACAGTTTTAAACACAACTTTTGAAAAATTTAAAAATACACAAATGGACTAATGAATTTGTAAGTTTGGGTTTAAGAGCATGTGTCATCATGAATAATAGAAAATAATGCATTAGTATAAGACAGGTCAAAGTGGACTGGTACTCAATATTATGCATTATCGTGAATTCTGTGTTATGCTTTTCACAGTACGGGGAATTATTTTTGCATACAGGTACTTTTTATAAACTGTCAATATGGTCTTCTGTCTCTGCTAAACAAAACAGTCACTGTAAACAAAAACAAAGTTTTGACTAGACATTAAATCTAGTGCATATTATAGCTTATTCTGGCCAAAAAATGTCCTTTCACATGCGATGTCCATTTGACTGACATGCTAATTCATAAAATTCGAATAAACAGAAATACAAACATAAAAAAACATTAAAAAAACAAAAACAAATTCAGATTAGGCTTATAGTGGGACATATGTAAATTTCCCTGAAATTATCATTGTAACAAGTGGAGGATATAGAGACAGCTGAAGTAACAGAGAGAAGCTCACTACTGCAACAGAGGCCTCTGCCAAGCGTGTTTTTCTATTGCCAGATTCATGTTAGTTTTTGGCTCCTATATACGAAATATGTCAGTTTTACTTTGCAGAAATAGAGTGATCCTAGCCATGTGTTTGCTAATTATAGGCAGCATATTACCATCTGTTGAGAGCAGATATAAATTTGGGTCAAAATAATCAGATAATGTGTAGATTTAGAGACATTAGTATACAAAGATTACACTGAACCGAGTCTTTTACCTTTTAATAGTATATTGGCTGAGTCATACAATGTTATGTAAAATTTACTTTAGCAAGACAGTGCATGCAGTTTTGAAAAACAAAAACTAACAAAAAAAAAAAAAAAAACAACTTAATGCAGCAAATCTGCAATATAAACATATGTATGACATTTAAAAAATCGTCAAAGATGATTGACAACTAGCCTACAATTTGGATTGGCGGGATGGTTCTGTTCTGGGCAAGAACTGCGATTAACCCACACAGGGTAAACAGAACAGAACCAACAAAAGTATTGCTGATATTGTTAAAGATTATTAATTTTATGTACACATTTTAGAATTAGTCTGATTCAAAAGATAATCAGAAGGCTAGATCCTGACTGACAGAGGAGGAGTTGGGGATGGAGGAGGGTAATAAGCTATTGAGCAATGCGAAAACTGCTGATAATACTGAAGGACCTTATACACGGATGCTTAGATAGGTGTCGTATTCCTATAGGTAGATGGGTATCAGCTGATGTGAGTTTGACTAATGTGACCTGCCAGAACTAACGCTGTGCTTGATAACTGGAGCCTTATAGTATAGTGTTACATACTGATAAACAAATTCCAGTTTGTACTGCATATAATGAGATTAAATTCATAATCAAAGCCAGTTTTGCTTGTTTAGAAGTGGTATGCACTGAGAACATAATGTTCAACAAACCATTACGTACTGTATATTAAAAGGTCCATTTATATTAACAAAATTAGCTCTCTGCACTAGAATCAGCTCATTAAACCTAACTACCACATGCAATCAGAGATCAAGGAAGGGAAGGAAAAACATCCATATGAGTTGGAAGTAAATTACAGTAGAAAATTGAATAACAGTCTGCTGAATATAAACACCTCGGTCAGAGGTTATACTCACTTAAATACTTTGGCTTTTCTAGAGAGTAGTAACTAACACTCTGCTCCATAAAATCAGCAAACAGAAAATGTTTAATATGGTTTCATGATGATACAGGACATATACAGTACATTTCTGGATATAGAGAAGAATATTTTTTGAAAAGAGTAGCAAGATGACCTAATGCAAATCAATGAAACAATATATGTATATGTTATGACTGGGAAAACACATTTAAAGTACAGATGCAATTATGTACTTTAAGAATCTTGTAAGAATCGAGTAAGAATCTTGCTAAAGAGAGAGAGAGAGGGAGAGAGATGTAATGAGATTTAAATTCAAGTCTCAAGTGTATTCAAGTGTAGTTGTTGTATTTTTTTCATGACATTTACTACAAGCAAGTGATGAACGGCAATGGACCAAGTGAGAATCCCAGTGGGATTGTGGCAGCATTTCAATGCCAAATGATGTCTAGGAGAATCAAAATGAAAGTAAATGCTTCAGTCACAAAGAGTGAAAAGCAGTTTTGGTTGAGCAGCCAGTATTGAACCCAGATTGTTGAGATTAAGCAGATTGTTCTGGGCAAAAAAAGTTGGATGGTATTTGACTAAATGCCAACTTATAATTCCAAACATCCAGAAGAAAGGCATTGGAGAAGGTCAGAGGAAGCAGCAAGATGTTGAAAACAGGAGATGAATGTGCTGATCTTGAACGGAATAAATGTCTTGGCTGATCTGATGTCAGAAGAGAGGGCAGAAAGTGATGTATAACCCTGAGGTCATCAATGCATTTTCTTTCACTTTGTCTCTGCCATCCACAGTGAGATTTAGTTTTATCTGAAGTTATTTGTTTGCTGGTGACTGGTGGTAAAACAACAAATCCAAGGAACCAGAAGGCAGAGCACATTAAACGACTTCTAAAAAGTGGAATTCTTGGTGAATGCTGTCTTATTTAAAACAAAGTAAGAGTAATTGTTTATGCTTCATGAGTAGCCCTTGTTTTTGAGGAAAAATGCAGTTGCAAGAGGAGAAATTGAGGTCCTTGTCAACCTCTGTTGCCCAGATCTAGGCAATCTCTCACTGCTAAGTCTCAAGTATCTCTCAGGGTTAAAGGTAATGAAGAATATCTGACTGGGGTTTTGGGTTCGGTTGGGGTTACAACTTTCTCTAGGCTTTAGCAGGGTAATGATGGACTGGATCTTAAGTAAGTTGGCTGCTGAAGGCAGTGAAGGTGTGAAGACAGTGGGAAAGCTTAAGAATCTGATTTGAGCAATAACTGATTGGTTTAGGGTAGCAAGGTTGTTATTTTAGTCTTTAAAGCTGCACTCAGTCATATTTGATTTTTCTGAGTGCATCTCTAATGACCAAAAGGAAAACGACATTAACAATATTACCTGCATTAACAATAGTTTACAGTTCATCATTGTTATTTTAGTTTCTAATATTATTTATTAAGATTTATTAAGTTTTTTTATCTAATTTCTATGTAATTGCTGCTTCCCTTTCTTGGCTAATGTGAAGCAGTCAGCTTGCCTACATTACACAGAAAAGCAGCATGTTACCCCAAGGAAATTTGGGCAGTTATGTGTGGGTTTTAAGAGATATTAGTCAGATATTATTCAAATAAGCAATTCATTGAGCAACAAATCATCAGATTTACATTAAATTGTGTCGTGGGCAAAATAGGATGTTTGTGACATCTTGATGTTTGATTACCCAGTGCTCAGTGATAACCCACATCAAATATGTATTCATTGTAATAAATTGCAGTTAGTTTTTGGAATTTAGCATCTCTCATGTTGCCCTTTAGGGTTATATCCCAAAGGTCAGAGATTGCAATGCATTGTAAGAGCTTTATTAGCATATGTTTTAGAGATTTGTCATTAGCCTGCTATTTGTCGGTCAGGAGACCTTGACACACTGCACTGAGGCCCTCATTCATCATAAATACACTACAGCAATACAAGCATTCAAAAGGCCTTTGTTTCCTCATTAATATTCATATGCTCGTTTGCATTGTTTTCCCGCTTCAGCTCTTTCTTTTCCTCTCTCTCTTTCTTTACCAGGCTTCTCAGTCTTAGTTTCTCCCTGACTCACTTTACTTCAGTGAATTTGGGTTGAAAGCTCTTTACTTTATGATGTCGATCTTTGGAAAATCTCTCAAACGAGGATTTTCCTTATCATGACTAGCTACTGTGACGGTTTAAAGCGTTGCACATTTTCAATCCAGTCCAATATGAGCAATCTCTGTAGGAATTCAGACTACACAGCATTTCAGCATCAAACAAACATCTCATTATCTAGTCAACTGAGTCAAGAGTTTAAAGGTACAAGTTCGCCCAAAAATTGAAATTCTGTCATCATTTACTCACTTTTATGTTGTTCCAAACCTGTATGAATTATTTTATTTTTTTTGCTTCTGTGGATAACAAAGCAAACCATTCAAGGTGGTTTTGTAAACTGGAGTTGTAGATTTATTGAAAATATCTTACATTTCACTGCTGGTTATACTCTGTATAATTGTGTATGTGACAAATAAAAATCTTGAATCTTGATATTTGACTAAAAGGAATCGTTCATTAGTGAATCATACCTCCTTCTATCTTACTTCTGTTAGAGCTGGGGTGGATGTCAAGCTTTTTTAAACTTAAAATTTAATTTTGATCTGTTTCTCAGGCAAACTTACCATATGGCTTCAGAAGAATTATATTTAATGGCGTTGAAGTCATTTGGACTACTATTATGATACATTTATGATGCTTTTATGTTTGTTTTGAAGCTTAAAGGTTCAGTTCAGCTTTGTAATAATTGTGTGGGGGAATTTTTGGTAATACTTTATTTTAAGGTTTCCATAATACAGAGTAATTACCTAGTTAAGTACTTTGTAGTAGCCATTGTACTTACATGAAACAAAATGTACTTACCATGTAACTAAGTTATGGATCAGCCTGTACTAGACCGAGTCTGTTACACAGCTATTTATGTAACCAAAAGATTGTACATATGTGTTGCAGACTTTATACAACATAATTATAAATGTAAGTACACAGACATAAGCTACTTAAAATAAAGTGTATCAAGACTGTACTTAAGTGTACTTCATGTGTATCTATACTGTTCACCTTATCCAGCTGCACCTTAGTTTGATTTAACCCACCAGCACACAGCTTAAATACATGTAATACCTTTCTAATTACATTAAAATTACAGAATATTTCAAAGGCATAAGCTACTTAAATTAAAGTGTATCAAGATTGTACTTAAGTGTACAAGTAGCTGTGTAACAGACTCTGCCTGTTACATATGTGTAACAGTAGCTGCCTATTACATCTACATAATTGCAAACTGTAATTACGGGCTGACCGATAACTTAGTTACATGGTAAGTACATTTTGTTTCATGTAAGTACAACGGTTACTTCTAAGTACTTAACTAGGTACTTAGTTAGAAATCAAAATCACTACATAAATTATAACTGCTTTAAATACTTTTGACCTGATTCAGCATGTGCATGGACCCACACACAATTGTGGACACACTCTAGATTTACTCATCAGTAAAGGCCTAAACATTTCATCCATTGTTATTAATGATGTAGGACTACCTGATCACTTCTGTATTTTCTTTGATATATTGATCTCTGTTACCACTGAATCTAGATCTGTCTCTGTCAGAAAGAGATGCATTAACGAGAACACTAGTGTGCTGTTTATGGAGGCTATATCTTCAACACCAAGCATTTCTGCATACTCTGTTGATCTTCTCTTTGATTCCTTTAACTCAAAAGTTAAGTGTTACTGAAGATATTGCCCCCGTGAAAATCTGCAAGAAGAATGGCAGACGAAAATCAACATGGAGAAAATCAACAGCAGTTCAGAGTATGAAAAGACAATGCAGAAAAGCTGAGCGGATATGGCGGAAGACGAAACTCGAAATTCACTATAGCATCTATAAAAACAGCATTCGTGCTTTCAATGCGGAACTAGCCACAGCTAGACAGACCTTCTTCTCAAACCTTATAAACAGTAACTTAAACACTACTCACACTCTTTTTGCTACTGTTGAGAGACTAACAAACCCCCCAAATCAGATTCCCAGTTAAATGATTTTCGACAGCAAATGCAATGAGTTTGCTTCCTTCTTTTCTGAGAAGATCAATAATATTAGAAAGGCAATTGGCACATCTTCCAGTTATGCAGAGGTCAAAAATAAGTAAATATGTCTGTTTTTTGAAGCAATTGATAGCAAAATATTGGAAGAAATAGTACAGCACCTTAAAATCGTCAACCTGCTATCTTGACACACTTCCCACATCTTTTTTCAAAAGTGTGTTTAACTGTTTGGAAGCAGAACGCCTCACTTCTTTCTGGGACTTTTCCAAAATCCATGAAAACTGTAGTTGTTAAGCCCCTTCTGAAAAATCTTGATAACACCATATTGAGCAACTATAGACCAATATCAAATCTTCCTTTCATAAGTAAGATTATTGAAAAGGTAGTTTTTAATCAGCTGAACAACTACTTAAACTCAAATGGATACGTGGACAATTTTCATTCTGGTTTCCGAGCGTATCACAGCACAGATACAGCACTCATTAAGATAATAAATGATATTCGCCTTCATTCTGATTCTGGCAAAATATCAGTGCTGGTACTACTAGATCTTAGTGCTGCATGTTATGCATTTGTCGATCATAACATAGGAATATCACAGCTATGCTGATGATACCCAGATTTACCTAGCTTTATCTGCAAATGACTACAGCCCCATTGACTCCCTCTGCAAATGCATTGATGAAATCAACAGTTGGATGTGCCAAAACTTTCACAAGGAACAAGGAGAAAACTGAAGCCATCGCATTTGGAAACAAAGATGAAGTACTCAAGGTGAATGCATACCTTGACTCTAGGAGTCAAACAACTAAAAATCAAGTAAAAAATCTTGGGGTGATTTTGGAGACAGACCTTAGTTTTAGTAGTCATGTCAAAGCAGTAACTAAATCAGCATACTATAAGCTCAAAAACATTGCAAGAATTAGATGTTTTGTTTCCAGTCAAGATTTGGAGAAACGTATTCATGTCTTTATCACCAGAATGGTGGATTATTGTAATGGTCTCCTGACAGGCCTTCCAAAGAAGACCATTAGACAGCTGCAGCTCATCCAGAATGCTGCTGCCAGGATTCTGACTAGAACCAGAAAATCTGAGCATATCACAGGTCCTCAGGTCCTTACACTGGCTTCCAGTTACATTTAGGATTGATTTTAAAGTTCTTTTACTCATTTATAAATCACTAAATGGCCTAGGACCCAAATACATTGCAGATATGCTCACTGAATATAAACCTAACAGACCACTCAGATCATTAGGATTGAGTCAGTTAGAAACACCAAGGGTTCACACAAAACAAGGGGAGTCTGCCTTTAGCTATTATGCCGCGCACAGTTGGAACCAGCTTCCAGAAGAGATCAGATGTGCTAAAACATTAGCCACATTTAAATCCAGACTCAAAACTCATCTGTTTAGCTGTGCATTTGTTGAATGAGCACTGTGCCATGTCCGTACTGATTGCACTGTACTTTCATTTTATATCATTTTCCTCGTTTTTATTGTTGTGATGATTATTTCTTGTTTTTATTGCTGTGATAACAATTGTCTATTCTTAACTGTTTTAAATTAATTTTAAATACATTTTATATCATTTTAAAAGTTTAAACTGAAGGCTAAAGTAAGTGCTGTGATGGTAAAGAGAATGTGGGCAAAGAAAGACAAGTGTGTTTGTTAATCAGTTTAAAGTACCTCTGAGTTCTATTTGTTTGGTTTCTGGTTAGGGACTGTCTGTAACCGGAGGGAGTGTGGGAGTGGGAGAGTGATGGACTCACTCAGATATGAGTGAGGGACACCAGCAGAAGAAAACTGGTGTCATAAAAAACTGTAAGTGTAAAGGTGTACGAGTGCACATCTATAGACTGAGAGATGTGCACAGTCCGGGAGGGTCAAAATGCATTCTCTAAGGCGTTAAGAGTTATTAGTGCATTTGAAGGTATAAATACCGAGAGAATGTGAGACTCTAGAAGGGAGGTTCTAGTCGTGAATCGCTCTATCAACTCTAAATTCCTACCATTACAGACAGGGGCATGCCCCGAGTTTTAGCGAATAGGTCAGATGTAATGGTCAAAGTAGGGGGTGAAGTAGTGCAATAGTGAGGTGTTTTGGAAGTTTTTTTTTCTCCCCGCTCACTTAGTGCGGAAGAGTTTGAACAAAGCTTGAGAAAATTTGTTTTTTAGTTTCTTGTTTTTATTATTATTATTAATTTTTTTATTGCTGTGATCAATATTATTATTATTATTATTATTAATATTATTATTATGACTATTTTACTTTCTTTCATGTAAAGTACTTTGAATTACCATAGTGTATGAAATGTGCTATATAAATAAACTTGCCTTGCCTTGCCTAGGTAATTACTTTGTATTATGACGCCTTAAAATAAAGTCTTACAGATTTTTTTTTTCTTTTTCTTTTCCCCTTTTGTGTTCCACAGAAGAAAAATGGTTTGGAACAACATGAAGGTGAGTCTGTTTAAGGTAAACTATCCCTTTAAATTTAGCTAATTTTCTGTGAGCTTTTGAGACCAGGCTTTCAGTGAGCTGAAATGGATTCAGACAGCCAATCAGCTATTACTAACCCATCTGTGCCGTTTACAGATTTTAATTGTTTGACAGTTCTTGTTTATGTCATGTCATTTGCGATTGCACTGCCCATGCTGGTAAGCAAGCTGAATGATGCTCAATCATTGGACTGCAACAAGATTTATTTAACTTGACCAGGTTGGTCTTGTTAATATTCTTAGATGCTTGAATATAACATATACAAACACATTTGTTTGTATGTTTGGGGACTATTGGCCTTCAGAGATTGGTCCGAACCATTCTGGACTGGCCTTTCATATAGGGTTTGTGTTGTAAATGCTGTCATGCTGTAAGATATTATGTGTCAATGACTATGCAAATGTGCAAAAATATTGGCGTGCTAGAACCAGGCTTAATGTATGAATACTGAAAAGATCACATTTTTTGTCACTTGCAACAACTGGATACATGGTTATGTAAAAGCAGAACCTTTCTTATTGCATCTAACATTTGCTTGTTATTTTTGCCTGCTGATCCAAAGCTGCATGCTTTTTTTTAATCACATTATGAACTTCCCCCTGCTAAGTAAATCGTTATTATTGACTTTTCATTACAGTATAATGGAAAACACAACTTATTCCTCATTTACACTTCACAAACACCCTCGCTCATTTTAATTGGAACACTGCAGGAGCATTTATGATGCCTTCTTTTGTCACTTTCTTAATGTACTAAACAAATGTCTTGCCCTGGTGCCCTCAAGGAGATCATGCTCTGCATGTTTTGCCCACTCAACCTTCAGTGTCTACCAAGAACGCAAACCGTTCCTGAGCTCGGTGAGAAAGACCATGCAAAGATCAAAGACAACGCAATCAATAAGATATATAACATAACAAATAATGCCGTGGGTAGCTCATTAATCCTAACAGAGCCTTATTACACTGTCTGCAGGTTTGTCCTGCTGGGTCACTTTGCTGTGTTTATTGAAATTCAGCACACTGGAGCCAAAACACAGAGAAAGATCACACTTCAGCAATACTGCTAGTACAACTGAGGGTTAGCCAAAGTGACCTGAAAGTTAAAGGCGCTTTCTTGGGATTGTTTATGTTTGTTGTTTTTCCACTCTTTGTGAGAAATGAGCCCATGTTTGATCAGTAAATCGTTAAATGAGTTACTCATACTCAACCATTCAGTGATCAATTCTGAATAGTTGCGTTCATCTGTTGCATACAAACAACATAGGATCTTAGTTTGCTGATATCCAACATATCCCTATAAGGCACTGCAAAGATATATAAAAAAAAGCCCCTTAGTATCTTTATAGAATTGTTGCTGATAACTCCATTTCTTTCAATGAGAAATATTTGGTGGCGTCAGTGCCAATAGCCTTGTGGGCCAACATATAGTGCCTTTGCACTTCGGACGTCCTGAGTTCGAGTCACAGCTTGTGGACCTTTCCCGATGCCATCCCCTCCCTATGCCACCTTGCTTCCTGTCTGAAATACTGTCCTATCCTAATGAAGGCAAAATGCCATAATTAAATATTTAATAAGTAAATAAATAAATAGAACTATTTGGTGGCCATTGATTAATTCATAATCTTAACTATCTTAATTTTGCTGGCTAAAACATTGACACCCTTGTAATACTATAATAATAGTGTAATAATTTAATTCTGTCATGTAATCAGCTGTTCCTGTATCTGAAAAAGTACAAATGATAGAATGTTGGGAAATAATAAAAGTTATGTAGATGTTCTGCATTCATGAAGTATCACTCTGTATCTGAATATGACTACTTCATTACTCTTTTGTAGGCGAAACAGTATATGACTGTCAGTATATGACAGCGATATGTCTAAATTCTCAATAACCATAGATGAAAATTGTCTAGATGACCAATTACTTTAGGCAGTGATTGCTGCAAGTCACATGACACAGGCAAACATGGATGTAGTACGTCTGTATTTCATTATAACGTACCTTTTCAATGGTTTTGACAGTTACTCAGACAGTATGAGATATCACACAAAACTTCATAGTTTGTTTGCCCGACAAAATCTATGATCACACAAACATTTGTGTTCCATTCATTCCGTTTGACCAACAGAGGTCAGAACATCAAAGACTGACCTGTTGGATGAAGTGCAATTGTCTGAAGGTCCAAATGTACTTCCAGTGGTCTATTCTGTGCTCAAATCACCACACTAGGTTATTTTCTAGTGGGCCAACTAAACTGACAACTAAATCCTGTCCCTGACAAAAAAACAGCTTAAATCAGAATCCAATTTGTAAATTATATCCCAAAGTATTATCGCCTCTGCTTTTCATATGTATTAGCTGCTCATTAAATGAGTAAAAATGCGTGGACACATTTTAGATTAAAATTGTCATGATATTGTGAAAAATGACTTCCATGAGGACAAAATGTATTGATGTCAATGGTTTCTCATTGAAGGTAATAGGGTGAGTGTACACATCACTATAAAGATGTTAATGGACACCTATTAAAGCTAGTATTTGATGCTTTGGGGGTAAGAACCTGTAGTTATATCGTTTAGTTCTGTATGGTACATTATTACAGGTGCAGGTGACATTGAACTCACAAAACACCTACTGGGATGTACAGGCCAGAATGATGGCTTATCTCTCAGTGCCCTTGAAGGCAAGGTGTCTCTGCATAGCCAATCCATCACAATCAATGCCAGATCATTTATATTAAATGCCCTTTTAAAGCAGTCCCTGTGACACTGTGTTTGGAAACTGGCTTGACTGGAAACAAAGCAGTAAACCAGCCTGTACCTGTCCCTGTAATTTACCACCTCAGTGCACAGGAAGGCTAAAGACTCCAAGGTCCAGATCCTGATATGAAATAACCCCTGGCCCATTTGATCTCTATTCTCTGGGTGCTGTGGCTTCCTTCCTGAAAGGTGAACAAAACCCATTAGAGAGGTCTTGAGTTTACTGAGAGTAATAATGCAATTTACATAAATAGTATGTCTGTTGGTCATTCCATTAATCTTACTGACATCTCAACCAGGTAATTTATTTATATATGATCAGTCTAACAGAGGATTAATTAAAAGCTTTTTGTTATTGCCATTAGAAATACTGTAGGTGTAGCTGTGGAAAGAAGTACTTACATAGTTGCAAAGGATTATTTTCAGATGATTACGTGGGATGCAACAACCCAAATTAGGAATGATTTCCCAGTCCTAATTTGGGGTTTCTTGGTTATTGTCAGGCCTTTGCTATGTAGTTGCTAAGGTGTTCTAGGTGGTATTTAGTGCATTACTGTGTGGTTATTTGCCTGGTATTAGTAGGTTTTGTGTACTGGCCCATCAAAAAAAAAAAAAAAAAAAAAACAATCCCCAAGTCTTAATGATATTCTGGACTCACTAATAATACAATGAAAAAAATGTGTGTCTTATTTTTGCTTAAGTCTTATTTGATGTGTTTTCCAATAAAAAATACCTACAAATCCTTAAAATAAAATTACTTGAGAAGCAACACTGCAATATTAAAATTTGTTTTCAAGATTATATGTATCTTATATGTATCTTTTATATTATGTATTTTGTTTTACTGCTGTACATTTTTTTTAAATCTTGAAATACATCTGAAAAAGAGTCCTAATATTGTACCCCACTTAGATATTTTTACTGAGAGAAAGACAAATTAACAAGTACTTTGAAGTAAATTTGTCTTGTTAAAGTTTTATGAAATATGTTTTTTTTTTTTTTTTGGGTGGGGGGGGTATAAAAATACTAAAGATTAGGATTTTGTTGCAGAGTATGGCTCCTTCAGTGTAAATCTATTTTTTAAGACAAGTTTTCAAGAGTATCTTTTATATAAGTGTATTTTGTCATTTTGTCTTACTGCTATACATTGGTGTTTTTATTTATTTAATTTTTTACTTGAAATACATCTGAAAATAAGTCCTAATATTGCAATGTTTAAGGGAAAAAGGACAAAAATACTAAAGAGTAGGTTTTTGTTGGAGCGTATGGCTCCTTGGGTGTAAATCATTTAGTTATTTATTTATGTATTTATTTATTGCCATTTTTGCCTTAAATTGAAGTCACATTTACCATTGCTCTGTGAAATTTCACATGCAAAATCCAGTCATTTTAAAAGGAGTCTGCACATCCAGGAGTCTCGCATGAGGGTGAAAACTACAATGGTAAGTTTTTCACATTTTCACATTGCTCACATGAATTCACTATTTTAAGCAACAAAAACCTGGTTGGTTTGAAAATGACTTCTGTGTGAGCAGTGCTTCTCACATCTCCATGCTAAGTCCAGTTGCTTTTACTGTAATTGAATATAACACATACTTCAGTCTCTACGATAAATTGCACAATTTTGAGTATCATTTATATCCATAGCACAAATGGTACTGTTTAAGTTGCACACAGAAGTTTACATCTCTAAGCAAGCATCACTAAAACAGAATAAAGTTTTAAATGTTTCCAAGTTTAACAAACCTTCATAGCAGTAAATACTATAAATTTCACTTGATAGGGGATTTTTAGGGGAAACATGACTTTGCTGAGTGGTGAACGCTGTTCCCTCTTTCTCCATGAATCACCTCTGGATTTGAAATATGACTGTAATATTCTGGTAATGCCATGAGACGTTTTAATTTTCCTCTGACATCACCATATAGTTTAACCACAAGTGCGTGAATGCGCTCTTTGTGAGGCTGACTTCACCAATGGCAACTTTCTGTATGCGTGTCTAAATACTGCCTATATATATATATATATATATATATATGTATGTGTAAGTCTGTGGAAGTTAATGAGCATGTTTAAATTTAATTTAGGAGAGGATGTCATGTCCTGTCTTGTTAAAATTAGTTAAGCTTTGATTTGGTGAGTCTGGTTGAGGTTGTCAATATTTGTATGATGGAATTTTCTGAGTTACAAAGTTACAGCAAAATAATAATATTGGAGCCATATAGTGAATTTAAAATAGATGACTGTCTTAATGCATGTTCCTTGTCTTCCAGTGACCAAATCAACTTTTCCAAAACGGCTTTTTATGAGCCAAGACGAGGATGGATGTCCACACGGAAACGTAATCCATCTGACACAGGTCACTCTACGTCTCCCGCGTCCGTACCTACTTCGGGTCTGAAAGGCCAGACTTGCCCTTGATTCCCCTCAAAGGGAAATTACCCTGGATGTTGAATAAGAGCCAGACGCTCATATTCATACCTTGCAGGTGTCCAAAGTCAAGGTCTCAGGCTTGTTCACGAAATCCTCGCCGTCTAATCAATATGTCACGGAGCCTGGAATCGAAGTGAAATACCTCGGGCACGCCTCCTAATAAGATATTTGCAGCCATAAATGTAAGGATTAACGATAACAAATGACACGAGAGGCTGAGGTATGGCTCGACGGTCCCTTCATGCATGAGATTTCAGGACGGGCGTTATGCTGTCATCAGGTTCATTACCCTGACTGCGTTATGGCCTGACCGGGCTGAGTTCAATCATGCCGCACGGCAAAAATGCCCACAAGATGAAAACATAGGCTGGGCATGGATTTATCAAACCACTCTCATGCGGTATCCAATATAATAAACAAGGCAGAGGGTATCCATTATGATTTTGTCAGATTCCTTAACTTTGACATAAATAATAAATAGGCAGACTGATGGGTTTTGCAAGTCAAAGAGGGGGAGTATTTCCATAATCACAAGAGCAATAAAGACAATCATTTACAAAAGTGGTAATAAATATGTCCGGTAATGTAGACTTACATCACATGTGATCATTAATGAATGCCTCAGTGACGCTGGTAAATTTACTTGCACCTTGAACAATAAACGACAAGTGTGTCTATATTACAGGTAATTGCTTGCGCATAAATATCACATAGGATCAAAATAAGCAGTATTCATCGCCATCAGAGCATACTGAATAGCATAAAACTGGCTGTAAAAGTAGTATCACAGATTCTAGTATTTAGTCCCAGATTCCCAGTACTTATGCCAAGGTCATGTTCTATGAACAATAACCAAAGGCCATTAAAGTCATTATCTTTGTCAAATGTCTGTAAACTAAACTAAAAAAAAAAAAAAGCTATAGATAAAAGTGCTGTTGTTCACATAAACAAGGGACCAACCGCTGGCCAGGAGCACAAGTCACTTTTGTGTTAATGAACTTCAATACTTAACCTTTCAGTAAGGCGTTTACATGCGGCAGACGCATGTCAGACATGTTTGACTGTTGGCCTGTGAATAGGTAGGAGGTAATCAGCGTTGTTTAAATGCTGCTTTGCATATGCATGCATCATTAATTAAATGCTAATTAGAACCAAACCACACTTGCGACTCTCCTTCCAAAGCCATCAAAGGAAGGTTACTGCAGGGAACTCAACACAGTAGATAAGTTATAGATCTAAATTTATATTATGACTTTACTATGGCTTTTCTTTTTTTATTTCTTCATTATTATTATTATTATTAAATAAATTTTCTAGCATTATGTATTTATTTACCATTTTGAAGAAACTGTTCAATTACATTATTATTTAAAAAGTAAAAGTAAAAAGTATTAACTTAAATGTAAGTGAATGCATCTTAATAATTATTAAAATTAAAATTAAATATTTTTAAAGTCAAATTATTATTATATTTAATAAATATTAAGTTTGTATGGAGTTGCCCCAAATGCCACGAACAAACATTTTCTTGTCATAAGGCCAAATTATCTGTGTATTATAATATAATGTGCATTATAGTTCTAACCTTGAAACACTGTCATGAAGGTCTGCAGGAGTCCTGTTTTTTAATTAATTAATTTGTTTATTTGTGTCTTAGACTTTGATTTGCTGGACAAAAATTTTTCATATTAATAAGCAGTGAGGCCTTTTTGTTAAAATATGTATTGTTTTTTAAATAAATAAAAATAGAAGATTATGCCATATATATAATTTTCATAAATGCCATTATTTATTTATTATAATATCGGTATAGTTGTATTAACCTGAAATTTTAGCCTTAACAAAAATATTAAAATTAATTTTATGAACTGCATTCTCACTATGCCATTGACCCAACCATATCTCATAGCAGCCTGAAGTCAATATTTGATTTAATTTGAACTGAATCTCCTTGGCGAGTCGCAAGATTATTACCGGTGACAAACACCTGAACAGATTATGAATAATATATCATGAGCATAGTTCAATCTTTGGCGAATCCTTCCTACAGGTTTGAGTCAGTTCTTCTGTTGCCGAGGGGGAAAACTGTGTCAGTTGTGGGTGTGTAACTTAACAGCCCATCTAAGTGAAGCAGGGTACATAACTCCTGGCAGAAAACTCGCATGTCATCAAGTGACACCGGAGCAGATTTCATCTGGCATACCCAAACCATTTTTGGATGACATCTGCTCTTCCAAATACTCCAATATAACTGGAAAGTTTCCATTTTATATTTATATAATCATATCCTGCCATGTTTTGTGAAAACGACTCAACTCGTACTGGCTGTGTTTCTTATTTGTTATTTCCCCTCCCCCATGTTTTTAACATCGCTATCAGTTGTTCCAGAGATTCCCAGCGTGTCGTTTGCTGTCTTTGTGGTCTAGATGTGAAGCTAAAACAGCTCTTTTGAGGAACTAGTTCTCAGCTCTCTTTGGGTCCTGGATTAGGATGTTGGAAGCCCATGACTAACATCTTGCAGTTGAGCTGCTCTTTTATCCCTGCCTGCCAATTCCCCCTGCACAGTCGACTGAGGACTCGAGCCAAAGGGGGTGGTTACTGAGGTACTTCAAGCACCTAGACTTTCCTCCGTGTGCCTTTTAGCTAATAAACATGCTTATATACATTTAAGAAATATACAAGAGCAATCAATATTTTATGTAGCAGTGGAAGTATTTGTGCCACCACAGCAGCTCGGATAGGACTCAGGAGAAGAGAAATGTATTTTATTAATCAGGAGCCAGAGTTGTGATTCACAATTATGTCATCTGTCAGAGGGAGACATATGAAGAGGGAAAACGAGTCTGGTAGTAAAAAAGACAAGCAGATTTATTCTCGGCTCTCCATTTTTTTCATCTTTTTTAAATATTTTTTTATTAATGATCTAAAAATTACTGAACATGCGATTTGCTAGGGTGTTCTGGGTGGTTTCTAGGGCATTGCTATGTGTTTGCTAGGCCTCTATGATATTCTGGCTCAATATATGATTTTTTTAATTTTTGTACTGGTTACATCATAAACATGTCCAATTGCTGAGTGGTATAAATGCCATTCTGAGGGTCTCTATGCTGTTTTAATGCTTCGTTCACACTGACATCGATGTTGTCCTTGGAGGACGGCAGGTCATTAGGTCGCTGTCCTGTCACTATCAGGTGTGTCTACCCCTGAATGTTAACAAACATCATTAAAACGTTATTGGAGGGCTGTGAAATTGGCCATAGCTTTTGAAAATCTGATCGTAAATGTGATATATGTATTGCCAATTTATATCAAATGCCATTTTATTTTTATTTTTGCTAAAATTAATATTCAGGAGAAAGCATTTGTACAGTCCATAAAACATCATATGAAGAAGATTAATGATTATCAGTACATGAATCAAACTCAGTCATAGGGTTATAAACTAAATTGAGTAGTATTTATTTTGTTTGTATTAATTAATTAATTTATTATTATTAATATATTTATTATAAATGTATTTATTTATTTATAATTGTATTTATTTATACATATGCATATTATATTATTTATTTATATTTAACACACACAGACACATTGGTTTGCTGCTCATTTGTCTAAAGTTACTTACTTTATTGCATAGCTGGACACAACCACGTTGTATCAGGAATGGTCGCTGTCGCTGAAATTGAATAACTTCCGATCACTTTGTTGTTAAATGTTGCTGTGATTGTGAACGTCCGCACCTCGGCGGTATTAATCAGGAGCCAGTCATGTGCTTCACAATTATTTAATCTGTCAGAGGTCGACATTTGAAGGAACGGCAGGGACAGAGAAAGAGTCTGGTGGTAAAACACAAAATCCGATTTATTCTGGTCGCCTTATCCCTCTTTTGAGACCTGGCATGAGGGGGAGGGGGGGCTCCCCACCGCCCCACCCGACGAGGAGCTGGAAAAAAAAACAGAAAAGACCAGAGGGAAAGGGAGAAGCGAAAAAGAATGAGGCACAAACAGCGTCTCAGGCAGGGCTCCAAGTGGAGCTGTCCACATTCTCCTTCCTTGCTCAATGTTCCATGACAACAAGGTGAGATGAACAGCAGAGGTTAGTCAGAGCAGCTGCTTCCTGGGTTGGAAATTCCAAGCATTGAGGACCATCTGTCTATATGTTCACTGATGTATATGGGAGCCATCTATCAGGCTGCAGCCCCGCAGCTGCTGGCTCGTCAGGCCTGCTGCCTTTCTCTAGGCGCCCCAACAATGGAAGCCAGTTCTTCAGCTTGTGTCACCCAGAATGCCTGATTTGATTAAGTTCCGAGCTCTCATTATGTTGGGTTGGGGTGTAGAATTTCAATGAAAATCCATAATGCATGCCCATTTTTTTCTCTCCGTTTTTTTTTATTTGTTGCCATGGCAACATAAATTCAAGGTTACTGGCTCAGACGCATAATTGGGTGTGCACTGAGCGCTGAAGAGGTGCTGTTAAAATTCCCCTCATGAAAGTGGAGCATCAATCATGTTGTCGCAGATTGCAAAGTACTCATAATCAGATGAAATGCCTTGGAGAGAGAAATGGAGAGAGAGGAGAGTGTGTGTGTGTGTGTTAAGACGAGCTGCATCCTCCTTTCATTGAAGCTAAGGAGTGAATGGTAGCACTTTGTCTCTTTCGCTCTGCCTAAGTAAAACCGAACTATCTCTGGCAGTCGCACAAGCCTTTTTATGCACTTTCTTGTAAGTTGGTCTCACTTCATTTGGCTCCGCTCGGCTCTCTGAGGCAGGAGTATGTGCAGCTCTGAAATGAAGGGAATCATTTCTCACTAGAGATCACCAGGCCTTTGACAACTGCAGCCTGCAGCCCGTAGCTCATCAAACCTATTTTAACACCAGATAAAAGGCCAGATTTCCGTCCTTGTGGTTTTATAGCACTGCTGAAAATCCCATAGTGCTGCTTATATCTAAGAACCTTTACCTTTTGAGGTCGGAGAAGATTTGGTTTTATGAAGATGTCTCAACCTGCATTTAGGTCACAGTTTGGTCCATCTAAAAGCAGCTTCAACTTATACCACTGTTGCCAAAAAATAAAGAGAAAAAAAGGGAAAAAGAGAGAGACTCTGTGGTGATATCAAGAAATGAACGTTATAAATAAAGCCTGTAAACCTTAGCTCCTTGTTTACAAAGTTAATCAAATGTGCGATCCAAACTACAATATTTATTTATTTGTTTGTTTGCTTGTTTGTAGTTAGTTACTTATATAGTTGGATATGCAAATTCTTTACAAAACATTTAGATGACCCATCTGAACCGTAAATATATAAATGAGTTATTAGTATGCATATATCTTTGACGTATATACTGTAGATATTTCTGCCAAAGTTATGTTTGCTTTCCGAAGTTTGGAATTAGAATGATGGATAGATTTTTTTTTATATATATATATAAATGCATAAGAGACTTCTTTCAAAGATATTAAACAATTTTGACCCCAAACTTTAAATGCTAGTATATAAACTCATGTTTTTTTCCTCCTCCCTCTGCTGTGGTATTGATGATAAAACCACTGCATATCTGGCTCTTTTGTTGCTCTGATATTTAATATAAGCCTCTTCATCTTTCATAGATGTAAATAAGGACCCAGCAAAGTCTAAGGACATATTATGGGTCAGGTTCTCTCCGTTCGGGGATCTGTCTCTCTGGGCGTATGGAGTAATGCTCAAACAGAAACATATGTACAGGCCGGATTTCCCTGTCAAGTTTACCTATACACCACTGCAACCTTTTATGATAAGCCTGTCTGTGTGCAGCCAGAGCAAAGTCATAAATTACAGTGTTTGTAAACCCACTCACACTCACTGCTCCAGCACAAGTGGCAAATTAAACTCCATATATGCAACAACAGTTGTTTCACATAAAAGACAAGGAGGGAAAATCACCTTCAAAGCTCTGTGTGTGTGAGGGAACAGATTTCATTTGGGAGTTCAAAGAAAGTAGGGTTATTATCAGGCCGGCTTTTTAAAGACAGTGAGAAAGGCCATTTGTTTCAAGTTCAATTTCTCTGGCTGATGCTGTATTTATCAGATAGGGAGTCTGATGACTGCAGCTCCACAGGGATCCAGACAGGGATCGCACTCAGATTTTAATGAGCTCCTGATCCTATACTCACTCGCACAGGTGTGGATCTGCCAGGAAGCCGCTCGGGTTCATATTCATTCTTCCTGTCAGTCCAACCCAGTCAATTGATGGCTCCTGTAAAATTGACGTTTTTTCATCGCGCTGTGAATCATCGTGAGTGATGATTGGTTTTGATATGAGCCTGAGGGATGACAGCACCCGGCTTTCCAAGTCATTCCCGGGACATGTTTGTGTCATTCTGGATTTTTTGATGATGAATGATGAAGCATATAAAAAAATTTAGCTAATATATTCTAGTTCATAAAACTGGAAACAAGAATCTAATTGCTTGAAAAATGCATTTTTTCTTGATTTTTGTGAACCTGTCACTCAATATTCTCATGTCTCATAACAGGGATGTAATTATGCATATAAATAAATTATTTATAGCGGGGTCCAAAAGCCTCTTTTCCTCATTTAAACCTGGAAATACATTTTAGAATTATGCCACAAATTCAAGAAAACATTTAATATGTTCACTTAAGTTATTATGCTTATAATATAATGTTTAATGCTATTTAGTTTTGTAATTCAAAATTAGTTTGATAGTTTTATTTATTCATTTGATTTATTATTCACATTTTGTTATTTAGCATTAAAAATGTCATTTCCTTTCTCATTACAAACTATAAAATCAGCAGAAAATCTTGATTTAAAATAAACGTAAATGGCTTAAATGTGTTGTTCTAATCCATATTATACACAATTACTTTCTGTTAAAAGTAAATTATAAAATATATTTGTATTTTTAATATAGAAAATAGAAATAAGATTGTTATTATTATTATATAAAATATTGTATTGTATTTTATCATATTTTTATGTTTTATTTTTATGCTTATGTTTTTACTGTATAAAGACCCAAAGATGCACTTCTTTCATTAATTTATGTATTTATCATCCATCCTACTTTTAACAATTGGAACATTTGCAAGAGAGGATACAATGTGGAAAAGAGGGAGAATTTAATCAGGTAATGTTGCATGTTGAGCTGAACTTAACCTGTAATGGCTTAATCTATTTTATTTTATTTTATTTTATTTTAGCAATAACATTTACTGATAAAAACGTACTTGCACATTTACTTTTTATTAAATTATCAATATTTTATATTTTTATGAAATCAATATGCTTTTCAAGTATTCAAAAAGACTAAACTATACTGACTAAACTACTTTTTACTACATATATTAAATTATTATTATTATTATTATTACATATTAAATTATTATATTACCTTTTTGTATTTCTCTGTCTCATAACTGTTCAGGATTTTCTTTAAAAAAAATTAAATAAAAAAAAAAAAAATCTGTAGCACTATTTGAGTGTTGTGTGCAAAGGGAGAAAGCCGAGGGTCCATGGCACTTTAAGTCCTAAAGGAATTCCTTGCTTATTCACTCTTTGACTCGGTAGGTTTCAAATCTATGGAGGTCTTCGCCTCTATTGTATTGAGTGAACACTGGTAGAGCTGTTGTCCCTCCAGGATTTAGTCTGTGTCTCAAAGCAGTCCTGGAGCTCTGCTGTGTTAAACTGGGACTGTTTTATTGGCTGAGGAACAGCTGTTTGGAATCAGGCTGAATTTGGTCTGTTCACATCAATGTATTACAGATGTTCCACATTTACATTTACATTTAGTCATTTTGCAGACGCTTTTATCCAAAGCGACTTACAATTGGGGAATACATAAAGTGATTCATCTTGAAGAGGCAATCAGACAGACGAAGTGCTCGTAACACCAAGTCTCAGACATTGTTCAAATAAGTACAAGCTTGCAAGGGAGGAATAAAAGAAAGATACATTTTTTTTTGTTTTTGTTTTTTTTAAGTTGAAGTCAAGTACTTTCGAAAGAGATGAGTTTTCAGTTGTTGCTTGAAGATTGACAGGGATCCCGCACTCCAGATAGGGGTGGGAAGATCATTCCACCAGCTGGGAATGGTGAACGAGAATGCTCTTGAGAGTGATTTTGAGCCTCTCTGTGATGGTACCACAAGGCGTCGCTCACTAGCGGATCTCAGACTTCTGGAGGGGATGTAGATTCGTAATAGTGAGTGTTCCAAAACCAGAATTAATGATGAGCATGGAATCATAAGGTTTAGGACAAAAATCTTGGCATTTATCTACCAGCGGAGTCTCAAACTACTGACCTGAAGACATTTCTCTCAAGCGTGGCTGAAACTGGGCAAAATCAGCCAGGGCTTATGGCCCTGTAAGAAGCCCAACTCAGTGTCTCCGAACCAGATATTCATACATAATCTCCCCCATTGTGTTGTTTACAAGGTCAAGGTTACAGGGTCATTGCTTGGTGGATTAGTTAAATTGGCATGCTCTTTCTTCGAAATGGATTACTGACTTGGTGGCTGGATGCTTAATGTCACTTTTATCAGGAACTGAGAATGATAGCAGAGGATTTGAAACTCAAAACAGACAATGGCAGCATCTCAATAGGTATTGAGCACAGAAGTAGGATAAAGCGTAACCTGGCTGGGCCTCAGCTGATAGGATTGAAAAAATCCACTGCGAGGCCCTGACAGTCATAGGGATCATTTGGATGATTTATGCAGGGAAATTGTATTTGCTAAGCAAGGGAGATAATTGAATAAAGCAGTTCTTGGCCAGGATATGTGGCAGCTCTTCTGTAGAAAATGATCCTGCTCTGCTTCTTACAGGCAGCAAGATAAGAGGCCAATATTTGCCCGATGCCCTGATATCCACTGCTTCAACCTAAAGTGCAGTTACAGCTCTTATTGAATATGAGGGTGATCACAGACATTCTTATACGTATCATTTTCTAAATTGGAAGTTTATTGAACCTGTTGAAGCTTTTTAAAATTGTTTTATATTATTCATTCATTCATTTTAAATACTTAAAATTTAAATTACCCCCCCCCCCCCCCCCCCCCCGATATACAGTAGTAAGAATAACGAGCTCATACTCAAGGAATAAAAAACACCTCATATGTTCTGCAATATTTTGTGAATAAACTGTAAATTATTTTCCAGTAATACAATTATGCATAATACTAAAACATTTAAAATCTTAATTTAAAATTATGTTATATATATTTATTTATTATTTAAATATCTATCTATCTATCATCCATCTATTTTGTATGTTTGTCTTGAAGATGCTTTTTTTGTATTAAATTGTCATTATTACATTTTTATTAAAATAATATTATTATTAATATTTTTTAATTTTGTGGTTTTTAAGCTCTTAAAGACAAAATGTACACTTCCTTTTTATTTTAATTTGTCACAGGTGGAGCAGAGAGAAATAGAATCAGGAAATGTTGCATGTTGGACTTGAACTTGCTTCGCTCAGATGCACAACTCTGCTCAGTCCATCAGAGCATGTGCCATGAGCCACCGCTCTCCTAAAAATACACTTTTAATATTCCGCAAAGTCCCATCAGAATGCACCCTGCCTGAATTACGTCAAATTTTAAGGCAGTCGTGAAATAAAAAGTATTCCGGATGAATCTCAGCAAATTTCTTCTAAACACACTGAGCCCTGTTGCTGTGTTGCAGACGTGTCTGCTGCCCGTTCTCTTTTTCTTTCTCGCAGTTACGGGCAGTTGCTGTTAATGGTTGAGGGCAGGGGCAAACCCAGAGGAACACTGAATAACTGGGACACAAAAGGAGCTGTGTGTGTGAGGAGGTCACATCTGCTGCGCTCCCTCACTTTCTCTCTCTCTCTCTCTCTTTCTCCCACACTGCCAGAGCAGCGGCAGCACCAAAAACAACAGCAGAGGCCCTGCGTCTGGCCCCTGTCTCACAACGGCCCTCCTGTGCTGCTCTGGGGCGCTGATAGAGCATGACATTTCACTGGGCACCCATTACTGGCCCTGTCAGTCCTTCTGTTATCACACGCTCGCAAACAGAAATATGACATCATAAAACGCCCTTGTAACGCGAGCCCACGGCCACTCAGGATAATGGCTGAGGTGTAAAATTAGTGTTTTGGTAATAACATCTCAAAAAAATAAAAGACATGAAAGGTCACATTTGTGTTGGGGGGGGGGGGGGTGTAGATGGATGTTTGGTGGCTAGAAAAGAGGGTGTCATTGGAAATGATCTAAAATAAAAAGGTTTTGCTGTGTGATGGATGTATTTGGTCTTATCTTCATGAAAGGCACCACACCAATTACCACCGAAGCGCAACTGAGAGAGACATTTACACGCGTTCCTCCATGCTAGCAGCTGTTTGTGATGGGCTCCCATTTAGACAAATGAAGGTTCTTGAAGGTGAGGAGGCGCGTTTAACACGTATGAACTCTACCCTTTCTGCAGCAGCTGGCTAAAACCTTGCTTGGTATCATTTAAGATGTTGTCCGTGGAAATAAAGGGCCGCCCTGTGCCAAAGTGATTAGTATATTAGCTATCGACTTGGTAAACAGTGATTAAACGTATTTACCTCTAATGAGCTTGGGAGTAGATAGAGCTACTGTAAAAAATCATTAGCGGTATACAGTGGATATTCTGTTAGGGACCGGATCAAAAGCAGTTCAATAGTATCTGTCATGGCTTGTTAAGGTAGCTTTTACTGTTTCTGTTAGCTATAGTGGACTTTAACCCTATAAAACCTGCAGTATGTGAATTTCTAAGGCATGTAAAACCTGTTGTACTTTCTGCTCTCTGATTGACAGCATGTATTTAGTAAACTAATTTTATCTATCTATCTGTTTGTCTGTCTGTCTGTCTATTTGTCTGTCTATTATTTATAGAAAAAATGTATTTTAGAATTTTTGTCTAGTGTACATCTGAAATGACTTGTATAACCTTTTGTTAATTGTATACCTTGTATAATTTATTCAGAGATCACCATGAAAATAGCCTTGGTGCTGGCATGGCATTAAAAAGTGAATAAATTAATAAATTTATAGAAAAATCAGATAAAAATGTAAGTATCAAATATGATGCATCAGTCATTTGAGGAAAGTTTATTAGTATTATTAGCAAAAAAATGTTTCTCTTTATCATCATTGTATTGCATATTATGTTTTGACTCCCAAAAATGAATTACCTGAAATATTAGAATTCAGTCATAAAACTAAACATTTAAATATAATCTTAAAAGACATATTATTTGGGAGATATAGAGAAACAACTAACATTCACATAGATTTTATGTGAGTAGTCTGTTACATATACAGTATATTCAAAATTCTGTCATTTTGATCGAATAAATACAGCCTTGATGAGCAGAAGAGACTCCCTTAAAAAACTTTAAAAATCTTACTGATCACAAACTTTTGAGCGGCAGTGTGTGCATATATATATATATATATATATGTTGTTATTATTATTTAAAGGGTTAAAAATGTATACTGGTGTTCAAATTATTTTTGCTCACTGGGTTTAATTGCTGAAAGAGCATTTTTCGATCAGACTGATTTATGACAGACTGCATTTCTCTAAATTGACCCTCTTACCTTATTTTCTGCTAAGGATAATACTGTTCAAATCAGCGGTCAGTGCCTTGAATACTAAAGACAGGCTCAATGGAGAGAGAATGCAGTGGCTTTTCATTGGGGTCATGTGAGGTCACGGCACAAGATAACTCCTTTTCAGGACTTAATTGCTGGTCGAGAGTCTAGGAGGCCCCAGTGAGCTCAGTGGAAGGGAGGCGATGTGCAGAGATGGTAATTTATAATGAGTAAAATGAGTTTAAGTGACACTTTAGTAACAGTAAGACTGGGGAATATTTTTGTTTTGAGTGCTTGTAAACAAAGAAACGGAAAAGTGTGGTGTTGGGTTTGCTTTCTGAGTCCAATCCATCTGTCTATAAAAGTGGTTAGGGTGTAAGAATTTCCAATTAATGACATCTGAAGTAGAGGCATCAGTACCTGGGACTTTCCATTGGTAGCTCCATTGGTACTGGTAGTGCTGAACTAGTAGCTAGTAGATTAACTTGTTTAAATGCATTTTTTACATTTACATTTATTCATTTAGCAGATGCTTTTAACCATTGTATTTATTCCAGCAATTATATATTGTAAATAAATGATATTTAAATATATTTATTTATTTGCACATAAAAATGGAAACCTCAAAAAATAATAAAAATTTTATATTAGAATAATTATATTTTTTTACTGTAATTTAAGTGTGCTGAACTTATTTTAAATGAATAATATTCAAAATTATTTATTATTTAAATTATCATGCTGCTGAATATTTTTGTGGATATACGTGATAATTATTTCAGGCTTCTTAGATGAACAGAAAGTTTTAAAAAGTAGACATCTTTTGTAATATTATAAATGTTTTACTGTTAGAGAAAAATCTGTCTTTTGCTGAATAAAAGTATTGATTTAAATAAATTAAAGTGTCTAATTTTTTCCCCCACTATTCTTGGAAATTACTACTTGTTTAGAAGTTTGAATTAGACTAATAAAACTTAAAAATAAAATAAAATTGAATGAACGAACGAAAAACTGTCTTTTTAAGGCAGTCTGGCATGCACAGTTCATTATTAGTTATATAAGGGCATGTTTAAGGAACATTAGTAGGCCTAGTGACATTTTCCAATTTCCTTTTTTTTATGTAGTATTCAGCTTCTTGTATATATTCATGTCTTTAACTCTGTGACCATACACTCCAGCATGTGACTATTCAAGTACGGCAGATTGTTACCATGTACAATGTTTTTTACAGATGGATACCCAAGTGTATGTGTGTCATTAAGTGCCGGAAATGTGCCTTTGCTTTGGTCTCATATTTATTGTGGTGACTCGTGTGCGGCTTATGCAAACAAGCTGACAGAGTTCGGCTTTCATCTGCTGAAGATCATAACCACAAGTGTCTTTAAGGAAAGAGGAAAAGAGGGGATAAATGCATTATGACATCACTGCTCCATCAAACACGTGTCAGGCACTTGATTCGACTCACACGAACACACAGGCAGGCTGGGAAGATACTGGAGGCTCTGTTTTCACTATTCTATAGCCGTGAGGATGCAACCAGACTCAATCTCCTGTAAGCTTTAACCAGGACCGTGGGGTGGACAGAAGAAATTGGTTTTTGGATCTAAGAGGGCTGGTATGATGGAGGCTATGGAGGTCAGAAATGCAATGCAATGACAGTTTGTGTAACGTTTTGAAGACAAATAATAAAAACCTAAAGTAGACTTTATATTGGTGACACATATCCAGTGAATAGAGGCCAGTAAAGGAGAAATAATGTTTGTTTTTCTGGTGTCAGCAGCCTAGCATGATCAAAAAACAACAACAATAAATGAATAAATAAACAACAACAACAATAATAAGCTTTTAAAAAAGTAATGAGACCGTAAAAGTGGATAATATTCAAGTGGGACACTTGAATGTGATACACTTTTACTGTCTCATTACTTTTTTTCAAGCATTAGATGCACAAATATGATAATTTTGGTTGTATATATGTTCATATCCAACATATTAACTTAACATATTAACTTAGCATGTTTAAAATAAATGTTCCTTGTCCAAGAACAAACACACACACACACATTATGTCACTAAATTTGACTACATTAAGCTCAAGAATTCAACTCTGTTACCCAAAATAGTGCAAGGAACAATCAATAATAATAATTATAATTCTTATTCTTCTTATTATAAAATTAGTCAAATTTGATATTAAGTAATATATATACAGTATATATTATTAATACATATATCATTATTTCAGACTTACGTGCCCTCTACAAGCTTGTGTTCTTCATGTGAACGACGCATTATTGTGCCATCCCAAAGACGCACAAAAACACTTTCACAGACTTTTTCATTAACTGTTCCCATCTGGTGGAATGACCTGCCCAACTCAATCCGAGCAGCTGAATCCTTACCCATCTTCAAGAAACGGCTAAAAACTCATCTGTTCCATCTTTACTTGACCTAGCACTCTCTATTCTAATTTTATTTTATCTATGTCTTTTTATTAAAAAATAATAATAATAATTATCTGTACTGCGTTAGGCTAACCAAGACTTGTAATAGCACTTGCACGTTGTTGCTCTTTTGTTGGTTTTGATTGCTTTTTATGTCCTCATTTGCAAGTTGCTTTGGATAAAAGCGTCTGCTAAATGACAAAAAAAAAAAAAAAAAAAAAAAAAAAAAATATATATATATATATATATATATATATATATATATATATAAATAATTATAAAAAGATATAATGAAAATCTGTTTGTTTGTTTGTTTGTTTGTTTATAGAATAAATATATAATTTAATAATATAATAAATTATAAAATATAACCACATGAACAATTGCTAAACAATATTTAGATATGACAAATAAATAAATAACAGGGTTACATAAAATTGGTAACATGGTTGCAAAAATTCAGACCTCATCAATACAGGCTCAAAACAGCACACAATATTTAACCTGACCTCCCATGGCTGACGGTCAAATTTCTTTCTTTCTTTCTTTCTTTCTTTCTTTCTTTCTTTCTTTCTTTAAAGCATGTGCTTTTTTCAAGATGTTTTTTATATTTTTTTATTTTTTATACAGTTTCAGGCCTTATTTTCTATCAAATTCTGTAAAGGTGCCTTTTGCAGACAGTTGAAATAATCAGGACAGAAATAGCTGAATGCAATTGTAATCTGCAGACCCAGTTAAATTGAAGCACGGGTCTCAGACTTATAGATGCACTTATTTGCCATTAAATTTTAGATCTGAATCAAAAATAACACCCTGTTTGCTGGTTGTATGCGGCCGTGTTGCATTGTGCCGTCTCTCAGAGAGATTGTGGCTAATGACTGACCAATTCATTTCAATGCAAGCAACCAATCATCACTCTTCCAGTTCCATAAAGGTGCAGCTGCCACACGAGAGACGTCCCGTGCAGCTTTCGGCACTGATTGTGGGTCAGACATTAGCGCACCTATTCAAGGGTGGTGGGCTCTTTTATTAATCCACCATTTAAGTTTCTTTCTAAGTACTCTGTAGTGTCTGAAGGCTAAAGCTCCCTCTTGTCACTAAACAACACCAACCCCGCTACCTCTCTTTATCATGCCAATAGGCATAATTGTATTTCATTTGGACACCCCGTGTGCCTATAGTGGCAGAGGCGAGCGGAGGGCCCAGCCCGTGTTGCTGTAATTTAAAGGCCTCTCTCATCATCACCATCACCATCAACCCTAGATTGTAATTCAAGAAGCAACTGGGTTGGAGGACCCTCCTTTTCTATGCACGACCCATTATTGGGGCTGAGAGGAGATAGCAGCTTTTAGTGGCAAATAGGGCCTTGGCAGATAGTTCGCCCAAGTGTTTTACAAATGAATGAGGAGGGAGGCAGGCAGGCAGTGAGGCAGCTGATCGGACAGCCAGGAGAGGCTTCGATTCACGCATCCGACCCCCTAGACATCACTCACCTCCAGCCTTGTGCGATGGCCAGAGAGGCAGAGAGCCTCGTCTGCTTTCCCTACTGGTAATTACTGCTATTAAAGCTAATCCTGTGACCATTCAGGCCTGCTTTTGTTTTGGGCTTTATCTTCTCAAAGCTTGGAGAGTTTCTCCTTTCAGCCCGTTGCACAAAAGAGACATTTTTTAGAGTTGGTAATTATCTGTTTTATGCTCTCTACAAGGGCCAGAGAAAACCCTTCCTCGAGCTCAGAGATAGGGCCGATGCAGTGAGAGCGCTCTGTTCTTTCTTTTCATGGCAGACACTATATATAATCAGTGATAATGGCCAAAATACGCAGTGGACGTTATTGAGAGATTAATGAGATAGAGGGGGACTTTATCTATCTCGCCTGGCTATACTGCAGTAAATGCAATTATGTTCAGTGCTTATTAGCATGGTGGTAATGCTGGGTTCTAATTTACGCCAGTAATTGGGTCTCTATTTTTATGATGTGTAATCCACTATTAATCATGTTGATGATTTGGTAAATGTAGCGCAAAAATTCTCATTCTCTCTGATTTCCTGGAACACATCTTTGATCGTACTATTCATTGTTTTCTATACTAGTTAACCATTTGGGAACTAATCTGCTAGTATTTGCACTGATGACCATATTTTAAAAAAGAAATAATAATAATTTTGCTCCCTAAAGAATTTATTGTCGAAGGTGTCCCTTAATATCTATATTAAATCAATCAAATCACCCTATTAACTTTCTTAACGCACTTTCCAGCTTTTATGGGGTTAATCCTGTGCATAAATATGCAGATCATTTGCACATAAAAAAATAATAATAATAATATGGCCATCAGTGAAAATCTTTGTTTATTATATTGTATTGCATTGTATTGTATTGTATTATATTGTATTGTGTTGTTATTTGTTATAGAAAAAGAACTGTAAAAATTCTACAGTAAAAACCTGTTAATTGGTTAACTGTAATTTTCAAAACCATATATTGTTTAGCCCTTATTCATGTGATTATTATATTTTATAATTTATTATATCATTAAATTCTATATTTATTCTATAAATAAACAAACAAACAGATTTTCATTGTCATAGTTTCTTTTAAAATTGTTTATATTTTATTTATATATATATATATAACTTAATATCAAATTTAGCTAATATTTTAACATTGTGTTAGAAAATGTATGCTTTTTGCAAGTAAAAAAAAAGACAGTATAATTGATGGTGAAAAACAGTAAAAGGACATTCTCAGAATGTCCTGGTGTGATGCATCAAAATACCCTATGATTACATGTAATCTAAATATAAAGTTTTCAGATTTTTGTGTTTTCAGTAATGCACATTTGGATGTTTTGAATGAGCGATGAACTCATGATGATGAATCATGCAGCTTTCTGTTTTTACCACCTGTGTTGTTATGGTGTTTTCCAGTACATTTCAAGGTAAAAAGCTAGATTAAGTAGATCGGTATATTAACATTATATCACAAAATATATGGTCATAAGTTGTAAAATAATACAGGCACAATATACATCCCATAATACCTGAAACATTGTCATCATCATTTTTATGGTGAATTTCTGGCATGCACAGCTGCTGTTTTGTTTTATTATAAATTTAACAGGATTACAAATACACTTTGTTTTTATGTTAGATTTCCACAAGTTCACTCTGGTGTAGTTTCAGTTCAGCTACATGTTGAGACAGTGATGAAATGTGTGTTCTGTTGAAGGATAACTGCAACTAGTTAACAATAATGCTCGGTTACCCAATCTGTCCTGATGTTAATGCCAAAAATATGGTACATGTTTATTAGAGCGCTGGGATTTACGCTCATTAGAGAGTTGTGTGACTCTTTGTCTGAGTGACAGGTCTAGCCTAGACGCGTTTTATTAAATCACGTCAAGTCTTACTATACCTGTCGTGTGTCAACCGTAAGACGTGTGGCGCTTTCAGAGTCCAGCCTCTCTCCAGATGGCTTTCCTCTTCCTGGTCCCGGACCTGCTGTGCTGGGACCTCTCCTGATTGGGTAGGCCAGATGCTTTCCTGCTGCTTCACTCATGATTGACAGGTGCTTTCCCCAAACAGAAGACCTAACATCCTCACTTTTATTCTTGAATGACAGGCCCTGTGGCCCCTGGATCTTCTCTGATGATTTTGGCTATGACATTATTAAAGCCTTATGCTGATTGAAATATTCATAACTGTCTGGGAACGCCCATGCTTGGCAGAGACTGCTATACATTAACTATGGCTGAACTGTTGGTATCCCACCAATCATGTGCCTTCAAAAGATCCATTTGGCTTTGTTGTGATGTGAACAGTGTTCTGAGCTGTCAGGTTAAGAGCAGTGTTTAAATGACTAGTATCTTCATTTGAAAGCTAATGGGCAAGCAAACCCAGAGCATCAGAATAAATTGGCTCTTAGAGAGAAAGCCGGCCCTTGTCTGTGTAAATGGAGCAGCTCATTTACCTTTTAAGTGTACATATATCATCAATAATATTGTACTAAAGTAATCTACACCACACCTTTTAAGTAGTTTAGCAACAAAGTTGGAGTTTCTGGTTGTTTCTGCGCTTTCTCTCCTCAAACGTCTGCTTACTTTGATGGAAATGTACCTTTATATGAAACATATTACAAATATAAAATTGTGAATTATTTATTTTTACTATTTAAAGTGTCATCCTGTACTTTTTCCTCAATACAAATGTGCAAATAAATGCACTATAAATTATGCAAGTAATATAGTACATTTAAAAATACATAGTCAAAATCATACACTCAGATAAGACTAATTCTGCCTCCACACTGTAAAACAACAAAAAAAAGTTGGGCAAACTTAAAAGTTTAAGGCAACCAGCTTCAGCAGATTTTTGCGTTTTCTCAACTTATTTTTTAGGAAATTTCTCAACTTTTTGTTGTATAAACTTTTTTTTTATACAGTGATTTGCAATTGAAAATTCCTATTTCTTCCCCTTGAAGTCGTACAAGTTTGTTGTGTTCAAGTGCTTTGTTGTCGGAAAGCATAGGAATAATGGAGGACGACAAGTTAATTCTTGCTTATTTTTTGGAGAAATCTTAAAACAAAAATATAGAGGATTTTTAGTCAATATCCATCAGAAATGTAACCTCCCATTTGTTTACACACAAATAAACATAGATGTTTAGCTTGCTGACGATTCTGGAATTATGGTCAAATAAATGCTGTGTAAAATACAAACAATATATGCATCAAATGGGTATTTATATATGCAAATATAAATGAAATATGCAAGAGAAAGCGTACATGTGGGGAAAACTTGGATATTAAATTCAGTTTTCAAGTCGTAAATATGATTGAGAGGCTGTTCATGTCCAAATTACAACTTGTATTTAAGATAATTCTGACAGCAGCATCACAGTATCCCAGTAAAAGCTATTTTATTTTACATGTAGCAGGTTACCTCATGTAAGTATTTTGAGATACCCATTTTGAGATCACATGACCAGCTGAATACTTTCTACTTTATCTTAACACCCCTTTACTGGAAACGTTCGCAAGTTGAATAAATTGATGGTGTATCATTCTTGATAGTGCATCAAAAGCCTGTGAAACCTTATGAAAATTAGGCCTACATTTAATAGTGCACATTTAGTAAGCCATATACAGATCTGAAAAAAATCACATATCATACATACTCACACACTCTCTCTCCTTCTCTCTCTCTCTGTTTGTGTGTGTGTGTGTGTGCTGCAGAAACTTGCCTGTTGGTATTCCTAGAAAATTCCCAATGAAAACCCAGGATGTGGATAGCATTGTGAGCATGTCTCTAAAGCTGTCAGCTCACATCTGTGGTACAGGTGGGTTAAGAATTATGTAGAGCATATTTTATCATTTAATCACTTGTGAGGGTTTGTATTGAGTCTGCTTATTGAAAGTGACATCATTGTCAGATTTCAGACTTCCATTGTTGACCCTCTACTTTATAGCAAAATATTTTTTCTTAGGTCATCGTTTTATGTGGTCATTTGTGTTTGCATTGACAGGTTGTCTGCTGAGCATTTCCATGAGATCTTAATACTGTTTGAACTGTCACAGGAAAAACATTGTTGACAGGATGTAACTTCAAAATAATGTTACTTTTCAATATATGCTGATGCTATAAGAAAGGAAGCATAAATATGTCCAAGGTCATCAGAATTTTGAAATGCGAATTTGTATTCAGAAGAGAAGGCATTAATATCATCAATCCAAGGTTATGTTTCAAACCTGGTAATATTAGACAGGAAAACCATGCGGCACATGTCCCAGAGATGTCAGAGTGAATCAGACTCTCTGCCCTTCCCTTCCCTTGAGTTTCCTTTTCCCTCTCTGCCCATTTGTGCTCATCCCAATAAAGTTCCTAGTCAATTAAAACAACTATTTCATAGTCAGGAAATGAGCCAATTAAAAAGCAGCCCTGGAGAGAATTGTGGGTTTTTGTGAGGTCTGTAACACCTGGAGTTAGCTATCCATTAGCATTCCCATTCATCTCAATCACAGTGTTTTGTTCCTTTCATTTTTGCTCATAGAAACTCACTTTTAGACTATTTTGAGCTAATCAAATAAGCTATAAAAGCCATGTTACTAATCACTCTGGAGCAGCAAGTTGCTTGCACACATGTCAAGTGTCTGTCATATGCTGTAACATGAAAGACAGCAAAAAAGAAAAAAGTCCAATGCTCACTTTTAAGTGCCCTCTAAAGATAATCTGCCACTGCTAAAACGTAGTCTAACTCAATGCAATATTAGCGATATAAAGAGTAGCTACAACTCTTTGTTTTTTGTTTTTTTCAAAACTCAAAAATTCACTGTAGTTTCCAGTTAAAATGAACACCACTTTAAAAAAATGCTGGGTTAAATACAACCTAGTGCTGGGTAAATATTGGACAGAACATATGCTGGGTTGTTTTCAACCAACAGCTGGGTTAAATGTTTAACCCAACCTTCTGGGCAGTAACCCAAATGCTGGGTCAAAACAACCCAATCACTTGGTTTGTCCATATTTTACACAGCAATTTTTTTTTTTGTGTAATGGTAGTAAAACCAAATTTGTATTAATTTTCACATGCATTATTATTACATTGGCAGATTATTACAAATTTTTGTGTAGTTCCTTGCACAAAACACTTTTACTATAGTGTATGTGATGCAAACTAAAATATTTTGAAGCTACATATGTATGGCTTTTCTAATGTCGTAAACGTGCCCGGTAGCTCACCCGGTAGGCACTGTACTTGTAAAGTGGCATAGGTGGTACGAGGAATAAATCTCGTAAAACATGAGTAAAACGTGCAGGATGCAATGAAATTATAATATAGATAAAGATAACATAAATTATTTAGTCAGGACACACCCTATTCTTGTAAATGGGTGTTAATGTATACACATGGTGTAGTTATAGTATCTATCTGCAGAGGCTAATTGCTAACCAGTCAAACCTTGACCCCTTGGATAAAAATGAAATATTCAAAAGCTCCACGTGTGGTTTGGGGGGAAATCCTGATCACAGGACTTAATCTTCAGAACGGCAGCCTTGCGGTGTGCAAGTCACTGATAAAGGCTATTGTCTGTCATCACTGAGGTTCACCTCGAGTCAGTCAGCCTGTCAGAGGTAATCTGGTAAAGTGCCAAAGGCAGGTTAGAGAGGGAGAGGTGGGCGGAGAAAACCAGTGGAGAAATGTTGTTGTGGTCTGCCCACAATCCTCTGCGCGTGGGCCATAAAATCACGTGCAGATTAGGTGATCATAGATGATATTGAGACAGTAGTAAAGCTCTACAAGATAGTGTAAAACCATTCAGTGGGGTATTTTATGGCTACAAGGTGGTTTATGTCTGGCGTTCGTCTGTCCTGGTAGGCGAACATGATTAATCAAATGGCTCTCATTACTATTTTATGTTGGAGTGTCATATGCAAAGACCAGTCGATATTAAGACACACTGGCACATGCATACATGCTTGTCGTACAGCGCGCCTGCTTACGTTTGACATTTGAGTAACGACGCAATACGTTCTCATAATATCCAGATGAATATTTTGGAGGCCGATGTGAGATGATTCATTTTTATGCTCGCAGTCCTTATACTTTGATATATGTTTTCATCAGGTCTTGCTGCATTTGTAAACTGACACGTTCCCATCACTCCCCACCTTTTCCGTGCTTGTATCTGCGCTACATATCAATATAACGCGCAGCCATTTGGTTGCACATATTTAGCAATTAAGGTGAGTTTCAAAGCCAAGTTTAAGATTAATACATACTGAGCCAGATGGCCATTAATGTCATCATTTTTCAAGCAAATGCATATGTAATGCTTTCATTTGCTATTAAATGTTGAGGATACGCACCCTCGCATGGAAAATGGATCTAATCTTCAGCCAAACTAACTGTTTCATTTCGATCTAGCAAATTGCAGTTTGAAAAACAATTGAATAACTCTATTTGTTTTTAAGTCTTCATAAAGTAGAAAATGAGTATTGGATTCTTTTATTTGATTACTGGGCGCATTAGCTGCTAACTACCATCTGGTCATAGATTTTCATGTAGTGTATTGCAAAGCAATAGAACACACTGACTAATGCAGAGTTTTCTCATTTCTGCAGATGTTTGTACATCCATTAACAGCGTTGATGGAGAAAAAAACATTAGCAAAAGTAAATATTCATGATTTAATTTGTCTTCATATTCGTATAATGTTTATCCAAAATCATATTAAGAACAACAAACAAGCTTCGTATTTCAGTAGAACATCCATAAATGTGCAGCAGTTTTTTTTCAGAACGGACACGGCTCAGTAGAATGCAAATTGAGGGGATTGTTTGTTCCGAGATGAAGGCCAATTCATCTCCCGAGATGTGTGGTGCATTTTATGTGTTTGGGGATTCAAAAATGCTTCTATTTCAGGGTCAATGAGAAATAAGAGTGTCCACGGTAAAGAAAAATCTTTTAGAAATATTAGTACATGTGCCAGGTTCTCAGAAATATGCTTTTTTATGTATTCATGTTGGTTTCATGTGGTTTTGAAAAACTTGCCATATTTAAGAAAAATGTTAAGTTAATAACTTCAAGAATGTCATGACCTTCAAGTGAAAAGTAATAACATATTTCCCTTACATCTTTATATGAGTATGCATGTTAATCATCATTTTCTATACAGATTTAAAATATATTTTTCAAGGTTGCGTATTAAAAAAAAAAATCAGTTAATCAGTTTTAATGACATTCAGTTCAAATCGATATATTCAAATTTGTTATAGTTTAAAAGTATTTTGATTAATTTAATGAATTTTAATAAATAATTTGATAGATCTGGACAAAAAAAAAAAAAGAGTGTCATGTTAGCATAAAAGCTGTGTAGACATTGAGTTTCTGACAAAACCTTAGACTCAGAAGCTCAATGTCTCCAGCCACAGTGTTTATGCTGTTGAGAAGCTGAACATAATCCACAAGATTAATTTCTCATGTTAATTTGTGAGTCAGAGTTTTCACACACTGCAGTTTACTTTCATCTACTTCTAAGCAAAGTCATTCCTTCATTAGACCAGGGGTTAGCATGGGTCAGACGCCACTCCTCCAGGACCTAAAAAAAGCAAGACATCTGGTGCAGGATGAGTTGTGGAATAATAATGCCCCTGGCCCCTCTCTTTACATCAGGAAGTTCCCAAGGAAGCAGCATACCTCTGTTTCACAAAAAACAAGTATACCTTCAACCCGTCTAGTTCATCTTTGCCCTTTTCTTTACTGATTTAGAAACAGCTTCCTTTCATCTTAACCGCTCTAAAGAAAAAGAGAAGAGGGAAACTTCTCCCAACCTGTCTGCGGATTTAGCGTTAACCTTTTCATCGAGATCCCGCTGTAAGCACTTTGCACAAACAGCTACCTTCCCCCTCTCGCAGCAGGAAATGTGTCTGGATTGTTTGTTTGGGTTACAGTCCTACATTTACAGGCCCTTGCCTTACATGCTATCTCTGTGTTGAGCTTCTGAGTTAGATTCCAGAATTTTCAATGTTTGATATGCAGTATAGCTGGTTGAATTATTTCAGATTGGCCTTGTTTTCCCACACATTTGTGTATTTGTAGCCTGTTTCAGTGATTTATTTATCCTCCTGAATTCTTGCTTATAAGACATGAATACATGTCACACATTCCATATGGTAACTGATGTGCCACTTGCTACATTTGTTGAGTGCCAAAGGCATTCTCTCTGCTGCCACACAGTTTGAGAATGAAATCCAGAATGCCTTTGGTTTGAACAAATGCGCTATTTTCTACATGACACTCTTGGTAACCCCAAATAATCCCGATTGCACCATGTAGGGGTGTTTCAAGGTGAATTTTAATAGCCAGATCTAATGTTGCTGTGTGTGTGTGTGCGTGTGTGTGTCAGAGAGAGAAAATGGATGAGTTGTATTGTGGTGACCTAGCCACTTAGCTCTGTAAACTAAATTATTAAAATCCACAAACACAAATTGGTCTCATACTGTGTGCCTGAGCCCAGAAATGTACAATTATATATTTTACAAGTGTTCAGACTCCCAGTGTTGACCTTGTGGATGATAAAAAAGGGTGAAAAATCCTATAAACTCACACTGAAGAATAGAGCTGGGGTACTCGAAGTTGGACTCGGAATGAAATCAAGACACAAGTGCAATTATGAATGAACTCAGACTGGTCACACACTCGTATTTTTTTTTGTAAGTACAGTCAAGTCCATATAAGTCATGTGAAACAGGACAGATTAAAAAATAGGGCTGTTTGATTTACGCAATGCGGAAAACAGTGACCGAATCATGGAATCCAGTCATAAAAAATAATTTTTCTGTATAACGCGGAATGTCACGGAATGTACCAAATTTTGGATGGATACATCAAAAGTAGGTCAGTACACTTAAATCAAAACAGATATGGACTAGTGCCTGTTAATATTAAGCTGCAAAAAAATACCATTTAGATATGAATCTTGCATGTTCTGCGAGTCTTTGTGTGAATGAATGGCACAGCAGACGCTTTCATTTACCTTATATATATTGAAGCGTGCGTGATGCTCGCAGTGTTTTCAGCATCTGCCGCCTTAATATATGAGTACATGAACACATAAACATCATCTCTAGATCTGCTTTGAGAATCACTTCATGAGCATTTTACCGTTCCTTTTGAGAAAAACTATCATTTCATATACACAGAGAGACCTAAAGGTCTTCACACCAACCCATCAAAATAAAAGTTTGACTTAACTTGAAGAAACTGTGACAGAAATGTATTACTTAATGTAATGCTACTACTACTACTACTAAAAGTATTATTAAAACATTATTTTTTAGGAATATTTACCAGAAAATTAAATAAAAATTATTTAGCAGAACGTACACAACACAGTATTTCTGAATAAATGAACAAATGAATGAATAAATAAATATTAAAAAAATCTATTATGTAGAGATGCTTTTGATTATTAATATTTAATGAAACAATTAAAATAGAAAACAGAAAATTCATGAAAAACAGAATTTGTTCAAAATAAAACTGAATTTGAGAGAAAGAGAGAAAGAGAGAATAAATAAAAAACATTTCATAAGGCATTTTTTAAAAAAAGTTTTTTTTTTTAACTTTTAATTAATTGCTGTTTAATATTGTAAGTTTCATGATTTCAATTAAGCTTGCTTTTTGATTCATAAAATTTAATTTAACCATTAAAACAGTCTAGAAAAGTTGAAATAAAAAAAAAAAAATAGAATAGAATAGAATCCAATTAAACTGAAACTGAAAAAATGGAATTTGGGGGGGGGGGGAATCAAAAGGAATTTGGGAAAAAAATTAAATTGATTCCATAGGGCCCTAAAAAAGTGTAATAACATGATATTAAGACATTAATACATGTCTCTCACTCAAACTCAACTGGTTAAGGACTTGAACTCATATCACACTTGACTAGGTGGACTCAGTCCTAACACTCCCTAACCCTAATCTAGGGATCAGTGTCATGGGTTGTGTGCGATATAGCCAACTATACCCTTATATAGTGCACTATTTGAGGGGACATCCATTTGTAGTGGTGTTGCAAACCATTGTGGAGCTTAATAACAATTGTACAGCTGATGTGCACTCAACTGCTAAATGCATTTAAAAAGTTAAAACTTATCCATTGTGTGCTTTGTGATGAATGAATTCACACGTCTTATACATTAGCGTTAAAAAGTTTGGGATCAGTAAGATTTTTATTTGATTTATTTATCAAAATAAATCAATACTTATATATTAGCAAAGATGTATTAAATTGATCCAAAGTGATATTAAAGACTTGTTACAAAATATTTATTTAATGTAAATGCTGTTCTTTTGAACTTTCTATTTATCAGTGAATCCTGGAAAAAAAGAAAATGACTACTGAGCAGCACAACGTTTTCAGCATTAATAACACTGAGAAATGTTTCTTGAGCACCACATCAGATTTAGAAAATATCTGACTTTAAAACGAGAATAAATCTTTTGAAGATTATCATAAGAAGTATCATATTTGAGGACTTTTCTAGATTCTCATTTTGCCCCATCCTCTCTTTATGTTAATGTCATTCTCTCTCTACCATCAAACTTTGACTGTATACTGATGCACCTTTGAAATCAGTGAGCAATTTAAAACAGATGAGTCACATTCCAATTTCCCAGCATTACTCTGGATAAAGCTACCCCTAGCATGCACAATCCGTCCCATTGCTGTCCAATTAATTCTCTCACTGAGCCATGTTGCTAAATAACACAGCAAGATTAAAAGATCAGTCAAAATCAGTCCAGCCATGTCAGAAAAAAAGCAGAGGCTTCAGTTGCTTTCTCCTTAAGAAGTCAATAATGAACTCACTTGACTGGTACCGATTGCTGGAAAAGTCAATATTTCTTAAAACAGGACTGAGAAGGAAGTTCTTTGAAATCTACCGTAGACTTGGCTTTTTATTGGCATGCATGAGAAGAATCAGTGTCGCATGAGAGAAGTTGCGAGTATTAGTGTGTGCGTGTAAGGTCAAAAGTCACGGATGGAAGTAAAAAACAGTTGGTGAGGCGGGTGGGGATTCCTGCTTTTGTTTTTGTGCCAGCTTCTGCAAAGTGTGTGTCTCAAACTGTCTTCCTTATGTCAGTCACTGGCCTCCGCAGCAGTCTAATGCAGTCTCTGCTGACATCATATCCAGCACATCTGCCCATTACCCGTGCCTGGAGGGAATCCGACTACCCACACTACCTGAAATATTCATCCATTTCCAAACACAACCTGACAAATCATGTGATTATAATTCCCCATTCATTATCATATAATGGCATTCATGTTCTACTTTAACCATCATCCATTAATGGCAACTTGTCAGTCTGGAATTGCCGTCCCAAACCCGTGACTTTTATTGCTTTTAAAAAGCCAAATTCTGGCTCAAAAGGAAGGAGATGAGTGTTATTCACCCCTCCAGCTCCTTGACTGTTTTCTGAAATAATTCTCAGCGGAGGACACACTGTCTGTCCATCCCTGCCAAACTGTATATGGACACATCATTAGGTGCTCTTTGTGTTGACCTGGCTCTACTGAAAAAGCCATTGCTTCTTTTCCCTCCCAGGCTACCTTGGGTGACATGTCTGAGAGTGGGGGATGTTTTCGGCTTTCTCTCTTTGCCTTTTCTTTTTTCTGTCCCTCTGCTGTCTCAGCACGGGCTGTCAGTTTGAGAAGCGTGCGCCCCCAAATTTAATAGGGTTTTCTCCCTGTGCCTCCCTTTAGACAGACCGGCACAGGAGAATTCAGCGCGACTCATTTCGAGAAGTGCAGAGCAAAGTTCACAACACTCCTTTCGTGCTGTGCATCTGAATTTCTATAAGATTTTTTTTTTTCTTTTTTTCCCATAGCAAACATCCAGCATTCAACGTTTCTGTGCCTCATGGGCTGCCTGGAGAAAGTGTGTGACTTTGGTTTTGCTTCAGGAGATAGATGCTTGTAGATCGATGGTTTCATGCTCTTGGCAACCAATTATTCTGAGAAATTATAAATTAGTACATGTAATTGGTACAATATATTGGTAGATTTTGATTTTTTTAGATTTTTTTGGTCATTGTTTAACGGCAAGCTACTGTATATGTTCATTTTGGTATAATTCTTGCTGATTAGCTTGATATACCTTTATCAAATGTTCAATAATACACTACTGTTTATTGTTAGGGTCAATTATTATAATTTTTTTAAATTAAATTAATATTTTTATTAAGCAAAGATGCATTAAATTGATCAAAAGTCGCAGTGAATACTTTTGCATTTTTACAAAGAACAAAAAAAAAAAAATCCTGCTTTCAACAAATAATTATATTTATATTTATTTCAGACGGCACTTAGAGGCTTTTGCATCTGAACTCTTAGTATATATATATATATATATATATATATATAGTCAAATTGAACAATATTGTAAAATATTCTTAATATTAATATATGTAAAATATATGTAGTATCAAGCAGAATTTTATTGGTTGCACAATTTTTGACATCAACAACCAATATGGGAAGGGTTTATTAAGTCTATTCATTTTGATACTCTAAATACAGTTAATATATTGTATATTTTGCATCTGTTAAGAACAATTTGAGAATCACTGCTATATAAATTCAACAGTGGTACTTCATATATTCACCCTCTTTGTAATGTCTATTAAAGTACATAGCAGCTTAATGGTCTGTTTCTTGATTTAGTAGTGCACTCATACACTGAGTGGAGTCTGAATAGAATGCATCGCACTCTGCAAAAGTTTGCAGTCTTAAATCATATTAGGAATGTGGTTTAATCAGAGCTCTTTGGATCTAGCCTTTTGACAGGCAACTTTGGCACTTTGCCACTCTAAAAAAATCTTTGGACACTGTTATTAGCAATAACATTGTATCTTAAATAACCGGTATCATATCACATGTTAGAATCAATGCAATGGATTATGGGAAGGCATTGATGACTACTTCACCCACAGAGTTTTAAATCAAACTCCATGTGATGTGAAGTTATGCGTGCCCACTGGAGTGGCCCACCTGCAGCCGTCCTAACATAAACATGGAAGCTAGTGTCTCAACATAGACTTCTCCTATTTCAGGACAGCTGCGGCCCACGCACACCCACAAACCCTTTTAAATCCTTACTAAATCTCAAACCCTCGGTGGCCTTCGGATGGCTTGTTTGCACCTTACGGAGGCTACAGGCAACTTTATCCACAGCTAATATTTATCAAGTTAGCTAGACGGAGGTCATAGAACAGAAATATTAGCGCAGGGATAAACCCAAAACAGCTGCAATACTTTCAGCTTAGCATAATGCAGACTGAGGTAAACTGTGCAAAGCGTCTTTAGCGGTTTACGCCACACCAGATATCATCATGGCTGTTTTAAATCAACGTCAGAATATATTTATGCTCTTATTAAACATTCCTTCGCCTTAATCCTGTAATTGAGCAACAGGTTGTCTTCTTTCAGCACTCCGAATAGGTTTGGAAGCAATGAATTCCCAGCGCTGCCAAGGAGATGCACTGTCTTGTGTTTCACTGTCACCTGCTGCAGTCTCTGTGTAACGCGGGTCTGTAATTAGACTGAACGGTTCTGGCTTCTGAATTCACTGGCCTTTGACAACAAGCCCAAATTCCTCCTACCCGTTTTGCTTAGCTGGTGATTCAAGAACTGCACGCTGCAAAATGTTTTCCTTTGCCTGCTACCTAGCAAATGTGCTGGCGACCCTTTGGCTTGCAGTGAGGAGAAGGGGGGATTTCAACCGATTGGACATGGTCCATAAATCAACACCCACATCCTTCTAGAACACAGGGAGAATGAGCTGAGGGGTTAAGGGGGTACAGGGGTGTGTGTTTGGGTATTTGAGTGTGTATGAGCAGGAGACTGGCTAGATCCCCAGTCAAGGACAAACGTTTGTATGACACACACTGCCGTTCATAAGTTGGGGGTTGGTAGGATGTTTTTTAGAGGACTCTCTTTAAGACTTCAGCAACTCTCTTTAAGACCAATTCTCACTATTTTTAACATATTGGCTGTTTATTAGTACTTATAAAGCATATATTCTGAACGGCCATATTCTACATCCCTAATCCTACCCAATACCTAATCTTAAGAACTACCTTCCTAACTATTAATAAGCAGCAAATTAGGAGTTTGAGGCAAAAGTCATAGTTAATAGTTTGTTGATGGACCTTAACATAAAGTGACAGAAGTCTCTTATGCTTACTAAGGTTGCATGTATTCGATCAAAAATACAGTAAAAATGTAAACATTGTGAAAGATTATAATGATTTTAAATAATTGTTTTAAATTTTTATATATTTTAAAATGTAATTTATTCATGTGATGGCAAAGCTGGATTTTGAGCAGCCATTACTCCCTGATTTTACTGTTAGAGTTAGTTTAGGTCCTTTTATATGCTGATTTGGTGCTCAAAACATTTCATAATATTATCAATGTTTAAAACAGTTGAGCCGCTTAATATTTTCTGTGCCAATCCTGATACATTCACAACAATGAAGCTATAATTCATTCTTGGATGAATGGAAGGTTCAAAAGAGCAGCATTTTTTAAATATCTAAATATATACAGTATTTTTTGTAAAATTATAATTGTCTTTACTTTTGATTGGTTTAATGTGTCCCAGCTCAATTACAGTATTAATTTCTCTTAGCTGGATTAAATGTGACACATATTATCAGTCAGTGATCCCTATAGTTTCTTAATATGTGTTACTGAAGGAGTTACTGCTGAAAGTGATAGAGAGAGAGAGAGAGAGAGAAAGGGAACTTTCTCTTGACAGTGGTCTGGCTTGTAAACCAGCACTGAGGCCAGCAGGAAGTATAACTTGTTTTGACTTCACGCTCCTTGGCTAAGAATAAAACCAGCCTGGGCTGGTGTTGCTTCAGACATGCAGTATTCTGCCCAACATGCTTTTATGTCTGTTTTACTTACAAGAAATCTGATATGTAAGGGGATTTACATATATCAATTACACTTTAAGATGTAGTCGAATTGTCAAAGAGGATCAGATTGTTTAATTTATTTATTTTTAAATTTTTTAGAACTCAGAAGAGGAGAAAACTGAAAGTTTTGAAAAACTTCTATATTTGTGTGACCTTTGGCACTCAAATGCAGGAACTTACAGGGGCTCACATTTTTGTTTCAAACATTTGGCAGAGGAATAGCTCCTGCTATAAACCCACGTTTCAAACAGACAAGAAAGAACAGGTGCTTTAGAAAGCTCAGTGTTATAGAATACCTGACCTTGCAGTGACTTCAAGACATTTTTTCCTCTGGCCCAAAGTCTATTAGACTGCTTTCAGACATAATAGTTTTTCAAATGAAAATTCGGTTTGATTTAATTTAATTATTTAATTTAATGTGTATATTGTATTAAAATTTAATTTGTTGTATTTTATTAGTTTTATTTTATAATAAAAATTCAAATTTAATAATTTTTTTTAAATAATACAATTTTAATATTTTAATTAAAATAAGTATTTTGCTGAAGAAGTCAAGTCAGTAAATCAAGACAATGCTTTCAACAGGTCATTTGGTTGGATTTTGTAACCTTGCAACATATGGAGGGCCTCAGGGTTGAGGCCAAAGAGAAGACAAACCTATAAAGTGAGAGAGACAAAGTGAGCCCTGGGTCATAGTTCTGTCTTTACCATCTTCATATGTCTGAAACCAATTATGGCGGTGGATTTGCGTGTGATTTCTTCCCTGCGATGAGCATCCTCTACATCTGTTTCAGTGGAGAAAAAAAGTCTCTCATGTTACTGCAAGAGCATGTTGGAATATTTAGATATTAATTTTAAATTTGTTTTATTTTCAATAAATGCTGTTCTTTTTATTTTTTTATTTATCAGATAACCCTGAAAAAAGTATCATGGTTTCCACAAAAATATATAAAGCAGTGCAACATTGATAACATTGATTTGGGACACCAATTATTTTTAACCTTGATAATAATTAGAAATGTTTGTTATGCACCATATCAGCCTCTTAGTATGTATTCGGAAGGATCATGTCTGAAGGCTATATATACATTTAATTTGAAGACCATCCATTTCTTATGTCTGTATGCACAAGACATGATTATTAAAGGGTTAGTTCACCCCAAAATTTAAATTATGTCATTAATTACTCACCCTCATGTCATTCCAAACCCATAAGACCTTCGTTCATCTTCGGAACACAAATTAAGATGTTTTTGATGAAATCGGAGAGCTCTCAGACCCTCCTTAGACAGCAACGCAACTGAAATTTTCCCAGGTCCAGAAACGTAGTAAGGACATCGGTAAAACAGTCCATGTGACATCAGTGGACCTGGGAACATTGCAGTTGCATTGCTGTCTATGGAGGGTCTGAGAGCTCTCTGATTTAATCAAAACATCTTAATTTGTGTTCTGAAGATGAATGAAGTACTTACGGGTTTGGAACGATATGAGGGTGAGTAATTAATGACAGAATTTTCATTTTGGGGTGAACTAACCCTTTAAATACAGCATGCCATTTCTACCATTCATAGTTTCATAGAGAAGCATAGTCTCCAGATCCAAGGGCACTGGTCATACCGCTTCATGCACAGACCCTTTTAAAGTGTGTTGATCTTGAATGCTAACTGACCTTACAGAGTGACTACCTTTCACATGCTTGACAATCATTGAAAAAGCACTGCTGGGACACATCTTTCTTGATAGGTTTTGAAAGGTGTATGATGTGCAGTACATCTTTAAAGAATTGCTTTTTTTACTAGGGGACATTTCATTATAATTCCATTTCAGTGGGCGGCAGTAATCAAATGGATAGATGAAATTTTGGGGCGCGGGTCGTGTCATGCCTCTTCTGAGGCAGCTTCTTATGGCTAAATCTAGCCTCAGCCTCAGTCCTGTCCAAGTTCAAAGGAAAGATGTCTCTTCACATGAGCTCTTGCAACTGAAAGGATAGAATTCAGACATCTAGCTCAATATTTTGGGCAAAAAAACATCAATCCTGATTAGATGAAATATGATGTTTCAAGGTATGACACAATGTGTATTTCCATATTTAATTTACACTGCCATTCAAACGTTTGGGGGCAGTAAGATTTTTTTTTTTTTTTTTTCTGGTTCTAAAAGAAGTTTCTTATGCTCACCAAGGCTACATTTACTTGATCAGTAATAATATAAATAATATAATTATATAAATATTAATAAATTAATATAATATAATTAATATAAATACATTTAAAAATAACAGCTTTCTATTATATATTTTTTTAAATGTAATTTATTCCTGTGATGAAAAAAGCTCCATTATTTCAAACTTCAGTGTCACATGAACCCTCAGAAATCATTCTAATATGCTGATTTTGTGCTAAATACTAATAATTAATACTACTACTACTACTAATAATAATAATTATTATTATTTTTATTAGTGCTGTCAAACAATTAATCACAATTAATAACATCAAAATAAGTTTTTGTTTACATAATATATGTGTGTATAATGTATATATTCATTATGTATATATAAATACAACCATATATATATATATTGGAACAGTAAAGACAGAATTGCTCTGTTGGCTGTGGAGTCAAGAAATTTGAAAATATGATTAAAAGATGAATATGAGACAAAACTGCAGAATGTCACATTTTATTATTAGCCGTTTCAACACATATATGTTTTACCAAATAAAAAGAACAGCACTTTTAGAGTTCATCCCACTCATTGATGTGAGCATAAGTATTGGGACAGTTGAACATAAGGCAGATATAAAAGATTAAAAGCTATTATTTAGTTGCAGATCCCTTGTGCACAATCACAGCAGTGAGTCTGGGACCCATAGACATCACCAGACTCTTGGTCTCATTCTTTGATATATTTTCCCCAGCCTTTAATGCAGCCAATTCCAATTGTCTCTTGTTTTGGGGAGTTTCTGCCTTTACTCTCCTCTCCAGTTGGTGAAATTCATGTTCAATCGGATTTACATCTGGAGATTGACTTGGGCAATCTAAGACTTTCCATTTCTTTGCACTTATAAATTCCTTGACTGAAATGAAATTTTGGTTCATTGTCTTGATGCAATATGAAACACTTCCCAATGAATTCTGCTTCACCAGTTACAAGTCACCATCCCCCAGCACTTTGCAGAATCAACAACTAGCAGACGACTTGGGACGGGGATGATAGTGGAGTGTTTGAAGCATGAGGGGACTTCACACAGCTCCAGTGATCTGCTGAATTGATTGTTCTGTGGATCCCAATGGAGCTACTGAAACAGTTCTACTCTGCCATCATTGAATCCATCCTCTGCACGTCAATAACTGTCTGGTTCAGCTCAGCTACCAAATCTGACCTCAGAAGACTACGGAGGGTAGTCCGGACTGCTGAGGGAATCATTGGTACAACCCTCCCCACTTTCCAAGAACTGTACTCATCCAGTGTGAGCAAAAGGGCTGGTAAAATCACTCTAGACCCCTCATACCCAGCACACTCCCCTCTGACTGTTACCGTCTGGTCGACATTACAGAGCTCTGAGCACCAGAACTTTCTTTCTGTTGCACTGTGGAGCTTCTGTCACTAAAACAAATTCCTCGTATGTGTAAACATACTTGGCCAATAAAGCTCATTCTGAATCTGGTGGCATTTTCTTGAATATTGGTAGGCAAGATGGTTTTGTACCCTTCCAAATTCATTCTGCTACTGTCATCATACATTAAGTCATCAGTAAAGTTGAGAGGGCCTGTTCCAGAGGCAGCCATGCATGCCCATGCCATGACACCACCTCCACCATGCTTTACAGATGAGGCTGTATGCTTGGGATCATTTACAGTTCCCTTTTTTCGCCACATTTTTGCTTTCCCATCACTTAGATAAAGCTTCATCTTTGTCTCATCGGTCCATAAACTGTTCCAAAACTCTTCTGGCTCACCTTTGTGCTTTTTTGCAAACTCTAATCTTGCCTTTCTATTTTTGGTGCTGGTCAGAGGTTTGCATCTTGCTGTGTAGCATCTGTAATTCTGTGTCAAAGTCTCCTGAGGACAGTAGATTGTCAGAGCATCACCCCAGCTTTCTGGAAGTTGTTGCTGATTTTGCCGACACGTCTTCACAGCTTTTATGATTTGTCTGTCATCAACTACTGTTGTTTTCTCAGCCGATCAGGTAGTTGCTGGTTGCTGGTGTCGCTGGTGGTTTCCAAACTCTTGATTTCTCCATGTCCTTTGTTTTTGCTATAGCTCTAATTGACTTTTCTTTTAGCATCCAAGTTGCTTGCTTTTCTCTCAAAGTCAGCTCCCTCATCTTCATCCCAGTTTGTGTGTGTCATCATTAATTGCAAGGTTCAGAATACAGAAATAATGGATATAACTGATACGACACATTCCCTGCATTTAATATCTGAAGAATTAACGCACCAGGACACAGCTGATCACTTTGGGCACTGTATATATACATATATATATATATATATATATATATATGTGTTATATTTATATATAATATCAAATGTAAGAATATAAACATATGAATGTATATACATGTAAATATTTTCAAAATATATACTGTATGTGTGTGTATTTATATATAATAAATATACACAGTACACAGACTCTCTCTCTCTCTCTCTCACACACACACACACATACACACACACACACACATATATATTATGTAAACAACATTTTTTATTTTGGATGCGATTAATCGTGATTAATCATTTGACAGCACTAATTATTATAATTATAATTTAATTTGATAATAATATTATTATTGAGAACAGTTGTATTTATTTATTTATTTATATTTTATGTTTTTGGAAACCATTATATATTTTTTTAAGGATTCCTTGATGAGCAGAAAGTTCAAAAGAACAGTTTTTATTTTATTTTATTTGAAATAGAAATATTTTGTAACATTATAAATGCCTTTACTGTCACTTTTGGTCAATTTATTTACCCTTGCTGAATAAAATTATTAAAACAAAACTGAAACAAAAAGGAAAACATAATAATTATGTTTCACTTTAAGTTTTACATTGAAATGCTATGTTTATTTTATTTTATTTTATTTTATGCGTAATCCATACATGGATGGCTTGTTTACATGTGAACCGGTTTCATTACGCAATGCTCATTTCCCCTTATAAGAAAACCTATAATCGATGTGTTTTATACATCATCGTATTGATGTGGTTGCGTATACTTTTAATAACAAAATGGCTAAAAAAAAGTAATCCGAGCTGCTATAAAAAGGTTTGTTTTTGTTGATGTTAAATATTATTTTGCCTCCAACCTTTTTGAACTCTGGAACTGCATCCCAGGGTTATGATCTAATCACGCTTATAATTGGAGATGTTGCATAAGAGACATTCCTGTGCGGGAACTGGAAGGCCATTCAATGTATCCTTTCACAGGGCGCAGACCCAGACGTCTCCTCACAGACACCAGCTATATTTACTTACGTCCTGCTTTAACATGTTTGCACTTGAAACAACCTATTGGAATAGTGCCGGATTATGTGTTGAGATACTGCACGTCTGTAAACAAGAGCAGCGGAGGCTTAAACTTGGTTACATTTTTCATGGTGCATTTGTTGCTGTTGAAACAGTTTGACTCGAGTTCACAGTCGGGAAGCCCTTGGCCTGCAGTTCTGCTCTAATTGTGTCTCAAGTTAATGGGCAAATAAAAGCGCCACATGCTGCAGACATCTGGATTTCTCAATGTAAAGAATGGAGATAAACACACATGCATATTCTGGTTTATTCCTTTTGATGTGTGAACGTTATGCAGCTGCCCACTTGTTTTAACACTTAATGAAATGGCACAAGACCTGCTGGCTGACCTCTGCTTATGTGTTATGCAGCTCACATTAAACTACACAATGATTGAGCAAACAAAAGCATACTTGAATAACACATGCTCGAAAGACAGTGAAAACAAGAAGGAATCTGTGAAGATGCGAACAAACATGCAACTGAAATTGTGGCTTTACTGTCATTAGTTGAAATCATTGTGAAAATAAACAAATAATTGTTTTGCTGGTATCAGGACAACAGTTGTGTCCATTAGGTTTAAATTTGAAAGAAGTTACAGTATTTTCTTGATCACTCAAATTTGAATGATTGTAAGCTGCAATAAAATCTTCCATGTTTGGAATACAACCCTTTTTTTTAATGATGTAACCTTGTTCATCTCCACCTGTTTAGTCTGTCATGCACATCATCTCTTCTGCCAAACTTAACATTTACAGGTCTTTCTTCAACTTTGGCCACAATCATGTCAAAGCTTTTTTCGTTCGTCCGTCCGTCCGTCCGTGTATATGAGGGTGACATTAACTCTCTCTTGGAAATGTAGTTTTGCCATACATTTTACCATCACTTATTTTTACTACTTTATTTATGTGTCTGTCTGTCTCTCTCTCTCTCTCTCTCTCTCTTTCTTTCTAGTACCCTTATACCAGACCCTGATTGTCTTTATTAAATTGTTAAAGTCTAGCTTAATTGTTTTTCAAATACACAAATAAATAAATAAATAATTCCCTGTTATGTGGTCATCTGCACCACAGTTATTCATTTATTTATTTATTAAATGAAATCAAGGCATTTACAGTAATTTTGGCTACATACACTATTAGCTGTGACATTTTATTCCACAATTTAAAGTGTGATTTTCAGTCATAGTTGTGTAAAAGTAGTCATAGTAAATTTCTATAATGGTAAACAAAAATACAATTTTTTTTTGAAGTTCCATTTGATCAGAAGAGAGAAATACTAGTTAAATTTGACATCACTCCTTCAGCCATTGCATTAGAAACACTCACAGTGTTAACTAGTTTTCTGTTATATAATGCATGGTAACAAAATACAAAGTATAGAGTTATAAAACATATATAGTGTTTATTTATTTTGTTTTTTTTAATGATAGATTTGAAACTCATCAGCCTGTGAAAAGTGTTCATACTGTACAACATTTGAGATAGAATGATAGAAATGATCATGGCTTTCAGAAGAAAAAAATACAGTAAAAAGTAATTCTCCTGTTGGATATGATTAGTAAACAAATTAAACTAGTGAAATTGTAGGAAGTCCTTTTAAAAGAGTGCAAACGAGGTAATGGTTGAAGAAACCATGTGGATAAACATGGTTTATCCAAAGCATCTTAACATTTAATGTACAGTGTGCTACACAGCTTACAACTATGTGTTTTCACTGGGAATCTCAATACCTTGCTTGTTGGCACTATACTCAACTGAGATCAACTGAGAGGAACTGAGATCAACCCAGCTGCAAACCAGATTGCAGAAACTGTCCCCATAACGTCATGTATACACATACGTATACAATCCCCCCCCCCCCCCCCCCCCCAAAAAAAACCCACACATACAAGTGGTGCATGTAGCTGAAAGAATCAAAGTTGTCATAATCCGTATTGACTTTACATGTTCTGTAAAAGGAAATGGGGAATAAGTTGTGACACGATGGTCCCTTGAGGCTGATGCAAATATCAGATCTGTATTGAATCTTGTTGGTATCCAGATCGCTGATAGAGAACAGCAGAAATGTGTGTAAATCCCTTGCAGCGCAAATATTACACTGGTACTACATGTTTCTGTTTTGTTGATATTTCAAATCCTGAATTATTTCCAGCAGAGAGGTGTTCTGAAGCAGATTCTGACTCATCCTGCCCGAGCTTTGATGTTTTACCCATCTTTTTCTCTCTGTGGTTTTTCAAAGCCTCACATCCACTTCCTCTTTGAATATCTGTCCTCTGTGGATAGTTTCGCTGTGAACACCTGTTTGAACAGTTAAACAAGCATTCTTTATTAGCCTCATATTTGAGTGAAAGGTTTAGCATTAAACATCTCAGCAGCAGATTTAGATCGCAAGGAGCTTGTGTTCTTCAAAAAATAGCTGAAGGGCCAGGGACTATTTGAAACTTGAGGACTAGTTCACCCAAAAATGAAAATTCTGCAGGCATTTGCTCACCCCGATGTTGTTCCAAACCTGCTTGGCTTTCTTCTTTTCATGGGACATGAATCATGAATGTGAAGAATAGCCTGCTGGTCTTTTCTATGAAAGTGAATGTGTTATAGAAGTGAATGTATCATATTAAAAGTACCATAAAAGTGATCCAAATGACTCAACTTTTTCTTTGGCTATAATATGGATGTTTGAAGTGATATGATTGCTGAAAAGTTCCTTTTAATGTGTAACGTTGTGCACAGAAAAACTTGATGTGGCACATAATGTCCAATTTGTGCATAAAACAGCATTAGATATTTTCAGCAGATTAGGCAGAAAAACAAAAACAGCATAAATGAATTATCCATGAATTGGACTGATCTGGTTCTTGAATTCAGTTCAATGATCCGGTCGCAGTGGTTAACAGGTCACTGGAGGAAAATTTTCAGTGAATAACCACTTAAACTTTGTTTTTTTATGACACACAGCTATCATTTTAGACATGGAATATAATGCAAAAGTTGTATGGATGCTTTTATGATACTTTTATTATGCTTTTGCATCTTTTTTGAAGCTTTAAAGAGGGATGCCCATTTTCCACAAGTTGATATGATACTTTAGGGTCTTAATGAAAAGTCTGTAACATAGTTTGTTTAAAATTTCTCAATGGTAGTGTAAAAAAACACCTCTTTAAACCTGTCAAAAACAGCTCTTGTCAGAGCAAGCTGTTTTGTAGCATTTTCCTTTAAATGTTAATGAGCTGTGCTGACCCCGCCCCTCTCTTCCGAGCTGCTCTCTGAGGGACTGTTTACTTTACTTCGCATTCATTGTGAAACTTGCTAATTAGCACATTATTAAGAAAGGCGATTTGCAAAGATTCATTAAAAACCCTTATACTCACTTCTTTTGTAGGTGAAGCTGGATCACGAATGATTCGCGCGAACATAGATGCATTTAGGCAGATCAGGGGGCGCATTCCCTTCAAAAACAAACATAATCCTCTGCGTCTTCAGTGGCTCAGATGTCGGGAGTAAATGACGACTGCTATATTCATTATTACATCCAACAACAATACACCTCAACTGCTTAATCTGATATATCTTGTCTTCCCCTGCACTGGAGTCGACACAATGGCGGACAACTTTCAGCTCGCCTTGTCAATCAACTATCGCGGGCGCGGTCTGTACAGAACTATGTCATATATATATATATATATATATATATATATATATATATAACTTGGGGGAAAAAAAGCATGAAGGGGAATATACTACTACTATAGCACTAAAATACTGCTTATATTACTAAACACTGGGGTAAATAAATAATAAAATAATTTTTCATTTGTTTGAACATTTGTATGAAACTTGTAAATTTGAATTAAAGTGAACATATATGGGAGTGATAGAAGTTAATGGAGGTGGAGGGAGGTTGTTCGCGTCTTGTTAAACAACATTTCTTATTTTATTTTTGAACTCATTCCAACAAGGGGGCTCAGAGTCTTTTCCAATCATAATACAGCATGACTGACGTGTTAAAAATCAGGCGTTTGAAATCAGCAGTTGCCTTGTTCCCTCAGACCCTTCACCTCCTGTGTCATTCTGCGCCTCTGTCTTGACTGTTGTTTTGATCCCTGTCTGGCGGACCCCCCATGCTGAGAAATCACCATGGTGTGGTGGTGTCAGAGTGTGTATGTGTGTAAGCTGAAGGACGTGGATTCTTGCCAGCATATTTCATCCATGCCCCATATCGTCCAGATCCAGCTGGAGGCAGGACGGCTTTGTCCCCCAGCACCACCATCTGCCACAGGCCTCCCATTTCTTTAACCCTCCCTACAGACGCCACCACTGCTAACCTACACCCTAGTGGGCCTGATTATGCTAAAGCTAAACATCCTCAAGTAGAGGTGAGAGGAATAACTGGAATCTATCATGGTATGAGTAATTTTATGTCATGGTTGCAGTAAAGGGGTGTTTCTATTTTGCAAATTAAAAGTGAAATATTGTTTGTGTGTATTCAGAATACAAATGCTTGGTATGAGTACTTGTATATCATGATAGCTGTATTGTGGTGCTTTAAATTTTCATGTTGTGTTTATGTTGTGGCATCATAAAATGAGGTAAAAATACTTTTGAACATAATATTTTAAAATAACATAATGTGTCATTTCTAATTAGTCAAATTGTGTTTAAAAACTAATTTGTTCAATTTCAAAGTGTGAAAATATTGTTTAATTTTGTGTACACACTAGTAATTTTGTGTATCACCGTAACAGTATAGAAATTATTCTTCAACTTAATGTTGTGTTTTGTTGTGACTTTGGAAAGTAAGGTAAATATCACTGAACAGAATATTTTAATGTGTCATTTCTAGTTAGTCGAATGATATTTAAACATATCACAAATTTGATCAAAAATCAACCATGGTTTTAGTAAAAGTGTCACAACCATGTTTTTTTGGTGTATTGATTACCATTTGTATAACCACATTTTTACTACAAATACCATGGTTAAACTTGCAAATACAATGGTTTGTGTAGCAAAACCATGGTTAATTTGTGGTTACCATGGTTTAACTATAGTAACCATGTTTTTTGTAGTAATACTGTAAGGAAAAATAATAGAAAGTGTATATTTGGGATACATTGAATGCTAGCTAAGAAATTAGCTTTAGCATAACAAAGGAATCAGTAATTTTACTCCAAAGCTGCCATTAAACTTTGTCAAAACAGTAGCACAAAATGTTTTTTTTATTATATGTCATTTCTCATTTCTATTTTTAATGTTCAAAAAAAATTGTTGAAATTGAAAGGTTTTTTTTTTTTTTGTATTAAAAAAATACTAGGAGACATAAAAATACTAGCTAAATTAGCCTTAGCAAAACAATAAAGTCAGCCAGTTTGCTACAAAAATTTCATTTCCATCACATAATGTTAATAAATACAACACATAATTTGAGATGTGGTGACAATGAGACTAAGAAGTTTCATGACTAAAATAATGCAAAGCAGTACTGGAGTATAAACAGTGTGGCGTCATATATACTGTCATAACTTTTCACTATATGTTCAAATACAGAGTCATAGTGCATTCTGGGAACTGATTATGGGCTTTTACTGCACTAGATGAAGTCTTTTGAAGTTTGTTAGTGTCTGGTGATGAACCATGAACAGGAAGGTTACAAGTCTATTTTTTAAACAGAAACGATTCCTCCAGGTAGCTTTTATATATAATATTTTGTCTTTTCTGTTAGCCTCCAGACATGTTTTGATCGTTCTCATTGTCCGCATCACGTGGCTGGAATTAATCATGGAAATTCAGAGGGTTGTCTCTACTGCGGAATCCTCCGGAACTAAAGCTGAGATACAGCAGTCACATTCATCATTCTTTTATCTGAATCACAGTTTGCGCCGAGTTTCAGTGTCAAAGCTGTCAGGAATCCCTAATCAGCTAGATAAGGATCAGCGGGACTGAGTCTTTCCTAGGCTTTCATCTGCAGACAGGCTGCATGTGACTAATAGCAGGTTAGTCAGGATGAGCTGACTGAGTCATATGTGTTCACCAAGCTGCAACTGGCCTAAACGCACTCAACACAATGACATGCACAGTAACTATAAATCATGACACAACCGTTGCTGTCAAACCTCAGAGGAGAGGAAGTTTTTCAGGCCAAACTCCTTGTTGTCACAATGTGTATTTTTGGGCTTTTGCCACTTTTTTGAAAGAACTGGAAATCAACGGAAGAGAGGATAAATGAGACCAAAACACAATCAAATTCACGACTTGAGCAAAAGAGCTCAACATGTCTGGAGCTTCAAGGCAGTGTACAGAAATAGCTATGGATTTTGTCACTGTACATACAGGTAATTTGGGACATTTGGGTATTTCTTCCCCCATTTATTTTACTGGCAAAAAGTGTTCACCAAGGTTACATTTATTTGATCAAAATAATATTGTGAGATATTATTACAATTGAAAACAGAAAAAAAAAAAAAAAAAAAAAAAAATATATATATATATATATATATATATGCATGTATTTTATTGATGAACTAAAAAAAAAATTTCTATTTTAACATTTTAGAATGCATTTTTCTTAATATGATGGCAAAGCTGAGAAAAAAAATTTGGTGCTCAAGAAACTGCATTTGTTTTCAGGATTCTTCAATAATAATAATAATAAAAGAAAAAAAAATCAAAAGAACAGCATTAATATATATATATATATATATATATATATATATATATATATACACACACACATACATATATACATACATACATATACATACATACATATATACAAATCATCATATATTATACACATAATACACATATATTAATCATCCATTACAATGAGAAAAAAACAAAGAATGTATGTCTGATATATGTCAGCAAAAGATAATTGAGCTTCACAAATTAGTGAAGTGGCTTTAAAAAAAGAGCTAGAGCAGTGAAAATGCCCATTTCCACCATCAGGGCAATAATTAAGAATTTCCAATCAACAGAAAATGTTATGAAACTGCCTGGAAGAGGACATGTGTTTATATCATCCTAATGTATGTTGAGGAGGAGAATTTGAGTGGCTAATGACTCTCCAAGGACCACAGCTGGAGAATTAGAAAATAGAAAATAGTTGAGTCTCGGGGTCAGAAAACCTTTAAAAAAAATGTCAAACAGCACCTACATCACCATTTGTTGTTTGGGAGGGTTTCAAGAAAAATTCTCCTCACTCATCCAAAAACAATCTCCAGCATATTCAGTTTTCAGACATGACTGGAACTTCAAATGGGACTGGCTTCTATGGTCAGATGAAACTAAAAAATTTGCTTTTTAGCAGCAAACACTCAAAATGGGTTTGGTGAACACAGGGATAAAAAGTACTCCATGTGTACAATGAAATGCACTGCTGCATTTTTGATGTTATGGGCCTATTTTTCTGCTGGAGTTCCTGGACATCTTGTTTAGACACATGGCATCATGAATTCTATCAAATACCAACAGATAAAAATGAATAAGTGACTGACTGTTAGAAATCTTATAATGAGCCATGTTTGAATCTTCCAACTGTACAATAATCCAAACACAAACCTCAAAATCAACACACAAATGGGTCACTGAGCACAAAACCAAGCTTCTGCTATGGCCATTCCAGTTCTCTGACCTGAACCCTGTAGAAAATGAGTGGGGTGAACTGAAAAGAAGAAGCACCAATATGGAGCTGGGAATCTAAAGGGTCTGGAGTGATTCTGGGTGAAGGAATGGTCTCTGATCTCTTGTCAGGGGTTCTCTAACCTCACCAGGCATTATAGGAGAAAATTTAGAGCTGTTAAACTGGCAAATGGAGGTTTCAAAACGTATTGAATAAAAGGGTGCAGTTAATTATGGCCAACGTGTATTAGAGAAAAATATTTATTTCATAATGATATTTTCCCCCATTTTAAATTCTTATTATCCAATGAAAGGTTAGATTTTTGTGATTAAAAAATATATATATATATATGATATATATATCATATATACTGTATATACACCATGTGATGCTAAAGTGGAACTATTGCAAGTACACTTTAAATATCTTTTTATAAAGCATTTTAAGATTGATATTATACAGAGATCTTGCAATACTTATTAATAGATAAATTAAAACACATTTTAGTAATAAATATGCACTGTACAATAAATAAATACTCCAATTAAAGTTTCATTATAATTTTATATCAGCAAGTCTTAAGTGATATGTCAACAAATATGTTTTGAAGTACTTAGTATGAAATACATGTAATGACATAGGTGTTTTATTTATTTGTTTATTTAACTAGGGTTCACTGTCACTTTTATCAGTTTAATATATACTTGTTGAATAATTAATTTCTTTAAAAAAAGCAATCTTACTGACCTCAGACTTGTGGATTGTAGTGTATATATTTTTGACATATGGTGTTTTTTTAATAAATAAATTATAAATATTTACTATTTAAAAAACTGTTCTGTTGCTGTTAGTGGGCAGAAGCTCAGATCTCACTGTGTTAAAAATTATAATTAAGAAATGTCTAATATTGTTTTTGTTTTTTCCATATGATAGATTTTGTCGCTGTGTTGATTTTGCTCCCTGCTGAAGTTGAAGTATTGCACATCTCTGATGCAATCTCATCCAGGCGCCTGAGATGCAGAGAGAGAGAGAGAGAGAGAGAGAGAGAGAGAGAGAGACTGACTGAGACTGACTGAGGTGAAGTCACCTCTATACCTAATTAATCTGCCGTACTGCTGTATTGGCGTGTCCAGCTTTGATTAAATAATTACCTAAGCGCTATAAGCTGCTCTGATTAAGTCATAATCCTGAGTGAGCTGTTACAGAAGCGGTCACTATGAGTCTATCGCGCTGGATGATGAGCTCATTGTTTGAGGCTCAGAGAGTCTCCTGCCACGGCTGACTGTATTCCAGAGAGGACTTTTCTCTTTTATATGTAGTGTTTTATATCTGTCTCTCTCTCTCCCGGTTCATTCTTTCTCCCTCTCTTTCTCTCTCAGCAGCACCTGTCACTAAGGTCATACATACATTCATCGTGTGTACTGAGAGTGCTCCCAATGACCCCATGACCAGGTACGAGCGGGAGCTTGGCAGGAGAACGGAAGAACCCAGAGCAGCATTACATCTCGGGTGATGTGCCCTCTCCGTTGGTACCTGTCTGCTCCCACACATTCCAAAGAGCACGATACATCTTTCTCAAGAAGGAGTAATTTTCTCCTCAGGAAGTAAGGTGTGTCTGGAGAGCGAGCTGTCCCTGGCTGGGAAGGAACAGGGAGCAAGAGGTCAGGGGGCATTGAGACAAAGTGGACAATACGTATATCATTGAGAAGAGAAGTTATATTCAAATGTGTCCTGTTTAGGGGTCAGCGGATATGGGCTTTACAATGGTCAATGACAGAACTTTAATTACAGGCTGTAGACCAATATTTATAATACAATTTAGTTAATGAAAATGAGATAAATAAATTGCTAAAATGAAATAAGTGTGTATTTCCACAATATTTAAAATGTATTATTTTTAACTATTTTAATTAATTATAGTTTATAGTTATATAATTTTTACACAGTAACTAAAATCAAATTTAATGTTATTTTTTTTTTACATTTAAAATCTATTTAACATCTAAAATCTATTTAACATTTAAAATCTAAATATACTCTATAAATATATATATATATATATATATATATATATATATATATAAAGTTTGTATACTAAAATAAACAAACTAAATTAAAGAATACCAAATTGTTTATTATTCACTGACAATGTCCCCTCTGTATTTTAAATAAAATAATAAGTAAACATAAAAAAACTGAGATTGCACGTTTCCATTGTAAAAAAAAATAAAAAGGGTTGTAAAAATTAGGAAAACCCAAGCCTGGAACCAATAACATAAGAATAAGGCATCTACTCTATCCATTTTGTTTTCCCTGTCCTAAAAGTCTAAAATCAAATTAACATATTTATATTATCGCCAATGGCCTGTCTATCACTAGTCATGTTGTTTAAAAACTAAGCTTTTTGAAGGGGAAGTCCTCCCTCAAATCAAACTAACACATTGTACTGTAACTGATGAGATTCCATCAGATCTGTGTTAAAAGCTTTAAGCAATCTTTATGAACTCTCAGAGAGCTGCCAGGCATATAATTAAAATCATTTCTATAAAAGTCAATTAGGGCTCTTACCCGCTCATTGTTAAAAGCAGGCTTGTGGCACGGCCTCCAGAGATAAATGGATTGGAGGGAGTTGGACACTCAGTTGGGTTTGGGCACCGGGATCGGAGGTAGTCATTCATCACTCACCATCTTACATGGAAGTTGTGACAGGCAGAGGTCAAGCCAATATGGCAGCAGTGAGCAAGATGGATGCCTTTAATTTGGGTAATGATGAGTTAACTATCTTGGGGAAAGTAGCGATGGCATTAAATAGGAAAGCTGTCGGCATCAAAGAAAGTCTTATTTAATTCCTCTCGTTTAATGGAAGACATCAAGAACACAATCCGTGATTGACAACGCAGCCCCCAGACATAATTCCCCACAGACTCTTCACTTAGATTCTATCCCTTGTTAATCTCAAATATAATGAATTGCAAAAGTAAGGTTAAACTGCCAATGTGAATTCATTATCACTAATAGATTAGTTCATAGATGATTTACAGTGTATGGGGATGGGATTTCATTAACATGGAATCACTTTGATTTAACTGGGATTTTGCTGGCCTTTTCTGGACCATCAATCTCGCCGCAGTGGTCATTGTCCCTCTTTGGGTGACCTCTACACTTTATTACTCGGCTGAGAGATGAATATTGCCGATGGCTGATGACTCTCTAGTGAAACAGAATGATTATTGTGTTTTTCATTGCAAGTACAAGACTCCATTTATCTATTCTGGTGAAATAATAGGAAAAGAGAGCTGTCTGTCAAATGTATCCTTGACCCAGTGAGTTCTTACGACTGACTTTATGGTTGCGTTCAGCAAAGATAACCTCGGATATAGCCCTAATAATCGCCGAACAAAGAAATTTTAATAGCCTCACCTACAGAAAAGAATTTAAATATTATTTTAGGTGAATGCATATAGTCCTGTTGTGTCCTCCGAGTTCTTTCTTTGTAAGTTTTGATGGATGGAACTCCAAGAGAAGTCATTATAAGGAAATATTGCGTTCCTTATTTAGACAAGCAAGTTGTGTCTAGATTATTTTAATGTTTGACTTTCCTTTTCCTTTTTTCGCTCTACTTTTAGGTCAGAGTTTTTAATGGCTTTGACTTTGTTTGCTTTTTGTTTAAATGATCAAAGTTGTGGTTGCATGAGGAGGGTAATGCTCTCCTAACAAAAGTAGCTAAGTGTCGTCCTTGTCCCTTGAGAAGGTTGTAGGAGTGGTAGACAGACATAATTAAACTGAAAATTGTGCTCTGATGGTTTACGTCTTACATTAAAGTCATAAATCTAGATCAATATCTCCAAATTATGAGAAACAAATTGAGTTTGCTTATAAAGATCTTTCAGCGACTTTCAAAGTCAACACATACAGTGATTTTAAAAGCTGTAATTATTTTTAAATTTGCAGGGCACCTTTCACAAATAGGGTACAAAACAGGATCTGAAACAAAGTAATTATTTTTCTTTTTCAACAAATAGTCAATGGAACAAGACATATAACCTGTAGAAACTGTTGATTGTCAACCACCAGCTATATTATATGAGCTGTTTTCTGTTTATTTTACGTGAGGTTTTCAGTTTTTGGAGCCTTGCTGCAGAAATTTGAAGCTTAAAACCTATTTTTTGTGCTGTTATTACATTGTGAATATGTAACACATTTACACAATGTATGTTTATTAACTTCAGTGTTTTGCATTTAGCCTAAATGAATTCAGTACGGGCTTGCTAGTTTCAGACCAAATATTGGTTTGTAGTTATTCCTAAACCCATAAATCAAATAAAAGTGCTTATTTAATAATTTATTTTTACAATAAGTTTGGTAACAGGGTTGAACTTGTCTCTTTCTGCCATGCTGTAGGAAGGGTACAATACACAATATTTTCTGTGTTTAAAACTACTTCCATGTCAGTTAATTGCATATTAATTTAATAGTTTATCTAACATATCTAATAGTAATGTTAGGTAAACTCTAAAATATCTCTCAGCAAAACATATGGGATTTGAGCCCTATAAATGTTATTTTAAAATGTAATTTTTTTTACCCTATTCGTGGAAAGTGCCACAGAAAAACACATTATCACCTAACTACAGCCTGAAGACATGTATCTCTCAATCAGAAGAACATTCCCACATGCTTGAAAAAAAGTTCTGAGCGAAACCCGGATAATAAGCAAATGAAAACTCAAACATTTCTTTGGTGCAGATGTTTATTGCCTTTTTTTCCAGGAAGACAGCTGCCAGCACCAACTAAAAGCTCCTGGGTCATTACTCTATTAAACAGAGCCATGGCCACATTGAACAGATTTACTGTGAAAACACGCTCACTTTTAAACAATTTCCGCCCTTGCTTCTCAGAATGATCAAAAGTGCTGAAGCTGATCCCTTGTCCCTTGTTTTTTAAAAGATGTCTGCTCTACAAAACCTTATCATGTGTTTCCAGTCAAAAGTGAAGGAACTGGGGCAGGAAGCTGTATCTTTTTAAATAAATTGTTGTCTTTTTTCTTCTAGTTTACTGACATGTTATAATGAGATTATTGCCTGAGTACCAGGTGAGAAAGGTAGAAATTGAAGTTTAACCTTGACTTAATTATTCTTTCATTTAAAGGAATAGTTCACCCAAAAGTTTGCAGGAAAAATTATTAACCCTTTATCCATAATATTATTGTCTACGGTTAATTAAAAGAATGTATGTATGTATGTATGTGCTTGTATCAAGTACTGGTTACAAGCTAAAAAATAGTCTAAAACAGTTCTAGACAAATATGGTGGATTTTAATGTGAGAGGACAACAGGGCATGGCCTTTTTTGGAAGTGATGTTATGAATTATAAACTTGTATTTTGACAAGGTATTTTGACTTGTATTTGAGAATATTTAAAGTTAAAATTCCTTAATGATGGGTTTGTTTCTTACAAAGCTGCAGCTTTTCATTTCACAAGACATTGACTGATGGACTGAAGTCATGTGGATTACTTGTTGATCATTGTGCTGTTCTCATTTTGACGGTACCCATTCACTGCAGAGGATCTCTTGGTAAGCAAGTGATGTAATGCTAAATTTCTCCAAATCATTTCTGATGAAGAAACAAACTTATCTGTATTTTTGATGGCCTATGGATAAGCGCATTTTCAGGATTTTTCCCCCTTTAAACATCACAGATAATGCAGTTTTTCTGCAGCTTTTCCACTTCTACTGCTTTCATTGTTATACAAGTGTAATCTAACGAGTCATCTAATTAGATAACACTCATAAAATACCATAAAATTGCAATGGAGACACTTTTGCAGCCCTTTAGAACTTCTATTTTGAAGAGTTCATAATTACAATAAAAATGCAGTGGGGAATGTGCATGTTTATGTTTTTGTCTCCTTATGAACTAAACATGGTTCTTATGTCCTGTCCTTCTTTTGCACTTGCAGTTTAGCCACACATTTTAATTAGACAGCACTACAGCACCCAGCAATAACACTTCCAGAAAATTACATTCAATTTCAAACTTGCCTTATGTATGCATTGTGGTCATTGTGGGCTATGGCCTGTCAGAGCTAAATTAAAATATAAAGTTGTTTATTATGAAAGCAATATTGTTTGGAGGTGAAAAATACATGTTTAATGGTATTTTGGGTGAATGAGCGTGTACTGTAGGATCACTGGGTTAATTTAAGATTGGTCATAAATAGACATTTACTGAACATTTTATTAAATGTAAATTAATTTATTAAATCTAATCCTAAATGTGAGATATTCTGATGATCAGTTTGAAAATAATTTAATACTTGTATCAAGAGAAACATGTAATATTTTAAATAAATCTAACCTTTACTTTTGGATTATGTAAAGCTGCTAATTACAGAGGGTGAGTTCTCTCAATAAGACTGCTGAGCCCGAGGGCCATGTATTCTGAAAGGCGTCTTTGAACTGTCACAATTGGGCTTGTGGTGCAAAGATCATAAACAGAAACTTCAGAGTGCAGGATATGTCTGAGAGTGACTAACTGTACACCCTGACTCCATCAGAGCTCATCATGTTCTTTCTATTTACATGAAAGAGCAAGTTCGTGCTTGTTGGACACAGCAGACCATTTCGCTAAACATGCGCTTTCACAACGAGGCGAGAAAAGCCTTGATTTATTGTGCTTTTTGCATGCCGAGATCTCTTTGGCAGCATAGGCTATTTTCATTTCAGCCTTCCGTCGAATATACATCTTACTTCAGAAATCATGAGAGTATCTTGGAACCTGATTTCATCTATTTTCCAAGTAGCATTTGAAAAAGTGAAAGTGTGCAGAACTCACTCTCTCTGTGCTTTAGTATGTATTAGAGAAGGTTAAGCCGTGGCCATGCAATCCATCAGAATTTGTCCCAGCTTCCCCAGACTAAACATACTCTCATTACCCAGCCTCGTCGCCCCCGAGGGCTCTCTCAGACCATGTTTATTAGCCCAAGACCGAGTGCACACAAACACTCAGGAGGTAGTTGTACAGTGAAAATGTTTCCCTGAATGCAATGGCACACTCAGACAAGACTGGGAGTGCAGACGTAGAAATGACAACAGGTGAAATGTTGCCATGTCAAGATGCCAGGGGCCTTTGAAAGCAAGGTGATGACATCATTACGCCCGAGCAAAGGATTGCCACATTTCTACTGCCCCGGTGAAAAGCGAGGCGGTGAGCTGAAACAGAAGCTTTGACTTGTTTTCTCAGTGAATTTCAGTGGTTGGATCCTGCTGCTGAAATTCACACATCTATTGGAGCTAGTTTTATTTCATACTCTTTTCGCTTCTTTGTAGCTTAACTCAAAAAGATGGACACTGGGCTTATGGGTTGTGACCACTCTTCTGGGGAGTTTTACCAAACAGTGGTGCCCTTTAGGGGTAGACAAGGGAGCTGTTGATTGTGTTAGTGTGTCATGTGATAGACATTCCTGAGAAGTGTCGGGCGTCAGCTGTTTACGTTAATGACAAGTACTCGGGTGTCAAATGTCTGTTAAACATCAGAATCTTGAGGCAGTGAAAGAAGTTTGACACCCTACAGCCACATTAGCATTGGTTTGCGAGTGTGAAACAATAATGTTATAGATGTCTGCTGAGGAAGAAAGTTTGAAACTGTAGCTTGCTAACAAGCTACACATTATTTTGAAAACATCTGGCTATGCTACAAGCTAGTAACTATTTTGAAGCTTGTTATTTTAGAAAATACACAATATGACACATAACAGTTTAGTCAGAGATAGATTTTCTGGCATAAGGAAAGTGTTTAACTAATGAGCATTCTCAAATAGAGCTAAAATTCACTCTAAGGGGGTTTTCAACTAAAAACAGAAATCTTTATAAGCATTTTGGCCATTCATTTAGACAACAATGGCATTTTGGGGGCCTGAAAATGCAAACTTTTGTAAAAGGAGTTTAAAAATGATACCAGTATCATCTCTGTGTAAACTATAAACACAAATTTGTGAAAACGGTCTGCATATGAGGATGCATGAGTTTCTTTACAAAATGATATTGCCAACTACTGGCTTGGCATGCATAATATGTTTTTAGTTGTTTAAGTGGATCTGAGGGAATTGGGATTGTTTTGACAACATTGTGTTTTTGAAAAGTTTCACGTACGGCTGTCAAAGAAAAACCTTTTTTCCTTTTTGTAGTACATCATTGTCATGTAAACATACCCGAATTTATTAAACTATGTAAAAACAAATAGTAATGAACAACTGAATTTAACGAAAACAGCTTTATTTATTTATTTGTTTGTTTGTTTATTTTTATTTTATTGTTATTTTTAATAGACCCAAATTCTGTGCAGGGACTCAGGAATTGGTGAGTAATTTTTTTATTAATTATTATTATTTTTTATTTATTTTATTTAATTTCATTTCATTTTAAAGTAGACCTAAATCCTATGCCGGGACTCAAGAATCAGCGAGTCATTTTTATTTATATTTATATTTATATGTATTTATTTATTTATCAATCATGGATCATCTGAATGAACAAATGTACTAAAACAGATCTTTCCGCCACTATATATGAAAGACGACAAAATAAAGTGACATTAAAACTGTGTTATATTACAAAGTTAATAGAACAAAAAGAGTTTAGTTCAGTTAGTTGTCTCACTACTTTAGTTTTTACTTACCAACAGTTACAGTATGTACAGTGTTACTATTCATTCTCCATAGGGTTCAGCAAGACTGACCTAAAATAAAGGAAGCTTTTGGCATCTTAAATGAATTTACTACATATAACACAATTTATTATGCTTGTCTCAGCTGAGATGTGTTCATTAAAATATTTCTTCTTTAATAGTGTGTTCTAATTATGCTTTAAGAACTTTCTGCTTTAAGAAGTCAGGTTTTCGGCTATGATTATACTGATTTGCAGAGTAAATTGCATCCCCTGTGAAACTCATTACTGTCCTAGTAGTTTCTTGTCTCACATGAACGCGTTGGAACATTAAAAGTGTATTTTCATCTGGCAGATGGTGACTGTTAGAACGATTATATGTTTTGTATACAATTTGTCCACATTTAAATCAGTGATTGTTTATTCCGCACAGGTTCAGCTTATCAACGTACAGAACATAAATGTAAAACTCCTGAGATAACATTAACAACAGCATTCAGATTCATTCCCTTTGTCATAGCAACTCCGGATAGGATGCAAATACCTGTACCATCCACACACTACATATGATGACTATCAGGTGATCATTTATCTATTTGCATAAAAATACCCTTTCAAGACAAGAACCACTTCAGGAAAGCAAGAGGAATATTCAGGAATGTGTTATGTAAGTGAGAACTTTATTTGCGTCTCTATAGGCCCCTATAACAAGCCTTTTTCCTAGTCATTGTTAACTCATTAGATAGCAGTCAGAGGAGGCCCACCTGTCTAGAGGCTATCCAGAGGAGATGGATCCATGCATCTGCAGCATCAGATAACCCTTACCCTGACTCTGTATTGATCTATGCTTCAGTGCTCTCGCATAGAAACAGCTGTTTCAAAGAGTTTAGATAAATGAGGGAATATTTTATGAGGCAGATTTTTTTATTTTATATATTCAGTTTATTTTGTCAAATTGTATGGTTAGATTGATACAGTCAATTCAGCTACTTACACAGAAACAGCTATTTCAAAGAATTTGAGTTTAGATAACTGAGGGAATATTTCATAATGTTGCATTAATATATATTTATATATATATATATATATATATATATATATATATCCTGTGATCAAAGCTAAATTTTCTGCATCATTACTCCAGTCTTCAGTGTCACATGATCCTCCAGAAATCATTCTAATATGCTGTTCAAGAAACATTATTATTTAAAACAGTTGATTACATTTTTATTCATGATCCTTTGATTAATAGAAAGATCCTAAGGTCAGTATTTATCTGAAATAAAAGGCTTTTTTAACATTATATACTATACCATTCAAAAGCTTGGAGTCTGTATATATATAGTTTATTTGCAAAAACAGATAACTCTTTTTCGTCTTAGTTTTTTATAATTTTCAAAAATCATATTTTTTATTATGTTATGTTTTTATTCTGTTCATTAGCTGTTTTTTTTTAGTTATTTTTTTACATAGTCAAAAAAATAAATGTCGTTTCATTGAGTTTAATTGGAAAGCTTAATGAAAAAACATGATGTTTGAGAATTGTTAAAAACGGAGTTATCTGTTTTTGCAAATGCACTCTTCATATGTGTGTGTGTGTATACTTAATTGCATATACACAATGGATATTTTAAAGTGGCCTTGTTAAGCAAAGCAGGATGTCATACAGCCAGTCATAATAATAGTGCTTCTATTCAACATAATATTTCAACTCTAGATATATTTCTTTTGGAAGAGCAGTGTGAGTTGCAAAACACATAATCGGATGCACATGTGTACAGCAACACCAAAGACCACCGGTGCCATGTTATTGTCTTACCTATTCCTTCTTGTACTTATAGTGTGTGTTTGTGTGTGTTTGTGTGTAGGTGAGCTTTTGTCTGCTTTGTGTGAACCAAATGTCCCACAAGGATAGTCAAACATGTAATCACCTATCAGGCCACAGTCACCACATAGAAAACTGTCTAATAAACATGCAAAACAATGTCTTAATGTAAATGTCTTAATGCAAAAAGGCGTCTGTGAGGGTGACGTTTAGGGTTAGGGTGAGAAAATATCATTAGGTCAGTATTGAAAAACAGAAATCAATAGAAAGTCGACTGCCATGATAGAAAAAAAGCAAAAACAAATGTGTGTGTGTGAGTGTTGTGCACAGCAGTCAAGGGAGAGAGGATGTCTCAGATTTCCCTGCACAAAGACCCTCCCTTTTTCAGGATGACTCACACCTCTGCAGTGGCTGACACTCTCACCTCATTCACAGCCCTTAACGAGCCATGCTAATGAGCGGCACATCATTAGGCAGCTCTGATTCACCTCTGTTTGTGAGCCTATCACAAGAACGATGATGTAATCAAAGCAAGAGAGCAGATCGAAACCATAGGTACCTGTTCATTCAACATTTATTCTCTCATCCAGTAGCAGAGGTGGATGTCTTGGCTTCAGTTTTCTGTATGTTACCATAGATTTTTTTTTTAGTTTATTTATTTACAAATGGATGACCTTGAGATTTTAAGGGGAATTGTAGAAATGTGAGAGTTGGGGCAGATTTGTGGTCACTCAGAGAGCAGATTGCTTCTGTAAGATTGTCATATGTGCTCGAGCCTTACCTTTTTAGGCAAAGCTAGTCACATGTCCACGGCTCAGGGCAGTTTCTTCCATCATCAGAGGTGAGGGTGATGTAAGGTCTCTGAAGGGCTAGTGATTGCCCTCTAGGGGACGGAAAACAGGAAGTCTTGGCAGATGCATAGTTTCAAGTAACATTAGTGACTGTTAACCACAGTGGGCAGAGAAATGGATCTGTTGGCTTTGAATGAAGCACACAGATGAATGACATTTACTTTTCCCTTTAGCTGAAAAAACTAAAAATGAATTTATTCCCAGGCAGAAATAAGCCACTTTAGACAATCATAAGTCATTTGCTAAATGGATAGCTCTAAGAAGCTATATTGCCTTTTTTAATGCTGGTAAATAATTATTATAATAAATAAGAACTATAATCAGTATTATTGTAAAAAAAACACTCTGTTTTATATCCAATATAAAACAATACATTATATTGACAGATACATATATAGAGACAGATACACTGGTGTTAAAAGGTATATGTTTTTCAGTGTTTTTTTTTCCTATGTTGAAAAATGTATAACATGTCCTTGAATAATTGATAATTGATTTTTGCTTTGATCAAACTTCAGGTGGGTTTTGGTGTGTGCTACTTTGGATTATTGATATAATGTGTGGTGATTTTTTTTTGTAGTTTAGCCTTGAACTAGCTTCTTATTTCCTTCATATACCATAAAACTGACAGCAGTATACCAAATACTATCTAAATTAAGTTTTTTTTTTTTTTTTATCTGATTTTAACACATTTTATATATATATTATTGGGGAGGTTGTAGTAATGTCTGGGTATAGGGAATAATGATAATTTAACATTTCAACACCGTTGTTTTTTTCCTTCAACTAATTAAATACACAAAACAGTTGTTACAATCTATCCTAGAATGACTGTTTTATTAAAAAGCTATTCTTCCTATAAAACCATCCCAGAAGACAGAGCGTTTCCCTTAATTGAAGAATCACCCATAAATAAACACAGGAACAGTGTTCAAGCGCCACCTTCAGTATTTTATTAAGAGAGAGAGTGTGGAGAGAGGGAGAGAAAACAGCTTCCATACGCTAATGTTTTCACAACATTAGACATATAGACTCGCGCCTATAGTCTCACATCATAAAGGATTCTGAAACATTTGGTACTAACTGTTTGTTTGGTTTCGCTTGTTTACGTGTTGACACTCGCATTCCCCGTTCGTTTTAACTAGTGATATGTGAGTCTCGCGCAGCGTGGGTCCAGACGGGAGCGCGTTAAGGGTTAAAGCGCGCTGCATGGAGTCTGTGGGGCGGAGTGGAGAGGATGTGATTGGAGCGCTACCCATGATGTCATGTACATGAAAAAGCCAAGAAGTAGTTAAGAAGGCGGCTTGTAACTCTGGAAAGAGTGGGTGAACCTCTGAGGCGCAGAGAGCAGACGCACGCGGGTGATATTTTGGACTGACAACACACGGCATCGGCACCATGGTGCAGAAAACGGACAACAGTGAAACGGACAGCATGTCCAGAGAAGCTACTGACTCCGACGAAAGTGAATTCATGGTTTCGATAAACCCAGACTGGTGCAAGACAGCGACCGGACACATAAAGCGACCGATGAACGCGTTTATGGTGTGGTCTAAAATCGAGCGGAGAAAGATCATGGAACAGTCTCCAGACATGCACAACGCAGAGATCTCCAAACGCTTGGGGAAGCGCTGGAAAATGCTGAAGGACAGCGAAAAGATACCTTTCATCAGGGAAGCTGAAAGACTCCGGCTGAAACACATGGCTGATTATCCTGACTACAAATACAGACCCAAGAAGAAACCAAAGCTGGACAGTTCCTCCAAACCCTCAGCCCCATCTCCAGAGAAGTCCTGCAACAAAATGTCCAGGAACTCCAAGAAATGTCCCAAACTGAAAGCGAACAAGACGGGAAGCAAGTCGTCTCACGGCTACGGAGCCGAGTACGCGTTTAAGAGCATGAAAGTTTCAAAGATTGTCATTAAAAGTGAATTCACGGATGAAGACGACGACGACGACTCCGAGGAGGACTCCTCTCGGGTCCGGGTGAAGGAGGAGGAAGAGGATCCGATCCGAGCCTACAATGTAGCAAAAGTTCCCGCCAGCCCAACTTTGAGCTCGTCTACAGAGTCCGAGGGCGCCAGCATGTACGAGGAAGTCCGGAACAACAGACTCTTCTACAATTTCAAAAATATCACCAAGCAGAGCACAATGTATCCCGCATCCGTCTCACCAGCATCCTCTCGGTCAGTTTCCACTTCATCCAGCTCGAGCGAAGACGCGGACGACTTGCTTTTTGACTTCAGTTTGAACTTCGCCTCCTCCGCGCAAAGCTCGATGCTGGCCAACCAAAACCCAGGGAATCTCTCCCTCTCTCTGGTGGATAAGGAGTTGGAGTCTTTTAGCGAGGGCAGCCTGGGCTCCCACTTTGAATTTCCAGACTATTGCACGCCTGAGCTCAGCGAAATGATAGCTGGGGACTGGCTCGAAGCGAACTTTTCTGACCTGGTTTTTACATACTAAATAAGACAAGTAATAACATACGGGAGAGGTATAATGCTCTGTTCTGTACGTATTTCTTTCCTCTGCCTTCTTCTGGTGGTCCACATATAGGGGCTTTGCGAAGGAGGCAAGTATGGCAAGCCATTTTAACACTTATTTCTTCAAACTGTATAGTGTCTGTGCTTGTGTTACTAGTATCATTTTTTTTTAATTACGAGTAAATATTCCAAAGGTGACTATACTATTTACTTTATAGTGCTACAGTGCTAGTAGTCACTATTTCAGTAGCCTACTTATATGTCTTACCTCACTTGTTAAACTAGTTTACTTGTCATACGTAAGAACAAGTCAGATTAGCTTCTTAATAATGCAATTCAAAATGATTCAGTTAATATGGAAAACAAATAATAATCTGAAATAATAACCAAATAATAATAATAAAAAAGGAACCTAATGAATACAGCAACAGTTGGGATACATGTCAAAATACTATGCAAGGAATAAGTACCAGTATTTAATGAAATAGTAGTGAAATTGAATAAAATACTAGTCAGTATTGTATTATTTGCTGGTAATTGAAAAAAAAAGTCATAGTAGCAAAAACTAGATACTAGTTAGTTTGAAGGAATAAATGTTAAAATGGTTTGCCATAGGAGGGGAGAGGTTTGGGGAATTAGATGCTCATGAAGCTGGTACTGTAGCAAAAAAAGAAAAAAGTCTGCAGACCTTTTTTTTCTGGCAGCATGACAGGGTTTTATGGATTTTTCTGTAGGTCTACAATTACTGTTCAACTAAAGCGGACCACAAAGGGAAAATCTGAGAACTTCTATGCATCTTATACCCTCTTTCTAACTGCAGGGAGCTGAAAATGTAAAGACTGTGGGCTGACTCAAAGCAAATCTGTGAACTATTACTGTTCAGGACGTTTCTTTCAAACGTTGTTTAGTCATTTCTAAATGCCGGAACTTTTTTTTTTTTTCTCTATTTTCTTTTCTTTTTGGAACTGATTCTGTTTACCTACTGGTTTGAAACTTAAGCAGCCTAAACCTCCTTAGAGTTGCAGGTGTTAGAGGAAGCATTTTGATACATAACAGACCTCATCTTTTTAAAAGAAAGCAAACTATTTTCAGGCATATTTTTGTACAGTTAAAAAGGGAATGTTCTTACTGGGCACTCAGTGAGTTTCAGGCACTTCTTCCCTTTATCATTTGTTTTAAGCATGCAAGGGAGTCCTGGTTTAAGGATTAAGTTTAAATTAAAACTTGCATCAAAAATGCCTTGTGATTTTAAGCTAGGTTTTGTACAGCTGTAGATCAAATTTGTTGTGTATTTGTAGAACATATGGCATTGGGGAGGGGGGAGATGCATACCTCAGTGCTGGTATTAGTTTCAAGATTGTATATGTACTGTAAAATAGTAAAGTTAGGAGTTTATGTATATCATACTCGTGATATGTGGATGGGTCCCAAATCGCAGGTGTGAGACTGGATTTTTTTTTCCTTTCTAATGGCACATACTGTTTCCCCTTCATTTTTTGTGCAATATATTTACTTGTAAATGCAGACCATCTACATTTTTTTTTTGTTTTTTGCATTTTTGTAGCAAAATGATGGACAGGCAGACTTTTGCTCTGTCAACATCAGTATTTGTCATGATGCTGAAGTCATTGATGAATAAAGAAATCAGCTGGAACTGATCGTAACTGAATATGGTCACACAGTGTGCTTTTCTGTGGAGAAAAACCCCACCATTTCTCTTTAAACTGACCCACAAAAATTGGACAATTCATGTCCTGCAACCAATTTGAAAATGACTCATTTTTGAAAATGTGCCATAATGGGCAAATAATGAATGTCGGTGGTCTGGCTCAAGAAATACCAAGAAAGCAAAAAAAGGTACATTCCATATCCTCGTTTCATATGATGAAACATTTTATTTTCGACTTAAGACTGCCGTCTTTTCTATTAAAAACAACGACAACCATAAACCTGTATTTTTGTTTCTTGCACTTAAACATATTTTGTTTATTTTTATGTGGGTCTTACATGAAGTCTGTTTTGATACAAGGTTTGGAATATGATGGACTCTTTGCCAGGGAAAAATGGTGAAGTACAAGGCAGTCTAGCCTCACATTCCAAATGTGAACCTCTCTTTGACTCATCTTTTAATAAACAAATACTTACCACCATAAAATCTCCTCTCAATTTGTTAAATCAAATGGTGATGTCATTGTTTGTGTTGTATATGTGGGCTACCCATAAAAATAGGTCAAAAAGGTTTACATAATCGGATTTTGCTTTGAAAATATACATCTTTCCTGGCAGGAACCAGTAAGAACCTGCCAGTTTAAATCAAAACAATGCTTCCCTTCTCCCGTTCGAAGAAACGGCCCCTTTAAGAAATCAAATTTTGCGCTGTTTGAAAGCGGGCTCCTGTGATTGGTGGGGTTTTGTGGCCTGTTGGAGTGAAGAGGAGAGACACAGCATGAATGCTCCACAGCTGCCACTGATCACTGCCGGAGAGCCCACCTCCTCCCATGAAGCCCTCCGACTCACACTGCCCTCTTTTTTGTAGTGACCAGTCATGCGGCTTAGAAAAATGGTTTATGAGCGAGAATGCACAATCACTCTTAAATATAATCTGTCCTTAGACATTTCAAATCAATATGCATTTAAGAAGATGATTACTGCAGCATTAATGTGCTTTTAGTTTCTGAAGCATGCAAATGCATGAATGCATCTCTTAAAGATGCATTTACTAAATCTTGCATGGAATGCACAAAAATTTTAATATGCAAATTACCCTCTTTAAATACCTTAATTGCAACCTTTTCATTTTTAATGCATGGCTTTTTTTTCTTTTTATATTTCTGATGGCGAATTTCTGCCATAGAACCGAATAAAATAAAATAAATAAATAAAATCAACGTTAATTGTGACCTTTTATCTCACAATTCAGACTTTTTTTTTCTTTTTCTTTCTGACAATTCTGAAAAGCTTTCATGCAGTTCTGAGTTTATATCTCAAAATCATTGATATATTTATTCAAATTTACAGTTTACATCTCAATTTATTTTTCCATTGTTACTTTTTGTCTCACAGTTCTGACTTTTTTCCCTCACAATTGTGAATTTATATCTTCCAGTTCAAGCTTTTCTTTGAATTGTGTCTTAAAATCCAGCAATTCTTACTTTTTTTCCTTTCTTTTTTTTCCCCCATCAGAATTGTGTTTATATCTTGCAATTATCTAAATGAGCAAGAAGCAGCTTTGGTAATGAAGAGCCATGGAGAGCAAAGATAAATGCATTACATCATCTCGATGTAATCGTAAGTGTTTGCCATGCATGGATGTACTGTATGTATTTAGTTTGGCCATTAAGTCAGTCAGGGCATCAGTAATAAAACATTTATCCAGCTATTACTTTACCTGACCTCTTGGTCAAAGTTACTAATGGACTCAGGGAGCGATTCCCCACAGAATTTGCACATTGATTTTGTGCTCCTCTGAAATATCTGGTCCGGCCTAATGCCACCGGAACGCAGTGAAATGAAATTAGTGACCCGTTAAAATTCCCCTCCATTTCCTCTTTAAATAAATGGAAATTTGAAATGCTTGGGAGACACTGAGAAGGATAACATCTATCAAGTCCAGCAGTTGGAAACTGGTGACAAAAGAAAGTAATTTCCAATGCTTTAAGCTCTTAAATCATTCATAAAATCTGGATGTCATGGCCAAATGCCACATGTGACATCTACATAAAGGCTCCTGGCAAGGAAGCTGATGGTTAAAGAACATTTTTAGATTGAATGTGTTGCTCAAAATCTTAGCAAGTCTTCCAACAAGATGATTTGAAGCTTTGGGCTGCACATCTATGTTATTCTGCTTCAGCTACTTCAGACAATAATAATAAATTGGACCATGACAACAAAGCTGTTTTTCTCTCTCCAGTGTAGTGTGGAGTCACCGCGTGAGTGCTGCGTTCTTAATATCCTCTGCTTTGTCAGATGTGCCTCTATGCTTGGCAAGAGAAATGCTCACCGATGTTTATTGCTATCAGATACATCACTCCTCCTCGGAACTCAAAGTACAAGAAAAAAGATTCGTTATTGAACTGGTAATAGGAAATGCATTTCAGCGATTGTGGTGACATTCTTCTTGTGCAAAGGAAAGGATGACCTGTTATGTTCCTGTCACTTGCTGTCCATTCTTTGCATTGCATGTCAGTCACCAGACTACTGAGCGTCGCATGATTTACCTCTTTTGTTGTGCAAAGTGTCAGAATATAGTGCAGTGGGCGGGTGTTTAGTACACCACTACATAGGCCTACGTAGATTTTATTATTTTACTTATTTTATATTTTATATCCATATATATATATATATATGCGTTACATTGACATAAATATAAATGGATTATAATCCAGTATGGATTACAGAAATTAAATACTTGTAATTAGAATAAATGATGTTTTAAAATAAAGGTACTTTTTACTAATTACACAATTACTTAATATTAAAAAAAAAATTGTAATTTATTTATAATTCACTGATTTTCCCAATTTTTTTTCTTAAGTGTTTTACTTTTATTTTATATTTTAAATTATTTATATATTTACATTTTTTAGGATTTAATTAATTATTAGTTTTTCATCACTTTACAAAACTTCCTTTACAAAGTCCAATTTGGTAAACCTTATGTAATGTTATGTTTAATATATTTCATGTTGTTTATAACAAAGAATGGAATAGATTTATTTATTTATTTATTTTTTATCAGCATGGTATTCAAACCAAAGTTAGGTCAAAAGTAATTAAAATATTATACTATATTATACTTGGGTATATACTAAAATGTTACTTACTACAATTTTCATCATGTAATTTGTATTAAGGAACATAACATAACATAATATAATAAAGTATTATGTTAACGTATAATTATAACATATTAATTAAACACATTTCATACTTTAACTCGCTGACCATCGCTTGCAACAAGCAACATCTTTTAACTTTTTGTCCTCTAGCATTGAATAAATTTCATGTGTTAATGGGTTTGCATGTGCTGGCCCTTCGACAGGCCTTTAGAAAGAGCCCTGACCCCTGCTGCTCTGCTGAGATTTGTGGTGTGTCCCTAGAGACCCTCGCTTTGGCCCAGCACCACACCACATCAGGGAACATTTTCAAAAATGTAAACATGAGCTAAACTGGATTTGCACCGTCAGGCTCAGAGATAATACAGCATACCTAAGGTAGGTCAGTTGCTTCTTCCATTGACAGCATATACTCCATAAATTCAAAATAGCACTTAAATTGGTGCACTTGTGGGCCAAGGCTATTTTAAACCGTATTACACAATAGTGCAGTACTCTGTTTTAATCATCCCACGTAATCATGGCCGTTTCATCATTAATCTAAAGTTATTCCAGTGCGCTGGAACATACTAAAATGGATCCAGAGATTAATTCCATGTTTTAATCTTACTCAGAGTCATGTAGTAACACAAATTTGGTGGTTTACTTAACTTTTAAGAGCTAGAAAAGGCTACCTAGTTTATTTATGTTAAGTAAGTTATATTTTACCCAATCTGTTGCTATAGTGCGAGAGAAAAACTTTGAATGTATCCTAAATCCAAAGGTAATCTACCTTCTGTGATCATACTGAGAGCAATATTAGAGTTTTACTGCTCACTGCTCCCTTGTATGTTTTTTCTATCTACTTGGAAAAGTCTGTTTGGATGGCTGCCCAGATACATGGATTTAGGTATGTAATTTTCCCAATTTTTTCTCTCTTCCCTTCTTTTTTTTTTCTCTGTCTCTCTCTGCAGAGACACAGACCCGTTCAGCACAGACCTCTCTATACATTTTTTTAATATATAATTCAAAGCACTTTCCTTGTCTTTAGTTCTTTTTAAATGCTGAAAACTTTAACAAAATTGCTCCCTATAAATGGTACAGAACTTGCCTCTCAGGAAAGAATATGAACAAGTTCCCTATTCTCTCATACAAGTGATAACGGTTGAAAAATTTCAACCGTTATCACTTGTATAAGTGATACCCCCCAACAGCCTCCCTCTCAGGCCCAGTACAAGCAGTAAAGAACAATTGTTATGAATAATCAAGAGAAGGATTCAATTGCGGATAAACAACAGTTTATTGAGAGAACAAACAAAGTCACTAGAATGGTGGAGCTCGTGCACAGCGTGGATGGAATCGGACGCACGGATGCAATGGGCAGTCACAACCAGCCGAGGAATCCTCCAAAGACAGGGCAGAGACCAGAAGACAGATCGGGAAGCAGAAACAGGAACACCGAGAAACTCTGAGGATCTGACAATGAGAGGAGCGTGAGTAGATCTTAAATAGACCCAGTAATGATCCACAGATCAGCCCGTGATCACGAGCTAGGACACACCCACTCACGCCACACACCACAACAGACAAGCAAGGATGAGACAGTGATTCTATGAACCGTGACAACAATAGCTTAAGAGTATACAATTTTGACCAAGCCAGCAGCAACTGCTTGTCCATTCATATGCATCTGTAATTTAATACTGTTCTGAGGCCTCGACTGGCCCCTCCCATTCTTGCTCACTATAGAAGCTTTTTCCAATGCACTCTGCCCAATGACCATTGTAATCCCCAATGTCCCCTGCTTTCTCTTTCAATTCCGATGTTACCCGGGTTACCCCATTAGGGCTACTCTTCATAGTTTGCATCAGCATGGAGTCTAATTTGAAAGTGCCTACTGCTTCAGTAAATAATTAGCACATCAAACCCCCCTTAGGCTCCTCACAGGAAGCTTAGGTCGCTAGAAGAGGTTTATTTTGATGAATGCTGTGCTATTGGGTTCAGAGATGGTGAAATTTTACTTCCAACTGACATTCCATCAGGTGTTAATATTGAGTATACCTTAAAAATAAAGAGAAAACGGGAAAGAAATGTGCATTTATTCACACCCAAGGCTTAACAGCTGGAGTTTTTGAATCTGTAAGTTGGGTAAAAGTCTCATGAAGTGCTAAAGAGATTGGCGGTTGCATGCCAGAATGGGAAAAACAAGTGATGAAATGAGTTAGCAATTACACAGCCTACTGACAGACCCCTGAAATTCATAGTGCTCTAGTTTTTCGTAAAGCTGTTTTGCCCTTTAATTGGGACTACAGATGTTTTCAGTGGTGTTAAACTGTGAAATATGAACTGGAAATCAGTTCACCGGTCTTCGGAGTTATATTGAATGTCTGCAATCATTTCTTGCCGTTTTGTCCATCTTGCTATGAATTGTGAATGAAGTCTAGGTTGAATAGACAGAGCTGAATAGAATAGAACTAATGGGTGTTTATTGTAAAGAGTATCAAACAGGTGTAATTAAATATTGTGTGAGAGAAGAATGGTATTCAAATAGTAACTGATGCACATTTGAAATTGGGATATAAAACAAAAACATTCACAATGTGGTATGGCTGCGATTGGTGTTAATGTTTTTATAAACGGTAGGCCCAGGTGTCAGTACATATTACCCTGATTTGATTCTGATTCACTAGCTCTCAGTGTGATTAGATTCTACTTTTTAGTGAATCAGAAATGTTCAGCACAACCAGTTTGGTCACAAACAAATTATTCTTATAAGTATTAATTTTTTATCAAATCAAAAACATACAGCATAACCCCAAACAATCTCACTTTATTTTAGGTCACTTTATTTTAGCCTTAACAACTACATACTTACATCAAAAAAATAAGTACAATGTACTTGCTGTGCTCATATTGTATTGAAAAACACTTAGGGACAGGTTAGGCACAGGTTTGGTGGTATGGGTAAGTTTAAGAGTGGGTTAACATATAAGGGATATAAGTACAGTGTAAAAACATGTATGCATTGTATCAAATGATTAATTTAAATGTAAGTACATAGTAGTTAAGGCCAAGACCGGACTCTCAAACTGAATTAATTGTAAATTAGAATGAACTGAATAAAACTGTCTAAATAGACCTGTCTAAATCGACCAAATCAACTTTCAGTGATACATGTCAACATGATTAATCTGAAAATTGGTATTTTTATAGTTAATGGTCTACATATGCTAATTGTTTGGGATTTGCACCATTTTATTTAATGCTAATCACTTTGTGATGCTAGTTATGAAGCAGTTTTCACTTTTCTTAGCATGTTGTTTTCTGAGCGACCAATAATTAAACATTATCGACTGCAGACTCCCCACACTCCCCACTCGCTTCAGTCCCAACAAAGCATAACATTTTAAAGCCAATTTTGAGAACTTGTCACTCTTAATAATTAATCGCTGCACAAGAAACAATTCGTATGCAGTACAGCCAGATCTATATCCATTATGGATATATGCAATAGTCATTAAATATACATTTCGCTTTCAGATTCAGTTTCTAGATCTCTGACAAAACAAACAGGAGAATTATGGGAGGGTGGGAACTCTGGGAGTCGTAGGCTCTAGCACGTCTCTGAATTGGACAAGCGAGGTGATTTTATTTGTTTGCCAGAGTTTCAAGAGCAGCACAAGCCTCATAGACCATACGAAAATAACAATGTCTGGCCGCGCTGACAGCAGACAGGTTGCCGCAGTGGGAACAAACAACACACAGACAGAAATGCAGAGTGCAGCTGTCTGTCATTTGTGGTGACTGCTTGTTAAAGAGACCTTGAAGACATTAGGGGGACATGTTTTTCCCTTCTTAAGTTGCACTTTCAACACGCACTCTAACCCTGTAGGCCTTGTCTATTTCGAGGAGGAACTGATGATAACTCTGCTGGATAGATAGCGAGACGGTAGACAGTGAAACCTCGCTAGATGCGCCGTCACAACTGGAATGTCCAAATGGAGATGTGTTTTTCTAAATTACACACTTTGACAATCACATACACAACTAGGTCATAAAAAATGTAACTGCATGACTGCTGGCAACAGTCTTCTCTATGGTCTTGAAGCGTGCCAGTCTATACACTGTGCCATGTCATTGTTTGTTTACAGGCTTCACCTCCCTCTCTCCGCTAGCCGTCTGCTTAGCGCAGCAGCTATTTACGGCGTGCTGCGAGACGGGGGCCGCAACTGTGATCAAAAGGAGCCGCTCATTGATTTTCAAACATGCATTATGCTGCTAACATATATTATCAATGCAAAGTGCTTGCTTGACTGTCTTCAATGCTCTGCATGCTTAAGATATGGGTAATGCAAGGGTTAGCATAATGAAAGATGGAGGAGGTCATTCCTGTTATGCAGGGCTTTTTGAAATCTGTAACTTTATTCATTTAAACTTGATTATTTACACAATGTCAAGAAAATTATCAGGATGCCTAAGAGGATGGAGCTACACTGGGTGAAAACAAAGGTAAATTTATCATTGTTTAGTGAGGGATTGACATTTAGCTTACAGTTAGCTCCGCTTGAAGTTAATTTGTTTTATCTTTTGATTTTTATGATAACATACCAATTTCTGTAATTTAATCAACAGTATGGAATGGTGTGAAAAACCAAATAACCTCACTAAATAACAATATGAACACGGGATATATATATATATATATATATATATATATATATATATATATATATATATATATATATATATATATATATATATATATATATATATATATACACACACACACACACACACACACACACACACACAAAAAAAAAAAAGTTTATCCATTGACAATGTCATCTATGGATTTTAAATTAAATATATGAAATTTTAAAATATTAGAAAAATATAAAAAACATTCAATTAAATTTAAACTTTTTTTATTTAAATTAATCTTTATTTTCTCTCTCCCTATCAATGTATAAGATATATAAATGAAAATGAATAAGTGATCACCAAATGAAACAGTATTTCTAAGAAAACTAAGAAAACTGTCTGGACATGTTTATATTGCAAATAAATAAATACATACATTTTTAAATAAATTGTTTTATTTTAGAAGTAACCACTTTAATTCCCTTAATGCATATCATAGCTAGTATGCAGGCTATAATTTTATAATTTATGCTAATATATATTAAATTACTACATTAATTATATATTAAATTACTCGAAATCAACTGTACAGTTAGTAGTTAATCATTTTAATTGTATAAAATACTAACTGTATTTATAGAAATATATACTATATATGTATATGATGGAATACTAACTAACTAATATGATTTCCATGTTAAAAAAATATATATTAACACTTACATGCCTACTGCATTACAGGAATGACACATTAGAAGAAAAAAGAGAGAGCTTAACTAAGAAATTATTGTAGTCAAAGTGTGAGGAGGAACAATGAAGATGTTGTACAGTATAATGGGAGGTTCTTAAGTTGGAGAGTTGTAAAATATAGTTCTCAACATATCTTAATTAGAAAGGCTAATGCGTTAATTAAGTGTAGAGGTCATTATATGCAGTCTGTGGTCTGTGGTGCAGTAAAATCATTTCTTACTTTCTCTCCCTAATAATCCTATTACAATGGCGCTTAGTACAGAAACTATACTTCCCTCATTCTTTAAGCTCAGGCCTCAACCATGTAATTGCTCGGCATTTAAAGCAATCTGGTCAGTGGCGACAGAAACCTGCTGTGCCCTGCAGAAGTTAATGACACTGAAAGGCAATACCAGACTGCGGGCACATGCTTCCTTGGGCTTAAACGTCCAGTTTGCCAGTCCCAACCCCAGCGGCTTGCTTTCCCTCTTTTCAGAGCTAATGTTTTAGAGAAGTGGGGTGGTAATGGAAGAATTGTGGTTAAGTGAACTGAGTCTTATTTAGTTTGAAAGCAGCTGGATTACACCTTCTCTGCGGTTTTCACACATAATAATGCTTCAATTTGCAGTAGCTCAATATAGATACAGATTTCCTGAGCAGTTAGATGACGGTCATGTTAGTCTATAGCACTATGGGTCTCATTCATCAGTAGCGAACCAGAGCCCATGGTGGACTGACAAGTCGCCTTGAGCTGTGGTTTCAGACCTAAAATTCATCAGCCTTAATGTCGGAAACTCGTCTGGATTACTTTTATGTAATGATGGAAGAAAAAAGGCACTTCCAATTTGGGACTGGGTGATTTGAACTGAATAGCAGGCATATCGTATAACCTGTGGTCAGTAATAAATAAATAATTCTGCCCAGAGATAAGTCTATTTCATGCTATATTTACCATTTTTTTTAATGGAACTAAAATCAATCATTTTAAGGATTGAAGTGATCATATTTGCCATTTCCGTAACTTTTCTGTTCAGCAGATCTGAATCAACACATCATTTTTTTTTTATTGTTATTTGTTACAACAGTCAATTTCTCAAATCAAATTGGCTCTGCGTATTGGTTTTTCCATAATTTTGTTTTACAACTTAACAACTATTTTTCCAATAAAGGTAGACTAAGCATACTACTGAACATAACCTTGAGTTTTAGGGTCGTAACACATGACAAACCCATATCTTCCATCTTTATGGACTAATGGTATTGTCTTTGTAAGCATGTTTCGGCAGAAGGCACATGTGCTCATAAAGGGTGGATATTGTCTCTTTGTGGGACGTCGATTGATGCTGTCGTTTACACACCAAACATTGATCGTGACCTCTTCCTGCTCTTGCTTTCTTTATTGTTTGTGGTACTATAATAAGAATGGATTACTTGACTAACCCTAATGCTGAATTAGTTACATAGTAAACCACATTACAGGGTCTAGCGGTGGAAGGTTAGTAATAAAACAATAAATATTGCAGTATTCATAAAATACCTCTCGGGTGAGTACAGCAGATAAGCCTAATATCATAGTGAAGAATCAGAGTTCTGTACGCTACATATTTCATTGAACTGTAATTTGAAGCATTGACATAAAATACATACTTCATGTGAAAAAACAAACAAATAAATAAATAAATTGTATCCTAATTTAATATATTTTAAAATATAATTTATTTATTTGATGTCAAAGCTGATTCTCATTGTCATATGTCTTTATAGATATGAAGGAATTTAGATCTTTAATCTTTACATGAAAAGGAGGAGAACACAGGGGCTCATCTGCAGTGTAACTGGAGGGCAATCGGATGACTGTAGAGAGGCTTTGCATGAAAATGGACGAGGTCTAGAATGCTAATTGCATGAGAATGTAGTGGCTGACACAGTGTCTCTGCAGTGGCCTATCAAACAGAGCACAAATTACATGAAGAATCCCATTCAGGTGGTCATTAGACAATCAAATGGGAAAAATCAGACTGGATCTCAATTACCGCTGAAGTAATTTTCATGGCAGGGTACTGGCAAAGGAGCAAAAGGGGAGAGAGAAAAAATAAGATGAATGACAGTGAACTGTGAGCTCCCCTGCTGAAAAACACCTTAAACCAACCTAAGCTCTTAGATGTTAGGTGATCGGCCTTGTCAGGTTGATATGGTTTGCTAGTTTTTGAAGGTTTTGGGGCTCTTCTCAGCTGGTCAGGCTGAGAAACCGACTGACTGACCACCTAAAACAAATTTCCTCACATCCTACCCTGGAGGGCCACTGTCCTCCTTAGCTCCAACCCTGATCAAACTAACCTGAAAGAGCTAATCAAGGTGTTCAGGATTACTAGAAGATGCAGGAAAGTGTGTTTAATAAACAAATTTCATTTCAGCTAGTTGCGAAGTAACATTTCTCACTTTCATGTTTAAGGTGGTCTACCAAAAAGAAAAAAGAAAAAAATAATAATTAAACGAAACGAAAAAATAAATAAATACACTGTAAAAAAAAAATATTTAGAAATTTAACCATTTCAACTTTTTTTTTTTTGTAGACATAACTATTATTTTGTTTGTATATATTGTCCAGAAAACAAGAACGTTTTAGTTTATTGGCCTTCAACTAAGCTGAAAGTTGAATGAACAAGTATAACTATTATTTCAACTCAAAAACGCATGTTGAAACACCAATAAATAAATTAAGAATTTTTTTTTAACGGCAGCTGGGTTTTTAAAGTTGACTCAACAAATTGTTTTTTTTTACAGTGTAGACATAAAACTATATAATAAAAAAATAAAAATAAAAAAATAAAAAACAATTACTGGAACTTTAACAAAAATTTAAAATAAATAAATAAAAATGAAAACTAATTCAGATTATTGATAAAATCTATAAAAGCATCTCACCTTGAAAAAAAACAGTGTTGCAGAAACAATTTCTCTCAGAAATTGCTAATAAATTACACAAATTAAAAAGATAAAACAGATAACACATTGGATTAAATGAAAAATGTTAAAAGTTTGAAATAGTATTTTCTTGTAATAATGATAATAATAATAAATATAACTTTGACCTAAATTAATATAATGCACTGTGCAGTTATACTAAAATAACACTAAAATAAATCAGATTTAATAAACACTGACCTGAGTCAACTGAACACTAACTAGACCAGGCGATGACATCAGATAGACCTGCTGAAGACCAGTTTAGCCAGACTAGGAGACTAGCTAAAAACCAACTGTGAGACCAGCTAAACCACATGTAGACCAGTTGAACACCAGTTTAACTAGGTTAGGAAACTAGATAGACCTGCTAACACTAGCAAATAAGCTTAGGTTGACTTAAGCTCTTTTTTCCAACAGGGTTTGTGAAGCATACAAAATGTGAAGCCTGTGGGGAGGATGAATTTATGAATATAAGCAGAAATGAAAAATGTACTGTATGGAAAATTTGTCAGCTATCTAAATATTCCTCTCCTAACCCCCATTGTTACGTTCGCTTTTTCAGAGCAGGCAAACACAGGTGCTGTATATGTCATTTTCATATAGCGTGCCATTTACTAACACATTTTCCCAAATGGATAACTATGACTAAAAGACGGCATTGTTTCCTGGCCAATCTAAGCAGCTCCTCTAAACAAATCCTAACCAGTAGGAACAACTTAGCCCTGTTTTTACAGCAAACCATTTCCTCTGGCTCCAACCTGTAGTGGACACCTTTCAGGCTTTCCATCCTGCAGTGCAGCTCTTGATTTATGACAGGCACAGGAGACTGACCACTAAAGCCATGTAAATTTCCTGGTTCTGAAGCAAGGCACAGGCCAGTGGCAGACCACCCACCCTCTCCTGCTGTCGTATTCTGCTTCACAAATCAGAGGGGCTTTCATATAGTGAGGGTCAGAGCCTGTTTTATCACCTCCAGGAAGACATCCTTTAGAAGTCCCCTTCAGCATACACTTCACTCTGTTAGCGTCCCTCCCAACAAACAAGTAAATGCTGTAAACCAGTCTCTTGCAATCTCTGCAGGATGCTTTGCTTCTGAAGAATTGAAGATTTGAGAACTATTCAAGTTTGTAACTGTACAACCATATTTATTTATTTTAGTCTTTGAAATCTAAATTAATAATCATTACACAAAACACCAATATAGTTATATATACTGTTAATAATAATAATAATATGTTGTATTATGAAGATAAATTTATGTAATTTGTAAATATTTAATATATGTAATATATTTTGTAAAAAAATACTTAAGCTTGAATATTTTAGATATGGATATGTTGATATATTTTTCAATATAAATATATCTTTAAAATATTTATATTTTTGTTTTGTGATATATTTAGTTAAAATAATATAATACCTATACACACACTTCAATTTAATTGATGCAAACTTATTATATAAATGAAAATATCAAAGATGATAAGTAATAATAAAATAAATAATACAACAAAACTGAATGAAATATTAAATATTAAATAAAAAATATATACTATATTAGATTAGATTAGCATATAATATAAATAATAAAGTGTAAATAAATGAAATATTTAATACAAATAAAAATAATAATAAATATATTAAAATATATTACATGCTGTATATTAGATTAGAATATAAGATTTTTTATTATTATTATTTATTTACTTACTTGGCAATAGCAGGCTGGACGTTGAACTTTTGAAAGCCAAAGTAGTTATTAATTAGGATGGAGGGCTTTGCCCTTTTCTTGCTCATTTCTTTTCAATGCATATATAACCTCTGCATAATTGTCACAGATCGGCCAGGCTCAATCACCAGTCAATCACAGCGCACTCCCTCACCTGAATTCTAATCACCTGCACCTGCATGTCATCAATGGCAATCATCCCGCACTCCTCATATACTCACACCTCACAACACTCCAGTATCCGGTCTCGTTCCTACGAAGAGGACTACTAAAGCTATCATATCTCTATGCTTGATACTTACCGTCTTGTTTACTTACCTGCTGTATTCCATCCCAAGTGTGTCTTCCAGCAATCCCAAGTCTGTCAGCTCCCGAGTCTTGTCCTGATCCACTGTGTTGGTGAGGTGTGCAGTTACTCTTGTTCTGTGTCTCCTGTTTGGGAAAAGATATTCAAGTTACCATCCCTCCTGAACACTGAAGAATCCTTGTATCATCACTTACCTGATTCATTCCACCACCTTAAGTCTGTCAATAAAACCCGTTCACATTACGTCACTCAGTCTGTGTCCTACTTCTGTAACAGAAGACTCGACCGACACAGAAGATGAGGAGGTGGCTGATTTTGATTCCCCGCAAGGGAGGTCTGGGGATCATCAGCCTGCTTCCGCCGCCCGCGGCGATGATGGTTACACCGCCCGCGACGAAGATGGTTCCGCCGCCAACCGCGGCGAAGTTTACGCCACTGCTCGTGGATCTCCCAAACCCACCGGTTCCTAACTTGGAGCTTCTGGATACAGTAATACCCCCTGAGTTCCTGGCTCCTGTCCTCTCCCCAGAACCCGCTCCTCAACAGCGCCCTCCTGTACCCACTCCATGGCAGCGCTTTCCAGTACCTGCTCCTAGTCAGCATTCCCCAGTGCTCGCTTCTCCAGAGCCAGTCCCTCCAGTGCCCGCTACTCCAGGGCCAGTCTCTCCAGTGCCCGTTTCTCCAGGGCCAGTCCCTCCTGTACCTATGCTTCCCGATCGCCCCCAGGAATTAGCACTGCCTGAGTGCACCCAAGAGTCTGCTCTTCACAAGTGTCCTCCAGTGCCTGCTCCTCGCAAGTGTCCTCCAGTGCCTGCTCCTCGCAAGTGCCCTCCAGTGCCTGCTCCTCGCAAGTGCCCTCCAGTGTCTGCTCCTCGCAAATGCCTTCCAGTGCCTGCTCCTCGCAAGTGCCCTCCTGCGTCTCCGCTGGTCCCGTCCAGCCCTCCTGCGTCTCCACTGGTTCCGTCCAGCTCCGCTCCTCCAGAGTGCCCCACAGAGCCCGCTCCTCCTCAATGACTCCCAGAGGGGAACTTCCGCAAGAAAATTTTTTGGGGGGCCATATACCCTCTGCCTGTGTGGCCGGGCCTAGAGCCTGATCCGCCTTGGCCGTCCGAAAAAAATAAGGCCATGGCCGCCCGAGTCTCCTGTCCCGCCATGGCCTCCCGAGTCCCCGGATCTGCCATGGCCGTCCAAGCTCCCAGATCCGCCATGGTCTCCCGAGTCTCCAGTGCCGCCATGGTCTCCCGAGTCTCCAGTGCCGCTATGGTCTCCCGAGTCTCCAATCCCGCCATGGTCTCCCGAGTCTCCAGTGCCGCCATAGCTTCCGGTATCCCCTGATCCGCCCGCCCCTATGCGTATGTTACGGTGCGAGACGCACCTTCCAGGAGGGGGGCGATATCTGTCACGTGTCGGTTTCCTATTAGTTCTGTTTTGCCCTTATTTGGTAGTTCCTGTCATTAGTTAATCATCGTTCATCCTGTTCACCTGTCTTGTGTTAATTATCTCGTTTACTCCTTTGTTTCCGTTTGATTTATAAGCATTCAGTTTTATGTCTAGTGTTGTCAAGTCTTAACCCTCTGAGCCCGACAAACGCAAACACGCGTTTTGGGGCAGATTTTCCTGATAAGGTAGAAATGAGCTTGAATTACTCTGCCATTTTTGATCGTTCAGATAAGAGCAATACTCCATTCGAATCTGTAAGGGGTCTACTTTTATTTGTATACACTCATAATAACAACTAAACTTTGTGATTTTGAAGAATAAAGAAAACAAACAGGGTGCGCTCTCGGTCTTCTTCGTCTCCGCGATCTGTTTTCAGAAATGCGTCACTAAAATGAAGTGTAACTCAGCGAATACTCAACACACAGACATGAGAGTTATATCTATAGAAAGCCTGAAGTGTCTTCTTTCTATCGAAAATAAATATTCTGTGATGAAGTAATCCGTATGAAACCAACACGATGTTCAGTCTGTCCCGTCTAACTCATTATTTCTAATGAGATCCCGCCCCCTCGTGTTCACATGTAAATAACCACGTGACCCAGCGCGCGCTTGGAGACGCCCAACATAAACAAAGCGACCGGAGACTTTTCATCGCTGCTATACTGTTAGTTTCTGGAAGAAGACGCGCTGAGTAAAGGCTGGAATTCCCTCAAAATGAGAGCAAGAGTTCATCAAGTAGAGAAGATCAATCTGATGAGTAAGTAATGCTTATTTTCTGCATTAGTTAACGTGTTATTGTGACATAAACTTGAACACATTACTAGTTGGATTGTTCCCAAATTACAACACGATTAATGCCACGCATCTAAGAAAGTTTAGACCATGTTTATTATTAATAATCTGTTCACAAATATATTTTTTATAGTACAAAGTACATCCTTTTATTGTATAAAGCATGTGTGAGTCTATGACTGCAGAATCATATCTTCTATACTATAAAATCATACATGTTCAGGATGGCTATATGACTACAAAATCATTGTTGGGTTTCCCCAAACTATAATTCCTGACTAAAATGTTTGAAATCCAGTAAAACATTGTGAATATGATGGGCAATTCATTGTATTTAAATTTCTTATGGCACGATGATGTTTTCATGCTCTATATAAAACAATAAAAGTAATATGAGAGTACATTGTAACATGATGAATGCTACGAGTCTAAGTATGTTTAGAACATGTTTATGATTAATAGCCTGCTTTGTTCAAAAATAGATTTTAGTAGCATGCTAAACAATAATAATTAGTTTCTCAAAAATAAAATGTCTTTTTTTACGATAATACAAAGCATGCATGAGTCTATGGCTACAAAACCTATATAAATATATATATATATATATATATATATATATATATATATATATATATACATATATATATATATATATATATATATATATATAGATGCTCCTGATATAAACATGCTCACAAATGTTTTTTCTTTTTTTTGGTTGATTTTATTTTATTGAATCAGACACCTGCACCACAGATGAATCCTGCTGACTTTCAGTCTCTTCAAACTGTTTTCCTCTGAGAGCGCTGCACCAACATCAGAAGTTCATGGATCCATGGAAAGTAGCAGAAACTCTTAAATAACACGTAAATATCAGGTATGATTTATTTGTTTCACTTGTTGAACAGAATCTGTTGCAGGAATGAGTCAAAGTCTGTTCACATCTCTGTGGTTAGATCAGTGTTCACAATAATGTGTCTTTTGACCTTCATTATGTATGTCTTGATTATACTGTGTTGTAAATAAAATACAAATAATTTTGAAACCCCATTTTTTTTCAGTCTCCTCACATTCTCTCTTACCTGCCTCAGTCACAGTCACACTGATGGGCCATTAGCAGCCTTTAGGGGAGGGCCCTTTGTCTCTCAGGTGAGAATCACTTAATATTCAAGCCCATTACCACTCCCTCGCATATTGGCTTTCAATCACAAAACATGTCTTTAAAAAATTAAATCAATGTATTGTTTTCTGTGAGCAAATAAACAAGATGATTTTCACATAATTTTGAAGAAAAAATTCTAGGCTACAAGATTTGGTTCTCAAAAGTGTTGTGAACAATTGTTCTTTGTGTTTTATGGTCTTATTTCAGTGACTTAAAAATTTAAGTTTTTCACTAACCATGCATAAACGTTCTCAAAAACACAAACATGTACATAAATGCTGCTAACATATTATTGTAGCCCAGTTTGTGCTGTTTACAGTGTTATTAGACTTTAGCCATTTATATTTTTATAAGCATCTGAAAAAAGCACAAATGTCAGGGCATGTCGAAAGTTCTCCAGGCCCCCAAAACACCCTCAGGGCCCAGAGGGTTAAAGTTATGTTTATGCTGTTATTTCTGTTTGCATGATTAAAAAATACCTATTTTCACTGAACTCTCCGTTTCCTGCCTTCCCTGGAGCACGTTACGTAACAATAATGGGTTTTGCCATTCTTTTTGCTGACTTCTCATGTCTTTGTGGAGCTTCAATTTCCTCTTGGCTAGCGTACTGTGGCAGCTGGGTGTCTGATGACTGGCAGGGAATATGTGTTGATGACTTTGATCTGGTTCCTGCAGTTCAACTGTCTCTTTAAGATCTGACTTTCTGGAATATGCCTCTTAGTCCCAGTATACAGCTTGACATCATCCATATATGCATTCCATATGGTTGATGGTAGCTCCAGTCTTGCAACTACTGTATATTGTATCTGTTATCCATATTAAAGATGGACGCCTTGGATGATGTCTTTAAGCTGTTTTCTAGAGTTGTCCCCCAGCACTGTAAAAAGTGATAAATTGACTTAACTTATTTTTTAAAATTATTATTTACTTGATCATTTTAAGGCAACGGGTTTCCTCAATTTTTTTTTTAAGTTTAGTGAACCTGACAATTCACTTAACTTATTATTATTTACTTGATAATTTTAAGGCAATGGGTTTTTTAAGTTAAATCATCTTAGCACTTTTTGGAGTGATTAAGTTAAGTCAACTTATCACTTTTTACAGTGAGAGGACTACAGAGTTCCTGGTGAAGGTCAGAAGTGTCTTGTTGAGCTTGTTTGGAGCCAGATATTCAAGGATCCATGTGTGTGGCGCTGAGTCATATCTCTTCTTGTAGTCAGTACAGAAGGTGCCCAAGGTGGTTTACTTGGTTTTGGAGTCTGGGGTCATTATTCTGGATGCCAGGAGCAGGTCATTTGAGGCTTTGGTGTGTTTTCAGGTCATGTCTCGATGTGCAAGCTTATAAGAGTCACCTGCCTCATTTACTTTTTTCCACTATAAAGAACCATTTATGGAATGGAAATGTTCCTTAGATGTTAAAGGATGTCTTCATGGAGCCATCAGTGCCAATAAAGAACTTTTATTTTTAAGAGTGTGCATACATTGTGCTTGTTAGAAGACCTACATTAGCCCTAAACCTTAGTCGAATTTGTTGCTATATGACCTTGAGAAGAGCTTCTATCAGAAAGACTCAGGGGGAAGGTAAATGTGAATGTCATCATGATTAATCGCATCCAAAATAAAAGTTTGTGTTAAATTTGTGTTGTTAAATATTTTTAATATATATACATGTATGTGTGTGTATTTATATATACATAATAAATATACACAGTACACACACATATATATTATGTAAACACAAAGTTTTATTTTGGATGCGATTAATCGCGATGAATCGTTTGACGGCACTACTTTCTTATCGTACGAATCAAACCATGTACTGTATCTGTTGTAGACTCTTAGATCGCATTGTTCCCCTTTCGGTTTAATCATGCGGCAGATCTGTGATATAAAAAGTTGAGTGCACTTTAAGAGATTCTCAACTGTTTAGAGAATTGTCAGGAAATCTCCCAGAAGTCAAAGATTCTCACGTCTGGTTAATAAGTCTGTTCTTTGTGGTGCTGCTTATCCAGCCTCAGTTGGTGTCCTGGGCTTTTTGGCACCTTATTCAGCCTCCAATCCCCACACAGGCGTCCCACTCCAGTCTCTCTCTCTCTTCATACTGCAGTCACACACACCCTCCGGACCAGATAAGCCGCTTCTGCTGCTTCGCACACACTCCCCTGTCGATACTCCAAAGCTGTTCAAAGGCTCAACAAAAGACAGGCTGGGGAGGCGCAGACCCACAGTCAAGGCCTCAGGACTTGAGACAGCGGAGAGAGATTCATCTTCACATTTTGTTAAGGATTTGTTTTTGGTTTTGAATCTCTGTTGCTGTTGCTTGGAATAATGGCATTTGGTTGGGTAATTACTCACGCAATGGAATGATAACAAGTGAAATCTGGGAGGTAATGTCCTTGTCTTGAGCTTAAAGATGAGGAAAGAATCATAACATTCACTATGGTGGCTGTGGAAATAAATGTTGAGGAGCCAGTAACCTTTTTGATTAGCTGGCTGTGGTGGTACCAAGATGGAGTCAGATTTGACTGATTTACATTAAAGCGACTGTGTCTATGAGGGTCAGGGCCTGCTGGCAACTTCCTGTATGTGTCCTTGTTTAACACCGTCCAGCAATACAGCAGAAAAACCTTGAGCACCAAAATATTTTATTCTATAATGGCATCATCCAAAGGGTTGCAGTACACAAACAGAGTCAACATGGATCTAGCTCACAGGCTGCTTTGGTTTTTATCGATCTGTCAGGTTTTCTTCATCTCTTGTATCACAGTGGCTGTGATGTTTATGATGGACAGCAGTATTTCATTCTGGGACCATATAGCCTGTAATCCCACTGTGGGATGTATGAAATGCCTTATCATTTTAGTTCATGTCAGTCAATAAGCTATAACCAAACTTTAACCGAAATTTCAAGGAATTAATACTTTTATTCCAAATTATTTTATTAATTTTGATGAAAAGTAAGAGTAATGACATTTACAATTTTACTAAATGAGTGCAATGTCAAATATATCATAAATGATCATGTGACACTGAAGACTGGAGTAATGACTGCTAAAAATAGAAATATAATTTTACAGTGTCATTACAGTTATTGTAAATTGTAATATTTCAGAGCATCGCTATTTTTACAGTATTTTTGAACAAATAAATGCAGCCTAAGAACATAGAAGACTTCTTTCTAAAACGTTGTTAGCACATTTTTCAAGTCAGCAATATGTTTTAATAATTCCACCTATATTAAGGTGCAACTATTTTTCTGTGGTGTTGTCATTATTGTTCATGTAATTTTGTCAGTCAGTAATTTAGTTGACCAAATTAACACAGCCAAAGAGCTTCTTGTTCTGTATATTTCTGACCTTATGACTGTACGTCTAAGATGTTGCTTCCTAAAATACTCAATTTGTGGAACCTTAGAAGTCGTCTCCTATTGCGGAACATTACCTGATGAGACACACTATAATTGTTTCCGCTTTTCCCCTCGATCTCTGATTTTCTCTCTCTCTCTTGTTGCTCCAGCAGTCTGGTCCCTCAGAAGAGCTGTAGTCTCCTCTCTGATCATTATGATACAATTATTGCTGCAGACAGTAGTGCTAGACATAATCATTTTGTTGTGTCATTTTGCCTTTTTCACAGTTATTTTCCCTTACATTCAACACCGAACTGCAGTTAGTATCAGATTGATGGAAGCTTGAAAAAACCACATACAGACCGTGGCTGAGGTTATAGTTTACATTTTGGCTTTAAATAATAAGATTCAGGTATTTACTATTAGGGAATTAAATTATATTATTGCATATGTTGCATTTTAGTGTGTCTTGTCTCCACGTTCACAATTAAACATGGCTAAGTATTGAAATAAACCAAGTTGAATGAGTGTGCAAAGTGAACACAATTTAATACACTCCCTAGCACTGTAAAAACAAATAATAATAATAATAATTACTTAAAGATGTAAAAAAAAAACAACAACATTAGAAACATGAGTATGTTTTGCACACTCTAAAACATCATGAAATTCATGAAAACTCATCACATGAAACAAGTTCATGTCAATAAAATAGTTTAGTTAAAAAGATTTGTGGACTTCAAAATAATAAAAAATTAAATAATAATAATAATAAAATACTGCGAACTTATTCCATTCAAAGGGATAATTCAGCCAAAAATTTTAATTCTGTGATCATTTACTCACCCTCATGGTGTTCCAAACGTGTATACATTTCTTTCAGTTGTTGAACACAAAAGAATATTGGAATTCTATTGTTGCAGAATGTTGGAAACCAAACAGTTGACTGTAGCTATTGATTTCCAAAGTATGGAAACAAATGGAAGTCAATGGCTACCATCAACTCCTTGGTTACAGACATTCTTCAAAATATCTTCTTTTGTGTTTAGCAGAAGAAATAAACTCCTACACCTTTGCAACAAGTGGAGGGTGAGAAAATTATGACAGAATTCTCATTTTTGGGTGAATATCCCTTTAAGGTAATCGGTGTCCTCAAGTTGTTTGACTTTACCTTAACTTATTGGGTTTTACAGTGCAAGAAAACAGTATTTCAGACCTTCAACATTTGACACTGATTTCTATGTTACTGTTCATAATTATTTATGAAATTGATGACCAATCTGCCACCAATGAGTGAATTTTTTTTTTTTTTTTTTTTTTTAAGTAAATCCTACATCTTTTTTTTTTTTAGTGCATCTAGCCTAAGTCATTCCTGCATCCATCCATCATTTGATGTATAAACATGCTGCATGGTATTTTATAGCTGTCTCTCTGGTGTCATAGAGCTTGTGTTTGAGTACGGTGGCCTGTGGGCCTTAATGCACCCCACTGCATGTCATCACTCTCACCATTGCCCCGAGTGCTTCATGACAATATCAGACAGTGCATTCAATCTCCCAGACCAACACCAATAACATGCTTAGTAGGCATATGGCCAAATCACACACACACACAAAAAAAGATAATGCAGGATTGCTTGTACCTACCATTTTCCCCTTCATTTATGTTTTCTATAGGACACCATTATAAGCGAGAAGCCTGTGCTGTAGTGTTTAGTGGCAATGTGCAGGAGATGGAGAGGTGGGTGTGGCCTCCAGCCTCATGAATGAAATTGCAAACCTAAGGTTCCTGATTCAGCCATTTACAATAGCCCAGAAGGTGGCAATGGAAAATGTGATATTGATTGTGTACCCTGCAGGCTTTTAGCACCCTTCACTCTTCAGATGCACATGTGTCTTATAAAGACATGCGCACACACACTCTCTTATATTTGTTTTATTTTCTCTTTGTGATATTGCTTTTTTTCTTCTATTTGTTCAAGGACATCAGATGGCCTGTGCGAATCAGCCTTTTAATTTATCATTCTTTTAGATTTGCTGTTGAGGGCTGTTGATGAATGGCATTATATAAATACTGAGGGTGGATTCACTATGAATGAATTGTGGATGGTGATAGTGTTGTGCTGGTGCTACTTCACCACTCAATTCACTAAAGAAATTGTTTAAACAAACAAAATCTGTGCTGAACATACTCTAGAACCTACTTCCTGAAATAATGTCGCAGTTATCATTCTCCTGTTTGTGTTAGACACGCTGGGCGAGACTTGTGGGAAAACTGCACCTCTGTCATAAACACTAATGTGTGATTTCTCCAGAAACTGTCTAGTTTGTTTTCACGGATAAAGGTTCAGTCCTTAAAGGCTGGAGAGGAAGCTCATTTCCACTGCTTAGGTGAGGAAAACAAATGAAATAGCGAGAAGCATTGTGTCTACACAAACTTCACGCCAGCGCCTGAATGCAGTACCACAGGACTGACAGACCAAAAGCAAGCACATAAAGTGAACACCCTTCAGAGAGGATGATGACACTCTGTGTTACAACCTGTGATTAACCCTTTTATGGGCATGCCCAGACCAAAAAAATTATATTCATTCATTCATTTTATTCTTCATTATACTTTAATTTGAATTATAATACATTATAATTTACTCTTAAAATGGTCTTTTTCCTAAAAAAATTGTTTGTATATACATCACACATTAATAAATGTATTTTCATAGGTAAATTATGTTGTGTTTGGGAAAAAACAAAAGCATTTTATTTCATTGTAAATCTCATACCATGAATGGACATTTTAACTCATAAAACTTTTATTTTGATATATATTTAATGCGATCTGTTCAGCAAGCTCTCTGAAGACTTTATTAGATCATAAAATGGGTTTGCCTTTGAATAATCCATAGAAATGAGCATACGTTGTAAATGATTTCACTGCAGCCTTCTGAAGATGCTGGTGAATTTACTGAAAATTAGCCCATGACAGTCAATGTCCAATGACAGTGAGAAGTGAGAAAAAAGTATTTATAACATTTTAAATATGGATATTTTTTCTTTAAAAAATGCATCGATTCGCTACAGGAGGCCTTTATTCGCCCCCTGGAGCCATGTGAGGCATGTTTTACTATGGATGCACATGCTTTATTTTACTGCTTTTGGACTGTTCAACAAAAACACCCGCCTACTCCCCATTCTAAAGCTTGGAAGAGCAAGGAAAATTAAACTATGATTGGATTCGTCTGAAATGAGAAAGTACGGTGGCCGAGAAGTGCAAAACAAATCACGATTCTGAAAACAAAATAACAAATTACAAATGTAAATGCAAATCTAAAAACTAAGAAAACACAATGATAAATCAGAAAATAAAACAAATCAGAAAACACAACGACAAATCAGACAAACCGGAAGAGGTAGGTATAGTTTGAGACAGCGCCATTGGTTTGGGAATAGATTACTCATCGCTGACTGGACGAGACATCTGTCAATCAAGGTGTACAGGAAGAACGAGAAGAACAGCAGAGTCAAATAAACCATCATCTGCAGTGGTGTAGATGATAGAGCATGTGTCAATGTGTTTTTGGACGTGATCGATCCGGGTTCGAGTCCACCTTTTCAAATGGATGCCACCTTATTGGTACAATAAAGCTCTCCATACACCCACCCTAACCGTACCCGATACTTTATTTAAAATTTTTGGATTATTTCCTTAACTTTTATTGAAAATCGGGTTGATCGCGTCAAAAAACACAATGACACGCGATCTATCATCTGCACCGCTGGAGCTGATGCTTCAGTTGACTCTGCTGTTCTTCTTCTCGTTCTTCCTGTACACCTTGATTGACAGATGTCTCGTCCAGTCAGCAGTGAGTAATCTATTCCCAAACCAATGGCGCTGTCTCAAACTATACCTACCTCTTCCGGTTTGTCTGATTTGTCGTTGTGTTTTCTGATTTGTTATTTTGTTTTCTGATTTGTCATTGTGTTTTCTTATTGTTAAAATATTTTCTGAATTGTTGTTGTGTTTTCTGAATTGTTATTTCGTTTTTTAGATTTGCATTTGTGTTTGTAATTTGTTATTTTGTTTTCAGAATCGTGATTTGGTTTGCACTTCTCGGCCACCATAGAAAGTCATATACACCTATGATGCTTTGAGGGTGAGTAAAATATGGGCTAATTTTCATTTTTGGATGAACTAACCCTTTAACTATTTGTATGTGCTTAACATACAGCACACGAGTGATAGAGATACCTAAAGTAGTTTGAGATGAGTGCAATTCATTGTTCAACAGCATATTATGACTGAGATGCCTATTACAGGGTTAAGGTTGAGAAGAGAGCTTACACAGTATCATTTGCTTCTCATTATATCTTTGTCCATCCGTCTCCAACTGCCAAACAACTCAATGGCTATTTAAATACAAATCTTATCAAAATGATCTCTAATTGCTCTAATTGTACCCCATTGTTTAAGTTACACCATTATATGTATGTGGCCTAAACAACTGGCAGTCACTCTGAGTATTTTTTGGCCACCCATTTTATATAGAACAACGTTTATGATGCAAATTACTTCTAGACATCTAGTTAAGGACTGTCAGAAAAATATAACAAAAATTATGTCTATTTGGAAACAACATTTTCATTGTTGGGTGAACTATTCATTTAAGTATCCATGCTGCCATAATAAGTTGTTATTTTTATTTATTTATTTTTTTGCAGTGAAAAATGTCCCTCATGCACCTTCAACTGGAGCTTTTTTAGCTGAATGGGTTGACCTTTCCTCAGTCTGCATGTTAGTTTACGGTCATAACAAACTAAGCTGGTGTTGTTTTCACAGACACACACATGCACATACACACAGACACAAACTCAATCTCTCTCGTTTTCATACCTGTATAATTAGAGTCCTAACTGTCATCACATTAGTGTGTGTGGGGAGAATCAGGTATAATGAGCTGGAGATTATGGGCTTTGTGTGCTGCTTCACTGGTAAATGCTCGCCATGCCAAAGGGATTTACAATGAAAGCCAGTGTTATCAGATTACAATAACTGTTTCATTACAGCATTATTTACGCTGTATAAAAGAACAGCATTCCTAATCAGTCGAGGTAGACGGACAGAAAGGTAAACCACAGTTTTTCCATTATTTTCCGTCATTTTTGGTTTATGATGCTCGTTTTGGTTCTACAATGAAAATAAAGAGTTTATATAAATGAATTGATACGGTAAATTCTGTAATGCCCAATACTTATCTGAAGGACATCACTGGTCCCTTACTGGACCCCCTGCAGTTTGCCTACAGAGCAAACAGGTCTGTGGATGATGCAGTCAACATGGGACTGCACTTCATCCTGCAGCATCTGGACAGACCAGGGACTTATGTGAGTATTCTGTTTGTGGACTTCAGCTCCGCTTTTAACACCATCATCACGGAAACCCTTCAGAATAAACTAACCCAGCTCTTCGTCCCCACCTCCGTCTGCCAGTGGATCAACAGCTTCCTGACAGACAGACAGCAGTTAGTAAAGCTTGATAAATTCACATCCAGCACTCGAACCATCAGCACTGGCGCTGCTCAGGGCTGCGTACTCTCCCCACTGCTCTTCTCCCTCTACACCAACAACTGCACTTCTAAAGACCCCTCTGTCAAGCTCCTGAAGTTTGAAGACGACACCACACTGATCGGCCTCATCCAGGACGGTAACGAGTCTGCTTACAGACAGGAGGTTATGGTGCTGGCTGCCTGGTGCAGTCTTAACAACCTGGAGCTTAACACGCTCAAAACTGTGGAGATGATTGTGGACGTCAGTAGAAACCATCACCATCATGAACAGCACTGTGACTGCAGTGGAGTCATTCAGATTCACCACCACCATGGCCAATAAAGCTGATTCTGATTCTGTTTTTATTTTTCTATTCAACAGTCTTATTGTTTTTTATTTATATATATATATATATAACAATAAGACTGTTGAATACACACACACACACACACACACACACACATATATTTATATATCAATAAGACAATATATAACATATATATATATATATATATGTTATATATTGTCTTATTGATATATAAATATATGTTTGTGTGTGCGTGCCTCATGTAATCACGCAATCAGTGTTTCAACCTCGGAGATGTCAATAAAACAGCTTGTACACAAAATGTCACGTAGCATTTCATTCACCTCAGGCAAGCCATCAGTGTCCACAGCTTGTTCGCTAGAGAAATTATATATCTAGAGAAGAGCATTTCGCGAAATATTAGACTATATACTCATTATATTTCATATGATTTCTTAGTTATTTAATGTATGTTTAAATAAATCTGTTATGAAACAAGTTATGACAGCCACTGTGTAAATGAATTTAAACAACAAATAGAAATGTTATAATTTAGAAGTTAATTAAACTGCGTTTAATTGTTTTAATATTGATGATTTTGGCATACAGCTCATGAAAACCCCAAATTCCTATCTCAAAAAATTAGCATATCATGAAAAGGTTCTCTAAACGAGCTATTAACCTAATCATCTGAATCAACTAATTAACTCTAAACACCTGCAAAAGATTCCTGAGGCTTTTAAAAACTCCCAGCCTGGTTCATTACTCAAAACCGCAATCACGGGTAAGACTGCCGACCTGACTGCTGTCCAGAAGGCCATCATTGACACCCTCAAGCAAGAGGGTAAGACACAGAAAGAAATTTCTGAACGAATAGGCTGTTCCCAGAGTGCTGTATCAAGGCACCTCAGTGGGAAGTCTGTGGGAAAGAAAAAGTGTGGCAGAAAACGCAGCACAACGAGAAGAGGTGACCGGACCCTGAGGAAGATTGTGGAGAAGGACCGATTCCAGACCTTGGGGGACCTGCGGAAGCAGTGGACTGAGTCTGGAGTAGAAACATCCAGAGCCACCGTGTACAGGCATGTGCAGGAAATGGGCTACAGGTGCCGCATTCCCCAGGTCAAGCCACTTTTGAACCAGAAACAGCGGCAGAAGTGCCTGACCTGGGCTACAGAGAAGCAGCACTGGACTGTTGCTCAGTGGTCCAAAGTACTTTTTTCGGATGAAAGCAAATTTTGCATGTCATTCGGAAATCAAGGTGCCAGAGTCTGGAGGAAGACTGGGGAGAGGAAAATGCCAAAATGCCTGAAGTCCAGTGTCAAGTACCCACAGTCAGTGATGGTCTGGGGTGCCATGTCAGCTGCTGGTGTTGGTCCACTGTGTTTTATCAAGGACAGGGTCAATGCAGCTAGCTATCAGGAGATTTTGGAGCACTTCATGCTTCCATCTGCTGAAAAGCTTTATGGAGATGAAGATTTCATTTTTCAGCACGACCTGGCACCTGCTCACAGTGCCAAAACCACTGGTAAATGGTTTACTGACCATGGTATTACTGTGCTCAATTGGCCTGCCAACTCTCCTGACCTGAACCCCATAGAGAATCTGTGGGATATTGTGAAGAGAAAGTTGAGAGACGCAAGACCCAACACTCTGGATGAGCTTAAGGCCGCCATCGAAGCATCCTGGGCCTCCATAACACCTCAGCAGTGCCACAGGCTGATGTGGATGTGCATAAATGAACATAATGGCCATTCTTTTATTGGTCGGATGAAATATGCTAATTTTTTGAGATAGGAATTTTGGGTTTTCATGAGCTGTATGCCAAAATCATCAATATTAAAACAATAAAAGGCTTGAACTACTTCAGTTGTGTTGTAATGAATCTAAAATATATGAAAGTCTAATGTTTATCAGTACATTACAGAAAATAATGAACTTTATCACAATATGCAAATTTTTTGAGAAGGACCTGTATATATACACATACACAAACACACACACAACGTGTGTGTGTGTTTGTGTATGTGTATATATATATATATTAATGTGCGTAAATGTATATTTTCGTTCTTTATTTCTATATGTTTATGTAGTATGGCAACAATTGATAATATGCTTATATATGCTCAGAAAGAAAGAAAGAAAGGACTGTGGATAGTGGAATTAAGAATACAGAAAGCATGCTGCATCTATGGAAAGGAGCTGAACATAAATAGAATATAATGAGAACGGAATTACCAGATAATTGAATTGACAGAGAAGTGACACAAATAAATAAATAAGTGAATGAATGAATGAATTAATGGAATTTATAAATATAATCAAAAACATGATTAATGTGGCACGTTGTAGAAGAAAATTAACAAATTTAACAATTAACAGTATTTATCTCATTGTTGTTTAAAAAAATATAACATTTATATTTGCATCCAAATACTTTTTATTATATAAAATTATTTTAAAAGTTTTTTTTTGGTTTTTTTTCAGCAATTTTATTATTGCTGTGATCCATTTATTGGTTCACGGCCCACCATTTGAGAACCACTGATTTAAATGATCTCATCCAAAACAGAGGGGCACAGAAAACTGCTGAACCCCTGATGAGAGAGGACGGGATTTAGATTTTTAAAATTTGCGGAGGTGTGAACTCACTTGAGGATAAAATCACTGCCTTCACTTACCCCAGTAACCAGCAAAACAGTACTCATAAAACAGCATGGGACCCTTTTAAATAGTCCCAGCTCTCTCTGAAACACAAGAGCAGAGGAAAAGAGAAAGGGGGGTGAGAGGTTCAGTTAGAGAAGACATTCTGTTTTTGATCAGGACAGGTTAAATCCTCCAAACCTCTGGTATAAACAGAGGTGAGTATTACATTGGCTGGGTTTTCACTCCACAAAAGATTTTTTGGAGGTGACAGGGATAGAAAGACCCTCCCCCCAAACTCAATTCCTCTTTACAGGTGGTCACCATGGTCCCTCCCTCTGGAGAGAGAGAATAAGGCCATACACCCTCTGAATCACATTTAGTGAAGGATTACCTATTAACCCTCCAGAGAACTGAGGGGAAAGAGAGAGTCTGTTTGCTGAGGGACTTTAACAAGAGCTCATGGGCTTCTTTGGATGGAAATAATAGGACATCTGAAGGTAGCTACATGTTGCTTAGCTACATGGTAATTCATAAATACAAGCCCATGGTGTTGCTGGTGGTGTTTAGCTAGCTCATTTACTCACTGCCATGTTACAACACACATATTTTTTTTATTATTATTATTCCTACTGTTAATACCAGCTGTGTTTACAGGCACCCTACACATTTCTTTTAAAGGAAAACTACCTCAGGTTTAAAATCACTCAGATGACTTTCTTCTCAGCCGAAACCATGCCTCAGGTTTCAGGCTGTGCCAGGGGTTATTTGAGGGCGGGTAATGATGCTTTTAAACATTATAGATAGCCTGAACTTAGCTTTACTCGGGTGTTAAACTAAATGATTATGCATTCACCATGCTTAGCGTTAGCGGCTAGCTGTTACAACCTGTTATTTTACCACTAGGGTCTATTTCATAGCTTTAGCTTTTAATGTTAAGTGTTGTATTCAACATCAGCAGCTTTTGATTGTAGTTAAAGTGTTCATACTGAAACATTACTATGAACTAGCTATGTTTGAGAGCTAAGTTCTCATCTTGTCTGATTCATTATGCTGCATGCTACATCTCAGTACAAGAATTGTGAAACTTCATCACATCCCTTTTGGGGAAGTCGTGGCCTAATGGTTAGAGAGTCGTACTCGTAATCCAAAGGTTGCGGGTTCGAGTCTCGGGCCGGCAGGAATTGTAGGTGGGGGGAGTGAATGTCCACCCTCAATACCACGACTGAGGTGCCCTTGAGCAATGCACCGAACCCCCAACTGCTCCCCGGGCGCCGCAACATAAATGGCTGCCCACTGCTCCGGGTGTATGTTCACGGTGTGTGTGTGTGTTCACTGCTGTGTGTGTGCACGTTGGATGGGTTAAATGCAGAGCACGAATTCCGAGTATGGGTCACCATACTTGGCTGTATGTCACTTCACTTCACTTCACTTCACTTCACTTACCTATCAGAACACCCACCGAGGATTCAGTCACATGTTTTGTGACCTATGACCTCTAGGTCTGCAGCTGGGGAAAGTTTTCACATTCCTCCTCCACTGGGCATTCATTAACCCTTGCAATAGAACCGGCTATAAAGCAACTAACTGGTAATCCAGCCATTACTGATGAAACAAACCGCTTTTTTTAAGATAAAAACCTTATTTCCCTCTTTAGATTACAGAGCCATTCATCTCAGAGCCATTAAAAATACTCATCTTGGTCTTTAAACCTGGTTTTGGATTAAACTTTTTCCTCAGGAACCTAAGAGGGAACCGGTTGGAACTTGTCTAAACGTTCCTAAATTCAGAGTCCATGGCAAATTTAGAAGATAGATGGGTCACCCATGTCTAAGAAAACAGACATGTTATTATGGTGGATGATGGGATTTTAATGGCCTCAACGATAAAAACACACGCTGTGGTGCACCGAGGGCCAACCGATGTGATCCTACGACTCCAAGCTCCACAGGAGTCTATATGGTTAGTTTCGTGCTTGTTGATCTCCTGTGTTTGTGTTGGTGAGGCTTCAAAGAGCATTAGCTTCAACAATTATGAGTAAGAGGCCAGGGAAAGGTTGATATATATTTAATGTTATAAATATATACCGATAATGTTGAGTTGGATTTGCACTCAAATTAAATCACAGGCCCTGTACTTCTACCAGACTTGCCCTCATAGGCCTTTTCACCCCACAAATCATGAGTACTGCTTGATCAATGTCTGGTCCTTAGGTTTGGGATTATAGATACTGATGGTTGTCAGAGGTTTCTGTGTCAGGAATTACTTTGTGTCTGCTATTCCTTTCATCTCCTGGTGAATAGGAGGCCTGTGTTTTTGTCTAAGAGTGGAGATATGTAAATAATCAGGTCAAAGAGGATTTTGAGGAGATGTTTCCCCTATCTTTTAGATGGTGGGTAAATAGAGGACTGCATCGAAGGGGTAGAAGGTTGTAGTAACTGTTGCAGAGCACATCGCCGTCTCGAGCTTATCTTTGATGGATGTTGCGTTTGTTAATCCTCTGTGTATTTTATGAGGTTTTAGGTAGACGTGCTGGCTCTACTTTTATAGTTTCAGACAAGATCGGATTAGACCACTTTACATATACAGCAAGGCCTCATATTGCCTAGAGCAGGGGTTTTCACACTGGAGTACAGGGACCCCCAGGGGGCCTAAAGTGTATGCCTGGAGGTCAGAGTAAATTTGAATGAAGGAATAAAATAAAATAAAATCTTTCAACAGACTAACATTTTTAGGCATATCATTGTTCTACATTCACCATAAAAATAAATATTATATTCTATTGATAAGCTACTATTTTAGTCTATACACATTCTACTGTTCAAAAGTTTGGTCAGTAAGAATGTGAGAGGACACATTCAATTGACCAAAAGTGACAGTTTAGTTGAAAGTTGAATTTTCAGCTCTTAGTTTAGTCTTCAGTGTCCTGCTTAATATTTTTGTGGAAAGTGTGATTTATTTTATTTTATTTTATTTTATTTTCCAGTATTCTTTGATGACTAGAAAGTTAAAAAGTAGCAGTTATTTTAAATAGTTTTTTTTTTTTAACAGTGTAGGCCTTTACTGTCACTTTTGATGAAATTAATGCCTCCTTAAGGAATTTATATTAATTAAAATAAAATAAGAAATTTTGCTGTCCCCAAACCTTCGAACTCTGGTGTGTGTATATGCATATATTTTTGTCTGTGTGTGTGTGTATATATACATATATGTACTGTATATATGCATAAAAATCAGAATCAATAGTTTTGGAAAGGGTGTCCTTTGCAGGATGATTATCATATTTGAGAGTTCATGGTTTTAAAATTTTGAAATCCCCTAGCCTAGAATAATTCATGTCATGCATGTCATTGTCCACATAGAATGTTTCTTCTCAATACAATGCAATCAAAGTAAGCATTACCATAAACACGTTTTCTTCCCACCTCAACTCTCCCTTTTCTGCATTTCCTTTGCTTATTCTCAATCTTGTCACTTTTACTTGCCTTTGACCTGCTCTCCACTGGCATGAAGCGCTTTGCGAGTACCAATGTCAAAGTTGTATCCAACTTTGACATTGCCTCTAGCATTACTCAGACATTACATCCAGTGACTAATACAGCCTGCTACAATCAGTCAATGAATCAATTAATTAAAAGTTCTCTCAGAAACGAGGCTGTCTCTCTGAAGCCTGTAGCGGTCCCAGTCCAACCATGGGAGATGGATTGCAGGTGCTTCCTGTGGTCGGAAACGGCTGATTAAAGAGGTTAGCCCTATCTTCCTTTGCACACTTGCTCTTTTTCTCCTCTGCATCTCTCTCTTGTCATCCCTATCTCTCCTTCACACACATATACAATTTAGCTTTTTCTGCTAGCTAACATGCTCCCCAAAGTCTACATGGGATCTCATCGACAGTGGTTGCGTTCCTCTACTTCACGTTCTCAGCTGTGGCCAATTCAAATAAATAAAGAAATAGCAAACAACCTCAGTCTCCCATAGCTCTGTTTAGGGAACAACAGCTGAGAGAAGCGTGTCCAAACAGGGTGTGAGGAGGGACATTCCCTCCACTCTGACAATATGCCAAGTTGTTTTATTAAGCACACACCCACCCAAAAGTGTCATGTGAATTCACACATGCCCACTCAGATTGTGTAGCCAAGCGGATTTTTAATGCAACAAATATTGGTATATTTGATCAAAAAGGAGCAAAGAAATAGGTGCATGACGCCATGCCACCGTAAGAATTATTTTACGTTCATATTTGGCCTCCAGCAAGATTTTTAAGCACGATGCTGTAATGTGTGATGCATTCAGAACGATGTTATATCGTCATCCCAACGGTGAGCTCATTCTTCAGATCAACATTACTAGATATTCTGTAAATCTTCACTCGAGACAATGTGACTCTTTTAGCTCACTCTAGGAACTGTACTACAGGGATGTGAAAACATACAATGAAAAGAATATGAAGAATAATGCCCATATTTTGCATCAAGGCTGCATTAAAATGATCAAAAGTGACAGTAAAGGCTTGGTGATGAATTAAACCCCTTTGGGTGGAGGGAAAAAATATCGTTAGGGTTTTTGCGGTGACTGAATTTTTCAGGAGTGACCTCTGCACACGGCTGCCAAGAATGCCAGAAATCCAAGTTGCATGGGAGCAGCCGGCAAGTTTCTCTTCACTTCTCTGTCTTTCTGTCTCTCTCCTCACAGCGCACAGCATTAACACTGCCATCTACAGACAGACCACATCACAACTGATGATGTAAGCACTTTTACATCTGAGAAGCCTATACTTCTCTGCAGACTGAGGCCGTCTGATCTCCGAGACAGTAGACCCAACATAAGGATAGGCTGAATAGGCTATATAGATGTAGAATGTAGAATAGGCGGAATTCAGGAAAAAATATGCAGTTTAAGCTAAATTCAAGTATAATGTGACAAAGAAAACAGAAATAGATATCCTGTCGCTGCATATATTGTTGGGGCTGAGTGGTGGGGAGGACAAATAAAATCAATGCTTTCTTTATTTACAACATAAATAAAGAATGCATTATATAGTCTGATGGTGAGTGTGCATTACGAAGTGAGCTAATGGTGTATTAGCACTGCGGTCAGTGGTTTGGGAGTCTTGTTTACCACCCTGCTGCTCTTCGCTCTATTCGAACCTGCGCTCTACAGGGATATGTATATGTGTGTGCATGTGTGTCCTTCGCAGGACTCGATAAAGCTGCAGTGCAGCATTGAGGGATCGAGTCGCTCCATTCTTTCAGCACTCACAGTCAACTCTAATGGCCTGGAGCTAAATGCAACACAAAAAACAAGTCCCTCGCCGCATGTTCAACACTCCACAGACATGCGTGGCCTGGCTGCTTTTGTGAATGCGTGTGCGGGTCTTTGCATATTCTTAAATGGGAGGCTGTTGTGAGTAATTTGTTGTGCCTGTGAGTGGGAATGTGTGTTGAAGTCCTTGAGAACGTGACAGTTAATGGAGGTCTACAGCATTGCTCCCAAAAAGCCCACAGGCTGCTCTTCACTAATTAACTAATTATTCTTATTTGTTCCCCTTCTGAACTTGTGATTGCTGTACCTCGCTAATGGCCTTCAGTTTTTTGGACCTTTATAAGCCTGTAGGTGAGAAAAATCACAAATGGGATCGCTTTAAAGTCAACATGAAATTTTAGAACTGTCATGTGGAGTATTTTGGTAAAGAAACATCTAAGTTGATAATTCAGTTTAAAATAACAGTGAACGCATTTAAATCTCCTGAGATAAATATATCTATTCTTTTTTTCCTCCCACATGTGGAGATTATAAAGTGATGCTATTCACTCTCAAATCGTTCCATCCCACATGATGTTTTTGTTTCCAAAAAAAACTCACAATTAGAAGTTTTGAATAATGAAAAGTTAGTATTTTTCCATGCTATTGCAATGAATGGAAAAATGATGATTTCAGCTTGCAAGAAGGACACAAAAGTACTGTACAATTAAACTGTAATAAATGTGTTTAATATAATGCTGGCAGCATATTCTGAAGCCATATGGTAGCTTTTTATTGAGAACATACCAAAATGTATGTCAGAATTCATAATCATAATCTCCTCCTCTAGTTAGCTATTAACTATTACATGCAAATTATTGAGTCACTCATAAACTCGGATCAGTCAGACTGGTTTTGTTAACTGCGTTGTGAGCGTGACCCAGAAGAGAAGGAATTGTTGATTAAAGTTGTTATTTTTGTTTTCCTTTGTTTCATCATATCTTTATAACATTACAGTTGAACCACTGATGTCACATGGATTATTTTAACGAAGTCCTTACTAACCTTCTGGTCATTGAACGTTTCAGTCGCGTTGCTATCTATGCAGGGTCAGAAAGCTCTTGGATTTCATCAAAAATATCTTAATTTGTGTTCCAAAGTCTTACAGGTTTGGAACGACATGAGGGTGAGTAATTAATGACAGAATTTTCATTTTAGGGTGAACTAATCCTTTAAGATGATCCCAATCAACATCGCTACTATACTTTTCTCTTTAACTTGACTACATTTTGCAATAACAGATTTTCAGTGAAAAACTATTTCGATTTTTGTCTGTGTTGCTCACATAAACCAAATCATATGGCTTTAGAAGTTTTGAAATATAGTTCATGAATCATTTAGACCACTTTTACGATACTTTTTTGTTATTTTTGGAGATTGACAATCCCAGTCTTTATTAACTTTGTTTATATGGAGAAGAATAACCAGGGTATTCCTCAAAAATGTGTTTCTTATGCAGGAAAAAAGACTTGAATAGCATAAGGGTAAATAAATAAGGTATTTATTTTTTATTTTTAGGTGAACTTATAGGCATTCCTGGGTTTTAAGGAACACCATGCCTATCCAGTTTTCTGTATTTTGCTAATGATTGCCACTTCTGAAGATTTTGGTGACAGTGAGTTCTCTGACAGAAGGTAGAGGGTCGTCTTCTTCCCAGGCCTATAATTATAGCCGTCCCATGTGCACCACACAAAGCATCTTAACTTGAGATGAACTCATGAATGCACTTCTCAGGGAATCTCTAGACACACAATGCACCACCTCCTCGCTTTAGTTTGCTTTCTTTCTCTCTCTTCTCTCTGTATCAGCCTCTATCTCTCTGGCTCTTGCAGTGCGGTGGCGTGCAGCAGCTGTTGTGGGTTGTGAAGGAGCAGCTGGTATGTGTGTGAGTGTGTGTTTGTGTGTGAGGGGCTGGGCACTCTCATCCTTCCCTGACTGGAAAAAGCAGCCCAAGCATCCCAGAACTGCACACACCCTGTAAACCTGCTGTCCTTCTCACAAATACCCTCTTCTGTTTATTTAGCAATCAACACATTTCTAGCTCTTTGCATCAGCTGTTTAGACCCAATACACAACTCTGAGAGCCCACAATTTATAGCCTCTATTATGAATTCATAGCATAACTGTTACGATTACACTCTATCAATCATACAGTAAAGCCACTGCATATGAATTGAGACAAAGTAGTTACATTGGGTTGTAACTTTTGGTTGTAAAAAGTTGGTTTCTCCACTCATAATTACTAATTGTGCATGCAGTAAAGTGTAAGGGTCAAGTGTAAAGACAGTAAGGGTCAATGAAATTTGATAAGAGAGTAGGGTTCATTCAAAGTTTGGTGAGAAATTGGAATGAATGTAATTTAAAGTTTGTTGAGAAATTATGTTGAATGTAAAGTAACATTTAAAATTACATTGAAGTGTTGTGAGGAATTATGATGAATGTAAACTTTGAGGAAAAATTGTCAAATGTAAAGTAACTTTTGGTGAGAAATAAGGTTGAATGTAAAATAAATTTTGGTGAGAATTTAGGATGAGTGCAAAGTTTATAAGAAATTTGGCTTAATGTAAAGTACCTTTTAGTCAGAAATTAAATTGAATTTTAAAACGTTTGGTGAGAAATACATTGAATGTAAATTTAGGTGAGAAATTGGATGAAGGTTTGGTGAAAAATGAGGCTGAATGTAAAGTTTGGTGAGAAATTAGAATGAGTGTAAAGTAACTTGTTGTGAGAAATCACATTGATTTTTAAAAAGTTTGGTGAGAAATGGCATTGTGGTTTGGTGAAAATTTTGGCTGAATGTAAAATAAAGTTTGGTGAGGAATTAGGATGAATGTAGACTGGTAAGAAATTATGCCGAATGCAAAATAAAATTTAGTGAGAAATGAGGCTGAATGTAAAGTAACTTAATGACAAAATTACGTTGCATTAAAAAAACAAGTTTGGTGAAAATTTCATTGTCAATATAAGTGAGAATTTGGTTAAAATTAAAGTGACATTTAGTGAGAGGTGAGAGTTAGGTGAGAAATTAGGTTGAATGTGAAGTAAAATTGTCTGTCTGTCTATCTATCTATCTATCTATTATTCTTATTCTTTTTTTGAGACATGAAGTTGAATGTAATAATTGGGTCATGTTTGTAACACTTAGACTCAGGGATGGCATTGTGCATTAATCTTTACAGTATGTTGTATACAGTATGAATATGTTATGTAAGGGTTAAGTAACAGATCAAGTGTTAAGACTAAACCTCAAAGGCCAATGGGAACTCTGGAGCAGTAATACAAGACCTCTGCTGAAACTGCAAATGTAGTGCAGATGCTAGTGTTCAGAACAAGCCAAATTTCGAAACCAATGAGTAGAATAATAAGCCTGAAACTATGTCCTGCTGAAAGAAAGTTGAGCACAAATCCACTAGTTTTAAGTTAACTAATTAAAAAACTTACACAAACTTGAAATTTACTATAATGACACACTTCTACATTTCTCTTTTTACTATGCTTCCTCTATGAAGCTCAAAGTTTTCTGCCCTTGGCAATGTTAACTGCATTCTCTGTGCCTGCAGGTAAAATCTGTTCATCGTGTCCTCAAGAAGAAAAACACTGCACTTATTATATGCTCAGGTCTGCACAGATTTATCTCTCTAAATTAAGAATGTGTTTATGCACCATGAATGAATTCAGAATGCATTTGAAATTTGAATCTGGAATTTGAAGAAAGGTAGCAATCAGAATGTAAACAATATTTGGATATGAATGTATGCAATTAACCAACGTTTAACCAAATGGAACCAAAAATCTATATATAATAAAACTTGTATTGTTATAAAACATAGTTTAACACCTTACTGTTGTGTCATTCCCATTCAAATTGGAATTCAGCTTGTGTGTTGTGGCCATTTCAGTTAAATCAAAATCCAATTCATGAATCATTAAAGAGTGAATTCTTAAATTTCAAATTTTGCTTAGACCTGTGAAGCCATTTTAAGATGATGTGTCTATGAGTTAATGAGCAGTTACAAGACCATGGTGTTTCCCAAAAGAAAAACAAGACTTCAGCTGTATTGACTTAACAAAATATGCTAAGTGGTGGTGACATCATTCTGTTAGCTGTCCTGGGAATTGCTCTCTGTCAACACACACAGCAAACCATGCACAGGAAGAGCAACAACTATCACACCTATCACAGTGTTTCTCACACTGTCTCCCTCTTTACCATCATTTCTATTTGAATGCTTATTGTGAGAGAGAGTCTGTTTTAAAGGTGTAGCTTTAGCTTTAAATGTTTAGTTCACCCAGATATGCAAATCTATTCCAAATCTATAAGGGTGGGTGAATTTTGCCTTTAACTTGCCGTGTGTGTGTGTGTGTGTGTGTGTGTGTGTGTGTGTGTGTGTGTGTGTAGGAGGCACTGACTGAGAGAAGTGGGTAAGGCCAGAGGTGGACTTCTATAGGTCACAGCCTTTCAGCAAAAGAGAGAGAGAGCGGCTCAAAGGTGAATGACTGCTGAGGGAGAAAAGGCCTCTTGTTCTGCTGTTCACAAAAGCCAGAGCCAGACATTCCTAAATAATCGATCACTTTTCTGCACTGGTTGCTGCCTCTATGAACTTGTCTCCCTTTGGGCTTTATCAGTTTGTTATTTTTTTTTTTCTTTATGATTTTTTTTTTAGCTTATTTCTTCTTTTCAGTGCATGCAAACTTCAGTTTTTTTTTCCTTTTACCTTATTTGATAAGTACTAGCTCTAGCTCTGTTCCAAAACTGAATGAACTGCTTACATAGAGATCATTCTGCTGGTCATGGAACCTCATAAGTAATTGATTTGAAATGCATTACATATAGCAATCTGACTCAGAAACTCAAGTCACTATTGGCTAATGCCACAATTTGATAATATGCGTAACAATATACTGAAATATTGGTTGAAATAACCCATTTTATTGATACTTAATAATAAAGGATAATCTACTGGTGCTGCTAAATGCTAAATGTGTGGCACATTTTTTTATTTCTTAAGCTGATGACATAATACACACTGGATAAAATTATCCATATTAATACAATTTAATGAATTTTATTGATACTTTGTTTAACATCTTAGATTTATTTTTATCACTGAGATTGTCACAATTCATTCATGGGAAAGTTCCATGAAAGCCCTAAAATTATGTTAAGATGCTACATACTCCCAGCTTTTATGTCAATAACGCACTTATGATCCCTCAAAATGTTGTCTACATAGACCACTCACCAGGTTTTAGAGCACAATGACCTTGTAAAAGTGCATTTAACCAAGTTTTCAGCTTTTTACACTGAATGTCAAAAATGTGACAACTTTGCTGTTAATTAGCACAAAGCAGAACATGCCCTTTAATGTTCTTGAGGACTCTGTTTGGATGAAAAGGTTAATCTTCAGTTTATTGCCACCAGCAGTCAAACAGATTGTATCTTCTGGATTCTGTGCGGTGGCGTATTGATCGTGTGACGTCATAGTCCACTGCCATGACATTTGTGTATATCCCATGCTGTGCAGACCATTACACTGCTATTGATGTCTACCTGTCCCCTCATTCAGAGACAGCCTCTCAGCATCTTAACCACTATTGATTGTGGCTTGCTAAATAATTCCCCTACTCCAACATAATTTGCGCTGCAAAAAGTCTCGTTAGGTCTGAGCAAAGTGTTTCTAGCCTGGCTCGAATCCTTTACCTCCTTATCTAATGGAACACAGTGTGATTTAGTGACTAGAAAACAAAACAGATATATCCTAGATAAGATCCTCCTTTTTTTCCCTTAAGTCTCCTAATCACACAAGTGTGCGATTTCATTCCCATTTCATGGGATGAAATGAAATAGGAAGAGCGGAGATAATGTTTTTCCTTAGATTCTTGTGTGCGATACCAAATGTGTACAAAACAAGAGGGTAATTTTCTGTGTTCAATGAATGTAGCACTCCGATCCTGAGGTTTCAAGGTAAACACATTAGGAACGACGGCGGAGAACAATGTTTCCCTTTATACATCGGTGAAGAGATTTATAAATTCACCTGTTTATATGATTCATGGTTGAAAGCTTGGTGTCAGATATATTTACGATGTTGAAATGAATCCATTTCTCGCCCTCCACTCAGGATCTTATACCAGCGTAAGGTTTCTTCGTGACATGTAAAGTATAAGGGTTTGTGGGCAGCAATTAATTCTGTGCCTTCAGGGCCTCACAGGCTTTGTATCTGGGGTCAGGAGGGGTCAGGACACATTTTCCTCCCCTCTGCGTGTGTTTGTGTGTGTAGGTGTGTGTGTTTCTCGCTAAGTACTTGCAGGCTGATCGCAAGGCTAATTCTAACTAGCAGCTGGTCCTTTTCACTCTCTGTTTACTATGCTAAATCTGCTGCTGCCCATCAAGGCTTCTCTCAGACTTTCAACCTCGAAATCTAACAATCAAGAGCCTCTTAATTAAAACCAGGCCCAAGCTCTCGGCTTGCTGTTTTCAGCTCCTGTTGATGTAAATCTTCAGTAGGTCTCTCATATTTAAAATATCCTTGTCTCACATGTCGAATACATATATCAACATCAAGTACATCAACATCTCCATCTTTTGGATTGTAGTTCTTTTTCTCATTCAAGCGATCAAAAAACAGTAAGTTTGTCTTTTTGTCTGATTGTTGTTTCATATCAAAGTTTATAATGTTGTGATTCACCTCGTAGCTGGTTATTTTGGTCCATGGCCTGTTCTGAAATCCTTTTGGGAAAAATGCATGGGAAAAGCACTTCTGGAAGACAAAGACTGCTAAAAAAGTGGGTGGCGCTGTTTCGCTCTATGCTGTCAAACACCTCCAGTGCTCCTGAGCTTCTTCCAAACACTGCTCGTTTTGGTCAAGAGGCCATCTGCCAGAGGGAGGGAAAATGACTCTCTGTCCGAGCGTAAACAGTGGTGGCTCTTAAGCCGCCTGTGAGTTTCACTGTCATGTAAATTCCAATACTGAGTAATGTCCAGTCCTAATCCAAGGGCACAGCTGAGTAATGGCCAGGCTGTAATCCAAGGTGCACAGCTGCTTTAGGGTCACCAAACTCACACAGACATAAACACAAACACACACACATGTACACACAAAAATACAGGCAGGATGAAAAATCCTGAGAATAGGGATGGTGTAGGACTTTAATGAACTGGACACACTGAAAACTTATTTGCCAACAGAATGTACTTGTTAAATTTGCTGCTGCTAAAAGCTGAATGCCAAGTCTGCTGTAGTTGAATATACATAATGTTTGAGAGTAACTTTTTTTTTTTTAATTAGTGCTTTCAGTACAAAGTTAATCAAAATATAACGGTGTTAGCATGTTGCTATCGAATTACTTATAAGTTCTAAATTGCTTTTAGCATGTAAACTTAGTAGTGCAACTGTATTGTCATTAACACAGTACAAGAGTACAGCCCAATTTTTCTAACTGTGCTTTGCTAAAAGCAGTTAGAAAATTAAATAAAAGTTTTCAAATTTTTTGATGCCAACACTGGCCTGGACTGCTGTTTCACAGCCAAAAAGAAAAAAAAGAAGAAACGAAACAGCAACAAACTACTGTATACATAACAATTCCCATGTTGATGAGTGCTTGTGTCAGTTTAAGTCAGTTAAAAGATATGCAAAAAGTCCAGTTTAAACGAGTACAAATGTATTTTTAACTCCCATAACTTCTGGAAAGAAAGAGCGCAGACACTGGACTACTGTTGGCTGTATGCATACGCTTACAAGCATTTGAGTCAAAACTGAAGTATACTTGGGCTTATAGGAACACTCCACTTTTTTTGAAAATAGGCTCATTTTCCAACTCCCCAAGAGTTAAACAGTTGAGTTTTACCGTTTTCGAATACATTCAGCTGATATCCGGGTCTGGTGGTAGCACTTTTAGCGTTGAACAGTTATACTCTCATTCCGGCATAATAATCAAGGAACTTTGCTGCCATACCATGGGTGCAGCAGGCGCAATGATATTACACAGCACCTGAAAGTAGTCCCCAGCTATATCATAACTAGTTACCTAGCTGGGGACTACTTTCAGGTGCTGTGTAATATCATTGCGCCTGCTGCACCCATGGTACGGCAGCAAAGTTCCTTGATTATTACACCGGAATAAGAGTATAGTTCCTAGCCATATCAGCCCAGAAAATTTTAAGCCCGCAACTTTTCATTTTCCGTCAGTCTTAGTACACAATGTAACTATAGAAGAGTCAGAGTTGTGAATGTTTATATAAAAGTGCTAAGGTCTTCTGAGTGATTGTTAACATGATGTAAGTGGTTATCGCTACTACTTTGAGTGGCTTCTATAGGTGTCTACTTAGCCTACCAGTCCAAAACAGTCTGTCTCTAAGTCTCAAACATTTGATTTACCTACAGAAATTACATGATAAATTTGCTTTTGCTAAAAGCTAAACACTAAATCTGCTGCAGTTAAAAATATATGTGTGATGAACTAGATGTCTTTCAATTTATTTTGAGTGGTGCTTGCATGCAAAAATCACCATAACGTTACAGTGTTTGTATATTGCTGTACAATTGCTAATTTTTTCTGTGTTTGTTTGCATGTTATTATCTGGTTGCTAAACTGCTTTAGGTCCAAGTCAAAAGAATCTATTCCCAAGTTTCTACAATGGACTTTCTGTTTCTCTCTCTCTCTCTCTCTCTCTCTCTGTTTAATTGTACACCAGGTGAAGATCATAAGTTGGATCATTTATGTCTGTGTATGATAGCCCCGTAGCAAGCCCCACAAATAAGAAACAATTTACAAAGGCAGATAAAGTGGCAATGCCATGTACAGAAGAGGTTAACATCTTTGATCACGTATGGCGCAAACCACAAGGAAACTTGAGAGCAAACTACAGAGCAACCTAAAGGAATTCTGGGAAATGAATCATTGCCTTCAGCTCACAGGGTGGCCTGTCATGCACCGTGGAAATGTAGGGCGAGCAAAATGAACTGAATCTGTGTTTTAACAGATTTGACTTAGTAGACGCTGTTGACCCTGAATTGCCCTTTCAAAGCCCCAGGCATCGCACAGTTACAAACTGTCTGCAAATGTTAGACATTTCTTTTAGTTCTGAATAATAGAAATGCAATTTTAGGTCACCCAAAAACGTTAATCTGAACTATGTTACCTCAACTACAGTGGAGACGACGGAGATTTAAACTAAATAATTACACAACTGTGTCTTCCAGCTTCTGGAAAGATCAATTCATTCAATCAATTCTATTTTTAAGAGGATATCTGAGATTACGGTCATGTGGACAGGCTCCATAAGGCTCTTAATAGGTCACTAAAATGTGTGTAAGAGGCTCTTTCAATGCCACAATCCTCTGAGCGAACTCACATTGGCTTTCCATTTAACCAGCAAGCGAAAAAGAAGTGAACAAAAAAACGGCATGAACAGATCAGCTGGCACTTTTTTGGCAAGTTTTGCTGATTACTGTTTACTTTAATGGCCTTTATTGGCCAAAGCATGAGAAATTGATAGTTTGTCACACACCTCAGTAAAAATCAATATTTATTGGGCTCACATCCAGTGTTTAGTCCAAGGGCAAAGAGGGTGGTTTTGGACAGGGAAAGAATTGTAAAATACAATGTCAAACAAGCAATTACCCATAAAAACAAGTCACTCATAGAGTCTTTTTATTGAATAACAAAATTAGACCCTGTGGGCCATTATAGGAAAAAAGGGAATCTTATTTGCAAGCAGTGCCTGAAGGCACTTTGTATATCTTGTATTGACCGGCCCCTAAATATGCATTTTAAAGTGAAGACCCCATAAAGGTCAAAATTCAACCATATTCTATGACCTCTTAACAAATTATATAGTCTTTAATGGATGAATGTCATTTTTATTCAGTAACAATAAAATTGCTGAATAAATATCTTTAAAAACACATGTCAGTTGTGGAACTGGAACTGTGGAATATAGTCACATTGTGAGATATAAAGTCACAATTAAAAGAAATATATGTGCAGTTGCAATATATCAAATCTCATCTGAGGCAAAGATAATACATTACTGAAAATTAAATCTCATTATCTGTTAAAGAGTGACTTCTGAGAAATAATAGTTTCCCCTGGGTTGTTGGTTAGGCACGAGTAACAGGATCAATAGGGTCAATATGACAAAGAGGGAAGGACTAGTCTCTGTCTCAGTCCTAAGAGTCTAGTGTTTGCTATAGTATGTAGATGATCACAAGAAAGAATAAAAGCAAGGTGAAAAAAAGATGAGATAAAGTCATATGTTCAGTTACATTGCTTGATGATTCATTATACAAGTGGGAAAAATAGGTCTCCTCACCTCTAGAGATATGATTGATTTACAAATTCAAGTTAAGCCTCCAAATACTTTCACTAAAGGTAAAAGAGCTTAACATTTTTTTTTTATATGAACTCATCTTGCTTTGCACAATCTAGGCATTAAATCAATTTTTTTTTATTTTGCTACAGGATTTTGGTCTGAATTTTGAATAGGTATTGACTTTAATCCCTCCCTTGTTTCTCTTTGTTTATGTTTTCAGGCAAGCAAATTACATTTAAGAATCATTCTGTCTTTTTTCATGAACATTCATTTAAGGTATATGAAGATCCTTTGGAAAATTGCAATTAGTCTAGGCAACAGCTGTATTAACTAACAAAGCTCTTAGCCTCTATGAAATGGCTAAATTGGTGGATTTGATAATGATCATGATCAAGGCATAGTTCACCCAAAAATTTAAATTACCCCATGATTTACTCATCCTCAAGCCTTCTAGGTGTGTATGTCTTTCTTCTGTCAGACGAATACTCTAGGGGAATGCATTAGATGTTAGTGGAAGCTAGAGCTTACTGTTTATAAAGTTTTAAATATGGATATTTTTTCTTACAAAAAGTCATCGATTTGCTACAGGAGGCCATTATTCACCCCCTGGAGCCATGTGAGGCACTTTTTTTTACTATGGATGGATGAGCTTTATTGGACTTCTTTTGGACTATTGAAAAATAACATCCACCCACTGCCATTATAACGCTTGGAGGATGTTTTTAAATATACGTAGCTCCGATTGGATTTGTCTAAAAAAAAGAAAAAAAGAAAGTCATATACGCCTAGGATAGCTTGAGGGTGTGTAAATAATTTTTGGGTGAACTATCCCTTTAAAAGCAGTGCTAAATTCAAATAATAAAACGTAACTTGTGAAAAAGTACACTTTAGCATAAATTTGCATTTGCATACATAGAGTGAACATTTATAATTACTTGTATTGTCTTTGAAAAATGTTTAAAGAATATTGAACTGCCAAATTTGCTTTAATGTAATTTCTATTGAATCTTGTATGGCAAGTATTTAAATACATTTGTGTTTACATATTTGTATCGATGAAGTTGCAATTTAGTGCATGTAAAATATATTAATGGTCAGACTTTATTTTAAGGTCCAGTTCTCGCTATTAACAAACCATTAACTACACCTTTTGCCTCAATAAACTCCTAATTTGTTGCTTATTAATAGTTAGTAAGGTATTTGTTAAATTTAGGTATTGAGTAGGATTAGGGATGTAGAATATGGTCATTCAGAATATGTGCTTTATAAATACTAATAAACAGCCAATATTATAATAATACACTGTAAAAGAAAAAGAAAAAAAGTTGAGCAAACTTAAAAATTTAAGGTAACCAGCTTCAGTAGATTTTTTGCAGTAGCCCCTCACTACAGAACAAAGATCCAGGGGGCGGGGTTGGATCCACGTCTAGGTGGTGGAGATTTGTAGGTTTAGGGGTGGAGATGGGGTGGGTTTAGGGATCAGGGGGTGGAGACGGGTAGGTTTAGGTATATGTAAGGTGGGAGGAGTTGGATCTGGATCCAACCTTGCCCCCTGCATCTTGTGTTCTGCAGTGAGGACCATCTCAATTATTGAGTTCTCTCAACTTATTTTTTAGGAGATTTTTGAGATTTTTTACATTTTCTCTCAAGTTTTTGTTATATAAACTTAAAACAACAAGTTTCGAAAACTCAAAAATCTGCTGAAGCTGGTTGCTTTAAACATTTAAGTTCTCTCAACTTTTTATTTTTTTATTTTTTTTACAATGCTGTAAAAAATCAAATAAAAATCAATCAATCAGATTTTTGAGTTTTCTCAACTTGTTGTTTTAAGTTTATACAACAAAAACTTGAGAGAACTCAAAAATCTCCTGAAGCTGGTTGCCTTAAATTTTTAAGTTTGCTCAACTTTTTTTTTTTTCTTTTTTTTTATAAGCAACTGGTTAATAGTGAGAATTGGTCCCTATATTAAAGTGTTACTATATAAACTTTAAAACTAATATTAACTAAAAATAGTATTAAAAAACAAAAAGCTATGAAACTCTCTTTAAATACACTTAAGTTATATTTTATTGAATTAATATATTAGATGGAAGTACAGATTTGGAAAATATACTTTTAAGATTTGAAATACACTTCAAGAAAAGATTCAATACACTTTTATACAAAATTAAGGTCACTTTTCTCAAGAGTCTCCAGTATTTATCTAGGACTTTAAATGAAGTTCTAGTAATGTTTCTGGATATTTTTGATTACTTTTGTAAATTCAATATTTTTGGTACTGTATTCAGTCTCCACTTCATGTAAAAATCTGGGCCCTAAAGCAGAACAAGTTTAACGGAGAAAAAAAAAAACTTACATTCACACAAACAGCATCATGTGTTGACCTGTATTCTAGTGGCAGCATTTCAAACTGTTCCATGGAAAATTTCAGTAAGAATGTACATGTTGTGATGTCATGTGAAGAAAAAAAAAACAGCGAGCGAGAGAGAAAAAGACGTAGGGGATGTTTTTCCCCCATTATGAAGAAGGTGCCAAAGATGTCAGAGGCTGCTGTGGCGTCTGTTTGCCAGAGACTCCACCAAGCGGTCTGTGTAATGAGAGAATATTTTTTCTAAAGACAGAAATGCATGCAAACACTAAACAAAACTTGTTTTTCTCAAGCTCGGCAAATAGAAAAATGCGCAATGTTTCAAAACCGCTTGTATACTTTTCAAGTGCGAATAATAATTACTTGCTTTTTCAGCTGTAATTTAGACGAGTGAGTTATGGGACTTACACTTAAAAGACGTACTTGCACTGCAGTACAAACACGCTTAATGAATGCAAGATGCCTGCTATTTTTACTTACGGTTCTTTTGTGCTATATATACTGACAGAGTGATTTAAATTAAAACCAGCACACACTTACCCTGATCATTTTAGCTGAAACTGAATACTTTGTTTGCACATCATAACTTTTTTTGCTGTATATGCAAGTGTTTGATCTGAAATTAATGTTGTTTGAATTGCAGTCTGTATGTTTGTATGTGATGTGCCCATATGAAACATAACGCAGAAGTCTCATATGACTATACTGGCTCAGGTTTTCTGGTTGTCATATGTTGAATCGACTGAGGCAGATGGCCAGTTTTTTTTTCCCATCCCCTCTGCACATTTACATTCTCTGACCTGTTTTGCAACTGAAAGGACCACAGTGTCATGAAGATCTGCACACTGACAGTGCTAGATGTGGTTATTTCCAGATAATAATTCAAATAAAGTTGTCTTTCTTTTAACTCTTGGTGTTTTTCTATGTTCATAGGCAGTTTTGAGTGGCTCAATCCCACAGGTTTTCATTTGGTGCTGAAATAGATCACAACACACGGATGATTTCCTCAGCCAAGGACCTGTGAGTTTCAAGGTCTGGTGTTTTTCTTTGATCCACACTGTGGTCATCTGAGAATTTCACCTTGCTTTCTCAGCAAATGCAGTGCATGCAGGTGGAGTGGACTTTCAGTCAGTTGCTACAGATTTGAGCGTGTCTGAGGCCCACCGTAAGCACTTTCCAACACGGCGCCCCTTTGGGACAGTTCGATACTTTGATATGAAAATATCACACTTCGCTGCAATATTTGCAGTTGAACAATTACTAGAATAACTGAAGACTTCTTGTGTTATTAGAGGTTAGCTGGCGTTGACATACTGTTAGAGTAACCCATGCTCGTTGGAATTGTGTACATGTGGTGACATTTCTGCAAAATAATAATATGTCACTTCTTGCGTGTTTTGTGACACTTTCAATCCACATTGAGTTTTATCTTAAACAGATAAAGGTGCAAAAATAGTTTTTTTATTAATAGATAATCTGCCCCCGTAAATATAATCTGTGTGAAAAGGACTAAATCGGTGGTGTTTTACTGCCTCTAGCATTCATTTCAGCTGGGAACTGCAGTGAATTGTGTGTATAACAATGCACACTGTTTAAAAAAAAGGCTCTGGTAATTTTCTGCCAGGACATTATCCAGTAATTTAATAACATTTCTGTCAGCCCTAAAACAATGAAGTGCAAAATTCAAAATACAGGTGAAACACCTGTAAAAAATAAATTAGGGATGCACGATGTTGGAATTCTGCCGATATTCGATATGCCGATATTTTTCAACTCATTTTGGCCGATATCGATGCCGATACCGATATATTTCCTTTTGTTTGGAAACAACACCAAGTCTCTCCTGTGCAGAAATTATAAGCAAAATATTATTAATTTTGGTTAGTTTTTAACAAGAACTTATTTATTAGAATTAAATAAAAAATAATAAAGGTTTTTTAACAGTACATTGAAGCTTTGAAAATAAATCAACTATATCAATCGCTGCATTTTTCCCCCAGAAAGATGCAGTGTTAACCCTAATATTTTATTCTAAGATTTAACATTTGTAGATGGTCTAAAACAAAAGAGTTGTAAAAATTCTGAAAATCTTTTAGAGCTCATGATTTGTTTAAAAAATAAAACGTTACACATTAATGAATAAATCAGTATATATAAAATTATTTAATTTACAAGTGTCATGTTTGTGATTTTTTTTTTCATGTAAGCTATAGCTTCTGACCATTAAATCAAAACATACTTATGTTATTACATCAATTACTACTTTATTTAATCAGAAACAGTCTAAATGTTATTTGTGTAGGCTATTTTACTTTTAATTTAATTAGAAGTAGGCCAACAGCGCCCCCTACAGATTAAAACTCCTTACCGAACAGGCATTAGGACCTGGGGGAGGCTGTCACTGCTGCCCTGCTTGTGCTATAACTGTTTACTCTATCCCACACCGAACGCGTCTTTCTGTACATGCGTTCACACATTAAATGCAGCGATCCAAAACAGTCAATCTATTCATCATTCAGACAAAACAAACAAAAGAATGAGCCACATTGCTGACGTGATCTAATCGCTAGCACACCCTGAGCACATGCGAGTTAACCCCTTCCCCTTATCGGCAAGACATATCGGCATAATTTTGCATATCAGGCCGATGCCGATATTTACATTTAAAGTCATTATCGGCCGATTTCGATATCAGTCCGATAATATCGTGCATCCCTAAAATAAATATAGACAATTCCTTCATAATAATACAGCAAACTGTCTTATTTTTATGGATTATTTTTTTATTTTCATTTTTTTTACAGTGTATTTAGAGACACGTTTTTTTTGCTGTGCATAAGTGACAATGATAAAAAAAAGGAAAAATCTTGTTCAAAACTCATGTGGTGCTGCCTAAATTCTTAGAAATGTACCTTTTGTACTCATGGCTGTTTTACTATGGTTTTGAAAAATGTTGATACCATTTTCAAGAAAATAAATAAATAAATGAAATATTTTAATCACACTAAAAATGTAGCGTAGTGTATACATGAAGTAAACCAATTATAACACTTTTCTTTCACCTTAAATGAAGTGTACACATAATTATTTTATGTACATTATAAGTATATTATAAGTTTATAAATATAAACTTTTTTCAATGCTTTGTTTTTATAAATATGATGATTTATTCATTTAGAAATTTCATCAGTTTTCCTTCAGTTGCACCGCATGACATTTTACAACCTGAAATTACCTAAAGTCAAACTATGTCATATTTTATTGAGATTTGGTGACTTTGGCAACCAATCTAAAGGGTCTACAGAAGTCTTCGCTATGACACAATTTCATGTAATTTTTTTGTTTTTGTTTTGTCGTCTTAATGTTTATGCATGTTGGTTGGCAATATTACTTTTATGTGACATGTTTTAGCAAAAAATTAACAAGCGGTGAAGCAATGTTATTAAACCTTTTTTTAAAGAAAATTACAATAACTGCACTCTAAAAAATGCTGGGTTAAATACAACCCAGTGCTGGGTAAATATTGGACAGAACACATACTGGGTTGTTTTCAACCAACAGCTAGGTTAATTGTTTAACCCATCCTTCTGGGCAGTAACTCAACCACTTGGTCTAAACAACCCAATCGCTGGGTTCATCCTTATTTTACCCAGCGCTAGATTGTATTTAACCCAGCATTTTTTAGAGTGTGATTATACTTAATAAAGTACTTTCACCTCTACAATTTTATTTAGACTTTTCTCCATGGTATTAGGACAGTTTTATCACCCTAAATGTTTAAAAATATATATTAAAATGAATATTGATACAGAAATTAAAAACACATTCATCATAGAAGAGATATTTTTGCAAAAATCCATAAATAGGACAAAACTGAACATAATGTCTATAGGTATTTTCAGGTAACACCAGAAGGAAAATGGTGAGGGAATAAAAAGTATGTTCATGTACTTAGACTGTGATATTTCTTTAAAAGTTTGTGTAATGTGCCTCTAAGGATCTTCATCCTAAGGCTCATTATGGAGATGGGCCTAATGGTAATGTCAATACTGATCACTGTACAGAGAGTTGGTGGAACAGATCTACCTCTGCTTCTCTACAAAGTGTTTTCATTTTTTTAATTACCTCTATCTATCTATCTATCTATCTATCTATCTATCTATCTATCTATCTATCTATCTATCTATCTATCTATCTATCTATCTATCTATCTATCTATCTATCTATCTATCTATCTATCCCAGCGTCTCTCTGTCTGTTGAAGTCATTTTCTCTCTCTTTCTTCTTTTTTTTCCCCCCCTTTCATAGGAAATCCCTGACTCAGCAGTAAAGGTTTGTCTTGAAGCCAGACTTCTTTTCTCACTTAATACATCTCTAAGACAAAGCCATTTAATATGGATATATCCATCTGAGTAAATCATACATTGCCAGGAAATGCATTTCGTTTGTGCAGACACGAGCTAATTAGCAATCAACTTAAGCTTCGACTAGCAGAGGTTAATTGCTCAATACACAATCAACCTGCAGGAGAGAAGCAGCATGCATCCCCATTAATGTCCAGCGGTGGCCTGCCTGATCGCTTCCACATTCACTTCCTCTGCGTGCCGCTCGCGCTTGATCACCATATATTGATTTTACTGCTTCTAATTGAACTCAAGTTCATTACAAGCAATTAAAATCATGAATGATGTATTAGTACAGTAACATTTGCTGTAATTCTCCATTTTTATATTTAGATCTATTTATATCTATCTGTCCATATTTGTCCATCCAAATAGCGCAGGGCAGATGTTGAAAATTCTCATTATGAAATAAATGTTTTTTATAGTTCACATTGGCCACAATTATTGGCAACTAATTACATCCTTTTTCCAAGAGTTTTCTCTTATAATGCCTGATGAGTTTGGAGAACACCTGACAAAGAGATCGGAGACCATTCCTTCATACAGAATCTCTCCAGGTAGGCCCACAACATTAAACATCCTCCAGTATATTTAACCATGGGTATGGGGTCATTTTTTCCCTGTTTGCACCATTTTTTTTTTAAGTTTCAACTGACCATAGAAACCAATCCCATTTGAAGTTACAGTTGTGTCTTACAACTAAATATGCTGGAGTTTGTTTTTGGATGAACAAGGAGAATTTTTCTTGAAACCCTCTAGAACAACATGTGGGGATGTAGAAGCTGTTTTATATTTTTTTTAGGCCTTCTGACCCTAAGAAAACTTATCTCTGTAATTCTTAAGATGTAATCCTTGGAGAGTCAGCATTAGGATGATACAGACACATGTCCTCTTCCAGGCAGATTTGTAACATCTTTGGTTGATTGGAACTGATTGCCCTGATGGTGGAAATGGGGGTTTTCAATGCTTTAGCGCTTTTCTTACAGTCACTTTTTATTTTGTGAAGCTCAACAATCTTGTTCTGCACATCAGAACTGGTTTTACTCCTTGTGATAGATGATTAAGGGAATTTGGCCTTTGTATTCCTCATATTTATAATCCTGTGGAACAGCAAGTCATGGATGAACAATTTCATGCCCCTAGTCAACCTGGTGTGCCAAAAACAAATATATGAATAGGAATATTTCAGAGATATTTTACTCATAAGAATTTATTGGGGTGCCAATAATTGTGGCCAACATCCATTAGAGAAAAACATTATTTTCATAATGTGAGTTTCCCCAACTTTCAATTGGTTTACTTCAATGAAAGGTTAGAATTTTGTGAATTTTTTAAAGATCAAAAGGTTAAGCAATGCAGATTTGTTTTCACAGCCGCCTTTGCTAATATTTACCAAGGCTGCCAAAATTAGTGGAGGGCACTGTATATTTATAGCATATCTGCTATATTATCACATTACAGGTCTGTTATTCCCGATATGTTAATTAATTCTAAATAACCTACACAGTGAAATCAACACTTTTAAATAATTAAATTTTTCAATTAAATAGAGTAATCAGTTGGTCAAGTAACAATAAATAGATTTTTTTTAAATATACTTTTATTGTAATTTATTTATTTAACTAATATTAAATAACTAATAATAAAGTATGATAATAAGAACAATAAGAATAAGGCATTAATATGTTTATTAACCCTATTAACCCTAATCCTAAACACTGAAATATAATTTTACTAAATATTTTACTAACTTAAAAGCAGTGCACAAAAAACAGTGTAAAAGTGTTTGTTTATTTAGTTAGTTAGTTAATCAGTTAGAACTTTACTTCCCTCTAGTCAGGGGCCAGTACTCCGTTAAAGACACTTTACTCCACTGTCTTGGGGCATCAGGGTCACCAGATGTTAGTGTTTCCCCAGATCCAACATCCTGGGTGAATGTTACATCACCTAATTAATATTCATAAGTCAAGCTGATAATATGTCTAATGTCTTTCTCCCACTCTTTCTAATGGTTCCTACACCCCTGGTGCTGTGTGCTGTGGCTATGGTCAACTGAGCACCATTTCCATTCCAGGGAATTGACCTGGATTTAGTCATACACACTCAGAATATTCTTCGGTTATGAACTGTGAGTGCAGAAAGTCTTCCCTCGACTCAGAGGCTCATGTGACATTCGCTTTAATCCGCTCTGAGGTTCAACAGAGCGTTGCCTTCACCTTTTACCCTGTCTGCACCCACGTCTGTCTCTGAGCTGTATTAATGGGAGGAAATGAAGGTTTTGTGAACCCTGACTTTTTCTGGGGTTACCCGCAAAGTCTATTCATTAACTTACTAGAGTCAGTGAGTCTTGTTCAGACTGATACACTCACCTCCGGATCCTCACGTCTGGGTTGGTCTTCATAACTACTACTGTCATAGAGGTAGTGGGATAAGAAAATTGGATTGTATGCTTTACAGTTTAAAAACTCAATCTCCAGAAACAGTTTTGATGATTTGAAAGACAGGTTCGGTCTTGTGATGTCTCACTACTGCACAACATGCCGAGCTATATCACTTTCCTCCAGTATCCTGTGACGTTTATTACCTGAAATTGAGTTTATTAATCTCACAGCTGATAGCATTATTATTATTGGTCCAAATGCTTTTTTTATATCTTTTCGAATGAATTATTCCTTTCAAAATGTATTCATTATTTAATCCCACAAGCCAGACTCGCATTATCGACTGACTTCCACAAGAAGTCCATCCCAAATGATTATTTATTATTTCCTGTGAGAAGTACAAAGGTGGAGATGCAACAGTTTTGTGCCTTTAAAGGCAGTTTGAGGTATAAATCATTTATTTCTGAATCACGTTGCACTGTTGCTGTCATGCAGAGAGCGAATCCCAGTGGAAACCAGCAGGCTGGTTTTCACAGGGTGATCAGTCAAATTAAAAGAATCAGGGAGAGCAAAAACCGACTATCTCTAAATATATAATTAGACTTCTAGCTCTTTTTGTATTACTGTCACGCAGAGTTACTTGGTTCACGAAGTTGTATGTAAAGCATGTCAGATCTTCAGGTAATCTTCAACATAGATCTTTGGACTGAGTGACCCGTGCAACGAAATGGGATTAAGAGGTGATTTGACCCAGAGAAATCCATACCATAATTTAACCTCTGCTCTCCTTCACCGATCCCAGATAGCTATGGGTAAATTTGCACCAGACGGTTTGAAAAGGCACATATTTGTTTTTCATTCCTTAGTTTCATCATTCACTAGTCTGCCTTTGAAGTTCAAGCATCCTTGGATTGTCTGAAAATGATTAGTTTGTATTAAAATAGTCCAAGTACAGTGTTCTTGTACTTGGTTCTCTGTCTGGATAGAAAGTTTTGAATGGCATTAAAGAAATATTTGACCCCAAAATAAAAATTGTCATGATTTACTCACCTTCATGTCATTCCAGATCTGTTTGCACAAAACAAAGCATTTTGAGAAATGTCTCAATGTTTTGTTTTGTCCATACAGTGAGTAAATTCTGTATTATTAAAACCCCAACATTCTTCAAAATATCTTCTTTTGTGTTCAGTAAAGGAAATAAATTCTTACAGGTTTGGCATGACATGAAGGTGACTAAATAACTTCATTTTTGTATGAACTGCCCCTTTAAGCAAAACTATCTAACACTGTCAAATTCTAGCAACCCCTGCATCATGTAGTTTGGGAGCACCAGGGCATGAGTCCCCATTATTTCGTCTCCACAAGGATGCACATGATAATTAAACCACAGGGGCAGGGGAAGGGGCAGGAAGTCCACATCAGCCTTGAGTAATGCCCAACTCCTCCCCCTTGGAGCCCACCTCAGGCTGTGGGAATTTCCTTTTGTCACACTCTGCTTACCAGGTAAACAAGGCTGAATAGGAAGAGCAGGAACCCAGCTAAAGGAGGGGCAAATGAAGCACAGGGGAAGTGAATAGATTTCATATTCACCACGCTAATACGGTGCTCCGCTATCGAGTTGGCAGCTCTGACTCAGGAACCGTTCAGGATATCTATGGTTCAGTGAGCTGGGAATGTATGGGAATACAGGTGCACTAGATTTGAAATGATGCTTGATGTAAATCATAACAGTAGCAGAGAGTCATTCTTCTGTTATAGGCACATAATGGTCCACCTAACGCTGATTCTAAGGATGTCAGGACAGATGTAAACAACATTTTTGCTCCCAAGTCTTGAAGAGAAACCTGTTATAATTCTTAAGGAGACATAAAAACTGACACAAATGAGCCCATTGTTTGACACAAAGTTGAACTCAAATAGTGTAGCATATAAATGTTTTTGACAAATGAAATCTCAGACTTGTGATTCCCCTTCAGGAACTCGAGCTGCGTCAGAAGACGCTTAGGGGACGCCTTCAGCGTGACCGCGCTCTGAATCATCTGTACAATCAGTCCAATGGAAGGGCGAGGCGTCACGGGCGGGTGACGTCACGACCAGGAAGCTATAAAGGCACGTGCGGCAGAGCCGGCTTCAGCTTTCTGTCATTCAGTAAGCGCTCTGTGTGTCTGTCAGTCCAATATTTGTTTTGTGAGTCTTATTTGGTGTTGTTTGTCAAAATAAAGCACTATGTCCAAGGCCACAAGTAAATCAAAGCATAAGGGCGATCTCGGATCACGCTTCAAGCTGTGTATTCCTCCCTGCTCTCACTACAATCACGAGCGGGGATACACACAGTTTGTGCGCGGTCTGCCTGGGCGCGAAGCATGCGGAGTCGGCTCTCGAGGGAGACGCACGCTTCCGCTACGCACGCTTCGCTCCCGGAGGGCTCTCTTGGAGAAGGGAGCCTTTGCGAGTGTTCCTCGCGGTGCTGGCCCCGCGAATGCCGAGGCAGAGCGGCGGCTGCACTCGTGGGGCTCGCACATGGATCATCAGATCCAGCGCCCGCTCTCTGTGTTCGGAAGCCCCGCCCCACGGTTTCTTCCCCCAGAGAGAGGGCTCGACGCTCCGCTTGTCTTCCTCCGAGGAGGTGGACGTGAAAGACGTCGACGAGCTTTGTAAAGCTGCAGTGTTTGTACAAGCATATTATGAATGACGACATTATTATATTCGCGCTGTCAGCTCTAAGATAAAGGGCTGATTGTGCTTCTCCCCGCCGTAAGATCTCGCGGTTCCGGTCCTCCACTGCTGAGGCATGGCGGAGTGAGATCGCGGGGATTACAACATGGATCTGGCGGATGGGTTGGAGACGGGTTCGCCCTATCTCCACCTGCCTTCCCCAGATCTAGCACTCTCGCTTGGGGCTGGAAGCCCGCGGTGAGGCTCTTCCCCCTTTTAGTGAGAGCTCGCTGTTGCAGCGCGCGTTGCCGAGGCAACCGCGTGTATTACGTCATTCTCATTCTTATTATGAATCCTTTTCATATCAGACCGTGTTTACTCGTCTGGTTGTCTTTCTGCATTTAATTTCTGAGGAATTAAATTATGTATTTCATCTAACTAGGAGAAGTTAGATGTGTATATATGTATACACATACATATAGGAGCCTCTTGGGACTTTTCTCGAGTGAGAGCACGATGCTTTACCTTTCTTCCTCTGAGGAGGTTGAGGTGATCAGCAGGGGCTGCTGGGCAGAGCAGCCCCAAACGTGGTCCAGCTCCTCATTTAGGGAGCATCACCTCTCGTACTCCCGATAATATTGGAGTCAGAGTCGCGCTCCCGGGCCAAAGGCTTCTAGCAGAAGACGGATCTGCGGATCGTCATTCTCACTGGATAGTCTTTGGCTAAAACGTCCTGCTGCCTATGACCCAGGACTTCTGAGGGCCGGCCCCTCTGGG